>NC_140070.1:87230759-88605008 GCF_964194135.1 Talpa europaea
TAATATTGGAAAATGAGCCAACCCTGAGCGGAGATTAAGGTACAGTTCAGAATGGTGTACCCTCTGCACACCACATAAACTGAGAGATATTCGGAGATCAAACTAATTATGAAATAATTTTCATCCTTTTTTGAAGCCCACATCTACACACACCCACACACAAACCCCCCCCACACACACACACACACACCCAGCAGTACAGAGCAGCAACAGGAAAGAAAGTTTTCTACCTCTCCGGAAAGCTCACTGTTCTCATACATTCGTCTGATCTCTTCCCTGCTCAGACCACTAATCATCTCTCCACCTGCAGGGCAGCAGAAAGGATGCAGAGGATAAGGGCCCTCGTACTGCTTGAGTCTGGCCATGTGACTTCCATACACAGTGTTGTACTTCACAGCATTTTCCACGGAGGACAGGCTATCAGGCTGCCTGCTGAACCACAAAAAGGAGAGTGTGGTTGATTTGGATTCTTTTTCAGATATTCAGCTACTTGAAAGACTACCTAGAGCAAGTTTTCTGCTGAGGAAGAAAAAGAGGACCTATATAGGGGCAGTAACTATAAAAAAAATTCACCTGATTCTCAAACAATATTTTTCAGGTGTAATCATTATTATCTGTGCAACAGTACCTGACACTCGATAAACGATGGGGAAATACATCTGCCAATAGACAGTAATTCATAAAACATATTCCCATCATTCCCAGAGGATACAAACCAAAAATTTGTGTGCAACCACACAGGGAATCTGACATAAACATAAACATATGGAGGACTGGATCTCCATCTAATTCAAGTCTACAAACACTTACTGAGGGCTGATTGTGTGTCTAAACTGTTTCAGTTGCTGATGGTGCAAAGAATTTGCTAGAACCCATCCTGAATGAGACTACAGTCTAATGCAAAGTCAGGCAGAATAAAAAGTATAAGAATGGTGACAGAAATGTGTCCTGGGTAATCTAGGAAGGGCTCCTTCTTAGCTAAGCCAGAGGATAAGGGAAGGTAAGCTAACCATGAATCAGGAGCTCTTATAGACTCTAGAAGCACAGAAACAAAGTACAATCAGGGATTATGATTACATAACCAAAAGGTCCTTGGATCCCTAGTCTAACGAGTAGGGCAGGTTCAACTTTCCCTATTAAAGAAATTATGCTTAAACTAAGCAGCTACCCAGATTTCTTTTTACTTCTTCATACCTTTATTCAAATTTTTTCATTTCTTTTACTCAAAATAATTGCTTTTGATAGTTAACTGGCTACCAATTCATTCCCAAATCCAATTTGAGAATTCTACTTGAAAATTTTATGACGTTTCCTACTCTTTCTAATTCCCTCTTTCTTTTATTTATAATCCAAAAGTTTGTTTTACTTTTATTAAGTTGACCTGTTTATTTTCTCTTTGTAGCACATATAAGTGAAATCAAATGGTATTTGTCTTTCTTTGTCTGTCTTATTTCACTAAGCATAATACCCTCTAGGTCCATCCATATTGAAACAAGTGGCAAGATTTCATCTTTTTACAGCTAAATAGTATTCCACTGTGTATATATACCACATCTTCTTTATCCATTCCTCAATCAATGGACACTTAGGTTGTTTCCAGGAGAACCAGATTTCATTTCTTGTCAGTCTTACCCAGATTTAAAATCTGGCTTACTACCATGAAATGAGCCAAAGGGGCACGAAGTAAGAGGTCCTCATACAAGAGCCTCACTTCCTCTCCATCACCCTTCCAACCTCTCTCTCACCATAAAACAGGAATCCTGGCCATATTCAATGATACCATTCCTTCAGTGTGTCCTGAAATTCACACATGCCTTCCTGAATTTGTATACACTCATTTAGTGAGGTAGAAAGCCCCTCCACCAGCTGCTATCTCCTCTTAAACTAAGCTTGATAAATCAGCCTGTCAGCCACGTATAACCAAAGTCACATGGGTGTAGAAGGAGAAAATGCTAAAGAGAAGCAGGGAAAGCATAAGCAATTTGCATCTAGTCTGCCAAACATCTGCCTAACTAAAATATAAAAAATATCATTAAAACTCCTTTTCCAGATTTTAAAACTTTATTTGCATTTATAAAAGCTTTATGTCACAATAACTAAAGTGATTTGAACAATAAAAAAAATGGCACTCTCATTAAACTGCTTCTTACACTTTGGACCACCACTGTCGTCCCACCCATAGGGAGAGGTAGAGGCAGCCTTCATTGTCAGTAATTCTTGACTCTCCAATATGAAGAGGGGAAGCACAGTCCCTTAAAATTGCTCCAAGTTCTTTCCATTTTACAAAGTTAAACAGATAAAAGAAGTAAAGTAAGAAGGCATTGCTTTTGGAGTGTGCAGTGCATAGTGGCAACACACGCCTCAATACAATTGGCCTGCTTGCTTCTCTTGCTCAGTTGTTCCTTTGGAAAACAGCTGAATTTCCTGTTGCCTTTCTGTCTTCTCCAGTGTTGCCTTATTTCTCAATTTCAGGCATACAGGTTTGTCAGGAATGCTTGCAGAAAAAGCAGAGCAAGGCACACTAACTAGCAGAGTCCAATCTGTGCCGTGGCCACCGCTCAATTCATTAAAATTTCTAAGACTCTCTCCAGGCAAAACAAATTCATTCCCTCCTCTAGGCCTCTTAGTATCTTATTAATCTTGCTTATTTTTTCCAAGTTGACATCCCTTGAGGACAGGGACCATCTTTTATTCAACTATACAACTCTGTTCCCTCTACCCATACCCTTGCCCAATATTTGGCATATGGTATACACCAAATGAATGAGTAAAAATAACATTTTATTCTATCAGAAAGCAATTTTCCTTATTTACCTGAAGCGCCTCTCTCTTTCTTTCATAATATACTGAGTTTGAAGAGTCTTGACAAAGAAGAAGATGACTGCAGACAAGATGAGGATCAATCCAGCCACAGAAGCCACCGTAATGCCTATCACTAGGGGCTCGGACACAAACTCCTCACAGTGTTCACCTCGGTACCACCAGTTCTCACCTACCCGGCATCTGTAACAAGAAGTGACCAAGTCCAAAAATGGAATCACTCTGCTGAAAGTAACAATTAATAGCAGAACCTTCAGTGGGACTGGGGAAGGTAAGAAATAGATATCAACCACATGCAGCTTCAGTAAAGAGGTAAATATACAGGTTAAATGATCACATTTAAAGTGATGCTTAAGCACTGTTTACAATAGCTAAGCTTTGGAAACAACCCAAATGCCCAAAAATAGATGACTGGATCAAGAAGATGTGGTACATATACACCATGGAATATTACTCAGCATTCAAAAAAGATAAACACATGCAATTTGCAGCAACATGGATGGCACTGGAAGGGATCATGCTCAGCGAAATAAGCCAAAAAGAAAAAGAAAAATACCGGATGGTCTCACTCAAAGCAGGAATCTAGAAAACTTAAATAAGGGACCAGGAAAATGAGTAACTCTTGTAAATCTTGTAAAGTGAAAATCAAAATCAACAAAAAACTATGAACCAGAGACACTCTATAGGGGGTGGGGGGCAGGGAGGGGAGGGATTGGGGTCAAAATAAGGGGGTTGCAATTGTATGGGGAATATAAAAATAAAATCTATTTTTAAAAAAGAAAAAAAGAAAAAAGAAAAATAAAGTGATGCTTAATGCCTAGCACAGTCCTCAATGACTAATTGTAAAATAAAAGAATGAATAAGCTTACAGAAAGTATTTCTATTTAACTTCATTATTTACGAATAATGAAAAAGAGGCCCAGGAAGGAAAGTGACTGACATGAGGTCTGGGCCCAAACTCCTCACATACCTTTACTACATTGCAGAGATTTGCCAAACCCCAAGAGCACAGGCTTATGTATAAATGCCTTCAGTCCCCAGAGTAGAAAGGAAATCACTGACTTTCAAAATAATAGTAATTTCTCTGGAAATTGAGAGACTGTCTTCCCCCTTAACTTTCAAGCTAAATTTTATACTTTTTCATTTAGAAGAATTTGGATCATTTTCATGTTTCCTCTGGTTTGGGATGTATGCCAATAGTTTCCTATTTTGACATTTGCAAATTGCTTATGCTTCCCCTGCTTCTCTTCAGCATTTTCTCCTTCTACACCCATGTGACTGGTTATATGTGGCTGACAGGCTGATTTATCAAGCTTTGTTTAAGAGGAGACAGCAGGGAAGGATACTCTACTCCTCTGGCTACTATCTATTCACTGATTCTACCTTTAAAAAAAAATGTACATAACACATATTTGTTACATATAATGCAACTGCTATATTTTTGAATAGTCAGTAGGCCCAAATGTAGCCCAACACCATTAAGAACATAATCCAAGTAGAACAATAAAACTCCTTTGTTTTCACTGTCAGGTATAAAGTGTTGGATCTTATTCTTAATTAAGCCTATTATGAGCACCAAAGTCTATGACCACTAAGAACCATAAAACAAAGATCTCCACCTGCTCAAAGGACTCTCAGTAGGACACAATTAAGCACTGTTTTTCTTACAACTCCCTAAGAGCATAAAATAAAATAACCAATTGATTGATTGGTCTATTAAATGGTCCAGTCTTCACATGAGACCCACAAATGGTTTCAGACTTTCAATATTTTGATGACAATTTTTCCATTTCACTCTGATACAAAAGTGATACACACTCAGTGGAAATATTTTGAATTTGGATTTCGAACTAAAGCAGTCTTTTCTTTAATTTCAGTACAGTATTCAATAAATCACATGAGATAGTCAACATGTTATTATAAAATAGGCTTCATTTGGATGATGTTGCCCAGCTGTAGGCTCATGTTAAGTGTTCTGAGCAGGTTAAGACATTTAGTATGTCACATATGTTAAATATCTATATTTGACTTAACAATATTTTCAATTTAAGAGAGATTTATTAGGATGATATTGTAAGTTGAGGAAGAGCTATATTTTCAGATATAACTTCTATAAAATATAATCTATGATTTTCCTAAAATCATATGTGTGGACCCCTTTTTTCCACTGGAAGTATCTATAATCTTGTGAAGCCAAAATTCTTAACTACAACATACCTACAAAAGGCCCCATGTCCAGGCATAATATCACACTTCCCATCATTCAAGCAGAAATCATGCTGTAGGTCACAGAGACTCTGACAGGGCAGTTCTTCCACACTCAGGTATCCAGGGTGGCATCTGCACTCTGCTTCTCCACTCCAGGGGTTGACCAAACACTCAGAAAATTCATTGCATGCTTGAAACTTGCAAGGGTTGGCTTGATTACCTAAATATCAAACAAACTGGAGTGTGAGGCAAAGAAAGGCAAAATACAGAAATTGGGATTCCTTCATGGACTGGCACTTCCAGAACCATAAAATACACCATCACCACCTGTACCACCCCAAAAAAAAAAATCTGACTCATTCTTGATTGATGAGTTTCTATCAGATAGGCATAAAACCCAATGACCTGGGTAAGACTCTGCATGTCCTATCTAGATAGCATGTATAAACTTTAAAATCCATGTCATGCAATTGGAGAACCAAATGAAACACAGTTTTCATATACCATTCATGTCCACCAACTCTGTCCTGCTGCAGTCCACCTCTACCCTGCACACATGATGCTACACGCCTTGACCCATGCCGAGAACAAGAGGTAGGGAGACAGAGCGCAGAGCCCAGGGAGGGAGGAGAGTATCCATTAAGAGCTGACTAAGAACATTCAAGATTTGTGAAAGTTAATGTCAGAAAAACAAGAGTCCTACACACTCTCAGGTCATTCCCAACAATATTGGACTTTAGTAACTACACTTCCCATCAAAGGAATGAGAGGAAAATGACAATTTTTTAAAGTTAATTAGAACAAAAACACATCAAAAGTTATACAGGACACTGAAATATGGGCCCTACATCCTCCTTCTCTGTATGTCCTTCACTGGTCAGTGCCAATCTGTGAATGGCAAATGGGCAAATGGTGACTAGGGCTTACTTCCAAAGAGTTTGAAAGTAAACAGTACTGGAAAAAATATGAAGATAGACATTTTTACCTTACCTCCTCAAAAACACTGTCCTCTGATTTGTGGATTGGGGAAATAGAACAAACTTTGAGAATCCAACATGTTTCTTTGCATCCAAATGCAAAGACAAACAGTAGTTCATGTCATTCATTCTCAGTATTTTTAAGCACCTTCTATGTATGACATGGTGTTAGTTTTTGGCTAGAAAATGGTTAATAAAAGAGATATAATCTCAGTTCTTAGGGACACCTCAACTAAGAAAAATATGCCTTAAGCAACTATGTGCATAATTTAGTACATTATGAATTTATAAGTTCAATAGCAAGAACAAATATGATGTTGCAAAAAGAGAATAAAAGGAGAGACCAATCTAGATTAGGGGTAAGTCAGTGAATGTCTTGAATAACAGATATTTGAACTGAGGCATCAAAACTGAGCAGAAATCAGCCAAAAAGACACAGTTTCCAGCAAATGGGACATTACACACAAAGACTTTAAGGTAAGAAAAGTATTTTGAGCCTGAGGTACTAAAGAAAGAGCATTTGAGGGCCTCTCCTGGTGGCACAGCGGTTGAGTGTTGGGTTGCGAGGCTGTGCGCAGCCTCTGCAGCACCAGTTCGATCTCTGGCCACCGGCGAGGGTCCCACAAAAAAAAAAAAGAAAGAAAGAGCATCTGACTAAAACATTGCGAAAAAAAGAAGTTAATTTCATTGGATGATATTGGGGAAGATAAGGGACAAGCTTTGTGGCTTGTGAACCAGGCAGCCATTGAAGTATTTCAAGGAGGGAAGTGAGAAAATTTGACTGATGTTTTAGAAAGTGCCAGTAGAAATAGACAGAAGCACATAGGTTTCAGATATATTTAGAATTTAGACTCAGTATGTTTGGTGAGTGGCTGAAAACTAAGGTATCATAATGAATTGCAGGGTTAAGTAGATGAATGGATTCAGCTTCCATATATCAAATGGAGATGTTAAAAGAAGGAGTATTTTTTTAAATTAATGAATTTATTTTTAAGTGAGGTAATATTGGGGTACCCCCAGTAGGTATTACCACCACAGCGCACCCACCACTCACTCACCCATATTCTCCCACCAAAGAGCATTGTGCTTCCTTCCCTCTTTGTTCTTACTCCTCCTCTACCCCCTGGAGTCTCCATTCTGTAGTCAGCTATTAAGGGTTAGATTTTCAACTTGTCATTATCTGACTATTAATTTACTTACTTTTTAAGTAAAGTATTTGTCTTTCTCCAAGAAGGAGAAAACTTAAAGGTAGGGAGATATGGAAAACAAGAGCTTCCTCTTAGACATCTTATATTTAATATACATAGAATATATTCAAGTTGAGATTTTCAAGTATGTAGTTGTTTATTGAATGTACAGCTCAGATGATGTCTGATATACATAGAAAATATATTGGTATTTATATAACTTAAAATAATGGGAATAGGTAAAACAAATTAGGAAAGTAATATAGAAGGGAAAAGAGTTCACATCTATTGGTTCTGGCAACACAGATGTGGCAGGAACAGATCTAATGAATTAGTAAAAGAGAGATCCACATAGAAGAGTAGGTAGGAAGGGGACTAGGAGGTAAACAAGATTACATATGTGGACAACCCTTTTGAACAGAGAATGACATTGATGTCCTTTGAAGATATATTTTACTTATTATCAAGATGTAGAAAACTTGCCTGACATAGTACTCTTTTCCCCACACATATTGTATTCATATATTCACCTTGACTCACTGAAGAAGAAAACACACGAACAGTGAATTCAGTGAAACTGGATTCCACAAAGAAGTCACCATAATACTCAATATAATTACCTGATTCTACATCAAGGGAGTATTTATCAATAGCCAAGTTCATGGTTTGATAGGCTGTGGTGCAAAAGTCTTCCAGAATCATATATACAGCATTGTTGACATTAGGAGGTATAGAGTTGGCAAACTTCATTCGACTGTTCACCACAATACTGCCGTTTCTGAAGTTCAGGATTTCTAAATTCTGGAACCCTGTGAGATTTGACTGCAGATAGGGAACCAGCTGCAATACATGAAATGTGAGCAGTTTATTGACAAATTTTACATGCTGTTAAATTAAAAAAAAAAAAAAACCCTCCTCAAACAAGATTGAGTTCCTCCCCTATTTTCCCAAATTGGACACTATATTATTCAAACTGCTCATCAAAAGTATAAATTGCAAATTATTTGAGAGTCATAAGATTCTTATAGTGATATTTATGAATCCCATTGAACTCACAGTTTTAGATACCCAAAGTGTTTACCATCTATTTCACCAAAAAATCACAACAGCAAAGGCATCTAGTTACTTACAAAATATTGGCTCACAGTAAAATGTGAGAAGAAATCTTAAACTTGCTTCAGTCCCCAAATTCATAGAATACTATCTTTAGTATCTAAGTTATCACATCACCCTCATTCCACCTTTGTGTTTTCCATTTCTTATATCTGTGTGGTTACTGTTTTCCTAACAAATCTATACCATGACACTATTTAGAGATAAGATAGAGAATGAAAGTTCATTTGTAGATAAGATAAGATAAGGAATACAAATTCATGTAGACCATGCTTTCCTTGGTTCAGATCTTATATGTTTGGGGCAAATAGAGGTGCTTCATACACGATTGTTCACTAACACTCAAATTTACTTCTTGTGCTTACCAATTCTAAGAATCTTTGCTCCAGGACTTTATATCCCAAGGAGTTTTTGTTAAATAGATCTTCTGAAAACACCATGTTAGTCACTCGAAGGCTGAAGAAAACTACCAAAGTTCCTGGGGCCTGGGTATAGCTTGAATCACCTACTTTTGTAGGCTGAGTCATAATAGTCATCTCTGAGGAGTGAACATTTGTAGACATATCCACATAACTACCAACCTTGCCATTTTCCTCATGGATTATCTCTGACTGATAATAATCTGTGCCAGCCTGGTCTAGTTCTAATGAAATATCCTGTACGCCCATAATTACTTCATCTTCTTGCAGAACAGAGCCTGTGGTTGGGGGCAATTTGGTAGACTGTGTAGCTTTCAAACTGAGATCGTCAATATTCTGTAGTGTTCCTGCCAATGTATCTCTGGACAATTTCCCTGGGGAAGAAGTTCGTGCCCAAACTACATCGGATTCTGGCAATGTGGTCCACAGAGGTCGCATATCTGGCTTCTCTATTGAAGCCTTGCTATGAAACCATTCACGGCTGAATGGCTCTGTAGTTTCCTTTAAAAAAGCTTCTTCTTGATGTGATTTATCAGAAGCAGCAGAAATTGCTATAGATGGCTGTAGAAAAGGTGCTCTGGTAACTGAATAATAATAATCATTGTCCGGTATCTCTGGTAGATGCTTGGAGAGAATTAGAGATGCAGACTGTGCTGTGGTCTCTGCAACAAGTTCTTTTTCTGTGGTGTTTGTGGAACTGTTAAAATGCCCATACTTTGAATGCTCAGTACTTTGGCCCATGGAATCTATTTTGTCATCTATAAGAAGTTTCTTATCTACATCTTCAGGTGGCAAAAGTGAATCCTCATCTTCAAGCCATGACTTGGACAGTGGTTTAGTGCTCTTCCCTAATGAAGTCTTGCTCCATGGCCAAGTAATCAGATCCACCTTATGGCCAGACCCTGAACCTAAACCACTGTCAAATATGAACTCTTTTTCCACAGATGTGTCTGGCATCAAACTACTCATTTCTAATTGATTTTTTATTTTGGAAGCTAGAGAGTCCAAGCCAAAAGTTGTAGTTATTTCTTTAGTAATAAGATCTAATGTGACAGAGGAGGCCAGATACGGTGGGGATGTCAAAAACACATCAGAGTCTTCAATGGGTGGTACTGTTTCTTTTGGCACAAGATGAGTTAATGGATTTAAAGGCAATGGATCAATAGAAAGAAAATCTTCTGACACTTCCACTTTAGTTAATCCTAAAAATAAAATTTTCCATCAATTAATCTACAGAGTTCCCAAAATTTATTCCTAGTTATCCTAATAAAGCCATCTAATTGCTTCTCCCCATAGAGTCAAGAGACAATTGTTGACTTTGTTGACTTTTACTTTGCTATATCCAGTCAACAGCAAGTAGGTCTGATCTTGTTTCTGTGATGTGGCACATCATTAATGAATATACTTCCTCTCTCTGAGTATCTTGGCTATTAAAATAATTCATCTTTAAACAAACACTTGATTTTTTTAATCCACAAAAATAAAGAACTACTGTTAGTCACATTAAGAACAAAGACTGAATCTAGTAGACACTTAGAGGGAAAATTGCCTAGGAAATTTTGTCTTTGAATTACCATTTCTTTGTTATGTGTATTTATTATTTATACCTTTGTTCATTTTTCTCTTTCACATATATACTCCATCCCTAAGTCACATTGATTTTTTTCCTACACAGCTACATCTTGATCAATACTTGACCTTCACAATTAACCTATTAAAAACTACCAGAGTAATCTTTGTTTATACTCCAATATACAAGTAACTAAAGCAGTTCTTTAGTAGTAATTTACCTGAATTATATATTCTTCAGTAGGACCTTCAAAATATTTATAAATTATCTCCACCCCACCTACCAAGTTCATTTCTTATTACTTACCTAACTGGACCCTCCATTCCAACTAACTAAATTTGAGTGTTCACTTTCTCACACAACTTTCCCAATGCATTTCATCCTAATGCATGCTACCATGCTTTTTGACTAATACTGCCTTTTTACTCTCTTCAAAACTCTTGCCATTTGATACAAGAGTAAAGACATAAATAAAATGATTGGAATTTCTTACCATTTTCTAATGAGTAAGATCCAGAAGTCCTTTCCTCAGAAGGCACAGGCAAGCCAGTGTGAGGCTCTGCTGGGGTGACAGAATGAAGAGTCAAACTGCTCGCCTCTAAAACCTCTGGAGATGAACTGAGGCTTAGCTTTGAGGGAAAGGTTAATTTGGGTATAGACACTAAATCATCCACAGGGCTTTCTAACCCGAGTTTCCTGTCAGTGGTTAAAGGAGGACCAGAGCTGAAATCAAGTGGTGAAATATTGCTGATGTTGGATTCATCTGCTGAGGGCCATTCAGTATTATCCTAGGGAGAAGGGGGGGGAAAGGTTAAGTCATATCATAGATAAAAGAAATAAATTAAAATGATTTCAAACACCACCTATTCATCTATTTTCCAGATTTTCTAGGGATAATGAAGCAATGTAATCTTGGGGGAGAGGAACATGGGCTCTAGACTCAAACAGATCCATAATCAAATCCCATATTAAAAAATCTTTTGTTATTCTCTGCTTACTTCAATATCCTTATTTTCACTCCCTTAACCCTAAACATGCTGCCATTTAAGTGATCTATTACTATTAATATCCTCGCTAAACCATGTTTTGTAGTGCAATACACTTAAAATATAAAAAAAGAAATTTTAAATAATTTCTGTCAAAAATTACATAATTTGTAATGAATTACAAATGAAGAGTAAAGAGTGAGAATCAATTAAATCATCAACAATAACATGAATCCAAAAAGGTCTCTCTGGTTAAATTTAATTAGAAATAAAGTGCAGGGGTCTCCCTGGTGGCCTTCGGGTTAAGTCTAAGGGCTATCACCATGACAGCATGAGTTCAATCCCCGGCCAGAGAGCTAACCCAGATGGGGCAGCAGACCTCTCCTGTCTCACCCACTGTTCCCTTTAGCAGTGTATTTCAGTAGATCTGCCTGTTCTGCTCCCACTCTGTCTCTGGTGAATCCTCTCACTTCCCACACCTCTGGCCTACACCCCAGATCTTCTATATAAATATAAAAAAAAACTTTTAAAAAATGAAAAGAAATAAAGAGTGTAGAAGGGAAAGAAGGAGGTGATGAAATGTAGATGATTTCTGGCTATGTGACTTTGCTCAAAAAAAAAAAAAGGAATAGAAGACATATTTAGAGGTTAGATTCACTTCTGCTAATGCCAGTTCAATGGTTTGCTAGTGCTAATAAAGCATAATACTGTGCAGCAAGGGATTTTCCAAATCAGGATGCCAAAAGCTGTCAAGTTCAATATCTCAACATTCCTACCTCTAACATAATCTGTAATAACTGTACAATTGAGGCTACTACAAGGAGGTTGGGGTGGGGACAAAGGGTAAAGGACCCCCATGATGAAGAACTGTGGGTGCTTTGGTGGTGGATGTGGTGTGGTGACATACATCTGTGGAAGAGTGACCCTTTTCCCCTAAATAATGTACAGTGTTGTAAACAAATGTTACCTCAACAAAAATATATACAATAATAAATAAAACAAATTCTAAAAATCAAATTTGTTTTAAAAAATACTCACTTCTACAAAAGAACAAATTCTTTCTAACGGTGTGCCAGAGGAGGAAGGGGTTGGGGAAAGGAGGAGAAGAAAGTAAAGAAGCAATACAAAGTCCTTCTAATTAATAATTTTGTTCATGTCTCTTCATTACCCATTAGCATTCCAATGACTCCTCAAATAGTTAATTTCCTACAGCTATCACTAATCAAAAATAAAGGACTTGGCTTAAACACAAATGAAACTACAGAAGAAGTCAGCCCGGCTAGTCAGTGCTTGCCATCAATAAAGGGGCAGCCTCTTTCAGCCAACCTCCAGCCACTTTCTACAACAAAGGAATGTGAAATTAATGATACCAGATCTTCCTGTTCTTTACAATAAAAAAGTTGGAGATCTTTATATTCATGCCAAAATCTACTAATCTATAAATTTGGCCCCAAAGTACATGCCATAGCTCTATCTAACTAACTGGTTTCTGGTTTGCAAACATTGACTGTATAGAAACTCCTGTCTTTACAAATCATTCTAAAATATCATCTCAGATCTTCTAGGGTTATAGAAGTCTGAAGTTGAATGGGGTTAGAAGAAACTAGTGATGCCATGTTCTTATGAATCACCATTCCCTCCCAGTGCACCCTCCACAGACTTCAACGATAGCATCATCTAATTTGTGCAAAAGTCTGTGTACTACTACCAGACTGGAAATTTCTTGTAGACAAGTCCACACCTTATTTGTCTTAGTTTCCCCAGCACTTGGCACATGAAAAACACAAAATAAATATTTGTGAATGAATAAATAAATGCCAAATGAATGTAATCTCTGATGTCAAACCCCCTCTAACCTTTTTTCTTCAATATGAAAATTGGTGATTATTTCTATGATTACACATTTCAATCTGAGTTACTATATAATTGAGTAAAAGAAATTGTTGCATATATTAATGCTTAAGTAAAATTCAAGTATTTCAATTTCATTAACAGGAGTTTATTTTGTCATATGAGACAGAAAAGAAGTGCTGCAAGTTTAGAAGGACTGGAGAATAAAGAAGGGAGTTCCCCCAGCTGTGTCTATGTGATAATAAAAGAATCATGTATTCATTGTGGACAGGTAAGTCTGTCGTGGAGTTGTGATTGTAGTGGTAGTTGTCATTGTTACTGTTTTTTTAACTGTACTTGAGGAAGTCACTTTCTTTTCTAGTGAATGCCTTCCTACAGGTGAAGTGGCAAGTGAAGGTTTGGAGGGAGTAGGGAGTACCCTGGAAGTTAGATGGTAGGAACGAAGAGTAAAATTCAATATGGTATTAATCAAAAGGAAATTGGAAGGGGTGGAAGCAAGGGTAGAGGCAACAATGGGCAGTGTAATTGCACTAAAACTTTGGTGGTGGATAAGCAAAGCTTCTATACATACAAAGGAATGAAATTGTGCCCCCCAAACTATATAGTTTGTAAATGAATGGTAAATCCATAAAATTTGATTTAAATTTTTTAAAAAGTTCTTTCTATGCTATTTCTGTACAAATGAGAAGGTTTTCAGCTCAGGTTAAAAGGAGCCTGCATGATATTTGACAGCCAGCCATATTTTCAGTTTTCCTTCTCCCCTTTCCATATATACATGATCCTATATGCTTAGGACTCTAAATTTGCTCTTCAATACAATCCCAGGGAACAAAAACCTATATTATGTACCCATGTTCATCAATTTATAGTCTTGGCTATAAAAACTATTGCTTGGTCACTTTTAGAAAACAACACAGTGAGGACTTATAGTTAATTATCATCAAACAAGTACAGACCATAAATATGTTTTTTACCATGTGTGGAGTTTGCTAACACCAAATGTGTGGACTTCATTTAATCACTGCAGAAGGTTTAAATTTTTTAAATGAATTTTTGGAACCCATGAGTTGACAACTATGAATAATGTTCCAGGGATGATGTAAGAGAATATTTGAAATCAGAAATATTCTGATTTCATGATGCCAAAGTAAGCAGGTAAGGGTACAAAAAAAGCAAATGTTGAGTGCCTGGTTCAAGGCATAAAACATACAAACCAGAATAGATGGTGGAGTTGTCTGAAGACTCGAGCTTTGGGTGTTCCAAACTCGCTCTTCAGTTTGAGGAAGTAAAGCTCCTTTCACTAAATAAAGAACAATATTAAAGAACATTTTTTAGCTGAAACACTATTGTACTTGAGGTTCAAGTACAACTGAAAACTAAATCCTCCTTCTCTACAGTTTAGATGTTAGCAAAACAGAGTGAGGAGACTTGCTTAGAAAACACAGATATTTTACTTAGATTAGCACAATGTGTCTGAATTATAAGATTTCAGCATAAATATTTGTTCCATTATCACATCTAGGACATTCCTATATTATTTCTTTTCCTATGACAAGTCAGAATTACTCTTCCCAAGATTTCTATGAAGCCATTATTTGTAACCTAACTTTTTGCATTTTAAATTAAAAAATTGAACTGACATTTCAACTCATTTGGTTGATATTAAGTTTGGAGAAAATTATACAAAGTGATTTCCTTTTTGGCAGAAGTGCCTTTGAAAAATTGGTTAGGGCACCAAAAAATTTATCACTATAGCAATATTAAAGAACAATGAGATAATAGATTGCATAATTTAATTCAACAAATAATTGCTGTATCTTTGCTAGTTACTATAGACTTTGCCTAAATTATGGCTATAGCATTAATAAAGGCAAACTTCTATGGAAATATTCCCTATGACAGAGAGACAAACACAAACATAAACTATGAAGGAATATAATGTATGGGAACATAGACAGGGAAGAAATTGATTTTACCTGGAAGGGGGAGGGAATTAATAAAAGGAAGGAGAGTGATCTGCTATATGCTCCAAAAGTAGAAGGAAGATCTCTCTCTCTATTGACCTGTTCAATGGCCTAACAAAGAAGGATCAATCAGAAACCAAAAATCCTATTTTGGTTTACTTTTTTTTTTTTTTTTCAAAAACTCTTTCCAACAATGTATACAATTACCTTGAAGAAAAACAAGTGAAAATGATAGAAGAGAACTCAGGAAAGTAAATCAATAAGGTACAAGAAAGTTCAAAAAACATATTCATAAGCTCAGAAATAAAATTAACAAGGCAAAGTTAGAAATTGAAGCTTCAAATCAGAAAATCACATAGACTCCAAATTGAAAAGAAATAAGTAAAACTTTCATTATTTTCAGATGACATGGTAATACACAAAAACCCATAAAGACTCCACTAAAAAGCTCTTAGAAACAATAAATCATTACAATGAAGAAACAATAAATCATTACATTCATTACATTACAGGTTACATACTCAATACATAAAAATCAGTGCAATCCTATACAAAACAACAAACTAAAAAAGAAAGAAGTCAAGGAAACAATCCCATTTACAATTGCTTCAAAAAGAACTTTCTGTACTTGGCTCCTATTTTTTCTAAATTACTTACAAATTCCATACTGTTCTCCATTTTCCCCACTCTTTTTGTCTTTTGGTCTATACATATGTCAAAGCCCCTGATTAACCTATCCAAAATAGCTGCATGACTAAAGTTCCATTCATGTCATGATGCCTCGCGTGTCAAGCAGTCTAGAGAACACTCAGCAGAGAACACTCAGCAACACATATACTTAGGGAAATCAGTGTTCATACTGGAAAAGAACTAAAACTAAACAAGCATTTCATGATGGGTATCAAACTCACCATCAATAAGTTGAAGGGAATCAGGATCCAGATGCAAGGAAGAGTTCCCCATCAAAAAATTCTGGTGCAGCGTCTCGGCAATATAATCTCTGAAGTTACTAATTGTATAAACAACAGTGGGCTTATCATCCAATTCCACAAGACCATGGTTTTCCACCTTGTTGGAGTGAAGGCTAATTAGGTCCCAGGTGGTATTGCTGATGGCTTCACCATTGAAGGTAACTGTGTAATGAACTTCTATGCCACTATGGAGGAAAAGAGGACATATTAGGCACTGCCAAGGAATCACAAAAAAAGGAGCTTTGAACCCATGGAGGACAACATTAGACAAGAGGAAGAGTCTCCAAAAGCATGGATTTCATCACCATTCTTCTAGACTTCGGGCCATTTTTTGCCATTCCCCCACATCCCCCAGAAAACAGAGGTTCACAGAGCTAAGAAATTGGAGAGTTCTAGGAATACCACAGAGCAATTCTGCAGAATACTCAAGCATCTTCTTCACCTACATTTTTACCCTATCTTTTTACCATCAAAACCAACAGCTTCTCTCTACTATTAACCTGCTTCCTACTTCTCCACTGATATTAAAAAAAAAAAAGGAAAAGAACTTGTAATTCCACCCAACAATGGGTGGTCTTCTCTTTATTTTGTTTATTGTTGTTGTTGGATGAATTTTGTGCTCCACAACAGGCAGTGATGTAGTGAAGTTTAATTACTGTGAACTAAAACAAAGGTATTATTGTGGACATAAAATATAAAAACCTTGAGAATAAAGCAAACTGATGATTTGTGATTTTTTTAAAATATCATAATAGGATATTTTCTAATAGGACAGTTATCTAAGTCTTTCAGGAGACATACTTTTGTTTGGTAGCCCAGACAATTTACAGACCTATAAAATTTAATAGCAAATTGTAAAAACATACTAAGAAGTGATTTTTTTGTCTGGTAGGAATAACTCCAAATTTACAAATTTACTACATTTTAGGGCATTAACCAATTCTGTGTCAAATTGAGCAGTCCTTTTCCAATCAACTACATAAATTTCTGTTTTTCAAATGTTCTACAAACTAATTCATTTTTTTTTACAGATTCCCTCATCAATGAGTTGACTAAACCTTGACAACCACTAACAAATAACTTTATCTGGAAATGGGATTTTTTTGCTGTCTACTTTTCTATGAGCAAACAAAGAGAAGATTTCTTAGAATAAATAACAGAGTGAAAATAAAAGAAGTAGAAGTTGATGTGTCATTTTGGAGAAATAATATCAAAATATAAAACTTTAAAGCAAACAGGAATACTTTTAGATGTTAATTCAGATGTTTCCAACAACTAGAAGCTAACAATTTGTAAGTGTTTACCATGTGATAGATTTCACATGAACATTTATTATCTTCGGATTATGGTTAAGATATAGAACTTAAAGCAGGGCCCTCCCCAGTGGTGCAGCTGGGTAAGCACAGCCCTGTGAAGCTTTCCGCAGCCTCTGCAGCATGGGTTCGATTCCCGACCGGCCAGGGAGAGTCCCACATGACGAGGCAGACCTCTCCTGTCACACCCCCTGCTCCCCTCGGCAGTGTATTTCGGTCATTCTGCCTGTTCTGCTGCTCACTCTGTCTGTGGTGAATCCTCTCACCCTCCCTCACCTCTGGTCTTTATCCCAGCTATTGTATAAATTTTTAAAAAATCTTAAAAAAAAAAAAAGAACTTTAAAACAGTTACAAAACCTAAAATTTCATAACATGTAAGTAAGAAATAAAGATTCAAACACAGGGGCCTCCCCAGTGGCGCAGCAGTTAAGCGCTGGGTTGCAAAGCTTCCCGCAGCCTCTGCAGCACCAGTTCGATCCCCAGCTGCTCCCCAGCCACCGGAGGAGGGTCCCACATGGCGCGCAGACCTCTTCTGCTGCCCGCTGCTCCCCTCTGCAGTGTACTTCGGTCCTTCTGCCTGCTCTGCTCCCTGCTCTGGCTCTGGTGAATTCTCTCACCCTCCCGCACTTCTGACTGTACCCAGTGCTTGTATAAATAAATAAATAAATCTTTAAAAAAAAAAAGTGTTTAAAAAAAAAAGATTCAAACACAGATCTGTCTGACTTCAGCACCTGCATTCTGAACTACTCTGGCACAATCTTGGCAGCTTTAATTAAACTAATTACCAGGAGAAATATGGGGACAGCTTTGCTCTAGTCTGATCTCCAGCCTGTCTATGCAACATGCCATTAGAGGCAGATCTAAGCTACAGCAACATCCCTCCAGAAGAAAGAATACTACCTTCCTAGAGATGAATCACTCACGACAGACATGAGAGGTAAACAATTTGCCATCTTCAGGATTCTGTAAGAGCAAAATGACTCCCAAATCAAAGCATAAAAAAATTAAGTACTTCCTGCTCTAAACTTATGTATTTTTGTATGTTCTTGATTATAGCTTTTTCTGTTTTGTAAAAAGATCTCATTTACAATAACTGCCCTTCAGCCTCTTTTTGAACTTCTGTTCCCAATGTTCAGCTTGGTCACCTGGCACTGAGAGAGATCCACTGCCTACTAAATAAACAAGAATTTATTGTCTGAATATGAAAACTACCACCCAGTGAAGATACTCAGTTATCTAACGAAAAAGTGTCAACATACAGAGAATGGTATCATGAAGTCAAGAAAAAGGAATTAAACAATTAATTATCAGAAGGCTTCTGATCAGTGTATTGTGACTTCCTTATAAGAAATTCTTAGCTTGGAGACGACTACAAAAGCATGACTTAATGATAATGGCCACTGAGATCACCTAACTGGCAAAGGGAACTTCTGACTTTTAACTCCCTAAAGACTTTTCTGTGGGGAAAGAATGCAAAGCAAGTTGATGCAATAATCAGATCTATTTCTCACTTAAAATGGACCAATTGACATCCTAGAGAATGTGTTGCATTTTGTGATTCAATAAGCATGAACCCACTATGAAACCACCCTTTCCTGGAAGAACTCACAGCTCTGGACCTGTCCTGGGTCTGCATCCTTCAGATCACACCTTGGACTACAGGAGACACCATGAAGGTGACAGCTCTCACCTGCCAAGTAGCAGGTTTCTTTGATGTTCCTGACTCTCAATAATTTCATTCAGGTTTTGATAGTCTAGGATCTAATAAGGTAGTCTAAGGCTCTACATCTGACACCCTGATGCTCTACTAAGTGGCAAAACATCTGCTTGTCATCTGGAACTTCCCTTAATGTTTCATGTCAGAATAATTTGATTCATAAATAATTCCTGATCTTGTTTACCAAGGGAATAAATTCACAGTAAAATACACTAAAATAAGCAAAGGATGGCTTCCAGGAAGACTAAAGCAGTAAGAGGGACACCTACTGGTCAGAATTCTCCATACCATATGTGTCCCAAGCATCTAACACAAGGCTAGCTCATAGCTGTTTAATAAAAAAGCTTGAAAATAATGAAAAATCACAGGTCAATTTTATTCACCAATGCAGGAAGATAAGACAATTAAATCTGTGCCACTTATATGTGCCACTACTTAAAAAAGAATAATTTTTTACTCTAAAAGGTATCTATATTATTTGCATCTTCTGAGTAATCACTTTAGGCACAATGTATCACAGTTACACCCCAAATCTAGTGAGGATATACATACCCTTCCCAGGATCTAAGGGATGGACCATGCCTGCATCTGCTGAAAAGTGAACTTTTCCTTGGGATCTTTGCATAACCTATTACCAAGTTAACATGGCTTAAGGTAGGAAGCAAAGATAAGGAAAGAATGGAGAAGGAAAAGTTGTGCCAGTTAGCACTTGAGTTGGTTCCTAAACTCTGCAAAAATCAGATAAGGAGAATCAAGCTTTTACTGGAAGCTTACCACAACCCTTGCATGACTTTTTAAATATCACAAGGAGAAGATCAAGAGAAATGTTCCTGGATCAAGAAATGTATGCAGATCAGGAAGTCTGGGTTAGATTACTGGCCTTACTCTATTGGCAAAATGTAATTTGTCTCCCAAGGTCTCTCTTGGACATTCTTAAATTGTTATTCAAAATACCACTTCTATTATAATCTACATAGTCTAGTGAGGATAAATTCATTAAAGAAGATAAAATAATAATCTACATTAAAGAAGATAAAATGCCTCAGAGAGATGTTGTAATTTATCACCATGTTTTTATCCTGGAAAGAGAACTGAAAGAAACATTTGAGGTATCAGGAAACTATCTATTCTCAGAACTGAGAACTTGATGTGATCTAGAACAGAATGAGTTCTGGCATGGTAAACGACATACAAAGACATCTCCAAATGAGGGTCAAGAGAGAGAAAGTCAAGAGACCAAGGAAGTGTATACAAAGTGGAAGGCACACTGATAGACAAAACATTATCTGATTGAAGAAATCTGTGCTGGCTCTTTGTGCTCAGCAACTCAAAGTTAGCCATTCACTGTATCATCCTCTTTCATCTAAACTAGACTGAAACAGCTGCTATGTAGAGGAAAGTTTCTCTGTCTGACAGTTATTTCCAGAGACATCAATGATGTGGGGGTGAAGTTACCCTTTTTTATTCTTTCACCTCAAATGCCTTGATTGGCTGTTTGACATGTGCAGATTAAGAAAAAAATGCTATGTCTCATTAAGATTGACCAAAATACAGATATTTTGAAGAACTCAGACATTCCTTCTCCAAAATCTGGAGTTGAATTTTTGAAGTATGTATAACAGGCAGATACATTGCTGATCCTTGTATTATTGTAACATGTACACCTTGAAAGAGACGCAAAGCAAACAGAAAATTTCATGTACATACAAATGTTTACAGAGGAGATTATATGTTATATAGGTTATTTCTGTACCACATATTCACTCACACACAGCTCAGAATAAAGGTATACCAAAAAGTTAGGAAGAGTTTCATCAACTGGGTAATACTGGACAACATTGGAAAGTCTACCAAAATTAACAATTCTATCATAAAACCTAATTACTTCATATTGAATTGTTATCTATGTCCCTGAGACTCTTAGCATTCAGGAGGTGGCTATCATTCTTTTAATCACAGGGTTTAAAAAAAATAATAGTCACAGGGTTAATGTTAGAGTCTGGGTTGTTCTAACACTCTTATCACTCTTGAGAGGGTAGCAGTGAAACAATCAGGCCTTTTGGTTGAGTGCTGACCATCAACACACATACTTATGATACATACACAGACAACAGCTCCATGTACTAAGAGTACAGAATTCCAAACTCAGATAAGCTTGGTCAAAATATATGATATATCCTACTAATAAAACTTACAGTAATTCATTTTGCCTCTCTGAGGCAAATTTTCCTCACCTTAAAAAGGAGATTTATATTAATTTCATTTTTAATATCTCACCGGGATATAAGAAAATAAAATGAAAGAATGAGCACTTTGGCAGTCTCTGAAATCACTTTTTATTAGACTGTGTGTTTCTAGAGGGTAGAGACAAAGAGTTACTCATTTTTATAGGCAGAGGGTTTACCCAATTTGTAGACACATAGTAAATACTTGCTAAAGTAATATAAATAAAATGAGGATGTCCAAAAGTCCTTTCCAAACATAAAATATTACAATGAAGAAATATTACTATATCTCTGAACAAATACAGATTTAGCATTTGCTTCATAAATTCTGCATTATACTAATAAATCTTCCAAGAGAAATTGATTTTTAAATAAATTTTAATCCCAAGGTTAAAAGAGACAAAGCAAACTTCAGGAGGTGCATTAACTACACTTTTAGATTATGCTACTTCTACAAAACTCCTGAGTGAAGATGTTTTTGCAAGTCAACTATTACCCAGATCACTTTCTCCACCGCATTTACTTTTTTAAAGGGCAATGACTATACAATTCAATGACAAAATATACTGTAAGTGGTTGCATTAGTGCAAGTTTTTATTCTTATTTTAAATTAATTATAATTCAATATTTAAAATACTTGTCAGTCTGGGCCTCTCCAGTGGCACAGCGGGTTGAGCACAGCACTGTGAAGCTGTCTGCAGCCTCTGTAGCGTGGGTTCTATTCCTGGCCGGCCAGGGAGAAACCCACATGGTGCGGCAGACCCCTCCTGCCTCGCTGGCTGCTCCCCTCAGCAGGATCTTCAATCCTTATGCCTGTTCTGCTTCCCACTCTGTCTCTGGTGAATTCTCTCACCCTCCTGTGCCTCTGACTGTTCCCCAGTTCTTGTATAAATAAATAAATCTTTTTAAAAAAACTAAAAAAAATAAATAAAATAAAATACTTGACAGTCAGCAACCTAGAATAGGAGCCTGCACACTACAGCTTGTGAGACAAATCCAAGCCACTGTCCATGAGTTAAAGGATTCTGAATTTTTAAATGGTTGGAAAAAATCAAAAGAAGAACAGTATTTCTGACATGTGAAAATTATATGAATTCAGATTTCAATGTCCATAAATAAAGTTTTATTTGACCAGATCCATATTCATTTTCAATATATGGTCTGTATCTACTTTTATCTACTAGTGGTAAGTCAAGTAGTTGCAACAAAGACCATATGGCTTCAAAAAATGTAAAATATTTACTACCTGACCCTTAACATAAAAAGTTTCCCAACCCCCAATCTATAAGAAGATAGAAAATGAGAGTGGAAGCAATGAAAGGATTAAACCATGCTCCATTAGACCTAGGGCACCAAATTTTCTAAACTACCTCCTTATTCAGTCAAGTGCATAGAAAATACCAAAAAGTACCCTACCTGCCATTTTCCTTGGGGGACCTGAAAACAAAAATTGATTGTGTTAAGCAGAGTTTAAGACAGTTGTAATTATCACATTATTCATCAAAGTACAAGTTCTTAATATATTTTTACCTTGAAATGTTTCCTGAAATGAAAATGCATATATGGTATCATAACAAATACTGATAAATTCCTACAGATTGAAGGAAGTAAGCAAAGGTAGAGAAAGTATTCTATTTTAAAACCAATAGTTATAAAACTTATCATTAAACTTGGTTTAAAAGACTTCATATATGGTTATCTCTTTATTAATAAACTTTTTTAAGATTTATTTATTTATTTATACAAAAACTGGGTACAGTCTGAAGCGCAGGAGGGTGAGAAAATTCACCGAGCCAGAGCCGGGAGCAGAGCAGGCAGAAGGACCGAAGTACACTGCTGAGGGGTGCAGCGGGTGGCAGGAGAGGTCTGCACGCCATGTGGGACCTTCCTCCGGTGGCCGGGGAGCAGCTGGGGATCGAACTGGCGCTGCAGAGGCTGCGGGCAGCTTTGCAACCCAGCGCTCAACCACTGCGCCACTGGGGATGCCCTTTATTAATAAACTTTTTTCAGTAAATTAGCAGAGGACTTAAGCAGAGTTGTTGACATTAACACAATCAGGATTCCATTTTTGGAGCTACCGTGTGTTATGTAGTATTTAAAATAAATGGAAAGAAAATCAAATGGTATATAGAAAGTCAATTCTGACATTTGGGAATGGTCAGAATTGACTAACTATAGTTTTTAATATTTATTTATTTTATATAATGACACTTAATAGAACATTCCCTGAGCCAGGAACTGTACTAAGCATCCTGCATAAATTTAGTTCATTTATTCCTCATTAAGACTCACTAAGCAGGGCCTCCCCTGGTGGCGCAGGCTGTTGAGCGCTGCGCTGTGAAGCTGTCCACAGCCTCTGCAGCGCAGGTTCAATCCCAGCCGGCCTGCGAGGGTCCCACATGGCATGGCAAACCTCTCTTGTCGCGCCCGCTGCTCCCCTCAGCAGTGTACTTCGGTCAGTCTGCCTGTTCTGTTCCTGGCTCTGTCTCTGGTGAATCCTCTCATCCTCCCACGCATCTGGCCTGTACACCGGTTCTTGTATAAATAAATAAATAAATCTTTAAAAAAAGACTCACTAACGGGGACCTGCCCCAGTGGCACAGTGGAGCTGTGAAACTGTCTGCAGCCTCTGCAGTGCAGGTTTGATTCCCAGCCCACCAGGGAGAAACCCACATGGCGTGCAGCAACCCACATGGCGCAGCAGACCTCTCCTGGCTTGCCCACTACTCCCCTCAGCAGTGTACTTCGGTCAGTCTGCCTGTTCTGCTTTCCACTCTGTCTTTGGTGAATTCTCTCACCCCCTGACAAACACACACTTCTGGCCTGTACCACAGCTCTTGTATGCATAAATAAATAAATCTTTTTAAAAAAATTTAAAAAAAGAAAACAAATTTACTAGAAAAAGCAATAAATTGCAGTATTCAAACCTTTGCAAATCATTGTTAGAGAATATAAAACACAAAAGAGAGTCCAAAAGAAATAAAGAAATAAAGACAAAAAGAAATACAAAAGAAATAAAAAGTGCTAACAAACATTAGAGTATGTCTATTTACCTAAAGTCAAGTATACGTATGTCTTTGTAGCCAGGTAATCCAGTAAACGCATTTTCAACCTATTAAAAATAAAAATAGAATGTATAACTATGGAGAATGTGAAAAAGTGTATAGAAAATAGCACACTTAAGAGTAGCATATAAATTATACTGTTTACAATTATTAGGAGCTTGTACACATACATAGATACACAGAATATTAAATAAAAATTTACAATAGATACTGTGTTAGAAAATAGTCTCTATCTTCACATTGGCACATTTTTACTTCTTACTTTGTCTTTCAAAATTTTAATGTGCTTTAATATTGGTTTTGTTTCAAATTATAAAAATCATATGTCATATTGGCAAGGCACCATGTCTTCCTTATTGTGATGAAATGTACAAATAATGCATTCATTGCTAAAAAAAAAAAAAAACAAACACTGTAATAACATTTTAAAACGTAATTGTTTGGATTAGAAATCTTGCCACAAAACACACACTGATCGTCAGTGCTTATTTTTATAAAAATGTTTGTTAGCATCTGTTTCCTGTTCCCACAAATGTGAACATGGTCTACATTGAAAAGAAATCTGTAAGCCTGAACTCAGCCCCCCACCCCCACCCCGGAAAGAACTTTGTTAACTAAGGTGGCTAGGAAACAGTGACTGATAACGTAACTATCAAAAGATCAATTTGTGAGCATCGGATGTACAGGAGCCAGTTTTATTAGAGTCTTTAAAATCTAATCATGTAAATCAATACAAACTTAGTGACTAAAGGAGAAAAAATAATGCCAGACTGGACTAAAGACCTAAAAATAATCAGGTTATATACAAATACATTTTAAACAAAATTGAGTATTTCCGTTGACATTCTCACTAATTAAGTAACTATGGAACCAATACCAGAATACAGGAATTAAGGGGTTAGTGGTCTTTGGGGACATCTCTGGGCTTCTGCTCTTAAAACCAAGTCTTCATGTGATCAGGAGAGAGGGATTTAAAAAAAAAAAAAAAGATTTTATTTATACAAGCACTGGGTACTGTCAGAAGCGCGAGAGGGTGAGAGAATTCACCAGAGCCAGAGCAGGCAGAAGGACCGAAGCACACTGCTGAGGGGAGCAGTGGGTGGCAGAAGAGGTCTGCGTGCCATGTGGGACCCTCGCCCTGCGGCTGGGGATCAAATCGGCACTGCAGAGGCTGCGGGCAGCTTTGCAACCCAGCTCTCAACCACTGCGCCACCAGGGAGGCCCCAGGAGAGAGGAATTTTTTAAAATCTTGGATCAATGAATATCTTCATACCAGAAGGACAAAGAATCCAAACCCATGAAACTCTTTAACTATAATAATTCACCTTGCTTTATTCCCTGAGAGGAAAGAGAATAGTGTTATAATTCTTGTAAGATGATATGGAAATGGAATCCATAGGACTAGGAATCCAAGAATAGCTGAGGCATGGTCCTAGCTGTTTTGCTAGCAAAGTGACAATGCATAAGCCTCTTATAGAACTAGTAATGACTTACCCTACAACAACATTGGTTATTGTAAGATTAAAATGATGGTACCTGACAGAACTCCATCAACTGCAAAATGTTGTACAACTGTACATTATTATTATTATTACTAAACCTATCTCTTTTTGGGTTTTGCCATCTACCGAGTCTAAACATGTATAGGTATTCTAATTCACCACACCTATTTAGCTACTGTACAAGTGTCTAGTTGCAAAAAGCCATTCTACTTTACTAACATCAAGATTAACAACAGGTACAATTTATTGAATGACTGCTATGTGCCTGGTACATTGCAATATGAATTCTAATTATTGCAACAAACCTAAGAGATATATATTTTTGCAATTTTGTAGATAAGCAAACTGAGACTCTGAGAAACTAATTTGCTCAGGATCACACACTAGGTTAGTAACTCCATCAGAATGTATTCAACCCTAAATGTCCCTTACGTCAAAACCTGTATTCTCCCTCACTGAATGGCATGCCTCTTTCTCTTTCCCCTGCCTCATAAATATGGTGAAATGTTAGAAGTAGGACTGGGAAAGCTATGGAACTCACCATAACTTCTCACCTGAATTAAAACAAAGGGAATTCAAAGAAACTCTCTGAAAGGAAGTTTTTTCCTTCTATTCCTAAAGACTGAAATGATCATGAAAAGGTTACTTTCCTCCAGAGCTTTATCTGTAAAAATGGAGATCTTACCCCCATGGCTGCTGTGAGCCAACAGACATAAAACCATGCATGGACACTGTGTTGGTATGTGGCTGTGTCCAGATACCAGTTCCCCCAAGCCTATAACGCTAACTTTTCCCTCTCTGAAGTCATATTTGCTGTTGTCCCAAACTTGTCTTACTCTTCTCAATAAAAAAGAGAGAGAGAGAGAGAAAAGGAAAGAAAAAAGAATAAAAGCTCCTGAACCTCAATCCTCTCCAAACAGGCTTTCTTTTTCCCTGTATGTCTTCCGTAGTACCTAGGAAGTAATACTGAAGGAAGAATTCCTGTGACTGTGCCCTAAGAGAGCTAAAGGGTCCCCTTCAGTTTGCTGTACACATGATGACAAACCGGTCAAAGCACAGTCTCTGACCTTGCTGTTCTACACAAACATGTGGTGGTTGGTAGATATTTTATTCCAGGTAAAGGGACCAGGTTTAGAGATAAATTAGAGAAGGAATTATTTCATAGCAGGCCCAAAGCCCTCATCACCCTTGAATTACCACAAGTCAATAGCTACCTACCTCATAAAGTCACTGCTGGGGATGTTTTTCAGTGTTTATTAGACTTTCTCTAAATATGCAGTCATTCAGCACAACAGTTTACCCACACACCCAGGTTTATTAACGTTCCCTTAATCCAAGGGCAGAGAGAACCAGAAAGCAGATCCAAGACATTATCTGATGCCAGGTGGCCACTGGCCTGGCTGACATTTCTTCCACATACCATACAGCCTCACAACTTGGCCCCAAAGCTAGGAAATTAATCGTCTGACCTAGACTACCCATGTCTGATGGCTTCAATGATGCTATTTGGCTGAGAGATGCGCATTTTTTTTTCCTCATCTAGACACAGTGTCTAGAGAAGGAAATTAATCCAAGGTAGTGGAATTGAAAAACATGGCCAAGGAGAATCCCATCAAGAGGGAATGGAAAAGAAATAAACAGGAAGGAATGATATGCTCTATCATCAGACAGAGAGGGAAGATGGGCATTTTTATGTCTTTATCCCTGCAAAGACGTACAAAAGCAGGTAAATTATGGGTCCTTTCTGACTAAAATAACCTTGAGTTGAAATGCTATAGAGAATTCTCCCAGAAAGTAAAGTTGTGAATGATAAAATACATGATTCTTTAAAGAATTCCTTTTTTAAAAACATCCCCCAACCAAAGAACATAACTCATCTTCTTCCTGTGAATTTTTCATGAACTTTTGGAAGAAATGGTAAATCATCATTCCCTAAACCAAGTATGTAGACTGACTCCTAAACCTACCTTGAACCAATGTTGTGAATATGGGAAATTCACTTCAGCAAACTGTCTTGTGTATTAAAAAAATGAATAAAAATAAGCAATAAAGATCACCCACCTCTGAAATGAACTCTTCTACAAGGCGCTGGTGGTGAAAACTAGAGGGATCCTGGAGTTCTTCCAAGTATTGCTCCCCCAAAAGGTGGATACTGAACTCTGCAATCTGCTCATCTGCCAGTTTTGTGGATTCCTCTATCACATTCTCAATTTCATTACTAATCTAAATTTTTTAGGAAAAGAACAATAAATGTCAATGTGGACTCATTTAATCAATAAGTATTTTTGGCTACCTATTAAATGCCAAATACTACTAATGCAACTTATGATGATGACCTTTTACAGAGCACATGTCATGTCTTTGGAACTACTAGGTGGGCTTTAAAACACAGCCTAATATTAAATCTACTGAGCATATGTACATTCCTTGGAACATATAAAGACAGTTCAGGGGAAGACAGGAAACTTTCCAGATAGCCACCAAAGTTGACATCAGCAAATGAGTTAAAAAGAAGTGACTATGCCAAAGTTATATCTGAAAATAGCTTAGAAGAGTGAGTCTCAAGCTTTTTGGTTTTAGGATCCTTTTATATTCTTAAAAATCATTGAGGAGCTCAAAAAACTTTGATTTTTTTATAGGTTATGTCTGTAGATATTTACTAAACAAAAAAGAGAAATTTTTTACGTACTTACTAAATCGGTAAAATAATAAGCTCAGACTGTATAAAAATTAACAATATATTCTGCAAGATAAAATTAGTGAAAAGAATGACATTTGTATTTTATAAGTTCTTTAATATCTAATTTAATAAATGATTACTGAAATCTCGTTATGTCTTTCTGCATTCACCCTATTGCAGTATCTTGTTTAATATGAAGTACATGAATAATACACAGTCACAGAGATATATGTATTGGGGAAGGGAGAAATATATTAATAGCATTTTCAGACAATTGTGAATTTTTTTTAGATATAACTTCAAATTCAGCAAGTGGTAGTTTCTTAAAGATTAGTTGCTCTGTGGAGTCTGAGACCACATAAACAATTTTTTGTACTCTGTATTACTAAAATCCACGTCTTCCAGAGTGGTCAAAGCTGGAACAATTCAAGCAACAAAATGAAAATTGTATTATAATCCAAATAATAAAAAAAAAATCCATGAATGCATACTGATATTAACAATTTAACAAAGAAATGAGGGTATTTCTAAGTTATTATGCCATATGATCATATGTATATTTTATATATATGCATATATGTATATATATGTGTGTGTGTGTGTGTGTGTGTGTGTATGTATAGTTACTTAAAAGTAGACAAAAAAACAGCCAAATTATCCACAAGGGAATAACAAGTGAGTTGACAGTTGATTCTCAGTAGCAACAATAAAATATAGTGAAATAAAACCTTGACCTGCCCTCCTCAAAAAACTCAATCTGGAATTTACACAGATTTAGAATATCTTCCTGGGATAATAAAGAAATTTTCAGGTGATCAAAATCTGAGATTGAACCAGTGAGAGACTTTTACTAAAGTAGTATCAGAAGCAACTATTTCAGAAGAAAAGTTTTCACAGAAGAGATTACCAAAACGCAACAACAACAAAAAAAATTTAAGAAAATAAAATAACATTGGGTAAGCATTCAAGAAACTTTGTATAATACATTCTAAATTGTGGAGTTAAAAAGAAAAAACAAAAAAGGAGAAAGAACAAAAATACTGGCCAAAAAAACCCAGGTTAATCAATAGGGTGATCCTTTGAATTGTAATATTCTAATGTTCCTGCATTGCTGAGGAAAAATATAAACATTTTGAAAAACTTAAGCTTTGCTAGATCATATATTATAATTTGTAACTACTAAAAAAATAGAAATAATTTCTAAAATGGAAGGTAAAAAATATATTAGAAAAAAAAACTGAATGGTAAAAACATACCATAGACTTCATTTTCAAGTAGAGATACTAACAATCTAATTGTTAGATATCTCTACATTAAATATCCCTAGACCCCAAGTCATCCATTTACAATCTGAAGCCCTCCCTGGTCAAAAGCAGATTTACTAGACTCTAAGGAATCTCAGCTTACTTTTAGTGTACCATTTCAGAAATCCCATTTCCACAAACTGTTCTTCACACTAGATACTAACTAACAAACCAGAATATCACTCACATTCTCCTCCTGCCTCTCCAAGTTATTCTCTGAGGTACCTTCATAGGAAGTCACACTTGGATATGGAACACTGAGAATAGCGCCTAAGTAGAAAAGCAAAAACATGTCTGAATTCAGTCCCTAAGTCAGAATTCATATTTAAAAACATAGAACTGATTTCAAAACCATTTCTATAAGTCTAAGTTTAAATATAAATATGTAAGTCATTTGCTTTTTCATGCTGGAAATCTAGTGTATTCTAAATCTAACCTCAAGTATATTTGCAGAAGAAGAAATAATTCTGAGCCATTTATTCATTCATCATTAATTTACTGAGGACCTACTCTATGTCAGGCTTTATGCAAGACACAAGCGTTACAGACAAACTCCCTATCCCTGAGGAACTAGTAAGGGGGCAGATACTGAAAGAAGAGGCAAAGTGGGTGAAAGTTAGAAACTGGCAGGAATTGATCATTCTTGAAATTGCAGTTCATTGTGACTACTTTTGAGTACTTGGAATATTTTGAATATTCTGACTACTTTTGAATATTTTGACATTTCAATAGAGAGAAGCTTTTGAAAAAAAGTAAATAATGTAACTGCCAATTTACAGAAAACAGAGTTCATAGGAACATGTTATAGTGCACCACAGAACACAATCAGAAAAATACTTTGGGAACCACTAAAAGACAAATGGTGAAACTAGAAAGCTTCCTTTGACTTATGCAGTGGGTACAGAGATCTTTGCCTTAGAATTCTTAAATTTTATTTTAAGTAGTTTTCTGGATTATGCTTAATAACGATTTTTAAGTGCCCACAATAAAATAAATGAAAAAAGAACTACTTTTTGTTGAGATTCTTGAATAACATATAAGGAGAAAGAAACATGGTTTTTTTTTTATTTTTTTAAAAGATTTATTTATTTATGCATACAAGAGCTGGGGTGTAGGCCAGAGATTCAGGGAGGTGAGAGGATTCACCAGAGACAGAGTAGGGAGCAGAAAAGGCAGATGGCCTGAAATACACTGCTGAGGGGAGCAGCAGGAGAGTCAGGAGAGGTCTGCTGTGCCATATGGGTCAGCTCCCTGGCCAGGGATCAAACTCATGCTGCAGTGCCTGCTGATAGCTTCATAGTGCCGAGACTTAACCCCTTACACCACCAGAGAGACCCCAACATAGTGTTTTTAAAATGTAAGCTAAAAAGTATGTTTGCTGGCAAAATTGTGTTAAGCTATAGATAATTTAAAAAGAGAAAAGGATAAAGGCACAAAACATACCTCCCAATGTTGAGATATCATCAATAGGAAGTGGCGATGACAATTCAGGACTGGAGGGAAAATGTTGAGAGTTAATACAGTGATAGAAATGTAAGGTTTTATTTGGGGAGTTGTTTTCCAAAAAGGAAATCACTAGATCTCCAAATAAGCTTTCCAAAACAAATTACTGAGTAAAGCAAATTTTAAAAAATAGGAGAGGGAGCAAAGGGAGGGAGGAAGGAGCACAGGGGACTGAGATGATGGTGCACAGGTACATTGGTGAAGGAAACTCTGTGGGGACTACACCTGAGGGGTGGGGGAAGCAAATATTGTTTAAAAATGAACAATGATATAAAAAATAAATTAAAAATAAAAATAGCAGTGTTCATAATTCATTTATTTTACATTAATTGATGCCTATTCTGCGAGAATCACCCTATATAAAGTACTTTTCTACTTACCATTTCATCACCCTGTTTTCATTTTTCTCATTTGTTATCACTCTAGGAAATTATTTTGTTCATTTATTTACCTACTTTTTTATCCAAAACCTTTAGTCATCTTGAATGGCATTATCTAATAAGTTAGTCACTGGATATATGTGACAATTTGAATTAACTAAAATTAAGTAAAGTTTAAAATTCAGTTCTTCATTCACACTATGTTTTTCAAGTGCTCAATAGTGACATATGATTAATGGCTACCATTTGGATAGTACAGGAAAGAACATTTCCATCAGAATAATGTCATTAAAATGGCTATATTACCTAAAGCAACATGCAGATTCAATGTAATCCCCACCAAAATCCCACAGGCATTCTTTACAAAAGTAAACCCAAAGAATCATGACATTTATTTGGAACTTTGAAAAAATTTTATGTGGAACAACAAAAGATAGCAAAAACTCCTGAGAAAAAAGACCAAAATAGTTATCATGTTCCTTGACGTCAAACTATACTATGAAGAGATAATAATTAAGACAGCTTGGGATTGGAATAAAAACCGACACACAGATCAATGGAACAGAATTGAGAGCCCAGAAATAAAATCACACACATGCAGACAACAAATTTATGGCCAAGGAGCTAAGAGTTTACAATGGTGCAAGGAAATTCTCTTCAATAAATGGTGCTGGGAAAATTGAACTGCCTCATGCCAAAGAAGGAAACCAGACCACTAACATCACACATAAATATTAATTCAAAAATGATTAAGTACTTGGATGTAGGACCTAAAACCACAAAATACACAAAAGAAAACAAAAGGGATATGCTCCTCGACATCAGTCTTACAAATGTGTTTGTGGACTTGATTCCAATGGCAAGGGAAACAGATAAACAAATGAACTACATCAAACTGAAAAACATCAGCATGGTGAAAGAAACATGCATCAAAATGAAAAGACATACTATCCATTGGGAGAAGATATTTGTACATCCTCCATCAACAAAGGGTTGATAGTTCCAACAGGGTTTAATATTCAAAATATACAATGAATGCATAAAAATCAATTGAAAAACAACCCAATAACAAAATGACCAGAGGATCTGAACAGATACTTCTCCAAAGACATACAGGTGGTAACATGCACATGAAAGAATGTTCACATCTCTTATTAATAGAGAAATGCAAATTAAAAACAACAGTAAAATAGCACCTCAGACCTGTGAGAATGGCTATTAACCAATTGAGAAAAAATAGGTGTTGGAGAGAATGTGGAGAGAGGAAAACTTTATATGTGGGATTGTAAATTGGTGCACCCACTATGGAAGTAGTGCAGAGATTCCTGAGATATCTAAAAAAATTAAAAGAGACATTCTATGCGATCCAGTTACCCCACCTCTGGTATTTATCTGAAAAACACAAACACTAATTGGAAGAGATACATGCCCCCCATCTTTACTGCAGCATTATTAATAATGACCAAGAATTGGAAACAACCTAAGAACCAATCAATTGATAAAAGGAGAAAATGTGGTATACATACATAATTGATTACTATTCAGTTATAAATAAATATGAAATCCTGCCATTTTTGCAATAACAAATCCTGCAATTTGGATCTAGCAGGAATTATACTTAAATACTTATAAGTCAAAGAGAGAAAGATAAACCCCATATGATTACACTTGTGTGGAACATAGAACAAACAGATCCAGTAAATTAAACAAACGTAAGACATTTGTAAAATGTAAATAAAACAAAAAACATTTGTAAGAAAAAAAATCTCCTGGCTTTTAAAAATACTGTCTAGAAAGAAAACTATATTAAGCCCCTACATGAAACTTATTACTATGGGTTACTTATACTGCATTTACAGGAAATTGCTTACTAAGTGCTGTCATTTAGAGGTATATGACACCCGGATAAGTCATTATGATGAATGATGAGCAAAGGATGATGACTTGGGAGAAAAGAAAGCATCCAGAGACTTCTTGGTTTACAGGAGAAAAAAAATGGGATTCAGATGAAATTGGGATAGACATGAACATAATCAGACCTAAATAGTCTATTCATAGTCCACAATTCAGAACCCCTTCAAAAAAACCTTCATTTTATACATGGAAAAAACAAGAGCCAAAATGGGAAAAGCAATTTTCCCAGTACAGACAGTGCCTTGTCAGTAAAAATTTTATATAGTCAGTTCAACTATGATGCTATTTGTAAAATTGTTTCATTGTGATAAATATATTAGGAAACAACTACACATAATGCAAATTTCTCCTTCACTTATACAGAGTTTCTTAGTGAGAAACACTAGAGGAATGCAGAAAACTACACCCAGTTGAAGTGAGTCACAGAGAAAAACACAGAACACACACACGCGCACACACACACAGTAACTCAAACATCTTTCAGCTACTTCTGTGTTATAAGCCACACCCATCAACATACATTGCTACAGCTTCCATCCTATTTCAGATAACTCTCCTTGTACGACTTTACAGTAACTCACAAGCTATTTTCCAGTGTCCACTTTCACAAGCAAACTTCGGAGCTTCTTTGATGTCAAGTGCCAGATGTATTATACTATTTATTTATTAACCACACAAGATGTGTAAAAGGTGCTATCATTTTCATTAGGTACAACTCTGGTAGTATTCATCAGAGTATTTAATCCATTGCCTATGTGTTGCAATAGCAATCACAAGGAACCTCTCAGATCTTCTTCCTCTTCCTCTCAATGGTCAAAAGCTCACACCCAAGCAACCACATGGCCCCACCCTAAGTAGGTATTTAATCCCAGGCCAGCATAGACTCAGAGGTGATATTAGCTCTGCGGATGCGTGAGATCACACAGAATCCTATTTCCTTCCCATTTGTTCATGACTACCTTGAAATCAAACATATACCCAACTACTAACCACATGTACAATCTACGATGCCTTTCCCTGGACTCTGCTGCCCAGGTGGGCACACTGACTCATCTACTTGATTTTTCAACTTGTCCTTCCTTCACTTGGAGGCATAATGGATTCTGGCCTGAATTGAATGTCCTAGTGATGCTTTTCTAAATAATCACCCACAAACTGGCACCATCTAGATATTCTGAATATGGGTAGAATCAAACATTTTTTAGACCTTGTGGATTCAAAGCTCCTTACCTTCCGTGATCTGCTTTGTACTGCTATTGCTCGAGTCAGGAATAAAGCTAACCCTAAGTCTAAAGGCCAATAGAGCCAAGAATCATAACATTGGAGGACTTATCAAGATTGTGTTATTCCTGTTTCAAGATCATAATCATCATCACTCAATAAAGTGAGCCACACCACCCATCATTTAATAAACTATGCTCCTCTACAGTGTACTATTTCACAACAATTTTACCCTCAGTCTGTAAGCTTCAACAACAGTAGGTCATTCCAAATCCCATTTCCCCAAATCTATTTTTCTCACCCAAGAGAGAGGAGCAAGTCTGCCTCCTGTGAGGTCAGACAGTAAACAAGCACAGCGGCTGTGATGGTGGTCCGGAAAGGTAAGTGGCCTCAAGATGAGGAAAAGTATTTGGACTTACCCACAGGCCTGGTCACTGCAGGGACTGGCAATAAAAAAAGAAAGAAACCATTAAATTTGAGGTGAGTCTTGGAGTAGATGTACAATCCATTCTCTGTTGCCAAACATGAACTAACTTGGGGAAAAAAGACACTCACCTGCTTACAGTATCCTTTGTGTACATCAGTTTCTAAGGAAAATAAAGATGTTAAAATGACTGCCTGAATTAATGACAGTTATTAAACTGTAAATAAAAGTTATTACACAAGGAACATGAATGCCCTAAAATTACAGAAATTTTGTTATTATTCCCTTTGGTTAGACAAATAGTTAAAACTAGGCACCTAAAAATACAAAGATTTTTTGTGTATGTGACTGTGGGAACATCCCTATACTAGGTTCCTGTGCTCTTATAATGAGTAAAGATTAACAGATTTTGCCTGCTAATCATTCCAAAATAAACTACAAGTTAGACATGGGTAGAGTTTTATATTAATTTTCCATGAAATTAGAATCAAAATGTTTTCTGATCTAGCCTATTTATAGTAACAATAATCCCAGAATAATATAAACATGCTTGTAAAATAACTGATAAATCTGATTCTCCAGAATTCAAACAAAAAGACAAATTGTATCAATTAGTGGATTACTCCTCTGGAGTATTATTTCCAAAGTAAAGCATCCCAAGATTCCTCTAAATGAGTGGCTTACATTGATCGCTCCTTGATTAAGCTTATGTGTCTTGCTTGTCAGTTTAGCTTCAGTGGATTCACACCAGCTTTTTCAGATTCACTGGAAATCTGACAAATTTGTTAGATACCACTCAATTCTTGGGTAAAAAAAATTAAAAATTAATTATGGCTTAATGTTGAGACCAAAAGATAAAAAGATCAGAAAACCTAGTTTCAAGTTCTGTTCTCTCTTGTTTAGCTATAGAAGCAAATCCGAAAATCTCTCTGGTGTCAGGCTTCAGTTTCTTCATCTGTAAAATGGAGACAGTATTACTCTAAGTAACTCTCATAAGCAACTCACTGCTCTTATTCTACAGACTTTTCCAGAATAATTTCAGCCACTCCTATGGTTTTAATGACCACCTCATGACTGGTGATTTCTATAGGTATATTTGTGACCCACATCACTTCCTTGACTTCATATATAAATATCAACTCACATTTCATACATGGCTCAACTCAGTATGTTCAAAAATGATGTCATTCTTTCCTCCCTTGCCCCAACATCTACAAATCTTCTTCTCTGATTTCTCAGTCTTTGCCATCCAAGACTTCCTGTTCCATTTCTTTGGTCTTCCCACTGACCACCAATCCATGACATGCTCCCTTTCTCTATCTCATGGTCTAGTTAGGACCTTCATCCCCTTAGGCCTGGAGTTCTAAAGTAGCATTTCTCTCCCCTCTCCAGTCTTGTGCCCTCTAATCCAGCCTACAGTGACCACCCATAATGATCCTTTTAGCCATGTGACTCACCCACTTAGAGATTTTTGATAGTTGCCTATCATCTAAAAAGTTAAATACCAACTTATTCAGTTGTCTGCTCTTCTAGCTTGATCTCCTCTCATTTCTAGTTTACCCTTCTGGTGTTCTGGTCCAAGCAATTCCCTCCAAACTCTTGGCTTACATTGCCCCCGCTGTCTAGAATGTCCATCCCAAATTCTTCCTAATTTAGCTAACTTGTGCTTGTTATTTAAGACTCAATCCAGATAACACATTTACCCCCTTTGCATGTTCTACCAAATAGTCATTTAGTTTTTTTTTGGGGGGGGGGTTGTGTTTTTTTTTTTTGTGGGACCCTCGCCGGTGGCTGGGAACGAACCGGCGCTGCAGAGGCTGCGGGCAGCCTCGCAGCCCAGCGCTCAACTGCTGCTCCACCAGGCGAGGCCCCAAATAGTCATTTAAAATGTATTTTTTATGCCTTTAAATCTAACTTACTAAAAGTTATACTAGTGAGAGACAACTTCCAAAGTAACAAGTTATACAGTCAATAATTTAGTTTCCCTAAAGTATGTAATACATAAAACCGGTATTTAAAATAATATACATTGTTTATAAATTGCAGCAAATAGGAAAGGGACATTGATAGCTATTGGTTATATATTTTTTTATTTCAGCAAATATCTATCGCATGTTTACTTTAACATGGAAAAGCAAAATGAACAAATAATGATGTAATTTTTGTTCATCAGCCCCTGGCCTGGTAGAGGAATTAATTACATATAAAAGTAATAATAAAATGTAAAAAAAAAATTAAAGAATAAAAATGTTGCTCGTCAAAGAATTATGAGAGCTAAATTTGCTGCATTGGGGGTTGGTTCCTCACAAAGGAGGCTACATCAGAGTTGAGGATGTATAGAACTTAAAACAGATGAGTGGGGAGACACAGAGGGGGTTATCAGACAGCATGAACAATTTCCCTTATCCCTTAGCCCACCACTTTCTGTGATTTCTGTTACCTGCAGACAACTGCTATTGGAAAAAATTACACACAATAAGACATTCTGAGAGAAAAGGAGAGACCACATTCGCATAGCTTTTTTACAGCATATTATTAAACTGTTCTATTTTATTATAATTTATTATTGTTAATCTCTTAATTAAAAGCTAACTCATAAATTAATATTCATAGAAGGTATATATTAGAGGAAAATACATAATATATATAGGGCTTTGATATTATCCATGGTTCAGGCATCCATCAGGGGTGTTTGAACATATGCCTTGCAGGTAAGGGAGGACTGTTATATACCTAAACAGTTTTAATGTCTTGTCATAAAGTCATGCCACTATTTGAAAAGAAGAATGGGCAGGGTTAAAAAGACTACAGACACACGCCCAATGGGAGTCCACTCAAATAGCCTAAAAAAAAAAAAAGCAATGCAGAGATTTGCCACTTGTTCTTTCCCCCTTTTTAAATTTTTTCCCTCTTCCCACCCTTTTTTCTTCCTTTAGTCTTTAACTGTGCATACATATTCCTACAATAACGCAGCAATTCCGTTCCTTACTACATTTACCTTCATAATTAAATGTCTGTGTTCTACAGACTGACTAAAATGTGTGCCCATTTCAAATATAGTTGTGACTCCATCCTCACACAAATCTATCCAGTAATGATATTCTTCATCTCCAGGAAGTCGATACCAGAAAGTCCTGAAGGCTTCCCAGACTGCTTCCTGACACACTGGAAAGCAAACAGAGAGGTATTTTTCTTTTTTAAATAATTCTGTTTAATATTTCTCAAATTATTTGATTATTAAAATTATTTGATATATATTCAATAGTAATAAAGCATACCTGTAATTAATAAGTATTTGCTATATCCAAGGTGGCCTGTTGAATTTTTTCTTTTTCTTTTATTTATTAAATTTATTTTCTTACATTGTTGTTAATTTTTGTCACTTGATTTCTTCCCTCAGGTGTAGTCCACATAGTTCTACCACCAACGTACCCACGACCCATCACCACAATCCCTTGTACTCTTCCCTCCCCTGTTTTGACCCCTTCCCTGCTGTAAGCCTCAGGTCTATGGTCAGTTTACAAGTTCTGTCTTTTTCCTAACCCTTTGTTTGGTTTCTCTACATTCCATATATAAGTGAAAGAGTCCGATATTTCCTTTAAAGCTAAGAGTGTTTGGGGCTCACACAGGGATCAAGTAAATGCTCAATAAATAATATTTAAAATTATGCATGAATAAACAAACCTAATTTCATTATCATTTCATCACCTATCATAACTTTAGTTTACTAACCTCACATCCATACTAATGCTTTTTTTTATTGGCTATTGAGCAAAAAGCAAAGTTTGGGGGTCCTCCAAATATCTAAGGTATACATTATAGCCAGTTAAGCGATTTTGGTTAGTAAACATAAATATACCTAATAAAAGAAATAGAGAATAACTCAAATAATAAAAAGGTATGAGATCAAGGTCAATAATTTTAACCCCTGGTGACACAAGGGGTTAAGACACAATCTATGAAGCTGTCCACAGCCACTGCAGCACAAGTTCGATCCCCGGCCAGGGAGCTACCCACATGGCGCTGCAGACCTCTCCTGACTTGCCCACTACTCCCCTTAGCAATGTACTTTGGTCAATCTGCCCGTTCTGTCCCCCACTCTGTCTCTGGTGAATCCTCTCACCCCCCACACCTCTGGCCTGTATCCCAGTTCTTATATGCATAAATAAATAAATCTTTTAAAAAATCCCAATTGTGTTGCTTTAGCATTCATTATGAGAAATTACATCATTATACACATAAAAAGCTTTAAATATATCAATTAGAATGTAAGTAGCATAAATCTGTAAAATATCTAAACTATAAAATATAGAATTTGATTGTATTTTCATATATATAATTAAATGGGTATGTTTACCTTGGTAAATACATATATATGTATATTTAAGTAAATGAATTAATGAAAAAAGTAAAAACTAAAATAAGTGTATCTAGTAACATAAACTAGTACTTTTGAAACACTTAAAAAGATTTAAACCATCTCCTCTTAAAACAATGCAAACTTTCCTCAGAAGCTATAGAGATACTATATTCATAGAAAGTTCTTTTTCCATCTAATAGAAAGATAACATTTGGTTCAGTCACTTCTAAATTATCATATTTTTAATTATGAGATACAGTAAGTGTGATAGAATTACATATGAATTTCATCCAGGGTAAGGGTGTAACTGTTTGCTTACCTCGTACTTTGAAATACTTCACATGTTTTGCCACAGCCTCTGTAATACTTTCATCTGGGCAGATTTTCACTCCATTAGGAAACAAAGTAGATCTCCTTCTTCTGAGCAACCACTGTCTCTCAGCTTCTCTGTGGTCCAGTGGTGCTTTCTTTTCAGTAGATAGAGAAGGGACTGTGGATTCCGGATGGGTCAAGAGAAAAGAAACTGCACTCCTGGGTTCCTGGAGTTCTTCAAAGGATAAGTAGGTTTGTGCTACACAGTGAAACCATAAACAAGGCTTTTGATAATAAAGATAAAGTAAAAGACAATAAAGAAATCTGGTATTTGTGCCACATTTGGATTTTGAAGTCAATGTTCAGATTACAGACATAGTTGCCTAAGGAGAGGAGGAATGACAATTTAAATTTGTTCCATTAAATTCCAACTCCTTTATTTCAAGATTGTTAGCTATTGAAATGAATATACCTCCAAAAATTCAACACAAGAAATAAAAGGAAGTAAATTACCTTAGAGCTACTAATGAAAGAATTACTAATGTACATGGAACGTAAAATTACTTGGAAGATTTTAAAACAACGTAAATGAAGCAGTATCAAAGATTAATTAAGAGTATTTCATTCAAATTCTTCCAGTACTCAGCCACATCAAATAGTATTTTTAGAGAGACTATATTAGAGATAAAAAGAAAAACTGTAGATTTTTAAATACCTGTTGATGGATGCTTTTCTTCTGTCATGACAAACAGCAAAACACCCAGAAAAGTCTTAATAAAATGAGGAAACATAATCAATTGGGCCAAAACTGAAGGAATGAGAGGCCAAAATCCTTGAGTATCCAAAACCTTAAAACTTCCAGTAACAAATTGTTACAGAAAGATCTACCAGTTTGAGATTTATACCTGTCCCAAAACCATTTTAAATTAAATAAAAATGATGTTCTTATAAAATAACCTCTCACTCCTTTTCTGAAATAACCAGCATGCTTTGAAAGCAGGAGAGGTAAGCTAATTAGAACAGATGGGAAGAGACAATTTCTTCTAATCTAGCCAGCTAAGCTCTTTACTAACAGTCTCCTTATGTCCAACAAGTTCATTTACAAATACTTATTTCACATATAATAACGTTCTATGACTTTTTTCTTAATATATTAGTCAAACCTTATAGATTCTTGTTTTCTCTGGCTTCTTCTGAAGCCTAATATAAGAATAACTATACCTATATCTATCTACTTCAGACTGACTTACCTATCTACTTCAGAAATGCAGAGCTACATAGAAAATTTGTTTTGTTGTAGTTGTTTTTATAATAAAACCACTATTCTGTACATTTCTCTCCTGTATAAAAAATTTTAACATCTTGCACTACAACGCTGTCCCTTTCTTCACCTATTAAATAGGATTGGAATAGTGTATCTATCTCATGATAGAGTTGCTATGAGAACTACTAGACAAAAAATGCTCAAAATAGTGTCTGACACATACAAAATATTCAATATAAATGAAAACTGTGTGGTATCTTTGTTCTTTAAAATTGCTATTAAACGTGAGACCCAGTTTGTTTATTTACATTAAAACTTAACCAAGAAAAAAATGAAGATTTTATCTGTGGTCCAATATGGATGAAACTGGAGGGGACTATTCTAAGTGAAATAAGTCAGGAGGAGAAAGACAAATAACAGATAATTTCACTTCTATATGGAACACAGGGAAACAAAATAAAGGAACTGATGGAACTAAACCAAAACTAGAAACATGACTACAACATTGAATACTAGAGGGGGATAAACTGAAGGGGTGCAAACAAGAGGGAGAGCAGATCCAGTGGTCAGTGGGTGCTTTGGTGGTTAAATGTGGTATGATGACATGCATCTGAGGAGGTATGAACCTATAACCCTAAATCAGATAGTGTTGTAAACCAATGTTACCTCAATAAATCATCTCATAATCCACATTTTCAGTTCTTATACAAGCTAACAAATTTAAATGACCATTAAATACATGGATGTAGAAGCATTTTCAAAATATTGGTAAGAAATTTTTTTGCCAAAATTTACTGTTGAAAGACAAAACCTGGAAATTTCATTACCAAAGTTCTATTTTAAAGTCTCAAGAGAAGCTTCATGTTGACAATTCAGAATAAGGGAGAACTTCTAGACAATAAGTATTTGTTGCAAATTATTCTGTTTGATGGCTTCATATAAGCTAGAAAATCTGAGAATCACAGCATTCTAGAAATATTTCTGTACTTAGAATGAGAAAACCTGGACTCAAATTTTGTTTTTTACCGTTCAATCTTTGATTTTGATATATTATGTAAACTCTTTGAGCTTATTTTACTCACCAAAGATATGATAATTTCTCCTGAGATCAAATAGTTGCTGGGAATAATTAAGGAATATTAGAATAAGAGAAGTTTATACAAATTGTTTTTTTGTTTTTTTTATTTTTTACATCATTGTTCATTTTTAAACAATATTTGCTTCCCCCCACCCCCTTGCTTATACAAATTGTTATGGAAAAAAGAGGAAAGGGAATAAGTAATTCAGTTTGAGCAAATATAGGAATGAAGATGTTTGAGTTATGTTTTAAAAAAAGAATTATAAGCGTGAAAGAGTGCTCTAGGAAGAGGGAATAGCATATATAAACATGAGGTATGGAGGTACAATCCCGCAATGCCCACTGCACACAATATCTGTGATCTTAAGTCTAAAGTCTAAAGTTTTAAGTCTAAAGTCTTAGGTCTAAAGTGACTTTCATACTCACCAGACAACAGTCCAAAACGCCATTAGACTACAGGCAAGAAAGCAGTGTTATCAAGATAGTATCAAGTAAGGCATCTTCATCTAGAATCCTTTAAGAGTCCTGGCTGAACCTTCCAAGGCCCAAAAGGGATACATTCAGTTATAACAGAAATGACCACTTGGGTGGATGCAGACCACACCAGCATACGGAAGCCTCACACAAACAGAATTGTTATCTTTTAAAAGCCGCTGGTCAAAGTTTCCATATTTCCAAAAGGACAAGAGACTCTACAGAGAGAAACAGAAGCTGCACCCTTTCTAAATCCTTTCCAATAGGATTTTATAAAGTTCTGGAGCACTTCAGAAGATACACATCCATTCACAGTTCCTCCAGTCCAGACACAATTCAACAATTAAAGTTTTATTTTTTGCAATCAAAAAATATTGGTACAGTACTGAAAGAAAACACACGATCATTTCCTACAGAGAAAGGGCTTACGCTTGGTGTAAGTGAAAAGTAATGAATGATTTTATATGACCGAAAGTAGGTGACAGTGGAAAGCTGAAGACAGAATATAATTTGGAACCAGTTCTAAAAAGTTTTCTGTATGACAACTCTAGACTATTTTTTCCACTAACATAAAAAAAGAAGTTGATTTTAAAGGTATTAAAGTTTCCCTAGTTCTTAAAAAAAAAAAAATGACATGTACTACCAAAGAAAAATTATGGCCATTTTACCAGAGAATATTAAAAATGATTATATGCCCATTTTTCCCATTAGATTATAAATAACTCAGGAATAAGAGGTATGATTTATTTATTGTACTTAGCAAATTGGCTGTTAGCAGTAGATGCTCAAAAATTATTATCTGAACTATCAAATGAACTACATGCGACTTATAATCATAAGAAAAATTAATGTAAGCATCAGTTATATGTCTTGCAATGGGTATCATATAATTTAAAATCGATTTCTAAGAATTGATCGTGTTTCTTAAGAAAAAAATGACACCTCAATTTGAGGATTTGGAAACATGTTTAATATAAAATGGTGATATTCTCAAAGCATTATTTCCACATGAATTTAGGCAAGGAATTTTAAATAATCTTCAAAACATGATAAAGAACAGTGGTAATTGTGAAAAACATTTAAACAAAAAAGTTAAGAAGTCACAAGAACATGTATTATATAATTGCTTTCCAAAATTAGATGTACAAAATAATAGTCATCTTTAAAAGTCCCCTCCCACACACACAAATTGGGAATGAAATATTTAATTATGACTAACTTTACAGGAAATCCACAAAAGACAAATGTCTCCTAACAATAAAAAGATGATGACAAGATTAACAAAAGCTTTAAAACACTGAAGTTTAACTGACAATCTCAATTCACATGATTTTGAAAAAAAAAATAATTCCAAATTTTATCTTCCTCTTAAATTGCCTTTGCTTCACTGCTTTATATATAGCTACAATGTAAATCTAGATGTTTAAAACACAAGATTAAAATGTCTTAAACAGTTTTCTAATGTAAGAAATACACTAAAATCACTCCTCAAAATATTCCTGATAACCTTAGAAATGCTGTGAAGAGTTAAAACATATATAAACCACCATCACCACATGAATTCAGAACTGTTACCTGAACATTTAATAAAATATTAAGTTCCATGGTGCTAAAAGGTCTCTAAAAACTACAATTTAAAAAATATAAAAGCAATGACAGCAATCTGGCTTTGCACTGAATAGTGGATAAACAGCTATAAAATTATATATTTAGTTCTAACAATTAATAAATAAATTTTGAGGGTATTTTTTTAAGGTTATGGGGACATCAATTTTATCTTCTATACTTAGAGCATCTGTGTACATATATTCTGGGATAATGAAGGAGTCAACATTTATATAGCTATACCCCAAACAAACTAAGTTGAGCTATATATATAACTTTAAAAAACCTATTTTGGATAGCTAAATTTTTTTGTTCCAAATCTCTCCTAAATGAAAGAACTAAATTCTCAGATCCCCACATATGACATCAAAAGAAATTGGGGGGGAAATATTTACAGCAGAGTAACAATTTCATTTAGCAGTTGACAAAAAAATAAGCTGCACTTTGAAAGAGTGAATTTTCACCATCTTCCTATCATTATATCTTATTACACTATACAGAAGGGATGCCGTCAATGGCATTTTCTGAAGCCTTGATACGGAACTCTTTATAAAAATACACAGTATTTATACTGCATGCTTGAGTTGCAAAGAATAGAAGTATAATGTGACTTGTCAACAAATTTGACAAGCACGGGGGCTGGCACCAGGGAGGATCTAACTCCCTTTAACCCCCATTATGTGGAAGTACAGATCACAAAGTTTTATTACCTATAAAAACATTCCCACATTACATGTGCTATTGCATAATTCAAGCATATTTATTATAAAAATATCAGTATTTATGAAATCTTAATGTCTATCTGATAAGTTTATCTGTATCACTCCCATTTCCACTCCATCTCTGAGATCCCAACAATTCTAGTAATATATCTGATATATTTTAAATAACACTCAATGACTTATAAAACTACTGCAAGTTATTTTCTTCTCTGTGAGCTGGCTAACACAAATGCTGGTAAGCGGCTTTCCAGTAATCGTACAGGACATCTGTGTCATGTCTGTCAGGATTAACTAACTCCTGCTGGCCTTCTGTTGCTGTAAATGAAGTTTCAAAATGAGCTCTCGGATATCTTCCCGTTTGGTCTTTATTACATGACGAGGAAACCATTTCTCCAATTGAATCGGGAGCTCAAAGTTAACAATAGGGTCCTAAAGAACAAAGAAAAATGCAATGACTTTTAGCCACATAATTTCAAATTTGCTCTAATTTCATTTGACAAGAAATGAGGAATTTCTGTTTTTATTTTTTTTTCACATTTTAAAATTTTTTTTATATTCCCCATACAATTACAACCCCGTTATTTTGACCCCAAGCCCTCCTTTCCCCGCCCCCCACCCCCCATAGAGTGTCTCTGGTTCATAGTTGTTTGTTGATTTTGATATTTTCTTTCTTATAGTTATTCTTTTTCCTGGTCCCTTATTTAAATTTTCTAGATTCCTGCTATGAGTGAGACCATCCGGTATTTCTCTTTTTCTTTCTGGCTTATTTCGCTGAGCATGATCCCTTCCAGCTCCCTCTATGTTGCTGCAAATTGCATGTGTTTATCTTTTTTGAATGCTGAGTAATATTCCATGGTGTATATGTACCACATCTTCTTGATCCAGTCATCTATTTTTGGGCATGTGGGTTGTTTCCAAAGCTTAGCTATTGTAAATAGTGCTGCTATAAATATAGGGGTGCAGGTGCTCTTTGGAGAGGAATTTCTGTTTTTAAACAACAGCTTTACTGAGATACAATTCACAGACCATACAATTCCACTAAGGGATTCAACTGAATAGTTTTTAGTATATTCACAAGAGTTGTGTGATCGACACCACTCAATTAAGTTACTAAGTTTGAACATCAAAATCAAATACCTCTGTCCTGCCACAATGCACATTTAGGTAGATTAGGGCAAACAGAATTGGTAAATAGAGAATGATTCAATACAGTGCAAACTTCACTGCTTTCTGGGACTTTTTCTCCACATCTTTGCCTCTTGATATAGGCCATTCTCACAGGTGTGTGGTGGTCTCTCACTGTGGTTTTGATTTGCATTTCCCTGAGAGTAAGTGATGATGAGCATTTTTTTAAGTGCTTTGCTGGCCATATGTATGTGTACTCTGGAAAATTGTCTGTTTAAGTCTTCTACCCATTTCCCGATTGTGTTATCTGCTTTCTTTTGTCAAGTTATGTGAGTTTTTTGTAAATCTTGGGTGTTGGCCTTGTCTTATATATGGCGTGCAAATACTTTCTTCCTTTCGGTAGGGTGTACTTTCATTTTAGTGAGTTTCTTTCACTGTGCAGAATCTTCTTAATTTCATGTATTTGCTTATCTTTAGTTTTATTTCCTTTGCCATTGAAGTAAAGTCCCCCAAAACATCCTGAAGTCAATATTGTGGAGTGGTTTGCCTGTTTTCTTCTGTATATTTTAGGGTTTCTAGTACTGTATCCAAGTCTTTGGTGCAGTTAACTTTTGTCTGTGGAGTGAGACAGTAGTCAAATATTATTCTTACATATGGCTGTCCAGTTTTCCCAAAACCATTTATTGAAGAGACTTTTCTTTCTCCATTTGTTGCAGATTACCTATCCATATAAATGTGGGTTTATTTCTGGACACTAACGCTATTCATTTAGTTTGTGTATCCATTTGTATTCCAACACTATATTAAGATTACTATAGTTTTGTATACTTTGTAAGTTATATAGTTTGAAGTATGCAGTGTGATACTCCACCCTTCCTCTTTTTTGTCAGGGTTGCTTTGGCTATCCAGGGTCTTTTGTGTTCCCATATAAACACACAATGTTTGTCCTATTTCTTTGAAGAATGCCATTGAAACTTTGACAGGGATTGCACTGAATCTGTATATTGCTTTAGATTAGTAAGATGGTAGTTCTAGCAATGCTAATTCTTCTTATCTATGAGCAGAGCATACCCTTCTATTTTTTATGTCTTCTATTTCTCTTAATGATGTCTCATAGCTTTTATTGCACTGGTCCTTCCCCTCTTTTGTTAAATGTACTCCTAGGTATTTAATTCTTTTATGATGTGATTGTGAAGGGGATTATGTTCTTGATTTCTTTCTCTTTTAGTTCACTGTTGGCATACAGGATTGCAACTAATTTTTTTATTTTCTTACATTGTTCATTTTTGTACAATATTTGATTTCTCTGCTCAGGTATAGTCCCTATAAATCTTCCACAATCATATCACCTGTGAACCATCACCATAGTCCCTTGTGCTCTTCCCTCCCCTGTTTTGACTCATCTCCCTCTCCCTCCCCTGTATGCCTCAGATCTATAGTTTGCCTGCGAGTTTTCTTTTCTTTTCTTTTTTTGATCCTTTGTTCAGTTTCTCTATATTTCTCCTATTAGTGAAACCACCCCATAATTTTTTTTCCTGCTGATTTGTCTCACTTAGCACAATCCTTTCTAGCTCCATCCATGTTGCTGCAAATGTCATGAGTTTATATTTTTGATTGCTGAATAGTGTTCCATTGTGTATATATACCACATGTATATATGTGTATATATAACACATGTGGTATATATACCACATCTTTTTGATCAAGTCATCTGTTTTTGGTCATTTAGGTTATTTGCATATCTTAGCTATTGTAAACAGTGCTGCAATAAACATAGGAGTGCAAGTTTCCTTTCAAATTAAAGTTTTTATGTCCTTTGGATAGATTCCTAGGAGTAGAATCATATATCCATGTTTAGTAATCTGAGGAACCTCCGCACAGCTTTCCATAGTGGTTGGACCAGTTTGGGAATGAAACTCATTTTTGCACATTGATTTTGGAACCTGTAAGTCTGCTGAACTGATTGTTTCTAGGAGTCTTTTAGTGGAGTCTTTAGGGTTTTCTATGTATATTATCATGTCATCTGCAAATAGTGATAGCTCCCAATGTGAATTCCTTTTATAGCTTTCTTTTACCTAATTGTTCTAACTAGGACTTCCAAAACTATGTTGAATGTTAGTGGTAAAAGATGAAATCCTTATCTTTACCTGATCTTAGAAGAAAAATTTTCATATTTTTCCCACTGAAAATGATGTTAACTGTGGATTTGTCATATATGGTTGTTATTATGTGTAGGTATTTTTCTTATTCCTCATTTTTTAGTTTTTTATCATAAATGGATATTGAATCTTATCAAATGCTTTCTCCGCAGCTACTGCAGATCATATGATCATATGATTTTTGTCTTTTCTTTTGCTGCTGTGGTGAATTAAATTCATCCTGAATCAAATTATTTTAAAGTTCTTATCTGCTAATTCCAATATCTGGATTGTACGTAGTTTTATTTTTCTCTTTCTTAATTACCTATAATATTTTCCTGATTCTTTGTTTGCCCAGTAATTTATGATTGGTAATTGTGAATAAAAAACTTACTTATGATGATGGTTGTTAGACTTATTGTGGTGATCATTTCACAATATATACAAATACTGAATCGTTGTATACCTGCAACTAATATGTTATATATCAATTACATTTGAATTTTAGAACATTTATATTTTTACATACCTTGAAGAAGCTTTCCACATATTGCAGCAAATATACTCCACAATCACTGCTATTATCTTGCTTAGGAACTTTAGGGCATAGGTCCACCATGTTTGTTTTGCTGAATTCACGGTGAGTTTTTCGTTTGACTTCCCACTCTACCTCTAAATACCTTAAATAATGAAAGAGTAGAGTGTCTAGAGTAGAAATGTATTTACTATCATGCAATATTTTCATAAATATAGAAAACATTTGCTGACAGATATGTTGCTTCAAGCCAAATTAATATAACAAATTATAATACGTGATGCTTCAAAGTTACTTCACATATCACATGGTCAGGATAGATATAGTTTTTGCAATTCTGATATAGCTTCAGCAATTTTTAAGGTAGCTTCAAAATTACTAAGGCTTTAGACAACAAAGTGAAGGGTGAAACTGTCATTACTTACTCCCGCAAATTCTGAACTGTGTTTTGTACAGAAGCAGCTTTCAAGGAATCTAGTATAAGAATGCAAGGCCTACGAAAAGCAAAGGAAGAAATTACAATGTAAATATCTGCATATGAAATAAACCTAATTATATGAAAAAAATATAGCATATACCTACCTTTTACACATTTTCTTTGGTGTTGACATATTCCTCTCAGTACTCTGAAATAATATTAATTTTTATGATTTTGTAGTTAAAACAAGTTTGAAAAAATATTCAGTTGTTCTATAAAATGTTTCAAACAACTGTGGATCAAAATTTTAAATAAGAATTCTTTTCATCACCTGAAGTAAACTAATTTCATTTTTTCAAAAATTCACTGATTTATTTTCTTGTACTGGTGAAACAACTGCTTCCCCACCCCCAATTCTATAGTCAATTACTATGGGTTCTAAAGGTAAGTTTTAAAAGTTTATGAGTACACTTTTCCATGTAGTATCAAGAAGTTATGGGGTCAAAAAAATATACAACTTTAATTACTTTTATTCAGAGTTACTATCTTAAGCAAAAATAAACAATTCAATTTAACCTTTGCTTACATACATTCTCTAACTCAATATAGGATGCTGGTAGAGACACATTTTTTTCCTTTGAAGCACAAGAGTACAGAAGGGATCATGCTCAGAGAAATAAGCCAGAAAGAAAAAGAAAAATACCAGATGGTCTCACTCATAGCAGAAATCTAGAAAACTTAAATAAGGGACCAGGAAAATGAATAACTATAAGAAAGTGAAACTCAAAATCAACAAAAAACTATGACCTAGAGACACTCTATGGGGGGTGAGGGGCGGGGAGGGGAGGGATTAGGGTCAAAATAAGGGGGTTGCAATTGTTTGGGGAATATAAAAATAAAATTTATTTAAAAAAAAAGAGTACAGTATTTTTTTTCCTTTTTTCCCCTTTTTTTATTATTAATTTTTTGACATCATTGTGGATTTTTAAACAATATTTGCTTCCTCCCACCCCCTCAGGTGTAGTCCCCATAGAGTTTCCTTCACCAATGCACCCATGCACCATCACCTCAGTTCTCTGTGAAGAGCACAGTAGTAATGTGTACTGAGGGAAAAGGGATGGAGTGTTTTTTTTTTTTTAATTAATTTGCCAAACAACAGATCAAACTAAAGCAGTGTTCTTTAATGTAGAACTTCTCAGTATCTTTATTATTTAAAAACACAGCATCTCTAAGAAAGGAATAACACACTAATTTCGAATAGCTTAACTGACCTTAATTCTTTTTATCACAACTGCACCAAAGAACAAATGTTTTAAGCAACCCAATTTCAGAAGCCCAGTCCTAGAAGCAAGAAGGAAGTCCCCTGTCTTTCCACTATGACAACAGTAAAGAAAATCCCATTCCTTCTGCCCATTCTATACTAGTGACAATAAAGACACCGACCTATATTGGGAGGCTGTTGCTATCCATACAAAAAAATTAATTAGGTGGCTACCTTAAGCAATTAAGACACTGAATCTAAACCATGCATGACAGTTTGGAGACCCATATAAAGAAAAGTTAATAGTATCTCTTATCCTCAGAAGTCATATAGATTAATCTTTAGTCTACTTTGAATAACTTTTACAAAAAATTCACAAAAATGGAAAACAGAATATAAAGCATGTTTGCTCTGATTATTAATTATGATTAAGTAAAAAAAGTAAATCTGACTCACAGAAATTAGAAAAGTTGTTAAACAAGATGATCAGATGAACTATTGAATAAACACACCCAGGGATTTAAAATAAGCGATTATAAATGCAAGGAGAATGACAATTTCTCTTGTTCTCTTTCCTATCCCCACAAAATATATCAAAGAATCATAAAGCAGCAAAATCAAATTATAGTCCACCTAGCTATGCCCATTTTACAGATTAAAATTATTGTATTTATGAATTCCTTCCTTCACATCCAAACAATAACACACTTACTTGGGAATCCTCTGTCCTCGAGAAGAGTGCTGCAGAAGTATGAAGATCATTATCTAGTTAAAAATAACAAGGCAGTTTTGAGTTTCTATTTAATATGTAATACAAAGTATTTAAATAAGTTTAAATTATAGTCTGTATGCATGGTAGCAAATAAAGGGAATAAATACATGGAATCTATTTAATTTTTTTCATGGCTAATGTTATGAATAAAAGCAAATAAAACTGTTATCAGATAATATATAAACCCCAGAGCCAAAACCTGAAATACCAATTAATTGGGCCAGTTTCCTATAAAAAGACAATCTTTAGAAATAGCACACTAATCAAAATGTCTGTTTTAACATGGAAGACTGTTAATTTGCATAGTAGTGTTTCTTAAACTCTATGATAAGACTGCTGCATAAGTACACACCTGAAGCATAAGCAGATCAGGAAAAAAAAAACTGAAAATAATTAGCTTTATTAGTTTTTTTCTGCCTCCCATTGCCACCTATATGTTGGTCAATATTAACTGTAATAGCTATTATTAACTCTGCTTGCCACTTTGCTACAACTATAAAACATATAATTTGGAGTTTTTGAAGACTCATTGCTTAAATACTTAGTCATGTTAGCAAGATTATTCTATACAAGTGCTGTCATAAAACTTGATAAGACAGTACAACTTAATACTTTGTCTATACACAACATACACATCTATCATGAAAATCTCAGATTTATTATTTTCTTCTAGTAAGCTTAATAATCACTACACTATTTCAATGTCATATTGTTCCCTATGATCATTGTACTGTTGTTATCATTTTTAAAAAACACCATCTACATTAACTTTATCACCTATTGCTTTGTTGTCTTGTTGGGACTGCTGAGTCTGGGAGTGCTGAGATGCAGTTTGTGGAAAATCTTCATACACTGTTTCTTCTAACCAGGGAAAACAAATGACTGCAAGATACCAGTGAGATCTGTTGAAAATTGAAACAGTGTATAAGAATACAGTGTACAGCTACAGCTGAGGAAATGGGTATGACAAACTTCCTATCAATTTTGAAGAAGTCCATTGTAATATCTGATAGAATGTATGCGATTATAAAACTAAATAGCAACCGTACTTAGAGTAAAATATGAGTAACAAATTTATTTACTTTCATATAATCAACATTTCTCTTGATGAGGATCTTTTTAATGAACACGGTATTACATTATGAGGATCTGTTTTAATGAACACGGTATTACCTTTATTAAATTAATGCTTAAAGAGCATGTTCTCTTTAGTATTTGAAGATTCATCCTAAAATCTTTTGAACATATATTTAGAAAATCTTTTCTTGAATCCAGAAATTTAACACCTCAGTGGAGTTGATCATTTGTCATTTTTTCCACTACTCTTATAATATAACCATATTAAAACAAAATCCAAGACAAGTAATTCATTGTTTTAGTTACTTCTACAGAAAGGAATAAAAATAATTTCTGGGGTTTATGTACCCATACATTTTATTGAATTTTAATCTAAGCATGCACAAAATATTTTGTCTGTAATCTCTCCAATTTTTTTTTTAAATAATCTGAAATACTCACGACTCATTTACAGGCACGAAGATGTAATCTTTATTAAAGATGTTTATATGACGAGTCCATGTTCTTACTCGTTTATGTCTTCTCTGTGCCAGTCTAGGAATATGGAAGGTAGATATATTTCACAAATTAAAAAATTTAAATTTAAGAATTTCAAGAATCATTTTTTTAATCACTTTTTTTTAAAGATTTATTTATTTATTTATTCAAGCACTGGGTACAGTCAGAAGCGCGAGAGGGTGAGAGAATTCACCAGAGCCAGAGCAGGGAGCAGAGCAGGCAGAAGGACTGAAGTACACTGCTGAGGGGAGCAGCGGGCGGCAGGAGAGGTCTGCGCGCCATGTGGGACCCTCCTCCGGTGGCTGGGGAGCAGCTGGGGATCGAACCGCTGCTGCAGAGGCTGCAGGCAGCTTAGCAACCCAGCACTCAACCGCTGCACCACCAGGGAGGCCCAAGAATCATTTTTATATACCAAAAAATGCTAGGTTTAGTATACCTACCTAGCCACCTCATTAAGATATATAATATTTAACACCCTAGAAAATTATCTGCTTTGACCAATTCCTGATTGTTCTTAAACCTGATCACTATTGATAAACAATAATGTTATGGATAGAAGAAAGGAAGCAATATATTAAAAGTTGTGTAGATTTCAAGAGCAATTAAGCCATTCAATATAAACACAGCTATACCTGTTTATTCTATATAATTCCATCTAAGCATGATATAAAATACTGTCATTTAACCTTAAAATTATTCTCTCGTAATATCTGATGAGGGAAGTGTCAAAACAAAGGAAGAAGAAGAATGAGGCCTATGTTGGATATTTAAAGGTAAAATTTATCTCCTTTCATTTCACATGTAAGGAAACTATAGTACAGTATATTAAGTATATCCTTCATTCATACATCTTTCATTTTATTTCTTCAACAAATATATATTAGGTTCCTAAGAACAAATTGTGAAAATCACTCCTCACACTGCCCTAAGGAATTTGTAAAATAATGAGGGTAGGAAAAAATTAAAACAACTGAAATAGAAGTTTTATAGGGATCAAAGGAATAATGTTAAAGCATCTAGGAAAGCCACCTAGAAAAGGATTGGACACACACACACACACATACTAGTTTTTCTTCACCTCACTAGAGAAAGAAGGAAAATATCAAACCAAAATTAAATGTAAAAAAAAGGGGGGGACCTCCCTGGTGGTGCAAGGTATTAAGACACAACCTATGAAGATTTTCGCAGCCACTGCAGCACGAGTTTGATCCCCAGCCAGGGAGCAACCCACATGGCGCAGCAGACCTCTCCTGACTCGCCCGCTGCTCCTCTCAGCAGTGTGCTTCAGTCAATCTGCTTGATCTGTTCCCTACTCTGTCTCTGGTGAATCCTCTTACCCCGCACACCTCTGGCCTGTACCCCAGTTCTTATATGCATAAATAAATAAATCTTTTAAAAAATTATTAGGAAGGAAATAGCATTAGCAGTGGCTCATCTGGCTTAGACTTTGAAGGACTTCTTTTTTAAACATGGAATTAAACAAATCATAGTATTCTTACAAATTTATATACCAACTAATACAGGAAACATATATCTTCACTCCATCCATGTTTATCTGCATATCTAATCAAAATCACAGGGGTAGACATTAGGAATAAGATGGAATCCAGAATAAGATAAAAAAAAAAAAGTGCAGGCAATTAGACACTAATACATTAGATTAACTTTATAAAATAATCAGGAGTCATATGTTTACTGAATTTTTCTTATTTTACAATGAAATCACCATCACGACAATCATTAGCAATTACTTGCAACTACTACAAAATCTATTAATTTGTTTTCCATTTGAAAATCTTAAGGATTGTCAACCTCATTTTCCGTTGTGTTGTTATGTTGGTGTTAGGTCAATCTAATTCATTTGGAATATATTAGACAAAGAATAGGGCAAGGATAGGGGAGAATATGGACCACGACTTAATCTCTTATTATCAGTTCCAAACCATATAAAAAAAATACTCTCTTCAATAATATACACTGCTATCATCTTCTACTGTGAGCTCCTACTATGTTTTAAGCACTGAGCAAAAGATGCTGGGGAGAATAGAAAATTACACTGATGAAATCCCTGACTTCATGGAACTTGTACCTTAGGATGAGAAAATGAACAAGCAAACAACCAAACAAAATGATAGAGAAATATGTCACAAAACAAAGAAGAAATTTGTCAGAAAATAGGAAAGAGCTTAGGATATCTGAAAACTGACAGGAGGTAGGTTGAGTTGAATTATGGGGAGTAGAGAGAATACTGAGATGAGTTTAGGGAGTTGGACAGAGGCCAGATTGTGCAGGATCTCTTAAACCATAATAATTAGTTTGTGTACCTTTAATTTGCAATGTCCTAACACCAGCAGTTTGAGCCTCTTGTTGGGGATATATTGACCATTAAGATTTATACACCTCGCCACTTAGATTCTAGGATATTCTTTGTTGTTCTTTAACTGATTCATAGGGCTTCATTATATGAATGCTAATTATATACATATCAGGTAAGCATTAGCATGAACGTGAATGTATGTGTATATTTACACATAAATATAATATTTTACCCGTCTTACCCTGGAATATGCCACTTAGGTAGCTTTTTTCTATTACTTTTGTTTTCTATTACTTTTATATATGATCGAGCATACAATATCTAATTTTATTTTTCATTTACTTAAAAAAATTAAAATATAGCAGAATCTACTTTTTTCCCTTTGGTTTCTAAATTGGCATGCCAAATTCATAATCTCTACATTGACTAGTAATCTTAAAATAAAATGTAGGATTTAAGGCATGGTGCCACCATCAATTTCTATATACATAAAGTAGAACAAGAGAGCACTGAAAATATTAAATAACATATTTTCTTACTAAATCTTCCCTCTCCGCTAACCCTGAAATCAGGAATATTTTCTTTTTTTTTTTCCTTAATTGATGATGGCAAGCCTTGTCCATGAATACAAGCCCCAAACTTATAAACTCTAGTTACAGTGAACTATCCATTTCAGTTTATCTAAAGAAGACCAGTACACTTGTGCTGTCCAGTATAACTATTAATAGAGGTTCCATTTATATTCTAAAGTGCTCCAATTAAGAGTATAATATAGTTACAACACTGTAAGCAATGAAAAGAGCTAAAACTTTGAAATTGGAGTTACATCCATGTTTGGACAACTCATCTATCTTTTTTAAGCTTCAATTAATAATGACAATGGTTACTTTTCTGGAACAGTTATTGTAGAATCAAACAAAATAACTTTATGTTCACTGCATTGGTTCCAAGCAGGTATTCAATAGTTACTAATATTTTCCCTATTCCTACTTTCTTTTTCCAACAATACAACAAATTCAGACAGTTTTGATCATCTTTTTACTTGCTTCTTATTACTATTATTTTAAAGAGATGAAACAAATTCTCACATACTTTTTAAAGGCTTTCCAACACAATGAAAACATTACTGGACAAGAGGCTAAAAGATAAAAATTTAAAGTACCAACCAGTTCTTCCATTCACTAGCTGAATGTCTTTAGTTATTAAATATTCATTGACCTACTTCTCATGTGAAAAGCTGGGATATAATATGCCCTACATATCTAAAAGCACTGTTTTGAGAGGAAATAATGTACTTTGTAAATTGTAAAGTGGTAGACAAATGTTTACACTAACTTTTTTAATGAATAAAAACTTAATTTTATCATGGGTCTACCATATGTATTATCAAATGGACTGTTAAAGTATAGAGGTAATGAATACTACAATTATCAAATTTAGTGCTATCTAGAAAATAAAAATAACTTCTTCCTCCTTTTTGCCTATTCCTCCCTTTTACCTATTCTTTGTCACTACTCTATAGGTTTTAGCATTACTCAAACATATGTTCAAGAGAAAAATTGTGCCAACAAGTATGGCACATAATATAATATTTATATTATATGTTTTGTATAATTTACATCAGTGTTTTGTATAATTTACATCAGCTTAATTAAACATTAGTATGCTGGTGATGATCTTACCAAGATCTTACTGTCCTATATATGTAAGACAGTGAAAATATAATGCAGAGAATTGGCAACAGTGGTGATAGAAAAAGAGCAAAGCCAAAAAAGAGGGCAGTGAGGTAACCAGAGATTAGCATAGCAGGAAACTGCTATACTCCCATGCTAAAGGGCAGAGAGAAGCACCAGTACCTCCAGATGGAAACTAGAGCTCTAGCAGGTCTGTCCACTGAGAGACGGACCCACAGAGGAAATATAGCCACTGCCAGAATGACTGACCAAGGCAGAGAGAGTAAGAAATAACCTGGCTTCTTGCTTTTTTGCCTTAAATCTCTATAGTGTCCTCACAGGACACACAACTGGGAATGCAGCCTGCAGGAGTCAATCTCTCTGTGATAGGGAATAGAACAGTGGAAGGAGAAGAAATGTCTCTGAGAGCAAACAAACCCAGAACCCAACAAGTGATTATTGCTCACTCTTGGAAATATTCATTCTTGCTCACTAACAGCATCAAAAGAATATATTTTCCTCTTAAAACTTAAGTATACTGGAAGATTGACTTACGAAAGATTTGGATTATCTTCTGTTAAATTATTTTCCTTTCTCGTCAGGCACTTATAGAAAAAGCTACTGAAAATGTGACTGCGTTCAACAAGTTCATCCGAGGCCTTCTCCAATATAAGATACCTGTAAAGTAACAACACCACACAATTATTTTAATATTTTACCTAGTCTTCCCCAATTATCTTGTATGTTCAGGAAATAATTTTTATATTCAATTAGATTCAAGGTAATGTTGCAATTTGCTCTTATTTCAGTGTTTTCTTTAATTACCTCACTATCCAGCAAGGTCATTTAAAGCAGAGATCACACATATAGTCATTTATTTACCTAACATATTTATCAAAGTCCTAACATGTGACAAGCACCATATTTATACTACTGACACAAAATGGGAGAGAAAACAAATAGTACCTGTCACCATAGAAAGAGTACTGAAGGCTGGGGCAAGAACCACCTGTAAAATTAGAGGGAATAGTACCTAGCAAACACACTAGCCATGGCCATGGCACATTTTACCTGGAAAACATCATAATGTATAAAGCATGGGATAGAGTGCTCACAAGGATCTTTCTTCAGTAGTTGAGATTAATTTGTTGGTTTCATCTAACAAGTCTTAAGAAAGCTAGAGCCTCAAAAGCATCAAACACTTTCCAAATACTATTCCAGAACAACATTCAAGAAATGTATAGGAAGTGAAAAATACCCAGCACCAAGTGACCTAACATGCAAAATAGTGAAAATATGCATTTCATAATACAGGCAAATCCGCTGAAATCAGCCCAAAACTGACACAGTTGTTATAATAGGCAGGAAAGGACAGTAAAACAGTTATTTAACTATATTCCACATCTTCAAAAAATTAAATACAGCAGGTCCTCAAATAATGCTGCATCTAGTTTCATTAGAGCATTTGTGAAGGGGGAAAAAAAAACAATTTCCAACCGGGAATTAACTGTGTGAAGAATGTCCATTTTCCCCATGTCTTCATGAATTTTCTCTACATACTATGGTTTTCTCTCATACTCTAAAGATGTGCATATTATGGTCCTTAGCATGTCTAAACTGTCCAATCTAAGTGAGGGTGTGTCTGTTCAAGCACTGATAGGGATTGGCATCCTGTCCAGGTTGGTTCCCACCTTCCACCCTGAGCTACCAGGACAGGACCCAAGGACCCATGACCCGAAAATGGAATAACTGGGTTGGAAAATGAATGAATGAATGAATGAATGAATGAATGAATGAATGAATGAATAAAAACTATTTAATATAAGAAGCATTTTGGGATCATAATTAGAAGTTCAGTCATATTTTTATAATCAGGAATATACAATGTTTTACGTTGTAGACACTTAACTCTTTGTTTATATCAATTAGTCTACAACAAATGGTTTCATTATACATCACACTGTATATATTTATAGTTTCCAGGAACCTATAAACAACATTAAGTAAGGACTCACTGTAGAGATATGAAGATTTAAAGACCCAAACTGAACTTCGAAGGGTTAAATCTATAGTGTGTGAGATGAAGAATAAATGATGTGAGACGGTGGAGTCAGAATAATTGCAATAAAAATGGTATTATCAGTAAAACAATAGAGCACAGGTAAGATGATAATAAATCTGGCTTGAGAGGGTGAGTGACATAATTAGGAAGATTTCAAAGAAGTGTTAGAAATGCTGGTCGAGGAATGCAGAACAAAATGAGAGCCAGAAACAAATTATCTTTGCATGAATGTTTACAGAACTTCCCAAATTGTTCCTTCATCTTAGCTAAGAAAAAGTTGAAATTATTTTTTAAAGGAAGTTATATGGCTTTTTTAAATGATAGCTATCTTTTATAATTCTTAAAGATATGATAAGCATTAAGTTGATATAATAAGCATAAGAGTTGATTTTTTTCAGCTCCCAACATGATTTTTAATTATGTCAGTAGTTCCTATACCACAATAATAGTCAAAGAAGTACTATAAATCAAAACCAACAAACACAACATGGTTATTTGGGGAAAGGGACTTTAGGGAGGTAATTAAGGTTAAATGAAGTCATATCTTAGGCCCTAATTGCCTAATACAATTAGTGTCCCTCTAAGAGGAAGAGATACCAGAAATAGGGTAAGGACACAGAGAAAAGGAAACCACCTAAATTACAGGGAGGAAGATCTAACCAGACACCAACCCTGCTGGTTCCTTGATCTTGAACATCCAGTCTTCAGAACTATGACAAATAAATTTCTATTGTTTAAGTCCAAAAATAAAGCTAACAAAAAATAGTAGCTTTTCTGAAATATATAGTATCTACAGTAAATCAAGGAATTAAATCAAATTGGTCAATTCTAGAAACCTTCATAGGTAAATGCTTTTCAAATTTGAAATCTTGGCAGATTTCTTTTAGCAACAGTTAAAACACTTCAAAGGTAAATGCACTTTAAGGTTCATATAAAACCTGCAAAACATATGAAATGACTATATTTGTACTTACTTAAGATAAAAATCAATGATTACATCATTAAGAAACTCTCCTTCTTCTAAGCACTCCAGGTCTTCATTAGTTACTCCTAATCCCCCTTTCGTAGGTGGTGGAGGATATACAATCAACCTTAAAAAAAGTGAAAATGAAGTTCAAATACATTGATATTGAAATTCTAGTATGAAAAAGATTTGCTATATAGAAAACAATAGTAGGGTAGTAGCATTCAACAACTAAAATTTGTAGGGTAAAAAATTAGACAAATTACAAGAAATTATACTTTCCTTTCTTTATTTCACCAAATACTAACAGTACTCTCAGTGAGTATCTTTTCATTTCCAATTCCTTCCCATGGGAGCTAGTCTTGCTATCTGTCTAATTAAGAATCTGTGTCTCACAATCATTTATAGTACCATTATGGCTCTCCTCTGAACAATTTTTAATTTTCAACAAACTGATATAATGAACTGTTGAATATTTTACTAACTCTATTTTCCAACCCTAAATTTGAATCCCCTAAACTACCTCTTTTCCATTAAAAAAAAAAAAAAGCCAGCAATCAAAAAGTATGTTCTCCTACCAGTGGCTAGTCTACACCAGCACTGGGCAATAAAGAAATAACATAGTAGTTTAGGAGTCAAGGTTCCCATAAGAAAATATTTACAACATAAAATGTAAGGGCACATAAAGAAAACAAATAGCTTGAAAACAATCAGAAAATAGAAAACATGACAATCAAACATTTTTCTTCTGGCACACTCCATTAAAGCTCAGAAATAAAACCAGTTGTGAATTCTTGGATATAACCTTAGAATACATAGTCTGGTACTACTGTACAAATTTAGTCAATAAGAAACCAGAAAGATTCAAGAAAAAGAGTAGTCATGTACAATTAACTTAATACAGGTAGCATGGCACATGAATCAAACAAGAATATGTGAAAATCTTAAATGCTAATGACAGTTTCTATTTTATTGACTATTTTCCTATCCTGCAAGTTTGCTTTTCTTTTTAAACAGAGAAAAGGAATCACATAAAGGAATAGAAATCACCCTCAAATACTCAGATTCTGCCTTACCACCAGAAGACATAAAGGAAGAAATATGAATAAAGAAGCAACTTGTGAAAGAGAATTTGTAGATAAGCTTCAAAATTAGGCATACTAGTGAGCAATTTCATCTTCCTATCATATATTCAGATGTGGAATATATATAACCTTAAAGTTCATACACTGTTGTTCAAATATTTCCAACATGCCGAAGACCAGCTCCAGCAAAATGTCGGGTTAGGTGTCCCTGAAAGGATGAGATGGCGTCAGCCAAACTTGAGGGCTGAGGGGAAGGGGAGTAAGGCAGACACAGACACTCTTTGATGCAAGTATCTCCTGCTGAGGGTCTCAGCAGGTCTTTATTTATACATTAAGGAAAGCAGTGGGATTACATCATCCTATGCATAGAAGCAAAACAGAAATAATCAGTACATTCCTTTCCCAAAGACATTTTGGCGCCTACGTGTTTTGAGAAAAGAAGTGACCTTAAAAGTTAAATAGATAATTAAAACTTATACTCATTATTTCAGCCTAAATAACTACCTAAGACAGCTATTAGTCCTTGGTACATTCCTATCCACCAAGGCTACAATATCAGGAGACTCTTCTATCTATTTGGCCTGCAGCTAGAGACCAGTTGCTTTCCAGTTATCAGTTATTAGAACTTTTTTCTACCTAAAAACTCCTAGAGTAATCAACTTTATGAATCATTAAAAGGCTTCTTTACGGAACTTCCATATGAGGAAAATTGCGGCCAGCTCTGGGTTGCTTATCAGGCATGCTCTTGTACAGTAATTATTTCCCATTGTCAAGTGGGCCAAATTGTTCCGTGTTTAATTTTTAAGCAAGTAATTCTCCATGCCATGTATTTACAATATTCTTATATGTATAATTTATTGCCCAATGTATTTGCTAAGAAGTTCTTTCTATTATGACCAAGAACAAAAAACAAAGGGATGTTTAATCTTCAGCCCTACCATGTGAGGCACAAGGAATCTTCAGCCCCATGGTGTGAGGCTCTTTGAGCTTCTGTGGCCCCATGGTGTGAGGCCCTATTCTTAGCTGCTTGCCAGTGTCTTATCTGGCTGGGGCAGCAAGTCCTGCTGCACCAAAACATGCTTTCATCTAACCAAACTTGACATTTTGACTGTCATTCCTGTCTTACCAACATAAAACTAAATTAAATGGCACTATTTTCTAAATTAAGTTTTTAACATTCTTAAAAGTAAATTTTCTTCAATTATTCTTAATTATATTTGTATTAGCTGTCAGCATGAAAATAAAATTCAAAACATTTTTTAAAATAACCTACTTAGAAACAGAAATAGGAATGAAAACCACTAGAGCGCCCACCTATTACAAACAGGATATGATACAGTACATACTTCTGAACAGGTCCAGTGTACCTGACTTCTCGCCATTCTTCATCAGGATTAGATGTAATAGAAAGTGAATAGCAACCACTACTTTGCTTCTGCAGGAAGGTGTAGGTAGGTTTGGCTGTATCTATATTTAAGGGCTGTCAGAAAATGGCAAAGAAAAAGGTCCTCTTGTAGATATATTAATACATATTACCTCTCAAAAGAACAAAGTTAAAACCTAAACTTACAAGAGAAAATGTGAATGATATACATATCAATAAGTTATACCTATACTTTTAGAATTTCAACAGCTATAACAAAATCAAAAATGCTTTTGATTAAAAGATACTGGATATGGGCCTCCCCGGTGGCGCAGCGGTTGAGCGCTGGGTTGCGAAGCTGCCCGCGGCCTCTGCGGCGCCGGTTCGATCCCCGGCTGCTCCCCGGCCACCCGGAGGAGGGTCCCACATGGCGCGCAGACCTCTCCTGCCGCCCGCTGCTCCCCTCAGCAGTGTACTTCGGTCCTTCTGTCTGCTCTGCTCCCCGCTCTGGCTCTGGTGAATTCTCTCACCCTCCCGCACTTCTGACTGTACCCAGTGCATGTATAAACGAAACAAACAGACCAGCAAACAAATAAATAAAGCATGCCTCTATACAAAAAAAAAAAAAAAAAAGATACTGGATATACAATGATCAAAATTTACTTGAAGTATTAGTTCCTGGTCTGAGCTTTATAATTGAAGAATTTGAAAATTTTACAGTCCAAATTGAATAAAAGAAGTGCTATTAAATATCCATAGTAGGAAAATAAAATGTAAAAGAAAAACCAAAATAGTTAATAACAAATAATACAGAAGTAAATGAAAAGTAGAATACACCCTATAATTATTCATGCAAAATTTGTACATTATGCAGAAAGCGGTGAAGTCTTATGCTTCCGCCTCTACTAATGTGGCTTTCTATAGACCTTTTAAAAAATAGAGTAGTCCCAGCCCAATTCCATGTGTTGTGCATGTTCAAAACTTAATAATAAAATTTTTTCTAGAGGTATTTGGCAGAGAAATAAAAGCCATACATATATTACCAACTTCCTATAAAAATAAATATAACATCTTTAAACTTACTATTGTCGATAAATTTTTAGAGTTAAGTTGCAAAAAACAAAGCAAGTCTTTCCAGATTCCCATAATACTAACATTTTTTCTAACCATAGCGTAATTATAAAAATTAACATTTGCATATTATAAAATAGAAGATTTTATTCTGAATTCACTAGTTTTTCCACTAATATCTTTTTCTCTGTATCAGGATCTTACAACTCCTCAGTCTTTCCTTATCTTTCATGATCTTGATCTTCACGATGTTCTAAGATGTTCAGTAAATTCATATTTTGTAACTGGGTTTGTCTGATTTTTCTCACTATTACACTGAAGTTATATAATACTTGGAAAGTGATGTACCCTCAGCACATGACATGTTAGGGTACATTAGTCATTATATTTTATTGCAGATGATGTTAAATTTGATAACTTGGGTTAAGGTGAAGGCTTTCAGGTTTCACCACTGCAAAGTTGCAACTTTCCTTAATTAACAAATGTTTTAGAGGAGAGGCTTAATATTATGCACATGTACTACTTCTCCTTTATTTTTCACCATTAAATTTAGCGTCCCACAGTGGACACTGCTTTAACAATCGTAAACTATGGTCCAGTGGTGGCTTTATATTTCTTATTCTTCTACATTTATTAACTAGAATAATTTTCTAAGAAAAATTGTCTTCTACCTACCGTTTATTATTTACTTACTCATTCATTCAGTGACTTAAATATATCTATACAGAATCGCGGAGATTTGTTTTATTCTTTATTATTGACTTTATTGACTGTTGATCAGACTGTTCTAGATTTGGCACTGGAGTTCTTTCAGCATGGGTCCTGTGCCCTTTTGATAATTAGCATTTTGAAATCAACCTAACATCAGTGAAAGAATTTTAACTGAACCTCCCCCTTCCCCTTCACCAATTATATTAACCAATGCTAACCTGAGATACTGGCTTCATTTTCACTTCTTCAGCAGCAGCAGCAACAGCAGAAAAAGGACAAGTTGAAGCACGGTAATAATGAATAAAAGAACTTTCTTCTGGAGAAAGGTTCTGAAATAAAGGACGTGCCTGAAGCCAATTCAACGGATAAGAAAGCTCTAAATCTCCATTGGTTGTACTTATTGCTGTCATAATATCTTTCAATTTTAATTCTTCTCTTTGTGAAATAGAATTGTATAGCTCGAGGAAAATGAATTCATTGGATTTTGCTATAAAATAAAAAAGAAACCAATATTTATCAATAATATTATTTTCCAATTTTAATTATTAAAAATAGTAAGTTGATATATAAACCCCAAAAATATTTTGTATGTTAGTTAATAACTCAAATAAACTAATCCCCAAACAACAGACCATGAGTAACTTAGACCCAAAACTCACAATTTTTGGACTCCTATTGCATTAGAATGGAAATTTCACAATGGTAGTGACCACTACAACTCCAGTCTCAGGCATATAGTAGGTACTAGTAAACATTTGTCAATGAATGTATAAATAAGTTAATAAATGACAAGCAATTATTTTTCTCTAGTCACCTCCATATATCAAATCTATCAATTAAGTATTCCAAGCCAAACACTTCCTTCAAAATCATTTTCTTTCATCAATTGTATTAATAGCAAGCTCAGAAGATATTCTCTCGCCACATGATTTAAATGACTATCTCTATTTCCCCAATTTCTTTGCTATTTAATCATTTCTCCCAATCAGCCTGGGATTAGAATAAGAAAATCATTCTAAAGATATAAAATTTATTTAATACCTTTGTTTTTAAATAATTTCTTTACTCTGAATATCTTTAATGTACAAGGCAGAATGGGGGAAAGGCAGAGAGATCAAAGAGATGTGAACTAAAACTTAGTTCTCACTAATGTGATTTATCCAATTCCTAAATCCAGATTCCTTTAGAAGTTGGAAAACTAATCACAATTGGGAAACATCTTAAGACTATAGAGAGTAAGTGTTAGAGGGGCATACACAAAATATTTGACCCTAGTCTTAGGAATATATATCTTATAGATACATATCTTATAGCTATATATTCCTATATATCTATATATATAAAAACTGAGTTTTATTTTTTAGAAACTAAAGAAAATGTTGAAGGTAAAAGACTTCTGTATTGTATTTAGCTTTACCACTGATTATCTGTCACAGTTCAGTATAAAAAACTGTATGCAACTCTCATAAGAAATATTACCAAGGGGACTCCTGGTGGCACAAGGGATTGAGTCTCAGCACTATTAAGCTATCACCAGTCACTGTAACATGAGTGATTCCCAGCCAGGGAGTTACCCACATGGCACAGCAGACCTCTCCTGTCTTGCCCATTGCTCCCCTCACAGTGCGCAGTGTATTTCCTTAATCTGTCTGTTCTGTTCCCCACTTTGTCTCTGGTGAATCCTCTCACCTCCCCTGCTGCACCTCTGACCTATACCCCAGGTCTTGAATGCATAAATAAATAAAAATAAATCTTTAGGGCCTCCCTGGTGGCGCAAGGGGTTAAGAAGCAGCCTATGAAGCTATTCGCAGCCACTGCAGCATGAGTTCGATCCCTGGCCAGGGAGGAAACCCACATGGTGCAGCAGACCTCTCCTGACTCGCCTGCTGCTCCCCTCAGCAGTGTATTTCAGTTGGTCTGCCTGTTCTGTTCCTTGCTCCATCTCTGGTGAATCCTCTCACCCCCTGCACCTCTGGCCTGTACCCCAGTTCTTGTATGCATAAATAAATCTTTAAAAAAAATAAATAAATCTTTTTTAAAAAAGAAATATAGCCAAGGATGGCAACTGCAAAAAATATAAAGTATCCCCGTTTACTTTAGAAAATAATTTCACTTGCTTGAGTAAATTTATCAGGAGAAATTAAGTAAAATTAAAAAAATTGAAACATATAACATTAAGGGATAAAACTATTTTTAATTCATCAAAATAAATTTAAATTCAATGGAATAATTCTACTAGATTATTTTAGAAGATAAATTATTCTAAATTATTTTAACAGATACCTTATTTACAACATTTTTCAGCTATCCTAAAACTTACCAAATTTGAAATTGTATACTCACATTGTTGGCTTAACATAGTATTTTCTAACTGGGTCTGAATAGTTTGAAGATAATCTGAAGAGACCCAGAGGAAAAGAATAGCATGACTCCTTTTCCCGTGATCATCATCCTTACTTTTCCATAATCCAAATCTCTTTAAATATGTGGTATCGACCAGCAATGAAATCTCATTCAGGGACACTGAAAATGTTAAAAAAAAAAAATTAATGAACTAATCAATTCAGGAATACAATAGTTGCATACTACATGACTTTTTTAAAACACTATTTTTCAAAAGAATTATACACAAAATTTTCAAAAAAAGTATTTCCAGTGTCCTTCACTAGATAATTAGTTGAAATACCCCAAGCATTATTATTAGTATAAAAAAGATATTATAATTAGAAAATGATCAAATAATTATTAAATGACAATTAGATGTAAGGGTCTAATCTCTCACACAATATGATCTCAGTTATACCAGGCAAAGAAAACATGAGATTAAATTTTCATAATATAAAAACTGTCCAAAGAGATTTATTACCAGGGGGAAAAAAAGAAAGAAATATTCTCTTATCAATGCAGAAAACTAAGAGAGTATAACTTAGAAAAGCATGCATTTCTATGTCATCAACTATCAACCAAGACCACATATGCTATCATAAGCTATCAATAATTATGCCTTCCTTCTTCTCCCAAAACATCTGCATTTCACAACACAGACTAGTCACTCTCAAAAGATTCTTAAGAATAATGTGTTTCCAAATGTTCAAAGAAAATAATGTTTACAAATTCTTCCATGTTTTACTTCTCAAAACTTCCAGGTAACCACTCTGAATTATCAATCTTTCTCCCTCTTAAAAAAAAAAAAAACTGGTGTAAAGAAGTACTGAAGGTGGTCAGTCCAAGATTAAGAAAACAAGCAGCTGGACTAGGAACACAAATATTTCAGTATAAACCTAAGATGGGTACCTATTTGTTTTTATTTCTTTTTATTAATTTTTTTATTTTTTACATCATTCTTCATTTTTAAACAATATTTGCTTTCCCCCACCCCCTCAGGTGTAGTCCCCATAGAGTTTCCTTCACCAGTGCACCTGGACACCATCACCTCAGTCCCCTGTGCTCCTCCCTCCTCCTCCCCTGCAGGATGTCTCTGATTTATAATTGTCCATTTTGCTTTGCTGTGTTTTGTACTGTTATTATTTTTTTACACTGATGTCTTATTGGGTTCCCCTGTATTCCGGCTATAAGTGAAATCATCCGATATTTTTCTTTTTCCTTCTGGCTTATTTCACTGAGCATAATTCCTTCTAGTTCCATCCATGTTGCTGCAAATGGCATGAGTTTATCTTTTTTGATTGCTGAATATTCCATTGTGTATTTATGCCACAAGATGGGTACCTATTTGAAACAAATCTCTTAGTACCCCTCCCTCTATTATTTCCTGTCACCTTACTTCTCAAAATGCAGTACCCAGTCTGTGACACTGGCATCGCCTAAAAGCTTGTTAGAAATACAGAATATCAGACCCCACCCTAGAGCTACTGAATCAGAAACTTCAATTTTCAAAACCTCGCAAGTGATACATATGAATACTAACGTGTGACAAGTATTTCACAATGAGCATTCTTACTTTCATATTTAAGCCATACTTTTTTCTTATACTTTTTCTTAAAAGCTAAACATTTTAAACATCTTCTCTTTATTTCCTTTGTATTTTCTCCTTTCCTTCCTTTATTCCATTTCCTCATACCCTTTTCTTGGTACTGCTCTGTATTTCTATTTTGCCTCTGTACTTATCTGCCTGCTTTCATCTCTTCTTAGCCTGTCCTGTCCTGTCCTAACCTAGCCTGTCTATATTATTTTTGTTTTACTTTCTAACTAACAGCCCCTTTTTATTTTATTTTATTTTTGATGCAAGGGTTTTTTTTTTTTTTTAATAGAGGCATGCTTTATTTATTTATTTATTTTGTTTGTTTTGTTTATACATGCACTGGGTACAGTCAGAAGCGCGGGAGGGTGAGAGAATTCACCAGAGCCAGAGCGGGGAGCAGAGCAGGCAGAAGGACCGAAGTACACTGCTGAGGGGAGCAGCGGGCGGCAGGAGAGGTCTGCGCGCCATGTGGGACCCTCCTCCGGAGGCCGGGGAGCAGCCGGGGATCGAACCGGCACCGCAGAGGTTGCGGGCAGCTTCGCAACCGAGCGCTCAACCGCTGCGCCACGGGGGAGGCCCGGGTTTTATTTTTTTTAATATTTTATTTTATATAATTCTTACATCATTTTTAATTTTTGCACAATGTATGCATTTTCATTTTGGTTATATTCCCCATACAATCGCACCCCCCCTTATTTTGACCCTAATCCTTCCTCTCCTCAACCCCCCCACCCCAACCTGCAGTGTGCCTCTGGTTTATAGTTGTTTGTTGATTTTGATTTTTACTTTGTATTAATTAGTCTTTTTCCTGGTCCCTTATTTAGGATTTCTAAATTTCTGCTACGAGTGAGACCATCCGATATTTTTCTTTTTCTTTCTGACTTATTTCACTGAGCATGATCCCTTCTAGCTCCATCCATGTTGCTGCAAACTGCATGTGTATACATAGAGAACCCCAAAAACTCCACATAAAAACAATTAAACTAATCAATCAGTTTAGTAAAGTTTCAGGATACAAAATCAACACGCAAAAATCAGTAGCCTTCCTATACACAACAATAAATCTGAAGAAGAAGAAATTAAAAAAAAATCCCTTTTATTATTGAAACAAAAAAAAAAATACTTGGGAATAAACCAGCCCCTTTTTAAAATGTTTATTTCTTTTCCCAGTCTAACTCTTTTTTCTTTCATATACTGACTTGTTTTACTGGGTTCTCCCTTTCAAAATTAGTTCTATTAATTACCTACCTATGGCTTTAGCTATTTGTATTTTAGAAACCAACCTAACTATCTGCCTACCTTCCTATCTAGCTGTTATCCATCTATTTTATTTTACTGTAATATCTTGATGAACTTCATTTTAGATTTTCCCTTGTCCACAATTGTACTTAATTTTCTTACTAGCTCCCCCTTTTCACATCCTTATCTCTCTCGCCTTCAAATTTTCCCTTCTTTTGTACTTTACTGTTTCCCACAGACTCATCACTTATACATCTTTCTTTCCTCCCACTTACCCCCTTTTTATTTTGCTCCTTCCTTCTTTATTCATTCTTTCAAAGCCTTTTTCTAGTCTTCTTGCTCCATTTCATTCACCAGCCTTTCTGTCTTTGCATACCTGCCTTTTTCTTCTTCTCTTCCTTTCTTCCCCTGTCCCTCTTTCATGCCTGTGTCTTTCCCCTCCTCTTTCCTTCTATTTGTCCCTCCCTCTTTCTAGCCTTTCCCTGTCTTTCCTGCATACTTCTGTCATTCTTGTGTTGCTGCCTCCTGCTTCTAAACATTTTTTCTTTCTTGTTCTAACTCTATCTCTTTGCATCTATTTTGTAGTCTTTCATACTAGCTTATACCTTTAAAATCACATCTGGCTCCCCAGTTTCCTTTTCTATATTACTACCTTTTTTACTAACTTCCATTTTTGTTATTTTCAGATTATTTAGATAAAAATGACATAGAAAAAATACGTCAGTATAAGGTATTAACACATGCTGATTTGATCCTCTTATTTATTGCAAAAATATTTTATTAATTACCATAGCCATATCCTTAGCTAACACTTCCATAATATTACATGATTATCATCTCATTTTGGGGGTGAGAACATTTAAGAGCTAATCTTTTAACAACTCTGATCATACTCAACAAATCCCCTACTGTCCTCTCCTAGCCAGCTTTTTTAGACTCCAAATATAAGTGTTTTTATACAGTATTTGTATTGCTCTGTCTGGCTTATCTTACTTAACCTAATGCCCATATTGTTACAAATGGCAGAATTTCATTCCTTCTCATGGTTGAACAATATTCTACTGTGTGTGTGTGTGTGTGTGTGTGTGTGTGACATCTTCTTTATCCATCTATCCACTGACTAGACTTAGGTTATTTTCATGTCTTGCCTATTGTAAATAACACTGTTAAGACCATAGGTGTACAGCTAGCTCTTCAAGATCATATTCTCACTCTGAATATATACCGAGAAGTGGAACTGCTGAATCATATGGTAGTTTGATTTTTAATTTTTTTGAGAAACCCTCCACAGTGGTTGCAACAATTTACATTTCTACCAACAATAGACAAGGGTTTCCTTTTCTCCACATCCTTGTCAACATTTGCTATTTCTTGTCTTTTTGATACTAGGAATTCTAAGAGCAATGAAGTGATAACCTATTGTGGTTTTGACTTACATTTTGATGATGATTAGTAATGTCAAGCACTTTTTCCCTATAAAGTTATTATTTATTTGGGTAATGTTGATTTATATCACAATATATGTCTTAGATTATAGATTTACACCTGTACAAATATATGTTATTTCACCTCATTATCAGCAAAACCCCATTAATCCTCCATTGGGCCCCTCTCTCCCCTTTGTTCCCACCCTACCACATCCCCCTTCTGGTAGCCTAAGTCAAATGTGCTCATCCCCCTCCTATCCTCAGTTCTCCTCTTTTCTCTCCCCTTATCTCTCCCCTTCTGGGTGCTTTAGATCTACTGGTCAGCTTACAAGGTTTGTCTTTGTCTGACCTTTTGTTTGGTTTCTCTATATTCCACATATAAGTGAAACCATCTGGTAATTACCTTTCTCCTTGTGACTTATTTTATATGTTAAGCACTTTCTTCATGTACCTATTGGCTATTGGTATGTCTTCCTTAGAAAAATGCCTATTTGAATCCTCCACCCATTTTCTAATTGGATTGAATTTTTGTTACTGAGTTATATTAGTTTTTAATGTACTTTAGATAGTAACCCCTTATCAGATATATGATTTGCAAATGTTTTCTCCAGTTGAGTAGGTTGCCTTTTCATTTTGTTGGTTTCTTTCGCTGTCCTGAAGTTTTTTTAGTTTAATGTAGTTCCATCTGTTTATTTTTGCTTTCAGTTTTTGCTTTTGTATTTTTTGTTTTATATTTTTATTTTCAGTTCTAAAAAAGACTGATGTGAAGACTGATGTCAAAGAGATTTACTCCATGTTTTCTTCTAGTTTTATCATTTCAGGTCTTATTTTCAAGTCTTTGATTGATTTAGAGTTGACTTGTGTGTATAGGGTTAGATAGTAGTCCAATTATACTCGTTTGCATGTAACTACAAAAGTTTTCCCAACAACATTTATTGAAAAGACCATTCTTTCCCCATTGTATAGTCTTGGCTCCTTTATCACAAGTTAATTGACTTACATGGAATACTAAAAATGGATTTATTTCTGAGCTCTTAATTCTCTTCTGTTTATTTATATCTGTTCTTATACCAGTATTATATTCTTTTGATTACTGTAACTTTGTGATATAGTTTAAAATCAGAAAGTGTGACGCATCCAGTTTTGTTCTTTCTCAAGGTTGCCTTGACTAAATGGGGTCTTTTGTAGTTCCATATAAATTTTAGGATTACTTTTTCAATTTCTGTGAAAAATACCACTGAAATTTCAAAGGGATTACATTAAACCTGCAGATCACCTTAGGTAGTATGGAAATGTTTACCAATATTAATGTTTTCAACCAATGAGCAATGTAACTCCCCCATTCTGAAAACAGTCAGTAAAACTGGCAGCAAAGTGAAATAGATTAAGTTAAAAGAACAGTGAGAACCTTCAGAAAAACTTTTCAACGTTTCTTCCTCAAGCAACTCAATGGCCCACTGATAGTGGAAACTATTTCTGTTAAATGTAGACAATTACTGCTAATCCAATTGTTTTGCATTTTTAATATTAAAGCTAAATTTTTGTTAACAAGACTGCTTTAAAGTGTTTCCCTTGAAAAGGGGGTAAAGGGAGATAACACTTATAAGAAATATTTTCCTCATTCCAAATAATCCCCTAATATTTGACTTATTCTGTTACTGGCTAGAGCAACACTAGAAGTAGGAGTTGCCTATCATTTTTCCTACCCACTGTGAGCAATCTTAGTAACAAAACCCTAATTTTATTTAGGAAGTAAGATACCAAGCTTTTAAATACTGTTTCCTGCTTTGACAAATAATTGTGTCATCACATGACTAAATTCTAGCTAAGAAAATATTTTCTTTTTCCTTTATAAGACTTATTTTCTTTTTCCTTTATAAAATTATAAACTTACTACTACTGAAAAGAGCATTTGCCACAATTTTTAACTAAAATTATCTTATAAAAGTCATATGGGATAAAAAATTATAAAAAAAAGCAATATTTGAAATATATGAACTATGAACCTAAAATACCATTTTTGAAGCTTGTATCTTAAGAATTTGAGAGTTAGCTCTCTCTATAACACTACAGATGATAGCACTATCTTTTCTCTCTTTTTTACTCTTTATATTCTTTTATTATCAAAATGTTCTGTCAGCAAAAGTCATTTGCTTTTTTTTAATAGATATATTTTAGGCTTGGTGCTGGGTATACATACCATACAGTGACAATACCTGATGTGGGCACCCAAACATTACCTCAATTAAAAGTATATAATTCAATAAAACATGATCTTTTCTGAAATTGTTTCCTTTTAAATTATAGGTATTTGTTTCTTTCAAATGGATAATATTATTATTCCTCAATAACAAAAAAATTTCCTAAGTAGGAATATGAATATTTTCATTTTGTGCCTTATATAGTCTTACTATTTTTAGCAGCTTCCTAATTATTAGATTCATCATCATAACGTATAACTATGGAGCCTACACATGGGTATCTGGGGAGTCCAACTGAAATTTCTTCGATCACAACTTCATTCTGTGAAGAGATGATTCCTATTCTCTAGCTCATATCTGAGGTATCTAGTACATTCTTGGGTATTTTTCTTCCTTGGCATTTTTCTTCCTCATTCTTTTCATAATTCATTCTCTAAAGAGAACTTTACTGATTATTTTTTGTTTTCTTAGAGTCTTATTAATTCTGAAAAGTTTTTACATGGAGAGAGAATGAGAAATTGGTCTAACTCTCTACAAATTTCAGTAGTATTTTCTAGTCTATTTTATCTTGTTCAGCTAAGAATTAGTATTAAACAAAAATCTTTTAGCTCTTTTTCAAAAACATTTTAAATGTTTGTGTGCAACATTAAAATTAAGCTTCTTAAGCAGGAAATACAAGTTAACATAAAAGCTAAATAAATAAAATTAAGCTTTTTATACATTTTTATATACCAAAAATCTTCTTGCTATCAAAATATTATTTCTGTTACTCCCAAGAAGTCACCAGAATTCCTTAATATTGCTTAACTTAAAATTATTAAAACAATTATTTCCATTTTCAGTGTTTCAAGACATTTTAATTCTTTCAAAAATAGTGCTAAGTTGAACTACATTATTAAATTTAGTTTTATTTAAATTTTAAACTGAAAGAAAATATGGAAAGCAAGTTGGAGAAAGATTTCAGAATTTATGTTGACCAATTATTTTATAATCAAAGTGCAGTGAAGAGGGGTTATTAAAAAAGATAGCTTACCTTGAAATGGGATCTTAACATACTTTGGTGTGAACTAAAAAAGAAAAATTAAAAAGCAAAGAATGAATTGATGTAACACTCAAAAAGTATTTCTACTGAAAATCTAAAGTTATTTTTCTATTTTCAAATGACAAATACATATTCAAAATGTACATTAAAGTATTCAAGACTTTTTATAATTAAACCAAGAAAATATTTCACTTAATTTTATGGAAGTTTAAAAACCCTGTGCAAGTATTTTAATTTTCAATATGCCCATTTCTGAAAACCAAAGAGAACTTACTTAATAAAATGTTTCCTTAATATTTAAAAAAGAAATAAAACATAATCTGAATAAACTGTCAAAAGACCGCACAAAGCAGCACTGACTTTGGTAAATAAGACTGGGTTTGATTCCAAACATTCTTGCTCTTTTTGTTTAACTGTGTCAGGACACTAATTTTTTTGTTGGTACCTTTTACAAATATCTGACTTCCCTAAATGCTACTTATATAATGAACTGTCAAGAGTTGTGGACAAGAGTCAGCGAAATAAGCCAGAAAGAAAAAGAAAAATACCGGATGGTCTCACTCATAGCAGGAATCTAGAAAACTTAAATAAGGGACCAGGAAAATGAATAACTATAAGAAAGTGAAAGTCAAAATCAACAAAAAACTATGAACCAGAGACACTTTTTTTGGGGGTGGGTGGCGGGAGGGGAGGCATTGGTGTCAGAATGAGGGGGTTGCAATTATATGGGGAATATAAAAATAAAATTAAAAAAAAAAGATTAACATACTTTAATACACAACCTATGGGATGAAAGACTTGTACACTGTAAACTATGAAAAAAAAAAAAAGAGTTGTGGAACACTGAAATCTTATATGTACCATCCGAAACAAACTTATGCTTTGAAGTTGGTCTATTAATGCCAAGAGTTCACTTCCATTTATCCTTTCATTAAATTTAACCAATACATTTGTGAAACTTATAACCAATTTGTGAGTACAAAGCAAAATGGAAAATGATCTTGGTACATGTATACCTCAATTAACTACCAACAGAGTTCCGTAAGTGGCAAAAACAATGTTCAATGAAACTACAGGTTTACTGTAAAATTTAAACATTATTTCATATTGTAAATTTCATAAATATAAAACTCATATGCCACAGTATAAATTAATCACTAAAGCAAAATGTGAGCAAAAGGATATGTATGTTAAAAGTTGATCTTAAGGTTGAAATCCTACATCTATTATTTTTGCCACTGTACAGGTAAGTACAGTACCTCTCTAAATTAGATAAGACCTTTACAGGGAGCTATAAAATCATTAGATATTAGCATCTAACTAAGATTACCTAGCTTAATTTAGTCAAATACACTTTATTATTCCATCACTTTCAAATAACTGCTATATATATTTTGTGTATATTTATATTTTTGTGTATATTTATATTTATGTATTTTGTGTATATTTATATTCTATTTTCCCTTGTCAAATCTTTTTGACATGTTTTAGTGGGTCTTTAATCTCAAAAAAATAAATCTTAGCAAATATAATTTGTTCTAGAAAATGGATATAAAAAGTGTTTGCTGGCCCTCCCCTGGTGGCGCAGGCGGTTGAGCGCCGCACTGTGAAGCTGTCTGCAGCCTCTGCAGTGCTAGTTTGATCCCGGCCAGCTGGTGAGGGTCCCACATGGAGTGGCAGACCTCTCCTGTCTCGCCCGCTGGTCCCCTCAGCAGTGTATTTCATCAGTCTGCCTGTTCTATTTCCCACTCTGTCTCTGGTGAATCCTCTCACCCTCCAGCGCATCTGGCCTGTACCCCGGTTCTTGTATAAATAAATAAATAAATCTTTAAAAAAAAAAGTGTTTGCTTTTGAGATTTTATAGTCATTAAAACAAAAGTATGAAACAAAAATAGTGCAACTATATGTCCTTTGCCTCTTTTTTACATTATTCTCTGGTTCAACTACCATTAGTTCTTTTCCTATCAAATCTTTCTGTTTGGGCAAGGATCTAGTACTCATTTACATCTTTTGTGGTGACTAAGCCAACATACTACCTCTCCTGGGGCAAAACTCTGCTCCACCAAAAATGTAATGCTCAGTTAAGTAAATGAGAAAATGTTTTTGTAATAAGATAAACCCAGTTCTCTGAAATCATACCACATCTATTTAAAGTTGAAAATAAAGCTGAGGGCCTCCCTGATGGCCTAGGGTTTAAGTCTCAGCTCTACTCACCACTACAGCCTCAGTTATATTCCATGCCAGGGAGCTGGCATAGCAGTCCTCTCCTGTCTCACCCACTGTAACCCTCAGCAGTGTACTTCAGTAGATCTGCCTTTTCTGCTCCCCCTTCTTTCTGTGCTGAATCCTCTCACTCCCTGTACTTCTGGCCTACAACCCAGTTCTTGCATGAATAAATAATAAAAATAAATCTTTTTTTTTAAAGGAAGCTGAATGTAACAGTTATTTTATAACTTATTAAAATAATCAGTACAGTTCTTGAAACATAATATGTTCTGAATAAATATTTTTCAACTATCAACAGAATTGAGATCTAAAAAATGAAATGGAGAGTGACTGGAGAACATGTGTACATATAGAAAACCAAAAATACAACCCAAAATTAAAAATTAAAATGTCCACATATTGCAGCATTCTTAACACTAAAATAACCTAAATGTTCAACTATAAGAAAGGAGCTATAATTTATGTGACAGTTTTCTACTATGGGATTTTTTCCATTTCAGCTAAATTATAATTAAGATGAAAATGAGAACAATAGCTCCACTGTTCTCAATACAGAGTAGAAAATAATGAAACATTTTGGAGAATGAATGAATTTTAATTCTCTCATATAGTTATGGACTTCCCCCAAAAAAAGTTCTTTAATTTCAAATGTTACAGACCATCATAGAATATATCTGAAAAAAGGTTACATATAATAATTCTTTTGAAAAACTTTTTGAAAATTTTAAGTTTAATCCTTTTCCCCTTGTTATTCATTATATTTCTTAATTTTTTTAATTATGTAGGTTATCTCTATCACAACTTTTTCAGAATTACTCAGCCTTTATTCAAATAGAAATATTTTATCTATATATATTGATTTGATTTATTAAACATGTTCCTATAATGAAACATTTTTATGTTAATTATAAGAAATGTTCCAACAAATATGAGACAAAATTTAAAGACCTATTTTATGACATTTATTGATATATGCAGTCCCTTACTATCTGTAATACCAAAATGCTGGCACAACCAAATTGTCCGATAGTAAGGTACTATAAAAGGCAATCCAAATATTCCAAAATAGGTACATAAATTAAATTACCATGTTGTAATTATGGTAAGTTACAAAGTCTTATGTATGATGTCATATTCTCTTGTTTTTAAACATGTATATGCAGCTAATATGAAGAATATGGAATGATATACACTATAGAGTTCATGGCAGTTACCTCTGTATAAGCAAAATTATACTTGCTCTTTAAATTGTTCCTTTAGAACTCTAATACACTATTGGTGGGAATGTAGACTGGTCCAATACCCATGTAAAACAGTACGGAGATTTCTCAAAATAGATCTACCATGAGATTCAGCAATTCCACTCCTAGATATCTACTAAAAGAATGAAAAATACCAATATGAAGGGATATATGCATTTCTATGTTCACTGAAGCACTATTTATAATAGCCAAGCTATGGCACCTAAGTGCCTAAAGACAGATGAGTAGATTAGGAAGATGTGGTGTATATAAACAATGGAACTCAACTATTAAAAAAAAGATAACTTCAACTTTTGTGATGAAAAAAGATTGAACTGGTGGAGGTTATGTGAAGAAAATTAGTTAGGAGAAAGATAAATACTGGATATTGTCATATATGTATGGAATATAGAAAAACAAAACAAAGGGTCAAAAAAAAAAAACAAAAACAAACCCTAGAAATCTGACTATAGAAATGAGGATATCAAGAGGGAGAGAGGGGTGGGCAGAACAAAGTGAGGAGGGGGCACAAATCAACTATGATAGGTGTGGTATGGGTGATATCACAGATTTCTAAGCCACATACAATGTTTTTAGCCAATGTACCTCAAAAATAAAGTTAATAATATATTGGGCCTCCCCGGTGGCGCAGCGGTAGAGCGCTGGGTTGCGAAGCTGCGCGCGGCCTCTGCGGCGCCGGTTCGATCCCCGGCTGCTCCCCGGCCACCGGAGGAGGGTCCCACATGGCGCGCAGACCTCTCCTGCCGCCCGCTGCTCCCCTCAGCAGTGTATTTCGGTCCTTCTGCCTGCTCTGCTCCCCGCTCTGGCTCTGGTGAATTCTCTCGCCCTCCCGCGCTTCTGACTGTACCCAGTGCATGTATAAACAAAACAAACAAACAAACCAGCAAACAAATAAATAAAGCATGCCTCTATAAAAAAAAAAATAAATAAATAAAAAATAAAGTTAATATATTAATGAAAACCCTGATGTGAATAATTGTCAGATGTTCTGCACCTTTTTAATTCAATCATTATATAAGTTATTAAGTTCTTATCATTAAGTTCTCAAAAAAAATAATTAGTTAAACCCTGAATTTAAAATAACAAAGCAGGGCCTCCCTGGTGGCACAAGGGTTAAATTCTCAGCACTATCAAGCTACCACCAGCCACTGTAGCCAGGGAGCTAATTCACATATGGCGCAGCAGACTTTGCCTGTCTTGCCTGCTGCTCCCCTCAGCAGTGTATTTCAGTAGATCCACCTGTTCTGCTCCCCACTTTGTCTCTGGTGAATCCTCTCCGCCCCCCCCACACATCTGGCCTACACCCCAGTTCTTGTATGAATAAGTAAAAATAAATCTTAAAAAAACAAAGCAAAATAAGGTGGAAATTATGAAAAATGAACACAATTCCTTAAAGAAAAAGAAATATAAAATCACCCACTCATGTCAAAACCATTATTATCTGAAAACTAGTGGCCAGGGACTATTAATTTTAAACTAAATTTTTCTTATGCTTTCAAAGCAATTTTAACTGTATCATAAGCTACCATTATTTGTAGTTCCCAATTTGCTGGGTTTATGTATGATATTTATTACCCCATTGGGATTAAGTGTTCCCCTTGTGTTGTCAATAAGTTAGGTCCACATTTAGTCTTAAATGGTGTTAGATCTCAATTTCTCCAGAGAGTTATAGATTCTCATTCCCATGTGCATCCTTCTTGTACATATTTCCATTGTACATTTTACCATAATGAAAAGTGTCTATTTATGTATTTGTCTCTTCCATTAGACTAAAAGCAGATCCAATGTCTTACCATTTTTATATTCCCTACTCTCTCCCTGACATAAAGAAATATTAATGAAACTTACATGAAAATACTGAGTTATAATTAAATATAGTTACCTCAATTCAACTAAAGTCCGTAAGTGCCTACTTAGACTTGAGCCATTTATGGAAGGTATTAAAAGGGAATTAAAGCAAGACACTTCATCATTATATGCTTAAAGGAAGTTTAGGCAACAATGGGGAAGTTTAGGCAAGAATATAAATAATTATAAAATATATAGAATAACTCTTACAACCAACTTACAAATAAAGTGCTATAGGTATACAGTAAAGAAAGGATATAATTATGGTTAAAAAGGAGAAATCAAGAAAGGTTTCCTGGAATAGGCAGTATTTCAGACAACTTTAAAAGACTAAGATTTTTAACAAGCAGAAATATTATGAAAAATACAGAGAACTGGGCCTCCCTGGTGGAGCAGGCGGTTGAGCGCCGCGCTATGAAGCTGTCCGCAGCCTCTGCAGTGCCGGTTCGATCCCAGCTGGCTGGCTAGGGTCCCACATGGCGCAGCGGACCTCTCCTGCCTCACCCGCTGCTCCCCTCAGCAGTGTATTTCGTCAGTCTGCCTGTTCTGTTCCCCACTCTGTCTCTGGTGAATCCTCTCACCCTCCCGCACATCTAGCCTGTACTCTGATTCTTGTGTAAAATAAATAAATCTTAAAAAAAAAAAAAAATACAAAGAACTGAGCAAAATCCAGTCTGGCTTTACATGAGGATGACTATTGAAAAAAAAAAGTAGAAAAACAGAATAGGAACTGTTCCTGGAGATCCATAAATGACAAAGTTGAGGAATTTGGAGAAGTCAACTTAAAACAATTCAAGCCAATTTAAAATGAAATTTCTTCTCACTTTAAATTAAAAACTAACTTACTACCAAATAACTTTTAGAACCCAAAATTCAATACCACATACAATTTTCTTTTCATCTATTATCTTCAATATCTAATTAGATCAGAGATATGATTTCAGGATAGTCGCCTATGATTTGGGGACTTTCCCTCTAGTTAAGGACACTTCAAAGTAGGTATGATGACATTTACAAAATATCCCATCTAAAGTTAATTTCAATTCTGTTTTCTATTAATAGAGAATATTCTGTAATTCCTTGTCTAAGACCCAAAACTTTTTAAAACAAAGAAAATATACTTACTGTAACACAACCTTTAGAAGCTCCTTTTATTTTACCAATATAAACAGAAGTAAATATAAAATCCAGCTGTCGATCTACCTCATTTGTGTCTGTAATACAGGAAATGTTTTCCATGACGGGATTATATGGACATAATTCAGATGAATCCTAACAAAGAACAAATCATAAAACACATTTAAGCAGTATATAAAAGCTGACGTGACTTTCAAAATTAGATTCTTCAAAAAGGGGAGAAAGCACAATGGACAACGGTGGTAGACTATGGGTGATTTGGTGATGGGTGCGCTATGGTAGCAATAGCTAACAGGAGAATCCATTACCTCAATTTAAAAAAATAATTTAATATTAAAAAGTTACTATTAATGTATTTGTGAAGGGTTATACTGTTCTTATGATGAAAAAATAGATACCGAGATTTTTCCCTTAAACAGTATGTGCTTTTTTTTTTAAAGATTTATTTGTTTTTTTATTTATTTATTTATACAAGCATTTGGTACAGTCAGAAGCGCGGGAGGGTGAGAGAATTCACCAGAGCCAGAGCGGGGAGCAGAGCAGGCAGAAGGACCAAAGTACACTGCTGAGAGGAGCAGCAGGCGGCAGGAGATCGAACCGGCACCGCAGAGGCCGCAGGCAGCTTCGCAACCCAGCGCTCAACCGCTGGGCCACCCAGGGAGGCCCAACAGTATGTGCTTTAGGGCCTTCCTGGTGACACAAGGGGTTAAGTCTCAGCACTATGAAGCTATCAGCAGCTACTGCAGCATGAGTTTGATCCCAAAGCTGGGAGCTTATCCACAGGGAGCAGCAGACCTCTCCTATCTTACCCACTGCTCCTCTAGCAGTATATTTCAGTACATCTGCCTGTTCTGTTCCCCACTCTGTCTCTGGTGAATCCTCTCACCACCTCACTCCCCACACCTCTAGCCTACACCCCAGCTCTTGTATGCATAAATACATAAAATAAATCTTTACAAAAAAAATTGTGCTTTACCTTGAGAAAATTAATTTTAATAGCTGAATCCAAAATTAATTCCATAGTCTAAGACCCAGAAAATTATCTTCTTCCTCTATATCAAAGCCATGATTTCAAATTCAAAATTCTCTAATAGATTTTATTCATTTTTTAAATTCATTTTTAAATTAAGAATAAATTAAGATGTATATAGTATATTAGGTTTAAAATTACTTTTTTCCACTATATAATTATTTTTAATATTCAGAATTAGGAGAACCGGAGCTTTCTTCTGGACTCAAGTTTAAAAATTCTCAATGTGCTTGTGTGGCCAGTAGGGATACTTCTTCTGATCTAATTTGGTTTCTACGAAGACTTCGTTTAAGTCCTCAATGGTCATCTGATCAAATGCAATTGTGTCTTTAATCTTCTCCAACTTTCTGGTACTCCCAAATCCTGACCTTTGAGAGGTTCAAAAACTTGCACATTTTCTCGTATCTTCTTTATCTTCAGCGTCTACTTGGGCAGTATATTTATCCTCTCGCACAGGAACCTTTAGAACATTAAACTTTTTCTCAAACTCATCTACTAAGTCAACCTTCACTACATTGGCTTGTAGGAAGTCCAGCTGATAGCAAGTAGATTTTCAGGGAGAGTAGCCAACCCAGAGATGAGGGTCTCATTCTAAGATTTCAGGGAGTCGGAAATGGCTTTCAGTTTCAGGGGATGATATCCCCAAAAGCTACCCAGTAAATGGCTTTTAGAGCAAGTTTTCTCATAGCTATCTTGAGATACTTCACTAACTACAGCAGCTCAGAGTCCACAGCAGAAAGTAACAAAAGTGGGGGTATAATTACTTTTAAATAACTCTCTTTTAATTTCCACAACTGCCTCACAAGGGCGGTGTTTTACTTTTTTCCTTTTTCAAAGAGTTAACAGACATTTGGATTAGTTACATGATTTACCCAAGGTCATACAGTTAGTAAAAAGCAAAACTAAGACAAATTCAATTTTCTGTCTCCAGATCAAGTGTTATTTCAACTACATAAAATTGCTTCCAAAACCAAGGTAATGCTGAAACTACTGTACTTTTAGTGACCAACAAAAGGTCCATGAATGTCTAAGAACTGTTACATCAAATCTATACACTTTGCTCTACACTCAGTATGTATATGCTCTATCTTGACTAGTCAAAAAGTTGTCTACAACCTCAAAAGTTATACCACTTCTACTCAAACAATTGTACAACGTGGCTTTTAATTTATATTAAATACCTCCGCAGTATCAGCAGCAGCTGTTTTCCACAATATCCTTGAATTTCATATTGCTTTCAGATGACTTTTACAGCTCCACATTTCTGAGCCTTCGCAGAATATTCCTCTTAACACTAACATCACAAATGACCACTCATACAATTATGTATGTGTACTCATTCTCTTCCTACCTCCAGAAAATGTGATTAATCTTCATCTCAGACATATATGGTATTCATTATTTTCAACCCAGCTCAAAATATCATTTACCTGCTTAACAGAATTTGTCATGTTCACCTTTTATTGCCTACTATACTATACTACTATACTATTGCCTACTATACTATTCTTCTTGTTCTCTACGTAAAATTGGGGCGTCAAATCAACTAAAGGAGGCTCTAATCTAATTAGCCAAATAACTGTTTTGTTAAGTGATAAAATGAAAAAATGGAATCAAAAGAATTTCTCATTGGGTCTCACATTTTGTAAAGGCTAACTGCCTCCTAAAAATCAACAATTCATGTTTCTCATAAGTTTATTTTAAACTGGAAACAAGGGAGAATATGAAGATGTTATGCTATTTTTGCCTTATAGGTCACAGTAGATCTCCATGGTATTTGTGCTTCATTGTGATCATAAACTATTAGTTCTACAACAGATACTATTTTCTTCTCTTTAAAAATCTTTACTTTCACAATTGCTATTTTCTTGTACTATAATCATTTCATACTGTACGGCATTGTCATCTTATATGGAAACTACACTCATTTAGAAATTTAAACAGACACTGTTTTAACTACAAATACACTAATTCATCAAGTAGGCTACTGGTACAATCTGGACAGAATGGTTATATTTTAACAAAATTTCAGAACACAATTGCTGAGTAGGTTTTTGTATGGAGTTCCAAATGCAATAGAAATACCTATGAGGCAATAATTAGACCATCAAACTGTTCTCATAGAACTGACTAAATTCTTCACTATACTACACTATAGAACAACAGTCTCTCACATTATTCAAAACAAACTGAACTCTGTAACTATAACTCTGACCTGGTGATCACTAATAATCATTTCTTAAAAATAGGATAATCAAAGGCTGATAATATGAATGAATACTGGCCATAAATGAGTTGGACTTGACTTTATAGCTACACTCTTCAGAGTACTATGTCAAAAAGCATGACTGGCTGACATTAAACTGATAGAAACTTCCCTTTATTTTCTGTAAGAAAAAGAGATTAAGATATATTTGTGACACTATTATAAATATTTTCAATTATTTAATTATTATTCAAAATAACCTTGTGAGGTAGGAGTTATTATTTTTAACATATGAGAAAACTCAGGCTTAAAAATGTTAAGTGACTTGCCCAAATGGCCAAAGTAGGATTGGAGTTAAGTCTGTATACCTCCAAAACCCATGTTCTTTCCTCCATATCATGCTGCATTAACAGCATGTGAAAAAAAGAAACAATTTCAAGTAGCCATAGTACTACAAGACCTGACAGACAAACTTTGGAAACTGTTCAGTTCTAAAAATGTCTTGATAAAATAGTAATATATCCAGTTAGGACAATAAGAAAAAATATTCAAGTCATAGAATGTCTAGACTGAAAAAAATATAAATATAAATGACTGGGAGAAAAAAAAGATAGAATCCTTTCACTTCACAATAAAGACAATTAGCATTTCTCTCAAACTAATATGAAAGTTGTCTCAAAATTCAAACTAAGAAAATTACAAAAATTATAATTTTATTACCATATTCAGCTTGAGGAAATAAGAAATAAGTCACTAGCTAACAGTGCATATTTCATGGCTAGTCTGTGAGAAAGCAGAAATAAATTACCTGTATAGATTCACATGTAATCAAAGGTAGTCCTGACAACGTTGATTCAAGGGAATTTTTATCTTCATTAATGATGGCATGGTCTTGCTCAGGTTGTAATTTAAGAATTTCTGAACGTTTTTGTTCTACTGGTCCTTCTTCATCACTGGAAACAACAACTAAAAGTAAAACATTTATTTTAAATGTCACAATATTCTCATACCCAAAAGAGAACTTCCTAATTCATGTAACAGATCTTCAATAATGCCATTAAATTAAATTATCTGAATTATTTGATTTAGAATCTGGTCTATCATTCATAATCTATTTATAGTAGTTATACACAATGTTTCCATATCAGCACTACTGTATAGTAGTTACCTACAACTTAACATCTTGGAGGATGAAGATTTTTAAAAATGACTAAAGCCATTAAAAAACTTGGGAACAGGTTCTAGTTCTAATAATGTAATGTGCCATTGCTTTAAATTTACAACTAAATCCTATTAGTTGTTTCAATTAATGGTAAATGGCTGGCTAGAGGAAGATGTGAGAGATTACTCACTGTATACCTTTTAGAAGCTTTTTTTTTTTTCACATGTGACCACAGCAAATACTCAAAATAGTTACATCAAAATTGATGATAGTAATTACCGGTACTTAAAGTCTCTGTAATTCAGATTCATCACCCCAAAGGACAATAATAACAGTCCTTACAAAGTCTTTTTAAAAACTACTGAGATGACACCACTCTCATCAATGGACAGATCAACGAGACAAAAAATGAACAAGGACACCAGAGCTCTAAATAAGGACCTAGATCTTATTAGCTTAACAGACATCTATAGGACACTGCACCCAAAAAAATCTGAGTACAGATCAATATGGTGGTGGGGGGCATCCCCTGGTGGCGCAGCAGTTGAGCGCTGGGCTGTGAAGCTGCCCGCAGCCTCTGCAGTGCAGGTCCAATCCCTGGCTGCCAGCGAGGGTCCCACATGGCACACAGACCCCTTCTGCCATGCCCGCTGCTCCCCTCAGCAGTGTACGTCATCAGTCTGCCTGTTCTGCTCCCCGCTCTGGCTCTGGTGAATTCTCTCACCACCACCCCACACTTCTGACTGTACCCAGTGCTTGTATAAATAAATTAATCTTTTAAAAAAAAAAAGGAATAAGTCAACAACAATAAAAAAAAAAAATGGCATGGTCTCACTCATAGCAGGAATTTAGAAAGCCTAAATAAGAGACCAGGAAAAAGACTAATCAATACAAAGCAAAAATCAAAATCAACAAGCAACTATAAACCAGAGACACATTGGGGGGGTAGGGAGGGACAGGGAAAGGAAGAACTAGAGTCAAAATAATGGGGTGGTGCAATTGTATGGAGAATATAACCAAAATGAAAATGCATACACTGTGCAAAGATGAAAAAAGATGTTAAGAATTATATAAAATAAAATATTTAAATAAAATAATAATAAGCTGAACTTACCAACTAAAAAATATATAAATGAACAATGATGTAAAAAACATGTAAATAAAATATTTTTGAAAGTTAAAAAAAAAAATATGGCGGTGGGGAAATGGTGCGAGCAAGTACTCCCATTAAAAAAAAAAAGGTATAGGAAGGAAAAGGGGCAGGTCCCTGCGAGCCGAGAACCGGGACATGGAAGATAAACAGGAGACTCTGTCAAACTGCCCGAAGAGGAAAGTCACCATAAAAGAGGACCGAAAGGGAGGAAAGCTCAGAATCCTGCTATCCTCCCCTACCCACAAAGCCAGCACACTCTGACCAACGGAAAGGGGGGAAAAAAGAAAAACAACAACAAGAACAAGAACAAACTACAGATCAAGCTGGAGGGTGAGTGGAAAGGAACTACTGCAGGCACTGCATCCCGCAAACAGGAACTGTGGAGAGCAGTGCGGGATTCATCACAGAGGTGAGAGACAAGCTCTGGGTGCCATTAGAGGAAGATAAGGACTCCTTGGAGAGACCTGCAAATAGCCCAAGGCCAGCCGGTAAGCTTGCACCAGAAAAGCCAGCACCCGCGAAAGCATATGCGGATCGCGATGCCTCCGTGCCCGCGCTTGTGACCTAGGTTCATGGGGAGAGGCACAGGAACCCTCACTGAGGTGAATGACCCTCACTAGCTAATCAAAAGCCAGGTGCCTGGGCATGGGAGCTGGGTGCAAAAGGCGCCATTTCTGTGGACACTGACTGTGCTACTAACCATGTCCTGGATCTGAGGGCTTCAGACTGAGAAGGGGGCCTTGAAATTAGGAGCCTGGGATCCCTATGATGGCGGCGTACAGGGCAAACACAGCTCCCCCACACTGCTGAGGTGCTCTATGCCACCCCCACTCTATTCCCCAGAGACCCACAGGGAAAAACGCAGTTCTGGAAGGATACTAGGAAGGATCTCTGGTACCACCTAGTGACAAGAACAAAATCACCAACATCCTGACAGTTGTAAGCCAGGGATCCCAAAACCACCTTCAGGCTCCTAGAGAGGGTGGGCAACGCAAACGGGGGTAAGAAGGGAAACAAGGCGTGGAGCAAGACCCCATTCTGGAACTGAGAGCCAGGCGCAAGATTCAGGGCGTGGGACACGCCATAACGACACAGGGTGACAGCCAGCATTTTGGATCTGACAGCCCTCAAACTGAGACATTGAGTGCAGAATTCAGGGTGTGGGATCCATACAGCACCAGGTGAACACGGGCAGAGACAGCACCCAGCTTGAACAAGAGTCCCTGTGTTGAGGTGCTCCTCTCCCTCCCTCAGTTTCTCAGAGAACCACTGGGAAAAAGTGCAGGTCAGCAAGTACTGGTCTCTGGTGCCACTTAGTGACCAGAACAAAATCAACAACTAGCTGACTCCCTGCTGGAACTGAGTAAATAGAGGGAGGGAACTGTAGGAACATTGCCTAGCAACACAGCATCAACACCCTGGTGAGGATTTGGCAAACAGTGCAGGACTCAGTCTGGTAAAAAGTTTCTGACACCACTGAAGGAGCACCGCAAAGAGATGGCCACCAACACCAGTGGCACAATGTCCCAACACATAGAACTAATTAGAAAGCAAACAGCAGGGAGAAGGAAAAATACAAATAACCAAGCAAGCCCACAAGAGAAGGACACACCACAAAAAGAAAAACAGTCACCAGAGCTCAACAATGACATGGAAAAACATCTCTGCCTGTCAACTAGAGAATTAATGATAATCATAATAAAAAAAAGCAGAAAGAAAACGAAAAGGAAAAAAAATAATTTGAGACAAATAATCACTGAACTGAAGGATGAAATTGAGACCTCAAGAAAGGAAAGAAAACAAATGCAGGAGATTAAAAGATTACTAGAGGAAAAGCAATAAAAACAGAATCAATGAAATTGAAGAACGGATCAGTACTCTTGAAGATACAGAAATAAAAAGAGCCAAAAGAGAAAAGGAAAGAGAAGTGCAAAGGATGAAGTTTGGAGACATTCCTAGACAATTATCAGACTCCATGAAGAGAGGAAATGTAAGAGTGATAGGTATTCCAGAAGGTGAGGAGAGAGACACAGGAACTGAGAAACTATTCAAGGAGATAATTGAAGAAAACTTTCCAAGCATGAAAAAGGAGACTAATATAGACATATAAGAAGTGAGAAGAACACCCAAAAACCACAAAGAAAAGAAAACTACAGCAAGACACATAATAGAAAGCTTGCAAGAGTCCAAGACAAGAAAAAAAATTAACTGGCAAGGGGGAGGAAACAGATAACTTATACGGGAAAACCAATCAGGCTAACTTCAGACTTCTCCAAAGAAACACTACAGGCAAGAAGAGACTAGAGTAACATATCCAACAAACTTCAAGATAGCAAATGCCAACCAAGAATACTTTACCCTGCAAAGCTCTGCTTCCTCTGAAGAAAAAATATGGACCTTCTCAGACAAACAGAAACTCCAGAAATTCATTACAACTAAACCCCCATCCAAAAACTTCTATAAGAAATCCTAAAGCCAAAACCAACAGAGGAATGATCAAGAAGAACGGAATAAAGCGAGGAATAAAATCACAAAAAGACAAACAAATGGCAAATACAGATGCCAACATATCAGTATTAACTCTAAATGTAAATGGATTACATTCATCAATAAAAAGACACAGAGTAGCAAGCTGGATTAAAAAACAAAATCCAGGGCCTCCCTGGTGGTGCAGGCGGTTGAACGCAGCGCTGTGATGCTGTGCACAGCCTCTGCAGTGCAGATTCAATCCCAGCCAGATGGGGTGATACCCACGTGGCGCAGCAGACATCTCCTGTCTCACCCACTGCTCCCCTCAGCAGTGTATTGCGGTCAATCTGGCTATTCTGTTCCCCATTCTGTCTCTGGTGAATCTTCCCACCCTCCCACACATCTGGCCTGTACCCCAGTTCTTGTATGCATAAATAGAATAAATATATCTTTAAAAGATAATCCAACCTTCTGCTGTCTCCAGGAAACACACTTAACCACAAAAGATAAACATAGACTGAAAGTAAAAGGTTGGAAAACAATCCTACAAGCAAATGGACCAAAAAAGAGGCAGGAAAAGCCATACATAGATGAAACAGACTTCAAGTTAAAAAAAGTAAAAAGAGACATAGACAGACACTACATTATGATCAAGGGGACAATACATCAGGAAGATACAACACTCATCAACAACTACTCACCAAATGAAGGAGCACCAAAATATATTGACAGTTTTTATCAGTTCTGAAAATGGACAATAAAGAAAATGCACTGTATGCATTTTCTTTATTGTCCATTTGGGAGACTTCAACACTCCACTCTCACCAATGGACAGATCAATGAGACAAAAAATAAATAAAGACACTAGAGCCCTAAATAAAGGCATAGAACTCATGGACTTAACAGACATCTACAGGGCACTGCACCCAAAAAAATCCGAGTACATATTTTTCTCAAGTGCACACAGATCATACTCCAAAATCGATCATATATAGGGCCACAAGACAAACATCAACAGACACATGAAGATCAAAATCATTCCAACTATCTTCTCCAATCATAAAGGCATCAAACTAGAAATAAATCATGAAAAGAAAACAAGGAACCCTCCCACTTCGTGGAGATTGAAATCCACACTACTGGAAGACCATTGGACTAATGAGATCAAAGAAGAAATTGAAAAATACTGTGAGTTGAACAACAAGGAGGACACCACTTTCCAGAATGTACGGGATGTAGCAAAAGCAGTAATAAGAGGAAAATATATTGTAATACAGGCTCACATCAAGAAACAAAAAAGAACTCAAAGAAACAACCTAATCTCACATCTCAAAGAGCTAGAAAAAGAGCAACAAAAAAATCCTAAAGCCAGTAGAAGACAGGAAATAATAAAAAGCAAGCAGACATAAATGAAATGGAAATTTTTTAAAAAAAATCCAAAAGATCAATGAAACCAAAAGTTGGTTCTTAGAAAAAATAAACAAAATAGACAAACTCCAGTCAGGCTCACAAAGGAAAAATGGGATTACAAATGAAAGAAGAGAAATCACAACAGACTCAGTAGAAATCAAAAGAATAATCAAAGATTACTATGAACACTTACATGCAAACAAATTCAATAATATAAAAGAGACAGAAAAATTCCTAGAATGATATAATCATCCAAAGCTGGACAAAGAAGAAATACAACAACTAAACAGACCAATTACAAGCAGTGAAATTGAGGCAGTAATCAAAGCACGCCCCAAAAACAAAAGCCCAGATCCAAATGGTTTCACATCATAAATGAATTCTACCAAACATTCAGCAGTGTATTAGAGCCTATTCTACAAACTCTTTCAAAAAATTGAAAAAGAAGGAATACTACCAAATATGTTCTAAGAAGCAAGCATAACACTAATACCAAAGACAGCACAAAAAAAGAAAATTACAGGCCAATCTCCCCAATTAACACTGATGCAAAAATCCTCAACAAAATCCTTGCCAACAGAATTCAACAATGCACCAAAGGGATAACATACCACGGTCAAATGGGATTCATCCAGGGGCACAAGGATGGATCAAATATAAAAATCGATCAGTATAATCCAACACATCAACAAAAAGAAAAATAAAAACCACATGATCATATCAATAATGCTGAGAAAGCATTTGACAAAGTCCAACATCCACTTATGACAAAGGCCCTTGAAATTCTCAGGACAGAAGGAACACACCTTAACATGATAAAAGCCATATATGACAGGCCTCCCCGGTGGCGCAGCGGTTGAGCGCTGGGCTGTGAGGCTGCTGCAGCCTCTGTAGTGCCAGTTTGATCCTGGCCCCCGGGCGAGAGTCCCACATGGTGCGCAGACCTCTCCTGCTGCCTGCTGCTCCCCTCAGCACAGTACTTCGTCAGTCTGCCTGTTCTGTTCTCCGCTCTGGCTCTCGTGAATTCTCTCACCCTCCCGCACTTCTGACTGTACCCACTGCTTGTATAAATAAATAAATATTTTTTTAAAAAAGCCATATACGACAAAGCCACTGCCAATATTATTCTCAATGGCGAAAAGCTGAAGCCCTTTCCTTTAACATCAGGAACAAGACAAGGATGTCCTCTCACCACCCTCTTCAATATAATACTGGCGGTCCTAGCCAGGAGAGTAAGACAAGAGAAAGACATACAAGGAATACAAATAGGGAAAGAAGTAAAACTATCACTATTTGCAGACAATATGATAATATACATAGAGAACCCTAAAAGCTCCATAGAAAAACTACTCAAAATAATCAACCAGTTCAGTAAAGTAGCAGGATACAAAATCAACACACAAAAGGCAGTAACCTCACTATACACAAACAATCAATGTGAAGAAAAAGAAATCAAGAAAACCATCCCTTTTATAATTGAAACAAAAAAAATTAAATGCTTGGGAATAAATCTAACAAAAGAGGTGAAAGACCTATACAAAGAAAATTATGAAACACTGTTAAAAGAAATTGAAGAAGACACAAAGAAATTGAAAGACATCCCCTGCTCATGGATTGGAAGAATTAACATTATTAAAATGGCCATCCTACTAAAAGCAATATACAGATTCAACGCTATTCCAATAAAAATCTCAATGACGTTCTTCAAAGAAATAGTACAAATATGGGCCTCCCCAGTGGCACAGCAGTTGGGCGCTGGGTTGTGAAGCTGCCCGCAGCCTCTGCAGCGCCGGTTCGATCCCCGGCTGCTCCCCGGCCACTGGAGGAGGGTCCCACATGGCGTGCAGACCTCTCCTGCCGCCCGCTGCTCCCCTCAGCAGTGTACTTCAGTCCTTCTGCCTGCTCTGCTCCCCGCTCTGGCTCTGGTGAATTCTCTCACCCTCCTGCGCTTCTGACTATACCCAGTGCTTGTATAAATAAATAAATAAATCTTTAAAAAAAAAAAAAAAAAGAAAAAAAAAGAAAACAAAGGAGAAAGGAGGTATCACACTTGCAAACTTCAAGCTGTACTATAAAGTCGTAATAATTAAAACAGTTTGGTTTTGGAACAAAAACAGACACACAGACCAATGGAACCCAGAGAGAATAGAGAGCCCACACTTATATGGACAATTAATTTTTGACAAAGGAGCAAAGAACATGCAATCGAACATGGACCATTTGTTTAATAAATGGTGCTGGGAAAACTGGACCACCACATGCAAAAACATGAAACTAGACCATTACCTCTCATCGTGCACAAAAATCAACCAAAATGGATAAGAGAACTGGACATAAGACCTGATACCATAAAATATATAGAAGAAAATATAGGTAAAACACTACAAGACATAAATCGCAATAAAATCTTTAAAGACTCATAACCCAAAGCAAAGATAGTCAAGGAAAAGATAAAGCCCTGGGATTACATCAAACTGAAAAGCTTCTGTACAGCAAAAGAGACATTAACCAGGCCTCCCTGGTGGTGCAGGCAGTTGAGCGCAGCGCTGTGAAGCTGTCCATAGCCTCTGCAGTGCTGGTTCGATCCCCCCAGTCTTGGAGCAACCCACATGGCGAGCAGACCTCTCCTGTCTCACCCGCTGCTCCCCTCAGTAGTGTATTTCGTCGGTCTGCCTGTTCTGTTCCCCACTCTGTCTCTGGTGAACCCTCTCACCCTCCCACACATCTGGCCTGTACCCTGGCTCTTGTATAAATAAAATAAAATCTTAAAAAAAAAAGAGAGAGAGAGACATTAACCAAAACAGAGAGACACCCCACTGACTGGGAAAAAATCTTTGCACTCCAGTCAACTGATAAGAGACTGATCAGATATACAAAGAAATACAAAGATATACAAAGATATACAAAGAACTCACATGACTCAACAAAAACAAAATAAACTTCTAGTCAAGAAATAGGCAGAAGAGGGCCTCACCGGTGGTGCAGTGGTTGAGCGCTGGGTTGCAAAGCTGCCCGCAGCCTCTGCAGCACCGGTTTGATCCCAGGCTGCTCCCCGGCCACTGGAGGAGGGTCCCACATGGCATGCAGACCTCTCCTGCAGCCCGCTGCTCCCCTCAGCAGTGTACTTTGGTTTTTCTGCCTGCTCTGCTCCCTGCTCTGGCTCTAGTGAATTCTCTCACCCTCCCGCGCTTCTGACTGTACCCAGTGCTTGTATAAATAAAAAATAAATCTTAAAAAAAAAAAAGAAAGAAATGGGCAGAAGAACTTAAAACACATTTCTCCAAAGAGGAAATGCCAATGGCCAACAGGTATATGAAAAATGTTCAACATCCCTTATCATCAGGGAAATGCAAATCAAAACCACATTGAGATACCAACTTACACCAGTAAGAATGGTACATATCAAAAAAACAAGCAACAGCAAATGTTGGGGAGGATGCAGTGGATAAGGAACCTGCCTACATTGCTGGTGGGAGTGCATACTAGTCCAACCTCTATGGAAAGCTGTCTGGAGGTTCCTCAATCTACTAAAAATGGAGCTACCATATGACCTGGCAATTCCACTCCTAGGGATCTACCCAAAGGACACAAAAACACTGATTCAAAAGACCACCTATGTTCACTACAGCACTATTTACAATACGTAAAACCTGGAAACAACCCAAATGCCTAAAAATAGATGACTGGATCAAGAAGATGTGGTACATATACACAATGTAATATTACTCAGCAATCAAAAAAGATAAGCTCATGCCATTTGTAGCAATGTGGATGGAACTAGAAGGAATTATGCTCAGTGAAATAAGCCAGAAGGAAAAAGAAAAATATTGGATGGTTTCACTTATAACAGGAATAATGGGGAACCAAATAAGAGATCAGTGTAAAAAAATAATAACAGTACAAAACACAACAAAGCAAAAACAGACAATTATAAATCAGAGACATCCTGCAGAGGAGGAGGCGGGAGAGGGATCGGAGGGAAGGACGGAGGAGCACAGAGTACTGAGGTGATGGTGCACGAGTGCATTGGTGAAGGAAACTCTATGGGGACTACACCTGAGGGAGTGGAGGGAAGCAAATATTGTTTAAAAATGAACAATGATGTAAAAAAATTTTTTTAAAAAATATGAGTACTTATTTTTCTCATGTGCACACAGATCCTTCTCCAGGATTGATCACATATTGGGTTACAAGACAAACATCAACAGATATATAATGATCAAAATCATAACTCTCTCTCTGATCATAAAGGCATCAAACTAGAAATAAATCATGAAAATGAAGCAAGGAACCCTTCTACTTCATGGAGATTGAACCCACACTATTGGAAGATCACTGGATTAAGAGGAGATCAAAGAAGAAATTAAAAAATACCTTGAAATGAATGACAATGAGGACACAACTTTCCAGAATGCATGGGACACAGTAAAGCAGTAATAAGCAGAAAGTATATAGCAATACAGGCTCACATCAAGAAATAAGAGCTCAAAGAAACAACCTAATCTCTCATCTCAAAGAACTAGAAAAAGAAAAACAAAAAAACCCAAAAGCCAATAAAAATAAAGGGAATAATAAAACTCAAAGCAGAAATAAATGAAATCAAAATTTTAAAAATCAATCCAAAAGATCAACAAAACCAAAAGTTGGTTCCTTGAAAAAAATTAAAATAGACCTCTATCCAGGCTCACAAAGAAAAAACAGGAGAAAACACAAATAAATAGTATCATAAATGAAAGAGAATTACAACAGTCTCAGAGATTAATTAATTAAAGAATAATCAGAGATTACTAAAAACAGTTATATGCAAACAAGTTCAACAATTTCAACAATCTAGAGGAGATGGACAAATTCCTAAAATTATACAATCATCCAAAGCTAGCTAAAGAAGAAATAGAATACCTAAACAGACCAATTACAAGCGTGAAATTGAAACAGTAATCAAAACCCTCCCCAAAAACAAAAGCCCAGGACCAGATGGCTTCACAAATGAATTCTACCAAATTTCGGAAACGAACTAGTGCCTATCCTACACAAACTCTACTTTGAAAACAATAAAATAAGAAAAATACATACAGGGCCTCGCTGGTGGTGCAGGGGTTAAGACACAACCTATGAAGCAATACGCAGCCAATGCAGCACGAGTTCAATTCCCGGCTGGCCAGGGAGAAACCCACATGGCGGGACAGACCTCTCCTGTCTCGCCCGCTGCGCCCCTCAGCAGTGTACTTTGGTCCATCTGCCTGTTCGGTTCCCGGCTCTGTCTCTGGTGAATCCTCTCACCTCCCCACATCTCTGGCCTGTACCCCAATTCTTGTATAAAAATAAATAAATCTTTAAAAAAGAAAAATACATACAAAGAACCCAAAAAGGGAAAGAAACAAAACAATCACTATTTGCAGATGATATGATAATACACAGAGAATCGTAAAAACTCCACAGTAAAACTAAACAAAATAATCAACCAGTTTAGTAAAGTAGCAGTATACAAAATTAACACACAAAAATGAGTAGCCTTCCTATATGCAAACAATAAATCTGAAGAAGAAATTAAGAAAACCATCCCTTTTATAAATAAAAAAATCAAATACTTAGGAATAAACCTAACAAAAGAGGTGAAGGACCTATACATAGAAAATTATAAAACATTGTTAAAAGAAATAGAAGACACAAAGAAATTAAAGACATCCTCTGTTTATGGATTGGAAGAATTAACATTATCAAAATGGGCATCCTACCAAAAACAATTTACAGATTCAATGTTATTCTGATAAAAATCTCAATGACATCCTTCAAAGAAATAGAACAAATACTGATGAAATTCATATGGAACCACAAAAAACCTTGAAGAGCCAAAGCTCCCCTGACTAAAAAGAAGGAAAATAGAGGTATCACATGCCCAGACTTCAAACTATACTAACAAAGCCATAATAATTAAAACAGCATTGTACTAAACTGAAACAAAAACAGATACACAGACCAATGGAATTGATAGAAAACCCAGAAATAAACCCACATATTTATGGACAACTAATCTTTGACAAAGGAGCAAAGAATATGCAATGGAACAAAGACAATTTGCTCTATAAACTGTGTTAGGAAAACTGGACTGCTACATGCAAAAGAATGAAGCCAGACTTCACCACGCACAAAAAAAAAAACCTCAAAATGGATAAAAGAATTGAACATAAGACCTGAAATCATAAAATATTTAGAAGAAAATATAGGCAAAACACCAGATAACATACATCTCAGTAACATCTTTAAAGACACATCTCCCAAAGCAACAAAAGTGAAGGAAAAGATAAAGAGCTGGGATTACATCAACCTACAAAAGTTTCTATACAGCAAAAGAGACAATACCCAAAACAAAGAGATACCCAACTGACTGGAAGAAAATTTTTGCACACAATACAACTAATAAGGGACTGATCACAAAGGTCTACAAAGAGCTCACATGACACAACAAAAACAATCCAGGGAAACATGGGCAGAAGAGCTAAAAAGACACTTTTCCAAAGAGGAAATGCAAATGGTCAACAGGTATATGAAAAAATGTTAAAACATCACTTGTAATCAGGGAAATGCAAATCAAAACCACAATGAGCTACCTATTACCTTACAGCAGTGAGAATGGCACATATTAAAAAAAAAACAGACAACAAGGCCTCCCCTGGTGGCACAGCAGTTGACCACTGGACTTCGAAGCTGCCCGCAGCCTCTGCAGCACCTGTTTGATCCCCGGCTGTCGGCAAGGATCCCACATGGCATGACAGACCTCTCCTGCCACGCCCGCTGCTCCCCTCAGCAGTGTACTTCATCAGTCTGCCTGTTCTGTTCCCCGCTCTGGCTGTGGTGAATTCTCTCACCACCACCCCACACTTCTGACTGTACCCAGTGCTTGTATAAATAAATAAATCTTTAAAAAAAATTTAAAAATAAAAAAAAGACAACAATAAATGTTGACAAAGAGGTGTAGAAAAAGGAACTCTCCTACACTGCTGGTGGGAATGCAAACTGGCCCAACCACTATGGAATGCTGTGTGGAGGTTCCTTAAATTACTAAAAAATGAGATAAACATATGACCCAGCAATTCCATTCCTATGTTTATTGCAGCACTATTTAAAATAGGTAAGATATGGAAACCACCCAAATGCCCAAAAATAGGTGACTGGATCAATAAGATGTGGCATTTATACACAATGGACTACTATTCAGCAATCAAAAAAGATAAACTCATGCCATTCACAGCAATATGGATGGGGCTAGAAGGAATTACGCTTGGTGAAATAAGCCAGAAGGAAAAAGAAAAATATCAGATAGTTTCTCACTTATAGGAGGAATATAGGGAGCCAAATAAGGGATCAGGAAGAAAAAAACAACAATAATAATAAATAAAAAAAAAAATTAGCAGGCAACAAAAAATCAGAGAGATTCTCCAAGGGAGAGGGAGGTAGTGGGATCAAAACAGGGGAGAGAAGAGCACAAGGACCATGGTGATGGTTCACGGGTGAATTGGTGGTGGGAATTTTATGGGGACTACACGTGAAAGGGGAAAGCATACAAGCATACATTACACAAAAATGAACAATGATGTAAAATACATAAAAATTAAAAACTACTGAGATGAGTTACAGCACACTAAAAAAAAAAAAAAATTAGCCTGCTCCTAAGAACTCCATTGTTTACCTAAACCAATACAACAAAATTCATCAAGTCCCAACACTCAGTCTTTTTTTCTAAAGTTAATATATTCTACAGTGATGTCATACACAGCTTATTCCATTATTTGATCAAGAAAAGAAATTAAAAATCTAAGCAGAGAAAATTAAGAGCCTTGATAGTCCTCCAGTCACTTACTTGGTTCAGCTGAGATCAACAATTTGTTCCCTGCACTGTGTTCACTTAAAAGAGGCTTTTCTACTGTGTGAATTTCATGTTCACCCTTCTCAACCAGGGCAGAATGCCCCAGAGTATCACCAGAAATAAAATCCTCAAAAGTTTCAGTGATTGGACAGTTAGAGTTGCTTTCCTGAGCAGCACTCAAAGTCACCTGCTGACTAAATGAGGCGTGTTTATTCAAATCACTCGTTGCAGGCTCAGGTGCAATTACTTCAAGCAGTTTTGGATCTTGATGACAGTTTTCACTTGACTTCTCAGATACCGTAGATATTGTTGAGTCATTTTCTTGTTCTTTCTGAACATAAATAAATGCACACAAAGATTAGCATTTTCAAATTTGGATAGTATAATGAATTTTTAAAGATTTAATTCCTAAAGAAAGAACATAAAATAAATATATCATTGCTATAACTGCAAGAATAGAAAACTGTACAATACTATTTTTTCAAAGATTTACGTTATTATTTATATGACAAGAGCTAAGGTGTAGACCAGAGGTGTGGGGGCGGGGGTGTGGGTGAGAGGATTCACCGGAAACAGAGTGGGGAGCAGAATCCACTGAAATACAGGCAGATCCACTGAAATACACTGCTGAGGGGAGCAGCCGGTGAAATAGGTGAGTTCTGCTGTGCCATGTGCTTGTGCCACCAGGGAGGCCCCACAATTATACTATTTTACTTTTGCCAGCACCTCCCAAGTCAAAGATAGACAGTTTAGGCTACTCCAATCTAACACTAACCATTTTTTTAATACAAGATAGTTGTAAGGGGCTGAACTGGACACAGTGCAGGTTTTCTGATCCCATGCAGACCGGGTAAAGGAGGAGTCAGAATCCTCAGTGGTTTTGCAGGTTTTTATTGGGGTTCAGCGGGTACGTGCAAGGCAGGGGTGCTGGCTGGGAGGCTGGCTGGGGGGCTGCCAGCCTCCCAGCCCCTAGCAAGTCCTCACTCTATCTGAGCTCTCTGGAGTTCGTTCTGCTGCTTCTCGGCTTCTCTTTCGGCTTCTGCTTCGGCTTCTGCTGCTGCTACTGGCGTCCCCGTGACGCCGCCCTTAAAAAGCACAGTCTTAGCTCAGCTGAATCCCATCTACCTATGCCCACACCCTATTCCAGGTGCCCGCCATTAGGCATGCATTCAGGACAAGGATCCATCATCTATCCTGATGGCGGAAGGGCAGAAAAGCCTGACATTTTCTTTACCCTACAGTAGTGAAACCCCTATATTTACAAGTGACCCAGATGGCCTTTCTATTATGCGAAAAAATTGTTTTACAGTGTTCCTTTGTGAAATAATGAGACCATGAGTAACAAAAGCAAAAAATTAAGAGAATAATACAAAAAATTATGAAAATCAATCACTGACTTTACATCTCTATTACTCTATAAACCCAAACTATGTTTATAAGTCAAAAGCAATGCAAGATCCTGAAATGCCTTGTGTAATGGCGGGAATGGGCACAGTGCAGGCTTTCTGATCCAGCAGACTGAGGTAAAGGAGGAATGAGTCCTCAGTGGCTTTTGTAGGCTTTTATTGGGATTTACCAAGCACATGGCAGGCAGGGGTGCTGGGGGGCCGGGAGGCTGGCAGGCCTCCCAGCCCCCAGCAAGTCCTCACTCTACCTGGGCTCTCTGGCGTTCTCTGGTGGCCCTGTTCTTGTGGTTCTCCTTTCTCCATTTGTTTTGCTTCTGCATCTCTGCTTCTGCTGGCGTCCCCATGAAGCTGCCCTTAAAAGCCCAGTCTTAGCACAGGTGAATTCCATCTACCTATGCCCACACCCTACTCCAGGTGCCTGCCATCAGGCATGCATTCAGGGCCGCAAGGATCCATCATGTATTCAGATGGCGGGAGGGTAGAAAAGCCTGATACTTTTTACCTTACCCTACACCTTGTAAATCAAAAAGCTGTCTTATAGTTTTACTGTTATCTGTATACTCTCTTTGAAAACAGATGATATACGCATGAAATATAGTAATTCTTTACTTACCCTATTAAGGTCTTAAAAAACAAGAGACGTATCGTCAAATAGTACAGGAAAAAATCTCATTTAGAAAAGTTCAAAGAAACATTATCAAAAGTGCGTTATAATGTACTTCCAAAGCTAATATAAAAAGACTGTACAGTATTAAATTCTCATAGAGCAAGGGGCCTCCCTGGTGGCGCAGGAGGTTAAGACACAACCTATGAGGCTATCCACAGCCACTGCAGCAGAATTCAATCTGCTGACTCGCAGCAGACCTCTCCTGACTTGCCTGCTGCTCTCCTCAGCAGTGTATTTCAGCCAATCTGCCTGTTCTGTTCCCCAGTCTGTCTCTGGTGAATCCCCCCCGACCCTACACCTCTGGCCTGTACCCCAGTTCTTGTATGCATTAATAAATAAATCTTTAAATATATAAATATATTTAAAATTTTTTACAATAAATGTATTACTGCAAGAAGTTTTCATTAAATTATTTTTAAAAATCAAACAATTTAGGAGAGAAGCAAATAAAAATACGAAACTTGATTAAAACAGAAAACTGAAAGAATATTATTTTGCACAGTCAATTCACTTTCAACATAGCACAAATTATTTCATAAGACCTCAAAATACTTATACTTACTGACTGTTCTGCTGAGTTATACAAAGCAGAAGTAGAATTAAGACAATCAGGTAAATTACTTCTGAGTCTTTTCTTTCTCTTCCTGGAAGGTGTTTTTGAATCAGCATATGTGTCATCTTTGTTTCTGCTCCCCTCTTCAAGATGATCACAACTTCTACTTCCCCTATTAAGGTCTTTTAAAAAAGAGAGACATAGTCAAAAAGAAGAGAAAACAAAATCCTGTTTAGAAGAGTTCGAAGATCCAGCATCAAAAATGCTTTATAAAGTATCTCCAAAGCTAATATAAAAAGAATGTAGACTATTAAATTCTCATATAGGCACTGATGAATAAAAAGAAAGACCTCATTTTAAACTGCATACACAAAATAAACATTCATTGTACAATAAATATGAGGTGAGAAAATAACACTGAAAAGGAGTATTCCTTAGTAACCAAAGCAAAGCAACCAAATCACATTTTCCTTTTACTATAACTACATTTGGCTATCATATCCAAAAGTCTTCTTTGGAAAACTCATTTCTTTTTTTTTTTTAATTATATCATTTTTATTGAGATATTTTTAGTGTACATCACTGTATATGTTTTAAAGGTAAAGATTCACACTTCTTCAAATTTATGTTTTCACACCATATCCACCACTGAAGGCTTTGTTTTGGTTTGCTTTTTTCAATTTCTTTGCTTGCTTTCTTAGTATTCCACATGAGTAAACTCATTTGAGTCAAAATGCCTTTCCTAGAAAGCAGTTGAGTGTGATATGAAATCATTCACATAATTATCAATTTGCTTCAGTTTGTCTGTTCTTTTTAAATATCTAGGCCCTATCATTTGAAATCTCCAATAAATTTATTGCCCTACAGAGAAGAAAGTTTCCCTTTTTTAAGTCAACATTATTTAAAACCCATGTCAATTATTACTAAATATACTTAGTATTTCAGATATCAAATATATTCTAGTTATCAAATATTATTTACTGAAGAAAAGTATCTTCCAAGAGGTTCTACCTAATTAACTGAGGCTTATCATGAATTATTTTACTTCAGAATCTATATCATGAGTACTAACTCAAAGTTTATACACAGCAAGCCCCAAAGCAGCTTCCTTGAATTCATAAATTATAACCCATGTAACACTAAATGGCCCAACCCTTCCATTTTCAAAGTTTTTTAACAATACACTACGCTCTTCAAATTCTGGCTGCTATCTAGCTTCATAAACACCTAATGATTTACATTCATAACATGTTTTTGTTGTTGCTTAAAGGTCAGGCATTGGAAGAGACTGAAAGCAAAAACTCCAAGACAGCCAAGTCTTCCAATTTCCAAAGAATAAATTCTTTACTACCTCCCTTAAGGAAATCAGCTCCCCCCAAATCATCTACTCCTTATTTTGAAAAGCACATTAAATTTCATTTTCCAATTTTGTACATTGTAAAGGTAGTAAAATATGACTTCTATATGTAAGACATTATCAAATTATAATTTCTAAACATAAATGCTATCACAAAAAGACTGATTAAAAGAAGAGGGCTTGAGAAAAACACTATTACACAGGAGATTCCCTTCAAATAGTTTAATATTTGCACATTAGTTAAGACTATCTCCAAATATGAAAAAATTTACTAGATAGAGCTAGGTATTATTAAAATAGGAATCCACCTGAATAATATAAAAAATTGAACTTGCAAATACTATTGGCATGTACAATTTAAGAAGTATAAAATTCCTATAAAAGAAGAATATTAAATAATTCTAATGCATTATTTTCATAAAAGTAAAGTCCACAAGACAAACTTAATATACTACAAAAGAATGGCATAGCTGTGGTTTAATTCAGGATTCCCATTAATTTATAGGTGTAAGTAACTGGAATTAGACATAGTTACCTAGTATGAAAACAATGAATTTTAATAAAATTTCAATAGCTAATTCTCTTGAAAGCACTTTACTTGCAAGGAGAACCATAAGTGATACCAAGAGAGTATAGAGTGTTTCTTTTATCATGCATTTTTTTCCCTGCTTCAAGTCTAAAATTCCACTGTGACTTTTAATTAATACTCAAAGGGCACAAAGAGAAAGATTTGTATTCAACTATTCTTGCTCTACCTAGGAACACAGTGGATTGTGAGGGCTTAATAGCTATTAAAGGACCAAGCCTACCTATAAAATTACTTATATTTTTATTTGGTAGTTAAAGACAATTGTTTCTGGGAAAAGTTTATATATAAAACAATTCAGAAAACAAAATATCCCAACTAGTAGCTGTCACTAATCCAAGAAACCCATTAAGATGTTAAATTCACATCTGACTAATGTAGTAAATCATTTAGGTGATAATTTTTATGAATTATTTTAAAATATTAAGAGAGACAAAAAGGAGAAAAGAAGTTAATCAATTAACCCTACATGCAAGGTGGCCTACAAAGAATTTTCAGAAGTCTAGGATGTATTTACCTTTAAATTTGCTAATAGTGGCTTGTTTTGGCATCCTCCTAGAGTTGAGAGAAATTCTAATGAATAAAGAATATATTTCATAGTAGGAGGATAGACAGTGGGAAGCTAGCGTTGACAACTGAGTTAGTAGTAATATCCATTACCAGATATATCCATGGAAATGACACTTAGAAATAGATAAATTAATACTATAACTGTATAGCTCTATGCCCACCCCATTCCCACCACCAAAGAAAAATATTCAAATTTAACTTTTGAATTTAGTAAAAAATCAAGAAATATAAAAAAAGTAAATTTAGCAATTTTCTATATATTGCTAAATAATCTTGCTCTACTTTCACATCTTTAAATGAACAATGAGATAAAGCTATATATACATATAAGATGGAGCTATACATAACTTTATATCTTTAAAGTTATTTCAAATTTATTAAGCAAACATTAAAAAGACAACAGTTTTCTAAGGTTCACAAACCTTTAGGCTGAGTATCAGAAATTTTAAGAGAAATGCCATCATCATCTCTTCGCTTTTCTTTAGTGTGTACATCATGCTGCATGTTATTATTATCTACAGTTTTACTTGGTCGTGAACCCCTGCAAAACAAAGTAATATTACTTGACTCTTCTAACCCAAATGAGTTTAGAAGTCATCTGGCCATTCAAACTAGAAATTCAGTAGGTTACAAATGCACCTCAAGTAGCAGAGTACATAATTTGAGCAGTGAAAAGAATAAAGGCTGAAGTGGCAAGTTTTCGTCCTGGTTCTACATTTCAATTTTCCATGTATTTTCGAGGGAAAAAACACACTACAAGATTGTGGACATACAAAATGAGCAAAAGAACAATACAAGTGTTACACAAATCAACGCTATCTAAAAAGTAAAATTCCATGAACATTAGTTCATAAATAACCACACCTATGTGTAAACGATTATGTTATGTTTCAAGTATGGTTAAAACATCAAAGGTTAAGCACAAAATAAAGTTTGGAGTATGGCAACAATTTTTACCTATAAAGGAAGTAATTTAAAATATAAAGAACCCATTAAGTATATAAAATATAAAACTGTGTGAAAAACGATTTGGAATGATAAACACAATGTCATCATTAATGAATCAATACAGCAATACCAGGGCACTTCAAATACCCCACTGTCAGCAATGAATAGATGACTGAAACCAAAAAAAAAGAAAAACTGCAAGGAAAATATTTAAACAATTAAAACCTCACACTGGACCAAAAAAACAGGCATTTATAGAACATGCTTTTCAACAGCAGAAGAATATACATTCTTCTCCTGTGTGCTTTATAGAAAACATTCTCTGGCATAAAACATATAATAGCCACAAAACAAGTCTTAGGATATTTAAGAAGAATGAATTCATACCAAGTATCTTTTCCAACCATGACTGTCTAAAATTAGAAATTAATAACAGGAGGAAAGCTGGAAAATTCACAAATATATGGACATTAAACAATATATTCCTGGAATAACCAAAAGAAGTGAAAGGGAAATAGAGAAATATCTTGAAATAAATGAAAATGAAAGTATAACATGTCAAAAGCTACATAATGGTAGAAAAGCACTTCTATGAGGGATGTTTATATCAATAAAAGTCTACATTAAAAAACAAGAATGAACCCCAATAAACAACTTACTTTCTACCTCAAAGAGCTAGAAAATGAAAAACAACCTAAGCCCAAAGTTAAAAGAAGCAAATAAACAAAGATCAGAGCAGTAATGAATTAAATAGAAACTAAACGACAATAGAAACTAAAAAGATAAAGAAAAGATCAACAAAACTAAGCTAGTTTTTTTAAAAGAAAAAAAAAATTGACCAACATTAGCTAAAGAACAAAGAATAGGAAGATTCAAAAACAAATCAGAGAGAAGTATTAAAACAAAAATGAGGGAAGAGGGCGGATCACCATGGCGGCGAGGAAACGCTGTGAGTAAGATCTCCCATTAAAAAAAAGTTAATAGGGAGGAAAAGCGGAAGGTTCCAGTGAGAACTGGGACACGGAAGATAAACGGGCAACTCCAGCAAACTACCCGAAGAAGAAAGTTGCCATAAAAGAGGACTAGAGGGGAGGAAAGCTCAGAACCCTACTACCCTCCCCCACCCACAGTCAGCACTCTCCAACCAACAGAAAGGAGGAAAAACCAAAAAAAACTGAAACAACCAAAAAGAACAAACTACGCATCAAGCGGGACTGTGAGTGGAAAGGAACTATTTCAGCCACCACACCCCGTGAACTGGAGCTGTGGAGAACCCTGCAGGATTCGCTGCAGAGGTAAGCGAATGGCTCCTGGTGCCATTAGAGAAAAACAAAGACTCCCAGAGACCTACACACAGCCCCGGGCCAGCCAGGAAGCTTGTGTGGAAAAGCGGCGCACTGGAAAAGGATACACAGATCGCGGCTGCCCAGGTCCCCGTGCCTAAGACCTAGGCTTGCGGGTAGACGCGCGGGGGCCACCACTGAGGTGAATGTCCCTCACTGAGTAAACAGAAACCAGGCACCCGGACATGGGAGTGGGGTGCAAAAGGCGCCATTTCTGCGGACACTGAACTGGGCTACAATCCACATCCTGGACCTGAGGGCTTTGGAACTGAGACCCGGGGCATGAAATTCGGGGCATGGGTTCCACATGACGGTGGGGCACAAGGCAGACACAGCACCCCAAAGCCGTTGAGGCTTTCCCCACCACTCCCACTCTGTTCCCCGTCCCACGGGGTGAAAAAACAGCTTCCCAAGGACACTAGGAGAGATCTCTGTCACCACCTAGCGACCAGAAAAAAATATCACCAACACCCCATAGAATAGGGACCTTTCTTCAGTAAAGATTGCTTGAAAGCAGCAGAAGGCTCCCGGAGGACTCAGAGGTGAGCTGGGAAGTTCGCCCAAGCCAGGCCCCTTCTGGCTATCAGTCTGAACCCAGAGGGGGAGCGGGCACCCAAGGCCAGGGCAGACCAGGCCGGCAGAAGAGTGTGACAGTCTTCGAATCGCCATTTTAGAATAGGGACCTTTCTTCAATAAAGACTGCTTGAAACTGGCAGAAGGCTCCCAGAGGAGCCAGAGGTGAGCTGGGAAGTTCACCCACACCAGGCCTATTCTGGCCTGCAGTCTGAGCCAGGAGGGGGAGCGGGCACCCAAGACCGGGGCAGACCGGGCACACAAAGGAGTGCAAACCCACATCGCCTTTTTAGAACAGGGACCTTCCGTCAGTAAAGTCCGATTGAAACCAGCAGATGGCTCCTAGAGGAGCCAGAGGTGAGCCGGGAAGTTCGCCCAAGATGCCAGCCAGTACCAGCAACACAGTGTCCCAATGCATACAGCAAATTAGAAAACAGAAAGTAGGGAGTAGAAAAACCACACATAAACCAGCAACTCCTCAGGAAAAAAGAACACCACAAAAAGAAAACCACCCCCCAGATTCCAATGACAGTAACTTGGAAGAACTTCTGACCCTTCCAGAAAGAGAATTTAAAATTGCCATAATTAAAAAACTGACAGAAGTCATAAAGGAAAACAATGATAAGAGAAAAATAATCAACAATCAGAAGAATGAAATTGAGGCCCTAAAGAGGGAAGCTGACAAGAGGGAAGAAACAGATAACATTCAAAGGAAAACCAATCAGACTGACATCACACTTCTCCGAAGAAACACTATGGGCAAGGAGCAAGTGGAGGGACATAGTCAACAGACTCCAAGAAAACAGATGCCAACCAAGAATACTCTACCCCACACAGCTTTCCTTCCTCTATAAAGAATGAATAATGACCTTCCCAGACAAACAGAAACTCTGGAATTTCATTACGACTAAATCCCCACTCCAAAAAATACTACAAGGAGTTCTAAAGCCAGAACCTCAGAGGGACGAATAACAACAAAATAAAGCCAAAAAAAAGTTATTAAAAGAATAAATAAATAAAATCAAAGGACAGACAAACACAATGGCAAATACAGATGCTAACATATCAATATTAACTCTAAATGTAAATGGACTAAACTCTTCAATAAAAAGACACAGAGCTGCAGACTGGATTAAGAAACAAAACCCAACCTTTTGCTGTCTCCAGGAAACACACTTAGCTACAAAAGATAAAAATAGACTCAAAGTTAAAGGATGGAAAACAATCCTACAAGCAAATGGACCAAAAAAGAAAGCAGGAACAGCTATACTTTTATCAGATAAAACAGATTTCAAACTCAAAAAGGTAAAAAGAGACCCCAATGGTCACTACATTATGATCAAGGGGACAATACTTCAAGAAGAAATAACACTCATTAACATATACTCACCAAACGAAGGAGCACCAAAATATATCAGACAACAACTGTCATCTCTGAAAATAGACATCAGAGAAAACACATACGTAGTGGGAGACTTCAACACACCACTATCAACAATGATTAGATCAACGAGACAAAACATAAGTAAAGACACTAAAGCTCTAAATAAGGATCTAGAGCACTTGGGCTTAACAGACATGTATAGAACGCTAAACCCAAAAAAATCTGAGTACATATTTTTCTCAAGTGCACACAGATCATTCTCCAGGATCAATCACATACTGGGACACAAGACAAACATCAACAGATACACCAAGATTGAAATCGTACCAACCATCTTTTCTGACATGAAGGCATCAAACTAGAAATAAACCATAAAAAGAAGGCAAGGAACTCTCCTGCCTCATGGAGATTGAAAACCACACTTCTGGAAGACTACTGGACTAACGAGGAGATCAAAGAAGAAATTAAAAAATTCTTTGAATTGAATGACAAGGAGGACACCAATTTCCTAAATGTATGGGATGCAGCAAAAGCAGTAATAAGAGGAAAATATATAGCAATAGAAGCTCACATCAAGAAACAAGAAAGAACTCAAAGAAACAACCTAATCTCGAAGCTCAAAGATCTAGAAAAAGAACAACAAAAAAACCCCAAAACCAGTAGAAGAAAAGAAATAATAAAAACCAAAGCAAAAATAAATGAAATCGAAACTAAAAAAACAATCCAAAAGATCAATGAAACCAAGAGCTGGTTCTTTAAAAAAATAAATAAAATAGACAAATCCCTAGCCAGACTCACAAAGGAAAAAAGGGAGAAAGCACAAATAAACAGGATCAGAAATGAAAGAGGAGAAATCACAACAGACACAGCAGAAATCAAAAGAATAATCAATAACTACTATGAACAGTTATATGGAAACAAGTTCAACAATCTAGAGGAGATGGACAAATTCCTACAACTCTACAATCACCCAAAGCTAGATAAAGAAGAAATAGAACACCTAAACAGACCAATTACAAGCAGCGAAATTGAAATGGTAATCAAAAACATCCCCAAAAACAAAAGCCCAGGACCTGATGGATTTACAAATGAATTCTACCAAACGTTCAGAGACGAATTAGTGCCTATCCTTCACAAACTCTTCCAAAAAATTGAGAGGGAAGGGATAATACCAAACACGATCTATGAAGCCAACATTACACTAATACCAAAACCGAACAAGGACAACACAAAAAAGGAAAACTACAGGCCAATCTCCCTAATGAACACTGATGCAAAAATCCTCAATAAAATTTTAGCTATCAGAATCCAACAATGTATCCATAAGATAATTCACCACGACCAAGTAGGATTCATTCCAGGGACACAAGGATGGTTTAACATCCGAAAATCAATCAACGTTATCCAACACATCAACAAAAAGAAATATAAAAACCATATGATAATATCAATAGATGCTGAGAAAGCTTTAGACAAAGTGCAACACCCATTCATGATAAAAGCCCTTGAAATTCTTGGGATACAGGGAACATACCTCAACATCATAAAGTCCATCTATGACAAGCCAACAACTAGTATCAATCTCAATGGTGAAAAGCTGAAAGCATTTCCATTAAGATCTGGAAGAAGACAAGGATGTCCACTCTCACCACTGCTTTTCAATATAATACTGGAAGTCCTAGCCAGAGCAATAATACAAGAGAAAGACATACAAGGAATCCAAATAGGAAAAGAAGTCAAACTATCACTATTTGCAGATGATATGATAATATACATAGAGAACCCCAAAAACTCCACAGAAAAATTAATTCAACTCATCAATCAGTTCAGTATAGTGGCAGGATACAAAATCAACATGCAAAAGGTAGTAACATTCCTATATACAAACAATCTGAAGAAGAAATAAAAAAAACCATCGCTTTTATTATCGAAACAAAAAAAAATCAAATACTTGGGAATAAATCTAACAAAAGAGGTAACGGACCTATACAAATTATAAAACACTGTTAAAAGAAATAGAAGAAGACACAAAGAAATGGAAAGACGTCCCCTGCTCATGGATTGGAAGAATAAACATTATTAAAATGGCCATCCTATCAAAAGCAATATACAGATTCAATGCTATTCCAATCAAAATTTTAATGTCATTCTTCAAAGAAATAGAACAATTATTGATGAAATTCATATGGAATCACCAAAAACCCCGAATAGCCAAAGCTCTCCTGAAAAAAAAAGAAAGGAATGGAGGCCTCACACTCCCAGACTTCAAACTATACTACAAAGCCATAATCATCAAAACTGCATGGTATTGGAACAAGAACAGACATACAGACCAATGGAATCAAATAGAAAATCCAGAAATAAACCCACAGATTTATGATCAACTAATCTTTGACAAAGGAGCAAAGACTATGCATTGGAGCAAAGAAAGTCTGTTCAATAAATGGTGCTGGGAAAACTGGGTCTCTACATGCAAAAGAATGAAGCTTGACCACTACCTCACACCATACACAAAAATCAACTCAAAATGGATTAAAGAACTAGACATAAGACCTGAAACCATAAAATACATAGAAGGAAATATAGGCGAAACACTACGTGATATTCACATCAAAGACATCTTCACAGACACATCACCCAAAGCAGTGATAGTGAAGGCAAAGATAAACAGCTGGGACTACATCAAATTAAAGAGCTTCTGCACAGCAAAAGAGACAATAACAAAAACAAAGAGAAACCCCACCAACTGGGAGAACATTTTTGCACCCAACACTAATGATAAAGGACTGATCACAAAAATCTGCAAAGAGCTGATGAGACTCAGCCACAACAAAGAAAATAACCCAGTCAAAAAATGGGCAGAAGAGCTAAAAAGAAACTTCTCTGAAGAGGAACTGCAGATGCCCAACAGGCATATGAAAAAATGCTCAACATCACTTGTAATCAGCGAAATGCAAATCAAAACTACCATGAGATACCATCTTATAAGTGACTGGATCAAGAAGATGTGGTACATATACACAATGGAATATTACTCAATATTCAAAAAAGATAAACACATGCAATTTGCAGCAACAACAAGGGCGCTGGAAGGGATCATGCTCAGCGAAATAAGCCAGAAAGAAAAGAAAAATACCGGATGGTCTCAGTCATAGCAGGAATCTAGAAAACTTAAATAAGGAACCAGGAAAAAGAATAACTATAAGAAAGAAAATATCAAAATCAACAAACAACTATGAACCAGAGACACTCTATAGGCGTTGGGGGGCAGGGAGAGGAGGGCTTGGGGTCAAAATAAGGGGGTTGTAATTGTATGGAGAATATAAAATTTAAATTTAAATTTAAAAAAAATCACAGAGGAGACATAAAAACTCTTAACACAATAAACCATAAAATCCTCAAGACAGTACTATGAGCAATTACTAATTGAATAGGGAAAAGTCATCATGGCACCAGATTCAGCAATAATTTCTCATATACAACACCAACAGTACAGGCCGCACAGAATAGTAACAACAAAACAGACAAATCAGACTTTATCAAAATTAAAATTTTTCATACATCGAAGAGCAATATTAATAGTATAAAAAGTTAATCCATAGCATGGGAGAAAATTATATTTCTGCTAAGACATTACTATTCAGAATATACAAAGAACTACTAAAAATCAAAAACAAAAGGCAACATATTCATCAATGGGTGAAATGGTCAAACACTTGAACAGCCTTTTCTCCAAGGAAAATACATAAATGGCTAATAAAGTCATGAAAAGATGTTTAGCATCATCATTATTATTATTACTATTATTATTATTATTAGGGAACTCCACATTAAAACCACAATGAGACATGGCTTCACACCATTAAGATGGCTATTATGTAAAAACAGAAAAAAACAAGTGCTGACCATGTGTCCTGCTGGTGGCAATGTTAAATGGTGCAGTTGCTATGGAAAACAGTTTGGTGGTTCCTCAAAAAATCAATAATTACCATGTGGTCCAGCAATTCTACTTTTAGGTATACACCCAAAATAATATAGAAACATAGATACTTATACACTGATACTCAAAGCAGTATTATTCACAATGGCCTAAAAGTGGAGCAACCCTAATATCCACACTCTATCAGACTATAGAAAGTCAAAAAGAGGAATCAGAACTCAATTAGAAAAGTGAACTCCAAACTGTTGTTCTGGATCTGATACCTTACACAAAGCATCACAATTTAATTTGATTAACCTATTTCTATACCAGGGGTTGGGATCTAAGGATAAACCAAAACCTAGGCGTCAAACACTGATAGATTTTACAAAATAAAAATTTTTTCAAAGTATAATTTTTAATTCTGCATTGCAGAAGATACTATAAACAAAGTAAAATCACAAACAGCAAATTTGAAAAATATTCTTAGTACGTAAAACAGTTAATACTTTTAATAAGACTCCTTAAAAGTAAAAGATTGGAAGAAGAGTTCTTTCAATAAGAAACAGGATAACCCAGTACATGCAGAGACTAAAAAACACATAAGAAACACAAAATCCATCTTAACTAAAAATAAAATGAAAACAATTTCATGGAAAAATTATATTTTTGCTGACAGGTTACCAAAATGTGTTTAATGATTACACTGAATGCTGGTCAATGTATAGGAGAACGGGGCTATCAGAATTTTTGAGAACAAATACACAAAGACATATACCTAATCCACTAGACAAAAGTTGAAAAATGCCCTAAATGTACACTCATAGGGAAGTACATAAATGTAAAAGAAATGAAGTATATTTCTATGTATTGACCTGGAAATTACCAAATTAAAAGAGATAAGCTCATTTTCTCACTTATTCCCCTAGCATACCAAGATATTATCATCATTTTAAAGATGAGGCAAGCTGAAGCAATGAGAAAGAAGTAAAGCAAATTGCTTGAGCTTCAAGTCAAGCATGGACTAAACATGCTTATACAGGCATGGCATTACTCACACATAATAACGTAGTGAAGATTTAACAAATACTAGTTAAAAGCTATTATGGAAATAATATAAAGCTTAATAATGACCTACACCCTGAAATAGTGTTGTCCAGAAAAAAAACAAATATGTCAATTCAGGAAGATTATTTTTTAAATTTCCTGTTCAAAATATTGCTGAAATTTATATGGAAACACACACACACACACACACACACACACAAACCCTGAACAACCAAAGCTTTCTTACTAAAAAGGGGAAGAATGAAGGTATTATATGCCCAGACTTCAAACTATACTACAAAGCCATAATAACTAAAATGACATGGTACTGGAACAAACACAGACACACAGACCATAGAATCAAATTGTAAACCTGGAAATAAAGCCACACATATATGGTCAACTACTCTAAGACAAAGGAACAAAGAACATGCATTGGAACAAGGGAAGTCTCTTCAATAAAAGGTGCTGGGGGAAATTTAACCACTATATGCAAAAGGATGAAACCACATTACTATCTCACAACATACACAAAAACCAATTCAAAATGGATAAAAGGATAAAAGATGAATGTAAGACCTGAAACCATAAAATACATGGAAGAAAATATAGGCACAGCACTCTTTGACATACATACATCTCAGACACATTCAAGGACTCATTTACAGAAGCAAAGAAAATGAAGGAAAAGATAAACAGCTGGGATTACATCAAACAAAAAGCTTCTATACAGCAAAAAAATAATAATAATAATAACCAAAAGGAAGAGGCAACCCACAAATCTGGGAGAAAATATTTGTACTCCATAAAACGGACAAGGGTCTGATACCAAAAATATGCAAAGAGCTTATACAACTCAAAAAAAACAAAGCAAAAAGCCCAATCAAATAAAGGACAGAGGAGCTAAAAAGGAGAGAGGATCAACATGGCAGTGGAGAAAGGCTACAAGTTAAGTGTTACAGGGCAGGGTGAGGGGCAGCCCAAATCCCGCAAACCTGCCTATTCTAAATGGGTTCTGCCATCCACCACATCAACACAAAAGATATGAGACTTTAATGGGAAGGAACTTTAATACAACTAGGAAACAATACAGAAAAGGCAAAGAATATAGTTTCTAAATCAAGCACCCAAAGTTACCCGTCCCCTCGTGGGTAAAACTCCATCCAAATGGGATTGGCCCAGAGCAAGGCCCCAAAGCCTGCCACAAGCCTAAAGCATCTTCCAGTGGGGACCCACAGAAAAGGGTCAGAAACAATCAGACAAGCCCAGAAGGAAAAGAGCAAAATCAACATCAAGATAAAAGCTGCCATTGTCACCTCCCCATGGGTCTCACCCACATCTGTGTCACCCAGTCCACGACCAAAAGACAAGCGCAGTTTCTTCACGTGTCTCTAGGCTCCATGCGCCTCCTCCAGGTCTCCTTCTGGCTCCATCCTGCTTCCTTCCTCAGTCTACTCTTCAGCTTCTTCTCTCTCTGCTCAGCTCTCTGCTACCCTCCTTTTGGATGGGGCAGGAAACCTGGAACCTCCCCCTTTCCTGGGGACCACCCTGTTACATAAATACTCCCATAAAAACGATTAATAGGGAGGAAAAGTGGCAGGTCCCTGCAAGAACCAGGACACAGAGGATAAACAGGCAACTTTGGCAAACTGCCTGAAGAGGAAAGCTGCAATAAAAGAGGATGAGAGGAAAGCATCGAACCCTGCTACCCTCCCTCACCACAAAGCTGGCGCTCTCCAGTCAACAGAAAAGAGAAAGGATAAAAAACCCAAACAAAAACAAAAAACAAGAGCAAACTAGAGATCCAGTGAGACAGTGAGTGAAAGGAACAATTGCAGGAACCACACCCCGCGAACAGGAATTGTGGAGAACCATGCGGGAATCACCACAGAGATGAGCTGCTGGCTCACAGAGCCAATGTAGGAAGATAAGGACTCCGTGGAAAGACCTGCAAACAGCCCAAGGCCAGCCTGTAAGCTTGTGCAGGAAAGCACACGCATGCTCGAAAAGCATACATGGATTGTGGCTGCCCAGGTCCCCACAACCTAGGATTGTGGGGAGACACGAGGGAGTCAGCATTGAAGTGAATGACCCTCACTGGGTAATCAAAAACCAGGTGCCAAGGCTCTGGAGCAGGGTGCTGAAAGGTTCGGCGCGGTAAAGAAAAGGAGAGCCAGGCTACATTTCTCAAAGGGAGGGAAAGTTTATTGCGCCCCGGGCGGACCTCACAGACCCAACGTGGGGGTCAGTGGAGTCTCACACGTTGTTAGGGGGAAGCAGGGTTTTATAGGGCGAGGAGAGGTCAGGTGGGTAGTTGGGCTGGTAAGGTGGGAAAAGTTTGTAGGGCAGGTAGAGGTTCTTTGTCTGAGATGAGACTCCTAGGGGGAGGGGGGAGGCTCATTGTCTGAGTCCTCCAGGCAGGTATCCCCATTCCTGCCCCCCAGGTGGGCTTCCTGGTTGGCTCCTGCATTCTGGCTTCCTGCATGGACCTTTCAGGTGCAAAAGGCGCCATTACTGTGGACACTGGACTGGGCTATTACCCTTGTCCTGAATCTGAGGGCATCGGAGCTGAGAACCAGGGCACGAAATTCGGGGTATGTGACCACGATGAGTGGCACAGGGCAGACACAGCACCCCTACGCCGTTGAGCCATTCCACGCCACTCCCACTCAGTTCCCCGGAGACCCAAGGGGGAAAAGCACAACTCTGAAAGGATACTAGGAAAGATATCTGGTGCCACCTAGTGATCAGAGCAAAGTCACCAACTTCCTAATAGTTGGAAGCCAGGATTTCCAAAACCACCCTCAGGCTCTGAGAGGGGTTGGGCCATGCAAATGGAGGTAAGAAGGGAAACAAGGTGTGGAGCAAGACCCCATTCTGAAACTGGGTGCCAGGCATAGGATTTGGGGCATGGGACGCGCCATAACAGTGGGCACGGCACAGGGTGACAGCCTTTGTTTTGGATCTGAGACCCTGGGATTGAGAACTAGAGCACAGAATTCAGGGCACAGGATCCACACAGACGCTGGCACAGCACCGGGTGAACATGGGCAGACACAGCACCAAGCGTGACCAATAGCCCCTGTGTCCAGGTGCTCCCTTCCCCCCCTCCATTTCTCAGAGAACTACAAGGGAAAAGCACAGGTCAGCAAGTACAGGTCTCTAGCGCCACCTAGTGACCAGAGAAAAATCACCAACTAACTGATTCCCTGCTGGAACTAGGACTATGGAGGGAGACAGTGCCCAGCAACACAGCCACAGCATCAACACCCTGGTGGAGTTTTGGTCTACCAGTGCTGGTCTTGCAACAGGGTGGTCCCCAGGAAAGGGGGAGGTTCCCTGCCCCACCCAAGGGAGGGTGGAGCTGAGCAGGAAGGAGAGAAGCTGAAGAAGAGACTAAGGAAGGAAGCAGGATGGAGCCAGGAGACCTGGAGGAGGCGCATGGAGCCTAGAGACACGTAGAGAAACTGCGCTTGTCTTTTGGTCGTGGACTGGGTGACACAGATGTGGGTGAGACCTGTGGGGAGGTGACAATGGCAGCTTTTATCTTGATGTTGATTTTGCTCTTTTCCTTCCGGGCTTATCCGGTTGTTTGTGACCCTTTTCTGTGGGTCCCCACTGGAAGATGCTTTAGACTTGTAGCAGGCTTTGGGGCCTTGTTCTGGGCCGATCCCATATGGATGGACTTTTACCCACGAAGGGACGGGTAACTTTGGGTGCTTCATTTAGAAACTAGACTCTTTGCCTTACCTGTATTGTTTCCTAGTTTTATTAAAGATCCTTCCCATTAGTCTCATGTGTTTTGTGTTGATGCGGCGGATGGCCGAACCCATTTAGAATAGGCAGGTTTGCAGGGTTTGGGCTGCCCCCTCCCTGTCCTATAACAGATTTGGCTACTCTTTCCTTAATACCCAGGCATACATTTGCTAATTTAAACACCATTGCTCAACAATTGGCTTGCAAAATCCATCAGGCAGAGAGCAGGAAGTAGCCAAAGACAAAGCAACATACCACTGAAGAGCCATTATTGCCTTTAGAAATGCTAATGAGACAGCAGAGATTGCAAAAAGAAAGAAAGAAAAAAGTTCCACAGTCCTAGCAACAAGAACCTTTGAATTTTACAAGAGCACGCCAAGTGCCCTCAGACGCCATCTTTGATCTGGCCACATGGTCCAATGTACTGCCTTATCTTTTGAGTAAAACTGGCACAGAAAAAAATTTCCACAAATTAAAATGTCTTAGCTAGTCACGACAAACAAATTACACACAAACACACAGAATCTTCACAAAGCCCAAGCCAGTTTTTCAACAGCAAATCGACATATGAAACAAACACACTGGAGAAACCAAAAATCACATTTGCGCTTATCGTAGCCAGTGCCATAGGGAAGCCCAATTTCCCCATGGGGCTGACTAACCACGGATGGCTCTGTCCTAAATCACGTTGGACGCCAAATCTGTTATAGGACAGGGAGGGGGCAGCCCAAACCCCGCAAACCTGCCTATTCTAAATGGGTTCGGCCATCCGCCGCATCAACACAAAACACATGAGACTAATGGGAAGGATCTTTAATAAAACTAGGAAACAATACAGGTAAGGCAAAGAGTCTAGTTTCTAAATGAAGCACCCAAAGTTACCCGTCCCTTCGTGGGTAAAAGTCCATCCATATGGGATCGGCCCAGAACAAGGCCCCAAAGCCTGCTACAAGTCTAAAGCATCTTCCAGTGGGGACCCACAGAAAAGGGTCACAAATAACTGGATAAGCCCGGAAGGAAAAGAGCAAAATCAACATCAAGATAAAAGCTGCCATTGTCACCTCCCCACAGGTCTCACCCACATCTGTGTCACCCAGTCCACGACCAAAAGACAAGTGCAGTTTCTCTACGTGTCTCTAGGCTCCATGCGCCTCCTCCAGGTCTCCTGGCTCCATCCTGCTTCCTTCCTTAGTCTCTTCTTCAGCTTCTCCCCTTCCTGCTCAGCTCCACCCTCCCTTGGGTGGGGCAGGGAACCTCCCCCTTTCCTGGGGACCACCCTGTTGCAGTCTCAGTCGGGTAGAAGTTTCCAACACCCCTGAAGGAGCAATCCAAAGAGATGCCTGCCAACACCAGTGGCACAACATCCCAATGCATAGAACAAATTAGAAAGCAAACAGCAGGTAGAAGGAAAAATACAAATAACCAAGGAAGCCTGCAGGAGAAGGACACACCACAAAAAGAAAATTAGTCCCCAGAACTCAACAACAATGAATGGAAAAACTTCTCTGCCTGTCAGATAGAGAATTAATAATCATCATGATTTAAAAGTACAATGAGATGAGAAAAATAATCAATGAAATGAAGAATGAAAACGAGACCTTAAGAAAGGAAATAAAAGGAAAGGAGGAGACTAAAAGATTACTGGAGGAGACACTTGGAAAAGCACTGAAAAAGAACAGAGGAAATGAAAGAATGGATCAGTACTCTTGAAGATACAGAAATAAAAAGAATCAAAAGAGAAAAAAGAGAAGTGCAAAGGAAGAATGAGAATACCCTTATACAATTTTCAGACTCCATGAACAGAAGAAATATGAGTTATAGGCATTCCAGAAGAAGAGGAGAGAGACAAAGGATCTGAAAATTATTCAAGGATAACTGAAGAAAACTTCCCAAGCATGAAAAAGTAGACAAATATAGACATACAGAAGAGAGAAGAATACCCAAGTACTACAATGAAAAGAAAACTACAGCAAGACACATAATAGGAAAACTTGCAAGAGTCCAAAACAAGGAAAAAATAATGAAACTGGCAAGGGGGAAGAAACAGAAAACTTATAAGGGAAAATCAATCAGGTTCACCTCAGACTTCTCCAAAGAAACATTATGGGCAAGAAGAGAATGAACATATTCAGCAAACTTCAAGACAGCAAATACCAAACAAGAATACTTTACCATGCAAAGCTCTGCTTCCTCTATGAAGAAAAAATATGGACCTTCTCAGAAAAACAAACTCGAGAAATTCATTATAACTAAACCCTACTCCAAAAAATCCTACAGAGTCCTAAGACCAAAACCAACATGTGGCAGCTCCTGTCTCCATGGTTGGTAATGCCACTGTTGCCACCATTGCTCGCCAGTAATTGGATGAAATAAAGAGTGGCTGTACTGTGGATGCTCACAAATAGAGTACGTAAGACCCTCTTCCCCTGTGCGCTGGACTGGACAGTCAATGACGGGTAATATCAGGGGCAGACTAAAGAAGGCACTGGCCAGCCTCATGTCTGTGACTCCTGACGACCTAAGACAGGCGCAGTCCCCGAGGGGCTTCATCATAATAAACTTTGGCGTTCAGATCAAACAAGGCCTACAAGCCTATAAGCCCAATCTAGGCAATAAGCCTGCAGTAAAAAACCCCTTCTTTGCTTGAAAACAAGGCTGCTAAGAGCGTTGCCTACAAACAAGCCTGATGGAATTACCTACAAAGCAGTTTAACCATTAACCAGTTAATCATTGTTTCTGAATAAGTAGTAACTTAGCAACTTGTCCATAATTAATTTTCTTACCTGACTTTTTCTATATATGTAAAAATCAGTTTCAGGAAATGTAACCACATATGCTTAGCAACTTGTAAACTATTAGCTAGAAAATTGTATTCTATGCCTAGGTAACAAGAAACATTGTTATGCTGGGAAAATAGATTTTGTGTGACCTAATGCCTTTTGAAAATGTATAAATATGCATAATGATTTGAGCAAATTACACTCAGATTTTCACTCTCCCTTGAGTGTGTCTGTGTGTCATTCTTTCTTGTCCACCGCCCTAATTCCTTCGACCACCTTTTGCTCGTTCTCACTCAACCCTGAGATTGTCTCGATCTCCCGCCGCCGCTGAGCTGGTCTGCGGCACCAACAGAGGAATGATCAAGAAAAACAGAATAAAATGAGGAATAAAATCACAAAAAAGACAAAAAAAATGGCAGATACAGATTCCAACATATCAATATTAACTCTGAATGTAAATGCATTAAACTCATCAATAAAAAGACATAGAGTAGCACGCTGGATTATAAAACAAAATCTACCTTCTGCTGTTTCCAGGAAACACATTTAACCACAAAAGATAAACATAGACTGAAAGTAAAAGGTTGGAAAACAACCTACAAGCAAATGGACCAAAAAAGAAGGCAGGAACAGCTATACATAGATGAAATAGACTTCAAATTTAAAAAAGTAAAAACAGCCATAGACAGACACTACATTATGATCAAGGGGACAATACATCAGGAAGATACAACACTCATCAACAACTACTCACCAAATGAAGGAGCACCAAAATATATTGACAGTTTTTGTCAGCTCTGAAAATGGACAATAAAGAAAATACATATACAGTAGGAGACTTCAACACTCCACTCTCACCAATGGACAGATTAATGAGACAAAAAATAAATAAAGACACTAGAGCCCTAAATAAAGGCATAGAACTCATAGACTTAACAGATATCTACAGGGCACTGCACCCCCAAAAATTCGAGTACACATTTTTCTCAAGTGCACACACATCATTCTCCAGAATCAATCATATACTGGGCCACAAGACAAACATCAACAGACACATGAACATCAAAGTCATTCCAACTATCTTCTCCAATCATAAAGGCATCAAACTAGAAATAAATCATGAAAAGAAAACAAGGAACCCTCCCACTTCATGGAGATTGAAATCCACACTACTGGAAGACCACTGGACTAATGAGGAGATCAAAGAAAAAATTGAAAAATACTGTGAGATGAACAACAAGGACACCACTTTCCAGAATGTATGGGATGCAGAAAAGCAATAATAAGAGGAAAATATATAGCAATACAGGCTCACATCAAGAAACAAGAAAGAGCTCAAAGAAACAACCTAATCTCACATCTCAAAGAGCTAGAAAAAGAACAACAAAAAAAATCCTAAAGCCAGTAGAAGGAAATAATAAAAATCAAAGCAGAAATAAACAAATTGGAAATTAAAAAAAAAAATCCAAATGATCAATGAAACCAAAAGTTGGTTCTTAGAAAAAATAAACAAAATAGACAAACATCTAGCCAGGCTCACAAAGAAAAAATGGGAGAAAACACACATAAATAGGATTACAAATGAAAGAGGAGAAATCACAACAGACTCAGTAGAAATCAAAAGAATAATCAAAGATTACTATGAACACTTATATGCAAACAAATTCAACAACATAAAAGAGATGGACAAGTTCCTAGAATGATATAATCATCCAAAGCTGACAAAGAAGAAATACAACAACTAAACAGACCAATTACAAGCAACAAAATTGAGGCAGTAATCAAAGCACTCCCCAAAATCAAAATCCCAGGTCCACATAGCTTCACAAATGAATTCTACCAAACATTTAGCAGTGAATTAATGCCTATCCTACACAAACGCTTGCAAAAAATTGAAAAAGAAGGAATACTACCAAATACGGTCTACGAAGCACACATTACACTAATGCCAAAACCCAACAAAGCACAAAAAAAGAAAATTACAGGCCAATCTCCCTAATGAACACTGACGCAAAAATCCTCAACAAAATCCTTGCCAACAGAATCCAACAATGCATCAAAGGGATAGTACACCACAATCTAGTGGGATTCATCGCAGGGGCACAAGAATGGTTCAACATACAAAAATCGGTCAGTGTAATCCAACACATCAACAAAAGGAAAAATAAAAACCTATATGATCATATCAATAGATGCTGAGAAAGCATCCAACATCCATTTATGATGAAGGCCCTTGAAATTCTTGGGATAGAAGGAACACACCTTAACATGATAAAAGCCATATACGACAAACCCACTGCCAATATTATTCTCAATGGCGAAAAGCTAAAACCTTTCCTTTAAGATCAGGAAGAAGACAAGGATGTCCTCTCTCACCATTGCTGTTCAATATAATACTTGAGGTCCTAGCCAGGGCAACAAGACAAGAGAAAGACATACAAGGAATCCAAATAGGGAAAGAAGAAGTAAAACTATCACTATTTGCAGATGATATGATAATATACATAGAGAACTCTAAAAACTCCACAGAAAAACTATTCAAAATAATCAGGGCAATAAGACAAGAGAAAGACATACAAGGAATCCAAATAGGGAAAGAAGAAGTAAAACTATCACTATTTGCAGATGATATGATAATATACATAGAGAATCCTAAAAAATCCACAGAAAAAACTATTCAAAATAATCAACCAGTTCAGTAAAGTAGCAGGATACAAAATCAAGATGCAAAAAATCAGCAGCTTTCCTATACACAATCAATCTGAAGAGGAAGAAATCTAGAAAACCATCCCTTTAATAAATGAAACAAAAAAAATCAAATACTTGGGAATAAACCTAACAAAAGAGGTGAAAGACCTATTCAAAGAAAATTATAAAGCACTGTTAAAAAAAAAAAAATTGAAGAAGACACAAAGAAATGGAAAGACATCCCCCACTCATGGATTGGAAGAATTAACATTATTAAAATGGCCATCCTCCCAAAAGCAATATACAGATTCAACGCTATTCCAATAAAAATCTCAATGATGTTCTTCAAAGAAATAGAACAAATACTAATGAAATTCATATGGAACCACCAGAAACCACGAATAGCCAAAGCCCGACTGATGAAAACAAAGGAGAAAGGAGGTATCACACTTCCAAACTTCAAGCTATAGTACAAAGCCACAATCATTAAAACAGTTTGGTATTGGAACAAAAACACACACAGACCAATGGAACCAAATAGAGAACCCAGAAATAAATCCACACTTATATGAACAAGTGATCTTTGACAAAGGAGCAAAGAATATGCAATGGAACATGGACAGTTTGTTCAATAAACAATGCTGGGAAAACTGGACCTCCACATGCAAGAAAGTGAAACTAGACCACTACCTCTCATCATGCACAAAAATCAACTCAAAATGGGTAAGAGAACTGGACATAAGACCTGAAAACATAAAATATTTAGAATAAAATATAGGTAAAACACTACAAAGCATCTATCTCAGTAACATCTTTATAGATTCATCACCCAAAGCAGTGATAGGGAAGGCAACGGGATTACACCAGGGATTACATCAAACTGAAAAGCTTCTGTACAGCAAAAGAGACATTAATCAAAACAGAGAGACACCCCACTGATTGGGAAAAAAATCTTTGCACTCCAGTCAAGTGATAAGGGACTGATCACAAAGATATACAAAGAACTCACATGACTCAACAAAAACAAAATAAACAATCCAGTCAAGAAATGGGCATAAGAACTTAAAACACATTTCTCCAAAGAGAGAATACCAATGGCCAACAGGCATATGAAAAAGTGTTCAACATCCCTTATCATCAGGGAGCTGCAAATCAAAACCACACTGAGATACCAAATTACACCAGTAAGAATGGCACATGTCAAAAAAAACTAGCAACAACAAATGTTGGCAAGGATGTAGTGAAAAAGGAACTCTCCTGCATTGCTGGTGGGAGTGCAAACTGGTCCAACCACTATGGAAAGCTGTCTGGAGGTTCCTCAGTCTACTAAAAATGGAGCTACCATATGACCCGGCAATTCCACTCCTAGGGATCTACCCAAAGGACACAAAAACATTGATTCAAAAGAACACCTGCACCCCTACGTTCACTGCAGCACCATTTACAATAGGTAAAACCTGGAAACAACCCAAATGCCCAAAAATAGATGACTGGATCAAGAAGATGTGCTATATATACACAATGGAATATTATTCAGCGATCAAAAAAGGTAAACTCTTGCCATTTGCAGCAACATGGATGGAGCTAGAAGGAATTATGCTCAGTGAAATAAGCCAGAAGGAAAAAGAAAAATATCAGATGGTTTCACTTATTGCAGGAATATAGGGGAACCAAATCAGTGTTAAAAAATAGTAACAGTACAAAACACAACAAAAAAACCACACCATTATAAATCAGAGACATACTGCAGGAGAGGAAGAGGGAGAGGGATCAGAGGGAAGGAGGGAGGAGCACAGGGGACTGAGGTAATGGTGCACAGGTGCACTGGAGAAGGAAATTCCATGGGGACTACACCTGAGGGGGTGGGAGGAAGCAAATATTGTTTGAAAATGAACAGCAATGTAAATTTTTTTTTTAAAAAAAGAGTTAAAAAGACACTTCTCCAAAGAGGAAATACAAATGGTCAACGGGTATATGAAAAAATGTTCAACATCCCTTTCATCAGGGAAATGCAAATCAAAACTACAATGAGATACCACTTTACACTGTAAGAATGGCCCACATTAAAAAACTGGCAACAATTAATGCTGGAAGAATGCAGAGAAAAAGGAACCCTCTCTTACACTGATGGTGGGAATCCAAAGTAGTCCAACCATTATGGAATGTTGTGTGGCAGTTCCTCAAATTAGTAAAAATGAGCTACTATATGACCCAGCAATTCCACTCCTAGGAATCTACCCAAAGGACACAAAAACATTAATTCAAATGAAACTCGCACTCCTATGTTTATTGCAGCAGTATTTATAATAGCTAAGATATGGAAACAACACAAATGCCCAAAACCAGATGACTAGATCAAGAAGATGTGGTATATATACACAATGAGATACTAGTCATCAATGAAAAAAAAATAAACTCATGTCATTTGTAACAATATGGATAGAGCTAAAAGGGATTTATGCTCAATGAAATAAGTCAGAAGAAAAAAGAAAAATATTGGATGGTTTCACTCACAGGAGGAATCAGGGCACCGAACAAAGTTTCAAAAAAATAAAAAAAGACACAACTTGAAGGCAAACTATAGATATGAGGCATACAGCAGGGGTGGAGGAAGAAGAGGGGTCAAAACAAGAAAGGAGAGCACAAGGGACTATGGTAAGTGTTAATAGGTGATGTGGTGGTGGGAGATTTATGGGGACTACACTTGAGGGAAGAAATCAAATATCTTACAAAAATGAACAACAATATAAGAAAACAAAAATAGTGAGAGTGGGATGCCGCGGACCAGCACAGCAGTAGACGATGAGGCCACCTCAGGGTTGAGAGAAGCGTGCAGGGTGGTCAGGGCATCGGTGAAAGAAATGACAAACAGACACACTTCAAGAGTGAGACAGATAAGGGATTAAAGTTTGTAGTTCTAGAAAGACTGGATAAGATTTTTAGCATTCTTGTAGTGGTTCTTGGTGGTCGTTATCTTTTTGATAAGCTTCTGCCTTTTCAGGGAACTTCCGCTGAACTTCCTCTGCTTCAGGCTGTTCTTACCCCACCCCCCCACCCCCCGCCCCCCCACCCCCCCACCCCCCCACCCTCCGACCGCCCCCCCCCCCCTTGCCCAGCTGGATCTAGGGACCGTGGTGAAAGCCATTCCTAAAGATCACTGGGGGGGGGGGGGTGTTGGGGGGGGGGGGTGTGCAGCAGGTAGGGTTTTGCTGTTCTTCCCCTGCAGGCTGGTTGCCCAGCCGGACCTAGGGCCGGTTAGCCCTAAAGGTCACTGCAGGGGGAGGTGCAGCAGTGGGAGGAAGGAAAGGAAGGGGGAGGGGGAAGGGAGGGAAAGGGAGAGGGAGGGAGGGAGGGAGGGAAGAGGAGGGAGGGAAGGAGAAAGGAAGAAAAGGAGGGAAGAAGGAATAAGGAGTTCCTGTTCACACTTGGTATTTCTATTGTTCCTTAATTTTTCTCATAAAACACAAGATTATTTTTCCTACGTAATTCCATTCAGGTTGCATGTTATAGTTATTAATAGTGATTCTGAACAATAAAGATAGGCTAATTAAGACTTTTCATCTTATATAATAGTTTTCTATATGTATCATCATGTGCACAAATGCTAAGTTTCCAGAGGAAAACTCAGTTTTCAGAGTTACAGCTCCCATCCTTAAACCCACCAATTTATAGTTGTTACTTGACATTATATTTTTATAACAAGAGCTGGCATGTTTGCCATATTCTTTTCAAAACAGAATACCAATCATATCAGGATATCATGACTCCTTCTAAGAAAATTACATATATTCTATTTATTCTTCCTGATTTTGAGAAAGGGAAGCTGGGAGGGGGTTGATTACAATGGAGTCCCATTCTTCAGCCTACCCTGTGTTCATCCTGTATTTCAGTTCTGATGGAACATACCTACTGAAATGATGGTACAGTCATACTTGCAATTACTTCCATGAGTCACTCTGGATTCTCCTCAAAATTAACTCATATTAAAGGAAGAGAGAATTAAGTTTGGTTTAAGGAGTACAGTACTCCTCATTGAACCAACCAGTAATACAGGTATGACTGTAACAACTGCTGTGGTAGCAATGGTAATAGCAAGAGGTAACAATGGCGTCCTCACCATAGAAGACTTCAGTAGTACCAACAATGGCAACATTTGCTTATGGCACTTTTGATATTAGCAGCAATATGAGACACAAAAATAATGACTACATTTATTAATCATCAAGTTTCTTATTATTCCTGTTTTAAAGAAAGAATAAGTAACTTGACCCAAAGAGCATCAGTGTGTTAGTACTGCTAAAATCTGAACCCAGATCTTTACCTGCAAACTCTATGCCTATTTCAAATGTAAGAACCAAAATTACTACAAAGAGAACGAATTTTCAGGACCCCATCAAATACCACCTGGAAATTTCATTACTATTTAAAAAGGATTCGAGGAAAACTAGAGTTCTCATTGAAAACATTTTTAACAATTAGAAATTGTAAATCTATATTTAAATCTTAGTTCCAGGTTGGTAAAAAGTCTGAAAACAGATTACAATTTGAAAGGTTTCATACAATTCTTATAATATTGCTATTTTTCCTAATAACATGAATATGTACTGATGTCTTTTGAATTCCATGGCAACAGTACATCTTAACTTTTTCTATAGAAAGTGTCTTCAATGATGATTTTTATTTGCATGGTATTTCATATACACCAAAAATTGTCCCATGTGAGACTTAAAAGAGCTATCAGTTTTTGAGGCTAAAATGTCATTCAAAATTACTTTTCTTTATATGGTTCAAGAAACCAGAGCTCAAGTTAAATGACATGAAAATCAATCTAATTGCACAAAATTTAACATGTGCTGAGCTAAACTCTAGGTATAAATGTAAATAATACATAATATCCCTCACGGTCTAGCAGAGAAGGCAGAAAATAGAGTCTTCTAATGGAAAAGAAAATGTACTTCTAATATCTAATTATATATTAAACTATTAGTTATATATTAAACTATTTAATTATATATTAAACTATTACTAAACCACCTTAAGGGGGTTGAATCCACTGAATCACTCACAGTTTTTTTCAAGCAAATTCGAAAAGAGACCTTATAAAGTATAAAGTGAAAATTGCACTGATGATTCACTAAATGGAAGCTAGGTGAAAACATAAAATATTTTCCAAAAGGAGAAAAATTCATAAAATGTATAAGTTAATAAGAAATAATCAGTTTATAAAAATAAAATTGTTAGAAACATATGAAATTTGTTACAGTTCTTTAAAACAGTAAGTATACTCTTTAATAAATGTTATTAGGTCTAGAAGAGAAATACAAATCAGAAGTTACCTTCGGGTGGTTTAGCATCAAAAATAAACAATTTAGACTTTATTAATAATTTCTCAGATCAAAATTATTTACTATAATGACTGACAGCAGAACATTTTTTAAAGTTCATGAAAATAAAAGGATAAAAATCTAGTAGTATTTACTGAGAGCCCCTAGATTTTTTGGTCTTATGTATAGTCCCCTCGTGTGCCTCCCCTTGATTTTAAAACAAAAGCAACTACGAGAGCCTGCCTGGTGGCATAAGGGTTAAGTCTCAGTGTGATCACTGTGCCAGGTACAATTCTAGAATATGGATATGGAAAATAACGGAAAAAACAAGATGGAGGGGTTAATGGATAGAAGGATGGACTGACACAACTGGCAAGATGTATGGGTAAGACAGAGGAATAATAGACAGATGTTAGGGGAATGACTTTCAATCATACCAGACAAACAAAGTGAAAACCTGAAATAGGTAACTAAATTTCCATGAAGAGTATGCAGTCATTTTCCCAAAACACAAGTAGAGTGACCAGTAATTTCTAAATCCATTCGCCATGGACTACTGGATACAACCAATATTCCAGTCACAAGGGAAGAAAAGTCATAATAGTCATAAAAGTAAATCTGCCTCGCAGATAGCAATAACTTTATCTGGGGGAAGAACAGAGAAGGGTTCATGAGAATAAAGTAAGTTATCACTAAACATACCTTTCGGAAAAAAAGAAGCTCTTGTGAGGATTTAGATTTTGACAAGATTCTAGGCTGCCATCAGATGATGAAGCAAGCTGTTCTGATTTCAAGTTGTCTGTATCACCCAAACTGGCCTCATTAACAGGTGAGGTCTTTATGTATTTTCTTCCTAACTCCGTTCCCAGGACATTCGTCAATATAACTCTCGGTATCCTGTCACACAAAATAACAAACACTGTACTGTTCTGAAGTCGCTGTGAAAAATATATTCTCGGAAGTTCAATTTTCAAACATTTTCATCTCAGCACAAATAAGCTATTAGAACTACACCACTCTAGAAAATGACCCATACTCAATTTTTGTTAATGAATCCACTCTTTTGTTTCTAGTACTTGTGCTTTATAAATTGGCATTAGCCTGTCACTAAAATGCTTTTCTATTGAATGTTATTGGGGTGCTTAAAATTTTAAACATTTGTCCAAAAATGCTTTCCTTTTCCAACAATTACTAAAAATACAGATAACTACACAACCATTCAAGAAATCTTTATTCTTTCCATTCAACAAAGATCCTTGAAAAGTAATTATACATTTGTAATTAACAAATGAAAAAGTTAAATTAACAAGAAATGCATCATTTAAATTGTGTTTATGAATAAAAACTGCATTTATGATAATGACAGATTTTATAAGTGAAACAACACATATACTGATGGTAATATATATGCTTTATATAATAACATAAGAAAATTCAATGTTTAGAAAATTAAAGTATATTTTTTAATCCAAACTTTTTATTTAATAAAATTTTATTGACTTACCATTGATTTACAAATCTATATGAATTTCAGGGAAGCATCTTCACCTTTATGTGTATAAGCCTGACCTACCATCAAAGTTCTACTGACCTTCCCACTATCAGATCCAAACCCTTCTAGCCTCACTTCTCACTGTCCCTCAACCCTAGCGCCTCTGGTAACAATTGCATTTTTCAGAGTCTAAGAGTTGTATTTATTATGATTTTATTTGGTTATTTATATTCCACGTGTGAGAGAAACCATCTGATAATTATTTTCACTTATTTCATTTAGTATAATCACCTCAAGTTCCATCCACACTGTGACAAAAGGCAAGATACAATCTATTTTAATGACTGAGTAGTATCCCACTGAGTATATATACCACAACTTCTTTTTCTAATCACCCATCAATAGGCATTTAGGTTGTTTCCATGTTTTAGCTATTGTAAATAATGCTGCTATGAACATAGGGGTGCATAAATCTTTTTGAATCTGTGTTTTCATATTCTTCAGGTAAATATTGAGGAGAAGTATTTCTGGGTCACATGGTAGTTCCATTTTTAGATTTTTAAGGAGTATCTATACTGTTTACCACTATAGGTACACCAATTTAGATTCCCGCAAATAACAAACAGAGTTCCTTTTTCACTGCACCCTCAACAACACATTTTTTCCAGTCTTTATTATACAGGCCATTCTCACAGGTGTGAGGTGCTATTTCATTGTGGTTTTGGTTTAATTTCCCTTATAATAAGTGAATTTGAGCATTTTTTTTTATGTGCTCCACAGTCATCTACATATATTCTTTGGAGAAGTGTCTTTAATTCCTCTGTCCATTTTTTTTTAAATTAAAACTTTTTAAAATTGGTGGGATTCATATTACATGTACTATATAAGCCTGGTGTCTTCTTAAACAGAATAATATCTTTTCTTGTTTAGACAGTTGTTATTATGAACAACTGATATACTTTACCATACTACAATGATGCCCTCAAAGTTATTATTTGATTCTGAATTGACTGGCCCAAGCCAAATTATTGTGATTCCTAAAATTCTTTTTACTATATTTTTTAGCTTTTCCTATCTTCTCTTCATCAGATACCCCTTTAACTATTATTGATATGTCTCTAGGAGCACTTTAATGCCTTTTTGTGAAAGATGATAGATACCACTTTTTTTAAAAGGGTCAGTAGTTTTAAGTAAAAAGCGGGAGCTTTACTGTACTTTGTTATATTTGCTGTAGTACTTAGAAGTACTCTGTTTAGGCATTATGTTCTTTTCACTATGTACCAGACAGCACAGAATTTTAGATCCTAGCAGAATGTTAAAATAATTAAGTCTTCTATTTAATTTAATTGTGAAGAACCCAAAGTTCAAAAACAGTTAAATGACTTGCCCAAATATAGGTAACTCTTAATAGTAGAAGAATTTGGGTCTATTATGACTTGTTTTTTTAATTTTATTGTATTACACTATATTTTCAATACTAATTTGCCAGAAGTCAGACAACTGAGCTTTTCCATAGACACTTCAGGAAACACTTAAAAATTCCTATTTCCAGCACAACCAACAGAAAAAATATGATTAAGTAGTATCTATGCTCTAAAAAGAAAGGTCATTGCTGAATATAACTCCCTGAACTCAGGATTTGAGAAAAGAAAGAAAGGAAAGGACTCTATTCAATATTCTCCTTTTTGTGTATTTAATGCCTAACATGTTCCTCTTTAAAAATCCTGGATTTAAGCAACATGGATGGCGCTGGAAGGGATCATGCTCAGCAAAATGAGCCAAAAAGAAAAAGAAAAATACCGGATGGTCTCACTCATAGCAGGAATCTAGAAAACTTAAATAAGGGACCAGGAAAATGAATAACTATAAGAAAGTGAAAATCAAAATCAACAAAAAACTATGAACCAGAGACACTTTTGGGGGGGTGAGGGGCGGGAGGGGAGAGATTGGGGTCAGAATGGGTGGGTTGCAATTGTATGGGGAATACAAAAATAAAATTTATTATTAAAAAAAAATCCTGGATTTAACATGAACAAAAGAATGAATCTAGACCACTACCTCACACCATGCACAAAAATCAACTCAAAATGTAAAAAGATCTGGACATAAGACCTGAAACCATAAAATATATAGAAGAATATAGGTAAAGCATTACAAGACATATATCTCAGTAACATCTTTAAAGACTCATCACCCAAAGCAAAGAAACTCTAGGAAAAGATAAACACCTGGGATTGCATCAAACTGAAAAGTTTCTGTACAGCAAAAGAGACATTAGCCAAAAGAGAGAGACACCCCAATGACTGGGAAAAAAATCTTTGCTTTCCAGTCAACTGATAGGGGACTGATCACAAAGATATTCAAAGAACTCACAGGACTCAACAAAAGCAAAGTAAACAATGTAGTCAAGAAGTAACCAGAAGAACTTAGAAGACATTTCTCCAAAAAGGTAATGCAAATGGCCAATAGGCATATGAAAAAATATTCAACATGCCTCATCATCAGGGAAATGCAAATCAAAACCACAATGAGATACCAACTTACACCAGTAAGAATAGCACATTTCAAAAAAACTAGCAACAAATGTTGACACGGATGTGGTGAAAAGGGAACTCTCCTACATTTGCTGGTGGGAATGCAAACTGGTCCAACCACAACGGAAAGCTGTCTGGAGGTTCCTCAGTCTACTATAAACGGAGCTACCATATGACCCAGCAATTCCACTCTTAGGGATCTATCCAAAGAACACAAAAACATTGATTCAAAAGAATACCTGTACCCCTATGTTTACTGCAGCACTTTTTAAAATAGGTAAAACCTGGAAACAACCCAAGTGCCCAAAAATAAACGACTGGATCAAGATGATGTGGTATATATACACAATGGAATACTATTCAGCAATCAAAAAAGACAAACTAATGCCATTCGCAGCAACATGGATGGAGCTAGAAGGAATTATGCTCAGTGAAATAAGCCAGAAGGAAAAAGAAAAATATCGGATGGTTTCACTTATAGGAGGAATATAGGGGAAATATAGGGGAATATAAGACAGCAAGGGGAAAAAATAGTAACTATACAAAACAAAACAAAAACAAACAATTATAAACCAGAGACATCCTGCAGGGGAGGGGGAGGGAGAGGGATCAGAAGAAGAGAGGGAGAAGCATACGGGACTGTGTGATAGTGCTCGAATTGGTGGAGGAAATTCTATGGGGATTATACCTGAGGGAGGAAAAAAAGCAAACATTTTTTAAAAATGAACAATGATGTAAAATATATATAAATAAATAAATTAAAAAAATAAAAATCCTGGATTTGCTGGGGACAAAACAGGACAAGTAAGGAGTCTCAAGAAATCTTTTACCTTAACTCATAACTAGGAATTATTATGAAATGAATTACTAAAGGGTCCTCCCTGGTGGCACAGGGGTTAAAGACACAGTGCTGTCAAGCAACCACCAACCACTGCAACATGAATTCGATCCCAGTCAGGGAGCTAACCCACACGGTGCAGCAGACCTCTCCTGTCTTGCCTGCTGCTCCCCTCAGTAGTGTATTTCAGTATATCTGCCTGTTCTGCTTCCCACTCTGTCTCTGATGAATCCTCTCACCCCCCACACTTCTGGCCTACACCTGAGTTCTTGTATGTATAAATAGATAAATCTTTAAAAAAAAAAAAAAAAGAAATGCATTACTAAAGAAAACTCAACTGTGGTTCTCGGTACTTCAAGAAAAATTAGTAATGTTAGCAGAAAGAATTTTTTCAGGTTATTTTATAGATAAATATTTTATAAGAAATATAATTTTATCTATTTTTAAGATGAGAAAATCTGATCTATTAGATCAGATGTTTTTTATGGTCCCTATCATTACTGAATTCTAAAATCTGGCTTACAAAAATAAAGTACAAAAACTGTAGAATTTAAGTAAAGAAAAAATTTGGGAAATGACAGATCAAAGAAATGACAGCTGTCATTTAGTTTCTCTATTTAAAAGTCTGGCTATAGTACGTTTAAGTATGTGTTTAAATGTTAAGTCCCTAGCATTCAAAAAAGATAAACACATGCAATTTGCAGCAACATGGATGGCGCTGGAAGGGATCATGCTCAGCGAAATAAGCCAAAAAGAAAAAGAAAAATACCGGATGGTCTCACTCATAGCAGGAATCTAGAAAACTTAAATAAGGGACCAGGAAAATGAATAACTATAAGAAAGTGAAAATCAAAATCAACAAAAAACTATGAACCAGAGACACTTTTAGGGGGGCGGGGGTGGGAAGGGAGGGATTGGGGTCAGAATGGGGGGGCTGCAATTGTATGGGGAATATAACAATAAAATTTATAAAAAAAAATAAATAAAAAAAAAAATAAATGTTAAGTCCCTAAAAATGAAATGCATATATATATATATATATATATATATATATACATACATACACACATACACACACACACATATATACACACATAGGTATAAAGTTATATTCCCAAAATTAATTTTGCAAATAAATGGCAAATCATGAAATCTGATTTTAAAAGTAAAAGTGCTGTCTCTCCAAATAGGGGAGTTGGAGTTCATAGAAGATTTGTCCTATACAAAATGTTAAAGAAAAAAATCAACAAAGACAAAGTATTTATCAGGAAAATTTTTAAATGTTAGAATTCTTATCTGAATAAGTGATGATCATCCTATTTTTGTATGATTTGTTTTGCTGCTAGATTTTGAAGAAAGAAAAAGCAAATAACCTTAGAGAATAAATGAGACCTTTAAATGTTAAGCAAATAGCTAAAAGTCTTTCCTAGAAGAGAAAAATTTCAAGATTCACCTAAAAACCATTTAAAAAGATCATATTTCAAGCTATGTAGAACCTACATTTCTAAAGCACCAGTATCTAGAGGACTTTTGAGCTATCAGAAGTTTAAAGGAACCATCTCGCCATGCCAGCCATGGTATATCTTTCAATTAAAGAGTACTGTATTACTATGTGAACAAATGCCATAAGGAAAAAAACTAAAGATTAAATAGAATATTTAAAAGTTAATAAACTAAATTATCACATAAAATGTGTAATAAGGGACAATTCCTACTTTGCTTATAAAAAAAAAATTTAAGTTCTTAAAAGAGTGAAAAGCAGTATGGCACAAAGGTTAAGAGCAAGAACTCCAGAGTCAGACAAACACAGGGTCCGATTCTGATTTCAGCACCTTATAACTATATAACCTTGGACAAAGCACTTACCATAATTTATGGCTCTTAGCATTGATCTCCTCATCTCTAAAATGGGAAGAATAATATCTACCTTACAAAGCTGTTGACATTAAATGAGATAATAGATGTAAAGCAGTTAGCACAATTCCTCACATAGCAAGTACATAATAAATGGAAACTCACTTTGTGTGACAGTCTCAAAATACAAATCTATAAAGTGAAGACTAATTTCATAATACCTAGGCTGTCTTTCGGATGAAACTATACAAATTAGTACTACTGTGGAAACTCTAGAGCTAGCCAATATTTCAAAAGATTCTGAATTTTCACAGGAAATATACAAATATTAGTATCTCTCATACTACAACTTGAAAGACCAAAAACTGTACTTTCATAACATTTATCCAATTTTTCCCAAATATGTAAACAACATCTGTAATTAAAATAAATTTTCTTAACTTTACTTACTAGTATTATAAAATCACACTTCAAAATGTAATGATACAGTAGTCTCCCCGCACCCCATCCATGGTTTTGCTTTTAGCAGTTGCAGTTACCATGGTTAATTGTAATCTGAAAATATTACATACAAGAAGATAGTTTGAGAGAGACAGAAAACATTCACTAAACTTTTATCATAATTATTCTATTTTATTATTAGTTATAACAAACTTCTTACTGTGCCCAATTTATAAATTAAACTTTATCATAGGTATGTATGTAAAGAAAAAATAAAGAGAGTTAAGTACTATCCATGATTTCAGACATCCACTGAAGACTCAGAAAGTAAGTCTAAGCTAAACCAAAGAAAAAACAAATTTTGTAAGTGGATGAAGCATAAGCAATGTGATTAACTGATTGTACCTCTGCATAATTATTCTGACTCAAGTTTCCCAATTATAAATTGTGGATTCTTTCTCTATTTAAGTAGCAAAAATTCAAATAATGTAACAAATTGGGGGAAATTTTGAAAAACTGATGAGTTGTTAATATACACTTGGTGACAAGCAAATTTTTGAAGAAATGGGAGGAACCCTTGTTAAAAGATAGTTATATGAGGGAGTAAAGCTATAATATAACAAGCAAAAATCAGAAGGAGAAATACAAATATCATGTTTTCACTTATATGGAATATAGAGAAACAAAGCAAGAGAATGGACAGAACCAGATCAAAGCCAAAACCTAGAAACCTGACTCTAGAATTCAGACTACCAGATGGGGAGGGTGGAGGTTGGGGCGCAAGGTATGGAGGGTTCCCAATGGACTATAGGAGAGGACTATGGTATCTAGTGGCATCTGAGGCATCTAGTGTCGTATATTAACATTTTCTCAATTAAAAATACAATTAAAAATATATAACAAGCAGGCCTCCCCGGTGGCGCAGCGGTTGAGCGCTGGGTTGCGAACGAAGCTGCCCACAGCCTCTGCAGCGACGGTTGGATCCCCGGCTGCTCCCCGGCCACAGGAGGAGGGTCCCACATGGCGCGCAGACCTCTCCTGCCACTTGCTGCTCCCCTCAGCAGTGTACCTCCGTCCTTCTGCCTGTTCTGCTCCCCGCTCTGGCTCTGGTGAATTCTCTCACCCTCCCGCGCTTCTGACTGTGCCCAGTGCTTGTATAGAAAAATAAATTAATTTAAAAAAAAAATATATATATATATAAAACAAGCAAAAAAAAAAAAAAACAAATTGAGTTTCCACTGCTGTGACTTACATGAATGTCTTTCTAAAACTTGCTATATGATATTTAAATAGGGCTTTATAAACTCATTCTTATTCCAGAGGATACAATCTAAATCAGTTTCCAGAACTATGTAGAAAAAAATTAATTTGAAAAATTAAGTTTTTGTAACTTTCTTTAAAAGATTCAGTTTTTTTCTAAATTTGCTCTTTTCTTTTACTAAGCTAAATTTTAAGTGACCAAGCTTTCATTCAACAAAAATATTAATGGTTTAAAGAAATCTTAAGATAATAGTAATACTGTAATATCTAAAAATCTCTCATCCCAATAGACAAATAAGAAATTTTTAAAACTCCAAACACATGTAGATTGAAGAAAAAAATAATAAATAAAATTCCCATGCAGGGAATTTTCAGAAACAGGAACTAATTTTTCTTAATGGAATCTAGGTATGCCATATCCACATTTCTCTAACAATCTCAAGTGCCAATTGACAAAACTAGGAAAGTGGTTTTACCTTCTCAAAAGCCTTCTATATGTGTCTCACTAGGTACCCTTCCTATCTAGCCTACTGATGAAAGTTTATAAATGTCCAAAAATTTTCCCCAAGGAAAACAGATTTGGATCACATACGGAGATAAAACCTTCACTTAAATACTGTCTGCTTACTTATAAAGGAATTTGATGGGCCTCCCCTGGTGGAACAGAGGGTGAGCGCTGGGCTGTGAGGCTGCCCGCAACCTCTGCAGTGCCGGTTTGTTCCCTGGATGCTGGTGAGGGTCCCACAAAAAAATAAATTAATTAAAAATAAATTAAAAATAAATAAATATATAAAGGAATTTGAACATTCTATATGATTTGATATCGCGAAGACTCTTGATGTTTTTCTTCGTTATTTAACAGGACTGATTTGAATTGTATAATTTTTCTGAGGATTTTGTTCTCAATCTGTTGCAGAAATTAAAAGGCTAAATTGTCCTTACCTAAATAGCAACATACTTAGATCACTACCTACAGACCTCAGAATGCAAATAAAATTTCTAACAAAATGCCCCTTCTGGGATTTAATGTTTAATTTTTTGTTTACTCAATAGTTAAGCTTTAAGGTAAATTTAAGTACAAATATAAAAACTTTCCCTTTCCTCTTTCTAAAATAGTACAGTCTGAGTAGATAAGAAAGAAAAAAAGACAAAAATCTCAAGTTAAGCAAAGACTGAAGAAAGTAAGTCTCCTACTCCAGAGAGCAACTGCCAAAGGAAAACATCTATTCAAAGATATATCCTAAAAATTCTGCAATTTTCTTATTTGAAACTTATCTCCTTTCCCTGATTGTCACAAAATCACAGAGCAAATAACTGGCTGTGATGGAGGAAAATGCATTACAGAATCTGGAGATGTAACTCTTCTGAGAATCAGTCTCTTTCTTGTACTCTGTAAGTATTTATTGAGCACTTACTATGCTCAGCACTAGTAATAGAAGAAAAATAAAATGTAGTCCTTGCCCTCATGAAGTTTCTAACAGGGGAGACAGAGAAATTAAAAATCACAATATACTGTAATGGGCACTACATATATGAACAGGCTGCTTAGACAAAGAAAGGGATCAAATGCAGATATGCGGGGGAGGGGGAGAAGAAGGAGGTAGAATCAAGAAAAGATTACCAAGAAGATGGCACATGAGCTCACTTTTAAAGACCAACATAAGTCAATGAAAGGGAAAAGGATAATCATCTCTATGATAAGAGAATAAACAGAATGAGCTCAGAGGTATAAAACAGCATGATCTATTCAATGAGCTAAGAGTCCCCTAAGTCTAAGGTACAATATGATGTGGAGGAGCAGACTCTTAGAGATAAGCAAAGATATGATCATTAAGGACCTAGCACACCAAACTAAGAAGTTTGGACTTTGTCCCCAAGGTTATGTGGAATCATGGAAAGATGAGAATGACAGGTAACACCTGCCTTTCAGACTGACTACTATAAGGAAATAAGCAAGAAAAAGATTATGCATAGGAAGTCCAATGAAGTTAACATTGCAGTTATAAAGGCATAGAATTATTGTGGTTTGAAATGAAACAGTGGCAATGTAGAGGTCATTCCAAGGCAGATTTAGGAGGTAAAAATAAACTAAACATGATAAATGACTGGATATAAGAAATAAAAAAGAAAGAGGAGTCAGTATAATTCCTACTATAATTTGAATGTATAGAAGAGTCATAAACTCAGACTGGAAGGGATACAGAAATAGGAACAATACTGAGAACAGGGATAGTTATGTTAACTTTGGAACAAGTTTAGGATATCTGGAGCTCAGTCACCCCAGAAATTGAACACAAAAAGAAAAAAAAAAGTAAAAACCAAATCAGAATCTTATTAGAACTTTTTAATACATATTATATTCATATTTCACAAACATATCCTCTAACTGCTATAATTCCCGGTGAGAAAAACAATTCTTTTGAAAGAACGGAACAGGAGCCTCCCTGTTGGTGCAGGGCTTAAAGTCTCAGCACTATCAAGCTATCGCCAGCCACTGTGGCATGCTTTGGATCCCTGGCCAGGGAGGTGACCCACATGGCACAGTAGACCTCTCCTGTCTTGCCTGCTGCTCCCCTCAGCAGTGTATTTCAGTGGATCTGCCTGTTCTGCTCCCCACTCTGTCTCTGGTGAATCCTCTCACACACTCCACACCTCCGGCCTACACCCCAGTTCTTGTATGCATAAATAAAATAAATCTTTAAAAAAAATTAAAGAATGGAACATTATACTTCTAATCACACTGTTCTAATTGAAAAAGGACAGTCAAAAGTTGCAGACTGATAAGCTAGTTGCCATTGGAGAGCTAAAGCCTCTTTTCAAGAGTGAAAGGAATTAGAAGGGCCATTGCTTTATCCAGTCACTTTATTTATATCTAACAGCAAAATGAGGGAAAAGTTCCCCTATACTAAAGAGGAGAAACATTAGATCTAGCAGAATAAGAGCAAAGTTTCATAAATTACTGAAGCTAAGTTGTTTGACCTTAAGTCTTAGTATGTTTTATAAAGTTAAGTTCACATCAGGTATGACCTAGTAAAAAAGTTCATGTTAAACTTAGCTTCTGATATTTTGCCCCCTTTTTTTTTAAGATTTTATTTATTTAGGCCTCCCCAGTGGCGCAGCGGTTGAGCGCTGGGTTGCGAAGCTGCCTGCAGCCTCTGCAGCGCCGGTTCGATCCCCGTCTGCTCCCCAGCCACCAGAAGAGGGTCCGACACGGCGCGCAGACCTCTCCTGCCGCCCGATGCTCCCCTCAGCAGTGTACTTCGGTCCTTCTGCCTGCTCTGCTCCCCGCTCTGGCTCTGGTGAATTCTCTCACCCTCCCGCGCTTCTGACTGTACCCAGTGCTTGTATAAATAAATAAATAAACAAATAAATCTTTAAAAAAAAAAGATTTTATTTATTTATGCGTACAAGATCTGGGGTACAGGCCAGAGATGCAGGGAGGTGAGAGGATCCACCAGGGACAAATTGGGCAACAGAACAGGCATACTTACCGAAGCACACTGCTGAGGGGAGCAGCGGGTGAGCCAGGAGAGGTCTGCTGTTGCTGTGTGGGTTGGCAGGGGATCAAACTCGTGCTGCAGAGGCAGCAGATTGCCCCATAGTGCAGTGCTTAACCCCTTGAGCCATGAGGGAAGCCTATTTTGCCCTTTAAAAAAAAAAAGTGTGCATTTTGAAAGTTGAGTTTGAACTTTTAATAAGCAGGCAAAGATTCCTAATTTTATACTTCAAATAAATGACTGCAAAAATCAACACAAAGTAATTTACCCTGAATTTAATTTCAAAAACCTATTCCTGAGAAAAATCTAACAATGGAGGCCATACAAATGAGTTATACAAAAGAAACTAAAGCAAACACTTTGCCCCTCACTTACTATGTTAAAGATTAGCAGTAGTGTAACAAAATTATACTAGATTTGCAGAGACATACTGCAGAGGAGGAGGAGGAAGAGGGATCACAAGGAGGGAGGGAGGGAGGGAGGGAGTGAGGGAGAGAGGGAGGAGCACAGGGGACTGTGGTGATGGTGCACAGGTGCATTGGTGAAGGAAATTCTATGGTGACTACACCTGAGGGGGTGGGGGAAAGCAAATATTGTTTAAAAATGAACAATGATGTAAAAAATAAAAAATTAATTAAAAAATTATACTAGATTTAGAAAACTGACACCTCACCATCACAATTTTCCAAATACTTCATAATCATAGAAACTCCAAAATATAACTCAAGATTTTCAATAGAAACAGCATGTGGCAGTAGAAAAATTAAAGGCAAAAATGCTTTGCATAATTATTGGGACTATTATTAAAATTAAAAATTCCATGGCAATTATGTGAGAAAGTTAGTTTCTTGTTATTAATGCACACTGATTACTTGAATTATTTCCAGATATTCTTAAGAAATTTTTTTTAATATTTATTTATTTATTTACTTATTTATTTATTGTACAGAGAACTGTGGCGTAGGTCAAAGAGGCAGGGGGTGAGAGGATTCACCAGAGACAGAATGGGGAACAAAACAGGCAGATCCACTGAAATACACTGTTAAGGGGAGCAGCAGATGAGAACAGGAGAGATATCCTGCTCCATGTGGGTTAGCTCCCTGGTTGGGGATTGAACTCAGGCCATAGGGGTGATAGTGCTGAGGCCCACCAGGGAGGTCCTCTTAAGAAATTCTTAAGAAAAGAATCCTAAAACATCTACAGTCCAAAACAAAAGTTTTGATAAAAAAATACAACTAACTTTTTTAAAGAGCAGATAATCACATAAAGCAAAATCACTTATAAAATAAATGGTCAAGGAGTTCTATCACATCATCTCTTCTTGGAAGTATCCAAGGGGATGTCTAATGTCTGCTGACCTTTCTCTAGTTTGATTGAATTATTTTTCATGAACATACTATCATTAACAATAGTATAAAATCATAAGGTATATTTACAGTATTAAAAAACTATGACATCCCTTTATTTACAATGACCTTTTCTAAATAAAATACTGTGGGAATGGTCAGGAAATTAAGACTTGGAAATGAGTGAAAGGTATATGTTTCTTTAGGAAAAACACTTCCATTTTCCTACACTCTAAATACTATTATGCTAAAGCATGACAACAGACATAAGTTATATTCATGGTAGCTAGTTTTCAGAATGATCATGTCAGTTCATTCAAAATTAGCAAGAAATCTACATTAGTTGGCATATTTATCTAAATTTCAGTAAAAATAATAGCTATTTAAAATTAAACCTTTAAGCAGTGCCTTAACAGTACCAAAGGAAGATTATGTCTAGTAGTATATCTGAAAAAAGGCATTTATTTCATAATAGATAACTCCATATTAAAATTTTATATAATACTTTATATAAACCATACTCCTTAACAAGGCACTTTTCGCCCTATTCATGCTTAAAGCTGCTGGCTCTATCTATTTCCATTATTTTAAAATTTATTTTATTTTTATATTCCCCATACAATTGCAACCCACCCATTCTGACCCCAATCCCTCCCCTCCCACCCCCCACACCCCAAAAAGTGTCTATGGTTCATAGTTTTTTGTTGATTTTGATTTTCACTTTCTTATAGTTATTCATTTTCCTGGTCCCTTATTTAAGTTTTCTAGATTCCTGTTATGAGTGAGACCATCCGGTATTTTTCTTTCTCTTTTTGGCTTATTTCACTGAGCATGATCCTTTCCAGTGCCATCCATGTTGCTGCAAATTGCATGTGTTTATCTTTTTTGAATGCTGAGTAATATTCCATGGTATATATGTACCACATCTTCTTGATCCAGTCATCTATTTTTTGGGCATTTGGGCTATTTCCAAAGCTTAGCTATTGTAAACAGTGCTGCTATAAACATAGGGGTGCAGGTGCTCTTTGGAATTGATGTTTCTGTGTCCTTTGGGTAAATACCTGGGAGTGGAATTGCTGGATCATATGGAAGCTCTATGTTTAGTAGGTCCAGAAATCTCCACACAGCTCTCCATAGTGGTTGGACCAGTTTGCACTCCCACCAAGAGTGCAGGAGAGTTCCTTTTTCTCCACAACCTCGCCAACATTTGTTGTTGCTAGTTTTTTAATATGTGCCATTCTCACTGGTATAAGATGGTTTCTCATGGTAGTTTTGATTTGCATTTCCCTGATTACAAGTGATGTTGAACATTTTTTCATATGCCTGTTGGCCATTTGCATTTCCTCTTCAGAGAAGTTTATTTTTAGCTCTTCTGCCCATTTTTTGACTGGGTTATTTTCTTTGTTGTTGTTGAGTCTCATCAGCTCCTTGCAGATTTTTGTGATCAGTCCTTTATCATTAGTGTTGGGTGCAAAAATGTTCTCCCAGTCTGTGGGGTTTCTCTTTATTTTTGTTATTGTCTCTTTTGCTGTGCAGAAGCTCTTTAATTTGATGTAGTCCCAGCTGTTTATCTTTGCCTTCACTATCACTGCTTTGGGTGATGTGTCTGTAAAGATGTCTTTGATGTGCAAATCACGTAGTGTTTCGCCTATATTTCCTTCTATATATTTTATGGTTTCAGGTCTTATGTCTAGTTCTTTAATCCATTTTGAGTTGATTTTTGTGTATGGTGTGAGGTAGTGGTCAAGCTTCATTCTTTTGCATGTAGAGACCCAGTTTTCCCAGCACCATTTATTGAACAGACTTTCTTTGCTCCAATGCATATTCTTTGCTCCTTTGTCAAAGATTAGTTGACCATAAATCTGTGGGTTTATTTCTGGATTTTCTATTCGATTCCATTGGTCTGTATGTCTGTTCTTGTTCCAATACCATGCAGTTTTGATGATTATGGCTTTGTAGTATAGTTTGAAGTCTGGGAGTGTGATGCCTCTATTCCCTTCTTTCTTTTTCAGGAAAGCTTTGGCAATTCGGGGTTTTTTTGTGATTCCATATGAATTTCATCAATAATTGTTCTATTTCTTTGAAGAATGACATTGAAATTTTGATTGGAATAGCATTGAATCTGTAGATTGCTTTTGGTAGGATGGCCATTTTAATAATGTTTATTCTTCCAATCCATGATCAGGGGATGTCTTTCCATTTCTTTGTGTCATCTTCTATTTCTTTTAACAGTGTTTTATAGTTTTCCTGGTATAGGTCCTTCACCTCTTTTGTTAGATTTATTCCCAAATATTTGATTTTTTTTTTTGTTTCAATAACAAAAGGGATGGTTTTTTTGATTTCTTCTTCTTCAGATTTATTGTTTGTGTATAGGAAGGCTACTGACTTTTGCGTGTTGATTTTGTATCCTGCCACTTTACTGAACTGATTGATGAGTTGAATTAGTTTTTCTGTGGAGTTTTTGGGGTTCTCTATGTATATTATCATATCATCTGCAAATAGTGATAGTTTGACTTCTTCTTTTCCTATTTGGATTCCTTGGATGTCTTTCTCTTGACTTATTGCTCTGGCTAGGACTTCCAGTATTATATTGAAAAGCAGTGGTGAGAGTGGGCATCCTTGTCTTGTTCCAGATCTTAATGGAATTTCTTTCAGCTTTTCACCATTGAGAATGATACTGGCTGTTGGCTTGTCATAGATGGCCTTTATGATGTTGAGGTATGTTCCTTGTATCCCAAGAATTTCAAGGGCATTTATCATGAATGGGTGTTGCACTTTGTCGAAAGCTTTCTCAGCATCTATTGATATTATCATATGGTTTTTATATTTCTTTTTGTTGATGTGTTGGATAACGTTGATTGATTTTCGGATGTTAAACCATCCTTGTGTCCCTGGAATGAATCCTACTTGGTCGTGGTGAATTATCTTATGGATACATTGTTGGATTCTGATAGCTAAAATTTTGTTGAGGATTTTTGCATCAGTGTTCATTAGGGAGATTGGCCTGTAGTTTTCCTTTTTTGTGTTGTCCTTATTCGGTTTTGGTATTAGTGTGATGTTGGCTTCATAGAACGTGTTTGGTATTGTCTCTTCCTTCTCAAATTTTTGGAAGAGTTTGTGAAGGATAGGCACCAATTCATCTCTGAATGTTTGGTAGAATTCGTTTTTAAATCCATCAGGTCCTGGGCTTTTGTTTTTGGGGAGGTTTTTGATTTCCATTTCAATTTCGCTGCTTGTAATTGGTCTGTTTAGGTGTTCTATTTCTTCTTTATCTAGCTTTGGGTGATTGTAGAGTTGTAGGAATTTGTCCATCTCCTCTAGATTGTTGAACTTGTTTCCATACAACTCTTCATAGTAGTTACTGATTATTCTTTTGATTTCTGCTGTGTCCGTTGTGATTTCATTTGTGATCCTGTTTATTTGTGCTTTCTCCCTTTTTTCCTTTGTGAGCCTGGCTAGGGGTTTGTCTATTTTATTGATTTTTTCAAAGAACCAGCTCTTGGTTTCATTAATCTTTTGGATTGTTTTTTTAGTTTCAATTTCATTTATTTCTGCTTTGGTTTTTATTATTTCTTTTCTTCTACTGGTTTTGGGGTTTTTTGTTGTTGTTTTTCTAGATCTTTGCGCTTCGAGATTAGGTTGTTTCTTTGAGTTCTTTCTTGTTTCTTGATGTGAGCTTCTATTGCTATATATTTTCCTCTTATTACTGCTTTTGCTGCATCTCATACATTTAGGATATTGGTGTCCTCCTTGTCATTCAATTCAAAGAATTTTTTAATTTCCTCTTTTATCTCCTCACTAGTCCAGTGGTCTTCCAATAGTGTGGTTTTTAGTCTCCATGAGGTAGGAAAGTTCCTTGCCTTCTTTTTATGGTTTATTTCTAGCTTGATGCCTTCATGGTCAGAAAAGATGGTTGGTATGATTTCAATCTTGGTGTATCTGTTGATGTTTGTCTTGTGCCCCAGTATGTGATCGATCCTGGAGAATGATCCATGTGCGCTTGAGAAAAATGTGTACTCCGTTTTTTGGGGGTTTAGTGTTCTATAGATGTCTGTTAAGCCCAAATGCTCTAGGTCCTTATTTAGAGCTTTAGTTTCTTTACTTATTTTTTGTCTTGTTGATATATCCATTGTTGATAGTGGTGTGTTGAAGTCTCCCACTACATATGTGTTTTCTCTGATGTCTGTTTTCAGAGATGACAACAGTTGTCTGATATATTTTGGTGCTCCTTCATTTGGTGAGTATATGTTAATTAGTGTTATTTCTTCTTGAAGTATTGTCCCTTTGATCATAATGTAGTGACCGTTGGGATCCCTTTTTATTTTTTTGAGTTTGAAATCTGTTTTATCTGATATAAGTATAGCTGTTCCTGCTTTCTTTTTTGGTCCATTTGCTTGTAGGATTGTTTTCCATCCTTTAACTTTGAGCCTATTTTTATCTTTTGTAGCTAAATGTGTTTCCTGGAGACAGCAAAAGGTTGGGTTTTGTTTCTTAATCCAGGCTGCAACTCTGTGTCTTTTTATTGAAGAGTTTAGTCCATTTACATTTAGGGTTAATATTGATATGTTAGCATCTGTATTTGCCATTGTGTTTGTCTTTCCTTTGATTTTATTTATTCTTTTAATATCTTTTTTTTTCCTTGCCTTCTTTCGTTGTTATTCGTCCCTCTGAGGTTCTGGCTTTAGGATTCCTTGTAGTATTTTTTGGAGTGGGGGTTTATTGGTAATGAAGTTCCATAGTTTCTGTTTGTCTGGGAAGGTCCTTATTCTTTCTTAATAGAGGAAGGAAAGCTTTGCGGGATAGAGTTTTCTTGGAGTCTGTTGACTATGTCCTTCCACTCTCTCCTTGCCCGTAGTGTTTCTTCAGAGAAGTCTGATGTCAGCCTGATTGGTTTTCCTTTGAATGTTATTTGTTTCTTCCCTCTTGTCAGCTTCATTATTTTTTCCTTGTCCTGGATTCTTGGGAGCTTCACTATTATGTGTCTTGCTGTATTTTTCCTTTCGTCATGGAAGTTTGGTGTTCTTCTTGCTTCTTGTATATCAATTTTCAGCTCCTTCTTCACATTTGGGAAGTTCTCTTCAATTATCTCCTGGAATATTTTCTCTGTTCCTACATCTCTCTCCTCTCCTTCTGGTATTCCTATAGCTCTTATATTTCCTTTCCTCATGGTGCCCGATAGTTCCCGAAGTCTTTCTTCGTTCTTTTTCCTTCGTACTTCTCTTTCCTTTTCTGTTTTGGTTCTTTTTATTTCTGTGTCTTCAAGAGAACTTATTCGTTCTTCCATTTCATCTATTCTGCTTTCATTGCTTTTCCCAGAATTCTTTAGTTCTTCCATTAATTCTTTGATCTCCTGCATTTCTTTTACTTCCCTTTTTAGGGACTCAATTTCATTCTTCTGATCGTTGATTATTTTTCCCTTATCATTGTTTTCCTTTATGAGTTCTGTCATTTTTTTAATCATGGCAATTTTAAATTCTCTTTCTGGAAGGCTCAGAAGTTCTTCCAAGTTACTGTCGTTGCAATCTGGAGGCTGGTTTTCTTTTTGTGATGTGCTTCTTCCCTGAGGAGTTGCTATGTTGCGTGTGGTTCTTCTACTCCCTACTGTATGTTTTCTAATTTGCCGTATGCGTTGGGACACTGTGTTGCTGGGACTGGCCGGCATCTTGGGTGAGCTTCTCTGCTCCCCTCTGGCTCCTCTGGAAGCCATCTGTCAGTTTCAAGCAGTCTTTACTGAAGAAAGGTCCCTGTTCTAAAATGCCGATGTGGGGACACACTCCACTGTGCTCCTGGTCTGCCCCGGCGGTGGGTTCCCTCTCCCCCTCTGGGCTTGGACTGCAGGCCAGAGGTGTTCTGGTGTGGGCGAACTTCCCCAACTCACCTCTGGCTCCTGAGGGAGCCTTCTGCAGGCAGTCTTTACTGGAGAAATGTCCCTGTTCTAAAATGGCGATGCGGGACACACTCCCTGCGTGTCCAGTCTCAGGCACACTCTTCTGCGTGCCTGGTCTGCCCCGGCTTTGGGTACTCGCTCCCCCTGTGGGCTCAGACTACTGGTCGGCATGGCCCAGTGTGGTCTAACTTCCCAGCTGGCCATTGGCTCCTCCAGGAGACTCTGCTGGTTTCAAGTCGCTAGGTGGCACCAGAGATCTCTCCTAGAGCCCTTGGGGAGCTGTTTTTTTTTTTTTTTCACCCCGTGGGACAGGAAACAGAGCAGGAATGGTAGGGTAAACCTCAACGGCTTTGGGGTGCTGTGTCTGCCTTGTGCCCCACCATCGTGGAGAACCCACGCCCTGAATTTTGTGCTCTGGATCTCAGTTCCAAAGCCCTCAGGTCCAGGACACGGGCTGTAGCCCAGTTCAGTGTCCACAGAATGGCGTCTTTTGCACCCCGCTCCCGTGCCTGGGTGCCTGGTTCCTGGATACTCAGTGAGGGACTTTCACCTCAGTGAGGGTCTTCGCGCGCGTCTCCCTGCAAGCCTAGGTCGCAGGCGCAGGGACCTGGGCAGCCGCGATCCCAATCCGCGTTTGCTTTTCCAGCGCACCGCTTTTCCGGGCAAGCTTACTGGGTGGCCCAGGGCTGTGTGCTGGTCCTGGCCTCCTCCTGGGGGGCGGGGTCTCTGTTTAATGGCGCCTGGAGCTCACCTCCGGCAAATCCTGCAGGGTTCTCCCCAGCTCCCGTTCACGGGTTGTGGTGGCTGCAATAGTTCCTTTCTACTCACAGTCCCGCTTGCTGCGTAGTTTGTTCTTGTTGGTCGTTTTAGTGTGTTTTTTTCCTCCTCTCTGCCGGTCGGAGAGTGCGGACTCTGTGGGTGGGGGAGGAGAGCAGGGTTCTGCGCTTTCCTCCCTTCTAGTCCTCTTTTATGGCAACTTTCTTCTTCGGGTAGTTTGCTGGCGTCACCCGTTTATCTTCTGTGTCCCAGTTCTCACTGGGACCTGCGGCTTTTCCTCCCTATTAACTTTTTTTAATGGGAGATCTTACTCGCAGCGTCTCCTCTCTGCCATGTTGCTCCGCCCTCTCTATCTATTTCCATTCTTAATTTCCATTACTTAAATGTCTTCTATGTAAGTTATTTTGACTGTACACTCCTTACCAGACACCTTACATGGAGCATCTTGGAACTCAAAAAACTCTTAAGCAGAGAAAATATTCCCACTTTTGGTAATTCTTGATTAATATTTGTATAAAGAATGGATATAGCATTCAATGGCTTAACAAAAAATGAATTATCTTCATTCTTCCTGCCAAACTTTATATCACCATGCTATATGGAACATGATACCAAAGACCATATCCATTTTTGCTTACTATCACTTGAGTCATGTATGAAATTTTCCTATAGTATAACAACTGGGCCATGATTCAACAGTGGTCATCAAAATGTTCTTCTGCTTAATGCCAAATATGGTAGGAAATACAAAAATATGGTAGGAACAACAAATACAACAAATATGGTAGGAAATACAAAAATCCTAATTAATTGCCTGTTGATTAGCATGACCTGCAAATCAATACTGTGGACACAACAGTTGGTTCTTCTCTGCCAAAATTTTCCCATAGTTTTCCAATTTCATAAAAATGTTCAACTCTGGATATATCTTTCTCTTGCCTCCAAATCCTTCATTAACTTAGTTTGTGGTTTTCTTTTGCAGTAGCAAAGGTTATTTTGGAATTCTACAGGGAACTTGCAGTCTGGTGTACACTATGGGTTTGGGATTGTGGTGTCCCACACACCAAAAAAAAAAAAAAAATCTGAGGTTCATTTTCACAGATGTCAATTTTATTGAGCCATCTGGAATCTGGCAGAAGGAGTCCCACATCCTTGTCACCACTGTAACATCCTAAATTAAAATAGGCTGCCTTGAAAGCTGTGTGGAGATTCCTCAACCAACTAAACATAGAGCTTCAATATGATCCAGCAATTCCACTCCTAGGTATTTACCCAAAGGACACAGAAACATCAATTCCAAAGAGCACCTGCACCCCTATGTTTATAGCAGCACTGTTTACAATAGCTAAGCTTTGGAAACAGCCCAAATGCCCGAAAATAGATGACTGGATCAAGAAGATGTGATACATATACACCATGGAATATTACTCAGCATTCAAAAAAGATAAACACATGCAATTTGCAGCAACATGGCTCTAGCTGGAAGGGATCATGCTCAGCGAAATAAGCCAGAAAGAAAAAGAAAAATACCAGATGGTCTCACTCATAGCAGGAATCTAGAAAACCTAAATAAGGAATCAGGAAAAAAGAATAACTATAAGAAAGTAAAAATCAAATCAAAATCAACAAACAACTATGAACCAGAGACACACTATCGGGGGGTGGGGAAAGGAGGGATAGGAGTCAAAGTAAGGGGGTTGCAATTGTTTGAGGAATATAAAAATAAATTTTTTTAAAAAATAAAATGTTTTTTCCTAAAAAAAATAAGAAAAATAAAATAGGCTGGATAATAAAATATAATAATACAAAATAATATAAAATACAATAATAAAATATAATAATAAAAATAAAAATAAAATATATTTTTCAATAGCTGGAGTTACAGAGGAGGAGGTGGTTAGGGTAAGGCCAAGTAGCATGAGGCTGGATGAGTGCAAGTATTAGTCTTACATAAAGAAATTTATTCCATCACCAGTCTTGACACCAGCTCCAGCTGCAGTTGAAATACCCTTTTTAAAAAATTAATGTACAATATTATGTTCAGATGTCTCAGCAAGTTCTTGTATTTTAAAAAATATTGCGTTGAAAGTTAGCAGTTTTTATCTGGGTCTTAGGTTAAAGTACTTATGAGGTGTCATTCAAATTACAGACCACCTAACCAAAGCATAATCTAGCTAAAGACAGGTTTTCTAATTAAAAGCATGTACCTCCCTTTAAAAAATACTTATTTAACAATTAAAAGCATAATGGAAATACATTAAAAATACTATGTTACAAATCACAAATTTCAAAAACTAATTTCAACTCCAAACTCAATACACAATACTTTTTAAAAGTACACAACAAAACTAGTCTTTTAAGTTTTCAAAATTAAAATGCATTATTTGTTATTAAAAAATATCAGGGTAATATTTCAATATCATCTTCTTTGTATAAAAATGCATGTAAAATACAAGAAAACTCACAAGCAAAAAGTAGGAAGACTTGGACTGAAAAACATCTAAAAGTTATTTTTAAAAGGCAGAAAATAAAAGGTATATATATATATATATATATATATATATAGAGAGAGAGAGAGAGAGAAACAGAAATGTCTTTTTATTTTCTGCCTCTTTAACGAATATTTTAAATGCAATTTAATCAAGCCTATCTATCTACATATTCTTTCATTTTATATCATTAATAAATCTGTAAAAACATATACACATAAATCATATTATGTAAACTAAATACAGTAAGGATACTTGTTTATAAAATAATTATATGTTAATCTACTTAATAAAGTATAAAACTATCACCTGGTAAACTAAGGCTGTCAGCTTTAAGATTTGCTTTTGAGTGGGACACACCTATAATTGAAGATTTTCTTAACAATCATTTCCAACAATCTTATTTATAAGGTTATTGGACATATTTCAAATGTGGTAAGTTGAACAAAATCAATACTGAACAACATACCTTTCAGATAAATTAAGGCTTTGGTGAAGAGGTTCTAATTTTTGAAATGTCTCTAGGCTGTCAACAGATGTCGAAGGCAATGAGTCTGAGTGCACCTTGTTCCCATCACACAAATTAGCATCGTTTCTAGGTAGGGTCTTTCTGAATTTCCGTCCTAAATCCGTCCATAGGACATTCGTCAACATAACTTTGAGTTGCCTGTTACATACATAAATAATTAATGCATACAGTACTAAACATTGTATAACACATGAATTCATCACAAACTATATGAAAATCTGTAAGAGCACTAAATTTCAGTTCTTGAAGAGTTTAGAGTAATAAATATCCTAAATTAAGAAATTTGCCTAGCCATTCTCAAATATACATTCAAAAGTAATCTTACTTGGGCCTCCCCGGTGGTGCAGCGGTTGAGCGCTGGGTTGCGAAGGTGCCCCCAGCCTCTGCAACGCTGGTTCGATCCCCGGCTGCTCCCCAGCCACCAGCCACCAGAGGAGGGTCCCACATGGCACGCAGACCTCTCCTGCCGCCCGCTGCTCCCCTCAGCAGTGTACTTTGGTCCTTCTGCCTGCTCTGCTCCCCGCTCTGGCCCTGGTGAATTCTCTCACCCTCCCGCACCTCTGGCTGTACCCAGTGCTTGTATAAATAAAAATAAATAAATCTTTTAAAAAAAAAAAAAAACTCTTTAAAAAAAAAAAAAAGAGTAATCTTATTTGGCCCACCACACTGACCATAAGGGGCCAAGCTACACAAAAAGCACTAGGTCCGAACTCCCGTCACAAAGCCAGGCTAAATTCTCCTCTCCAACACTGGTTTGAGCCCTCATGCACAAGCCTCTAGTAAACCTACTAGTTTAACTACAGCTAGCTGACCCTGATGAATTCTTTATCTCTGAGGGCAAAGGACACATTCTTTTGTATCAATATCCTGTAGCACATTTTATGGTGACAGATGAGTGGATTAACACAGCTATTTAAAAAGATGAATACTTGTCATTAGACTAGAGAATCAAAGGGGATTATACTAAATGAAATAAGTCAGAAGGAAAAAGACAAATACTTATGGTTTAATTCATGTGCTAATTATACAGAAACAAACAAAAAGAAAAAAACAAACCCTAAGAGTCTGATTATAGAATTCAGGCACTAGAGGGGGAGGGTGAAAAGCAGGGGACCCAACACCCTATGGTGGGAGCTATGGGTGCCTTTGATGGTAGGTGTGGTACAGTAACAGACATCTGAAGAGGTGTGATCCTATACCTACAAAGCATATTCAATGCTGCAAACCAATGTTATTTTAATAAAATTAATAACAAACAAGCACAATAAACAAGAAAAAAAACAATACTTCAAGGGGGGGGGGAAATCAGATTTCCAAAGTTACCATGTTATTAGATTCATATACTCAGTTTTCAACAAAAAAATCACAAGGCCTGCAAAGAAACAGCAAAGTATGGTCCATTCAAAGGGAAAAATAAATCAACAGAAACTAACCCTGAAAAAGACCTGAAGACAAATCTACTAAGCAAAGTCTTCATAACAACTATCTTAAAGATGCTTAAAAACTGAAGGAAGATTAGAAGGAAATCAATAAAATAACATATGAGTAAAATGGAAATATCAACGAAGAGACGGAACATCTTAAAAGAAACTAACAGGAAATTCTGGTGCTGAAAGTTCAATAAGCAAAACAAAAAAACATCACCAGAGGAATTTCAAAAGCAGATTAGAGCAGGCAGAAACAAAAATCAGCAAACATGAAGGCTAATTATGTTTTTTTACATCTTTGTACTCCCCATAGTTCCCCAGCCACCCTATCACCTATGAACCATCACCATAGACAGCTGTATTCTTCCCTGCCCTGTTTTGACTTACCATCCCTTCCCCTCCCTTGCTATATGCCTCAGATCTATGGTTAACTTGGAAAGACAACTTAATGACTAATGGCTGAGAGGATTATCTGGCACTGTGTCAGGGACATAAACACACACACAAAATCAAACAGCAGGGCCTTTCTGGTGGCACAGGGGTTAAGTTACAGCACTATGAAGCTATCCACAGCCACTGCAGCACAAATTTGATCCCCAGCCAGGGAGATAAACCACATGGCACAGTAGACCTCTCTTGTCTCACCCATGGCTCTCCTTAGCAGTCTGTTTCAGTAGATCTGCCTGTTCTGCTCCCCACTCTGTCTCTGATGAATCCTCTCACCTGCATCTCTAGCCTGGACATCAGTTCTTATATGCATAAATAAATAAGTCATTAAAAAAAAAACAAATAGCATAGTCAAAAAATAGTAATTCAGGGAGAATTTTATATCAAAGTGACAAACTCACAAAGGAAAGAGTAATAACCCAAAGCTAGTCACAAGCAAAGAGTGACCACCAAAGAGGGAAAAAAATAAGCAAACCTGAAGATAGAACAATGGAAATTGTCAAGTCTGAAGAAAAGGATAAAAAAGAAAATTAACAGAGCCTAAGGGAACCGTGTGACAGACCAACTTGACCACAGATAAGGATTCCAGAAAGAAAAAGGACAACAGAGCAGAGAAAATATTTGAAAAAATAATTATAAAAAGCTTCCCAAATTTGAAAAGAAACATCAACAGAAACATCCAAAAAGTTTAAAATACTCCATGTAAAATGAATTCACACAGATTCATTCTGAGATACATCATAAACTCTTGAAAGACAAAGACAAAAAGAGAGTCTTGAAAGGAGCAAGAAAAACATAATTGAGAGATACTCAATAAGATGATAAAGAAATTTCTCTCCTTAATTTTGAAAGCCAGATGGCAGTAGACTAATAAATTGAACATTCTGAAAGAAAAAAGCTGTCAACCAGAAGTCCTTTACTGACAAAACCGTTCTTCAAGAATGAGAAAGGAATTAAGACAGTCCCAGACCAAAAAAAAAAAAAAAAAAAATCCTACCCTACAGGGAATGCTCAAAGAATATCATAAAGTGAAATGAAAAGACACTCCACTCTATACCATATGAAAAAATAAAGATCTCAATAAAGGTAAGTACATGAGCAATTATAAAAGTTATACTATCGTGACATTGGTTTGTACTCTACCTTTTGTTTCCTACATGATTTAACAGACTAACACACTTCACAATATTTGCCTAAAGGCTATTATTATTCCAACTTTGATTTATAACTATTTTTGGTCCTAAGTAGTTTTGACATAAGTTCTTTGCTGAAAGAATTTTCACCACATAACCAATTGGCCATAAGGCAAATTTGTCTCAAAAGATAAAATAACTGGTTGACTGATTTCAAGTTTAGTTTTAACTGACATATGCCATACTAAAAAATCCTAACATATGAAGTGTAAAAATCCTTCAGTGAACAATTCATTTCCAACCATTTAAAACAAATGGGTTGGTAATTAAGTCTCCAAGAACACTAATTATCAATTTTTTGGATAATTTAGATAAAATAGCTTGTTCTCTAATGTCATCTTACCAAATCCATCACAAATTAGAAGTTGGAAGCAAAAGGAGATTCAATCTCCTCCTACCTCCCCCAAATGAAATGGTAACATGATTCCCACAGAGCCTATATTTTTTAAAAATGATAATATTCTTTTTGCTATTTGATAGTGGAAAATGTGTGTTATATAAAGAATTTTGTGATTTGGCAGAGACTCAGGCTCAGATGATGTGGTAAAATGTAAGAACTAGGCCTGTTATGACAGTTTAAGTGTAGTTCAGATATATACTATCACTTATGTAAGTTACACATAATGATAAGAAACAGTAGTACCTATCTTCCGTTCATTTTACTTCCACGGAAATGTGAAAAGACTCACATGATATTTTTTGATATTAAGAACTTACATTCAATATTAGATTGTGAATCCTTCATGATCAACTTTGAGGAAGTATTGCTACTTTTTTTAAAACTCAAATACAACCAAACTGTGAAGCAATTATTTTATAATTAGTTATATAGTAGAAATTTTTGTGGCTGAAACTAGATGTGGTATGATTCCATTCATAAAGAATGTCAAAAAAAAAGCAAATATATAGAAAGAATAGATAATTGGTTGCCTTGAGCTGCAGGTAAAAAAAGGAGAGTAGCTGATAATGAGCATGCAGTTTCTTTGGGGGTATAACAGAAATATTCTAAAATTTGATTGTGGTAATGGTTACAAAACTCTATAAATGCACTAATATTACTAAGTTAGATTTCAAGTGGATGATTTGGTAAAATGTAAACATATTGCAATAGCTATTTAATTTTTAAAAAGGGGGGCCTCCCTGGTGGTGCAGTGGTTGATTGCTGGGTTGTGAAGCTGCCCACAGCCTCTGCAGCACCGGTTCGATTCCCGGCCGCCAGCAAGGGACCCACATGGTGCAGCAGACCTCTCCTGCTGCGCCCGCTACTCCCTTCAGCAGTGTATTTCATCAGTCTATCTGTTCTGCTCCCTGCTCTGGCTCTGGTGAATTATCTCACCCTCCCGCGTTTCTGACTGTACCCAGGGCTTGTATAAATAAATAAATAAATAAATATCTTTTTTTAAATAAATAAATAATAATTTTTAAAAAGGGATACTGAAAGGTATTAGGATCTTTAAAAATAAGATCAAACACAGGAGACATTATAAATAATACAAATGTATGAGGAATATTTTCCCCTTTCCAGATATATTTTTCTTGCATTTACTTCCCTGCACACAGTAGCAACTCATATTTCAGAAAGCCTAGCAGAACTCAGTAATATCTGTGACTAAATAAAAAATAAGTCTACTAATATCCAACCAAGTTTTCCAGAGATATACTAATATTCCTCCCCATAATAATTAGAAGATCTAAGTAAGGCCAATATTACTTATATTCAGACTTGGGAAAATTAAATGAGACAATTAAGGGTTAGCCTAATGCCTGGCATACAATAAACACTCATCTATTGAGCTAACAGCCTTAATTATAAAAAGTATTCAGATCCAGTGTGATAACAGTATTCATATTGTTCATTACTGACATTCCAGCAGGAATCATTAGTAGAGCAGGAAATAATAATACAACTTGGTAAGAATATTACATTTCATAACTAGGTACTTAAGTGCAAATTCTATAAACTCATTGGTAATGAAAATGAGATCAATAAAGGTGGAAAATGAAACTTGAGTAATAGAAGTTTTGAACTATGCAAGGCTTTCAGGATCTATCTCTATCATCAAACAACCTTGCATATGCAAATCTTTTAGGGAATGTTAATTTTTTACTAAAAATATGATTTCTCTACTTGTAGCACTCTACCTTGGTTCAAATTATATTTGAAACAAATATAATTTTTAGTATGATCTCAGTAATATTTAAAGAAACCAACTCTGTAAACTGAGTGTGTGGTTATTCTGAGGCTTAATACATAATCATTGCAACATCATGCTGCCCTGTTCACCGTTACAATTTTATCCCCTGTTAGAGGATCAGGAGTAACCGATGTTTGTATATTTCCTCAGACAATTTACCTAAAAGGGAAGAATAAAACTAAGTAACAGTGCTTTGATATAAAGTCAAGAATTCCCATTAATCTTCTAGTTTGTGTGACTTCCCCAAAATTTTAATTTTTACTTTACTATTGTCATTTTTTTATTCATTCACTATTCTAAAAAGAAAACTCAATACCCTTTTGTAAAATAACAACTTTTTAATCACTTGCTGATTCCAAATCTAAAATGCTCTAAATTCCTTCTGTTGATAGTTGCAAGTTGAATTCCCCCCGATATTTAATTCGTTATATCCATTAACAAACACTATGATTTGAATCACAATTGCTAAGTGGAGCATCTTTTTCACTACAGACTACAAATGATTAATTAAGCATTATAATTTGTGTGTGTGTGTGTGTGTGTGTGTATGCTGTTTTATCAGCTGAAGTTTTCAATGGACAAATGTTTTCAATGGACAAGATGTTTTCAATCAAGATGTCTTCAAATGGACAAAAAACAAGGGGTTAAAGATGACTTAGAGGAAGTTAAGAGTTTGGAAAGAACCTCAGAGGCCACTGAGTCCAATCCTTATGTTTTAAAAGTTGCAGTAATGAAAAAATAAATAAATAAAAGTTGCAGTAATGGAGACGCAAAGAGTTTAAATGAATTGCCCATAGAAACACTATTTATACAAAGTATGAATCCATCATGTGTCACACACATACCTTTCTGATGAGTTCACAGAAGTGACAGGACGCCCACGGACACCTTTTTTACTTTCATGATCAAGAGAGAGGACTTTATTTCTTAGGCTTCTTTTCCACTAGGAAAAAAAAGCGGGGGGGGGAGGATTTTAATAATAAATATAGCAATGAACATAAAAACATAGACAGACAGATAAGAGGCACTGAATTTTTCATTTAGAAATTCAAGATAAACAGCCAAATCCCGTAACTTACAAGTAAAAAAATGTGCAATCTACAAAAAATCCTGGCTCTTTTGCTAGTACAGATACGTAAGTCCACCAAAAAGTAGTACAAAGAGATTTAAAAATTTCAAGGTTTAGGAAATCGACATTTTGAAATCCTGAAGCTTATGAAAATTATAAACACCTTTAAAGGAAATAATAAAAATTATTACATGCCAAGTTAAATAGGATCTATGATTCTGAAGTAACTGCATTTTTAACAATTGGAAGGGATTATAATTGGTTCCCCAGGAATTGCTTCATGGATACTGTTTGGAAAGAATCAAATATATTGCTCATAGGTAACAAAATGAAAAGACAACCTACCAAATGTGAGAACATGACTGCAAATCACATATTTGTGTGTTAATGTATATATTAATATCCCAAATATTTATAAACTCTCACAACTCATTAGCAAAAAAAGTCTGACTTTTTTAGTTGGCAGAGGATCTGAAATGACATTTTAGCAAAGAAGACTTACAGGAATGAGGGGTACATGGGTACTCTCTGTAGTATTCCCTCAATTTTTCTGTAAACCTAAAACTATTCTGAGCTCTGCTAATTAAAAAAGTAAATAAACGGATAATACCAAGAGCTGACAAGGATACACAGCATCTAGCACTCTCTACATATTGCTGGTGGGAATGCAAAATTGTGTACTTTGGAATCAATTTGGAAATAAACACTAAATATCATTCAGAAATTTTACTCATGGGTATTTATCCTGGAAAAACTAAAACAGGTTCACACAAAAACCATACGCAAATATTTATAGCAGTTTTATTACTAATGGCCAAAAACTATTAACAACCCATATGTCTTTCAATGGCAGAACCAATAAACAGAAATATTAATACACACAACGTGGAAGAATTATAATAGCATTATGCAGAATAAAAAACTCTCAAAACATTATATTCTCTATTTTTGCATTTATGTGACATTCTTCAAAATATGTAGTATAGGTACAGAAAAAGTTACCACCATTTATGGGTGGGGATAGAGAGCATCTACAAAGGGAATGCCACCAATGAAGGTTTTCAGAATGATGGACTCATCCAATATGTGCATTGTGATGATAATAATATGAGTCTATATATATCTTATAACTCAAAGATCTGTATACTGAGAAAAAAGAAGTATAAATACAAACACACACCTTTATTATGGTATGGTTATAAAAGTGTATACCTTTGTCAAAATTCACAGAACATTTAAAATGGATTGATATAATTGTGTGAAAATTAATCCTCAATAATATTTAATGCAGTATATACACATTAATTTTTAATGAGGTACAGCAGAAACTTACATGTTATAATACCATGTTACTTCAATTTTTAAAAGTAGGTTAAAAGGGAGAGCAAAAGGTTTAAACACATATCATAAAAATATACATAATGGCCAAGCAATATATAAAAACTGTTTTAGGGCCTCCCCGGTGGCACAACGATTGAGCGCTGGGTTGCGAAGCTGCCCACAGCCCCTGTGGCACCGGTTCAATCCCCGGCCGCTGGGCGAGGGCCTCACATGGCGCGCAGACCTCTCCTGCCGCCCGCTGCTCCCCTCAGCAGTGTATTTCATCAGTCTGCCTGTTCTGTTCCCCACTCTGTCTCTGGTGAATTCTCTCACCCTCCTGCGCTTCTGACTGTACCCACAGTGCTTGTATAAGTAAATAAATAAATCTTAAAAAAAAAAAAAGCAACCCTTAAAAAAAAAAAATAAAACTGTTTTAACACTATTAGTCATCAGGGAAATGAAAATTAAAACTAACTCCAAAAGACCATCAACAAAGAAATACTGTAAATAGTGTTATATCCTAATGTAATCAAGTATTAGTTAACAATAAAAAGGAATAAACTACTGATGGATGCAAAATAGGGATGGACTTCAACAACATTTTACTGAGCAAAAGAAGTCTAACACTGGAGTATAAATTGTTTAAACAGGCAAAACTATCTTATGGAAATCAGAAGATTGGTTGCCAAGAGTGGATGAGGCTGGGGGCAGGAGCAACAAAAAGATATAATAGAAAGGGACTCAGGAACTTTCGAAGCTTATGACAATGCTCTAATTTCACTGGGATATTGATTACATATGTTTGTTTACACTAGTCAAAAGATCTGTGCAGCTTACTTGATATAATTATATCTCAATAAAAATCACAAATAAATGAGTAAGCTAAAATTGTGTTAAAAGGGCCTCTCTGGTGGAGCAGGGGTTAAGACACAACGTATGAAGCCATCCACAGCCACTGCAGCATGAGTTCAATCCCCGGCCAGGGAACAACCCACATGGCGCAGCAGACCCCTCCTGACTTACCCGCTGCTCCCTTCAGCAGTGTGTTTCAGTCAGCCTACCTGTTCAGTCTCTGGTGAATCCTCTCACCCCCCCCCATACCTCTGGCCTGTACCCCAGTTCTTGTGTGCATAAATAAATAAATCTTTTTTAAAAATTGTGTTAAAGACTATGGAAAAGGATACTTACCCCATTCTCTTTCACTGAAACTCACTAAAAAACAACTTCAAAAAAATGTGAAAGAAACAATGAAGCAAGACACTGACATACTCTCAAACTGCACAAACTATGAAGTACACTTGAATACTGTGAATCTAAGCCAACAAGGACACACCATACTCTTGATATATGTGCCACTTCAAATCTCAAACAGGATACATATTTCTCAAAAGTTAAGTGTCACTATCCTAAGGAAGATATCCAACTAGGGCATTAAACTACTTATAGGAAAGAAAGTCGGACTCTGAAGAGGACTTGTTCATTCCATGGATTAGCAGGAGCCAAAGGAGAAATAAAGCTGCTAGCGTCTCAGGAGGAAAAAAAAAAAAAAAAGACTGCCAAAATGAAGAGGAGGTAAGGAAAAAGGAGAAGACACCAGATTATACCACAAAGATAATACCTAAAATGTAAAGCACATCTGCCTCTTGAAGGGCAAAAACTAAAAAAAGGTATGTAATGTATTCCCCAAGGGTAAAGGAAAAACATATTTAATAAGATACTGCTTAAGAAAACTCAACAAAAAGCATCTTTCTACTTCCAAGAAATATGTGTGTATTAAAAATTATATATGTTGTGTATATAATTTTACTCCACAATAAATTCTATATTCTAAAACATAAAATAAAATTTTCTTATAATAACATTTTTTCTTCCTTTTTAATTGGCAACAATTTTACTTCAAGATACAACCCAATGCTAGTAAGTTTGTAGAAAAATGAGAACTCTCATTGTGGCAATATAAATGGGTGCAAATTTCCAGTGAGAGAATTTTGCAATATTTACTGAAATTTAATATACAAATTTCCTTAGAACTATAATTCCACTTAAAAATTGCTCCCTATGAAGAAAAAATGACGTTCACTGCAGTATTATTTCCATTAGTAAAACTCTGGAAACAACCAAATTGTCTAATCAATACACTAAGTAAATATAGTATATCTATATGATAGAGCACTACAAAATCATCACAAATTAAAGAGGTAGATCTAGATTTGTGAAAATAGAAAAAAAATATTAATTAACTAAAAACAGCAAAGCACAAGTCAGTATATTTTATGATCCCTTTTCTGCAACAATTGAAAAATAACAAACTTACATGTGGGCATATGCATATTTTTCCTTGAAAAGAATGGGGAAAAAACTGTTAATAGTGATTGCCTTTAGGAAAAAAGGACAGAAAAGAATTCTTTATTCACATTACCTCACACCTTTCTATAAAGCCCAAATTTTCTAACGTTAGGCAATTTTTTTTCTTTTTATGTCAACAGAAGTCATCTGGTCCCATTTATTATTACCCCTTTTTTGTACCTTACATAAAAAAACCATCGAATGTATGACTGAATAATTAAATTTTTAATAGTTTTAAAGCAACTAATATTAATGACAAACATTTCCTCTGAGAACAAGTTATAGCAAATGGTAAATTTTTCTTGTCTGCATATTTGGAGAAGTGAGTCTTTAAAAATTATACAGTTGTGGAACCTCCCCGGTGGCGCAGCAGTTGAGCGCTGGGTTGTGAAGCTGCCCGCAGCCTCTGCAGCGCCGGTTCAATCCCCGGCTGCTCCTTGGCCACTGAAGGAGGGTCCCACATGGCGCGCAGACCTCTCCTGCCGCCCGCTGCTCCCCTCAGCAGTGTGCTTCAGTCCCCTGCCTGTTCTGATCCCCGCTCTGGTGAATTCTCTCACCCTCCCGCGCTTCTGACTGTACCCAGTGCTTGTATAAATAAGTAAATAAATCTTTTAAAAAATAAAGAAATAAAAACGCTATCTTTAAAAAAAAATTATACAGTTATGTAAATGAATGGCAAAACAATGAAATTTGAGAAGGGAAATTTTTTTCTTGTCTGTAACATAAAAACACATATTTAAGATATGTTAAAAATTGTTACCCTAACCCAAGTATTAATATTATAAAAATGTTCAACAAAAAGCAATTTACAGGGACCTCCCTAGTGGCACAAGGGGTTAAGTCGCAGCACTATGAAGCTATACACAGCCACTGCAGCACTGCACAGAGTTTGATCCCTGGCAATCCAGGGAGCTAACCCACATGGTGCATCAGACCTCTCACATCTCACCAGCTGCTCCTCTCAGCAGTCTATTTTTCAGTAGATCTGTCTGTTCTGTTCCCCATTCTATCTCTGGTGAATTCTCTCACCCCCCCTGCACCTCCAGCCTGGACCCCAGTTCTTGTATGCATAAATAAATAAAAATAAATCTTTAAAAAAAACTGGAAAAAAATAAATGCTGAAGAGAATGTGGAGATAAAGGAACTCTCTTACACTGCTAATGGGAATGTAAACTGGTCCAGTCACTATGGAAAGCTGAGTGGATGTTCCTCAGAACACTAAAAATGTACCTACCACATGGTATAGCAATTCCACTCCAAAGGACACAAAACACTAATTCAAAAGGAAACCTGCCACTCCTATGTTTACTATAGCACTACTTACAATAGCCAAGATATGGAAACAATCCAAATGCCCCAAAATAGATGAATGGGTCAAAAAGTTGTGGCATATTTATACAATGGAATATTACACAGTGATCAAAAAAGACAAACTCATGCCACTTGCAGTAACATGAATGGAGATGGATGGGATTATGCTAGTCAAAATTAGTCAGAAGGAAAAAGATAAATACTGAATGGTCTCAGTTATATGTAGAATATAGAGAAACCAAATAAAAGGTCCAAGAAAAAGTCAAAACTAGCAAGCTGGCCATCGAACTAAGGCATACAGCAAAGGAACAGGTGCAAAACAGGGGAGGTATGAACACAAGGGAATATGCTGATGGTTTACAGGTGATTCAGTAGAAGGAGAACTATGAGGGCTACAACAATGTAGGAAAAAAAATATTAATAAAATGTTATCCCAAAGTGCTACAATTATGAACTGAATTGTGCCTCCCCAAAATTCTTATGTTGAAATTCAAACCACCAATATGGACTATATGTGGAGACAGGGCCTTTACAGAAGTTAATTGAGGTTAAATGAGGTTGCTTGGGACCCCAACAACAAGTTTGATGCCATTATAAGAAGAGAAAGAAATATTAGGGTTATGGGCAATAGAGAAAAGGCCATATGAGAATACAGTAAGAATATGGCTACCTATAAGTTAAGAAGAGAGGTTTAAGAGAAACCAACTCTACTGGCACCTTAATCTTGGACTTCAGCCTCCAGAACAGTGAGAAAGAAGTTTCTGTTATATAAGTCACCTAGTCTGTATTATTCTGTTATGTTGGTCCTAGCAGATTAATAATCTTCAAATGAATAAATTGAAAAAAATCTAAGAAAAAAAATTTTAATCAACTAAGATTTGTGCCAGACAAAAGAAAAAAGGTACTTAAAAGCAGCTATCTTAAACACTTAATCATAAAATTCTTAATGGTGATAAAATTAAAGCCCAGATTTATACAGAATATTTTTTATATCATATTAACTATGTCAACATTTAAGATATACCCTCTCAAAAGAGTCTAAAAAACTTAATATTCTAGTAAACTTAAAAAATAATTTAATTGACAGTAATGACATTTAAATTTCATGAAGAAAACAAGCATGCACTAGGTATGAGTTTCTTTTTCAAATTAAATTTTATTTCACGTTGATAGAGACCACAAAAAAACCTTGCATAGTCTCATAGCCCATTTCAACAGAATAGTGTTTGCCATAAGTTAGATCTTGTTGCTCTGTATAACAGAAAAAAAGTTTATATTCTTCAAAATAAAGCAAAATAACTTAGTAAATGATTGTTTAAAAATCTTAAATTCAGAAGCACAAGGCTTCTATATAGTCATTAGTAATTATTTCCTTTATCAATTAGCACCCATTTATAAAGATGCATTCCTAAAAAATAAATAAGAATATATTCCTAGGGCCTCCCTGGTGGTGCAAAGGGTTAAGATGCAGCCTATGAGGCTGTCTGCAGCCACTGCAGCACGAGTTCGATCCCCATCTGGGGAGCTACCCACATGGCGCAGCAGACCTCTCCTGACTCACCCACTGCTCCCCTCAGCAGTGTATTTCAATCAATCTGCCTGTTCTTTCTCCCACATTCTCCCACTTTCTCCCACTCTATCCTCTCACCCCCCACACCTCTGGCCTGTACCCCAGCTCCTGTATGCATAAATAAATAAATCTTTAATTAAAAAATATATATTCCTAACATTGTTTAGTCAGTTGGAAAACAGCAGAAAAATGAACAATTAAGGAATAGCAAACATACATTTTTGCTACATATTAAACAGTCTGGTAACTACATCATATTTATTGAGTTTTCACTAAACTATTACCTGTAAATTTGTTTTCAAATAATTTTATCAGTAATCTGAAAACCTCACCTATTTAAAATCAAATAATTATAAGTTTTATGTTACACAAAAACTAATTTTTAAAAATCACAACTAAAGTGAAAATTTCAAAATTTTCAATTTGTCAGATAAAAAGTAAAGTAAAATTTCTAATGGAGGTTGATTTTTCAACAGAAGTTAGTTTGAAATATATATATGCAAAATACATATTAAAAAAACTAGCAACAACAAATGTTGGCGAGGTTGTGGACAAAAAGGAACTCTCCTGCACTGTTGGTGGGAGTGCAAACTGGTCCAACCACTATGGAGAGCTGTGTGGAGATTAATTGACCTAATAAACATAGAGCCTCCATATGATCCAGCAATTCCACTCCTAGGTATTTACCCAAAGGACACAGAAACATCAATTCCAAAGAACACCTGCACCCCTATGTTTATAGCAGCACTATTTACAATAGCTAAGCTTTGGAAACAACCCAAATGCCCAAAAATAGATGACTGGATCAAAAAGATGTGGTACATATACACCATGGAATATTACTCAGCATTCAAAAAAGATAAACACATGTAATTTGCAGCAACATGGGGTGCTGGAAGGGATCATGCTCAGTAAAATAAGCCAGAAAGAAAAAGAAAAATACTGGATGGTCTCACTCATAGCAGGAATCTAGAAAACTTAAATAAGGGACCAGGAAAAAGAATAACTATAAGAAAGTAAAAATTAAAATCAACAAATAACTATGAACAAAAGACACTCTATGGGGGGTGGGGGGCGGGGAAAGGAGGGCTTGGGGTAAAAATAAGGGGGTTGCAATTGTATGGGGAATATAAAAAATAAAATTTAAATTAAAAAAAATTCCTTAATATGAAACAAAAAAAAATAAAATAAAATATTGATGAATGAAAAATACATATGTGTAAAATAAGTAAAATAAAACTATGCTTTAAGGATAATCATTTTAGAGCAAATCACCTTAGAAATTACAGGCTTAAAAATCCCAGAACACACTACATTATGACCCAATTATCCTTTGTCTATGGAAAAATAAAACCACAAAACCAGTCTCTGTCTCCTTTCCAATATTCTTTATCTTATTTTAAACTATTAATTGAAGATTCTAATAGTTAAATAAATCTAATCTGAAATTAAATAAGAAATGAAAATCCAAAATGGACATATAATTTAAATTCAGTTTTACTAAAATATTTTTAAACATATCAAATAAGGTTTTATACTTAAATCAGTTTTTATTTACCCTCTGCAAAGGGATATCCCAGCGTTCTGAGCTTCTGAGTTTCGAGAGTGATGACTGAACATGAACCTCCTCTGGTTTTGTATTTAACATCTTTTTGATCTGAAACCAGAATTAGAAAATAATCAGTTTGACTGAAATATAAATAACATTTGAATCAGCTAACAGAACCATGTTATCCTGCATTAATATTCTGCTACTTTAGTTTTAAATTCAGTGCTTAATATTTTGGCAGTTAAATACAATTTGATTTAAAAAAAAAAAAAACCTTGCAATTACTATAGAGGTAGATAGATAATAACAATAGCTTCCTAACTATTCTCTTACCTCCAGTTTCCTAATCTTTCAAATGCTATCCTTAGAGATCTCTAATTTGCAAATTTAAATATGGTTACAATATTTAAAAACAAGAATAAAGACATCCCTTACTTAGAGATAAAACTTAAACCGGACTCTTCCACATCACCCACACATTGCAAATTCTGCCCAACCACATTGAGTTTACTCAACCTCTCCAAACCAGTCCTATTATACACTAAACTTTTTGTACATACTGCTCCCTCAATCTAGAATGCCCTTTTCTTGCTCACAATTATCCTTTCATCCACACAACTGTCACTACCACACCACAGCATTCTTATCTTTGGTACATTCGTACAATGCACTTGGTATATTGACATACATCATTTATATTATACACAGACCATATAATTATTTATCTACATTTCTGTTCTCCATACAGTATAAGTTCTTAAAGAGAGGGCCCTGACTTAGTCACCTCTATATCTCCAAATTACATGGCTCATGATACATAGAATAAATAAATGAATGAATAGATGCACCATAGCCACAAGTTTGAAATCACTTGTTTAGAATTTATATATCTTAACTTTCATAGTAAGAGAAAATGTGATATAATAACCACAACATACATAAACTAGATCCAGTAATAATCCATAAAAATTATTTCAATGAGAGTCAAGCATAAATCAAGAGGATAGAATAAATTTGAAAAAAGTGTATCTCAACCCTTTTATTTAACTAGTACCTCTGAGGTAATGCTCCCAGGCACCAATACCTATTAGTTGTACATATTCTGTATATAAATGTACTTCTTTATAATTCTTCATGTGTAAAAGACAATGTAATCTCTAAATCATTTCTTTGTATTCTTAGAGAACAGTTACTTTCTCATGGGGTAAATTGAGGGGTTCAAGCTGTTCACACATATGGATCCTTTATAAGTTTTTTTTAACCTACTCTGGATACTGTGGTATACTGTATTTTCCAAAGATGGCCTAACCAATACTCCACATCCTACAGGTAATCTTATAATGTGACACTGATAATTCTTCGACATCAAATAAGGTCTATGTTCCTTCCTCTTGAATCTGGGTAGGCCTGTGACTTTTAAGATTAGACTATAATGGAATGTATCTTCAGTCTGGCTCTCAAGTTCTGTGTTTTATCTCTTCTTCCCTCTTTTTTTCCCCTTTCTGCTCCTCAGCACACATCTTGGGAGTCCTGAGCCAACAGGTAAAAGATCTTGGATACCCTAAAGCTGCTGTGCTAGAAAGATCCCAGGGGAAAACTAAAAAAGAAATATACACCAAAATATTTGAGTCCTCCTTCTAGCACAGGAGGACTCAAGATAAGAGTATGAGAGTCACGGAGATGTCTCTGAGAAAGACGTTGAGAATCTAAGATGATTCCAGGCCCCAGCCTCCAAGTCAACCTAGGTAACACCATATGGGACAAAGAAAAGCTACCTCCAAGTAAAATCTTCCCAGAGCACAGATTCATGAGCAAAATACATTTAAACCACTGAGTTTTGTGGTAATTTGTTACATGACCCTAGTAATAACCTGGAAAGATAACAAGTTCAAATTTGCAGAAGAGTAGTTGAGATTTAGCAAATTTAAGTGTTGGGTATAATAGTTGGGTATTTTATAAAATGAGTATCTTATGAAAGACTGATGATGTCCTCTGTGGAAGACTTAATGTTCTTTTCACAGTGATTAGTTCTTATCATTTTACCTATAAGTTTCTTAAACAGTATCAGTGGAGTATTTACCCCACTAAAATATTCACGTACACTTCCAATAGGATAAACACAAAATGTCATCTACCCTATTTTCAAAAGGGTAACTTTCTACTTACCCCAAAGTATAAATATATGAAGCCTGCATACATATTGAAACTCTAAACTGGCATCAAAAGCCTTGAAAATGAAGGAACAAAGAATATATAATGGAACAAGGAAAACTTACTCAACAATGGTTCTGGGAAAACTGGACTGCAACATGCAAAAGAGTAAAATGCACACCATACACAAAAATCAACTCAAAATGGATAAAAGGCTTAAATGTAAAACTTGAATCTATAAAATATATAGAAGAAAACATAGGCAAAACATCCCATGACATAAACCTCAGAAAAAGCTTTGAGGACTCATCCCCAGACAAGGAAAACAAAGAAGATAAACAGCTGGGCCCACATCAAACTAAAAGGCTTCCATGCAGCAAAAGAGACAGCAATCAAAATGAAGAGACACCTGAGTGGGAGAAAATATTTACACATACAACTGATAAGGGACTGATATCTATGATCTATAAAGAGCTTATGCAACTCAACAAAAACAAAGCAAACAACCCAATCAAAAAATGGGTAGAATCACACCATGCACAAAAACCAACTCAAAATGGATTAAAGAACTAGACATAAGACCTGAAACCATAAAATATATTGAAGGAAATCTAGGTAAAACACTACATGACAAACACCTCAGTAACATCTTTAAAGACACATCACCCAAAGCAGTGATAGTGAAGAAAAAGATAAACAGCTGGGACAACATCAAATTAAAGAGCTTCTGCACAGCAAAAGAGACAGTAACCAAAACAAAGAGAGACCCCAGTGACAACACTAATGATAAAGGACTGGTCACAAAAATCTGCAAAGAGCTGATGAGACTCAACAACAACAAAGAAAATAACCCAGTCAAAAAATGGGCAGAAGAGCTAAAAAGAAACTTCTCTGAAGAGGAAATGCAAATGGCCAACAGGCATATGAAAAAATGTTCAACATCACTTGTCATCAGGGAAATGCAAATCAAAACTACCATGAGATGCCATCTTACACCAGTGAGAATGGCACATATTAAAAAAACTAGCAACAACAAATGTTGGTGAGGATGTGGAGAAAAAGGAACTCTCCTACACTGCTGGTGGGAGTGCAAACTCATCCAACCACTATGGAAAGCTGTGTGGAGGTCCTCAATCTGCTAAAAGTGGAGCTTCCAGTAGGATCAAAACAAGAGGGGTGGGAATTTTATGGGGATGATAACCAAGATGAAAATGCGTACATTGTACAAAAAATGAAAAATGATGTAAAAAAATAAAATAAGCTTTAAAAAAATGGGTAGAAGACCTAAAAAAAAACATTTCCCTAAAGAAGAAATGCAAATGGTCAACAGGCATATGAAAAAATGTTTATCATTACTTGTTATTAGGAAAATGTACCAGAAAGCAAAGACATGCTAAAAAGAAAGAAAAGATTAGGAACATGTCAAAATGGTATAGGAATCAACGTGAGAGATCTCCCAGTGCCAAAGCTGGAACATTTTGATCAACAAAACTAATAAAGATAGTAGTAGATTATACTCTATATAATAAATTAATTCTTATGTGTCATATTGATATAAGCAAATAACTAAATAAATAGTGGAAGAGGAGGAAGTTCAATTAACATAGGTAGAGAGAATGAAGTAGAAAATCATTGAAATATTATATAATTGTTGCAGGCAAAATTCAGTTAGATGCTAAAGTAGTGGGGAAATTTTAAGAAGAAACAGTATATTTCCATAAATTCAAATATCTCTCCCAAAATGTCTAGTTATTACAAAAAGAAAGACTAGCCGTACAACAGCATAGCCAGGCAGACACCATCTTAACTAGGTGATGGGAATGACATTATCATGTAACCCATCTGTCCATTGCCTGGTACAGAGAAGGGCACATCACTTTGTGGTATTCTTCCCCAAAATCCATAACCTTAATCTAATCACAAGTAACCCTAGACAAACCCAAACTGAGGAGTATTTCACAAAATACTGACCAGTCATGAAAGAAAAGACTGATGAACTATCATATACTAAGGACATACACAGGATCCTTGATTGGATCCTGGAACAGAAAGATGAAATTAGTGCAAAAACTGAAGAAATCCAAATAATGCCTATAGTTGGTATAAAATATATCAATCTTTAAAATCTTTAAATAAATAAATAAATAAATAAATTATATCAATATTTCTTATTTTTGGTTATTATTCTTTGATTATATAAGATATTGACATGGGGGAAGCTGAATGAAGGGTAGAGAGAAATTCTGTACTATTTCTGTAACTCTTCTGTAAGTCTAAAGTTACTTGAAAACAAAAAGCTAAAAAAAGACTGTACTGCATCTAAAAATAAGAAAGAAAAATGTATTTACTCAATATTATTAATGTCTTATGGTAGAATATCAGATTAAATTCCATGAAGCAGTAGTCTAAAACAGAGACTTTCACTTCCCTGGAGTCACTAAACAGAAAAGAAGTCAACAAAAAGGTATTTAAAATCAGGTATGGTAGCAATGCAAGATTTTCATTTTTATCTCTCTCATTTACTATAAATTAAATCCAGAACTTTAGATGGAGAAACCATACCCCGCATATCCGAAATAAGAAAAAGTAGAGGAAAGGTACCTGCAGTTCTGCTCTCTGAGCAGTCTTGTAAGGTACTTGATTCCCTCTCACAGCTCTCCTTTATGATCTTTCCCTCCCTCTTTGTTGTGGAAAGTGTACCAAGTTAAAGTTCTCTGTGCATAAGATAGATTATCTTTCTAAAAAACAGATTAATTTGGGCCTCCCTGGTGAAGCAAGGGGTTAAGACGCAACCTATGAAGCTCACTGCAGCACAAGCTCAATCCCCACCTTGGGAGCTACCCACATGGCACAGCAGATCTCCCCTCTCTCGCCCGCTGCTCCCCTCAGCAGTGTATTTCAGTCAGTCTTCCTGTTCTGTTCCCCACTCTGTCTCTGGTGAATTCTCTCACTCCCCACACCTGTGGCCTGTACCCCAGTTCTTGCATGTACAAATAAATAAATCTTAAAAAAAAAAAAACATTAATTTTTTGCGGTCTGGGAAGTATACCTATTCATCTTACAATTATAAATAAGGCTGGTCCCAGAAAGGGTTTTCTGGTTAACACTTGGTTAAAAAAGAAAATAACAGTGATCAATTTAAGTTTTACAGTATTTTTAGATAAACAAATACAGTCAATACAGAAAAGAAAACACATTCAATGAACAAGAGCAAAACTAATGCATACCTTATGTAACTCAGAAGATGAAGACTTTTTCCTTTTTCCTTCTGTGACAATTTCTACAAAGACATGGCAAAAATTATCATTTAATATCTAAATAATATAAGTAAATAAATCCTTTCACAGTCATCCTGTGCTTTAAATTAAACTCTTGTTGGAGTTAGAATTTATACTGATATATTCTACAAAACCAGAACTAAACATGAAGGTCAAAAAACAGAACAGTAGCAGAATCTCGCAAAGTCTCCATTTAACAACATATGTATAATAACAACTTTTTTAAAAGAAGAAACTTAGGGAGCTCCCTAGTGGCACAGGGGTTAAGTCTCAGCATTATCAAGCTATCAGCAGACACTGCAGCATAAGTTCGACCCCCAGCCAGGTTGCTAACCCACAGATTAGCCAGGTTGCTAATCTCACCCACTGCTCCCTTCAGCAGTGTATTTCAGTAGATCCACCTGCTCTTTTCCCCAGTGTTTGGTGAATCCTCTCACCCCCCATACCTCTGACCTGCACCCCTGTTCTTGAATGCATAAATAAAAATGAATCTTTAAAAAGAAGAAGAAGAAGAAACTGAGGTCCAAAGCCTAAATCAGAAATTCCCTGACAAAAAGCCTCCCATCCAGTAAGTAGCTCAATAAATGTTGATTGAACCCAATGGCCAAAGTCTTTGTAGATAATGAAGAAAGACAAAGCAGAGGTAAGAGCTAGAAGTTGGATTATTCTACAAAAAACACTTTTAGTTTTACTACAAGCTCAGTATGTGACTGGAAATGGTTGAACTCTTTGCCAACATTTTTCAAACTTCTTGTGAAGTTTTCTTTTATGAATTCTTTTAATCAGGAAATATTTGTTCAAGGTCCATGATGGGCCTAGCACTGTGCAAGGCAGTGAATATAGAGCAGTGAGTAAAAAAGCTTCCTGGAATTCACAGTTAATTGCAATATTTCATATCACATAATTCACAACAAAAATGGTAATATCCCTATGTATGTGGTCACTACTTTTGATAAACACACCACTGCAATTCAGTAGGAAAGGGATAACTTTTTCAATAAGTAATACTGAAGCAATTTGATAACAAAGAAAGGAGGGCCTCCCCTGGTGGCGCAGTGATTGAGTGCTGGGCTGCGAAGCTGCCCGCAGCCTCTGCAATGCCGGTTCTATCCCCAGCCACTGGGTGAGGGTCCCACATGGCGTGCAGACCTATCCTGCCGCCTGCTGCTCCCCTCAGCAGTGTACTTTCGTCAGTCTGCCTGTTCTGTTCCCCACTCTGGCTCTGGTGAATTCTCTCCCCCTCCCGCGCTTCTGACTGTACCCAGTGCTTGTATAAATAAATAAATAAATCTTTAAAAAAAAAAAAAAAAGGGAAAAAAATAAGCCTTGACCTCTACCTCACACTATACACAAAAATCAACCTGAATGGATCACAGAGCTAAATGTCAAAGATAAAACAGTGTTACTAGAATAAAAAGAAAGTAAATACCTTCATGATCATGTAGTAAATAAAAATTTCTCAAACAACACACAAGTAGACTAACCATAAAGAGAAAGATTAATAAATTCGGCTTCATTAAAATTAAGAAATTCTATTTATCATACTTCATCACAAGAGAGTAAGAAGGGAAGCCAAATTGGAAGATCATTTATGATCCATGTATTTCGATATAGCACTGTGATTGTTGGCAATAGTACTGTGTAACATGTACATCAAGGGTCTCATCACCAAAATATATAGAGAACTCCTACAGGGACCCCTGGTGGCCTATGGGTTAAGTCTCAGCCCTGCTATCACCACTACATCCTGAGTTGGATCCCGGCCAGGGAGCTAACCCACATGTCACAGCAGACCTCTCCTGTCTCACATGCGTCTCCCCTCGGCAGGGTATTTCAATAGATCCTCCTACTCTGCTCCCCACTCGGTATCTGGTGAATCCTCTCATGACCCCTCCTGCTCCTCTGGCCTATACCCCAGTTCTCCTACACACAAAAAATAAATAAATAAAATCTTTTAAAAATAAATAAATAGGGCCTCAAGGGGTTAAGCACAGCACTCTGAAGCTATCCACAGCCTCTGCAACATGAATTCGATCCCCAGCCTGCCAGGGAGCTATCCACATGGCGCAGCAGACCTCTCCTGTCTTGCCTGCTGTTCCCATCAGCAATGTCTTTCAGTCAGTCTGCCTGTTCTGTTGCCCACTCTGTCTCTGATGAATCTTCTCACCCGCCGCACCTCTGGCCTGTACCCCAGTTTTTGTATGCATAAATAAATCTTTAAAAATAAATAAATAAATACATTTAAAATATAAATTAAATACTCTAAGAGACCTTAGTATATCATTATTAGCATATAGAAAATAGCATATAGAAAATACTCTCTATTCTCAATCTCAATATGAGTCAAACAATTTAAAAATATGACTTTTTCTTAAGCACCTTGTGAAATAATTCATTCACTTACTTATCCCATAAACAGCTATTTAAGATGTTTTAACATCTACTTAGAAGATTTATTTTTTTAGAATTACAAACTTCTTAAATTTTTTATTATTTTTTATATCATTTTTCATTTTTGCACAACGTATGCATTTTCATCTTTGTTACAGTCCCCATACAATTCCCACCCTCCCCTTGCTTTGATCCCACTCCCTCCTCCCTGCCCCTGCACTAAGTACTTTACACGAATTACTGTATTTAATCCTTACAAAAGACTCAAAGATCATTAATGGTATTATCTCTGTTCTACAGATGAAGAATTTAAGTTGGAGAATCCAAATAATTAGCCCAACATCACAATGCTGATCCACCACTAGTTTGATTCCAGAGATGGCATTCTTAACCAGTACACGCTAGGCATGTGGATGCTATAGGGGCAGAAAATGAATACGGCAGTCCCTGTCACAGAGTTAATAACAGCAGTAGTTATTATGCAGTTAATAATAGCAGAGATTAAGCAATTCAGCAAGCTAGAAAATAGTGTAATTTGATAAACATCGTGTAAAAGGCACAAAGACCCATGGAAATTCAAAACGTAATTTTTTCAAGTTTGAGTTAAATAGGAGATAGTTCCTAATTGAACTGGGCTTTGAAGTAAGTTTTAGGTAAGTACATTGTAGATAGCAGAAACAGGTGAAAAGCTCAGTGGGAGGCAGAGCCAAGAGTGGAATTATCAATATAGGCACATGTGAAGTCTAGCCAGCTTCCTAAATAATTGAGACCATATTAGTTATCCATGTGGGAGGTAAGTTTGAGACAGCACCATTATAATAAAGTTCCTGTCTAGACTCTGGAGCTACTCAATCCTATCCAAAACCCATTTCCTGGATTACCATGTCCATCTGATATACTTTCTAATCCTCAACCTTCATCATCACGTTGGGAATCACATTCAGCATTCTAGGGGTCAATTCTTACATCCTATACCTTTGCTAGTCTCATCGCTTATATAATTCAACTGTACCCTTTAATCTACATTGTATTCCACCCTAGCCCACAAAATTCCTTTCCAGAGCCAAGTTTCCTGAAATTCTGAATCTTTTCCTTGAACATTTCTCTCCACCTTAACTAAATGAATCCTAGCTTTCTATTGATGACACTACTTTTAAAACTTTCAAGAAGATTCTTCTCCTACTTACAAAACCAGGAGCAGAGGGCCTCCCTGGTGGCACAAGGGGTTAAGAAGACACAACCTATGGAGCTATTTGCAGCCACTGCAACACAAGTTCGATCCCCAGCCAGGGAGCTACCCACATGGTGCAGTAGACCTCTCCTGTCTCGCCCGCTGCTCCCCTCAGCAGTGTTTTTTAGTCAGTCTGCCTGTTCTGTTCCCTGCTCTGTCTCTGCTGAAGGAGGCGATCCTATACCTCTAAATCATATACAATGTTGTAAGCCAATGTTACCTCAATAAGAAATTAAAAACAATCCCTTCCCACCACCCCTACTTCCAATTAATATTGTATCTTTATTGGAGTAATTCCTTTTTTTAAAATCCAATAAACTTGGGGCCTCCCTGGTGGCACTGGGGTTGAAGTCTCAGGGCTATCAAGCTAACTCCAGCCACTGTGGCATGAGTTCAATCCCCAGCCAGGGAGATACCCACATGGTGCAGAAGACCTCTCCAGTCTCCAGTAGACCCTTTGCTCCCCTCAATGGTATATTTCAGCAGATCTGCCTGTTCTGCTCCCTGCTCTGTCTCTGTTAAATCTTCTCAACTCCTGCACCTCTAGCCTAGACCCCAGTTCTTCTTATCTGCATAAATAAATAAAATAAATCTTTAAAAAAAAATAGAATAAGGGCCTCCCCTGGTGGCGCAGCGGTTGAGCGCTGGGTTGCAAAGCTGCCTGCAGCCTCTGCAGCGCCAGTTCAATCCCCGGCCACCAGCAAGGGTCCCACAAGGCGCGCAGATCTCTCCTGCCGCGCCCACTGCTCCCCTCAGCAGTGTATTTCGTCGATCTGCCTGTTCTGTTCGCTGCTCTGGCTCTGGTGAATTCTCTCACCCTCCCGCGCTTCTGACTGTACTCAGTGCTTGTATAAGTAAATAAATAAATCTTAAAAAAAAGAGAGAGAGAATAAAAGTCCAATAAATTGGGTAATTACCTCCCCATATTTGTGATTGCCATATACTAACCCAAAACCCTTACCGATGTTCTTAGATTACTCGATTCTCGATTCAGTTATCCTCTCTATCACTAATATTTACCATCATTCCAAAACCTAAAACTTCCACAAATTAACTCCCTGAACACTGTGGAAACTTACCTTAATTTACTCTAGTCCAAAAAACTTCTACACATGCCCAGCAACACATATTCATGAATGGATTTAGGAACAATGTTGCACTTCTCCAGTTCTCAAATATGGAACTTTTCATTCTAAAACAAAGTGTCCTTCCATCCTTCCTATTTCTTCACTCACACTGTCAGTATCTTTGTCCCCACATCTTGTCAGATGCTTTAAATTCTAATTAAAACTGAATTCTTTTCTTTTTTTTTTTTCAAGCTCTTGCTCCTAGACTGTTTTAGCACCACTAAAGAAAATCAGTAAGTGTAATGGCAACTATTACTGCTACAAACTCATGCTTAACAAAGACTTTCTAATTGACCTCCTAAGCTATTTTGAGTTCCCAATACCAACTGAACTGAACGTCTCTCTCAAAAGCTGCTTTAAGCAGTGATAGTGAAGGCAAAGATAAACAGCTGGGACTACATCAAATTAAAGAGCTTTTGTACAGCAAAAGAGACAATAACAAAAACAAAGAGAAACCCCACCAACTGGGAGAACATTTTTGCACCCAACACTAATGATAAAGGACTGATCACAAAAATCTGCAAAGAGCTGATGAGACTCAACAACAACAAAGAAAATAATCCAGTCAAAAAATGGGCAGAAGAGCTTAAAAGAAACTTCTCTGAAGAGGAAATGCAAATGGCCAACAGGCATATGAAAAAATGTTCAACATCACTTGTCATCAGGGAAATGCAAATCAAAACTACCATGAGATACCATCTTACACCAGTGAGAATGGCACATATTAAAAAAACTAGCAACAACAAATGTTGGCGAGGGTGTGGAGAAAAAGGAACTCTTCTGCACTGTTGGTGGGAGTGCAAACTGGTCCAACCACTATGGAGAGCTGTGTGGAGATTTCTGGACCTACTAAACATAGAGCTTCCATATGATCCAGCAATTCCACTCCTAGGTATTTACCCAAAGGACACAGAAACATCAATTCCAAAGAGCACCTGCACCCCTATGTTTATAGCAGCACTGTTTACAATAGCTAAGCTTTGGAAACAACCCAAATGCCCAAAAATAGATGACTGGATCAAGAAGATGTGGTACATATATACCATGGAATATTACTCAGCATTCAAAAAAGATAAACACATGCAATTTGCAGCAACATGGATGGCGCTGGAAGGGATCATGCTCAGCGAAATAAGCCAAAAAGAAAAAGAAAAATACCGGATGGTCTCACTCATAGCAGGAATCTAGAAAACTTAAATAAGGGACCAGGAAAATGAATAACTATAAGAAAGTGAAAATCAAAATCAACAAAAAACTATGAACTAGAGACACTTTTAGGGGGGCGGAGGCAGGAGGGGAGGGATTGGGGTCAGAATGGGGGGGCTGCAATTGTATGGGGAATATAACAATAAAATTTATTTTAAAAAAAAGCTGCTTTAAGTGAAATCTGGGGGAGAAAATCAAATACCACATATTTCAGTCATGTGGAATATGGGGGGCAGGGGGAGGGAAGAGTACAGGAAAAAACAAACCAAACCAAAACCCTAGAAATCTGACTATAGAATTACGACTACCAGAGCGGGGGAGGGGAGAATGGGAAAAAGGGAGGAAGGAACCCACTGGATTATGGAGGAGAACCATAGATGACCTCGGAAGAGGTGTCAACCTATTACTTCTAAATCATACAGTGTTGTAAGTCAATGTTATCTCAATAAAAACTACCAAAAACAAAGATGCGTTTACCTCCTATTAGAAGCTACAACTGCAATAACCTTAACTTCTTAATTTTTCTCTACTTTTATCCATTTCACTGTGACTATCTTTTGATTCCATCATCCCCTATTTCTTCTGGGACCTCACCCCATCAATTATCTCTTACTTGATATCCTTTCTCATTACTGACCCCCTTCCCACTTCCTATCAGCCTGAATTAAGTCTCTTATGGTCTTTAAACAAAAAAAAATGAAAACAAGCTTCTTTTCTACCTGATTTCCTACTGAAGGAAAGGAAAATCTGAGCTTGATCTCTACTATTTACTATCCTATTAAAACCACTGTCACCACTGGTAAAAGTAACTTGCTCATTGTCAAATCCAGTAGCCTAGTTCTTAATCTCTGATTTACATTGTTTTTCACTCTTTTTCTTTGCTTCCCAAATCTACCATGTTCCTAATCAGCCTAACTACTTATCAATATCTCTTTCTACTTTCTACTTTGAAATTAAATGTATTTTATTCAAGAGATTTCTCACCCTATGTTCTTTCTGTAATTCTATTCATTCCAATGACTTCAGTTAGTATTTCTACAAATAATGTGGTTTTATCATGATTAACCAGTTTTGAACTTAAATTATGGCACATTATATGTACCATACAACTGTACAGATAATACCTGAGTCTACTGGATAAAAGGATGTAACATCATGCAACACTAGTTTCTTAAGATGAAACTGGGGAATGAGGGAAGAATTTCAAAATTAGGTAAATAAGAGACACATTGCATATTCAGTCACTCTTTTGGAAAAGGGATCATGCACAGTAGCATAGCAAAGACTGAAAAATGCTACAGTAATTAACATTTTCCAACCACCATCACACTTACTTGTCCATGAAAACTGTTTTCAAACATCCTGTGACAGTAAGGTTCAAATTACATATTTGTAACCAGAAAGACCAGATTTTGAATCTTGACTCTGCTTCTTAGTTGCTATTGCTAAATTGCCTACCCTCCTTTAATCCCAGTTTCCTCATCTGCAAATCAAAAATAATAGCCATGTCATAAGGCTATTGAAATAATTTAAGTTTATAAAATTCTTAGTATAAATTTTTTAAGTTTGTATAATTCCCAGTGCCTAAGTACTCAACAAATATTTATCCTCAACAAATATTTATCCCCAGACCTCCAATGACGTTGCGTGAAGCAACTAGTTGAAAGCCTGGTATTAACTTGAACTTTCTTGTTTTAATTCAAAAATTCATTTGAAATTTGTGATATATGACTCTAATATAATTTATACTTTTGTTGTTGTTAAACATTTCTCACGATAATTCTCCCTTGCATCTAATTGTTATTTCATTCAATTGTTAGTGGACTTCTTCTAGTGCCAATATTTTTTTTTTGTATTTATGCATCCAAGAACTGGGGGGGGGGGTAGGTCAGAGGTGCAGGGGTAAGAGAATTCACCAGAGACAGAGTGGGGAGCAGAATAGGCAGATCTACTGAAATACACTGCTGAGGAGAGTAGTGAGTGAGACAGGAGAGGTCTCCTGTGCCGTGTGGGGTACCTCCCAGGCTCGGGATTGAACTCATGCTGCAGTGGCTGGTGATAGCTTGATAGCACTTGATACCCCTGTGCTACCGGGGAGGCCCAGGGCCAATATTTTTTTAAACTGTGTCCCCATCTAATTTACTGCTTTTGATGTGCTGTGAACTTGGAAAAAAGATATTCATATTAAACGAAGTCATAAGTAATTTGAAAATACAAATTTCAATATATTCTGAAAAAAGATTTAAGAAGCTTCTCATGAGTGAATTCTGGCACAAAAACCTTGTAATTTCTCCTCTCACGGCTCAGAAATGTTGTGTTCATAATTACTGATTCATGGCCACATTTAAGAAAATTAATCAGTTTTTTGGGGCCTCCCCTGGTGGCACAGCAGTTGAGTGCTGGGCTGCGAAGCTGCCTGCAGCCTCTGCAGCGGTGGTTCAATCCCTGGCCAACGGCGAGGGTCCCACATGGCACGCGCAGACCTCTCCTGCCGTGCCTGCTGCTCCCCTCAGCAGTGTATTTCGTCAAGTCTGCCTGTTTTGTTCCCTGCTCTGGTTCTGGTGAATTCTCTCACCCTCCCACGCTTCTGACTGTACCCAATGCTTGTGTAAATAAATAAATAAATCTTTTTAAAAAAAGTAATCAGGGCCTCCCCGGTGGCGCAGCGGTTGAGCGCTGGGTTGCGAAGCTGCCCGCGGCCTCTGCGGCGCCGGTTCGATCCCCGGCTGCTCCCCGGCCACCGGAGGAGGGTCCCACATGGCGCGCAGACCTCTCCTGCCACCCGCTGCTCCCCCCAGCAGTGTCCTTCGGTCCTTCTGCCTGCTCTGCTCCCCGCTCTGGCTCTGGTGAATTCTCTCACCCTCCCGCGCTTCTGACTGTACCCAGTGCATGTATAATCAAAACAAACAAACAAATAACTAAATAAATAAACATGCCTCTCTTAAAAAATAAAAAAAATAATAAAATAATAAAAAAATAAAAAAAGTAATCAGTTTTTGTAGTTCTACTTGGCAATTTTTTCCTTTAGTATTAAAAATTTATTAATTTACTTAAAAATAACAAATGCATCGCAGATAACATAGATCTGTTCTTTTTATGAAAAACTATATTTTAAAAAAATACTAAGATGAATGGAATTTTTGTTTTAAATATTTATTTATCTATACAAAGAGCTAGGGTACAGGCCAGAGGCAGGGGAGGATGGGAGAATTCACCAGAGACAGAGCTGGGAATAGAACAGGCAAACGGGCCAAAAGCACTGCTGAGGGGAGCAGCAGGAAAAAGGAGAGGTCTGCCACACCATGTGGATTGCTCCCTGGCCAGCCAGGAATTGAACCCGCGCTGCAGAGGCTGCAGAGAGCTTCACAGCGCTGCGTTCAACCCGCTGCGCCAGCGGGGAGGCCCAAATGGCATTATTTTACTTGTTTGCAAAGGTCTTTAATGTCTGGTTAGTAAAAGACAGTTGATTTCCAGAGCCTCCCTGGTGGCTCAGGGGTTAAAGTCTCAGCTCTATCTGCCGGTGCAGGGGTTAAGTGAGCGCTGGGTTGCAAAGTGGCCCGCAGCCTCTGCAGCACAGGTTCAATCCCCGGCTGCTCCCCGGCCACCAAAGGAGGGTCCCACATGGCGCGCAGACCTCTCCTGCTGCTCGCTGCTCCCCTCAACCGTATACTTCGGTCCTTCTGCCTGCTCTGCCCCCCGCTCTGGCTCTGGTGAATTCTCTCACTCTCCCACGCTTCTGACTGTACCCAGTGCTTGTATAAATAAGTAAATATATCTTTAAAAAAAAATCATCACCAGCCACTGCAGCATGAGTTTGATCCCCAGCCAGGGAGCTAACCCACATGGCACAGCAGACCTCTCCTGTCTCCTCCACTGTTCCTCTCAGCAATGTATTTCCGTAGATCCATCTGTTCTGCTCCCCACTCTGTTTCTGGTGAATCCGCTCACCCTGCCAACCGCCACCTCTGGCCTACACACTAGTTCTTCTATGCATAAATAAAAATAAATCTTTTTTTTTAAAAAAAAAAAAAAAGACAGTTGTTTTCCCCTATCTGCTTCTACATTCAATTTGTTGTAACACATGTTATTTAGCCTCTGGAAAATTCTGCCATATACATGGCAGAAAAGGAAAAAGCAGCTTGTCTTGAAATGATTATGAAAACAGTTTTGACTTCCCAGACCCAAAAAGGTCTTAGGGAACCCAGAGGTCCCCAGACCTTGAATCCAGTGCCTAAAGCAGATGCAGCCATGCTGGAAACTATCTCACTCCTACAGTTATATGAGTTTATAAAGACTTGTGGTTTAGCTTAAACCAGCTAGAATTGGGTTTCTGCTACTAGCAACTAAAAGAGTTATGAGAAATACAATATGTAATCCTTCACAGTTCTACCTTAATTAGGAGAAAGCTTAAGGAAAACTAGTACAGTCTCATGAAAGATATTTTAAAACAAACTTCATGTCTTGTTTTCTCTTCCTACTGATATCTGCAGTCTATCTATTCTAACTTAGAACTCTTCCTGTTTTATTACTCAAATTTCTCTCTTTAGAGACTTATGAAATTCTGGTGACCATAAATATCACTTCTAATCATATGAGTTCCAGTTAGCAACCACTCATAAAGAAATGGAAACTTTACACATGCAGATTCCAGAATCCCTTTAAACTAACTGATCATTTGCTTTGCACCTGAGAATTTATGTGGGAAAATTAAATAAACAGTATTAAGAATCATTTTTCAAAGTCAATGTTTATCCCTTTAACCAAACTGGAGAACAGCTAGGCAATAGATTTGTTAATGTATTTATATACAAACAATAACTTTTCAGAAAGGGCAATTCCAAAAGGGAAGTCAGGAGGAAAAAAAAAAAAAACCAATGGCTTTTTGGAATTAATAGCTTTATTTTCAAAATTTACTTCCCACAACTACTAGCATCAAATGAACTGTAATAAATTTGTTTAACCAGGTAATTAAGGACAGATGGAATTTCGTGAAGGACAAGGCTAATATTTTGCCGCTTTCCTTCCCAAAAATGTATTAGGCTAAGACAAAATGCATATGTTGGAAAAAAAGACTGCATGTAAAACTGAGTATGCACTATGGAAAGCTGTGTGGAGGTTCCTCAATCTGCTAAAAATGGAGCTTCCCTATGATCCAGCAATTCCAGTCCTAGGTATCTACCCAAAGGACACAAAAACATTAATTCAAAAGGACACCTGCACACCTATGTTTATTGCAACACTATTTACAATAGGTAAGCTATGGAAACAACCCAAACGCCCAAAAATAGATGACTGGATCAAGAAGATGTGGTACATGTACACCATGGAATATTACTCAGCAATCAAAAAGATAAACTCATGCCATTTGCAGCAACACGGATGGAGCTGGAAGGGATCATGCTCAGTGAAATAAGCCAGAAAGAAAAAGAAAAATACCGGATGGTCTCACTCATAGCAGGAATTTAGAAAACCTAATAAGGGACCAGGAAAAAGACTAATTATAATAAAATCAAAATCAACAAGCAGAGACACACTACAGGAGGGGAGAAGGGAGTAGGAACAAAACAAGGGTGGTGGGAATTTTACCGGGACTATAACCAAAATGAAAATGCATACATTTTACAAAAAATGAAAAATAATGTAAAGCACCCAAATGACACTAGATAAACAATGTGCATTTTTGTCATTTGTCAATTATACTTGATGTTCTTAGGGGGAAAAAATACACCAAAAAAACACTGATCTATTGGAAGCATATATACATATATGTACTTTTAAAGGCAGTGATATCTCTAGAATACATACACACACACACCCGGTTACATATGAAAAGGGATCTGAGGTTTGCAACTGCTTCAAGCAACGTTCCAGAGATACTTTTCACTCTCTTTTGCGGTTAAGTCCAAAAACAGTTTGAGATGCCACAAGGGCACTCCTGATTAAATCTGAAACTATTAGGACTGTCTGAAGAAAAAAAAAACGGCACAATAACAAATAAAAGCATGAAACCTAACTGCTGATTCTCTAGGTGTTGTGTACTTTACTGTAAGCTTATTAAAGATAAGAGTCCTCTTCCTCTCCTCTGGTAGCGCCACAGGACTAACACAATGAATTGAGGTATCTTTGATGGATGAGATGTTTGACAAAAGCTTGTTGACAGGAAGGGTCTCTATCTTATGTCTTGTAAATCCACTGTTGTGTTTCCAAGATGCAGTACTTAAAACTGTAGTTATTCAAATCATAAAGCAATTTCAGAAACAAAAATACGCTGAGAATAAAAAAACACAGTGAAAGCAAAGCTTCAAATCTTTAGTTCGACTTTAGCCACTTTTGGAAGAAGCAGAAGGAAGCTGAAAAAGAAAAAGGTTATTAAGCGGGGCTTTTCAGAAGAACGAGTCAACTTGCATGGTCCATCCGAGAAGTGAAGTGGCAATTCGCAAGCCCCGCCTTCCCTTCTTTGTAGCCGCTTCTACCTGCCTGGGGCGGGTGGGGGCGGTGTGAGAAAGAGGCAACGTCGAGAATAAAGGAATAGAGGAAAGTGGGGTCCGACGCCGAGAAGCTGGAAATGAAACCGGGACATTGGTGGAATTACGAGGAAGGCGTGGCAGGAGAAGAGCAAACCAACCGGGAAGATGCGTGGGTTGTGAGACCCAAGCAGGGTGTTCGCGGGAGGAGGGAAAAAATGAAAAGGGTACAGGGGTGAAGAACGTCCAAAGCTCGATGACAGCTCACGCTGGGTCCGCCGCTTGCCCGGGCCGGGGGAACCCGGGAGCCTTCCATTGTGCGCGCCCCTCCGCGCCCTCCCCCTCCCGCCCCTGTCACCCCCGCCCGAACCGGGGCAGGAGCCCGGGCAGCTCCGGGCCGCAGCGCCCGTCGCCGCCGGTGCCATCCACTTGCCCAAGGCAGGAGATCACGGGCTCAGCCCCGCTCCGACCCTCGCTCACCGGATGGAGATCGCCGTCGCCCAGGCTTTCCCTTGTCCATCTTCTCCTGCCGGAGTCGCAGTTGCTGTCGCTGTCACCTCAGGACCCCTCAGGCTAGAGAAGGGAGGGGGAGGGGGACGAAAAAGCCAGGAAAGTGAGAAGCGCGCGTGCGCAGGAGGCCCCGCCAGCCCTCAGACCGGAAGCAGCCGCCCCTCCCACCGCCGCCCGGAAGTCACTTCCTGGGACGTGTTTTCTGTGCCCGCGGCCGCCGCGGGCCCTGCGAGCCTTTTTTTGGACGCGCTTTTTTCTTTCTCTCTGCGCGTTTGGATAGTCAAGTGGGCGCGAGGTTTTAGCCCGCGATCTTCAAAAGCTTTGTTGAGTTTGAGGACTAGGGTGGCTAGAAATTAAAGAGGGGAAGCTAGGAATTTCTCCAGGTCGCTGGATTCCCTCAAGGTGGCCCCGAAATAGCGTAAATGTTTGTCCTTTTGCATTATTTATTTTCTCACGGTCTCTCCTATGGATTTGTCCTCAAGGCTCTGATTCAAACTCAAAATCAAAGACGAGCTTAAGGTGGAGAAATCATGTAATAGCCTCGCTATCGGCTTATCAGCTGAAGTGGAGATAAATTAAGTCAACCGAAGAAAACATGTCAGAGGGGGGTGGCAGGAGAGAGAAATAAGCTCGAACTCCGTCTTTTACAATATAAAATGCTGAGATGATATTGCAAGTGGAGGACTATAACAATTCGTTCGGCTAACAATTTAGGGAATAGCTCTGTCCCCTGAACTCGACCTCCAGTACTTTTAAACTGATCGTTGTTGAAATCCTTTCAAATGGTCGGTCAATTGCGAAAACTGCCCTATTCTACTAGCCATATTATGCATATTTGAATCATTTTTAATGTGTACGTTCAGCAAAATTTAAAGTAAGTTCAGCAGAATTTAACAGAGCCCTCTAGTCAGAGGCAAAACGATGCTGGAACGTTGCAAGCAAGAAGGCACTTAGAAATCGGTGAATTGAGTATTGGTCCCTACATTTCACCCCATTTTATCTGGGCCAATAAAGGCACTTCCCCTAGCTCGCCGCTAGAGCCCAGTCTAGTGCTTGTTGAGTTGTGTGTCTTAATTACTGTGTGGTGTGGGCTCAAGTAGATAGGGAGGTAAACCTTCAGGTGTTAAGGACTATTGGGCTGGGCGCTGTTTTACAAGAAAGGAATGGCTGAAAAACAGAGTTTGCCAGATACTGACTGACATTCACTACCGCGAGGCCCTAGTTTATTTCTGTTTAACAAAAACCTTGCATGCTGGAAAATATATAAAATTTAAGGTTCCTTATAAATCAACTTAGGTTGAATAATTTAGTTCAAGAATCAAACCAGTATAATTCATTAGCCAATATTACAGGAAGAAAATTAACTGCAAAAGAAGGAAATAGAGGTAAGAGATGGGAATATTAAAAAGGTAAGTGTAAATAGGCCTAATCCATTGCGGCTGAATTAAAAGTTTCAGAAAAGTAAGTAGTTTTAAAGTTTAACAGTAGAGGTTATGGATGGGAAATTAAAGTATTCAGCAGTGCAGATAGATCATTTAAATTTGCCATTAAAATGAGCATAGCATTTCTGCTATTAGTGAGGTACTGTTTCTTAGAATTGGAGCCTGTTTTGAATAACACACTTGCATCTAAGTGACTTTAGGGACAGGAAGGGGCACAGTGCAGGTTTTCTGATCCCATGCAGACCGGGTAAAGGAGGAATCAGAGTCCTCAGTGGGTTTTTGCAGGTCTTTTATTGGGGTTCACCAGGCATATGGCAGGCAGGGGTGCTGGGGTGCTGGGGGGCCCAGCCCCCAGGAAATCCTCACTCTATCTGGGCTCTCTGGCATTCTCTGCTTCTGCTTCTGCTTCTTCTTCTTAGCTTCTCTCTCGGTTTCTTTTTCGGCTTCTGCTGCTGCTGGCGTCCCCATGACGCCGCCTTTAAAAGCACAATCTTAGCCCAGGTGAATCCCATCTACCTATGTCCACACCCAGGTGTCTGCCATCTGGCATGCATTCAGGACTGCAAGGATCCATCATCTATCCTGATGGCGGGAGGGCAGAAAAGCCTGACATTTTTCCTTACCCTACAGTGACTTTTAACCTCAAGAATTGCAAAGTTGTTTTTGTAACAAATATTTTTATTGTTTTAACTTTCACTATCTGTACAGCATAGTTAACTATACTCCCGACACTAAAAAACTAAAAAATTCTGTTTCTACTTCGGGAGTCCATTACCATCTCACTTTGTCTTTTCGGAAAGACTACTGAATGATTAGTTGTTAAGTGGTAGCTTTCTTTTATAGTGTTTGATGATGCTCAGGTGAAAGCTTCCCTGTTTAAAAGATAATATCAAGAAAGGTAAATGATTTATTTAACATGTCGGGGATAGTGTCATTCTGTGTAGATTTAACTCACACGGTATAGAGCCTTTTAGATTAAAATCATTTGCAGTGAAGCTTATGTACATACAGAGATGTGAAGGGGTAGTCCTGAAATTTAGTAGTGTAAATTAATGAAAAATCAATAAACTTTTAATTAAAAATAATAATGAGTGGTCTCCCTGGTGGTGCAAGGGGTTAATAAGCACTGTAGCTATCAGCAGCCTCTGCAGCACAAGTTGGATCCCCAGTGTAGGGTAAAGAAAATATCAGGCTTTTCTGCCCTTCCAACATCAGGATAGATGATGGATCCTTGTCCTGAATGCATGCCTGATGGCGGGCACCTGGAATAGGGTGTGGGCATAGGTAGATGGGATTCAGCTGAGCTAAGACTGTGCTTTTTAAGGGCGGCGTCACGGAGACGCCAGCAGCAGCAGTAGAAGCCGAAGCAGAAGTCAAAAGAGAAGCTGAGAAGCAGCAGAACGAACGCTAGAGAGCCCAGATAGAGTGAAGACTTGCTGGCCCCTCACCCAGCACCCCTGCCTGCCATATGCCTGGTGAACCCCAATAAAAAACCTGCAAAACTGCTGAGGACTCTGACTCCTCCTTTACCCGGTCTGCATGGGATCAGAAAACCTGCACCGCGTCCAGTCCTGCCCTTACACCCAGCTGGCCAGGGAGGTGACCCACATGGCGCAGCAGACTTCTGTCTCACCGTTGCTCCCCTCAGCAGTGTATTTCAGTCAGTCTGCCTGTTCTGTTCCCCACTCTGCCTCTGGTGAATCCTCTCACCCCCCACCCCAGCAGCTCTGGACTATACCCCAGTCTTGTGTGCATAAATAAATAATCTTTAATAATAAAGAAATAAAATTATTTGAGATTAGAAATTCTGTAGCCCAATATTGTATAAGAAGATTGAGGATGTAATGCTTTTATCTTAATGGCTATGGTTCTTACTGAATGTTAAATAAAATGTTTAAATTAGGTATTCATTGTATTTTGTTTTAAGCAATGGGTATGCTTTTAACAGTTTCAAGACATAGAGGCAGTGTAAAACTAATGAACCCTTTATTTTACCCCTGATTAACAGTTTCTTTGAAGGGATCTTAATGAAATCTGCAAAAGGCCCTTTCTCATCACTAAATGCACTGACCTTAAGTACAATATGAATGTAAATAGTTTTGAATCAACACTGAGAACATCTTTACTTCATAAACTGTTTTTTTTTCCTTAAAGATTTATTTATTCACCAGGGACAGAGTGAGGAGCAGAACAGGTGGAACTGCTGAAATACACTGCTGGCAGGAGCAGTGGGTGAGACAGGAGAGGTCTGCTGTGCCACATTGGTATCTCCCCGGCTAGCTATTGAACTCATGCTGCAGTGGCCAGTGATAGCTTAATGGCACTGTGTTTTTAACCCCTGCACCACCAGGGAGGCCCCTGAAATGCCCTTCATTCTGTGCTTACTAATGGCATAGGATAGACAAAAGGATCTCTTAAGTATACGAAAGGACAGTAAATACTGCAAGCAGGTTTTAATGTGTAACCAAGGTTTAGTCCCTAACTTTTCAGATTGCAAAATTGTGTTTTCAAAAACCTTACTATCACCCATGAAATCTTTTTAAATATAACCACTTTATGATCCTAGGAAAGAAAGGAGTTCCTTAAATAAGCTAAATTGCATCTGGTACCCCACCCACACTATTTTCCTTGTGAAATTCATACAGACAGAAAGTAAAATGATGATTGCCAGGGTCTGGAATGAAGAAAAAAATGAGGAGTTAATGTTTAATGGGCACAGTTACAGTTTTGCAAGATGAAAAAATTTCTGTGGATGGATGGCAGTGATGGTTACACAACAATGTGAATGTCCTTAATGCCACTGAACTGCACACTAAAAATGGTGATAATGGTAAATCCAGTATCTTTTATTGCAATTTTTAAATAACTAATTCAAAGTAATAACCAAAATCTAGAACAAAACACAACAGCTGTGTTACCACCTAATCCAGGTTACTAGATGGATCTAACTTGAAATTCCCATTAATGGTTATATATTATTTATATCATTTACTGTAAAATGACTAGACTATTTTATATAGGAAACTAAGTGTCTAACAAATACCCTCACTAAATTTTTAGCAAATGAATGAAACAGTCAAATAAAGTGCATTTTTAAGATTACTGGTTAAAAAATGAATCCATTATCAGGATCCTTTGGCCAAATCATTTTACCTTTGAAAGTCTCACTTCTGTCTTTATAAAATAAATTTATTGGCTAAGAATATTAGTTAGGTCCCTTGCAGCTATAACAATCTTGTTTTTGACACCAAATTATCTTATCCCAACCCATTCTTTAGAAATTAAACACTTAAATAGTTTGATTCTCTCCTTTATTTTAATGGACCATTTTGATTTGCAAGAGAGAAAACAGTTACATATAGTGTATAGGATATTCTCAAATAATTCACAAATTGACATTTGTTAACTTCAGAATTACAGAAGAAACCTATAGCTTTTCAAAAATATCTTTTAAAAAATCTTTCTCCTCTCCCAAATGTGAAGAAGGAGCTGAAAATTGATATACAAGAAGCAAGAAGAACACCAAACTTCCACGACGAAAGGAAAAATACAGCAAGACACATAATAGTAAAGCTCCCAAGAATCCAGGACAAGGAAAAAATAATGAAGCTGGCAAGAGGGAAGAAACAGATAACATTCAAAGGAAAACCAATCAGGCTGACATCGGACTTCTCTGAAGAAACACTACGGGCAAGGAGAGAGTGGAGGGACATAGTCAACAGACTCCAAGAAAACAGATGCCAACCAAGAATAATCTATCCCGCAAAGCTCTCCTTCCTCTATGAAGAAAGAATAAGGACCTTCCCAGACAAACAGAAACTCTGGAATTTCATTACGACTAAACCCCCACTCCAAAAAATACTACAAGGAATCCTAAAGCCAGAACCTCAGAGGGACGAATAACAACGAAAGAAGGCCAAAAAAAAAAAAGTTATTAAAAGAATAAATAAATAAAATCAAAGGAAAGACAAACACAATGGCAAATACAGATGCTAACATATCAATATTAACTCTAAATGTAAATGGACTTAAACTCTTCAATAAAAAGACACAGAGTTGCAGCCTGGATTAAGAAACAAAACCCAACCTTTTGCTGTCTCCAGGAAACACATTTAGCTACAAAAGATAAAAATAGGCTCAAAGTTAAAGGATGGAAAACAATCCTACAAGCAAATGGACCAAAAAAGAAAGCAGGAACAGCTATACTTATATCAGATAAAACAGACTTCAAACTCAAAAAAATAAAAAGAGACCCCAATGGTCATTACATTATGATCAAGGGGACAATATTTCAAGAAGAAATAACACTCATTAACATATACTCACCAAACGAAGGAGCACCAAAATATATCAGACAACTGTTGTCCTCTCTGAAAACAGACATCAGAGAAAACACATACGTAGTGGGAGACTTCAACACACCACTATCAACAATGGATAGATCAACAAGACAAAAAATAAGTAAAGAAACTAAAGCTCTAAATAAGGACCTAGAGCATTTGGGCTTAACAGACATCTATAGAACACTAAACCCCAAAAAAACGGAGTACACATTTTTCTCAAGTGCACACGGATAATTCTCCAGGATCGATCACATACTGGGGCACAAGACAAACATCAACAGATACACAAAGATTTAAATCATACCAACCATCTTTTCTGACCATGAAGGCATCAAACTAGAAATAAACCATAAAAGGAAGGCAAGGAACTTTCCTACCTCATGGAGATTAAAAACCACACTACTGGAAGACCACTGGACTAATGAGGAGATCAAAGAAGAAATTAAAAAATTCTTTGAATTGAATGACAAGGAGGACACCAATATCCTAAATGTATGGGATGCAGCAAAAGCAGTAATAAGAGGAAAATATATAGCAATAGAAGCTCACATCAAGAAACAAGAAAGAACTCAAAGAAACAACCTAATCTCGAAGCTCAAAGATCTAGAAAAAGAACAACAAAAAAACCCCAAAACCAGTAGAAGAAAAGAAATAATAAAAACCAAAGCAGAAATAAATGAAATTGAAACTAAAATTACAATCCAAAAGATCAATGAAACCAAGAGCTGGTTCTTTGAAAAAATCAATAAAATAGACAAACCCCTAGCCAGGCTCACAAAGGAAAAAAGGGAGAAAGCACAAATAAACAGGATCACAAATGAAAGAGGAGAAATCACAACGGACACAGCAGAAATCAAAAGAATAATCAGTAACTACTATGAACAGTTATATGGAAACAAGTTCAACAATCTAGAGGAGATGGACAAATTCCTACATCTCTACAATCACCCAAAGCTAGATAAAGAAGAAATAGAACACCTAAACAGACCAATTACAATTAGCGAAATTGAAATGGTAATCAAAAACAAAAGCCCAGGACCTGATGGATTTACAAATGAATTCTACCAAACATTCAGAGAGGAATTAGTGCCTATCCTTCAAAAAACTCTTCCAAAAAATTGAGAAGGAAGGGACAATACCAAACACGTTCTATGAAGCCAACATTACACTAATACCAAAACCGAACAAGGACAACACAAAAAAGGAAAACTACAGGCCAATCTCCCTAATGAACACTGATGCAAAAATCCTCAATAAAATTTTAGCTATCAGAATCCAACAATGTATCCATAAGATAATTCACCACGACCAAGTAGGATTCATTCCAGGGACACAAGGATGGTTTAACATCCGAAAATCAGTCAACGTTATCCAACACATCAACAAAAAGAAATATAAAAACCATATGACAATATCAATAGATGCTGAGAAAGCTTTCGACAAAGTGCAACACCCATTCATGATAAAAGCCCTTGAAATTCTTGGGATACAAGGAACATACCTCAACATCATAAAGTCCATCTATGACAAGCCAACAGCCAGTATCATTCTCAATGGTGAAAAGCTGAAAGCAATTCCATTAAGATCTGGAACAAGACAAGGATGTCCACTCTCACTGCTTTTCAATATAATACTGGAAGTCCTAGCCAGAGCAATAAGACAAGAGAAAGACATCCAAGGAATCCAAATAGGAAAAGAAGAAGTCAAACTATCACTATTTGCAGATGATATGATAATATACGTAGAGAACCCTAAAAACTCCACAGAAAAACTAATTCAACTAATCAATCAGTTCAGTAAAGTGGCAGGATACAAAATCAACACGCAAAAGTCAGTAGCCTTCCTATACACAAACAATAAATCTGAAGAAGAAGAAATCAAAAAAACCATCCCTTTTATTATTGAAACAAAAAAAATCAAATATTTGGGAATAAATCTAACAAAAGAGGTAAAGGACCTATACAAAGAAAATTATAAAACACTGTTAAAAGAAATAGAAGAAGACACAAAGAAATGGAAAGACATCCCCTGCTCATGGATTGGAAGAATAAACATTATTAAAATGGCCATCCTACCAAAAGCAATCTACAGATTCAATGCTATTCCAATCAAAATTTCAATGGCATTCTTCAAAGAAATAGAACAATTATTGATGAAATTCATATGGAATCACAAAAAACCCCGAATAGCCAAAGCTCTCCTGAAAAAAAACAAGGGAATGGAGGCATCACACTCCCAGACTTCAAACTATACTACAAAGCCATAATAATCAAAACTGCATGGTATTGGAACAAGAACAGACATACAGACCAATGGAATCGAATAGAAAATCCAGAAATAAACCCACAGATCTATGGTCAACTAATCTTTGACAAAGGAGCAAAGACTATGCATTGGAGCAAAGAAAGTTTGTTCAATAAATGGTGCTGGGAAAACTGGGTCACTACATGCAAAAGAATGAAGCTTGACCACTACCTCACACTATACACGAAAATCAACTCAAAATGGATTAAAGAACTAGACATAAGACCTGAAACCACAAAATACATAGAAGGAAATATAGGTGAAACACTACGTGATTTGCACATCAAAGACATCTTTACAGACACATCACCCAAAGCAGTGATAGTGAAGGCAAAGATAAACAGCTGGGACTACATCAAATTAAAGAGCTTCTGCACAGCAAAAGAGACAATAACAAAAACAAAGAGAAACCCCACCAACTGGGAGAACATTTTTGCACCCAACACTAATGATAAAGGACTGATCACAAAAATCTGCAAAGAGCTGATGAGACTCAACAACAATAAAGAAAATAATCCAGTCAAAAAATGGGCAGAAGAGCTAAAAATAAACTTCTCTGAAGAGGAAATGCAAATGGCCAACAGGCATATGAAAAAAATGTTCAACATCACTTGTAATCAGGGAAATGCAAATCAAAACTACCATGAGATACCATCTTACACCAGTGAGAATGGCTCATATTAAAAAAAACTAGCAACAACAAATGTTGGCGAGGGTGTGGAGAAAAAGGAACTCTCCCGCACTGTTGGTGGGAGTGCAAACTGGTCCAACCACTATGGAGAGCTGTGTGGAGATTTCTGGACCTACTAAACATAGAGCTTCCATATGATCCAGCAATTCCACTCCTAGGTATCTACCCAAAGGACACAGAAACATCAATTCCAAAGAACACCTGCACCCCTATGTTTATAGCACCACTGTTTACAATAGCTAAGCTTTGGAAACAACCCAAATGCCCAAAAATAGATGACTGGATCAAGAAGATGTGGTACATATACACCATGGAATATTACTCAGCATTCAAAAAAGATAAGCACATGCAATTTGCAGCAACATGGATGGCGCTGGAAGGGATCATGCTCAGCGAAATAAGCCAGAAAGAAAAAGAAAAATACCGGATGGTCTCACTCATAGCAGGAATCTAGAAAACTTAAATAAGGGTCCAGGAAAATGAATAACTATAAGAATGTGAAAATCAGAATCAACAAAAAACTATGAAACAGAGACACTTTTGGGGGGGTGGGGGGCGGGAGGGGAGGGATTGGTATCAGAAAGGGGGGGTTGCAATTGTATGGGGAATATAAAAATAAAATTTATTATAAAAAAAAAATTCTTTCTCCTCTGCATAAGCTAAAGGACTTTTGCTCTTTACCACCTTATGCCATTGGCCAAAACCGGAAAATTCTAACAATATTTAAGTGCTTACCATGTATCAGGCATTAGTCTCAGAACTAAAGGCAAATTAGTCAACAAAACTAAGTCCTGGAATTTACACAGAGAATTATTCTCTGCAAACAGAATAAACAAGTATATGTTCCTTGGGAAATGCTGGGGTGGAGAGGGAGGGAGGGAAGGAAGGAAAGAGAGAAAGTAGAGAGGAAAATGAAGCATCATAGGGAGTTAAAAAGGATTAGAGGTTTATAGTTGCTTGTTAATTTTGATTTTTTCTTTATTATAATTAGTCTTTTTCCTGGTCCCTTATTTAGGTTTTCTAAATTCCTGCTATGAGTGAGACCATCCGGTATTTTTCTTTTTCTTTCTGTAAACCAGAGACACACTGGGGGTGGGGGGAGAGCGGAGAGGAAGGACTAGGGTCAAAATAAGGGGGGTGGGAATTGTATGGGGAATATAACCAAAATGGAAATGAATACATTGTGCAAAAATGAAAAATGATGTAAGAATTATATAAAATAAAATATATTTTTTTAAAAAAGGATTGGAGGGAAATGCACTTTCAGACAGAATGCTCAGAGAAAATTTCTCTGAGCAGCTAAATAGATAGGCAGAAACACAAAAGAAATGACATCCTAGAGATACCTAAGGTAAGAGTATTTCAGGCTGTGGACATAGCAAGAGTGAATGCCCTTAAACAGGAGAAAAAGTCCAGATGTAGCTAGAGTGAAATAAGCAAGATAGTGGTGGGAAAAGACACCTGAGAAATGGCTAAGAGCCAGGTTTGACTGCGAGTTTAGTAAGCAAAGGAGGAAATAGAAGGAAATGACATTGGAGAGCTAAGGGCCATATGGTACCTTGTAAATCACAGTAAGGAATTAGTTTCTATTTTGAGTAAGAGGAAGTCCATTGAGTATTTTGAGCAGGGATGTGAGATCCAATTTAGATGTTTTGTAAAGATCACTGTAGGGGCCTCCCTGGTGGTGCAAGGGGTTAAGCGTCAGCACTGTGAAGCTATCACTCGCCACTGCAGCACCCCCACACCTCTGGCCTACACCCCAGTTCTTGTATGAATTTAAAAAAATCTTTAAAAAAAAGATCATTGTAGCTGCTACGTAGGGAACCTCAGGTAGATAGAAATGTATACAAAGAGATTGGATAGGAGACAATAATGAAGGTGAGAGTTGATGGTGACCTGGACTGAGATGTCAAGGAGAAGGGGTGGCAAGTCATTAGATTACAGATATATTTCAAATAATGGAGTCCAAATCAGATTTGCTGATTTGGATGTGGAGTGTGAAAGAGAGAAGGGAAGTTTGCAGCATTAGCAAATTAAAGAATGGAGTTTCCATTTACTAAGATAGAAAAAACAGGAGGGAGGTAAATTGAAGGGAGTGTTTTGAACATGTTAAATTTAAGATGGATATTTTAATCAAGTAGAGAGTTGGATATGAATTTAAGGAAGAGTTACTCAGGAAATTATATTACCCAAGGAAAGTGTGCTTTTTAAATCAACCTTTTCATTCTACAAGATACTCATTATTTTGTTCCTGTTCACCCTACCACCATTTGAGTTTTCCTGTTTGCAAACTCTCATTCTCCCTAAGAGTATTCTCAAACTACTAGATACACAAACACTTAAAAAGGGCAAAAAAGAGTAATTGAATGGTGTATACTATGTGCTATTAGACAATACTGATTTTTGTTTATTTTACTCCCTGGTTGGAAAAAAGTTAGCTAAGGGCCTCCCTGGTGGTGCAAGGGGTTAAGACACAACCTATGGAGCTAACCACAGCCACCGCAGTAGGAGTTTGATCCCCCAACCAGCAGGGGAGCAACCCACATGGCACAGCAGACCTCTCTTGACTCGCCCACTGTTCCCCTCAGCAGTGTATTTCAGTCAATCTGCCTGTTCTGTTCCCCACTCTGTCTCTGGTGGATCCTCTCACTGCCTGCACCTCTGGCCCCATTCTTGTATGCATAAATAAAATAAATCTTTAAAAAAAAAGTTAGGGGCCTCCCCTGGTGGCTCAGGCAGTTGAGCGCAGCGCTGTGAAGCTGTCCACAGCCTCTGCAGTGCGAGTTCAATCCCAGCCAGCCAGGGGGAATCCCACATGGCGTGGCAGACCTCTCCTGTCTCTCCCGCTGCTCCCCTCAGCAGTGTGTTTCACTCAGTCTGCCTGTTCTGTTCCCTACTCTGTCTCTGGTGAATCCTCTCACCCTCCCGCACATCTGACCTGTATCCCAATTCTTGTATGTATGAATAAATAAATCTTTTTAAAAAAAGTTAGCTAATAAGATTCTTTGTTTAGCTTATTGAGTTTTAAATATTCTATGTCCTTCTCTTTCTTTTTATACATAAAAAAGCATTTTCAATCCAGAAATAAACCCACAGATTTATGGTCAACTAATCTTTGACAAAGGAGCAAAGAATAATCATTGAAGCAAAGAATGCTTGTTCAATAAATAATGCTGGGAAAACTGGGTTGCTACATGCAAAAGAATGAAGCTTGACTACTACCTAACACCATGCACAAAAACCAACTCAAAATGGATTAAAGAACGAGACGTAAGACCTGAAACCATAAAATACATAGAAGGAAATATAGGCGAAACACTCCAAGATATGCACATCAAAGACATCTTTACAGACACATCACCCAAAGCAGTGATAGTGAAGGCAAAGATCAACAGCTGGGACTACATCAAATTAAAGAGCTTCTGCACAGCAAAAGAGACAATAACAAAAACAAAGAGAAACCCCACCGACTGGGAGAACATTTTTGCAAACAACACTAATGATAAAGGACTGATCACAAAAATCTGCAAAGAGCTGATGAGACTCAAGAACAACAAATAATCCAGTCAAAAAATGGGCAGAAGAGTTAAAAAGAAACTTCTCTGAAGAGGAAATGCAAATGGCCAACAGGCATATGAAAAAATGTTCAACATCACTTGTAATCAGGAAATGCAAATGAAAACTACCATGAGATACCATCTTACACCAGTGAGAATGGCACATATTAAAAAAACTAGCAACAATAAATGTTGGCGAAGTTGTGGGGAAAAAGGAACTCTCCTGCACTCTTGGTGGGAGTACAAACTGGTCCAACCACTATGGAGAGCTGTGTGGCGATTTCTTGACCTACTAAACAGAGCTTCCAAATGATCCAGCAATTCCATTCCTAGGTATTTACCCAAAGGACACAGAAACATCAATTCCAAAGAGCACCTGTATCCCTATGTTTATAGCAGCACTATTTACAATAGCTAAGCTTTGGAAACAACCCAAATGCCCAAAAATAGATGACTGGATCAAAAAGATGTGGTACATATACACCATGGAATATTACTCAGCATTCAAAAAAGATAAACACATGCAGTTTGCAGAAACATGGATGGAGCTGGAAGGGATCATGCTCAGCGAAATAAGCCAGAAAGAAAAAGAAAAATACTGGATGGTCTCACTCATAGCAGGAATCTAGAAAACTTAAATAAGGGACCAGGAAAAAGAATAACTATAAAAAAGAAAATAACAAAATCAACAAACAACTATGAACCAGAGACACACTATGGGAGGTATGAGGGTGTGGGGAAAGGAGGGCTTGGGGTTAAAATAAGGGGGCTGTAATTATATGGGGAATATAAAAATAAAATTTAAATTAAAAAAAATTAACTCTTGGGGGAAAAAAAAAGCATTTTCAGCACAGCACCTGAAAAAGAAAAGTATTTTTAGATCTGTGAGATTACTAATTTTCTGTGCAGACCTTTTCATCCAGGCCACATTATAAAATAGACTTTCCTTTTTAAAGAGCAATTTGGCAATAGCTTGTAAAATGGAAGATGATAATATGAACCAAAAATTCTATTTCTAGATAAATTGCTAAGGAAACTCAATATACACACAAAAATATAGGTGTTAAGTATGACACAGCTTTGTTTATAATATCGGAAAATTGGAGCAACCTAAATATTCACACCAGGAAAATGGTTAAACAAGCTATGGTACATTCAAGCCATGGAACAATATAAACAAATAAAATGAATGAATTTTTATTAATATGGTAAACATCACAATGTAAAGTAGGAAGCCTTGACAAGAGATGTGCTTTTTTACTTCACATTTCTCAAAAAAAGGAAGATAATCACATCGAATTTCATAGAAACATCAATGTGTGAGAGCTGATATAAAAGGTTTTTGCCCTACATTAGTTAATTTAATTCTCACAGAAACCTTGTAAAGTAAATGATGTTATTACTATATTGCATTTATTCATTAAAAAAATCTATATGATAGATTCAGACACTGCTCTCAGTACTGAATATATAGCAGTTAACAAAGTTCATGTTCTCATACGGTTTTCATTCTAGTGAGGACAGACAGATAATGAAAAATATGCAAACAATTCTATATGGTAATGTAGGCCATGAAGAACAAGAAGGCAGACTAGCAGGATAGGTAGTAATAAGGACTGCCATTTTATTTTGTTTTTTAAGATTTATGTATGCATACAAGAGCTGGGATATAGGCCAGAGGTGCGGGGTTTAGGGGGCAGGTGAGAGGATTCACCAGAGACAGAATGGGGAATAGAACAGGCAGATCAACCTGCCTGGCTGAGGGGAGCAGCAGGCAAGTCAGTAAAGGTCTGCTGCGCCATGTGGGTGTTCGATCCTGGCTGGGGATCGAACTTGTGCTCCAGTGGCTGAGGATTGCTTCATAGTGCTGCGTCTTAAGCCCTTGCGCTACCAAGAAGACCCCTATTTTTTTAAAGATTTTTTTTATTCTTTTATGCATACAAAAACGGGGGTGCAGGCCAGAGGTGCTGGGGGTGAGAGGATTCATCAGAGACAGATGGAGAGCAGAACAGGTGGATCTATTGAAATACACTGCTGAGGGAGCAATGGTAGAGACAGGAGAGGTCTGCTGTGCCATGTGGGTTAACTCCCTGGTTGGGGATCAAACTCATACCTTCCTAGGTGGCTGGCCATAGCTTGAAAGCACTGAGACTTAACCCCTGCGCCACCAGGGAGGCCCAAGGACTGCCATTTTAGAGGATAAATTAAAATTCAAAAGTTGAAGGTGAAGAAACTAGAAGTCCAAGGGTAGGAAATCTGAAAGTCACTCAACTTGGCAATTTGCAATAAAGATTAAAATAAATCAATCTAGGGCCTCCCCGGTGGCGCAGCGGTAGAGCGCTGGGTTGCGAGGCTGCCCGCAGCCTCTGCGGCGCCGGTTCGATCCCCGGCTGCTCCCTGGCCACCGGAGGAGGGTCCCACATGGCGTGCGGACCTCTCCTGCCGCCCGCTGCTCCCCTCAGCAGTGTATTTCGTTAGTCTGCCTGTTCTGCTCCCTGCTCTGGCTCTGGTGAATTCTCTCACTCTCCCGCGCTTCTGACTGTGCCCAGTGCATGTATAAACAAACAAACAAAAAAAAACCAAACAAAGAAATAAATAAATAAATAAAATGTGCCTCTATTAAAAAAAAAAAAAGTAAATCAATCTAATTCTGGAGGAATCTCCTTTTAAAAGATGGTTAATTAGGGCCTCCCTGGTGGTGCAGGCAATTGAGCACAGCACTGTAAAGCTGTCAACAGCCTCTGCAGTGCCAGTTTGATCCCCGCCGGCCTCAGAGCAACCCATATGGTGAGCAAACCTCTCCTGTCTCCCCTCAGCAGTGTATTTTGTCAGTCTGCCTGTTCTGTTCCCCACTCTGTCTCTGGTGAATCCTCACACCCTCCCGCGCAACCAGACTGTACCCCGGCTCTTGTGTAAATAAATTAAATCTTTTTTTTAAAAAAAAAAGATGGTTAATTATATCAAAGCAACTGAGACCAGCAACAATAGAAGAAATAGAGTTTTTAGTGGAATAGAGAAAAATCTAGATAAGTTGGGTGTTTTGAATGACCACCTTCATAAAAGAACATCTGGCTGTGAGAACCAGAGAAAGATTCAAGAAGTGAGAGTTAAATCAATGCAAGCGAGCACATTTTAATTTTGCCCTAATCCTTGATAACAACCTGAATGGAACTGAAAACCAGTTTGAGTGCTGTTTACTGAAACTGGGCTACAGATTGCCAGTATCAACATTAAGAAATTAAGGAGAGAAAATATTAACGTATTTGAAAGTCAAGAGCCTAGTGTGCAAACATTTATTTAATGGTTGTTTTGGCCATAGGGGGAACCACTTAACCTTTCATAGTCTTTCCTTTGCCCGTCAGGCTCTGTCCACAGTAACTGTCTTAATTAACTTCTCCGTCATCCTTTTTTTCCTTCTCCAACATCAGAACAGTCATACCTTCTATTATTAGATAAGTTGATCATAACCTATGCTGCCTGGCTCACACTGCACCCCCAGTATCATCTCCTGACATTTATTTAACAACAAAATTCATTAAATACTTATTGTGGAAATAAACAAATACCAAATAAGAAAAGCAAAACCTATTTATTCTAAGATTGCTATAGTAAGGAGTCAGACATCATCACTTATATTTTAGCAGAAACTAAAGCAGAGAAGCGGGAAAGTTTTAAAGTGGAAAAAAGGGAGGGCTTCTGGTATGTTCTGGATGGAAACTTAGAGAAAAAATTTAGGATGGAAGGTCTCACAAGAACAAACACCAGAGGTGGGGTAGGGATGATTAATGTGTCTTACACTAAACCTGGCTATGGAAGTTTCCAGAAATCCAAAGTGGGGTCAGAAAATACTATCAGCTAGGGGTGGGGGCAGAGAGAATTACTGATCTTAGAAGGCCAATACAATCTGGCTTCAAGGTGAAAATTTCCACAATAATTCCATCAAAGAACAGTATAAAAGAACACCACCTGCCCTGGCAAAAGGCAGATCTTGTATTTTAAGCCTGCCCGCCTGTTTTTATGCAGGTGTCCCTTTCTTAACCCCTTCCAAAACTACAATTCTTATATTTGAAGACTAACCACCTGTGTCCATGCTTGCGTCCCTCTTTCCTTGTTCTCTTTTCCTTAATATACTTGCTGTGTGCTGATGAATGGGAACATCTGCTGAATTTTTTCTCAAAAGGACCCAAGAACCTCACACACTAAACCCCATCATCTGAACCCCAATATCCTGATTGAAAACAATTTGCATGGGGTAATGTAGATGGGCTAACTAGAAGCAGGGCATCATATGTGATTGGTTAGGGCTGTATATTTGACTTTCTCTGCTGTTTCCTAAGTTGAAAGTGGGGAAGTAAAAATTAGGGAAGCTGTCAGTTATTTTTCAAGTCCTGGCAGTACTGGGCAATTGTTACAGAAGTTGTTTCATTTCCTGGATTGTCATCAGATTGACAGCAATCTGATTTCCTTGAAGGCATACTTAAAGCAGGCTTGCTGCCTGGGTAATTTGCTACTGGTGGAGAGTCAAAATTCTGTTTTGTTTGTGGTCTGGGTATTGTCCCCTAGTATATTTGATGGAGGATAAGAATAGAAAACTGGAAAGGAGATACAAAGTCAAGAACCTAACTCACACAAGGAGGTAGGGGTGGAAGGGATTAGCATAATCCATTAACCCAGTTATAGAAACCAAGACCCTTAGGCATCAACGCCCCATCAGGAGGTGCAACACCCAGAAACTATCAGACTGCTATAGGGAGTGTCAATGGCACAAACCATCCACCCACAAAGATGAGCCCCTCCCTGAAGATGATAAAACCTAACAGCCCTCACAACCTGGCAGCACTTCCATTGCCCACCTGTGACTATGCAGGTGCCTCTTTTCACCAACTCTCTCCTCTGCAGGGCAGCATCCTCCTGCCTGCCTGTGACCTGTACCATGCCTGGGCTTCTCTTCACTGATCTCCCTCAGTGGAGACAGCTCTCCTCAAGGCCGCCCGCCTGCAACCATGCAGGGCTCTCTTAGCAAACCTGTCCCTTTCCAGGTAGCTCTTCCTGCCCGCCTGTGTCTATGCAAGTGTCTTTTACCCTCCTATCCCTCTTTTTTTTTTTTAAGATTTTATTTATTTATACAAGCACTGGGTACAGTCAGAAGCGCAAGAGGGTGAGAGACTTCACCAGAGCCAGAGCGGAGAGCAGAGCAGGCAGACTGACAAAATACAATGCTGAGGGGAGCAGCAGGCAGCAGGAGAGGTCCGCACACCATGTGGGACCATCACCCGGTGGCCGGGGATCAAACCGGCGCTACAGAGGCTGCAGGCAGCTTCGCAGCCCAGCACTCAACCGCTGTGCCACCGGGGGAGGCCCACCGTCCTATCCCTTTTATAATAACCTGCTCTTTAAATATAACTACCATCTCTGTCTCCTGGAGAAACTTGCCGTGTGCAGCGGAAATAGGAGCTCTGGTGAAACTTTCCCAGAGTGAACCCAAGGTCCCTGCACTAACTCCAAAAACCACATCATAGAGACCTTGCAAGGCACATTCTAGTAAAAGAAAAATAACCATGGCACCACCAAGCCAGTCTACATGGATCCTACCTCCCCACAGAACCACCACGCTGAGTCGGAGCAGGCAGGACTGTTGTGTAGGACGCGGAAGTCCGCCATCTTGTCAGTTCACCAGTGCCTTACCAGAGCCGCTCGCTTCATACCAAACCACGTCTGGCGAAGACTGGCTCGTGGCCTCTGGCCACACTTCAATCATAGGGAAATGGAAGAAGTAGATGAATTCTTACTCCTTTCCCCTTAATGATCTCTCCTGTGATGAAGTTTATGTTGGCTTTGCGAGGAAGGTCCTGCAAGATGGAGCATCCTCACAGGGACAGGGGCTCCTTCTACTCTGCCCCTCGCTCCTCCTCTTGGGTTGCACTCCCTGGGAACCTACTAGAAAGTAGTCCTTTGCCTCGGGCTCTGCATTCCAGGTCATTACTGACTCTAGCTGGAATAAATGAAAGATAAAGTGCTATTAAAAAATTAATTTAAGGATAATAGCATTCCAAGAGATTTTTCACTGAACTGACTCAGCAGAATTCTTGTTAACAACCGGAGTAAGCAGATGGAAGGATAGGGCCCAATATTGAAGCCCAATGAAAAGGAAAGCTTAGAGGATCCAGACACAGATTTGGTCAAAGTTCCTGTCTTATTCATATATGGGCAAAGCTGAAAAATAATTTGAAATCTATTCCTTTTCTCTTTAAAAAATTTTCTTAAAAACCCAAAATATATTCTTCACTAGTAGTTCCTATCTCAGCAAATAGTATTTCTATCCACCTAGTTGCTCAAGTCAACCCTCTGGAAATGCTCCCCTCCTCTCCTTGTTAGTTACTAGACAATGAATCATTCTCTTAGTACTTAGCCTTGTCCCGGCATACATTCACCGCCAAGGTTCTGCGTTATGAGGTATATTCTACTCCCTTTCTAATCTTGCCTGTTTCTCAGACTTAGCTTTGCTGACACAAGAAAGGACATCATGATCTGGACATGGGCCAGTCTTCCAGCCCATGTTGACCAGTCTTCCAGTCATGACTCTGACATTCTACTTTTCTCAGCACCTCACACCTCAGGGGTCTCCAACAAAACACACTGCTGAGGGGAGCAGCAGGTGAAACAGGAGAGGTTTTCTGCACCATGTGGGCTAGCTCCCTGGCTGGAGATAGATCTTGTGCTGCAGTGGCTGCCAATGGCTTCATAGTAGTGCTCAGACCTGCACCACCAAGTAATGGGGTGTATCTGCTTGGCTACATAAGGAGGTGATATGTGAACCCTCATTCTTGCAGCATTATTTACAATAGCTGAGGGCTGGAAACAACTTAACTGACCATCAACAGATGATTGGATAAAGAAAATGTGGTATTTATACACAATGGGATAGCACTTAGCTATAAAAAAAAAAAAAGATGATATACTGCCTTTTCCAACAACATAGATGAACATAGAGGGTATAATGTTTAGTGAAATAACTCAGATGAAGAAAAAGACACTCTGAGATTTCACTCATGTGATATACATAGGAAACAAACAGATGCACTAAATTAAACAAAAATAACCTTTTAGAAGAAAAGACCAATTAGTGTTTTCCAGAAAGAAGGGGGGGGGCAGGTAAACGGGGTAAAAGGGCTTCAGTGTGGTGAAGGACAGAATTTGTCTTAGTGGTAAACTTAATGCAGTACACACATTATACTGCTATATTACAGTGTTACTTAAATTTTAAAAAATTTGGGCCTCCCCAGTGGCGCATCGGTTGAGCGCTGGGCTGCGAAGCTGACTGCAGCCTCTGCAGCACAGGTTCAATCCCCAGCCACCGGCGAGGGTCCCACATGGCGCGGCAGACCTCTCCTGCCGCCCGCTGCTCCCTCAGCAGTGTATTTCATCAGTCTGCCTGTTCTGTTCCCCGCTCTGGCTCTGGTGAATTCTCTCACCCTCCCGCACTTCTGACTGTACCCAGTGCTTGTATAAATAAATAAATAAATCTTTATTTTCCAAAGCGGGGAGCAGAACAGGCAGAAGGACCGGAGTACACTGCTGAGGGGAGCAGCGGGTGGAGCAGGAGAGGTCTGCGTGCCATGTGGGACCCTCACCCGGCAGCCGGGGATCAAACGGCACTGCAGAGGCTGCGGGCAGCCTTGCAGCCTAGCGCTCAACCACTGCGCCACCTGGGAGGCCCCAGTAAATAAATAAATCTTTAAAAAAAATTTTTTTTAATTTAAAATAAGTTAATAAGGAAATAAAACTGAAACAAATAAACAAAACAAAGCATCTGTTACCAGTCATTGGTGTGTGGGATTTCCATTATTATATTTATTCTGTTAGGGGGAAAGGATGTCCTGAGCAAATTCCATACAGGCTTTGTGGACGCCACCCCCAACTCCAGACTACAGCCATCAAGACATTGGGAATGATGAATCCCATTATCACCAAAGGGAGGGTTGCTGGGACCTGAGGGTGGAGTTAAGCTGCCAGGTTTGGTATAAAACCAGACACATGGGCCTTGGGTCTCTCTTTTGGTCTCACAGCTCTTGGCTCTTCACCAGCTCTCAGCGGTGCCATTGGGATTCTAGGTTAGCGTAATGAGTAGGGCGCATTTAAGACTTTATCTCCCTCTTTTCTCCCTGAGTTGTACATTTCCTCATTCCCCTTCCCTTGTAAATAAACCTTTTGTTAACCTTTTGTGTGTGCCTGCAGTGTAAGTCCCTTTGAAGCACACGGGTGTGTGCAGGCAAACTGTTTTATATTGGGGTTGCCTGTAACAATTCCACTAGCAGCCCTATCCAGTAAGCATCTAAGAGAATGCAAAAGATGCAGCCCTCACAAGATTCCGTAAAGTTCACTCCCAGAATCTGGGCTTAAGTAAGAACAATGAGGGCCTCCCTCATGGCACAAAGGGTTAAGTTGCAGCATTATGAAGCTATCTACAGCCACTGCAGCAGGAGTTGGGTCCCGGCCAGAGAGATGACCAACATGGCACAACAGACCTCTCCTGTCTCACCCGCTGCTCCCCTCAGCAGTGTATTTCAGTAGATCCTCCTGTTCTGCTCCCCACTCTGTCTCTGGTGAATCCTCTCACCACCCCCCTCCAACAACCTCTGGTCTATACCCCGGCTCTAGTATGCATAAATAAATAAATCTTTTAAAAAAAAAAACAATGAGGGGCCCTGTATGCCTCCCCCATTCCCCCCCACTTTTTTTTTTTTTTTTGAAAACAATGACATTCTTTGGGAGGAAAAAAGATCAATGATCAGGAGTCTCAAACCAAAATGATCAAAAACCAGCACTGATATACTCAAAATATTTGTTTCACTGCTATTATTTCCTGCTAATCTTCATTTTAGAAGAGGGAAAATGTCTCACCACTCTCACTTCACCAAGCCCTTGAAGATAGAGAACCAGGAGGCTAACACACTAAAATCTTGACTCTTCGCCAGCTATTGTCAGAGGTCCCAGAATCTCTCTCGGCAGCAGCTGTCCAGTAGCAAGCAAAATCCAGCCCATGAAGTAGTCCTTTATGGTCGTCAAGTTATCAGGGAGGAGGGGGGTATTGACAGAGATTAAAGGAAAAATTAATTTTCTCTCCTATGTAGCCAGCTGAATAGGACCTAAAGAGGACATTATTTGACTGACCTGAAGGGTGAGCAAAGTCAAAATACCTAAAATTACCTCACCATCTCTATCCTCACCCCATTTGCTGTTCTGCTTCAGCTACACAGATGCTTATACCAGACTTCTACCCTTAAATCCCCATCAGCCACCAAATTCTAAACAAATTCTATCCATTTTACCTTTTAAAAACATTCCAAATTTGTCCCTTTTCTTTATTTCTACTGCCTCTACCTTGGCTCAAACCACACTCATCACTTCCTTGATCTAGTACAATATTCATCAGTTAATAGTTATCGAGTTCCCAATATATGCCAGGTATTGTTTTAGGTGAAGAGGATTATGCTATGCCGCTGCCCAAATATGCCACTCTGGCAGAAGAATTATTTTTTTTTTTAAGATTTATTTTATTTATGCATATAAGAGTAGGGGTGTAGGCCAAGGTACAGGGTTGGGGGGCTGTGAGAGGACTCACCAGAGGCAGAGTGGGGAGCTGAACAGACAAATTGACTGAAATACACTGCTGAGGAGAGCAGCAGGCGAGACAGGAGAAGTCCACTGCACCATGTGGGTTAGGTCCCTGGTCAGGGATTGAACTCATGCTGCAGTGACAGCGGATTGCTTCATATTGCTAAGTGAGACTTAACCCCTTGCCCTACCTGGAGGGCCCAGGCTTAAGAATTATTTTGTGCTCACACTATGAGGCAATTTGCAGCCTCTGCAGCATGAGTTTGATCCCCTGCCGGCCAGGGAGCAACCCACATGGCGAAGCAGACCTCTCCTATCTCACCCAGTGCTCCCCTCAGCAGTGTGTTTCAGTCAGTCTGCCTGTTCTGTTCCCTGCTCTGTCTCTGGTGAATCCTCTCACCCACTGAGTCTCTGGCCTGTACCTCAGCTCTTGTATACATAAATAAATAAATCTTTTTTAAAAAAACAACAAATTATTTTGTGCTAAAGGCATTGCACACCTGAAATCCCTATCTGCCTTAAAATAGAACCTCCCAAAAGTACTCATTTGTCATAAGACTTCTCCCAGGGAGCAACAGTAATTTTCCCTTCTGAAAGAGAAGTCAGAAATGCACCCAGACATTATCACAAACTGTCACTTCTATTCTTCTAAGAATCCATTTACATTTCCATAAGTTCCCTTTTACCACCCCCTTGTGTTACTCACCTCTGAGTGCCATCCCCATGGGTATTTGTGAGCCACATGATATAAACTGTTTTTCTTTTGTTAATCTGTCTTTTGTCAGTACAATTTATAGGGCTCCAGCTGAAGAACCTAGAAGGGTAGATGGGAAAAGATTGTCCTCTCTTACATAAGTACTGAGGATACAGCATGGAAACAGAAGAGGGCTACACTTTGTGAGAAACATATTTAAGTCTATTGAGTGTATGCTTTGTCTTCCAACTTTTGGAAGAAACCTTTGTATAGAGAACTTGTACTCATGTATATATAAAAAAACCGTACAGGGAAGATACATGCATTTGTACCCGTATAGGAAAGACAATATGTGATGGAATGAGCTGTGAAGAACTGAATAGGGGATACCTTGAATATAGAACGGCTTCTACTTAGATTTACCAGTTATTTCCAACCAGAAATACAGAAATATGGACCAAGAACATTCAGACTTTCTGCTTTTCCAGTCCAGGTTTTTATATTTTGCTTTTAAATGTTATTTCTTACAATACTTTATGTCCCATGTTATAAGCTATTCCTTATATACCAAAATATAAATGTGTGTGTGTGTGTGTGTGTGTGTGTGTGTGTGTGTGTAAAATCACTGTGTTTTTTTGGGAGTTACTGTATCTCACACTAGAAATAATCTTTTTTTTTTTAAAGATTTTATTATTTAGTTGTACTAGAACTGGGGTACAGGCCAGATGTGTGGGAGGGTAAGAGGATTCACCAGAGACAGAGCGGGGAACAGAAGAGGCAGAATAACTGAAATACACTACTGAATGGAGCAGTGGGCGAGACAGGAGAGGTCTGCCATACCATGTGGGTTGCTCTGAGGCTGGCGGGGATCGAACCGGCGCTGCAGAGGCTGAGGACAGCTTCACAGCGCTGCGCTCAACAGCTTGTGCCACTAGGGGGGCCCTAGAAATAATCTTAATTTAGAAAAGGTAAGATCCCTGACAGTGATTAAATAATGTTCTGCTATATTTTTAGCAATGCTTTCAAAGATTTACCACATGTCAAAACTTAGCAAAGAGTAGATAAGAGTAAAATGAAATTTCCTTTACTTAGTAAAGATAGTATATCAAAATCCTCCAGAAAAAGAATGTATCAATGGAAAACTTATAAGTTATATCCCTTTTCGGTCAGGAACAAGAAAAAGACAACCTATAATACTGATACTATTTTTAAAATTGTTTTATAATACTTATTTTTAACTCCTATTTTGGGGGAAAACTCATGATTATTTTGGTTTTCTTGCTTCACCTTTCACTCAGGATGGTAGTAACTAGATAGTATCATAATACATCTTGTACAATGTATCTTTTTTGGAAACTATTAGGAAAAAAATATGCCATGGCTTTTTAACATACCATTCTTTTTTATTTCTTTTTTGTTTATTTATTTACTCATTTGCATAGAACTAGGGTGTAGGCCAGAGGTGCCAGGGGTGAGAGGATTCATCAAAGACAAAGTGGGGAGCAGAACAGGCAGATTTACTGAAATACACTACTGAGAGGAGCACTGGGCAAGACAAGAGAGGTCTGCTGCATCACATGTGTGTTACTTCTCTGACTGGAGATTGAACTCAAGCCATAGCAGTGATAGCATTGAGACGTAACCCCTAAGCCACCAGGGAGGACACCCATTCGTTTTTCCTTGTGCTAAAATATATGGAACATAAAATTTACCAATTTAACTATTTTCAAGTGTACAGTTTAGTAACATTAAGTACATTTATATTATTGTATGACAATCACTACTATCCATCTCCAGTACTTTTTCATCATCCCATACTGAAACCCCCCCATTAAAGAGTAGTTCTCCTTTCTCTCCTTCTTCCAGGTCCCAGTAATCACTGCCTACTTTCTGTGTCTACAGCATGACTGTTTTAGGTTATAAGTAGAAACAATGCATCATTTATCCTTTTATATCTGATTGTTTCACTTAGGGTAATGCCTCTAAAATTCATGTTGTGGTATGTATCAGGACTTCATTCCTTTTTGTGACTGAATAATATTTCATTGTGTATACATACTACTTTCTTTTGGTGGGCATTTGGATTACTTCTACTTTGACTACTGTCAATAAAGCTAAAATGAACAGTAGATTACAAGTATCTTTTGTGTCCCTGATTCTAATTCTTTTTTTTTTTAAAGATTTATTTATTTATTGATTGATTGATACATGCATACATCCAAGCACTGGGTACAGTCAGAAGCACGGGAGGGTGAGAGAATTCACCAGAGCCAGAGCGGGGAGCAGAGCAGGCAGAAGGACCGAAGTACACTGCTGAGGGGAGCAGTGGGCGGCAGGAGAGGTCTGCGTGCCATGTGGGACCCTCCTCTGGTGGCCGGGGAGAAGCCGGGGATCGAACTGGCGCTGCAGAGGCTGCAGGAAGCTTCGCAACCCAGCGCTCAACCGCTGCGCCACCAGGGAGACCCTGATTCTAATTCTTTTGAATATATACCTACAAGTGGAATGGCTGGATCATAAGGTAATTTTATGGTTAACTTTTCAAAGAACCCCTAAACTATTTTTGATAGCAGCGATCCCATTTTGCATTCCAACCAGCAATGCACAAGTGTTTTTATTTCTCCACTTTTTTGTTAGTTCATGTCTGCTTTTTTAAAGATAGTCATCAATGAGTATAAAGGAAGCATCTCATAGTTTTGATTTACATTGCTCTACTGACTAGTTATATTGAACATTTTTTGGGTGCTTATTGACCATTTGTATATCTTTGGGGAAAAGTCTATTCAAGTTCTTTATTTTGAATTAGATTATTTGATTTTTGTTGTTGTGTTGTAGGAATTCTTTATATAGTCTGGATATTAATCTCTATATATGTGATTTGTAAATATTTCCCCCATTTTATCGGTTTTTTACCTTTTTACCATTACAGTGTCCTTTGTTGCACAGAAGTTTTAAAGTCTTGTATAAGTCCAACTTTTGTTGCCTATGCTTTTAGTCAATTCCAGATTCAAAGTCATGAAGTTTTGTCCATGTTTCCTTCCTTTTATAGTTTTGTCCATGTTTCCTTCCTTTTATAGTTTTCACCTGGTCTTTGTTTTATCCTGAGTTAATTTTTATTTGTGTTCTTAGCTTACGGGTCCAATTTTGTTCAGCACCATTCCTTGAAAAAACTTCCCTTTCCCTAATGAATAAAAAATGTACCTTGTTTTAACAATGACAACTAAACACGTGAAGACTGTCTGTGCTGCCTAAATACCTGCAGACTCGATTTTGACCCAAAGACCTTCAATTTGCAGTATATGCCTTAACGTCACTTTCACATTTAAACTTTCCGAATGAGGCAAGAGGAATGAGCAACATGTTGCTTACCATGTTGCATGTACAGGTGATTAACTGATCAAAAAAATGTTACTAAATACTAGGAGTTTCAAGCTGGGTGACACTTATCAATGCGCATTTTATTGTACCACCACGTGAGTAAATGCTTATAAATACGTTAGCCATGAAGAGAACAGGTTAAGAGGCTTAGAGTTTCTTTTTTAATAATGGGGAAACAAACAAGAACCAAAGAAACCCGTAACTAGGTCACTCTAGTTCAGTGACAGCTGAGCAGCCCACCGACCTATCTCCGCCACAGAGATGCTTTATTGGCAGGAAGGCGGCCCTTCGTGGATTGACGTCACATTGCAGCGCCGGCGGGGAGGCGGGATTTCCGGCTTCGGATCACACGTTAGTGACGGTCTCTGTGCGGACTCGTAGGGCTGCTGCCTGCGTGGTGCGGAGTAGATGCCGGGCTGCAATTTACAGCAGGGTCTCGCGTCCTTTCGGGATTCGTGCGGCGGGAACACCCGCGGGACCCACGGTCAGCACGCCCGGTATGAGCATGGGTTTTTTTGTCATCTCTCATTGTGTGTGCTGAGCTAGGAGAACTGGGGAGACTTCTTGAGACACACTTAGTGGAGCACGTGCGCCAAGAGGGCTCATAGATAAGAGGAAGCCCAGGGATTTAATAAACAATGAGTAACGAGTAGTGTTTTCAAAATTGTATCTTTGGTCGCTTTTTAAAATTTGGAGCTTGCATTTCTATAATAGCCTAAACCTCTTTACCAGTTGCAAAGACACAACTCAAAGACCTTTGTGAAATCAAGGTTTTGAGGCAGAGGGCACCCAAGGAGTCGAGAGTAAATTGTTCTTTAAAAAGTGAATGAACATCCAGGAAAAAGAATAACTATAAGAAAGAAGAAAATCAAAATCAACAAACAACTGAACCAGAGACACTCTTGGCGGGGAGGGGGGGATTGGGGTCAAAATCGGGGTTGCAGTTGTATGGGGAATATAAAAATTAAAAAAAAAAAAAGAAGCGGATGAACATGTTTTAAATGTGCGAAGCATTCGAAGACTACTTGACTGATTACTGTGAGCCATATAAGTGCCAGGCATTGAGTTCAATGTTAACAAAATAAACACAGTTCTTGTCCTGATTGCTACCCAGCGGCGCAAGGACAAATAAGCAAGCAGGCAATTACAATACAGTCTTAAAAGTACTATAGGAGGGAGGTAGAGGATGCTATAAAAACTAATAGGAAGAATACTTGGTCTAACATATGAAATGAAAGACAGCTAGAAGTGTAGTAGAAGAGGTAAGCTGAGGTTGATTTCATGACAGATTTTATAGGCCCTTTTGATGAGTTTGAACTTTTAAGCCGGTAGCAATGGGCATTGAAATACACATTGGGAATGATAGGATTACTTTTGCCAGGTTTATACTTGTTCCAGGTGGCTTAGAGTAAATTGGGAGACTGGTAGATACAATAAAGACAATCTGATTGAAGAGAAGTGAATGAGTTCGAGAAGCACTCAGAATGTAAAATGAGCATAATGCAAATGGATTAGATATGATTGAGTGAGAGGGGACAGTAATAAAATGACTTCCAATTTCTGTCTTGATCAACTGTATGGCTAGCAGTGTTCCACCTTAAATGCCAGAAAGAGAAGCAGGTTGGGAAGAGAAAGGAGAAAGACTATTTCAGTCAGTTGCATTTGAGGTATTTTCTAATGCATGGTGATTGAAACCATTAATACAATCTTCAATGTTTAGAAAATAGAACTAAGGACAGAACTCAGAGACATACAGTTTAAGAGGGGACAGTGCATCTGAGTAACAGTGCACAATTCAGACAGGTAAAAGACCCAAAGACGTGTAGTCATTAAATGAAAACAAGGGAAATGGGAATTTTTCTTTTAAAGTATTTTATTTGCTAAAACGCTGAGTTCCCTTTCATGTTTCACATCTGGCATATTTTCAAATTTTTAAGCATCATCGTTTTGTGGACATTCAGACCTTTAGGATAAAATTGTGGAGCTTTACATTTGCTTGCCCTAATTTTGGACATTTTTGTTTGTCAGAAACATTAGCTACAAAATAAAATCTAAACTCAAGAATGATTTGATTGTTTTTAAAGCAGCTGATCTTTATATTTGTTTTGTGAGGATTAGTACAGCAGCTGCTAAGTACTTTTTACTAGTTACCATCTTCTGTAACTTTTCTGCCATTTGTCTTCATGTGTTGTTTATGGGAAGGGTTTTTTTTTTTTTCTTAAAGATTTATTTATTCATGTACACAAGAACCGGGGTACAGGCCAGAGATGCGGGGGATGAGAGGATTCACCAGAGACAGAACGGGGAACAGAACAGGCAGATAGACTGAAATACACTGCTGAGGGGAGCAGCGGGCGAGTCAGGAGAGGTCTGCTGCGCCATGTGGGATGCTCCCTGGCTGGCCGGAGATTGAACCAGCGCCCCGGCGTCTGTGGACAGCCCCATAGGTTGCGTCTCAACCCCCTGCACCACCAGGGAGGCCCAAGGGTCTTTTTTTTTTTTTTAAAGATTTATTTATGCACACAAGAACTGGGATGTAATCCAGAGGTGTTGGGAGGGTAGGGGGTAAAAGGATTCACCAGAGACAGAGTGGGGAGCAGAACAGATCTACTGAAACAGACTGCCAAGGGGAGCAACAGGCGAGACAGGAGAGATTTGCTGCACCTTGTGGGTTAGCTCCCTGGCCTGGGATCCGACTCCTGCTGCAGTGACTGGCAGTAGGTTGGTAGCGCTGTTTTCAACCCCTATGCCACCAGGGAGGCCCTATGTGAAGGATCTTGTATTTGTGTTTGTAGCTAGGCTTGGTATAGCATACAGTATATATACTTAGTATAGAATACAGGATCATGACCTCAGCCACATGAGTGATACATAACTTTGATCTTATAGTCCCCTAGATACAAATCTAAAAAGGATCTAAATTCATGTCTAAAATAAGAACCCAAGTAAATTTTAAACTTTTTTGCCTAGTAAGGTTGTACTGACATTTCATTTTGTTTCAGAAATTGATTGCATTTTGAGGTCTTAAATTTATACTACACAGTTGAGAGGTTTTTAAAATCTTTAACTTTTATTATATTTTCTCTTATAGGGATTTCTTACATGCCTGTTTTCCTCAAAATGAGTGTTAGTATCACCTTTTTAAGACCTTTTGCCAGGTTTTTGGTGCCACTTACCCTTCATGGCAAGAAAAGGATTTCACATTCAACAATTCTGCAGAGATGTCTGTCTTCCAAAATACCAAATGTGTCCTCTCCTAATAAGGAAAACACATCACCTCCTGAGCAGCTGGAATTGGATAGGTGGAAAATTACAATGAAGTCTAGTGTGCAAGATGTTTCAACAGTTTCGAGTAGCAAGGATGAAGATCCACTAGCTGCCACCAGGGAATTAATTGAGATGTGGCGATTGCTTGGCAGAGAAGTACCAGAATGCATCAGTGAAGAAGAGCTCAAAACTGTTATGGAATGTGTTTCTAAATCATCAAAAAAAAAATATTTAAAATATTTATATGTGAAGGAAAAAGTGAAAAAAGCTAAGCAAATAAAAAAGCAAATGAAAGCAGAAGCAAATGAAAAAGCAAAAAAAGACAGGCTACCAGAAAGCACTACGGAAGATAAAAAAGACTTTCTATTTCTACGACTCTGGGATAGGAATATGGACATTGCCATGGGCTGGAAGGGTGCTCAGGCCATGCAGTTTGGACAACCTTTGGTTTTTGACATGGCTTATGATGATTATATGAACCCTAAAGAAATGCAGTATACAGTTTCCCAACTTTTAGAGAGTGAAGGATGGAATAGAAGAAATGTTGATCCTTTCCATATTTATTTCTGCAATCTTAAAATAGATGGTTCTTATCATAGAGAGTTAGTTAAACGTTATGGAGAAAAATGGAACAAATTACTTTTAACAGCAACAGAAAAGTCTTATGTGGATATATTTCCAAAAGACAGTATTATATATTTAACTGCAGATTCTCCCAATGTTATGACTTCTTTCAAGCATGACAAAATTTATATAGTAGGATCTTTTGTTGATAAGCATATGCACCCAGGAGCATCCCTAGCCAAGGCAAAACGACTAAAGCTGGCAACACAATGCCTTCCATTAGATAAATATTTACAGTGGGACACTGGTACCAAAAATCTCACCTTAGATCAAATGATACGTATTTTGTTGTGTCTGAAAAACACTGGTAGTTGGGAAGAGGCTCTGAAGTTTGTTCCTAAGAGAAAACATACTGGTTATATGGAAGTTTCTCAGCATTCTTATGAATTTGTCAACAGATTGAAGAAGTCAAAGACACTCAGTTCATTTCCAAAACGTTCTTTAAACAGACGCAAAGAGAGGTGGATTGAATGAGAGTATTTGATAGCTTAACAGATTGAAAAAACAGTTCATTAGTCTATTTCTTTCCAGATGGAATTCATTTGCTCTTTCTTTTAAAGGTAGTTTTTGTAAACTAACTCAAATATTTCTTTTCCCAATGAAGTATCTGTAAAACAATGGAAATCTACTTTGTTATAAGAAGAAACTTTAATCTTAGTAAAAGGAATTATCCAAGTTTGTTGAGCCCAATAAAACTGATACCTCTGGTTCACTGGTTTGACTTTTTTCAATTTTTTTAAAAAGATTTATTTATGCATACGAGAGGGGTACAGGCCAGAGGTACGAAGGGTGAGAGGATTCACCAGAGGCAGAGTGGGGAACAGAACAGGCAGACTGACTGAAATAACACTGCTGAGGAGTAACTGGTGAGACAGGAGAGGTCTGCTGCACCATGTGGGTAGCGCTGTGTCTGGCAGAGGCTGTGGATAGCTTCACAGTGCTGTGCTTTAACCCTTTGTGCCACCAGAGAGGCCCAGTTTGACTTTTTAAAATAAATACTTTGAGTATCAGATTCCATTTTCCTTCTTAAATGTTCTTGAGCCATGTCAAGGTACCCTTTCATAAAAATTGATATAGAGGGCCTCCCCGGTGGCGCAGCGGTTGAGCGCTGGGTTGTGAAGCCACCCGCGGTCTCTGCGGTGCCGGTTCGATCCCCGGCTGCACCCCGGCCACCGGAGGAGGGTCCCACATGGCGCGCAGACCTCTCTTGCCGCCCGCTGCTCCCCTCAGCAGTGTACTTCGGTCCTTCTGTCTGCTCTGCTCCCTGTTCTGGCTCTGGTGAATTCTCTCACCCTCCCACGCTTCTGACTGTACCCAGTGCATGTATAAACAAAACAAACAAATAAAACATGCCTCTATAAAAATAAATCTTTAAAAAAAATTGATATAGAAAAGATTTCTAAACTTAAGGCAGTTGTTCACTTGTTAAGTAACATTTGGTACAGCGCTGGGTATGACACTGTTACTAAGGTATATTGTTCAACTGAATCCTGGATAAGCAGAAAATTAAGACATCCCTTGACATGTCATGGGAGTTGACTATATTATGGAAATTGGGTGGAAAACTGGATACTGTAGAAAAGAGTGAAGCTTAAAAACAGACTAATTTCTGAACTGTTACCTCTGCTTCCAGCTATATATATATATAGATTTGCCTTTATCTTGAATGGTTGTTCAAATCTCATGTAATGCCCTGATATCCCTCTAATAAATTCACTTTTTTGCCTAAGCCAGTTTGAGTTGGGTTTCTGCCACTTGCACCTAATGAGTCTCCTTGAAAACAGTAAAGCGATGTTTGGCCAACTATTTCTACTTTCTGAATTGAAAATTAGCATGATATATGCTACCCAGTACATTTCTTAAAGCTGGACGTAATCTGTTTACACAATACTATACCTAGTCTGCCAAACGGTAGGCCATTTACATGCACTAGTTACAGGTAATGTCATTAACACCATTTTTTTTTTTATAGATAAGGAAAATTTACACAAGATAATTCAGCCTTTAAGTCTGAGCTTAAGGGGGCCTCTTGGTGGCATAGGGGTTAAGTCTCAGCGCTATCAAGCTATTGCCAGCCTCTGCTGCATGAGTTCAATCACTGGCAGGGAGCTGACCCAAGTGGCAAGTCGACCTGTCTCACCCCCTTCTCCCCTCCACAGTCTATTTTGTACATACGCCTGTTCTGCTCTTTACTCTGTCACTGGTGAATCCTCTCGAGACACAGGGTAAGTTAGGGTAATTAGGCAGTTTTAGGGACACTACAGGAGGGGACCTCAGAGAATTGAGGAAGGCTTCAGAGATAAGGGCAGCAAGAGGAATGTAACTAATTCTACCTGGAAAAACAAACATCCCAGGACCAAGGACAACATTGTTAATGCTGGCCTTGGTTTCCTTCAGGTGGTAAAGGGAGGCAGAGATTGGAGAAATGGAGAGTGGTTTAATTTATGGACAAATTAGAAGGGCAGCTTCAATGCAGGATGCTCATCCAGAGGACTGGGCCATAAAGATAAAGAAGTAACAAATGGGGAAAATAAACCTGTTAGATAAGGAATGTGAAGATCCCCCACTCAGTAACAAATTAAGTGAAACAGCAGAGAATTAACCAATCACAAAGAGACTGGAGGAGCTTTACAATAATTAGGGAAAGAAGGTATATATTCCCGAGACACGACTCCACTTTGGCTTACTTGCCCCTCCCAGGCCTGGTTTCCTGGCCTGGCAGTCCCACTTTATTTCTGTTCTTTTTCTCCTCAATAAACTTTTTCTTTCTCTAAACAAACCTGCCTCTTCTCGCTTGCTTGCCTGAGCGTCTGCGAAGTTCCTGCTGCGGCTTCGTGAGACACCAACCCGTGGTGGTCTAGTGGCTGGGTCTCAGCACTGCCTCTGCAGTCTGGGATCTGTTCCTGGCTGGGAGACTAGGCCTGACAATTCCGGTATCACTCTCACCCCCACACCTCTGGTCTGCACCCCATTCTTGTATGCATAAATAAAATAAAATTTTTTAAAAGCCTGACTTTAAGGTTTCAGTTTTTAAATTAGGCTCTCTAATAAGAAGTGCAGGGGCCTCCCCGGTGGCGCAGCGGTTGAGCGCTGGGTTGCGAAGCTGCCCGCAACCTCTGCAGCGCCGGTTCGATCCCCAACTGCTCCCTGGCCACCGGAGGAGGGTCCCGCATGGTGCGCAGACCTCTCCTGCCACCCGCTGCTCCCCTCAGCAGTGTACTTCGATCCTTCTGCCTGCTCTGCTCCCTGCTCTGGCTCTGGTGAATTCTCTCACCCTCCCGCGCTTCTGACATACCCAGTGCTTGAATAAATAAATCTTTAAAAAAAAAAAAAAAGTAAGTGCAGTGGAAAAGGAAGGGATTCCTAAGATAAACTCAAATCAGGAAATGTCTTGATGAAGTAATGTATATTCTTAGAACTGAGAACTGTTTAGACACTACTAAGTAGCAATGTATTAATACTTCAACTGCTTGAGATACACTGATACAATAGCATAGTGGGTAAGAACAAGGGGTTAAGATTGCTCAGCAGGGGCCTCTCTGGTGGCCAAGGGATTAAGACTCAGCACTATGAAGCTGTCCTGCAGCCTTAGCAGCAAGAGTTCGATCATCCCTCAGGCTGGCCAGGGAGCAACCCACATGGCGTAGCAGACCTCTCCTGACTCACCTGCTGCTCCCCTCAGCAGTGTATTTCAGTCACCCTGCCTGTTCTGTCCCCCACTCCAGTGAATCTTCTCACCCCCGCCACTTCTGGCCTGTACCCCAGTTCTTGCATGCATAAGTAAATAAATCTTTTTTTTTTTTTTTTTTTTAAAGAAAGATTGCTCAGCAGATCCTGCACCCTAGTGAGGCAAATGAGTTCCAGTCCTGCTCTCTGGATTCCAGCTCCACCTCAGACATTGCCTAAATTGCTTAATCTCTTAAAATTTAAGTTTTCTCTCTCTCTCTGTGTGTGTATATATATATATATATATATATATATATATATATATATATGAAAGATAATAGAAATAGTTCTTGACTCATAAAACAATCTAGTATCTGGCACATAAGTGCTAAGTATTAACTATTCTCTGACTATACAAAATGTATGAAATTTCTAATACTATTATATGAAAGTCATTGTATCCCTTTTAAGGAGTACATTCTTTTTGTTTTTTTGGTTTTTTTGCATAGAAGAACTGGGGTGTAGGCGAGAGGTGCAGGGGGTGAGAGGATTCACCTGAGACAGTGGGGAGCAGAACAGGCAGATCTACTGAAATACACTGCTGAGGGGAGCAGCAGGGAGACAGGAGAGGTCTGCTGTGCCTTTTGGGTTAGCTCCCTGGCCAGTGATTGAACTATTGCTGCAGTGGCAATAGTTTGAGAGTGCTGAGACTTAACCCCTTGCACCATCAGGGAGGCCCCTATTCTTAATTTTTATTACCCTTAGCTCTATGGTATACAGAACTGAATCTACCCTACATAGCTGTACCTGACCACTCTGAACTTCGCTGTCCTCATTTAAAAATACAGGCCTCTATAAATAAATACACAACTGCACAGGGAAATCTCACCTATGTCCACATTTAAAAAATAAGAGAAGTGAGCCTCCGTGAAATTAACTTGTGACGTCACATCTAGAAAAAAATGAATTGAGTACCTGTTCTATTATGTGGGCACTTTTACATATGTGCCACCAAATTACTAGAACACTACCAAGCCATCCTGTTTCTGTCATGGGAAACACACTTTCTGCACTCAGACTTGGAACCTGTCATCCATCCATAAAATCACCTTTCACATATGAAATAGCACAAAGTGCTGTGAAAAAAACGATTTTTTAAACAGCTTGTTGCCAAAAAAATATCAGGAAGCTTTTCTCTCTCTCTCTCTCTCTCTCTCTCTCTCTCTCTCGCACACACACACAAAGTGACCAGGAATGGTATTCACAAATTATATAATTTGATGTCCATGTTCACCCGTTGAGGAGATACTATTTCCATTTTATAGAGAAATCATAGGTCTGCCCTTTAAGTTTTACTCAGCCAGTAAAAAGAACAAAGAATCAAACCCACGTTCTGACTCTTTTAAGACTAAGTTCTGTAATGTTGTATATTGTAGGGTAAATGGTTTTCAGGCTTTTCTGCCCTCCCACCATCAGGAATGGCAGGTTTGATGGGGCACCTGCAATTGTTACACTGTTGTAAGCTGTCTTGTTTACTTCTGTGAGCCACCGGAGGAGTATTGAGATAGTCACCAAGAGAAGCAGAGGCAGGAGAAAGAAGCAAGAGAGAGAAGGGAAAAAAGAAGGCAAGAGAAGCCCAGAGTGAAGATTTGCCGGGGGCTTGGGGGCCTGCCCGCCACCTGGCCCCCTCCCACCCCTGCCTGCCCTGTGCCTGGTTGCTGCACTACATGTAGGAGCTCACTGAAAGCCACAGAGGACTCCAGGGCTCCTCCTTTACCCAGACTGCCGGGATGCTAGATAACCTGCTCTGGCCCATCCTGGCACTACAGCAAGTATGGTAGGAATTTCTGCATTGCTTGATGAAGTAACGTCTCTTTACTTGGTACAGAAAATTACATCCTATATGAGGTTTTACCCGTTGGCTACGTGACCTTGGATAAATTACCGTTTCGGGCCTCCACTCGCACAGCTAAGTAACAGGCTAATTCCGCACTGGACTATTGTGAGGATTAAACGAGCGAGTCTGACACTAGAGGGCGCTCGATGGGCGGTCGTTTTCTCAAGTAGGGCCACACCGCCCGCCTTTTTTCCTTTTTCCCTTGCATAAACACAAGAGGATCCAGCAAGACAAGAATGATAGACCCGGCTAGCTTCAGCTGCAACCAAACTCACGTGTACAAACACCTTACAAGACCCCACCATAGTTCCCAGAGGGCTGCTCCCCCACTTCTATGTCCCCGTGCCGCCAACCAATCCTCACAGAAACAGCCCTGCTTTCCCCGCCCTTCCTGAGAGGACTCGTGCCGATGACGTCACATCCACTTCCGTTTTTGAAAGGGCCGCTTTTCAATTTCTTAGGGCGCTCTAGGCTGCCGCCTCGCCGGCTGGCTCCAAACTCAATGGTTTCTGGGCGGGGCCGTGACGTCCTTGGCGTGGCAGCCGGGGAGGCCGCGGCGGGGAAAATGGCGGACGGGAAGGCGGGAGAGGAGAAGGCTGAGAAGCCGCAGCGAACTGCAGCCGCCGGAGGTGAACACAACCCCAGCGTCGCGGGCTGCGTGGGATGCGCTGGGCCTTTCGTTGAGATCCCCCGGGTGGGGGGAGTTGGGGGGAGTGAGAATGGGCGAATCTGGCGCCCACCCGGCTAGGTGCTGGGCCCAGACGAGCCCTGGGCACGCCCGGTGCGGCCCGCTGGGATCCTCTGGGATCCGGGCCCACATTTCTTCTTGCCGGGGGGGGAGCCTACACTGCTCGTCACCTCCTGGCCCCAGCGGAGGCATTACTTCCGAGAAGGGAGATGGGCAGCAGAAAGAGGGGCCGAACTAAGGGTGGGACCGGCAGCGGCGGTGCAGAGCCGCGGCCGCCACCCCGGAGGCGCACTTCACACAAAACCCGCGCACGCACTGAGCGGGCGCCGCGCCCGGGCCCCCGGGGCTGGCCGGAGGCCGAGTTTCCGACGGTGCCGGCCTCTCACTTACACCTAGGAGTTAGTTACGTTCGCTGCTCTCCTTTCGTTGAGGAGGTGGACGACCCGGACCTTTTTTCTTTATTTTCAAGCCGAACACCAACCCTCGAGCAAGATCATGGCTCAAGGCAAGGGAGGGAAAAGAGAAATGCCTTTGCCTGCCTGCTGGTTTAGGCTGCGGGGTCTGTGGTTAGGGAGCGATTGTCTTTCTTTGAAGTATCTGCCTTTCTTGAGTTAGACTGTTCACAGCTCCCTTTTTCCCCGCTGTTTAATGGTTAGATAGGCTAACGTGAGTCTTGTATTTTTGTCACGACGTAGAACGAAGATAGTTATACATTACATCTATTTTTTATTCCTCCCCTTCATCCCTATAAATTTGGTTTTTGTGCATTAGGGAAAAGGAACTTCATGTAATCTCTCCAGCTCCCCCCTCTTTGTCGTGTAAGGCAAGTTAACTTTATTAGCACGTGCGAACTGATCATAATTTCTTCAGATTATGATTTTTTCAAAACTTGTTAAGTATTACTCTCTTACAAGTCCCTCGAGTCTTATCTCTGAAAATATTTAACATGAGAAATGCAGGTTCTTAGCTGATGACAATTAGGACCTACTAATGTGATATTTAATGTGAATTGCCTTGGGAGCCAAATCGAAAGAATGTAATGTTAATATATTTTGGGCCAGAATTTCCTTTTTAGAAAAAACATAATTGAGCCAAACTCACCCTCCTTCCTCCATCCCCCCTACCCCTTAACTAGTAAAATAGCTTATCAACAGCAGTTTGAACTATTTAGTACTACCTCATTAAGGATTTTTTTCCCTCAAAAATTGTATGGAAATTGTCGAGGATTAAGTTAAAATGATTAGATTGAGGGGGAAAAAGGTGTAAAGATTTTTATCGGATTTTAGATTATCTTTTAACTTTTAGATTGAATTGTTAACTATCTTGACAGATGTCTTTAATGTGCAGCAATAATCTATCTTGTCAGTAAAATTTCTCTAATATATCCACCATCGTTTCAGTTAGAGGTATTCTGTAGTCTCAACGTTCTGTTATAGCATGTAAAGAAGGGGGAGGCATAAGATTATCTTTGCTGATCGCTGTCAAAGATTGTTATGGTCTTCTCCTTGGTAACTTAAAATAAGCAATATCCCTAATAACTGCTACATAATTTGCCTTTCTTTACAATAAAATAGTACAAAGGAATCAAAATTAAAAGATTTAGTACTACAGGTATTGTTAATTTCATGATTATGTGGCAATAGGCACCGTTTTGAAACTATCATATCTGTTTTAGGGGCTTTCCTAGAGAATATTCTGATTTTTAATTTGTATTGAACAGTTCTATAAGTTTGACATATAAACATTTTTCATGAAATTACCTGCATAGTTAACATGAGCTTATGTCACTAAGACCCACCTCTCTCACCATAAAGAAAAGCACTAATGTCAAGAGTAAGGCTTTTGGGTAGATTTTGCTATTCTACCTTTAGCTAAATGTTGGTAGCCCATTGAAATAGAAATTCTACAACTAAGAGCTATCCAGGTAATCGTGGTGGTCTCAGGCTATTTAAGCTTATTGAAGAATGACCTTAATGAAATTGACATGATGCCACACACTAGAAGAGCCTGAATATGTTCTCATTTTAATGTTTGCCCCCGATTTAAGAGAGAGGTGGCTTATGTGCCTTTTTTCAGCTACAGAATGCAAATGGATCACAAAGGGTACTCTCACAGACTTAAACTTTGTTATTAGGTAACTTTTTAACCCACTTAACTTTTTAACCCACTTTCACTGGGAAAAGGTTGCTATACCTTGTATAATTTGATTTTACATTTATTACTGTGCACATTTTGTTTGCTCAGAATGTATAAACTAGAAAAAAATAGCCTAGTTAAAATATTTCTTGATAAAGAAACTAGTAATTCAATATAATTTTGTCCACATTTTCTTGTAAAGCGATGTATGATTTTAAAAAACTGACGTAATTTTTTAAAAAGATATTTATTTATGCATACAAAAACGGGGGTATAGGCCAGAGAGGTCCAGGGGTGGGGAGGAGAGGATTCACCAGAGTCAGAGTGGGGAGAAGAACTGGCTGATCTACTGAAGTACACTGCTGAGGGGAACAGCTGGCTTTCCAGACAGGAGAGGTCTGCTATGCGTTATGGGTTAGGTCCTTGGCCAGGATTGAACTCACAGTAGTGGCTGGCGATAGCTGAATAGTACTGAGACTTTAACCCCTAAGCCATCAGGGAGGCCCTTTATGTACTTCTTTAAAATATAATCACATTGTTAAAAGTTTTCACATTAGTTAATTATCCAAAATTTTGTTTTCCACAATCCCAAGATAGAAAACATCTCATTAAGTAAATTGAAAGTAACAGTTGATTAAAAGCTCCAAGAATCCACATTATGTTTAAAAAATACATTTGATATTTAGGAGTTAATGTTGATATTTAATGGTATATTTCAAAGCTCACATGAGATTAGAATAATTGGCTCTTTCAATGAACTTTATAGAATTGCAGAAATTGTAGTAACAATCAGTAATTAGATTTTGCTCATATTTTTCCATCTTCATCTCTTATTTCATTTACTTTATTTCCTGAATGTTTTGTGTATTTTGCTACATAATTGTTAGAAGATGATTACATAAAATGAAAGAAAATAACTCCTCAATCCATATATCACATTGAGCCATTTAAGGCTAAGTTAGTAGTCCTTCTAGTGAATCCACCTTCCTAAACTCCCTTATTCACACCTCTTCATGGAAGAGTATATGTTTTCTAAAACTATTGAACATTAACGGTTGCTTTAAAAAATAAAATCTAGAGATCAAGGGCAAACAGTTATTTACTATATCCAGAAATTGCAGGGTCTGGAATCAGTTGTGTATAGAAATGTCCTGTTGGACATAGTATGTTTAATCTTCAGTGTGGACTTACTAGTTTGTGGTGGTCTTAATGATTTGTCTCTTCAGATGACAAGACAGATGTGAATAAAATTAAGTTACTGCCAGTTGATTACTAAATGATAGCATTTCTCACTCCTTTTTCATGCCACCATGACCACGCCCCCCTTTTTTTAAAGAACAATCTATAGAAATCTTCCCTGTAGCATTATGGGATTGGATAGATAATACTGTGTTCCATGTGCTAGCATATACTAGTTCAGCTATTTGTTGAATTTAATGTTAATATGATAGTAAGAATTGTTTTCAGTTTTTCTCAGTATGCTTTATGGAACAGTTCCAGAACTGTTTTCTGGGTGAAGGGAGACCTTTAAGAGAAGATAGGTTTTAAAAGAATTAGAATTCTGCCTTAATTACATACTTGAGTCACAGTTTTTTTGTTTTTTGGTTTTTTGCATAGAAGAACTGGGGTGTAGGCCAAGGTATGGGGGCAATGAGTGGATTCATCAGAGATAGAGTGGGGAGCAGAACAGGCAGATTTACTGAAATACACTGCTGAGGGGAGCAGTGGGCGAGACGGGAGAGGTCTGCTGTGCTGTATGTGGCCATGTGTGGGTTGTTTCTTTGTTGGAATGTAGAGCTGAGATTTAGTCCCTAGGCCAACAGGAAGGCCCCGGATCACAGTTCAAAGACCACTTATACTATAGTCAAGAAATGTGCTTTATGCTATTTGTTGTAATGTTCTCAGAGTTTGTGTTTGCACAGAATTTGTGCTTTCAGTTTATTGATTGTTTTATATAAAGGTTATTTCATATAAAATTTTCTATTTCACCCATAGAACCAATGAGTTTTCAATTTTAGCTGTGTGTCAATCACAAGGAAGTAATTACTGTTTAAATTACACTGTAAAATTCATACTTGATTAAAACTATAAACAGAATGTAATATATTTAGCATAAATTCTTTTAATAAACCTAGACTTTGAAAATACTTTTTTTAAGAAATTCATAATTGAACTCTATTTCAGCTGTTGAATGGCAGCCTTTCATTTTTCAGGTGCTTTTGTAAACTTATTATCTTTAAGTGAATTGCACCTCAAACAACCATTCCAGTACCATCTTTGTAAACTGGCGAAATCCCTAAAACTAATTCTGCTCATTAATTCATTATAACTTTAATTTCTAATATCTAAAGGGAATAGATTACCAAAAAAAAAAAAAAAAAGTGGGAATAGAGCGTTCCTTTTATTTTTCTTCTAGGCAAAAAATGTTCTGTTCAAAGAACTTGCTAGTGTAGAGACCCCATCATTCCAAAGCCATGTAGATTGAGAGCAATAGCCTCCAGGCTTTGAGTCCATTACTTGATAGTCTCTCTGTGTTTGATTTCCTCCTTTCACCCATTCTAGCTTTTTCTCCTGTTTTCTTAACTGTTCGTCAGGGCCATCCTTTTAGAGCATCTTCTTTTTCTCTGGAAATAGACTGTCAATGTAACAGAATACATTCTGTTGGGTGAGAAAGCAAGCTAAAATTTTAGTAATCAACCAGCCTTCTGTCTTCCCAATATGTTGGTAAATAACCTTCTTGTATAACAGACCTAAGATATTCAAGATGCAAACTATGTTCTTCATTGACTTAATATAAATGCAAGCAAAATTACTGAAAGACATCTTTCATTGAAAGCCTATATATGTATGCCTTCTACTATTTGAAATTTTAATAAGCTTATCTTTCATGAGAAAAAATGTGTAAAACTAAGTATAATTGTTAATAGTTCTTAAAGGTAGCGTATAACAGGTGACCTTGGAGTCTTCCTTGAAATTCCTTTTCAACTCTTAGATGTACCCAAGAAGCACATTACTGAAGACAATTACTTCAGGGTATATTGAGGGTAATAATGGGTTGTTCATAACTAGCTTTTTTTTTTTTTTAAAAAAAGGTTTATTTATGCATGCAAGAACTGGGGTGTAGGCCAGAGGTGCCGGGGGTGAGAGGATTCACCAGAGACAGAGTGGGGAGGAGAATAGGCAGATCTACTGAAATACACGACTGAGGAGAGTAGCAGGCGAAGCAGGAGAGGTCTGCTGTGCCAGGTGTGTTGCCCTGGCCAGCTGGGGATCAAACTCCTGCTGCAGTGGCTGGTGATAGCTTGATAGTGTTCAGACAGTATTAATCCCTTGTGCTACCAGGGAGGCCCCATAATTAGCTACTTTGTATAACTATTAGTATATATTGAATAATATTAGAATTTATTAGTCAAATGTATTATCCTATGATGTGACTTGATTGCTCCCAAACTGTAGAAGAATTTATAGACCTTAATTCCTAAAATGCAAAATACCACAAATATCTAGATTACTGTGCAATTTATATAATATTTAGTTGAAGGGTCTTTTGTGAACTCTGTGTTTATAATTTTAAATTGCTCTGTATTTTATGCTAGTTAATTCATGGGAGCCTCTTCTACTGCCACACAATCTCAGTTCCTGCTGTATACTCTAACAAACAGTGGAAGAGACTGTTGGGTCAGTAGGTGACAACTGCAGAGGTATCTTCCTTATAACGATGCTTTTTGAGGTTGCTGCTCCCATCAATCTGCTCAGTAAAAATAGCTCATCTTGGTAAGTTGTTTCGACTTCACCAGGACCTGAAGAAGAAGCAGAAAAACCTGTGAAAACTAAGACTGTTTCTTCCAGTAATGGAGGGGAAAGTTCCAGTCGCAGCGCTGAGAAGCGATCAGCTGAAGAAGAAGCTGCAGACCTCCCAACAAAGCCTACAAAGATCTCCAAGTTTGGATTTGCCATAGGTAGTCAGACGACAAAGAAAGCCTCAGCCATATCCATCAAACTTGGATCAAGTGTGAGTTGTTATTTTACATCTGATATTTGTAAGGGGTTTTCAGAATTTGTTTTGGAAACTTGCTTTTACTAAGTAAAGATAAATTAAGCTTTAAAGGTACTTTGGTGGTGAACATACATCTTAAAAAGTTCTTAGCTCTGTGTTCAAAAAAAAGTCTGATGAATTATCTCAAAGAAGCTGGTGTGCTTTTTATTTAGGTTTATTATATGTAAAGTAACAGCTGCTATAGTAACATGATTTATAAAGTGATAATTTAAAAATTTTTTTAATTGAGCAAAACCTGAAAAATATTTCCAAAGAGAATTTCAGCTTATTTTTCTTATTTTTCAATTCCAGAATTATTGAAAATAGTATGTCTAGAAATCACTTTATTTATATCTTAAAATATTAATATTGATAAGGTATTGCTTGATAGGAAGAGCTTCCCAATTATTTTTAGAGCTGCAAATGGACATTGAGTACTATATATGCTATGACGGAAGCCCTTTGGAAATCAACTTTTGATTAATTATTTTAAGGTGCAAACCTTGAATTTATACTTATTAACTATGGAATAATTGGAAAGTATTTTAAATACTGGATTGAAGCATATGAAGTTTGGAAATTTGACTATTTCTGACCTTACAAAAATGACATAAATAGATTCTTTGTCAAGAAAGAAAAGTTGCTTAAATTGTGTATTGCTATTGACTTTAGAAAACAGTTACATTCTTGTACCAGAAGAAAAATCCCAACAATACTTTTGGGTTGTTTAGCCATGTCTGCTCTGTAGAAATTAATACTTACTTGCAAGATGCGTACAGTCTTATTTCTGTACTAGACATTCATTCAGAGATCTTAAAAAATACGATACCCATCAGGTCTCTACTAGTGTATTTGAAATACACTTCTAGTTTTAAAAGAGGACCCTTAACCCAATTCTTTGCTGTTTTTCCTTTTTAAAAAATATTCAATCTGATCAAAAGACATTGCATTTATAACTTCATTGCTTCTTGGCTTTTCTCCCTATTTGAGCCATTCTTTTTGTTTATTTTTTTTTTTTATTCAATAGAGCTAACTACATAAATATTTATCTTTTTTGATAGTATATTAAACATGTATTCTCACACAGATGTTCCCTTTGAATAGTAAACTTTACCAGGGCTCAGTATACGCTCTAAATCAGATATCCAGGTTCCTTCTTTTTCTAAATCATTGGTATTATTTAGTAAATGATAATCATTTTAGATGGGAGGCTTATGTTTGAAAAAGCTTACTTAGTAAAACTGTTTTCATAAACTATAGTGTTAAACAATCTTCATGGGGAAATGAGGTATGGGACAAAAATATAATAGAAACTGTTACTTCGTTACTTTCAATTACATGATGTGAAAAGATACTTGATCAAGAAATAGTTGTGTCTTATGTCTACATGAAATACTTGACATCTTTCAAAGAGCAACTATGCTAGTATGTTTGTGGATTGATATTTTTATATTCCTTGGAAAGCGAGAACTGCTTCTAAAAAGTATGTATGTTACAGAAGAATGAATGACTAATTTTGTTTCAGTGGGTCAGAGAAGATTTCACTGATGAGGCACTGAGTTGGTCTTAAGTGCAGGCAGGTGGCAAAAGGGCATCTCAAAAGGAATTTCATGCAGAGGCTATTTATATGTGAAGCTTACTGGTACATCCAGGAGATCGTTAATAGTCGGAAAGTATTTGGTAGGCAAATATATAGAAATGGTCTCCAAAATGAGACCATGGGACCAAATCATAAAGGATTTGTTTTCCATAACATAGTTTGATTTTATTTTTAGGTTCCAGCAGAGCCATGGAACCATTATAAGGAGTTTCAACCCTTAAACATATTTGCCTTTTAGAACCATCACTCTAGTACTGGTATAGAGGAATAGAAGGGAAAAAAGATATGGTTGGGAGCTGGTATTTCTAACAGTAGTTCATAAGTAATACTAAGAGACCTTAGGTGTTGCTAGTGTGATAGTTTGATAGGGAGACATAGGGAGATACAGTTCTTATTTAATAAAAGATCTAGTCAGTAGGACCTTAGACTAGAATGTGCAAATTGGGAAAAAAGTTTTCTGGCTTTAGTACTTAGGAACACTATGAAACTAAAGTGCCCATGGGAACTTTTAAGTGGAGCTGTCTGGTAGGCAGGTGACATCCTCTTTAGGGATATAGACATAAGTTTTGTAGTTAAAACTATGAGGATGAATGACATCGACCAGTAAATTGCAGAGTCGGAAAAGTCACTATGGACAGAAGGGGAATAGGGAACAAAAGGTCAGAAAATTAGGAAAATAGCCAATAAAAAGCAGTGTCAAAGAAACTAATATGTGAATGTTTTCAAATCGAAGCCAGTAACTAGAATCAAATGCAGCATTCCAGTCTGGTGACTTTAAAGGATAGCACCACTTGATACTAGGTGAGGAAGCCAGGTTTTAGCAAGTTTGAAGACTGAATGGTGGTGAGAGAATGGAGGCAGTGATGACAGTTTACTTCAGAAATGTAGGTTGGATCAAGAGAAGAAATGGTGTGGATGAAGGATGTTTAAAGTAAGCTAAAAGACTGAAAGCTAGCTAGTAGAAAAATGGTTCTTGGTATCTCATATATATATATATATATATATATATTTTTTTTTTTTTTTTTTTGGTGGGACCCTCACCAGGGGCCGGGGAACGAACCGGCGCTGCAGGGTCTGCGGGAAGCCTTGCAGCCCAGTGCTCAACCGCTGCGCCACCAGGGGAGACCCTCATATATTCTTCAGGCACACTGTACTTAATTTTAATGTTACTATGTGCGAAAGTATTAGAATTTTCTTGTACTTAAACTAGATATAGGTATAAATGACATTATATATCCTAACTAGAAAATCTTTTGTAGGAGGAAGACAAATGAACATACAAAGTAAAACCTACATTTCTAACCAACATTTTCAAAAAATATTTGGATTTATTCAAAACTTATTCTGCATTACTATTTTTCTAAAAACATAAAGTTGATTCTCTGAAGATTATTGCTATCATTGAACAAGCCAGTAAAAACATCATATGATATTCTTTTCAATGTTTCTTCTTTAGAAGCCTAAAGAAACGATTCCAACTCTTGCTCCAAAAACCCTTTCAGTAGCAGCAGCTTTTAATGAAGATGAAGATGTAAGTTGATACCTGTTTTGTTTTCTTTTAACAATGTTCTGTAAGGAAGATGTTATTTTTTGTTGTATTAATGATACTTAGGAATTTTTCTTTGCAACTGAATAGTCTTTGTGACACCTGCAAAATCTGTATTTTTTTTTTAATTTGATTTGATTATGGGATTATTTTAAAGTATTACAGACTTTGGGGCAAGAAACTTAAGAACCAAATCAGTGCATGCTTATTATGAATAATGTGTATGTGTAGAGAAGTACTTAGGATCCAAAAGAAAATTCAGTACTGCTATTTCTGATCATTTAGTTGAAGTCTTCAGTGATGTAACATCTAATATGCATTCATTCTTGAAAAAAAAGGCTGCTATAATAGATAACTCTTTGTATCCCCAGGAAGATTAACAAATGGCCAGTGATTCTATCAGAAGTTCTACTCAATAATAAGCACATTTCAGAGCAAGCATTAGATGTTTCTCACTGTTTACTTAGGCGTGACCCTCTCTCATAATGCTTATAAAAGAGATAGGGGTGTTAAGCATAATTTTAGCTGTGCTTTTCTACCTTAGGTGCTCTTACTTTACAGCATACACCAACTTAAGGCCCCATTGTGTGACAAGTTAGTGTTATAGGCTACATGAGTAATTGCTCCAAAGCAATATGGATACAAATTTTACATTCAGAGGAGTATAAATACTGTGGGATTGGAATGGCTTGGAAGAATATATAAGAAAAGTAATATGAATTGGGTACTAAACAGGCAGGATTTGTTTTGGGCAAGCCAAGAAATACTTCCGTAAGCTAAGGCCATCAGCTTTTTGTTTTTCCTTTTTAAGGGAGTTCCTAAAAAGAGACAGTTTTGAGAAGGTAAATACAGTAAAGTAGTTAAGAGCCTTTGCTTTGGCTGCAGACTGTATAGCAATGTGTTAGCTTTGTGATGTTGGACTTGTTAACCTTTTTTATGCCTCTACTACAAATGCAAATGAGAATAATCAGACTCGCCTTGTGGATTGTTAAAGGTAGTGAATATTAAAGCATTGTAACACACTGTGCAGCACATAGTAAATAAATGGTTTGAGTTCTAGAATATCAACTTTTTAACCAAATTTTTTCTTTATGCAAAATCAGCACACTAGAAGGTATTCATATCTTTTTTAAAACTTTTCCTTTTATTAAATTATGATATTAAAAATATCAAGACTTAGTTGTAAAGTTTAGCATTATTCATAATCATCTTATTTTTTTTTCCTCCAGAGTGAACCTGAGGAAATGCCTCCAGAAGCAAAGATGAGGATGAAGAATATTGGAAGGTATTAAATTTTTCACTGTGAAAAAGCTTTTTTTTTGGGGGGGGGGGGGTAGAAAATGGCAGTGAATTTAAGAGCAAGAGTAAAGTGCACATATTTTTTTAGTATTCAGACCTTCTTGCATATTTGGGTAAAATATTTTTGTGAGCTATCAGTGGTCTTATTTTCTCTCCTGCTAAGATATAATGGGTGTCTTTAGAAAAATTAAGGATTTTTTGTTTTGTTTTAAAGATTTCATTTATTCATTTTTGCATAGAAGAACTGGGCTGTAGGTCAGAGGTGCTGGGGGTGAGAGGATTCACCAAAGGCAGAGTGGGAAGCAGAATAGGCAGATTTGCTGAAATACATTGCTGAGGGGAGCAGCAAGCAAGAGAGGAGAGGTCTGCTGTGCTCTATGTGGGTTAGTTCCCTGGCCGGGGATCGAACTCAGACCGCCACAGAAGGCTGTTGCGGTGATCACGCTGATACTTAACTCCTAGGTCACCAAAGAGGCCCAGAAAAACTCATGATTTAAAGCTCTTTCTTTCAAATACTTGTAAGCTATATTTTTTCAAATGAGAAATAACTAGGAAAAATGGTTTTTATTTTAAATTAATTTATTTTGGTACAAAATAAATGGCTTTCCCTTATGATGTCATTTCCACTACTTTATCTTATGTGGGTTCCACCCCCCTCCCCTAATTTAGATGCCAGATACAAAATAAGACAAAGGTATTTTAATTTTTTGTTTTCTTCCATTGTTTCTCTTATCATGGAAATAACATTCATTTCAAGTTAATTATGTTAAAGACTTTCCTGTGTTTGTATGCATGAATGGGTAACTTAAAAATAATAAGAAAGTTCAGTTTAAAGTGAGCCCATACTTTGTCTCCATTTCTACCAAATGGAAATGTTTAAACTCCCAAAGAAATAATTGCTTAAATCTGTACACAATCGTCAGTGTTTAGACTTCGTCTGATTCAAATAGGAACAGCCCAAGTGGCTGTCTGCCCACCTTCTTTTCATACTGAGAACTAAAGTAAGAAACACATCTGACACTAACCTAATAACCACTGTGCATATTTATAAATATCAGAAATAGAAACAGAACGTTATGAAGTTTTTCATATGTGATACATTTTCATCTTTCTTTGGTTTTAAATTTTATAAATGCTGATAGCATGTCACCAAATTGATTTCATTATCCTGTTAATGGGTTGTGAGCAACAATATTAAAATTAATGCTTGCCACCCTTAGCTGTGTATCAAAATCACCTTAAATGTTAAGATTATGGATTTACCAGATCCAGCCTCTGATGTACTGATTCTGAAATTCTAGAACTGGGTCTGTGGGAAGGGTATTTTTAAAAAGCTTTGATAGGGTAGGGTCTCCCTGGTGGTGCATGGGTTAAATAAAGTCTCAGCGCTATCAGGCTATCACCAGCTATTGCCAGCTACTAATTCGATGCTCAGCCAGGGAGCTAACCCACATGGCACAGCAGGCCTCTCCTGTCTCCCAGCTGCTCCCCACTCTGTTTCTGGTGAATCCTCTTACGCCCTGCACCTCTGGCCTACACCCCAGTTCTTGTGTGCATAAATAAGTAAATAAATCTTTTTAAAAGAATAAAAAGCTCTAAAGGGCTTCAAGGTTCAGTTTGTGTTTGTAAGTGTTAAACAAATGTGTATTGAATGAGTTAAAAGCATAGTCCCAAAATTTTATATAGCATTTTAAATAAAATTCCTTTCTTTTAACACAGGGATACGCCAACTTCAGCTGGACCAAACTCCTTCAATAAAGGAAAGCATGGCTTTTCTGATAACCAGAAGCTATGGGAGCGAAATATAAAGTCTCATCTTGGAAATGTCCATGACCAAGACAATTAAATGATGTGTTTTGAAATTGGGGAGTGGGGTGGGTGTAAAGTTAAAAGGAACAGTTTCCTTTTTAAAAGAATGGTTATAAGACTTATCTTTGGAGCCGCCTTTTTTTTTTTTTTTTTTTAAAAGATTGAGTGGTACACTAATAAATGAGAGTTTGAAATTAGAGGTAATTTATGTTTTATATGCAGATTTCAAGACATTTACTAATTTTGTAGTTTCTTGTGATTAGTTTCCAAAGGTTACAGATAATCAGATATGGTACCTTTTTAAGAATTGCATATTTTTTTAGACACAACTATTAGCACATTGAGAAGGAAGCAACAAGTTATTGCCTATTTAAACTGCAAGCAATTACTCTCTTTAACTCCCTTATTAGCTAAACTGGCTCCCTGGAACAGCCTTATAGAGAGAGAGTATTGTATTGGGAGGAAAATGTTACTGGACTATTGATGAAAGTAAATTAGATAAAATTAAACACAATTTTTTTTTCCTAATGGGCATTTGTTTTGTTTCAAGTCATCATAAACTAGGTATTGCATTGCTATCTGTGGATAAAGATGCTTAACTCTTAAAAATTTTTTTATTTTGTGTTAACTGTTGAGTATTTGAAAGAGCCCACTTCACCTTAATGGGTCTTGTCTACCTTCTTTAGTCTTCAAAGAACAACCAATTGCTACCAAAGTAAATTAGTATTTTGAATATGCTTCTCTTGATTTTTGTTATTAGCTAGTTCCTTTAAGCATTTCCACCAGAATTTGAGGCAAATCATATGGAAGCTGTTTCTTTTAAAATACAGACCACCACCAAAAATTTAAATGTACATAATACTTAAATATTTGGCTGTTTTTATTTTTTAAAAGGTATAAACACCAAAAAAAGTCAACATTGTATGAAGATGGAAAACAAGAAGATGCACTTTCTGTAACTTTGTCAAAGCATTTAGATTACTAATTTATGAAACACATTTTTGAGTTAAACTTACTACAGGATTTCTTATTTAGTCCAGTAATATGTCTGTTTTAGGTGAATACATATTGACCAATGACCTCTCAAAAGCACATTTTAGGTAAAATGGAAAGAAAGAAAATGCATCTTCAAACATCTTATGGAACTTTTGACCACATATACTTTATTAGATCTATGTTGTAAGGTTGTTTTTTTGTATTGTGTATGAATTATTTTTTTAATGTGAAAGCTATACACATTTTTAAAAGCATAGTCACAGGTAAAAGAAACAAAATGATTTCCTTGAAAACTACAATATTAAATTTGCAGGCAATTCAGACTGTTTTATGGTGGTAACTACTGCTGAGCTCTTTTAATAGGTATAACTCCAGAGAAGCAGCCTGTATATATTCCTAACACTTTGTTCACTTGCATTTAAGTTTAGAGTAAGCCCCAAGTAAAACAATGGAAATGTATATAGAACTATTAGTTCTTTCTTACATGGTTTAAATATCAGGATACATGAATTTAACTTGCTTTGATGTAGGCAAACTTTCCATTTTTGTCCATTTTAATGTTTATGTTAAGATAACATCCCTCTCCTACATACTATTTTCTTGACTCAAATGAGATATTAACCTAAGGTCAAGATAGGAGAGAAAAACGACTGAGATGAATGTCTTTACTAAAATACCAATAAATTTGTCAAACTCAATAGTGTTCTCATTTTCTATTGCACATAATTGTTTCATTTTTAACGAAGAGAAAAATGATATTATTGCTCTTGCCTAGGTTGTTGGCCAAAGTAATCGGAGATTTAAAAGTATTTATTGAAATCTGCCTAATTTAGCACATAGTTCTATAAAGGTTACAGTATCTCGGGTTAATCCAAATCTTCATGCACTGCCAGAGTCTAGTCTATTTTGTGCTATAGAAAATCCCTAAGCGTTAGAAAGTATTCTTTTATTAGTGTCTACCATCCATTGGCTCTATATATTTTCTTAGTTTTTATAATGCTGTTGCCCAATAGGTTAGTCCTTAGTAAATGACAAATCTGAACTATTGTTTGAATTAGGATTAATTTCTTGTTTGATTACAAATAAAGGCTATGAGTTTCAAATGTTTTTTCCTTAATAAGGTTAGCTTGATGTATGGTGCAGGGATTGTTGAGGTCACTTTCCTGGTCAAATGATTAGACTTTAAAATTTTTTAACATTTCATTTTGAAAATTTTTCGGACTTAAAAAATGTTGCAAAAATACTAAAAGTATTTTCATGTTCTCCAAATGTTAACATCTTACGTAATCACAGGACAATTATCAAAATTAGGGAATTAATATATTAATATTATATTACCTTAATACTGTTGTCTCAAACATTTAGATTTTACCATTTGCTACACTGTCCTTTTTATTCAAGATTTATTTTTATTTTTTTACGTATACAAGAAATGGGGGTGTAGGCCAGCGGTGCGGGGAGTGAGAGGATTCACCAGAGAAAGCAGGGAGCAGAACAGGCCAATTGACTGAAATACACTGCTGAGGGGAGCAGCAGGCATGTCAGGAGAGGTCTGCTGTGCCATATGCATTAGCTCCCTGGCCAGGGATACAAGGGATGGAACTAGTACTGCAGTGGTTGCGGATAGCTTCATAGTGCTGAGACTTAATCCCTTGTACCACCAGGGAAGCCTCCACTAATGTCTTCCTCGTTAAAGGTCTACTTTACTTTCACACAATTTAGTTGTCTCTGACCTTAGATTTTTTTAAAATATAGGCCAATTAGTTGTGAAAAGATCTCTCACTTTGGGGCTTGCCTAATGTTCCCTTATGATTAGATTTGGTTTATGCATTTTTAGCAAGATTAACAACTTGTCTCAGCAAGCAGTCAGTTTGATCACATGCTTAAGGTGATAGCTGCCAATTTCTTCATTTCAAATTACTGTTTTTTCCTTTGTGTCTAAGAAGTGTCTTGTGGGAAAATTCTTGAAACTATTTTTTTTTTAAAGATTTATTTATGCATATAAGAGCTGAGGTGTAGGCTTTGAGAGCAGGGGGCCAGAAAGGAGAGCTCTGCTGTGCCATGTGGGAGACCTGCCTGGCTTGGGAGGTTGGTGATCTTGAGCTGCAGCTGCAGTGCTGCAGATAGCCTCATAGTGCTGAGACTTAACCCCTTGTGCCACCAGGGAAACCCCAGTAAGTACTATTTCTAATAGTGGTTTTGCCCACTAATTGGCAGGCATTCATGTTTGTTGTTTATAATAGCTCCTTCCTGTAACGGTTGTATAATGTGTCAAATGATAATTTTCTGTTTACAACATCGTTCTGCTCTTAATTTTCTACCCTATTCATTATTCAGTTATTGATAAAGAGCTTGTATATTCTAATGTTATTCTATAGGTTATAACTCATTACTTAATATCATTATTTTGTTACTCAAATCTTCCAATATTTGACATGCAAACCCTTTCCAGTTGACTCCTTTGTCTTTTCAACATATCCCCATCCTTTTTTTTTTAGTACTGCCTTAATTTCTGATACAAGATACAGTAGTTTCAGCCCTAGGATCTCATTTCTTTAAGAATTTACAGTTCCTTTTACCAGAGAATGGCACTTGGAAAGCAAAATTAACTTGGTGTATTGACATGTCATTTCTTCTAGCCTGCTTAACAGCTCGAAAATATATGTATGTACTTTTGTATTTCTTGACATATATGTACATTTATATGTATGTCTACTATAGGTATGTGCATCTCCACGAGTTCATATACTTCCAATATCAATCTGACCCCACAGAATTGATTATAGTGTTCCTGTCTATATTTGTAACTTGTCCCAACAGTGAGAAATGTGGCTTTGTAGTCCCATGTTATATGCACTTAGATTTACTTAATTTCTAGAAACACACTAAGTATATTTGTGTTATAGTTCCTTTTCAGCCTTATAGTATATAATCAAAATACTGTTTTATAAAGTTACATAAGTTAATTTTTTTGTATGTGAATCATTAACAACTCCAAGTTAGAGCAATACAGAAAGTGTTAATCCTTTCTGTCCTTTCTATCTCTCCTTAACTTTCTATTTTGTTTGTACGTATCCCATCTAGATAACCTAGCTCTAGCATGTTCCTTTTTTTTAAATGAGTAGTTGGGTGTTAATTTCCCCTTTGTCTTACATGAAATGTAGCATAGTTACTTTTTTTTATACGTTTTTCACTTTACAATATGCCAGTTTGTGGAGGTCGTTCTCAAAAAGTTTTGGCAATTACATAGTATTCCTGTGTTAATATTGTACACTATAGTTTATGTAGTTCTTATGTTTATGCATTTAGGTTATTTCCAGTATCTTGCCATTATAATACTATAATTGAATAACCTTGAGCATATATATTTTCATATTGTGGGGATGAAACTACAGGTAAATTTTCAGAAATAGGATTGCTGGGTTGAAATATAAATTCATATTTATTTTTGTTAGATGCTATCACATTTTCTCCCAAACGTGTTACACCAGTTTTCTTCCACCAGGAATGTTAGAGAGTGCCTCTTACAATATCTAGCCAATAGAATGTGTCATGCTTTATAATTTTGCTAAATCTGATAATAAATGGCATTTCATGGTAGTTGTAATTTGCATCTAGCTTTGAATGAAATTGAAATTTTTTATATGTTAAAGACCATTTGAATATCTGTTTTGTGTATCATTTACTCATTTCCATATTATTAATGAGTTTTTGGTCCCTTCTCAAATTTTAAGAATTCTTTATATATTAACTATCTTTGATATGTTACAAGTAGCTTATCCCAATTATTAGTTGTCCTGTGGTTTTGATTCTGGTGATTTTTGCAATGCAAAAAAACCTTTATGTAGCCAACTAGTCTCTTAATTTTGGTAATGGAAACCCTTTCTCATTACTGAGGTTAAAAATGAACTGACTCTGTTTTCCTAAAGTTTATATTATTTTTAAATTTTAAATAGATTTCTGACCCATTTGGGGTATATTCCTGTGCATTTGCCATATTGGGTTATCAGTTATCTTTATGCTATTAAGCTATTCTAATCAAGAGCATCCTGCTTTTGTGTCATTCAGGAGTGTTTTAAATTTGTCTCAATAGGTTTTGCATATTTCTTGTTAAGGTTATTCCTAAGTGTTAAATCTTTGTTGCTACTGAAGTAGGGTTTTCTGTATCACTGTGTGCTGGTTATTTTTTTGCAAACTGAAAGCTATTTCTCTGTTAATTATGTATATTTCTACCTTTCTGAATTATTTTGTTGTTTGAGTTTTATCATTGATTCTCTCTATGATTTTCCCGCTATACTATCATATCACCTGCAAATAGAAATGTTTTACTTCTTCATCAGTTTTTGTTTCTCTAATTCATTTTTCTTACCTCTAGTAAGAGTATAGTACCTCCAGTACAATACCGCTAGAACAATATAGTAGTACTATATATAGAATAGTAGTAGAAATAATGGACATTTTTGCCTTATTCTTACTCTAAATGTTTTACCATTAAATAAAGTGGTGACTTCAGGGCTAAACATTTTATCATGTTAAAAATAATCCTGCTTTTATCAGGAATGGGTGTTGAATGTTGTCAACGCCTTTTAAGCATTGTACCAATAAAAGAAAACTAGTAATTGTTAATATAGAACTCTTAGATGTAACACAAGTAGCAAGTAGGAAAAAAACTACCACCCTTGGAGCTGAGGAAATAAATGAACAAGTGAAAGACTTAAACAAGACTTAAAAATCTGTTAGAAAAGGAATGTAGAAAAGCAGTACAAAAGAAAAGCAAACAATAAAAGGGCAGGTATATGTGCAAGCAGGTCAGTAATTATGTCAGATTTGTTTAAATGGACTAAATATTCTTAGGAAAAGACAATGATTGACAATCTGGATTTTTTTTAAATTGCAGTTAACTTTGATTTCCATCATTCTTTGTGTATTAGAAGTTTAGGATCTCCCCCTCCCCAAGGAATTACCATACCACACCCACCACTAAGACAACATAATGCACCAGCACAGTCCATTGTTTTCCCTCCCCTACCTTGCTCTTCTCTGCTTCCCCTCTTCCCTCCAACCCCCAGCCTCAGTTCTATAGTCAGCTTTTGAGGGGTAGCTTGGTTCTATCTGGCCCTTTGTTTCATATCTACTCCACATATAAGCAACGCTATCTGGTATTTGTCTTTGTCCTTCTGACTTATTTCACTTAGCAATAATTCCAGCTCCATCCATATTGTCACAAATGGCATGATTTTATCTTTTTTGATAGCTGAGTAGTATTACATTGTATGTACAACATCTTCCTGATCGCTCATCTATTTGGGCACGTAGGTTGTTTTTTTCTTTGAATTAGTGTTTTTGTATCCTTAAGGTAGATATTTAGGAGTAGACTGCTGGGTCATATGGCAGATCTAGTTTTAATCTTTTGAGAAACCTCCTTACTGTTTTCCATTGGGGCTGGACCAGTCTACATTCCCAACAGTAGCATACAGGGATTCCCTTTTTTCCACATCTTTACCAGTACTTGTTTCTGGTCTTCTTGAAATGGGCTGTTCTCACTGATAAGAGGTGGTGGTTTTGATTTGCATTTCCCTGACAGTAAGTGATGCTAAACATTTTTTCATAGTTTTTTTAAAGACAATTATATGCTGTATACCAGAGATACCTTTAAATAGGCTGAAAACATAAGGATGGTGAAAGGCACCTTATGTAATTATTATTTAATTTCTATCAAAGCAGACTTGAAACTAAAAGCATTACCTGGAGCACTTCATTTTATCTTTTCAGAGTAACAGGTTCAACTCACCAGGAAGATAAAATTTTATATGTGCCTAATAACAGCTTCCAACTCCATTACAGATTACAGATACATAAAGCAAAAATTGCCAATGTGATTTCCTTATTTTACCCAGGCCTTTGCTCAACAAGGTAGCTGAAGGCAGGATGAGGAAGACAGATTTCCTGGTATTCATCTATCATACTGGAAGTTGTCATTTTAAAAAATACATTATTTTGAGGTAATCTAAAACTTAAAAGAAAAATTACTAGTAAATCATTTATTCTTGAGATATTTAAGAGTAATTTGTCATTTTTTTCTTAAGATATTTGGGATGTAATGTGTCCCATCACATCTGAATTATATATTTCTTATAAGAACATATTTTTACATAAAGTTATAAATATTGATAATCTTACTACCATGTAATTGGCTGACTCAAGTTTCACGGTCTTAAAGCAAAAAGATCTAGTGCAGAAAGAGTAATTGCACTAGTTGCTGTTTGGTTAGTCACCTTTATTTTTTATTTTTTTAAAAGATTTATATAGGGCCTCCCCGGTGGCGCAACGGTTGAGCGCTGGGTTGCGAAGCTGCCCGCAGCCTCTGCGGTGCCAGTTCGATCCCCGGCTGCTCCCCGGCCACCGGAGGAGGATCCCACATGGCGCGCAGACCTCTCCTGCCACCCGCTGCTCCCCTCAGCAGTGTGCTTCGGTCCTTCTGCCTGCTCTGTTCCCCGCTCTGGCTCTGGTGAATTCTCTCACCTTCCCACGCTCTGACTGTACCCAGTGCATGTATAAACGAAACAAACGAACAAACAAACAAATAAATAAAACATGCCTCTATAAAAAAAGAAAAAATTTAAAAAAAAAAATAAAAGATTTATATATACAAGAACCAGGGTACAGGCCAGAGGTGTGGGAGGTGAGAGGATTCACCAGAGACAGAGCGAGGAACAGACAGAGCAGGGGCAGACTGACGAAGTACACTGCTGAGGGGAGCAGCAGGCGAGACAGGAGAGGTCTGTTGCGCCATGTGGGACCCTCGCTGGCCGACCGGGATTGAACCAGCGCTGCCAAGGCTGCGGATAGCTTCACAGCGCAGTGCTCAACCGCTTGCGCCACCAGGGGAGGCCCTGGTTAGTCACCTTTAGACTGGTATGGTCTTTTTGTGTGTGTGACCTTGACTTTTTTGAGTATCACAGACCAGTCATTTTTGTATAATCACTCAATTTCTTATGATTGTCTAATGTTTCCTTATGTCTAGATTTGTTATGCAAATTTTTTGCAGAAATGTCATAAGTGATACTGTGTTTGAACTGCATCCTACATATTTCAAGTGACACAGAATTCTGACTTGTCCACTTGTCTTTTTACTGAGGATCACTAATGACAAGGTGGGAACTGTTAGGCTTCTGCACAGTGAAGTTCTTTTTTTTTTTCACCTTTGTAAGTCTTATGGAGAAATTATGGAAATATCCTGTTCCTTATCAAATTTTTTTAAAAGATTTATTTATTTATACATACATACAAGCACTGGCTACAGTCAGAAGCACGGGAGGGTGAGAGAATTCACCAGAGCCAGAGCAGGGAGCAGGGCAGGCAGAAGGACCGAAGTACACTGCTGAGGGGAGCAGCGGGCGGCAGGAGAGGTCTGCGCGCCATGTGGGACCCTCCTCTGGTGACCGGGGAGCAGCCAGGGATCAAACCGGCGCTACAGAGGCTGTGGGCAGCTTTGCAACCCAGTGCTCAACCGCTGCGCCACCGGGGAGGCCCTCAAATTTTTGATTTATTCATTTGTTCATATTAGTGGATGAGAAGAGTTAATATAAGTCTGAACAGCCATCCTTGAAATGGCCTGCTTCCCAGTTTGGCCTCTGGCCAGTTTCTGGAAACTTCATAAACAGTTCCTATGCTGATATAAAGCCTTTCCAAAGTGTGAGGCTCATTGTGTCTAAACTCCTTTTACAATGTGGTTTCTGCTGAACATTTGCTTTCCTTCTGGTAGCCTGGAATTTTGGAATGTTCGCAGATAGTGCCTGTGTGACCAGCACCAATAAAATGGTGGACGCTGAACTTCTTATAACCCTCCCCTAATAGGTAACACTTAATATGGTATCACAACTCATTGCTTGAGGAATTTGGGGTTCTTGGAAATTACTTGCATGTTTTTCCTGGACTTTGCCCTACATGACTTTCTTAATAAATCATACCCATGAATATAACTGTTTGCTGAGTCTTATGAGTTATTCTAGTGAAGTACTGAACCTGAGGATGGTTTTAGAGATCCTGACAGTGGACTTTTGGTGTCCTATTTTATTCAGCAGTGTATATTATAGTGCTCACTCAATTTGCCACCATTTGGCCACCAGAGTTTCTTCAAGAAAATTGTGCCCTCTCAACATGTCTTCATCATTCTTTGAGTATTTCTTGACTTACGACAAGATTTTCCAGGCTCATTTCATACCTCACTGACCCACCCTGAAGCTATCCAACCTCACCCACCATGTGAATCTCAAATTTTCATTCTAGGATTGGGAGAAAAGACAAGGATGCCAACAATTAACGCTGTAATAGAGGTCCTATGCAAGAGTGCCAAAACAAAGTAGCACTCGAACAGGAGAATAAAGCTTTGTAATTATAAATGACATAATAGAGTATATAGATAATCCAAACTATTTAAAAAGGGAATTTAGCAAGATTGTTGGGTAAAGGGTCTTACGTCCTTGGGCCTCCCTGGTGCAAAGGGGTTAAGTCTCAGCGCTATCACCCCTGCGACCTACCTAAGTTCAATCCCAGCCAGGGAGCTAAACCACATGTGGCACAGTAGACCTCTCCTGTCTTGCCTGCTGCTCCCCTTAGCAGTGTATTTCAGTAAAAATCCACCTGTTCTGCTCCTCAGTCTGGCTCTGGTAAATCCTCTCACCTCCCTTTCTCTGGCCTACACCCCAGTTCTTCTTTGCAAAAAAAAAAAAAGAAAAAGAAAAAGGTCTTACACTCTTAGAAAATTTTAAACATTTCAACATTTAGAATGTTTTGTTGTTTTTATAGAAATCTTTTATCAGATGAAGAATGTTCCCTAAGGAAAAAAAAGTCCCCTAAATGTATACAGAAGTGTTTTGTATTTACATATACCAACAATAAAAACTTTTAAATACTGCTGTATAAAATATACCTAGGAATAAATCTAACAATAGCTTTACTTATACACAGTGTTTTAGGGATTGGGCATCAGCCCAACCCACTCCACGCATTAAGCACTCATATGGCACGATTAGTTGTATATCAGACTCCCAAAGAAAAATTCTACTGGCAATGAGCTCATACTCTAAAATTTATAAAACTCCTCAGGAAAAACAGTAAAGAGCAGTATTAAATTTCAAAACTTCAGCTAATAGGCCATAAAATAAGTATGGTATATTTAAAATTATTGAACTAGCGATTACCTATGTACTTTGCTCCTTTCTACTTGAAGCTACAGACAAGTCTGTACAGAGCCTGGAGTAGGCTGTATTTATAGGCAGTGAATAGAAAGAAAGAATTCAGTTAGAATCTGTTAAAATCAAGAACTAATGAAAACCAGCTTTGGAAATTCCTGAAGCAGACACAATTAGCTCAGTGACACAAACAAAGCTCAACTTAGTCTAGTTCACAAGACTAACCTTGCAGTCACTTTTTTAATTAATGTCTATGAATCAGGCATTTATCGGAAATCACTTCTTGGTCTTCAGGTTTTTTATTTTCCTAAAGGCACAGGTGTGGGATTTTTTAATATTATACCCCCTCGTTCCATTTTTAGATTAAAATTCTTTTGCATTCCACAAGCTTCTACAAGCTATAACTGATAGCTTTATACACTTATAGGGTCAGGATGGGTCAAAGGCTTTCATTGTGTGAGAACTAAACATTAGATATAAAACCCTTGTCTAGGAACCTCCAAGCAGACTACAGGTTTAAAAAGAACCATGAGCATGAACATTATGCAGTTTACCAATGCTATTAAAAATTTTTCATAAAACTGGAAAAATATCAAAAAGTAAAAGAAATAAAGTATTTGGTTTATAATTAAGCAAACGAGAGTAGGTATTGTGAAATTAAATAGTCACTGACTTCGACTAAAATAGATTCACACACACATTAGAAGATTCGTTAATTCACTTCTATAGGTTATACACACCCTGTGACCAACAACGACTCAAATCGCTTATCAGAAGCAGCAATAACAAGAAACTTAAGCAGGGAGTACCCAACACATTTTGGGGAAAATCATGTGACAACATCAACAACACAACAATGCCTAGTTTTTAAAAAAATTATATGTATATATATATTTTTTACATCATTTTTCATTTATGTACAGTGTATGCTGGTATGCTTTCTCATTTCAGGTGGAGTCCCCATAAAATTCCCACCGCCAATTTACCCATGGACCATCACCATGGTCCCTTGTGTTCTTCTCTCCTGTTTTGATCCCACTACCTCCCTCACCCCTCGCAGAATGTCTCATTTATAGTTGCCTGTTAATTTTGTTTTTATTATTTTTTATTTTCCTGATCCCTTATTTGGTTCCTCTATATTCCTCCTATAAGTGAAACCATGTATTTTGTTTTCCTTCTGGCTTATTTTACTAAGCATAGTCTCTTCTAGCTCCATCCATGTTGCTGCGAATGACATGAGTATCTTTTCTTTTTTTAAAGATTTATAAGAACTGGGGTACAGGCCAGATGCACGTGAGGGTGAGAGGATTCACCAGAGACAGGGCGGGGAACAGAACAGACAGACTGATGAAATGCACTGAGGGGAGCAGCAGGCGCGACAGGAGAGGTTTGCTGTGCCGAGTGGGATTCTCACCTGCCGGCCAGGATCAAGCCCACACTTCAGAGGCTGTGGACAGCTTCACATTGCGGCGCTCAACTGCCTGCGCCACCAGGGAAGCCATGAGTATCTTTTTTGATTGCTGAGTAGTACTCCATTGTGTATATATACTACATTTTCTTGATCCAGTCATCTATTTTTGGGCATTTGGATTGCTTCCATATCTTAGCTATTGTAAAAAGTGCTGCAATAAACATAGGGGTGCAGGTGTCCTTTGGATAGACTCCTAGAAGTAGAATTGCTGGATCATATAGTATTCCATTTTCAGTAGTCTAAGAAACCTCCACACAGCTTTCCATAATGGTTGGACCAGTCTGCATTCCCACCAGCAGTGTAGGAGAGTTCCTTTTTCTCCACATCCTCGCCAACATTTGTTGTTGCCTGTTTTTTTTAATCTATGCCATTCCCACTGGTGTAAGTTGGTAGCTCATTGTGGTTTTGATTTGCATTTCCCTGATTATAAGTGATGGACATTTTATCATATGCCCATTGGCCATTTGCTTTTCCTAAAAGAGGAATTCTTACATATTAATGTAAAAGTTTCTCCCCATGGGTATATTAAAAACAATGAAATTTTGGGGGCCTCCCCTGGTGGTGCTGTGGTTGAACGCTGGGCTGCGAAGCTGCCCGCAGCCTCTGCAGCGCCAGTTTGATTCCCAGCCCCTGGGCGAGTGTCCCATATGGCACGCAGATGTCTCCTGCTGCCCACTGCCCCTCCCCTCAGCAGTGTATTTCGTCACTCTGCCTGTTCTGCTCTCCGTTCTGGCTCTGGTGAGTTCTCTCACCCTCCTGCGCTTCTGACTGTACCCAGTGCTTATATAAATAAATAAATCTTATAAAAAAAAACAACTATGAAATTTTGGAACCATTATTAATACTTGCTTATATATAATTTATGTAATTCAACAATTTAAATATCTAAAGAAGGCAGTTAATCATACAACTATTAGTTATGTTGGAGACTAAGAAGTTTTAATATGATTATGTGTTCCCACAATATTATTTTAGTTTTTTTTTTAAAGATTTATTTATTTATGCATACATGAACTGGGGTACAGGCCAGAGGTGCGGGGATGTGTGTGAGAGGGGATTCACCAGAGACAGAGTGGGGAACAGAACAGACTGACTAAAATATACTGCTAAGGGGGGCAGCGGGTGAGACAGTAGAGGTTTGCTGTGCCATGTGGGTATCTCCCTGGCTGGCTGGAGATCAAACTCGTGGTGCAGGGGCTGTGGACAGCTTCACAATGCTGTGCTTACCCCCTTCTGCCACCAGGGAGACCCCGTACAATGTTATTTGAAAAATGTTCAATTCCTTTCAAAATGGATTAAGGTATCAAATAAAAGCAACTGATTTATGAGTTGGAGATAGTGACACGCTCAACTCCAAAGCTTCGGGTTTTAAACAATATTCAACATCTTTTATTTACATATTTATGACAAACATTAACGGTCTTTTACAGCTAATTAAATCTAAAAACAATGTGAGAACGAACATAAAAGGCACAATTTCAAATTTTAGTCATGTTGAAATACAATTCCACTAACTGAAAGATACTACAAACAAGCAGCCATTACAGACTGCATGTCAATACACTCAAAACTGAAAGCCACACAGCTATTGAAACAATGAAAAATTTGTAAATGTAAATATTACATATGTAGGTATAATGCATGCATGGCATCACATTTATTCTTTATCTTTTAAGCCTTTTTAAAGTAAACTGAAATAAGTATCTTAATATATGTACATCAAGGCACATTCTTTTCTTGTGCTTTAGGAATGATTTACATATATGATTGGCTTATATCTTAATTTACACCTTATAATGCTTCTAATACTTAAAAGTTAAATTTTAACAATTACAGCTTACGTGGTGGTTTCCCAGGAGAAAAACATGGCATCTCCTCATGGTTACTTTGAAAATTGAGACTTGGCTATCTTAAAGAGGAATTTAAAAATCAAACACACAAATTAGTAATTTAATTTTCAGGTAACTTTTGAAAATAATTTACTTTCAACAATTTGATGGACCATAATCAATTTCTTTAGGTAGTATAATATAATAAGGGCTGAAGACTTTTCAGTATTCTGAAATTACTTGACAATCATGGTATCCACAGGACTGTAGATGTCTATCTCACTACCTATTTCTAAACTGCAGTTTTTCAACAAAATTTAACAAGTAAACATGATACAAAAGCTGCAAACATACTAAACCTGGTTTTAATGCAATAGAATGAGTCTTTTATTTTTTTTTATTGTTCTAGGTTATCATGGAGAAATCTCCCAACAAGTGTTTAATGACAGTATTCTCTGCTCATGGTCAATTTACTTGCCTTGAAGAGATAGTATAATAAGGCTTTAATAGGCATTTCATGCATTTTAATGGCATTTTAAAAATCAGCTACTCGTTTAAGGGTTCCCTATGTAGGTAAGTATACTGTGCAAACTTGATTACAACATGTAACTCATTAAGTGCTTTAAAACAGAATAAAGAATCCCTGACTTACAAGGGGTTAAAATAAATAGTCAAGAATCACAGATTATAGACATCAAAAAATGTTATATACCTATGCATCCTACTAAAATGCTTTATGTTAGATTTTTTGTAAATCCATAAACAGGGCAAATGAAATCATAGAACTCCTATATTTTGAGAATAAAGGAAAAAAGTCAAATGGTGCAGCCTTTCAAACTCAAAATAAATGTCAAAATGCAAATGAAACTGTACAGTTTTTAATTTAGCACAGTCCCTTATAAACATTAATTCATAAAAAGTATACCATGATAAACGACTGCCATCAAATGTTTTCGAGTTCTTTACAGGAAAGGGACTTTTCTATAGAACCCATTAACCAGACAAACCTTTCAGAAATGTTGAGCATCACCAAATAGCCCAGAGCCTTGACATACAAACTCTAGGAAGATAGTCACACAGTATTGTAAACAAATGCACTATAAGTTCAGTATACATGAGATGTCACTTTTTATCTCCATTCCTATATTCATTCTGCTTCTGAAATATGTGCCACCTCTACTTCAACAGTTTGAATTGCTTCTGCAACTTCAGATAGCTTTTGTCCTTGCTGTTGTGCCAATACATAATTAACCACTTGCATAATACTTTGGTCAGAAAGCGTAGATACCGAAGGACACTCTTCAGTAGCTGCAACAGCTTCAAGCGCTTCCATAGTTTCCCCTGTCACTACCACAGCCTCAATTTCTTGAGGACCACTGCTTTCTTGTTCCTGCATGTCTGCTGTTAAGATGCTAACAGCATGCTCCACTTGAGTTCCTTCATTATGAAACCGAAGTGTATCTTTTTCCAGCATAATTTTGCAAGGCACATAATCTCTGTGGAATTTAGTCATGTGTTTACGGAGTGTTCGAGCATCTATGTAGGCTTCACTACATACTGGGCAGACATAAGGTCGTTCACCAGTATGTGTTCTGACGTGACGTTTCAGAGATCGGGCATCAGCCCAACCTACTCCACATGTTAAGCACTCAAATGGCTTAACTCCTATTAAAAAAAAAAAGGTGACAAAGAAGAGAGGTATGTTGAGGTGCATCAAAATATATTCAAGTTGCCTGATAATGCTTTTCAAGTACAGTAGTCCACAGGCCTTACTATCATGACTATGGCAATCTTTTATTTAGGACCAATGGTTTATTTTAGAATAACAAGATTCTGCACTATAATCTTTCAAAAGATGTTCCCGTGGATAGAAATTACTGAGACAAATTTCATTTTCTATGCATACTCTCATTTAACATTTATAGCAACCCCGTAATAATAGGATGAGGAAACACAGGCTCCACATAGTCTATTTCTTTTCTTTTCTTTTTTAAAGATTTATTTATTTATACAAGAACTGGGGTACAGGCCAGATATGCGGGAGGGTGAGAGGATTCACCAGAGACAGGGTGCAGAACAGAACAGGCAGACTGACTGAAATATACTGCTGAGGGGAGCAGCGGGTGAGACAGGAGAGGTCTGTCCCGCCATGTGGATATCTCTGCGGCTGGCAGGGATTGAACCTGCACTGCAGGGGCTGCGGACAGCTTCACAGCGCTGTGCTCAACTGCCTGTGCCACCACGGAGGCCCCGCATAGTCTATTTCACCATAAAAATGCGGGTGTAGAATATCAAGCTCACTGAAAGGGAATCTAGGTAACAGGCAAGAGGACTGATAAACGGAGAATCATCACAGAACTGGCTTTTACTTTACATATATAAAACTACGTTTAATTACCTTCATGGTTGTTCATGTGTCTCCTATACTCTCTGAGCTGAGTGAACTTTCTTCCACATTGTTCACATACTCGTTCCAGGTTTTGCTTTGCTCTTCCTTTTTTCCCATGGGTGGCTTTCTTTACATGCCTTCTAAACAATGCTTTTTCATAAAATTCTTTGCCACATATATTACACCTAAAATAAAAGAAAAAACCCTAAACTTTGTTTTCCAAAGCACCAGTATCCATAAGAATTAATCCAAGTATATCTCATTTAATTTCAGACCCTCCTCAAATTTACCCACCTGTAAGGTTCAGTGACAGAATGAGACTTCACATGGGAATACCAATCTTTCTTCCAACTGTAGCACTTATCACAAAATTGGCACTGGAATGGCTTCACACCAAGATGTTTGTTCATGTGCTGACGAAGATCTCTGGCTTCAAAGAAACTTTTTTCACATCTGCAATAATAAAGTGCAATCATCCAACTAGGTCCTCATCTACTTGTTTAAAACCAGTTTATAAGAATTCAGTAAATCCTTAAATTTGTAGAACTCCACAAGATGATCCCAATTTAAAACAAAAGAATTTCCTAGTATTCCAATCAAGGCACATTTTTGAGTTATTTAAGCTTTAGAGCTTGAGAAATTTTATTATTTTTTTTAAGATTTATTTATTTATTTATACAAGCACTGGGTACAGTCAGAAGCACGGGAGGGTGAGAGAATTCACCAGAGCCAGAGGGGAGAGCAGAGCAGGCAGACTCATGAAGTACACTGCTAAGGGGAGCAGCGGACGGCAGGAGAGGTCTGCGTGCCATGTGGGACCCTCGCCAGGTGGCCGGGGATCAAACCGGCGCTGCAGAGGCTGCGGGCAGCTTCGCAAATCACGTAGAGCTTGAGAAATTTTAGAAAGAATCAGGCAGAGCTTCCACAGGTTATTACTACACAGGACATTTACTTCTGTCTTCCCCTTAACTCCCTCTTATCTCATTCTTTTTTATCACTTAACCCTCTCACATTTTTTTAAAAGATTTATTTATTTATGCATACAAGATCTGGGGTACAGGCCAGAGATGCAGGGGGGTGAGAGGATTCACCAGAGACAGAGTGAGGGAATAGAACAGGCAGACTGACGAAATACACTGCTGAGAGGAGCAGTGGGCAAGACCTGAGAGGTCTGCTTTGCCATGTGGGGTGCTCTCTGGCTGGCTGGGGATCAAACTAAGCTGCAGAAGCAGCGGATTGCCTCATAGTGCGGAGCTTAAATCCTTGTGCCACCAGGGAGGCCCCACCCTCTCTCACTTTTTGTCCATGTGCTAGGAGTAGACCTCACTCTTGAAAAAGAATGGAGCATCTGACTCAGGCCTATGTCAATCAGAGCATAGAATTCCTCTTGCTATCATGATTGTGTCAGAGATAAACAGATCTAAAGGTAGTGAACCTCAAGGCTTTAAAATAGCAACTACTAAGAAAAGCAGTCTTGTCACTGCTTTGTCCATACGCAGCCTCACAGACACCAAGTACAAATGAATCTGAACCCAATTTAAAGTACTCAAACCTAGACTTTACCTTTTATTAGGTCAGTTTGGGTTGTTTCCTTTCACTTTCAACTAAAAATGTATTGTTGATAGATTCATTGGTTTACAGTAAAACTGATTAGAATGACATGAAAAAATACGGCAGAGTAGGGAATGTCTTTCACTCCACATAAGCAGTAGACAAATTGGCAGAAACTGTCATAATCAACTTCACTGAAACTCTGGAAACTAATAGTTTACAGCAACCAGGTAAATGTTTAATCAAGGGGGGAAAAAGTCATTGAATTTCAATAAGAATTTTCTGGCATTCAACTTATCCTAGTCCCATCTGAGCTCAGCTCACCAGCAATAGTTAAGACAACAGAATATATTCCAGCTATGGGTTTCTACTAGCAGAGGGACTTATTCTCACACGACTGCATTTGTTTGTTCAGACCTATCTGTTGACACTGTAAGAAGCACCTCAAAGAGACTGCCTAACTTCCCCAGGGCTGAGGATAGGGGTGGGAGGTAAGGAAGAAGTTTGTTGAAAATATTTAAAGGTAAATGTATTAGCCAGTCACCTGGCACAAGGAATAATAGATTGTTGTAAACAATATACACCCAAAATCTTGAAAGGCTAGGGAATGAGACATTTTGGGTAACATGGATTCTGAAAAACTCTCATATTCTCAGGAATCTAGAAGTTCACACATTTGCCCAGGGCTGAGCATATTCTCAGAAAAGACCTGAGAAGGCCCAAAGCTCTCACCTCTGGCTGACTCTGCACAAACAGGAAGGCCAGGCCACGAAGAGCAGTAAAGTGCCTGGTGCCCACTGAAGGCATTCTTAAATCTGTGGTGATGCTGGCACAACTGTGTGAATACTCTAAACATCACTAGATTTTATACTTTAAAATGATAAATTTTATGTTATGAGAATTTTACCTCAATTACAAAAGAGATACTTTAGGAGCCTTTGTTATATGAAAAAAATGGGAGAAAGGAATCTGAAGAAAGGAGAGGTCCCAGCACCTCAAAGGAACTACCTAGGAAAAAACTCTTACTGAAACCAGGGACTCTTTTCCCCTATAATTCCCATTGCCATGTAGCACAATGAAGAATCTCTTAAAATTATTTAAAATGAGTGATGTGTAGTAATTTATAATTACATGAATGGTTAAAAAATAATAAGCAGCAACAGCCAGGCAAAAAAATTCTGATTAAAATTAAGAGTAAATTAAGAGCAAACAAATATCAGTTTAATATTTTCAAATATTTTCTTCAGCTTTATTGATATAATCAACAAAACTGAAATATAAAGTACATACTGTGATTTGTCATGATTTATATCTTGATGATTTATAATGATTAATATATTCTTTGAAAGGATTTCTTCTGTGTCAATTAACACATCACTATGTATCCATACGAAGATTTAAGCTCTACTCTCTTAGCAAAATTCAACTTTACAATAGTGTTATCTACTATAGTCACCTCAAATACTTTCTTTTGAAAACAACTTTCAAATAAACCAAGTAAGAATTAAAGGATGGGGCCTCCCTGGTGGTGCAGGTGGTTGAGCGCAGCAATGTGAAGCTGTCCACAGCCTTGGCAGTGTGGGTTCGATTCCAGCAGGCTGCGGAGCTACCCACATGGTGCAACAGATCTCTCCTGTCTCTCCCGCTGCTCCCCTCAGCAGTGTATTTCCTCAGTCTGCCTGTTCTGTTCCCTGCTCTGTCTCTGGTGAATCCTCTCACCCTCCTGCACATCTGGCCTGTATACCGGTTCTTGTATGTATAAATAAATAAAAAAAAATTAAAAAAAAAAAAAAGAATTACAGGAAATTAACTAAATAGTTAACAAATTAAATACTTACTGAGTACAGTGATAACCTCGAACCTCAGGCTTTGGCTGGTGTTTCTTTAAGTGCTTACTGAGCCCAGAACCCCTATGAAAAGACTTTCCACAAACTGAGCAAAGGTACATGGACTTTCCTATAAAGAGTAAAACTGAGTCATAAATCCAGCAAGCAATCAAATAATCTTCCAAAAGAACGTTTTATTTGTCATATTTCTGACGTTATTTTATAAAGGGGATATGTAAGCTATAAACTGTAACAGCTACCTTCAAGGAATAGTAACAAACTATGTCAAAATTTCTATTTCCTCTTAACTGTAGTATACTAACAAGGCTACTCACCAAGAAAAGGGATATATTTGCATAATCATTTAGATAACATTAGAGTTGAACAGAAAGAAGCTCTAGAGCTGACATCAACCCTTTATCAGCCATTTCACAGAACTGCCTTTAGCATCTGAAAAAAGTATGTGGAAACCAAAAATTCTAATAAAATTACAAGTCACATATTGACAGCTACATCTTTTATTGGTTGACTTTTAAAAAGCATGACCATATGGGGGAATATAAAAATAAAATTTATATAAAAAAATAAAAATAAAAAGCATACATTATACATAAAAAAAAAAGAAGTTTTGCATTTGTGACAATGAGTGGACGTTGAGAGGATTATAAAGAAAATAAAGCAAGCAAACAAAAACAAACCCATCAACTCTATAAACAGAGTTCACAGAGGGGAAGTAGAGGGAGGGAGAAGGTAGAGGGTGCCAGTTGGTTGGTAGTAGGTAAAAAAAAAAAAAAAGAAAAAAGAAAAGGCAAAAAAAAAAAAAAAAAAAAAAAAAAAAAAAAAAAAAAAAAGCATGACCATTTCTTTAGGTGCCTGAATCTAACTTACGTATTAGAGTTAATACACATTTTTGTATATGAGGGAAACAGTAATTGTTTTTACACAAATAAGATAGTTCTAATATTTAAATATTTAAACTAACAATTTATGGAAATTTTTTAATTTCAATAAAAAATCTGTAAACATATAGCCATTAGTATATCAATATAATTTCAAAAATAATTACAGCATAATCAATAATGATAAATTAAGCACATAATATATATGTCAGTATAAATTTTTCATTACCTGTGTGAATACTCATATGTTCTTGAAGACTCCGTTTGGTAACAAATGACTTAACACACAGTTCACATTGGAACTGCTTTTGCGATTGATGAAGACTCTGGTGTAATTTTAGACCATGCTTGTAGATGAAAGTCTTTCCACAGACCTAAGAGAGCAAAGGGTTTTAAGGCAATAAAAACAGAAAGGGAGAAAGGTGCTTTATCTGAAGAAAGAGCACTGAGAAACTAGAATGCTCATCTCAAATAAAAAACTTAAACAAAATTACAAGGTGAAATTGAAACCAGTGACAATGCTATTAGTTGTTCATCTTCTGATTCAACATTTAACAAACACTGCTATTTTTCTTACAACTATATGATCACTGGAACTCAAAACAGAACCGAAAAATAAAAACAATTCAGTACTGTGCTGTCCTTGTGAGTTTGGTAAACAATGTATATTACGTTAACAGACATGAGAGTTTAATCAAGAACAATACACTCATTTCCTGCTGCCCAGTAGAAGAATGCTTGTTTTACCTTGTCCCACTCAATTGGGGAGAGATGTTGAACAGAATAAAAATATCACAATGTCAAATTGCCATGACAGTTCCTACATGCTTACTCTCTATTGCTGCACTTATGTCCGCCATACACAAAACCAAAGTAATATTTCATTTAAAAGTATGTGACTAAAATGATGCTTAGGCCTTGATTTCAAAATAATGGAAGGTCAGGAACAAGACAAGGATGTCCAATGTCACCACTTCTTAATTACTATTAGAGGTTTTGGCCAGAGCTATCAGATAGAAATAGGGGAATTGGGGAAAGGACAACTTCAGGAAACTGGAAAGCCAAATGTGAAAGAATGTAGTTGGATCACCTGCTAAACTCAGACACAAAAATAAATTCCAAATGGAGTAAAGATTTAGATATAACCTGTAACAATAAAATATTTAGAAGGAAACAATGGTGATACATTCCATGACATTGGTCATACATTGGTGATACATTCCATGACATCAACAATAAAGATGATTTTTGGTGACTCTACCCCTTTGGCAAGGGAAATAAAAACAAAATAAACAATTGGGATTACCACAAGTTGAAAAGCTTTTATACAGCAAAAGAAAATGTAAGATTAGAAACACACTCAATTGAATGGAAGTTGTCACATAATATAATATAGAACTGATAAGGGGCTAATATCCAGGATATATAAAAAACTCATGTAATTTTTTTTTAAAAAACTCACATAATTTAACAACAAAAATGCAAACACCCCAACTGATAAAGGGACAGCAATGAAAGACAATTTACCAAAGGGGATCCAAAAGGCCAATAGACATATGAAAAAATGCTCATCCTTGCTTTCAATAAGATATATACAGGTTAGGGCCTCCCCTGTGGCGCAGCAGTTGAGCACTGGGTTGTGAAGCTGCCCGCAACCTCTGCAGCACCGGTTCGATCCCCGGCTGCTCCCCGGCCACCGGAGGAGGGTCCTACATGGCGCGCAGACCTCTCCTGCCGCCTGCTGCTCCCCTCAGCAGTGTACGTCCGTCCTTCTGCCTGCTCTGCTCTCCCCTCTGGCTCTGGTGAATTCTCTCACCCTCCCGCGCGCTTCTGATGGTACCCAGTTCTTGTATACATAAATTAAAATAAATAAATAAATAAATCTTAAAAAAAAAAAAAAAGATATATACAGGTTAAAACCATCAAGAGATACTATCTCACATTCCTGAGAATTATGTATATGAAAAAGACCTCCAGGGCCTCCCTGGGTTCAATTCCCAGCCAGGAAGCTAACCCATATGACTCAGACTTCTCCCATCTCACCCGCTGCTCCCCTCAGCAGTGTATTTCAGTAAATTCGCCTTTTCTGCTCCCCAATCTGTCTCTGGTGAATCCTCTCAACCCCCATACCTCTGGCCTACACCCCAGTTGTTGTATGTATAAATAAATATTTAAAAAGGAAAAGAAAAAGACCTCCAACAACAAATGCTGGAGAGGATAAAGGAAAAAGAGGAACTCTCTTATACGCTTGGTGGGAATGTAAACTGGTATAACCATTATGGAAAGTAATCTGGATTTACTTAACAAACTAAATACCAAGTGATGCACTGATGCCAAAATTTATATGTTCCAATGCTCATAGCAGCATTACTCACAATAGCTAAGACATGAAAGCAGTCTAAAATCTTTATTAAACATGACTGGATCAAGAAGATTTGATTATTTAACACTATAAATACTGCAAAGCATTAAGATAAAATGCAAAAAAAAAAAGAAAATTTAAATAAAATGCAATCATTTTCAACAAAATGAAAAAGCTTGAGAGAACTAACGTGTACAGCAAATCAGAACTAAAAAAAGAGGGGCCTCCCTAGTGGCCTAGGAGTTAAGTCTCAGCACTATCACCACAAAGGCCTGAGTTCGATCCCCAGCCAGGGAGCTGACCCACGTGGCACAGCAGACCTCTCCTGTCTCAACCACTGCTCCCCTCAACAGTGTATTTCAGTCAGTCTGCCTGTTCTGCTCCCTACTCTGTCTCTGGTGAATCCATCCCTGCACCTCTGACCTACACCCCAGTTCTTGTATGTATAAATAAATAAAATAAATCTTTAAAAAAAAGAATGAAAAACAAGAAACAAATACTGGACATGTACATAGCAGATGATTCATAAAGTAAAGTACTTTCAAAAACCAGTGGAGGGCCTCCCTGGTGGCGCAGCGGTTGAACGCTGGGCTGTGAAGCTTCCCCAGCCTCTGCAGCGCCGGTTCGATCCCCAGCCGCCAGCGAGGGTCCCACATGGTGCGCAGACCTCTCCTGCAGCCCGCTGCTCCCCTCAGCAGTGTATTTCATCAGTCTGCCTGTTCTGTTCCCCGCTCTGGCTCTGGTGAATTCTCTCACCCTCCCGCGCTTCTGACTGTACCCAGTGCTTGTATAAATAAAGAAAGAAATCTTAAAAAATAAATAAATAAATAGAAAAGAATCTTAAAAAAAAAAAACAAAACAAAACAGTGGAGATCAATAAACACTATTAGGGTTGTGAAGTTAAGGAGAGGGGAAAAAAGGGACAAGGAGATATAAGTGATGGGGGTGGGGGGGAGAATAAATAACAAGAGAGGAGTATTAGGGCAGTGAATGGCAGTACAGGTAAAAACACAACTGACCATATATGAAGGTCTATCCTATTCTCTTATATTAGAAAAAGAAAAAAAGAAAAAAGACAGAAAATACTGAAATGTCATTGGTTCCAACACTTTTATTAATAAAAATAGTGGGTCATGCTTACACATTAGACTACAGGTGCAATTAGAAAAATTTCACTATTCCAAATTAGGTAAGAGCTGGCCAATCCCAGGATTCTTTATCCAAGAGTCATATTTTGGTGTTTAGGTACCCTCAGTCCTCAGTTCTTGAAAAAGCTGCTAAAGATATTTACTGAAGCCCTGCAATCATTTCCATCCAGTTTGCTCCCACTGAAGGTTAACTGATGATTGAGCTGTTGAAGTAGTTATTCTTATCCAGTACAATTCCCTGATATATCAAGTTTCACAAACATTCTAAAAAAGATTCATTTCAGGGGCCTCCCTGGCGGTGTAAGGGGTTAAATACCACATTATGAAGCAATCCACAGCCTCTGCATCACGAGTTTGATCCCCGGCCGGCCAGGGAGCTACCCACATGGCGCAGAAGACTTCTCCTGACTCGCCCCCTGCTCCCTTCAGCAGTATATTTCAGTCAGTCTGCCTGTTCTGCTCCCCACTCTGTCTCTGGTGAATCTTCTCACCCACTGCATCTCTGGCCTATACCCCAGCTCTTGTATGCATAAATAAATAAATCTTTAAAAAAATTTATTTCAAATTATAACTTCAGAGAGCAAATTAAAGAACACACCTGAGAAGCACCCTTGAGTAGGCAACAAAGTGAAGTCACAGAATTCCTTGAACAGTGTATAAAAGTGAGGAATTTCATCACCAGTTAGGTTCAAAAATCCTTTAAATAACAAAATAAATGTAAAGTTTTACCTGGCATGCATGTGGCTTTACACCTGTGTGCTTTAACATATGTATTCGCAGAGAATATAATTTAGGTAATATCCTTCCACAGATGGAACATATAAATTCTCGTTTGGTTCTGCCCTTCTCAGATGATGTTCCTGATGCCTCATTAGATGTGGAATTGGATGATGATGAAGTGGGGGCATCTTTTCTGGTATGTCGAATGAGGTGTGCTCGCAAAGAGGCACTGTACTGAAACTGTTTTTTACACAACTAGAGAAAAAACCAGAATTTTTTTTAATTGTATTTCCATCACAACTATTAAGTGAAACCCAAGACTCAGATTTCAACTCTCTAACTTGCTGCTACAATTATATAAACCAATAAACATATATAATGGGATGAGGTGGCGAAGAGGTAAAGGTAATGGATTGCAAATAAACACATATACTATATATAACACAATATATTAAGTACCACACTACAGACAAAAATGGGATAAAGCCCAGCCCTTAACTCTGGAGAAGTATGTAATTTAGCCACAGGAATAGGATTTGTATGTTAAAAAAGAGAAATATTTAAGAGGAAGCTTTCAGAACAATAAAGAAAGGTATCATCAGGGAGGCTGAGTCTTGAGGAATGGTAGGACACAGACAAAAAAACAAAAGAATAGTATAATTACGTAAGTTCTAATAATAGGTGGAGCTAGAAAATTGGGAAGATAAAACTGATGATCCTTGGATTTTATAATGTAGTTGCTGGGGATTCATTAGCTTTATTCTTTCTTTAACAATCTATGTTGCATATGATTGCTATGTATAAAACATTTTTCTTAAAAAATAAATTGTCTCTTGGTATACTACTCTACACCACTTTTTTCTGACTCTCTTCAGGCTTATCTTTGTAACTGTAACTAACAAATAATGGAAGGTGACTCTCTTCTTCACTCCCTACACTTACATAATTCCTTTCCATTACTCTACTTTCTCAATATAGTTATAGCACACTTTTGATGAGACCAAACGCAGTGTTTACACAATTTAGATGCTATAAATGTTACTGCAGCTGGGTCATACACTATACTGTGATTTTCTCTTCCTTTCTTTTTGTTTTCTGTTTTGCTATTTCTCTTTGTACTTAGAGTTAATTTATCGCCAAACCCTTCCTTCAATTATCTACCAAGAGATTTAACAATCTTATGGGAGATCTCTGTTCAAAGTTAAGTCTCATTCTAACCTTGCTGTCTGTTACCTATACTTGACTCTGCAGAACAGGACTCCATGTTTGTTTCTCATGTCTTATTTTGACGGAATACCTTTACCAAAGGCTTACTGATAGGGACATAAAACTCAAAACCCGTGGGCTTCCCTCATTGCACAAGGAATTAAGTCTCCACACAATGAGGCTATAGGCAGCCACTGTAGCATGAGTTCGATCTCCAGCCAAGGAGCTAGCCCACATGCGCAGCAGACCTCTCCTGTCTTGCCTACTGCTCCCCTCAGCAGTGTATTTCAGTCAATCTGCCTGTTATGCTCCCCACTCTATCTCTGGTGAATCCTCTCACCACCCCCAAATCTCTGCCCTATACCCCAGTTCTTGTACACATAAAATTGAAAAAATCTTTTAAAAAAACACAAAAAAACTCAAGACCCTGCAGGTTTGAAAATGCTCTTTTAATATACCATCACAAATAACTGAAAGTTTGACTAGCTATGTGTTCCAAGTTGAAAGTCATTTCCTTTCAGAACTTCATTTTTTTTAAACTTTTTTTTAATGATTTTTTTAAAGATTTATTTATGATTACAAGAACTGGGGTACAGACCAGAGGTGTGGGAGGTGAGAGGATTCACCAGAGACAGAGAGGGAAACAGAACAGGCAGATAGACTGAAGTACACTGCTGAGGGGAGCAGCGGGTGAGACAGGAGAGGTCTGCTGCGCCATGTGGGTAGCTCCCTGCCCGGGGAATGAACTCATGTTGCAGAGGCTGCCAATAGCTTCACAGCACTGCGCTCAACCCCTTGCGCCACCAGGGAGGCCCCCTTTTAGAACTTTAAAGACATTGGGTCTTTGTTTTCTAGCTTCCACTGTTGCTGCTCAAAGTCCTGAAACCCTTATTCTTTCTATGAGACTGACCATCTTTTTTCTCCCTTGCAATCTACAGTTCTTTTTTCCCTTGAGTATAGTTCTCATATATGTTATTTGTTCTTCTTTACCCACAGTTCCAATTTCACAGCCCCCAAACTTGGAATTTCCTAAGCCATTAGAACAATGTATTTTCTGTCTCACAGTTCCACTATACCCTTGGAATTTCCTGAGTGAAAGGATACTAGGGGCATCTTTTGTCATAATATTTGGTCTCATGTCCTCAGCTCCCGAGATGGCTTCAGAGTTTCATAGAAGTTGAGATGGGTGTCTCGTTAAGGGTCTGTTAATGAAGATAACTTCTGGTAAACACCCTTGAAAGGGGGGTGGTTTGCCAGGGAAACCAATATGAACAGAGGCAGAGGGACTTAAAATTCTACCCCCTGATTTCCTGAAAGGGGAGAAGGTCTAGAAGTGGAGTCCAATCACCAGTGTCCTATGATTTAATTGATCACAGCTAAGTAGTGGAGCCCCATAAAAAATCAAGAGAGCTTATAAGTTGGGAAACCAGAGTAGTTCCATGTGCTGCCTTGTAGGACCCCAAGCTTTACAGAAAAGGAAGCTCCTTTGTCCCAGGACCTTGTCCTTCTCATATGGCTGCTGATTCATATTCTTTAGTATCCTTTGAAATAAACCAGTTCTCTAGTTAACACATGGATTTCCTGAGTTCTGTGCTAGTCTAGCAAATTAATTGATTATGAGGAAGTGGTTGTGGGAACCTCACTTATAGCCAGTTGGTAAGAAGCAGATACTAATCTGAGATTGCAATGAGCACCTAAAGTCTGAGGAGATGGTCATGGGAACCTCTAATCTTTAGCCAGTTGGTCAAAGGCTAGGGTAACTGCTTGAGTCCTGTTATAGTTACCTGAAGTAGAGGGTGGTCTTGGATACTGAACTCTTAACCAGTGGAACCTGATAGCATCTCCAGGGAGAGAGTGTCAGAACTGAGTTGAAGTCTTGGCTGCTGTTATCTGTTATGTGCTCATAGGTGAAGGGAATCTAAACACACCTGTTAGGACTGGGTCCAGAAACCCAACACAACTAAAAATGAAGCACTAAATTGGGCTCTATCATGAAATTAGAGCCATCTTCAATTAACTTTCCAGAGACTTACCGGACATTTGTAATCTCTAGCTCTTTCATGTTTCAGTGTGTGCATTATGAGGGCATATCGTCTCTGAAAAATCATTCCACATTCCCCACATTTATGGGATGCTTCCTCTTCAGTATTCTCTTTAGCATCTCTATTTGGCTGTTTCATCTTTTTTCCTCTTTGAACTAATTTCTGAGCCACCTAATTAAGGCATAGAAAACACAAACCAAGTAAACATACTCATTTATTTGTAAAGTCATGATTCAAGTTATAAATATTCAAGTTCACGTTATTTAATTAATACTGAAATCATTGTTGCTTTTCAGCACCTATACCCTCCCCACCAAAATAATTTTCATCATAGGCATAAGTTTCTAAATGGAATGTCTGAACCTAAAGTTAAAAAACTACAAAAGTCAATTCTTTACATCATACCTGTTGAACTGCTGACTTGGGAATGGCTTTCCGTTTCTGCAGTTTCTTCTCCATTCCTTTGTGCAATCGGATATACCCCCCTTCATTAACAGAACGCTGCCGAAGCCTACTTTTATAAGTATCGTCATCAGGTCCCAGGTCTGTTTTCACTGTCGGAGCAACTAAGTTTTCGTGATCTTTTAAAGTCTCACTAACATTCTGCTGATGCTCCGGAATGTCTTCAGCACAGATATCTTCCACTAATGTATCATTTCCCGTATCAGTGTTTTCTGGAGAGTTAGCAATTACATTCTCTTTTGAAAGTTTAGAAGGCATATTAGAAACTGTACTATCTTTGCAGTTTGAAATTTCTAGTTCTGTCTGGTTGTCTTTTGTTATTAAGTCAACAGACTCCATTTCAGGATGGGAGTCAGTTACACAGTCTGTAGGTGACACAGTAGCATCAGCCGCTGAAGAAACCTGGGGCTCAGGCTGTTGTCCTGGTTGTCCATTCTGCTCAGTCTCTGGCAATTCTCCATTTACTAGTAGTACAATTTCACAGTCCCCAAGTTCAGGAGATAAAGTCGTAGTTCCCTCATTGCTAGCTACAGGAGGGGCTGTATTTCCATTTTGTTCTGGTAAGTCCTGGGTAGATGCTACTGTTTGTACTTCACCCTTCTTATATACCGTGAGTTGCTTCTCTTCCATTAGTTTATGTACACTTTCACAGATTTCTAAAACTTCTGACATGAAAAGATGACGAGCCAAGATTGCTACATCAGCCATGCTACAGAAGTCAAAACTTAGCACAGAAGTATAGGCAAATTCCAGTAAAGGAAGGAAACTTGCCTTACAAAAACCTATGAAACAAGGATGGTAGGCAAAGAAGTCAGTCACTATTAAAACACCTTATAAGGGGGTTGTAATTGTATGGGGAATATAAAAATAAAATTTAAATTAAAAAAAATTAAACACTGAAAAAAAAGCACCTTATAAAAACAATTACATATGAGTATGACAATATAAAACAGAATATAAGTGCAAATATCACCATTTATTCTGCAGTTAAGCACCCTGGATTTGTTTTCTTTTTGTTCTGGCTGTTTATTAAACCATAACTAATTCACTTCTATGAGCCAAGTCTCTCTATACCTAAAACAGAAAATAATATTAGACTTACTACCTCAATGAGTTGGTGTAAGGCAGTCTTTTTCAAACTCTACTTCTTAGAACCCCCAGGGTTCCTCAAATTCCACTCAAGGAACAGATAGTAGAGAATGAAGGATAACAAAAGAGATGGAGGCAGGGTTCAAACAATCTGTCCCCTAATCTCACTTTACTAACCATAACTGTATATTTTAATAAGAACTGATACAAAATTTGATGGTGAACATGGAGTTCTATGACAAAAAAATTGCAAACCAAGATCTAAGGTAGAGAGGCGCCAGCAAAATTTTTCTGTAAAGAATCATGTAGTAAATATTGTAGCCCATAAGAATCTGTTGCAAACTATTCAATTCTGCCACTATTGCCAGAAAGAATAACATACATGGGCCTCCCTGGTGGTGCAAGGGGTTAAGACGCAACCTATGAAGCTAACTGCAGCCTCTGCAGCACAAGTTCGATCCCCGGCCAGGGAGCAACCCACATGGTGCAGCAGACCTCTCCTGACTCAACCGCTGCTCCCCTCAGCAGTATATTTCAGTCAGTCTGCCTGTTCTGTTCCCCACTCTGTCTCTGGTGAATCCTCTCACCTCCCCCCCACCGCCCGCACCTCTGGTCTGTACCCCAGCTCTTGTATGCATAAAAAATAAATTAAAAAAAAATAATATACAGGAAGGTGTGGCTACATTTCAATATAACTTTATCTACAAAAAGAGAGGGAAAGGAGGAATGGTCTTGAGATATAGTGTGTCTACCCTAGAACAAAATAATTTCTATACACAAAAGATATTACATCCCATTTTATGTCAGAAAATAAGATTAATTTTTTCCTAAGTTCTCATACTTTGTTTTAGAACACCATTTTTAATGTTCACATGATTTGAAAAGCAGATTACATAGCGATGAATCCAACTCAACTTTCCCAACCAGTATGACTAAGAATCTGTATAGCTTTTCAGAATTTTCTAGATAGTCAATTCTTATTCTCCTAGTCATTCTTATTCTCTCTTCTTACAGGTATATTACATATATCATCTGTGCCTTGTTAGTCTCATAATTTATCTTACAGATCTTTTAATATATATAGAGAGAACCAATGCAACCTTTTAAAAATTTTTATTTCTGTGTTTTTCAGTTTTGATTCAAGGTATGTAATATGTGGTCTTTTCATATAAGCAGATAAGGGGTAGAGGAGAGCAGTATGCATTAGGAGTCAGGGTGATAAGTAAAGGGACCACAAATCAACATCATGGCTAATCAGTCATTCCTAGAAAAGCTGATAAACAGGCTGAAGCCATATAAATCCTGCTACAAATTGAAGACCAAGCTAAGCTTGAGGTAAGAATATTTACTTATTTTTAATCATGTTTATTGAGGTAACATTGATTTATAAGATATAAGGCTTTTTCTAGGGGGGGGGGAAATCACCTACCAACAAAATAATATGAAATAATAATCCTTTACACCCAGCATCTTTTAAATTTCTAAACTGAAGGCATAATAAAAGTTTCCCATAAAGGAATTAACGCTGTTCCAAACATCACTTTAACTATCTAAAATCTTTACTTAAAAATGAGTCACCAGGGCCTCCTCTGGTGGCGCAGCAGTTGAGCACTGGGCTGAGAAGCTGCCCGCAGCCTCTGCAGCACTGGTTCAATCCCCGGCCGCCAGCAAGGGTCCCACATGGCAAGCAGACCTCTCCTGCCGCCCGCTGCTCCCCTTAGCAGTGTATTTCGTCAGTCTGCCTGTTCTGTTCCCTGCTCTGGCTCTGGTGAATTCTCTCACCCTCCTGCACTTCTGACTGTACCCAGTGCTTGTATAAATCAATCAATCAATCTTTAAAAATAAATAAAAATGAGTCACCTGTTTACTATAAAATACTATGAAACACAAAAGAAGAATCACTCATAATCCGACTACCAGAAGATAATAGGTAATTTGAGTATTTTGTTTTTACCCCAGTCATTTTACACACACACACACACACACACACACACACACACACACTCTCCCCCCTGTGGAATATCTTAATCAAATGAAATGCACACTTTTACAATATTAATGACTTCTAGTTCTTGGAAACCTTGCTAAATGAAGACCTTTTTGGTTTAGCTTAACTGCTGCTGTAAGTGAGTTTCTCCCACTTCAGTAAGAAAGCTGAGTTTCTAAGATAGATGGACAACGCTCTAGTATATAATTATAACAAGAATATTAGACAATTCTTACCAGAAAGATCCACCACTGCTTCATGACTGGACACAGCTCCTTTCTCAATAAAAAGATCTCGAAAATATTCGCTATTAGCTGACAAAACAGATTTATGAGCTTTGTACTCTTCTCCTTCAATTAACAAAGTAACATCACAAAACTGGTTTGAGAGTCTCTGCTCATTCAGCTGTTTTAAGACAGCCTGACAATGTTTTGGAGAAGAACGTTTTACCACTCCTTTGGTGTCAACCTAACAAAAGAGTTTGAGACCAAGAGTTATATTACATATAATCTGTACCTCTACCCTTAACAGAATTTAAGACAAGATATACTATTTCATTTTTAAGACACCACTAATTATTATGAATATCCTGATATTCTTTTTTTTAAAAACTTATCTATTTAAATAAAAACAGATTTCCTCATTATTTTCTGATATATTTATTCTACTTGACTCAATAAAAACTTGCATCTCATTTCTTGCTATCCTTCCTTTACTAACCAGAAATCTGATGTTTGAAACTAATGCAGGCAAAACCCAAAAGCCTAGTGAGTTTAATTTTACTTTGCCCCATGACCCAGAGACTATTTCCAGAAATTCATTTTGTTATACTAAATGCATTAGTTATACTAATACACCATCAATATGCATTTTGCATATTAAATGCATTAGTTATGCTAATACACTATCGAAAAGGAAGAAGTGATAAACTAACAAGTTTTATTCCTAAGAGGAGACAAAACAGAATACTCAGAATCAACAGTTATAGTATATACAACAATCAAATCATTACTTCAGACATAGACCTGCTTAAATCTTCAATGTCAGTGTCAACAGTCAAATAGTTTCGGTAGTTTAAGAAAAAAGTTCAAAAAGACTACAAATATTACTAATCATTAGTTGCAAATATTAAAGCTGAACAGAAGTCCTACTTACAAATACAAGTTCATGCTTGGATACCGGCTTCTTTTTTGTAGATTTGGAGGCTGTAGTTGGAGGAGAAGTAAAGTTGCTTAGATCATCCTCTGATTCATTGCTTTCTTCTCCAGATTCAAGGTCTAGTCCCAATTCTTCCAACATTTCTGAAGTATCTGATATTGGACGGGAGCGATCTAGTTTCTCCTGGCATTTGCTACACTGTTTAATGTAATCTTTGACTTGCCTTAATATGCCTACAATGAAAACAAAAATTAAGTTTAATAGTGATCTTATTTGAAAATTTAATAGATTATATTATTTACTTTATCATATAAAATGATTATGTAGCAGGTCTTTCTGCCTACTTGTATCTATGCAAGTGTCCTTTACTCTTCTTTCCTTTTAGAAGAAAACTATTCTTTTGAATATAAAAACATTATGTAGCCCACCCATTTCCACTGAGTTGCAGCTCCTTCATTCAATGAGAAAAACATGAAATTAATAATATTCAATTATTTTTAATTTTCACAAGCAGTAATATAACGTGGTTCAAGCTAATACCTTTCTCCACCCTATCATCAATTAGTTTTTTTTTTTTTTTAAAGTATTTAGGTACAGGCAGCTTCTTTTTTTTTTTAAGATTTATTTATTTATTTATTTTATAGAAGAACCTGGGTACAGGTCAGAGGTGCGGGAGGGTGAGAGGATTCACCAGAGACACAGTGGGGAACAGAACATGCAGACTGACGAAATACACTGCTGAGGGGAGCAGCGGGTGCAACAGGAGAGGTTTGCCATGCCATGTGGGACCCTCGCTAGCAGGCCGGGATCGAAACAGCGCTGCAGAGGCTGCGGACAGCTTCACAGTGCTGCGCTCAACCGCCTACCGGCACCACCAGGGGAGGCCCTCATCAATTAGATTTGACCAATATGTTGTGTGCCATGTTGCAATGGAAATTTAAGGGCAACTGAGTGTATCCTACCAGTTTTCTGGTCTTGTAACCTTTTAGTACAGCATGTCCCAGGTGGACTCTACTCTTTAGTCTGAGTTAAAAATGAAAAAATACAAATGGAACCAATATGCGACCTGAATAGGATTACAATCAAAACTGTCTCATTTTTGGAAACCATGAATCATTTTAGACCTACTCTTAAAGATTCACTATCTTAACCTCCTTAATTCACCAAGAGATGATTAAACTGAAAGAATCTGATTCAAGTTAACTACTCAAAACACATCAATGTGTAAATATAGTTAACTGTTGAGAATGAGAAATTACTGCAAGAGGTTAAAAGGATGTAGCAAAATCTGAACCTCTCAGTCACTATATCACTGAACCTCTCTGTGCCTATATGTAATATGGGGATAATAGTACGGTAGTTCCTCCTCATCCAGTTTCTCATTCCTTGGTTTCTGTTACCCAAATTATGAAAATATAGTATACAATAAGGTATTTTGAGAGCGAGGTGAGGTAACATATTGACAACTTTTTTTTTTACTACAGCATATTGTTGTAACTGTTCTACTTTATTATTAGTTATTGCTGACCTCTGTTTAATTTATAAATTAAGCTTTATGGTATAGGTAAAAAAGCAGTACATAGAGGATTTGGTAGCATCCCAGATTTCAGGCATCCACAGGGGGTCTTGGAAGGTACACAGGTAAGGGAGAACTACTGTACTTACACGGGGCTGTTATGAGGCTTAAATGTTAATCTTACAACACACTTTGAACAGTGTTGACATACAATAACTTTCATTGTGTTGAATATTTATTTGTCAACCCCTCTGATACCGCCCCCCCCAAAAAAAAATCCTTGAAAAAACACCATGTTATCATTAAAAGATTCTTTACTGAGCATAGACTCAATCTCAGCAGTAAAGAATTACGAGGTCAAACGATTCTTGTTGGGGTGGGAGGCAGGGGAATCCAGCTGTCTTATGCGTGTATAAAGTTTAGGAACATCTCTGATCTCTGCCCAACTAGATGTCAATAGCAACACCACCACCATTTATGACAAACAAAACTGTCTCCAGATATAGCAAATGTTCCCTGGGAGGGAAAATCCTCCTAGCTAAGAACCAGTGCTCTAGAGATATGCCCAGTTTAACAATTTGCTTCTGTCAGCTGTTCAAGAACCTCCCTCCCCAATCAGTGCTAGCTACAGTAGTGGGGTGTGAAAGTGTGGGATGGGTGGGTGAGGTGGTGGTGTCAGTGGCTCTTATTTAAGTTCCATGCATATTAGTCGCTTGGTTTTTTGTTGTTTTGTTCAAAGGGGTTACAAGTAGTTAATTATAGCTTTATTTACATAAACCAAGTTCTTGATGGATTTTCTAGACATCACACACTCCTCTTCTAGATTAGATAACACCATTAATTTACATTCATCATCTAAACAAAAACAAAACCCTTATTAGGCTAGGAAATTCTGCACACAAGCTATTTAGCCTATTACATGGTTTTGCTAGTTTAATCTTTGCTAGTTTAATCTTTGCTAGTTTAATCTTAATTTTATCTTCACATTTTGAAAGCAAAGTTAAGTGTAGATCGCCATACATCAATATGTGACTGAAGCAAAGATTAATATTTTAGAGCTCTAGCACTTATTAACATCACAGGATAAAATGAGGAGAGTCTGAGTGAGAACATCTATTAACAATGAGAATATTAACATTTTCCAATCTAAAATAAATTTGGTGTACTTAAACTTTAGGCACTAAGTCAGAGTTTTTCCAATGTGTTCAAGCTTGCCCGAGCAATGGAACACAGCTTATAATGGCAGCATTCCAGAAAAAGCAGAGTAATAAAGCCACGTAAAATATACCTACTGAAACGTCTAGTGGATTGACTTTGAAGCACTGTCCCTTGGCAAATATGCCAGGGCATAAACCTAACTAAAGTGGGAAAAAGGGGAAAAGAGTCAGTGAAATTAGTCTTTTCTTGGCATCTACACTGATCCCTATCAGATCCTAGATTAAAAAAGTTCACATGGATTTGGACTATGTATATGTGGAGAGCCCAACTGTAGTGCATGACACATTAAAAACTGATAGTTGACATGTTTATCAATTATTACCAGTACCATTATTAAATATTACCCACATAAGCAGTCAATTAGCTTAACCATTCTTAATTACTCTGAAGTTGCTAAATAAGTTGGATTTTCGAAAGTTCTTAAAATTGTGAAACAAATTATAAAGGACTTCACTACTGGACATTCCTTAAGCAGTTCTAATACTGCATTAATTGTGACTTATTTTTCCATGTATTTGTGATATTTTTAGTAAGTCTACAATAAACATAAATGGACATCAAAAAGAATAGCTAAGGGCCTCCCTGGTGGCATAAGGGGTAAAGCACCACACTGTTAAGTAACCCACAGCCTCTGCAGGGCGGGTTCTATCCCCAGACAGCCAGGGAGCAGCCCACATGGTGCAGCAGACCTCTCCTGTCTCCCCTGCAGCTCCCCTCAGCAGTGTACTTTAGTGTATCTGCCTGTTCTGTTCCCCACTTTCTCTGGTGAATCCTCTTGCCCCCTGCATATCTGGCCTGCGCCCCAGCTCTTGTGTGCATAAATCAACAAATCTTAAAAAAAAAAAAAAAAAGGAATAGCTAATAATGGAGGGCAAACTGCTGATACTTATTGACTACAAATTGCAATTCAAATGAAGTATTAAAATAAAAAAACGAGAGCAAATAATAAACTCATTACAAGTCAACACACCTAGCATTTGTTATGCCATTGCTTGTTTTGTTTTCAAAGACAAAAATTAAAGAGAAGCACTAATTTACATTTTTGCAAATCTTTTTAATGTGTAACTTAACAGAAAACAGATGATCATGTATTCTTCTGCTTTCAATCTATCGCTGTATTTCACATGTAATCTCTGGAAAACGCAATGTCTACTTGTGAGACATGAATGAAAAAGGCAAATAAAGCCACAGCATTATTATGAAGGATCTCAGGGCCTTGCTGTCCAGAGGTTCAGTACATTAAAAGAGCTGTTCTCCTGTTTAAAGACTTTGAAATCCCTCTTAGTAGAAAGTTATCTCTTTCATATTTTAATTAAGCTAACATAATAAACATGGTATCAGTGTTTTCCCCCTAAGACAATGAACACTGAAAAGAAAAAATCAAGCTAGATTACATATTATCGCAATAGATAATCAATTTAGGAAAAAAGGAAAATTCTTAACACTAAACTATATACAGGGGTCTCCCTTGGTGGCGCAACGATTGAGCGCTGGGCTGCAAAGATGCCCGCGGCCTCTGCAGCGCTGGTTCGATCCCTGGCCGCTAATGAGGGTTCCACATGGCCCGACAGACCTCTCCTGCTGCAACCGCTGCTCCCCTCAGCAGTGTATTTCGTCAGTCTGCCTGTTCTGTTCCCTGCTCTGGCTCTGGTGAATTCTCTCACCTTCCAGAGATTCTGACTGTACCCAGTGCTTGTGTAAATAAATAAGTCTTTTTAAAAAATAAATAAACTATATACAGGACCTTAAAATATTGGCTTTTGTGAAATCACAACCTTTGACATATTTAACCTCTTAGTGCTTTCAGATATTGCTTGGTCAATGTCATCATTAGCTGTAGTTATAATCTTTAACATAATGTACTAAGCCTGAGACATTTACAAAACGTGTGACCAAATACTAGCAAAATATAGCAATTACTCCTCACTTTTTATCCTTCACAGTTGCCTCTTTATTAGAATTTAATTCAGATTACTATAAAATACGTCAAGGGAAAGCACATAAGAATATCGAGCTAGTCTGTTTTCGAAAACACGAAAGAAAAGACTCCTTAAGGAAGGAGTGCCCAATAGTCTGTCAATGACTAGAACTGATGATAATGTTTATAAACTGAAAAGAACCTAAGAAACTACTCAGTAGTGTAATTCCTTTACTCACAGGTATGTAACTGAGATTCAAAAATTACTCCCTCCACACTGCAGCACAAGTTCGATCCCTGGCCAGGAAGCTACCCACATGGCGCAGCAGACCTCTCCTGACTGGCCTGCTGTTCCCCTCAGCAGTGTATTTCACTCAGTCTGCCTGCTCTGCTCCCCGCTCTGTCTCTGATGAATCCTCTCACCCTCCCACGCCTCTGGCCTGTACCCCAGCTCTTGTATGCATAAATAAATAAATTTTTAAAGCATGCACAAATAAATAACTTTTAATTTTAAAAAATTACTTCTTCCAGAGCCAAACAGAGAGGCAGATCCTTCCGGGCAAAACCTCAGATTTTTACTCATTCTAACTGAACTGTCTGAGCGTGATGGCCGTAAGGCTAAGGACCCCGGCTCTCCTCCCCTAACCTGGTTCCGGAGTAGTCAAAAAACGCAGACCCGCATTTCCTGACTCTAAGGAGTCGCGGTAACCAGGCTGTCCCGGGGTCTACCGAGCCCCCATTCACAGTTTCCCCAGCGCTTTCCACAGGCTCAAGAGGGAAGATTCAATCCCGAAGCAAGAGGCTCCGCAACTCTACGCTCAGTTCTCGTCCCTACAACCAGGTTCCCGGTGACGGCTCCACACAGGCGCCCAGTCGCCACGGAATCGCATTATTCCGTCTTTCCGCCGCAGCAGCACCATTTGAGGCTCCCCGGCCATGCGGCGCCGAGCCCCCCACACGCGCCGCGAACGCCCCGCGCCAACAGCCCCGGGCCCGGCGGGCGCGCCGCCCCTCCCCCCAACCGCCGGCGCGAACGGGTTTTTAAAGGCGCAGCGCGCCGCGCCCACCCCGCCCGCCGCCCGGAAGCTCCCCGGGAGCCGAGCGGCCGCCACCGCGCGCCCCGCCCCGCCCCGCGGCAGGCCCGGCCCCCGGGGAAGCCCCTTTCGCCCCACCCCGGCGCAGGGCCCGCCCCCGGCGCCCCGGCCTACTTCCAGCGGGAAGTGCGGCTCCTTTCGCGTCCCCCACCTTCTCGGCTCCGCCTGGCAGCAGCTCCGCCGCCGAACGCCAGCCGGGCGGGCGAGGAGCGTTCGGGGAGAGGCCGCGGGCCCGCGAACTTGGGGGAGCGCCCGCAGGCCCGCCTCGGCCTCCGCCAGCGGGTCTCCAGGGGACCACAGGCCGCCGGCCCCCCGCCTCGCCGCGGTCGCGGCCCTACCTCGCCACCAGTACGTCTTGGACAGGTCGTGCCAGGTCTGATGCCGGGTGTGGTGAGTGCCGCCCGGGCCCAGGTGCGCCGCCTCGATGAGCCCCCGGCGCCGCTCGGGCTGCAGCACCACCTCCAGCTCCGCGAAGGTCTTGCGGTGCCGCTGCCGCCTTTGGTAATATAAGGTCCCGCCGCGCACCACGTAGCAGGCGGCCGCCTTGCGGATTTTACGCTTGACATTGCCCTCCGTGCCGGGCGCATACGGCTCGCGCTCGTTCGTCAGGTAGCGCAGGATGGCTCGGTAGCTTTCCTCGCTTGACATCGTTGACGGCGAAGGCGTCTGTAGTGGGGGTGAGGAAGACAGCGCGCTGGCTCCGGGTGGATGCCACAGCGGCGCTTGCACTGTAGAGAAGAACGGCGGCGCCCGCGGTGAGCGCCCTTCGACGGCGCCGGCCGCACGGAGGGAGAACGGACGAGTCGGTAACCAGGGGGAACTGCACTTCCCCAGCGCGCGGGATCCGCTGGCGACTGACAAAATGGCTGCTGCACCACCGGAAGTGACGCGATCAAGGGCAGTGGTGAGGGAACTGGGCCCTGATTGGAGCGCATTGGTTTTCTGGCTTGATGAAGCCTACCGAATGACGTTAGGACTGAGGGCGGACATTTTGGAAATGGGTCTGCCCTTCCTGGGAGAACGAAGCGGCTTGAGCAGACATGTTAAGTCCTGGCAGGTTCCTTTTTTTTTTTTTTCTTTTACCCTTCTTTCCCATAGTCTAAGCACGTGTTAAGAGTCGATGGGCAGTTGTTAGCCTGTCTTAGAAACAGTGAGATGTGGAATCTTTTTCCGTCTACCGTCTGCGACCTCCGAAAACATTAAGACACTTTGGGGCGCCCACTAAAACATTAGCATATGGACACAAGGCCAAAAAAATCCCATTCAGGTGGAAATGTAGGTTCCAGTAAACAAGATTATAAAATGTAAGCCTCTTGATTCTAGGTGTGATTGTAACTTCTAAGCTTCAACTGCTGGCTCCAAACCACCCTTGGAATAGTCACTTTTCTGGTACCATCGGTATTACCGCGGTTTTCTGCATAAGGCGATCACGTTGGAAAGGGGTGGGGGTGGGGAAATAGCATGATCTTCATACAAGCTTCATTTTTATTTTTACATAGTTACGAAAGAAAAGTATCCATTTTACTGAGTGCAGAAAAAGCCGAGGCCACTTGAACTGCTTTTCCCAGTGTGCAATGTGGATCCTATTCACCATTGTTGTCGAGGGTGGTGGCCCTGGTCACCTATCCCCTGAGCTGAATCTGCAACACTACCAACCATACTCCCAGGCAATTTGGGCTGGAACTAGCAGTGCTTAACCAGGGTGCGAAGGGTGTGAAACCTTATGCCAACCCCTTTAACTCCTAGCTCTGGAGACTGTGATTCCCTGACTGAGGCAAATGAATCTGCGAAGACATGATGGGCAGACAACAGATAAAGGCAGAGCTCAAATAAGGATGCGCCCAATCTCCATGGTTCTTGGATATAGAGGTTGCAGAAAATTATCAGGTGAGAGCACCATCCAAAAAAAAAAAAAAAAAAATCCAGTTATAAGTACATGAATTCTAGAGATGCAACCCCCACCCCATGGCATGGCATGGAGTCCAGAAGATGTGCAACTCCATCCTGCAGGTGGCTGTTTTTTGCTGGGACAGAACCACTTCACACTTCCACTGTGAAACTGCCTATGAAACTAAGCATTCCAAAATATGTAAACTTAACTAAACTTGAATAAGTTTAAACAAGTTGTGTAATTAGCAAAAATACCCAAGAAAAAAAAACTCCCTCCCCTAACCCCCCAGTTTCTAAGAAAACACAGTATTGCGCTCATTACATTTCGAATTCACTTTTGTTGTCTTTGGGTCAATATAAAAAACCACTAACTAGTAAAATGCTTTTTTCAGATGATCCAATTGTAAAATTGCTGTACTCAGTTTATTTCTAGGTCCTTTAAGAGATGCAGGTTACCCAGTTATCAAGGGCAATCAGAATTAGCAGATTCACTTTTAATACATTATCAGAAAAGCAGTGCTTTTAAAGGACACTTTATTCCAGGTACAAAAATTAGAATTCATAGTTCAGCATTAGGTAGGTAATTAGGTTACTTAAGCTTTCCCTATTCACAGCTAAATAATATTCACCTTTTTATTAGTTACATATTGTTATCCTGTTCTTCCAGCACAGCAAAATATATTTCTAAATTGTTCACACATCCTTTGTTTTCAAGTCCAATTCTGAATTTAGCATACACTAGAAAGAACCATTAGTTCCTTCACCTTAAATAGAATAAGGTCTTTAAGAGTTGACATTGACTTTCCCTAATATTCCTATGTGAAAAAGCGTTCTCAAGAAAAGGACGTGGATCATTCACTTTATCCTTACAACTCAACAGTGTGGTACTTAAGACAATCTATTTAACATAAATTATGTTTATCATATCCTTTACATTTTATATGTATCAGCAGGCTTATACATCATTGCAATTTTCATTGTGATTCTATCAAATTTCCAGCTCAACAACACTAATTTTGGAATGCTATATATTCTTACTCAAGTAGTAAGACTCTGGTTATTACCTGGAAGCAAGAACAGCTGATAGTTTAACCTTTTACTCAGCTATCAGCTAATGATAAAAATGGACCATTTTACTAAAAGACAAGTCAATATAAAATGTGTTATAAAAAAGGAAATTTAACAATAATTCATAGAAAGATTTACTTTCTGCACAGAAACAACAGAAAATGCATCTTTTGTCCTCAATCTGGACAACATTTTCTGTGCATCATCCTCATACTTAGAGCCATCGAGTCAAAACCCTAGGAGTATGGCCTATATAATGTGCTCTTAACCCTTAGCTGGGCAAAGCTAGAACTGTAAAGAACTTACATTTTGTTTAACTACTCAGGCTTGCAATGAGCTCTTAAAAAAAAAAAAAAAAAAAAAAAAAAACCACCACTGGGGCCTCCCTGATGGCATAATGGGTTAAGTCTCAGCACTATCAAGCTATTGCCAGCCACTGCAACATGAGTTAGAGCCCCAGCCAGGGAGCTAGCCCAGTGGCACAGCAGACCTGTCTTGCCTGCTACTCCCCTCAGCAGTGTATTTCAGTACATCTGCCCGTTCATGGGCTCTGGTGAATTTTCCCGCCCCTGCATCTCTGGTCTTGTATGCATAAACAAAAATAAATCCTAAAAAAAATTAAAAATCCACCACAATCTAGTTATAGACAGACATCTGTTTATTTTAAAATTCCAATCTTGTCAACTTAGCGTTTTCCACCAACTCGGGGTGCAGAAACTTTCACAGGCTTCACAATCTTTTGCTTAGGTGCTGCCTTTGTGGGAGCCTATAAAAGATAACATGATGTTATGTGGCATTACTCCATGCAATGGATCACCAACCCCTTATGGATCCTTAACTACATGAATGGAAAAAAAAAATTTTGTTACATAGTACAGGACCAATGTTAATATTCTGAGTCTGAAAAATTTTCTTTAGTTATCTAAACTAGTAACAATGGGGGTGGAAAAAAAAAAGGGCAAAAAAGTCACCCTTATTTTCCCCGCTTCCAATTTCTGTTTTGGAATAGACCTGTTGGGCTTGGCAGAGGGAGCCCTCTGGAGACCTGAACCACTCCCAGAAACCAGTTATGAACATCATTTCCATTACTCTTGTACTACAATTTCTTAAAAACACGAAACTTTCGGGCCTCCCTGGTGGTGCAAGGGGTTAAAACGCAACCAGTGAAGCCAGCCACTGCAGCACAAGTTCCATCCCCAGCCAGGGAGATACCCACATGGCACAGCAGACCTCTCGTGACTCACCCACTGCTCACCTCAGCAGTGTATTTCAGTTGATCTGCCTGTTCTGTTCCCCACTCTGTCTCTGGTGAATTCTCTCACCCCCCCGCACCTCTGGCCTGTACCCCAGTTCTTGTATGCATAAATAAAAAAAAAAAAAAAAGAAACTTTCACTTATTGCTATTTAAAGTAAAAATCTGTTGTCATATATCCAAGAAAGTCTCAAAATTACCTTAGCAGCAGCCATTGCTGTCTTTTTAGATGCTTGCTTAGCCTTCTTTGCTTCCTTGGCAGCCCTGTGTAGTTAAAAATAACAAGGGCAGAGCTTATTAACAAGGAGCTAGTATGTTTTAGAAAAGTCCAATGATTATATTCTTTCCCCATCTTTAATTACTTGTAGGAGAAATCCGGATTATCAATAAATTTCTTTAGCCAAAATAGCTAAACTTTAATATTAGACACTGTACATTAGCTTTAAACACATAGAATTTCAACCAACCATTATAAAGTTTTATGTTATTAAATGCAAAATATCAAAACACACAGAAGAATAAGCCGAAAAAGCAGAAATAACAGAAGAGTAATCCGAAAGCAGAAATAACCCAAGATTAAACTGAAGGGGAGGTGGAGGAGGGGGAGGGGGGGAAGAGGAGGAGGAGGGGGAGGAGGAGGGGGGAAGAAGAGGAGGAGGAGGGGGGAGGGGGAAGAAGAGGAGGAGGGGGAGGGGGGAAGAAGAGGAGGAGGAGGAGGGGGGAAAGAAGAGGAGGAGGAGGAAGGGGAGGGGGGAAGAAGAGGAGGAGGGAGGGGAGGGGGGAAGAGGAGGAGGGGGAGGGGGGAAGAAGAGGAGGGGGAGGGGGGGAAGAAGAGGAGGAGGAGGGGGAGGTGGGAAGAAGAGGAGGAGGAGGGGGGAGGGGGAGGGGGGGAAGAGGAGGGGGAGGGGGAGGGGGAGGGGAAGAAGAAGAACAAATTGTAAAAGCAGATAATGCAGAAGAAACAGAAAAGTTGTAGAAAAAGAAGAGGATGAAGAACAAATTGAAAAAGCAGATAATGCAGAAGAAACAGAAGAGGATGAAGAAGAAGATGGAGATGTAGAACAAGATCAACAAGAAGAAATAGAAGAATAAGCCGAAAAAGCAGATATAAGAGAAGAATAAGCCGAAAAATCAGATATAAGAATAAGACGAAAAAGCAGAAATAACAGAAGAATAAGCCAAAAAATCAAAAAATAATAGAAGAGTAATCCGAAAGCAGAAATAACAGAAGAATAACACACAAAATTCTTGGGTGATAAACCCAAATATAATCTAAAATCCATCCCAATAGCTGAAATTCTCATAATAAAGGTTTTCTTACCTGATAGCTTGTTCTCGTTGAGCCTTTCTAACTTCAGGCTTCTGATTCCTCTTGGCCATGATATCGGCAAGTGATGCACCAGTGATGGCCCTCTGGAATTTGACTGCACGGCGGGTTCTTTTCTTCTGAATTTCTTCCTACAAAACAAAAAGATGGGAAACACTTCTGAACCCTGTAACCTATGAATTTGGGGGAGAAAGTAAGTCTGATGATTTATTTGTAACCACTGTAGTGTGTTTGGGCTGCTAAAAACAAAACAAAATCAAAATGGGTAGATTAAAAACAGAATTCTATTTCTTAACAGTTCTGAAAGTCAGAAATTGGGATACCAGCAGGCCTATTCCCATTTGTATCCTCACAATGCATAAAGTGACAAGAGAATTTTCCAAGTCTTTTTTTTTTTTTGTATAAAGGCATGAGGGTTCTGTCCTTATGACTTTATCACCCCTCCACCGACCCGCCCCCCCAAAGGTCCCATGCTCCTAATATAATCACCAGAGATTAGGTTTGAACATATGAAGATAAGGGGAAATAAATTTAGCAACATTCTACAAATAAAATTCATACAATTATTTGAAAACATAAAAAACATGGTTTCTAATTACAGATTTGTTAAACCATCTACTACAAATCTTCACTAATTTTTACTATAAAAGTTAAAAAGTAACATTCTAAGACAACTGGTTATTTGAGTAACTGGCTAGAACTTTGAAAGTGACCAGTAACACTTTAAAGAATTTACTTTTGGAAAAAGTCAAGGTTTAGGGCAATCAAGGAATCAAGACACAAGTATCCAGGAATCCAAGTGTCCAGGAATCAAGACAGCACAATTCAAACGCTGCCTACAAATTCCACAATGGAAGATTCATCCATGCTAGCTGGCTGTTGGCTTAAGGCTGAAAAACTTCCCACATTTCATTACCTCTTTATCCACTGATGGAACATTTGAGTTATTTCCACGTTTTGACTATTGTGAATAATGCTCATGCACATTGGTGTACAAGTTATCTGTTTGTACCTTGCTTCCAAATCCCAAGTATACACCCAGAAGTGGAACTGCTTAATCACAATATTTCAAATATTGCCAAACTATTTTCTGCAATGCCTGCAACCACCTTACATACAACAATGCAATTTCTCATCACTAATTAGGCACTACTAATTTTTTTTAGAATAAAGATCATCCAAATGAATGTCAAGTCCACTTTTAAAAAAGTGAAATTAGCAGTATCTCTTTCCTCTGAAAGACAACACTAACTCCATCTTATAGGCACCCGGGGGGTGCTCACTAAATATTCACATAACTTAATATTCCATGCGCCCTGAAAACCGAACCTACCTGCCATGACACAAAAATTTTTCTCAAAAAAACACAAACTAAAGAATACTTTCAAAGAAACTTCCAGTATTCTCCAGAACTAGTATGCTGAAAGACTCCACATAAGACTAATTCTTTAAGAATATTCAAAAGCTACTTTGTTCTGCTCACTGGAACAATAACACACTTCCATGGTGCCTTATAACCCAAATGTGCTTAATTTCTTATCCTCCCCTGAGAGTTATTTACCCCGAAATGAAAATATACAATGAAACACTATCAATCATTTTTACCTGTCTTACTCCTTTAGTTCAAGAGCACTTCCACTTACTGTCTCCGTTAATTCAGTTTACACACTGACATGAGCAAAATGAGAGGTTCAATTAAGAGACAACCCCACAACATCAAAGTGTATTTCACTTACCGACTGTCCCTTTTTGTGTTTTCTTCTGTAGAGAACAGTCCAGTTTATTTGCCGAGGATTCCTCTTGGAAAGGAATGCTGATTCGCATTTTGCATTAAGAAACTGGAAAACCTGTTGTCGCAAGTTCCAAGTCGTTACTTAGTAAACGATACATGCGGCTGAGCCTGAAATCCCTAAGATTAATCGTTTAGTTCTGCCCCCTCGATATACAATATTGTGTTCCACAGAGACCATACGGTTTGTGTCACACAACCAGCAGTCTGCGTTTCGTTTGGTCTTTTCTCGACAACAGGCAAATCTGAACTCATAGCACAAGGGAGTGTGAGGCGCATCTAGCTCCTATTCCCCCCGGGGATTCCAAGAGGACCTGGTACCCATAAGTAGCCTGACGTCTGATTAGTCCACTTCCCTTATAATGGAACATTGAAGTTACACACATTTCCAATTTCCAACACGACTCACACTAGGTTATCAAAGCTCAAGACTGGTAAATCTAGAGGCTTCCGATCACTGCACATAGGGTCTCCGAACCAAGCTTTCCAAGGGGACAAAGTGGTGTAGTAAATGAGCCTGTCTAGACCTAATGAGATCGGTCTTTACTCTCTACAGCAGCACAAACAGAGCTTGGCCGACGCGGCCTTCACCTTCCCGTCGGTCCTGGCGTAGCGCCTCCCGTGTCCCGGGTAGATCTTGTACCCACTGAAACTGCACAGCTCAACCCTGTAAAGAAGAGCGAAAACCCATTAGGAAGGATGTCTACAACCAAAAGAAGCCATGTCCAAGACCCCGGGAGGGCACTATGGAAGAAGATGTAGATGGATTCAAAACCAGGATTCCACTTACTTCATGGCTGCGGCTGCCGGGGAGGACGAAAGATGGCGAAGAGAAGGAGAGGATCATGGGAAGAGACCTTCTAAGGTTCCGGGAGGCAATCCCCGCCCCTCATTCCTTCCACTAACCCGGCTCTCCGTGATGACGTCACGTTCGGGTTGCTAGTCTAAGCTGCCGCTATGGCTGCCTGTTTTTGGTGGAAATCCTCAGGAGGTGGTAGATTTGAGGAGGCGAGAATGGAATGGCAGCCGATTGGTTTTTGAGTCTTTCTGTCTCTCCTGCATTCAAGTGTCTTAGGAGCCCTCGTCATGCTGCAGAGAATGTGAACTGAAGAGAAACGGGTCCTCGCTCCTCTCCCTTATAGTTAATGACCCACAAACGTAAGGTAGGAGTTAAACTAATATTTTGCTTTTCGTGTTGGCCCATTTCCTCAACAACCAAGTTAAATTTTCATTGTTTCACCTTTTGCAAAATAGTGAATAATGACGTTCTCCCAGGCCGTGCGAATCCTCTTGTGCACGATGGCGTTTTCTATGAATTATAATTAACATTCACTGTTATCTCTGTGCCGGTATTATGCATTAATTCATTCAATTTACACAATCCCTGTTAAGTAAACACCGAAATATTCGATGCTCCCGAGCGTGACTGCGTGTAGTTGCACAACAAAGCTGGCTCTTCCTATAAAAAGAAATTTAAGAACCTCAATTCATTTGGAGCATGTGGCTCTTCTTTGAGGCCTAATTTGAACAAACAAGCTAAACAGACCATAGTGGTAATTTGAATACTGACTGGGTTTTGATATTAATTCTCTAGATGTTATAACTGTACTGTGGTTATGTTTAATTTTTAAGGGGTTCATATATTGCAAGATACAGAGTAAGTCTTTACAGATGAAAGGGCATGATGCCTGGGATTTCCCTCAGAATAATCTGAGAAAAGGGAAAGGGCATGGATGAAAAAAAATGATTGATGAATAGTGAATAATGGTTGAAGCTGGGTGTCAGGAGAGTTCATCAAAATAGTCTATATTGTTGGCACAGCAGACCTCTCCTGTCTTGCCCACTGCTCCCCTTAGCAGTGTATTTCAGTAAATCTACCTGTTCCTGTTCCTCACTGTGTGTCCCTAGTGAATCCTTTCACCTCCCCTCCACCCCCCCCACCTCTGGCCTACACCCCAGTTCCATGCCAAAAAAAAAAAGTTTTGGGCCTCCCTGGTAGTGCAAGGTAGTGCAAGGACGCAACCTATGAAGAAATCTGCAGCCTCTGCAGCACGAGTTCAATCCCCAGCAAGGGAGCTACCCACATAGCGCAGCAGACCTCTCCTGACTTGCCTGTTGCTCCCCTCAGCAGTGTATTTCAGTCAATCTGCCTGTTCTGTTCTCCACTCTGTCTCTGGTGGATGCGCTCACCCCACACACCTCTGGCCTGTACCCCAGTTCTTGTATGAATAAATAAATAAATCTTAAAAAAAAGTTTTAAAAAACCCGTATTGCAGGCCTCCCCAGTGGTGCAGCGGGTTGAGTGCAGCGCTGTAAAGCTGTCCGCAGCCTCTGTAGCTCCGGTTCAATTCCCCGCCAGCCAGGGAGAACCCCACGTGGCGCAGCAGAACTCTCCTGTCTCTCCCGCCGCTCCCCTCAGCAGTGTGTTTCAGTCCGTCTGCCTGTTCAGCTTCCCAGTCTGTCTCTGGTGAATCCTCTCACCCTCCTGCGCCTCTGGCCTGTACCCCAGCTCTTGTATAAATGAATAAATATTTAAAAAAAAAACACCTGTATTGCTATGTATTCTCTTAATTATTTTCCCCAATAGTTTATAAAAGTATCAAACATTTATAATGTATCTTGGCTTTGAAAATATTAAGTACCATGGTTCAGTCCAGAAAAGCAGGAAGAGTTAATGCCATCTGTATTATATAGTAATTTAAAAAAATAAGTTTTATTCATGATAAATATAGAAAACAGTCTAGGTGCCCTACCAATAGATGAATATATAAGCAAACTCTAATATATATATTTATACATATAGGCAATAAAATGGAATGAACTTGGGCCTCCCCGGTGGCGCAGCGGTTGAGCGCTGGGTTGCGAAGCTGCCCGCAGCCTCTGCAGCACCTGTTCGATCCCCGGCTGCTCTCCAGCCACCAGAGGAGGGTCCCACATGGCGCGCAGACCTCTCCTGCCGCCCACTGCTCCCCTCAGCAGTGTACCTCAGTCCTCCTGCCTGCTCTGCTCCCCGCTCTGGCTCTGGTGAATTCTCTCACCCTCCCGCGCTTCTGACTGTACCCAGTGCTTGTATAAATAAATAAAAACTCTGGCTCTGCTGTTACTATACACTTGCAAGCACCTGTGCTTCTTAAGTACCCTTTGGGCTTTCATGATCTTTTCCCCATGTCATTGCCCAGCTAAATTGGAGAGAATTATAAACCTTTCTCTGTTTCTGAGCTGCAGATTTTCCTCAATCCTCACTATATCCGGGAACAAGAGTTAGTAGAAGGCAATATTAAAGGCTTGCTTTGTTTTATACCTACGTAATAAGACTTGAGTTTTCTATATAAGGGTCTCTTGATTAAGGGGAAAAAATTTTAGTCTTAATTCCCTTTTCAAATCTAGGAAGTTTGTCTCCAGATTAAAACAGTGGGAAAGAGGGCCTACCTGTTGGTGCAAGGGGTTAAGACACAACCTATGAAGCTATCTGCAGCCACTGCAGCACGAGTTTGAGCCTCGGTTGGCCAGGGAGCAACCCACATGGCACAGCAGACCTCTCCTGACTCGCCCGCTGCTCCCCTCAGCAGTGTATTTCAGTCAGTCTGCCTGTTCTGTTCCCCACTCTGTCTCTGGTGAATCCTCTTACCACCCACACCTCTGGTCTGTACCCCAGTTATTGTATGCATAAATAAATAAATCTTTTAAAAAAATAAATAAAACAGTGGGAAAGATAGTTTAAAAAAAAAAAAGAAGAGTGGTATAGTCAGAAAGAGAGGAGGAGAACCCAGAAAGGGGGGAATGCTCACAAACTGTCCAGAAATCTAGCAGTGTGATTACAAGTTTTTCCCAAACAAAAATTACCAGAGATTTTGGTTGATGCTGTTTGAGAAGGAGAGGGGTTCAGAATAAAGGTTTCAAGACAGAATGGGGGAGCGGGTAGTAGAAACTGAAAGCTCCTTTTGTACATTCTGTGGTGCTATTAGCTTTTCCCCCCATTTCTTGTGAGCATAGATTCATTACCACCTGCGGCCTATGCTAATGTCTTGTCTTTTACTGTTTAGTCTTTTAGTCTCTAGCTCCATTTCACTACCTCCTTCAAGTTTTTCCTGAAGACTACGGGTTGTTTCTTTTTCTATTCCCTGAAGTTTTGAGTTCAGAGTTTAAAGCACACAATTTAGGAGGTAATAGCTATATCAAAAGTGTGAGCCTACTCCCCTCCAGAAAACCTAATTCTTATAGTTGGAGACCATATTGTCAACTTTTATCTATTTCCTGGAAAAATTCTAGGTGCTTGCTGAGTAAATATACTCCCAGGTCAAAGTTCTGTTAAATATTCAAGAAACAGGGCCTCCCTTGGGGGGCAGGGGGTTAAGACACCTATGAAGCTATCCACAGCTACTGCAGCATGAGTTTGAGCCCCGGCCAGGGAGCTACCCATGTGGCGCAGCATACCCCTCCTGACTTGCCAGTTGCTCCCCTCAGCAGTGTATTTCAGTCAATCTGCCTGTTCTGCTCCCCACTCTGTCTCTGGTGAAGGCTCTCACCCCCCCCCATACCTCTGGCCTATACCCCAGTTCTTGTGTGCATAAATAAATAAATTTAAAAAAAATTCAAGAACAGCCACTTAAAAATACTGTCTAAAAGCTACCTCATTCAACATCCGGAAATCAATCAACGTTATCCAACACATCAACAAAAAGAAATATAAAAACCATATGATAATATCAATAGATGCTGAGAAAGCTTTCGACAAAGTGCAACACCCATTCATGATAAAAGCCCTTGAAATTCTTGGGATACAAGGAACATACCTCAACATCATAAAGGCCATCTATGACAAGCCAACAGCCAGTATCATTCTCAATGGTGAAAAGCTGAAAGCAATTCCATTAAGATCTGGAACAAGACAAGGATGTCCACTCTCACCACTGCTTTTCAATATAATACTGGAAGTCCTAGCCAGAGCAATAAGACAAGAGAAAGACATCCAAGGAATCCAAATAGGAAAAGAAGAAGTCAAACTATCGCTATTTGCAGGTGATATCATAATATACATAGAGAACCCTAAAAACTCCACAGAAAAACTAATTCAACTCATCAATCAGTTCAGTAAAGTGGCAGGATACAAAATCAACATGCAAAAGTCAGTAGCCTTCCTATACACAAACAATAAATCTGAAGAAGAAGAAATAAAAAAAACCATCCCTTTTATTATCGAAACAAAAAAAAAATCAAATATTTGGGAATAAATCTAACAAAAGAGGTAAAGGACCTCTTTTACAAAGAAAACTATAAAACACTGTTAAAAGAAATAGAAGAAGACACAAAGAAATGGAAAGACATCCCCTGCTCATGGATTGGAAGAATAAACATTATTAAAATGGCCATCCTACCAAAAGCAATCTACAGATTCAATGCTATTTCAATCAAAATTTCAATGTCATTCTTCAAAGAAATAGAACAATTATTGATGAAATTCATATGGAATCACCAAAAACCCCGAATAGCCAAAGCTCTCCTGAAAAAAAAAAGAAGGGAATGGAGGCATCACACTCCCAGACTTCAAACTCTACTACAAAGCCATAATCATCAAAACTGCATGGTATTGGAACAAGAACAGACATACAGACCAATGGAATCGAATAGAAAATCCAGAAATAAACCCACAGATTTATGGTCAACTAATCTTTGACAAAGGAGCAAAGACTATGTATTGGAGCAAAGAAAGTTTGTTCAATAAATGGTGCTGGAAAAACTGGGTCGCTACATGCAAAAGAATGAAGCTTGACCACTACCTCACACCATACACAAAAATCAACTCAAAATGGATTAAAGAACTAGACATAAGACCTGAAACCATAAAATACATAGAAGGAAATATAGGCGAAACACTACGTGATAGTCACATCAAAGACATCTTTACAGACACATCACCCAAAGCAGTGATAGTGAAGGCAAAGATCAACAACTGGGACTACATCAAATTAAAGAGCTTCTGTACAGCAAAAGAGACAATAACCAAAACAAAGAGAAACCCCACCAACTGGGAGAACATTTTTGCACACAACACTAATGATAAAGGACTGATGACAAAAATCTGCAAAGGCCTGATGAGATTCAACAACAACAAAGAAAATAATCCAGTCAAAAAATGGGCAGAAGAGCTAAAAAGAAACTTCTCTGAAGAGGAAATGCAAATGGCCAACAGGCATATGAAAAATGTTCAACATCACTTGTAATCAGGGAAATGCAAATCAAAACTACCATGAGATACCATCTTACACCAGTGAGAATGGCACATATTAAAAAAACTAGCAACAACAAATGTTGGCGAGGTTGTGGAGAAAAAGGAACTCTTCTGCACTGTTGGTGGGAGTGCAAACTGGTCCAACTACTATGCAGAGCTGTGTGGAGATTTCTGGACCTACTAAACATAGAGCTTCCATATGATCCAGCAATTCCACTCCTAGGTATTTACCCAAAGGACACAGAAACATCAATTCCAAAGAACACCTGCACCCCTATGTTTATAGTAGCAGTGTTTACAAAAGCTAAGCTTTGGAAACAGCCCAAATGCCCAAAAATAGATGACTGGATCAAGAAGATGTGGTACATATATACCATGGAATATTACTCAGCATTCAAAAAAGATAAACACATGCAATTTGCAGCAACATGGATGGCGCTGGAAGGGATCATGCTCAGTGAAATAAGCCAGAAAGAAAAAGAAAACTACCGGATGGTCTCACTCATAGCAGGAATCTAGAAAACTTAAATAAGGGAGTAGGAAATGAATAACTATAAGAAAGTGAAAATCAAAATCAACAAAAACTATGAACCAGAGACACTCTATGGGGGGTGGGGAGCGGGGAGGGGAGGGGTTGGGGTCAAAATAAGGGGGTTGCAATTGTATGGGGAATATAAAAATAAAATTTATTATTAAAAAAATAAAAGCTACCTCAGCAAGAATTCTTTCACTAAATTTAAAAATAAAATTTATCCAATTTTTGGAAATCTCAATAAGATCGCCCAAGTTACTGCTACAGGAGGGTGGGGACTCTAAGCTCATTTAGAATGTCAAAAGGGATAGCTCCCACACACTTCTGATAATGAGCACTAACATTCGGTTTGTATTAAGCAGCGACCTATATTAACCCAAATGGCAAAAGCGTCACATTTCGCTAACGCCTAGCAAAGGTCGTGAAATGATTATATAATAATACAGTTTACCGAGCCATCAAATAGTTGACTCGAGTTTCTGGGCTCACAGCCGGCTCAGATTCTAACTGGCTTTATACAATATTAGGCGTAGGCAGCCAATTGGGGCTTCTGGGTGCAGTGCATCCTGGGAGCTGTAGTTTCCGGCTCCCTTCCGTAGACTACAAGCTCTACTGAGTCGGGGAGGACGGTTGCTTGGTATTAGTAAGCGGAAGGTATGGCGGTGGCGCGCGTCGATGCGGCTTTACCTGCCGGAGAAGGTAAGGTGATCCCCACCCCGAGGCCCGAGGTTAACGCCATGGAGTTGAATTAAATAGTTACCTGGTGGGGGAAGAAACCTGGTTTTAGGGGTGCAGTTCTGTACCAATTCCTTTGATGCGAGGTTATGGGCGTCGCGGACGCGCGTTGCCCACCGGGAGTTGTAGTCCCTGGGTGCTACCCAGCTCTTAAGTACGGAGTCGAGGGCCGAGAGCGGGACTACAAGCCCCAGGGTCCTTTGTGCGGTCGGGTGCTCTGGCTCCCGCGCTCGCGCGCTCTGGAGGCTGCGGGGCGGTGGGTTTCCGACGGCGGTGACCTTTACTGTGTGTTTAGTTTTGACTTCTGGGTGCCCAAGTGAAATTTACAACATCTCTCTCTTCCGCTTAAAGCGTCCTCCTTGCCCGCTTGGTTTTTAGTTCATTCAGAAAACCCTTTCTCAAATACAGTTTCCTAGGCTGACGTTAAACCTTTTCTTGGACGTGTCCGGTGGTCGTGGGATGAGACGGGGATGACGCAGAGCCCACACTTCTCCACCTCTTGTTCAGCAGACGGAGTTCTGGGACCGGATTTGGTCTCTGCCCAGCGGAGCGCGGGTATTGGTGCTTCGGTGGCGGAAACCAACGGGCATTAAGACCAACTCCTTTGTTTTGGTTACAGCCCCTGGGTTCAGCAGCAGCCATCTGGGTCCAGAGCAGAGTGCTTAGATCTTGGGATCATTACCTGGCGCTGTTAACTTCTTGATCGTGAGGGTGGGGCTGGGAGAGAGCCATAGTTCTAAGAGGTCTGTCGACCCCTTAGAATTTGAGTGAAGTTTGTGCTTTTTCCCAGGACAGTGCACAGCTTTCATTAAATTCTCAGAGAATTCCTGATCCTTGTCACAATTCCCCCCCTCACCCCCCCCCCCGTCCGCGCTAAAAGCCGTAGACAATGGGAAAACCTTGAAATCCTCCAGGAGAGTAATATCCCATAATCTCTCCTACAGTAACCTTAATCTGGGTATAAGTTTGAAAGTGGCAGTTTCTCTGTTCCCGCCCCCTCTAGCTGCCTCACCTCCCCAGTCCACTAACGAACAATAGTAGTTAACATTAATTTACAAAGAACAGTTCTAATGAGGCTGGCTATGTTCTGAGTGCTTTTCTTACATTATCTCATTTTCTCTGTGAAACAGTATTACACGGCAGGTATTATTTTCATCCCCATTTTCCAGAGCACAAAAAAATCAATAACATACCCAAAATACCACAATGGATAATAGGCCCAGTGAACATTTAAATGTCTGGTATACTAAGGTGCTTTATTGAGTGTTGTGTTCCAGGAACTCTACTAAATGCTGTTCAGATGGTGTCTCTTCAATTTCAAATCAATTTGATTAATTAGGTATATTTTCCCATTTTGTAGCTATGGTAACTGCACTGAGTTTCAAAATGGTTTGGGCACTTAAGGATATACTGGTACATAGATTCTGTTGACTAAAAATTAACTGAAGATCAATCAAAATTAAGTAAGTTTATTAAAAAATCAAAAGTGAGGGCTTGAGCCCAGAAACATTCAGATAGCTTTGGGAATGCTGTCTTAATACTGGGTTTCTTTTTAATTTTTAAACGTTATGCTTTCTTATATTGTTACTAGTTTTGGGGCAACATATGATTTCTCCTCTCAGGTGCGGTCACTGTAGTTCTCCCACTACCACTAGCCCATAGTCCATCACTGTATTCCCTTGTGCTCTCTCTTTTTTTTTTTTTTTAAAGATTTGTTTATTTACTTTATACAAGAACCGGGGTACAGACCAGATGCGTGGGAGGGTGAGAGGATTCACCAGAGACAGAGCCGGGAACAGAACAGGCAGACTGATGAAATACACTGCTGAGGGGAGCAGCGGGTGAGACAGAAGAGGTCTGCCCCACCATGTGGGACCCTCGCTGGCAGGCCCGGATCAAACCAGCGCTGCAGAGGCTGCGGACAGCTTCACAGCATGGTGCTCAACCGATTGCCCCACCAGGGGAGTCCCTTTTATTTTCTTTTTAAAGATTTATTTTTTTTTAAATGATTTTGAACTAATTTTTTTTTTATAGAGGCATGTTTTTATTTTTATTTATTTGTTTGTTTGTTTTGTTTTTGTTTATACATGCACTGGGTACAGTCAGAAGTACGGGAGGGTGAGAGAATTCACCAGAGCCAGAGCGGGGAGCAGAGCAGGCAGAAGGACCGAAGTACACTGCTGAGGGGAGCAGCGGGCGGCAGGAAAGGTCTGCGCACCATGTGGGACCCTCCTCCGGTGGCCGGGGAGCAGCCCGGGATCGAACTGGCACCACAGAGGCCGCGGGCAGATTCGCAACCCAGCGCTCAACTGCTGCGCCACCGGGGAGGCCCTTAAAGATTTATTTTTATTTATACAAGAACTGGGGTACAGGCCAGATGCGTGGGAGGGTGAGAGGATTCACCAGAGACAGAGCAGGGAGCAGAACAGGCAGAAGACCAAAAACACTGCTAAGGGGAGCAGCGGGCGAGTCAGGAGAGGTCTGTGGTGCCATGTGGGAATCTCCCTGGCCAGCCTGGAATCGAACCCGCACTACAGAGGCTGTGAACAGCTTCACTGAGCTGCGCTCAACCTGCTGCACCACCGCAGAGGCCCATTCCCTTGTGCTCTTCACCCCCTCTCTCTTTTCACCCCTCCCTCATGGATGACTGATATATATGGTCAGCTTTCAGAGTTTGTCTTTGACCATTTGGGTTTTCTATATTCCACCGATAAATGAAACCTGCACTCCTGTCGTTATTGCAGCACTATTTACAATAGCTAAGATATGGAAGCAACCTAAATGGCCCCAAACAGATGAATAGATCAAGAAGATGTGATATATACACAATGGAATACTATTCAGCTATCAAAAAGATAAACTCACGCCATTTGCAGCAACATAGATAGAACTGGAAGGGATTATGCAAAGCGAAATAAGTAAGGAGAAAAAGAAAAATATAGCATGTTTTCACATATAGGTAGACTTTAGGGAAGATGAACAAAGGGTAAGAAAAAAGACAAAATTTGCAGCCAAACCAAGAGGTCTGAGGCATAAGTGGGGAAGAGAGAGGAAGAAGGATCAAAACAGGGGAGGAAAGAGCATCGATCAAGGGTGCTGTGGTTGTGGGAGAATTATGGGGACTACACCTGAGTGAGAAATCAAATATTGTACAAAAATGAACAATGATGTAAGAAAATAAAAAATAAGCATTTTTTTTAAATTTTGCATCACTAATCACAAAATATGGAATAATTGATATTTAAATGTGAAGAATTCCAAAGTACTGCATTTTAGAAATGAGTAGATTATCAAAAATCTAGTTGTCATTTGATATTTCTGGGGAATATGAATAATTTAATCTGGTCATTTAGAACCTGATTGCATTAGTTTTTTTTTTTTTTTTTAAAGATTTATTTAGACAAGATCTGGGGTACAGGCCAGATGTGCAGGAGGGTGAGAGGATTCACCAGGGACAGAGTGGGGAACAGAACAGGCAGAATGACTGAAATACACTGCTGAGAGGAGCAGCGGGCAACACAGGAGAGTCTGCCACGCCATTTGGGTTGCTCTGCGGCCAGAGGGGATGGAACTGGCACTGCAGAGGCTACGGACAGCTTCACAGCGCTGTGCTCAACTGCCTGCGCCACCAAGGAGGCCCATATTGCTTTAGTTTTTAAATCTTGTTATTTGTTACGGTTTTTACTGTTTTACTCTAAACGTATAAAGATTTTATGAGTATAATTTCATCCCCATGTTCAACTGTTGTATTTGTGTTTTCTAACAATTTTCTTTCTCGTTTCAAGGATCAGTGGTCAATTGGTCAGGGCAGGGACTACAGAAATTAAGTGCAAACTTACCCTGTGAAGTTGATATTCATACTTTGATTCTGGATAAAAATCAGATTATTAAATTGGAAAATCTTGAGAAATGCAGACGATTAATACAGGTAGGTATTACTATATGGGGAAATAGCTACATAGAACCAATTTATTTAAAACAAAATAAAACAATAAAATAACAAGAAGTAATTTTGTAGGACTGGCAAGCAGTAAATGTTCCAAGTTTTTACATGACAGTTGCTTCTTAAGATGAACGTATAAATGTTTCATTCAGAGTATTTTCTAAAAGAAAAAAGTTATTTAAAGTGAAAAAGATTTTTATTGGCAAAATAATATGTTAAGATTTTACCTCCTAATGGGGGTACCGCGTTCATGTATTTATTCATTCAACAAACATTTATTGTGGCCCTCTTGTGTGTCTTGGACTGTTTTAGAATTTGACAGATAATATGTGGACTGGACCCTGTTTTTTGTGGAGCTTATTGTCTCAAGTCATTGCTGTGTTAAAAGTGTTTTCTCTTTAGTAGTTGGTGTGGGTCTGATCACCCAGTTTTATATTTAGCATAGTTTGGGAATAGCAACAATAACAATATAGTAATAGTTACTCTGTAGTATATTTAGACAGCCTATAAGTACAAATTGGGTTTATGTATTTGGGAGCGTTTGACAATGTGTGCATATCTTTTTAACTTTACCTTAATGTGAAAGTAATATATTTATCTTTTGTTTCTAAGAATAATGATATGTCTACTTTCCACAGTTATCAGTGGCTAATAATCGGCTGGTACGGATGATGGGTGTTGCCAAACTTACCCAACTCCGGGTGTTAAATTTGCCTCACAATAGCATTGGCTATGTGGAAGGGCTAAAGGAGCTGGTACATTTGGAATGGCTGAATTTGGCAGGAAATAATATCAAGGTGAATAGTTTCTCTTTTTTTAGTAATTAAGTTTCCTTTTATTAATTTATAAAATTATTTACTATAGGAAAAAAAAAAACTTAGGCAGTATAGAAATAGAATAAAATGTGAAAGTATCCACTTTCATTCTCCAGGGGTAATTTCAATTGACATAAATTTAAAAAAAAATCTCATGTTGAAATATATGTGGTGCAGGGGTTAAAGACAGTGCTATCAAGCCATCGCCAGCCACTGCAGCAGAATTTAGTCCTTGGCCTGGTTAATCCTCTTACTCTCTGCACCCCAGTTCTTGTACACATAAATAAATCTTAAAAATATATATATGTGCGATAGAATATTCTTTTAAATGTGAAATATTATACTTAGAAAAGTAGATCAACTGTGGAATGAATAGTAGGAAGAAGATTATATCATACTGAATTCAACTTTGAGTATTTAATATTAAAAAGATTTATTTTATTTATTTACGCATACAAGAACTGTGGTGTAGGCCAGAGGTACAGGGAGTGAGAGGATCACCAGAGACAGTGGGGCCCAGAACAGGCAGATCTACTGAAATACACTGTTGAGGGGAACAGCGGTCAGACAACAGAGGTCTGCTGTGCTATGTGGGTTAGTTCCCTGGCAGGGCCTTGAACTCATGCTGAGTTGGCTGGTTACAGCATGATAATGCTAAGACTTTAACCCCTGTGCCACCAGGGAGGCCCTAAGTAAATATTTAATGGTATAGTGGAGAATATACTGTTTTAAAAGTCAGGAGATCAAATTCTTAGTCCTATTCCCACCACTTAATAGCTCTATAATTTGAGATAAGATAGTAAATACCTGTGTGCTGTCGTGTGTGTATGTGTGTGTGTGTGTTGTCTTTTGATATGCTAGGTGAGGGAACTGGAGTGATATGTATTGCTGACTTTTATTGAGCAATTTATACTGTATTATTCTAAGCACCTTAACGGTTTTAACTCATTCTCAATATTATGACAACCCAGGTGGGTATAATTATGTTTCCATTACATAGATGAAGGAAACTGAAGGATCGAGAAATTCAGTAACATACCTAAAGTTACACAGCCAGTATTTGGATCAAGGTTTTAGGGCTCCACTTAACTTGTAAAATTTGTGGCATACCAACTGTCAGTTGTCATCACTAAGGTTTTTTCAAGTTCTGAATATCTGGGGTGATATGAACCCCTTGGTAGCTGTAACGGCAGGAATGGACACAGGACAGGTTTTCTAGGATCCAGCAGACTCGGTAGAGGAGGAGTCAGAGTCCTCAGTGGTTTTCTGCAGGTCTTTTATTGGGATTTACCCAGTACACAGCAGGCAAGGGTGCTGGGGGGCTGGGAGGCCTGTAGCCTCCCAGCCCCCAGCAAGTCCTCACTATCTGGGCTCTCTGGCGTTCTCTGCTTTTTCGGCTTCTTGGCTTCTGCTGGCATCCCGGTGACGCCGCCATTAAAAGCCCAGTCTAGCCCAGGTGAATCCCATCTACCTATGCCCACACCCTACTCCAGGTGCCCGCATCAGGCATGCATTCAGGACCGCAAGGATTCATCATCTATCCTGATGGCGGGAGGGCAGAAAAGCTGACATTTTTCCTTACCCTACAGTCCACCCCCTCAGGGTTTTCTGCCATATAGTCTATATATATACAATTTTCTTAGCAAACATAAACAATGCAGCCATGGCCCACAAAAGCAAATACATCACAATATAACAACAAAATACAGCAGAACACAAATAAGTCCAGGCAGGGCCCCAACCTAGTGGCAAAAGACAATTATTGGTACCAGCAGATGAGCCACCAAATCTGCTGCTGAAGGCACTGATCATACTAGGGAGGGGAACCACTCAAGGCATCTACTGTAACACGCCAGGAGCCATCAGGCTTTCTGGCCTTCTCTGGCTGTAGTCTCGGCTACAAGCCACACACCGCATCCACCCCCAGGATGCACTCACTCTGGGATTGGCGATTCTATTCTGTTGGGGGTAATCGCCAACCCTCAGGGTTTCTGTCTGCAGTCACTCCAACAATTGGCCTTCATAGCCACCAATGCGACTCGCAGACCCCTGAACTCAGGCCAACCCACTGCACAAGCACATGGGTCGGGGATCCTTGGATACAAACTCTATATTCAGCTTGGGCTCCACCCCAAGCCACGTTCCCCACCCATCCCCCAAGGATGGGTTCCTCAGCTCCTCACCCTCACTCGACAATGAGCAGGCATCACCCACAGGTGATTTTACGAGACTCACTGGCCTTCCTCAGCTTACTTAGTGCTTAACAGCCCCTTAGGGCTTCCCAAACTTAGCACCAGTACCAGCTTTTGCCTTCTCAGTTGGCTTTTTTTCCTCTGCTTAGCTGCTGGGCATACACAGGCTGCTTTTGACCACCAAGGCCCATTGGCCACCCCCAGATTCTCTAAAAAAACATAACACCTGCCAAGGTCCTCCGCCTTCTGGCAGGATTGTTAGTCCAAATCCATCAGTCCAGGTCCATTAGGCCTCTCCCTGCCATCATCACCGGCGAGATCCGAATCATGACCCTCTCTTCCCGAGGATTCTTGCTGCCTCAGGGGTCGTTGGCTGGTTCTCTCGGGTGTCTTCTCCTCCAGCTGAGGTCTCGTCCCACAGCTCCTGGATGGTGTCCACCTTCTGTGCCGCCATAACGCTTCCACATCATCACAAGCATATAGTCTGTTACTCCTTAGTCCCTCCAGGTCTTCAGAGGGCTCCAATACCCGTCTGCATGGATCATCTTGCCGACTTACGCCAATTGTAAGGGCAGGAATAGACATAGGGCAGGTTTTCTAGGATCCAGCAGACCGGGTAAAGGAGGAATCAGAGTCCTCAGTGGTTTTTTGCAGGTCTTTTATTGGGATTTACCCAGTAAACAGCAGGCAAGGGTGCTGGGGGACCGGGAGGCTGGCAGGCCTCCCAGCCCCCAGCAAGTCCTCTATCTGGGCTCTCCGGCCTTCTCTGCTTCTTTCTCAGCTTCTGTTCGTTCTCGGCTTCTTGGCTTCTGCTGGCATCCCCATGACGCCGCCATTAAAAGCCCAGTCTAGCCCAGGTGAATCCCATCTACCTATGCCCACACCCTACTCCAGGTGCCCGCCATCAGGCATGCATTCAGGACCGCAAGGATCCATCATCTATCCTGATGGCGGGAGGGCAGAAAAGCCTGACATTTTTCCTTATCCTGCAGTAGCCTTCTACTTTTATTTTATTTTATTATTTTTTTTAAAATAAATTTTATTGTTATATTCCCCATACAATTGCAGCCCCCCCATTCTGACCCCAATCCCTCCCCTCCCACCCCCGCCCCCCTAAAAGTGTCTCTGGTTCATAGTTTTTTGTTGATTTTGATTTTCACTTTCTTATAGTTATTCATTTTCCTGGTCCCTTATTTAAGTTTTCTAGATTCCTGCTATGAGTGAGACCATCCGGTAGTTTTCTTTTTCTTTTTGGCTTATTTCGCTGAGCATGATCCCTTCCAGCGCCATCCATGTTGCTGCAAATTGCATGTGTTTATCTTTTTTGAATGCTGAGTAATATTCCATGGTATATATGTACCACATCTTCTTGATCCAGTCATCTATTTTTGGGCATTTGGGTTGTTTCCAAAGCTTAGCTATTGTAAACAGTGCTGCTATAAACATAGGGGTGCAGGTGTTCTTTGGAATTGATGTTTCTGTGTCCTTTGGGTAAATACCTAGGAGTGGAATTGCTGGATCATATGGAAGCTCTATGTTTAGTAGGTCCAGAAATCTCCACACAGCTTTCCACAGTGGTTGGACCAGTTTGCACTCCCACCAACAGTGCAGAAGAGTTCCTTTTTCTCCACACCCTCGCCAACATTTGTTGTTGCTAGTTTTTTTAATATGTGCCATTCTCACTGGTGTAAGATGGTATCTCATGGTAGTTTTGATTTGCATTTCCCTGATGACAAGTGATGTTGAACATTTTTTCATATGCCTGTTGGCCATTTGCATTTCCTCTTCAGAGAAGTTTCTTTTAAGCTCTTCTGCCCATTTTTTGACTGGATTATTTTCTTTGTTGTTGTTGAGTCTCATCAGCTCTTTGCAGATTTTTGTGATCAGTCCTTTATCATTAGTGTTGGGTGCAAAAATGTTCTCCCAGTTGGTGGGGTTTCTCTTTGTTTTTGTTATTGTCTCTTTTGCTGTGCAAAAGCTCTTTAATTTGATGTAGTCCCAGCTGTTTATCTTTGCCTTCACTATCACTGCTTTGGGTGATGTGTCTGTAAAGATGTCTTTGATGTGCAAATCACGTAGTGTTTCGCCTATATTTCCTTCTATATATTTTATGGTTTCAGGTCTTATGTCTAGTTCTTTAATCCATTTTGAGTTGATTTTTGTGTATGGTGTGAGGTGGTGGTCAAGCTTCATTCTTTTGCATGTAGCGACCCAGTTTTCCCAGCACCATTTATTGAACAAACTTTCTTTGCTCCAATGCATATTCTTTGCTCCTTTGTCAAAGATTAGTTGACCATAAATCTGTGGGTTTATTTCTGGATTTTCTATTCGATTCCATTGGTCTGTATGTCTGTTCTTGTTCCAATACCATGCAGTTTTGATGATTATGGCTTTGTAGTAGAGTTTGAAGTCTGGGAGTCTGATGCCTCCATTCCCTTCTTTTTTTTTCAGGAGAGCTTTGGCTATTCGGGGTTTTTTGTGATTCCATATGAATTTCATCAATAATTGTTCTATTTCTTTGAAGAATGACATTGAAATTTTGATTGGAATAGCATTGAATCTGTATATTGCTTTTGGAAGGATGGCCATTTTAATAATGTTTATTCTTCCAATCCATGAGCAGGGGATGTCTCTCCATTTCTTTGTGTCTTCTTCTATTTCTTTTTTTTTTTTTTTAAATAAATTTTATTGTTATATTCCCCATACAATTGCAGCCCCCCCATTCTGACCCCAATCCCTCCCCTCCCGCCCCCCTAAAAGTGTCTCTGGTTCATAGTTTTTTGTTGATTTTGATTTTCACTTTCTTATATTCATTTTCCTGGTCCCTTATTTAAGTTTTCTAGATTCCTGCTACGAGTGAGACCATCCGGTATTTTTCTTTTTCTTTTTGGCTTATTTCGCTGAGCATGATCCCTTCCAGCGCCATCCATGTTGCTGCAAATTGCATGTGTTTATCTTTTTTGAATGCTGAGTAATATTCCATGGTATATATGTACCACATCTTCTTGATCCAGTCATCTATTTTTGGGCATTTGGGTTGTTTCCAAAGCTTAGCTATTGTAAACAATGCTGCTATAAACATAGGGGTGCAGGTGTTCTTTGGAATTGATGTTTCTGTGTCCTTTGGGTAAATACCTAGGAGTGGAATTGCTGGATCATATGGAAGCTCTATGTTTAGTAGGTCCAGAAATCTCCACACAGCTTTCCACAGTGGTTGGACCAGTTTGCACTCCCACCAACAGTGCAGAAGAGTTCCTTTTTCTCCACACCCTCGCCAACATTTGTTGTTGCTAGTTTTTTTAATATGTGCCATTCTCACTGGTGTAAGATGGTATCTCATGGTAGTTTTGATTTGCATTTCCCTGATGACAAGTGATGTTGAACATTTTTTCATATGCCTGTTGGCCATTTGCATTTCCTCTTCAGAGAAGTTTCTTTTTAGCTCTTCTGCCCATTTTTTGACTGGATTATTTTCTTTGTTGTTGTTGAGTCTCATCAGCTCTTTGTAGATTTTTGTGATCAGTCCTTTATCATTAGTGTTGGGTGCAAAAATGATCTCCCAGTTGGTGGGGTTTCTCTTTGTTTTTGTTATTGTCTCTTTTGCTGTGCAAAAGCTCTTTAATTTGATGTAGTCCCAGCTGTTTATCTTTGCCTTCACTATCACTGCTTTGGGTGATGTGTCTGTAAAGATGTCTTTGATGTGCAAATCACGTAGTGTTTCGCCTATATTTCCTTCTATATATTTTATGGTTTCAGGTCTTATGTCTAGTTCTTTAATCCATTTTGAGTTGATTTTTGTGTATGGTGTGAGGTGGTGGTCAAGCTTCATTCTTTTGCATGTAGCGACCCAGTTTTCCCAGCACCATTTATTGAACAAACTTTCTTTGCTCCAATGCATATTCTTTGCTCCTTTGTCAAAGATTAGTTGACCATAAATCTGTGGGTTTATTTCTGGATTTTCTATTCGATTCCATTGGTCTGTATGTCTGTTCTTGTTCCAATACCATGCAGTTTTGATGATTATGGCTTTGTAGTAGAGTTTGAAGTCTGGGAGTCTGATGCCTCCATTCCCTTCTTTTTTTTTCAGGAGAGCTTTGGCTATTCGGGGTTTTTTGTGATTCCATATGAATTTCATCAATAATTGTTCTATTTCTTTGAAGAATGACATTGAAATTTTGATTGGAATAGCATTGAATCTGTATATTGCTTTTGGAAGGATGGCCATTTTAATAATGTTTATTCTTCCAATCCAGGAGCAGGGGATGTCTCTCCATTTCTTTGTGTCTTCTTCTATTTCTTTTAACAGTGTTTTATAGTTTTCTTTGTATAGGTCCTTTACCTCTTTTGTTAGATTTATTCCCAAATATTTGATTTTTTTTGTTTCAATAACAAAAGGGATGGTCTTTTTGATTTCTTCTTCTTCAGATTTATTGTTTGTGTATAGGAAGGCTACTGACTTTTGCGTGTTGATTTTGTATCCTGCCACTTTACTGAACTGATTGATGAGTTGAATTAGCTTTTCTGTGGAGTTTTTGGGGTTCTCTATGTATAATATCATATCGTCTGCAAATAGTGATAGTTTGACTTCTTCTTTTCCTATTTGGATTCCTTGGATGTCTTTCTCTTGTCTTATTGCCCTGAGTAGCCTTCTACTTTTAGAGGGATGATGAGGTAGAAGCTTGCTATGTAATAATTTACAAAATTCTGTTAGCACTGACTTCTTCTGCTAAACCCTGGTCCTTTGCTTCCAGTAAGAAGCAGAGGAAGCTGGAGACTCAACTCTGAGGAACTAGGGAAGAATTTCCTTGATTGATTTCATGTGCATAAAATAATGTGATTCCTTTTTTTTTGTGATAGGCCATGGAACAAATCAATAGCTGCACAGCTCTTCAGCACCTTGATTTATCAGATAATAATATACCCCAGATAGGTGATCTATCTAAATTAGTATCACTGAAGGTAAGCATGTTTTCTGATGATGTCATTTCTGAAATTTTATACTAAAATACCAAGAGAATATGATCTGACTGGCCTAAGATAGGCCTTCTGTATATGAAGAATAGATTATGTTCATTTTTCATGATAAAAATTAAATATGTGACTTTTGTTTGTTTTTAGATCTATAACTAATAAAATAGATCTGTAATTTATCTGCTTTGTCTCAAACTGGTCTTTGTAGTTAAAGTTAATTTTTATTTGCCATTCTCTGAACATGATGAAATTTCTGTCATATCCAGCCAGTCAGTGCTAGCAGTTTTAGTTATGTGGTATGCAACATGTTGTTGAGGTTGAGAGTAATCATTTCTAAACTATAGTCTGATTTTTGATGCTTAAGATTGCTGTTTTTTAGTGAGAGCTATTACCAAATTATCAAAATTAGCTTTGCTTTAATTAAAAAAAGTGTGTAGCATAGCACTTTTTATGGGAATGAATGTGTCAAATAAAGGTTGGAATCACAGCTTCAAAAAACATGTAGGCTTTATCTACACTTGCTTCATTGGATATTATTGGCATCAAATGAACTCATTAAGGCTTCGAAGCAGTAGATTAGCTCAATTTTCCTGATTTTTTTAGCAGAAATAATTTTTTTAGCAGAAATAATTTTTAACAATTGTTCTAAACATTTGATGTAGATAATACTGCCAAAAACATTTGGCTAGATAAAAGAATTTGGATGAACTAAGATGATTGAACTTTTTTTTTTCTCCTGAAATGAAGGGCATGATTGTCTTATCAGAATCCTGGGTGTTAGAATCTTTGGTTCATTCTTCAGTGTTGCTCACTTACTTTGAGTTAGCTTCCCATGCAAGTAGCACATTCTACCTTCCTAAGCCTTTAGTTACCAAGAGAATACACTTACAAATTATGGGTTGTGAGTTATCTCTCTTTCACTTTTTAAAAATTCGCTTTATACTGACTAGTTTTAATGAATGTTTTCCTTTTTTCTCACCCTCTATTTTGATGTTTTATTTTTATGTTTTTAATTTTTGATGTTTTAAAAAAAATTAACAAATATGATTTAAATTAGTCAAGTTTTAATAACTTAAATCTCACAACATGCTAATTATGATATCAAGCATGTATTCTTGGACGTCTCTAAAATTTCTTAATCTTAAAAAAAACTTAGATGTAAAAAGAGATACTTCATCCAGACCATCTATTATTAAGTCTTTGATTTGCCTGTGACAAGAAGTATAATAAATTACATACTATATCAGTCTTGTCAAAATAGAGCAACTTATTTGTAATCTTTTCATTTGTTTTTCATCCTGTTTTTACTTTCAAGACCCTGCTTTTACATGGAAACATCATCACCTCTCTTAGAATGGTACCTGCTTATCTACCCAGAAGTCTTGCTATACTTTCTTTGGCAGAAAATGAAATCCGGGACTTAAATGAGGTAATATAAGGGTTTTCTAGGAGATCCAGGAAGCTGAAAAGACCAGAGAGATGAAGGAGAAAGTTCTGAACTCACTTTTTTTTTTTTAATAAGGGTCGAATTTTTTTTTTTTTTTTGAGATTTATTTATTTATTTATACAAGCACTGGGTACAGTCAGAAGTGCGGGAGGGTGAGAGAATTCACCAGAGACAGAGCCGGGAACAGAGCAGGCTTAAGGACCAAAGTACACTGCTGAGGGGAGCAGCGGGCGGCAGGAGAGGTCTGCGCGCCATGTGGGACCCTCCTCTGGTGGCCGGGGAGCAGCCGGGGATTGAACCGGCGCTGCAGAGGCTGCGGGCAGCTTTGCAACCCAGCGCTCAACCACTGTGCCACCGGGGAGGCCCTGAACTCACTTTTATACTGTGAGCATCTCGGAAGAAACTGCCAGCAAGATGAAACACTTGGTTCTAGAAGATCATTTTTCTTTACACTTTTTCCTGATGTCAGTGGGTCATTAAGGCTTAATTTTCTTTGTAATGCTGCAGTTGCCAATCCACTGGGAAGGGATTAGTTATAGAGGGACAGCTACATTAAAGGGATTAATTTTTCTTTTTTAAAATACACTGTCTTCTGGACCTTTATTGCTCCCTCTATCCTACATCTCTACTTGGTTCTCTCCTTCATTCCTTCAAGTTTTTATTCAGTGTGACTTTGTCCATGGGGCCTTCCTTTCTATTGTATTTAAAAGTAAGACTGAAACATGGGCTTCCCTGGTGGCACAGGTTAAAGTCTCAGCACTATCACGCTGTCACCAGCCACTACAGTGTGAGTTCGATCCCCTGCCAAGGAACTAACTCAGATGGCTCAGCAGACTTGTCCTGTCTCGCCTGCTGCTCCCCTCAGCAGTGTATTTTAGTAGATCCACCTGTTCTGCTCCCCACTCTGTCTCTGGTGAATCCTCTTACCCCCCTCACCTCTGACCTTCATCCCAGTTATTGCATAAATAAATAAAAATAAATCTTTTTTTTTTAAAGATTTATTTATTTATGCATACAAGAGCTGGGGTACAGGCCAGAGATGCAGGGGGTGAGAGGCTTCACCGGAGACAGAGTGGGGAACAGAACAGGTAGACTGACTGAAATATACTGCTGAGGGGAGCAGCAGGTGAGACAGGAGGGGTCTGCTATGCCATGTGGCTTGCTCCCTGGCCGGCTGGGATTGAACTCGTGCTGCAGAGGCTGTGGATTGCTTCATAGTGTGGTGCTTAACCCCTTGCACCACCAGGGAGGCCCCTAAAAATAAACCTTAAAAAAATATAAAGTAAGCCTGAACCATCCTGGCCTTACCTGACACCTTCTATCCTCCTCCTCTGCTTTCTTTCTCCATAGTACCCATCATCATCTTACATACTTGTTTCTTAATTTTTTTTAATGAGTGTTGCCATATATATTCAAGGACTTTAGAATAAAAAAGGGTTAATAAAGCACACAATTTCTTTCCCTGGCTGCTGTTAGGTTTTCAAAATACACTTCTCTGCTAAGAAATAGTGCTGAAACTTCCTAAGGGGCTTAGTGCAGCAAGGACAGATGGCCATATTGTTGGAATTTTGGAAGTCGGTGGATAATGTGAGTGTTACTTACTGCGTCCCAGAACAAGAGAGAAATTGTTATATTTTTAACTACCAAAGATGTGTAATCAGTGGAAGACCTGTGTTTGACACTGAATAGCCTATTTCATTCAACAAAAATGTCCTTTGTTTCAGATATCTTTTTTGGCATCCTTAACTGAATTGGAACAATTGTCAATCATGAACAATCCTTGTGTGATGGCAACGCCTTCCATTCCAGGGTTTGACTATCGGCCGTACATCGTCAGCTGGTGCTTAAACCTCAGAGTTCTGGATGGATATGTGATTTCTCAAAAGGAAAGGTGAATAAGATCTCTTTAACATCACAGCTATCATGGAAGTTACTGAGAAGATCACTTCTAGCTTATAGGTTATTAATAAGCCAACTCTCTTAAAATGCATTTTGAGATTAAGATCATTAGTACAGTCATACACAAGATTGTGTGTTGGTTATTTAGGATTTTCTGTCCTTTCTAAAGATCTACAATTTTCATCTTTGGAAGGCACAAATGGTCAGATAGGCAGAGATAAGATTTAATGTAAAGAGATATATGGAAGAGGGCCTCCCTGGTGGTGCAAGGGGTTAAGCACCTCACTATGATGCAATCCGCAGCCTCTGTTGCATGAGTTTGATCCTTGGCTGGCCAGGGAGCAACTCACATGGCAAAGCAGATCTCTCCTGTCTCGCCCGCTGCTCCCCTCAGCAGTGTACTTCGGTCAAACTGTCTGTTCTGTTCCCCACTCTTTCTCTGGTAAATCCTCTCACCCCCCGCATCTCTGGCCTGTACCCCAGCTCTTATATGCATAAATAAATAAATTAAAAAAAAAAAAAGACATGGAAGAGAGAGAAGACTTGTTCAGGAGAAACAAAAAAAAAAAGCTTAAGCTTTTCACCTGCCACACATTATCTGTGGCCTTGGCAAGTTACTTAGCCTCTGTGAGCCTTAGTTTTCTTTTCTAGTTTTCAAGGGTGCTGTGAGGATTACGGACAGTGTATACTGCATGGGATAAGTCTTATAGTTGGTGCTAAAGTAAGCAGAATATTAGTATAAAGAGTGCCTGTCAATCCATCATTCAACTTCAGTGATTATCAATCCATGACTAACCTTGTTCATCTGTATCTTTACTCCCCTTTCTTCTATATTATTTTGAAGCAAAACTCAGCTTACCTACCATTTAATCAATGAATATTTCAGCATATATCCTAAACGATAGACTCTTAAAGAAATAACTGCAATAATATTATACATCTCAAAAAAAATAACAATTCCTTAACACCAGATATTAGTTCCATGCTATAATGCAATTGGTAAATGTATCTCTTACATTTCCTTCTTGTTCTTTTTTATTGTCTTGCAACATCAGTTTGTTATTATTACTCCCTGGGTTTCTGGTGCTGATTGGGTGGTTCTTACTCAGAGTCTCATGTGCTTGCAGCTGGATTACAGATGGGGCTGGAGTCCTTTGAAGGCTCCATTTGGCTAGGTGTCTAAGATGACACTCTTAGATCACCTAGTCTGTAAGAGCCTCCGCTTTTGTATTTTCTTTGCTTTTCTTTTTTTTCTCTTTTTTTGGCTTTTGAAGAAATCAAGTGATTCATTCTATTCATTTTCCCACTGTGTTTATTTTGCTGGTTACATTCCATTGTCCTTTGACATGCTACTGTCTCTTTCGTATTACCTGTAAGTTAGTAGCTGGATGTGAAGGTTTGGTCAAGATGCAGACTTTTGGGAAGGCAGCTGCTTTGTAGGTTCAGTTGAGAGGCATAAAATAGCTGGGTGTCTTTTGTGTCATTAGTAGCCATTAATGATCAATGCTTAAATCTGTTATGTCATTGAGAATTGTAGAATGAAATATTAATTCTGTCATTCAGTTTTTATTAGCTAGAATACTTTTTTTTTTTTAATGAACTATCTATTTGGTTACCAATTGGTATAGTTTGCATAGGAAAGACCTAATTAATTATATTTAGTTCTTATCCTTTACTTAGCAGCTTTTTTAAAATAATGAATTAAGATTATCATTCATTAGTATCCTCCATCTGTAACTAACTTTTTTTCAAGTTATCATTATAAACAAATGGATTTAAACACAATTGATGTATTTGGAAATTTCAGAATGAATAGAAATTGACAGAATGGAGGGAATACTCACTGCTTCTTTGAAAATAATTTTAAAATATTTGGAACCATTAGTGAAGTTCTATGAAAATGTGTGCTCCTAAGCAGAAAAGAAAAGACTTAAAATATTATTTGAATAAGGGGAGTGAATCAAGGATAAAGTTTTAGAAATCTGAGTGAATTTTATTTATGAAAAATATCCAGTGCTGTTATAAAGGTAAAGTAAGAAGGAAGATCACTGTTGCTCAAAAATGTAGCTTCTCTACCCTAGTGTCATTTTCTCTTCTTTATGTCTCCCCAATTCCAGCTTGAAAGCTGAATGGCTCTATAGTCAAGGTAAGGGGAGAGCATATCGCCCTGGACAGCACATCCAGCTTGTCCAGTATCTGGCTACAGTCTGTCCTCTCACTTCTACACTGGGTCTTCAAACTGCAGAGGATGCCAAACTGGAGAAGATTCTGAGCAAACAAAGGTAAGCTCATTTATGTGTAGCAGCTGATAAAATCACAAATGAAAATGCCTGTCTTTGTTGTGGGTTAGTACTTGTAACCCACAATTCTGGGCCGTTGGGCCCCTTATTACTGCAGCAGTCCTGCAGGGGAGCTGAGTCACAAAGTGCAGGTCAGCTTGCTTCACAGAAGCTGCTCTGCTAAGCATGTTTTGAGATGGAGAGTCAAGCTGTTTGGGGAAGTAGGATTTTTTAAAAATGTATTTGTCCTTCTAATGTAAGTGTTTCATATGGGTTTTAAAATATTAATATTAGGGAATATGGCCAGAAGCATTTAGTTGTCATTTCTTTTATCAGAGACCTTTTTTTTTTTTGACCTTCTTTTTGAATGTTTGTACATGTGTATATGCATGTGAGAGTATCTGTCTCTGCAGTTTAAAAGTAAGTTTTTTCTCCTTTTATATCCAGTGGTTTCAAATGAGCCTTTGTAATTTCGTCATCTACTTTGAAAACATGTAAATTTCTAACTTTTTGACAGTGTTAAACCTTGTTTGTTTTTTTTTGGTTTGTGTTAAATCACATTAGTTGTTACTGATTTTTAGGTTTCACCAGAGGCAGTTAATGAACCAAAGCCAAAATGAAGAGTTGTCTTCCCTTGTTCCTACTGAAACAAGGGCATCCCTTGTACCCGAGCATTCAAGCCCTGTTCAAGATTGCCAGATAGTCCAGGAAAATGGTATGAAATTAATTGATCTCTGACCCTTTTTCTCCAAGTCATTTCATATGTTAAGTATCCTAAAACAGAAGAAAAGAACATATTTTTATAATTTTTATTAAGTAATCATTTGAGTCTTATGTTACATATATGTTTATACATATATATACTATAAATATGTATGTTTACATGTGTGTATGTGTGTTTATGGGTATATTACTGTTTCTATTTTTAAAAAACATTCAGAGGACTACTCTCTTTTATATTGACCTGATATTTTGATTATTCTAATGACATTGTAAGAATTCATTTTCTTAAAGATATTTGGTTTGATGTTTTAGTCATGTTGAAGAAAATTACTGTAGTCATTTTATTATATTTCAGGGATTAGCTTTCATTAAAAAGATGTAATTTAAAAAATACTTCTTTACTCCCAAGAAAAAAAAGGTAAATATATGAGGTTATGAGTGTATTAATAGACTAGATAGGGGACTCCTTTCACAATATATATTTATATGAAATCACCACAATTTATACTTTAAATACCTTAAATATTATATATAAATTATGCCTCAATAAGCCTGATATTAAATAAAAACAAACTGTTATGTACTTAGTGGTTTAAATGGCACTCTGTTGATTTTCTAGAACCTGTCATTCAAGTCAATTCTTGGGTTGGGATAAGCAGTAGTGATGATCAGTTATATGCTGTTAAGAATAACTTTCCAGCCTCTGTGCACACTACAAGATATTCTCGCAATGACCTGCACTTGGAAGATATTCAGACAGATGAAGACAAGTTGAACTGCAGTCTTCTTTCTTCAGAGTCTACTTTTATGCCAGTTGCATCAGGACTCTCTCCAGTTTCACCTACAGTCGAGCTGAGGTTACAAGGTATTAACTTGTGTCTAGAAGATGATGGCATTGTAGATGAATCTGTGAAAGGGTTGCGAAACCAGGACATGGATAAGAAAGAGGAAAAGCCTTTCTGGGCTGCAAATGAGAATTCTGTTCAAATGATGAAAAATGCAGTCACTACTGAGGTAGATGAAAAAGAGAAACTGTTACCATGTCCTGACCCAACAGTCAGCAGTGCTATCTTGAAAGATGACACCCAAAATCTTGCATCTTTTCCTGAGTCAATTGGACACAATGTCTTCTGTACACAGATAGACAGTGAAGAAACTGTGTTTCAAACAGCTTCAGAGAAACTTCCCTGCAGGGCTTTAACCCAGAGATCTGTTGCTCTGGGAAAAGATAAAGTTGCCCTGCAGGAATTGAATGAAGCTGCCACCAAGCTTCAGGCCTGTTGGCGGGGCTTTTATGCCAGGAACTACAACACTCAAGCCAAAGATGTGCGTTATGAAATCCGTCTGCGTAGAATGCAAGAACACATCGTCTGCCTGACTGATGAAATAAGAAGGTGGGTCAGAAGTCTTGTTTAGTTGCTGTTTAATTGGTTTGGGGGTGGTCAAATCCAGGAGAGACCTGGCACAAGCTTCTGTTTGTCCTCTCCTAGGAAGTTGTATAGACAGGGTTTGATTTTCCTACATCCTATGTGCCAACACATATGAAGTATTATATGAAGGCCTCACTTAATGTTACCTGTACGTTCTTGGAAACTGTGACTTTAAATGAAACAGTCTGATGAATGTATAGTAAAGCAGGTCCTCCTTACTTCGAATTTGGTTGGGATTGCTTTTTTCTCATCAACATTATCATTATATGTTAATGTTATTTGAGGACCTGCTATATTACTAACCAGGGAAGCTCACTTAATCCTTGACAGGGTTTTATTGGGTGGTCAGTAATGTAGTCCTTGAATTGCTGTGTGACTGACCTTAACTTTTCAGACCTTAGCTCCTACTGCGGTCATACTGATGCTTTGTGACCCAGGGCTCCATTTAACAAAATAGGTATTCACCAGAAAACACATCATTAGCATAACTCTCTGATATGGCCCAAGGCCCCAATGATACAAAATACTCTTTTTCAGGTGTGATATTTCAAGTATTTGAAGGTTATTTCTTAAGAGTTAGTCAACGCCAGTCCTAACTTTGGAGTAACCCAATCCTGCTGAGTTAAGGCTTTACTGCCCAACAAGTTTCCTAAGAGTAGCTTCAATTGTTTAGTAAGATGAAGATAGCTTGAAATGGGTTATATAATGAGTGAAAGGTGAAGAGTAAGTGCAGCCAGCATTCTTGGTAAGCATTGCTATGAGGAAGAGAAGGGAGTAGTTGCTGGAGGACAATCTGGAATTAGGAAGATTTTGTAATGGAAACTATAGATATGTTTATGTGTTGATGGAAATGGTTCAATAAAGAGGAAATAACTGATGGTGCAGAGAAAGAAAGAAATACAGAATTGAAGTCCTTGAGAAGATGAGAGAAGGGAGGCAGTACACACATAGAGCTAGTGGCCTGAGGTAGAAGCAGTGGCCTATAAGGTTGTCATTTTGATGGTGGGGATGGGGAAGTTCTGACTAATGGATGTTCCTCCTTACTCAATAATGTATAAGACACGATCAACACTTGAAAACGAGGAGAAAACACAGGAAGTTTAGGGAGAAAGGTCTCAAGTATTCATTTGAAAAGTAAACTTATAAAGGGGATGGAGGATGGCTGACCAGTGTGAAGAAAAGCATAAAGTGCAAAATGACAGGTCAAGTTGTGTGATTGTTGTCATCATTTTTCAACTGTCTGTTCTGATTCAGCCATGATTAATTTGGTTCAGCTAGGAATGGTTTGTTTCCAGGTAGATATGGTAGAAGGAGAGAAAGAAGGGCAAGGGAGCAGAAGATATTTGGGAGGAAATATTCATAACGGTACATTTGGGGGTATATGTAGGAGTTTGCTTATTCCAGTTCCCAGATGACACAGGAGAAGGGCTTGGTAGCTGGACAAATTGGAGGGAGACTTAACTCAGAAGTTCAGAACATAATGGTGGTGACAGCTGAGGAGAAATTCAGGAACTTTCCTGAACAATTCAGGAACTTTAGATTTGTTATTCATGTATGTATGAAAAGGGCATCAGTGAGCCCAGAGTAAAACTTTAATCAATAAGGGGAAACAGGATGAGGAGGTGTTGATGATAGCAAAAGTTTTGCCAGGGACCATGCCAACCAGGAGTGAAGTTTGATGGGATTAGTTCCATTAGTCTCTTAGAAGAGGGTGTTTTAAGCTGTGATCCTAGTCCTTAACTGTTTCTGGAGAGACTGAGTAAACACATCTTTCTGTCGCTGCCCCTTTGGTGTATTTGGTTAGGAAATTGAGGCCAGAGAGTCACTGGAAATACTTTGTAGAACCAGTATAATCTGAATTTCAGTCATATTTTGTTTAGCTTCAATGTTGAGTCAAAGTTTCATCCTAGACATTCTAAAAGTTAAAAAGCATGTATTTTGGTTTTTTTTTTTTAAGATTTATTTATTTTTATAAGAGCTGGGGTACAGGCCAAAGGTGTGGGAGGGTGAGAGGGTTCACCAGAGACAGAGCGGGAAGCAGAACAGGCAGACGGACTGAAAACATTGCTGAGGGGAGCAGCGGGCAAGATAGGAGAGGTCTGCCGCACCATGTGGGTGTCTCTCTGGCTGGCCGGGAATCGAACCCGCACTGCAGAGGCTGCGGACAGCTTCACAGCGAGGCCCTATATTTATTAGTTGTAACAAGAAGTGCAAATCAAAGCACCCTGCCTTTGTCTCAGTAATGGATTTTGAATTATTATAGGTTAAAAAAAGAAAGAGATGAAGAACGGATTAAAAAGCTTGTACAAGAAGAGGCTGTCAAATTCCTCTGGAACCAGGTAAACCCCTCCTGCTACTTAGATTTATTGAGATAAAGTTAGGCATATTAAGTACTGTTTCTCAAGGTTAAGGATGTGATTTTTGTTGATTGCGTCTCACTGCATTTGGACAGTGATTTTTTTTTTTAATGATGACTTTGACTTTTTTTTTTTTTTTAAAGATTTATTTATTTATTTGTATAAGCACTGGGTACAGTCAGAAGCGCGGGAGGGTGAGAGAATTCACCAGAGCCAGAGCGGGGAGCAGAGCAGCAGAAGGACCAAAGTACACTGCTGAGGGGAACAGCGGGTGGCTGGAGAGGTTTGCGCACCATGTGGCACCCTCCTCTGATGGCCGGGAAGCAGCCGGGGATCGAACCGGCGCCGCAGAGGCTGCGGGCAGCTTCGCAACCCAGTGCTCAACCTCTGCACCACTGGGGAGGCCCCGGACAGTGAATTTTGTTATATTAACCTGAAGAAAAAGATTTTTTTATTTTGACATGAAAGAATTATGAACATGTATTTCCAGATATATCTATCCAAAAGGGCAGGTTTATTATAAAAAGGGAAAGTAAATAAAGGATTCTTGCAAAGATGTAAGTAGGCAGAAAGAACTACCACCAAAAGGGATAGATTTGATAAAAGAGACGCCTGCACACACACAGGCTGGTAGTGTTGGGAGGAGACCGTTTCTACTGCTTTGCAAAAGGACAAGGTTGGTGAAAAGAGACAGCTGCATAGCCACAGACGGGCAGGAGAACTGCATCTTGATAGATTACAAATTGCACTGATAAAGTGTTCTTCTCTTTTCCTTGGAAATATTTTTACAAAACAATGTGACATAATAGATTTTTTAAAACAGAAATCTTTTAATAGTATGAACTGACATGGAGAGATCTCAAAATGCCATTATTAAAAAAAATTGGGGGCCTCCCCGGTAGCGCAGCGGTTCAGCACTGGGTTGCGAGGCTGCCCGCGGCCTCTGCAGCGCCGGTTTGATCCCCGGCTGCTCCCCGGCCACCGGAGGAGGATCCCGCATGGCGCGCAGACCTCTCCTGCTGCCCGCTGCTCCCCTCAGCAGTGTACTTCGATCTCTCTGCCTGCTCTGCTCCCCGCTCTGGCTCTGGTGAATTCTCTCACCCTCCCGCACTTCTGGCTGTACCCAGTGCATGTATAAATAAATAAATAAATAAATAAATACATAAATAAATAAATAAATAAGTAAGTAAATGAATCTTCAAAAAAAAAAAAAAATTGGGAGCACCTGTCTAAGGTGGTAGAGGCAGTATCCTCTTGGGCCTGAATGGGGTTAGGCATTTCTGATTCCCCAGCTGCACCTCTGCTGCTGCTGCTGCCGCTGCTCTGCTGCTAGCTTCTGCACCTGCCCACTGAAGGAGGCTCTTCCCTTGGGTAGCGATGAGGGATGACTGAGGTATGAAGGCCACAGTTTTCCTTTAGATATGAGTTGCACAATTGAGAATATACTTGCTGACACCAGAACTCTTGTGGAAATATTGACAGATAACGACCAGGCAGCAGTCTGATCGAACAAACCATAGCTTACCACAAGCAGGTAGAATCCATGAGCAGTATCAGAAAGAAATTCAAGAACTTAATGAAGTTATAAGACATTGACCACGCTCCACATTAGTTATGGGACTCCAGCAACAAAATAGACAAATCAGAACTACAACAGTGGAACAAAGAATTACATACATGCCTAGAACACCAATCTGCCTTGGAACTAATAATGAGCAAATTATTATTATTATTATTTTTAAGTTCTGACTTAGAACTTTATTTTTAATAATGAGCAAATTGGGCTTCCCCGATGGCGCAGCAGTTGAGCGCTGGGTTGCAAAGCTGCCCGCAGCCTCTGTGGCGCCGGTTCGATCCCCGGCTGCTCCCCGGCCACCAGAGGAGGGTCCCACATGGCGCGCAGACCTCTCCTGCCACCCGCTGCTCCCCTCAGCAGTGTACTTCGGTCCTTCTGCCTGCTCTGCTCCCTGCTCTGGCTCTGGTGAATTCTCTCACCCTCCCGCGCTTCTGACTGTACCCAGTGCATGTGTAAACAAAACAAACAAACAAATAAATAAATAGATAAAACATGCCTCTATAAAAAAAATGAGCAAATTATTTTGATTGTTAATGGCTAGCAAAAAAGATGCTCTTCTGTCTATTGAAGATAGAAGGGGAGCACTCCAAGGAACTGCAAACACATGTAGATCAGATAAGTGAAATGGCAGTAGTGTTTAGGAAAGCCATTGAAATTGACAAGCAGCAGGGCTGCATATTTCAACTTGAGCAAGAAAACAAAGGCTTGAAAGACCTCCTTCAAATAACTTGAGAATCATTTTTGAATCTTAGGAAAGATGATTTGAGGGAAACTATGTCTTTATCAGCATTAGTGATCAGTAGTGATCTGAGTCAGGAAGAGTTGGAGAGCATCCTACAGGCTCTGAATGTCACTGGGACTGTCCTAACCAAGGAATGAACGAGCAGAAAATGCTGTCTCAGGCTACCCTTTGTTTTGTTTTCTATATTAGGTATAGTGTCTATTTTTTTTTAAACATTCATTTATTTATACAAGAACTGGGGTACAGGCCAGAGGCACGGGATGGTGAGAGAATTCACCAGAGACAGAGCTGGGAGCAGAACAGGCAGACGGGCTGAAGACACTGCTGGGGGGAACAGCAGCGAGTCAGGAGGGGTCTGCTGCACCACGTGGGTATCTCCCTGGCCGGCCGGGGATCAAACTTGAGCTGCAGAGGCTGCAGACAGCTTCATAGCACAGTGGTCAACCTACTGCCCCACCGGGGAGGCCCTAGGTATAGTGTCTATTAATTTATTTTAGATATATATAAAAAATTATCACAACAGAAAATTGAGTATATAATTTGTTAAATAACTGTTACATTATTTTGTAATTTTAATGTGTACTTTGATATATTGTGAAATTCAAAACTGCTTTTCACTTCAGAATTTTTCTAAAGTAATTAGGGTTGATGAGACTAAATGAAAGGCACAAACATGAAATAGATTTCTAATTTGGAGGCCTTAGTTGATATTTTATAAATAAATGACCAACTTATTTTTTAACTTTTCTTATATCGCAGCTTTGGTTTTTGGGAAAGTTTCCCTTTGTTTGATGGCACATTCATTCACGTAATTTTTATCCCAAGTCAGAATTAAAGAAAATAACTTACACAGTTGAGATTAAATGTGAGGCAGGTCATTTAGGCAGCTTTATTATTGAACATTACTTGATAAATAATTATTTTTATAAACAAATAATTCTTGGTCTTCTTGTTCTGATATAATTTTAAGAACTTGGTGTTTAAAGACTGTTATATAACAGTTTTTTATTCCATTCTTTTTTTTTTTAGTAGAACATTAAATTTGTGTCAGATAATTCAAACTGCATAGGAGCCTATTTTATCAATAAAGATGAGTGGTTTTAAAAAAAAAAAACAACAAAACAGATTGCTAAAATTAGGGTTGCACTTCATGGTAAAAGCTATCCAGACCTGCTTGGTTTTTTAGCAGTCCCTGTGTCTTTGAAAATACATGATGAAAGGTCTAAGATGATATACATATTAGATAACTATCAGTGATTAACTTGGAGGGTGGTCAAAGGGAAACTAAAAAAATTCTCTATATTGATTTCTTGTTGCAGATATTACAGTAAAAATTGGAGATTTTATATTTTGAAAATATAAAGTTCTTATTATCTAGAACTTAGGATATTTTGAGTTTTGTATACTGTGTTGTTAGATAATATTTAAAAACTCTTCTCCCAAATAAATATCTAAAAGGAGACATTTTAGAGAATCCAATTAGTATTGCTAAGTTCTAATCTCTTATTCTGTAGGTCTCAGTATGGTATTAAGCTGGAGCTTTATTGTACTTTTCATTGTTTTTTTTATAGAAGCAAGTGGATTGTTTTACCCCATTCCTATGCTCCTTGTGCGGTCATTTTGTTAGCAAGGACATATATTACATGGGCCAGCCTGGTTGAGCCTGGGAATGCTAAAGGGAGTCAGGTCATTTCTAACTATAGTTTTACCATGTGTCACTCACCAATGTCATGAATGTTGGAAAAAACCCTTATTGGACAATCGTAAAATAGGCATGATTTCTTTTGTAACCAAACTGTATCCTTTGGTTTATAGGTAAGATCTTTACAAGCTTGGCAGCAGGCGGTGGATCAGCGTCTCAGTTCTTGGCATACTAATAGTCCTATATCAAGTACTCTGGAACCATCTAAACTTCCATTGTTCACCCAAAGTCAGGAACCCTCTTCTAATCAAAATTCTGATTGGTTCATTGCTCCTGATGAAACTCCTCAAGAGAAATCCTTACCTGAATTTCCAGACTCTGGTTTTCATTCCTCCCTAACAGAACAAGTTCATGGTTTGCAGGATTCTTTGGATTTTGAAAAAAGTTCTACAGAAGGCAGTGAAAGTTCCATAATGGGGAATTCCATTGACACAGTCAGATATGGCAAAGAGTCAGATTTAGGGGATGTTAGTGAAGAGCATGATGAATGGAGTAAGGAAAACTCAAACAATGAGCAGGAAAATAGTCTGCTTGAACAATATTTAACTTCAGTTCAACAGCTAGAAGATGCTGATGAGAGGACAAATTTCGATGAAGGGACAGGAGAAAAACTTTGCATAGCTCATTCCCCTGAAAAGTTAGATGCCTTGTCTGATAATGCCTCTGTAGATGATGCTCATGGCCTCTCTCCTTTGCAAGCTGAAATCAGCCAGACACCAGAGAACTGTGAATTAAATGCAGACGATCAAAAGCAGCAGTCTGAATGTGATTCTACATTTCAGGTGTTACATGTTGGTATTACTGTGTAGCGTAACTGGTTGCTTGGGAAGCAGAAGTCCCTTAATTTTTCCTTAATAATTTCAGTTGCATTTTGAAGGGGAATATTCCTCCCAATTCTGTTACTATTTATATAGAATTTGTATTCTTGTCTGATATTTTCTGTATACCAGATACAGAGCTGCATCTTTATTTTGATTTTATTACCTTTTGCTTAGCAGTAATGCATCAAATATTTATACTGAAAGCTAGATGCACTTTCTTTCTTAACAACCAGATTGCATCAACAGTGTTGCTGTTCTGAAGTAATTTTCCTTCAGAAGTAAGCTAGAATATCTTAAAGAAGATGGAAGAATTACCTTAAAGATATAAGTACTTAGATTTTGATTCTTCTGTGAGGAAATTAATTTTGTAGTAAGGAATACAATTTGTTAAATTGAATATAAGTGGCAAGTAAGGGAAGAGTGAACTATTAAAATTTGCCAGCTTCCTTGCAGTAAAAACATGATTTTTAAGCATTTTTCCTCCCTTAGACTGAGGGAAAACCTTCTTATAGCAAAAATAGAGGGAAAGGTAAGATTATAGACTTTTTCAGTGGGAATAATTGAGTTGTCTCATGGAAAACTTTAGTTACTATCATGTATCAGCTCTAACCTATGAAACAGTGTTCCATCCAGATTAAAATCAAGTTTATTTAAAGAGCCAACCCAAGAATTTTTTCTTAGCTATGAAGAGAGCAGAGACAGGCTCCGTTCACTTGGAGTAATGACATGACAAGCATATTTTTTCCCTTTCGTTTAGTAATTTTTTACCCTACAAGTAAACATTTATGTGCCAGTATGTGCCAGAAATTAATAGATGTTCGTCTTTGTTTCTGCTGTATATTTGCTCTTGTATTTTAGTAGAAGGTCAATTGTCATTTATTTCACTTTTGACCTCTGCTTCATAGTGAAGTAAATTTAAAATAATACTAGTGGCAGGCTATGAGGGGCTTTTTAAAAACAGGACTATTTTCTGTCTGAATCTCTGAAAAAAGTGCCACATTTGAAAGACAGTAATGGTGGTTAAGAAAATAAACCTCACTTTATTTGTTTATAAGAACATGTGTCTCTAACTTCAAGCAGAAATGATAATATTGTGTTTCAGTGTTATAGATGGGTACGTTTATAGATGGGTATTATAGATGGGTGTTATAGATGGGTAAGTTTGCAAATCAAGGATAATTTTTGCAAGCTTGGTGTTTTAATCTTTGAGAATATTCTAATGCCATTGAAACACACATATCTGATTTCCCTGTCTATGGACATATTACTGTTTAAAACTATGGCAATACTTAAGTGTTCTCAAAATTTAGGTGCTAAATATATACTCATTATTTTGTTACAGTCACAAGCTTCTCCTCTTGAAGTTATATAAAATAAAAACTTCTGATCCTTCAAGAATAAAGTCAGGGGTCACATGTTATACTCTATTGTTCGTCAAAAACTATTTCTCCAATATGGGTAGGATGTATTTTTCTTGGTTTATAAATTTTATCACTCAGGTTGAAAAGGCATGGATTTCATTTTCAGAAATCCAGAATCTCTTAGAGAGAAATATTTTCTGTTTCTTATAAACAAAACAGCACTCTTACATTCAAAAGGATTTTCCCTAGTGAAGCACGTGTAACATTGAATGCATGTTAAATACAGACAGAATTTTTTACTTTTTGAACAATGCTAGTTATCTTTTATGAATGATTTTGAATTTCTCCTTAAATATATCTTATTTTTCTATGTTACGGTTAAGTGCCTCATTTGCTTCCCATAGTTACACAAAGAAAGAATAACTTGTACTGCACTACTACGGAAATGTTACTAATTGGTACATTCATTTCTCATAAAAGCTCCAAGTGTCATGATTCAGTATTACCTACATAGGTGTCTCCTGATATCTTCTTCCTCTTTCTTTTTTGTTTTTGAAAGTGACAAAACACAACTAAGTTATTATTTAAAAAGAATTTCATTTAAAGTTTAAAGTTTCATTTCATTTAAAGTTTAAAGTTTCATTTCATTTAAAGTATCATTTCATTTAAAGTTGCTGTCTCTACTGTTGGTTTACAATACTATATAAATTTCAGAATTGTAGCTTCTACCTTGATAGCCACACCTACCACCAAAGTTCTAGTACCATTCACCAGTATCCAGTTGACTCTCTCTACCCATTCCTCCCAGCTACCCCTCATCCCCTTCCCCTCTTGTAAAACATCATTTTGTTGTCAGTCTAAGGGCTTGTTTTCTTTTTTGTTTTGTTTGTTCATTTCTTTAGACAACTACATTATTTTGAACATTAGCATTTGTCACTAGAGTTCCCTTTTTGCTTTTGCTTTGTTTTTCTAGCCAATGAATATTTAGCATCTTTTACTTAAAAATCAGAATATGATAATAACTAATGTTCTGCTCTTCATTCTGTATAACTTTTATTAGTGATTTGAAGTGCAAAAATACTAAACAGCCCCTACTTTAACTGTACAGATTATTTGAATGTAGTTAGAATGAAAATAATGTGAACTAGAATATAGGAAACTTGAATAGACTTAATATATTTCAATAGGTTTACAATGTAATTTAAAAATAATTTATGTCACTACGATACTTGGTCTTAGCTCTGGACTATTTATTGGTCTGGTTAAAGAGGAAATGAATGGGTTTAATAAAAGTTTGGGAAGTTGAGCTTTAACACAATTTTTGTAACAGAAAGGTTCGGTTGAACTGTGCTACTTAAGTTCATATTAGTTTGCTTGATTTATGGAAAATTTAGTATATTAATTATTCCTGCAGATGCACAGAATCATAACATGTGAGAATTGAAAAGAAACTTAAATTGTCTGTTCTAATCTCTGTCTTAAAGATGAAACTAAGTCTTACGTCCTAAGAAGTTATATGACTTATCTGATCTTATTGCTAGTTACTGTAGTTATTGTATTTCAATTTTTTTTACATACTGTTTACTAATCTTTACATTTAGTGAGCCAGAAAGGAAGTTTCCATATTTTCCATTCTCTTTCAAAGAGAAAAAAATTCTAAGAGTTAGAATTCTATACCTTGAGGTAAAATTGATTGGAGAAAATAAGTTATTCAGATCCCTAAATGAAATTTTCCAAGAAATATGATTTGTTTTAAAGAGTAAGAGTAGAAATAAAAAAAAATTTAAAAAATAACTACATCTTGGAGTTCATTTGTTTAATAACAAAGTATAAGATTGCTGAGGTGTATAAAAATTTCTAGTGAAATGATGAGTGTGATTAAATTCCATCTTCAGTTTTATAGAACAACAGATGTTAAAGTTTTAACTCCAGATGTGCAGAAAACTAATTATGACAGCTGATACATGCACAGTGGGTCTGTAAGTTTAACTATAAAAGGCCTCATAATATGCATGTTTTAGGAAAATCTTCATTTATCTAGTCACATGGTTGTGTATATGCAGATAACTTTATTTTTGAATAATCTGGGTACCACTCTTGAGTGTAGGAAATGAATTTTCCTTTCATTTGTTTTATTTGGATTATTTTAAATGTACAAACACCATAATAGTGTCTTTCCTGTTATCTATTTAAATCTAATTCCATTATTTTCATAAACAATATGGGCTTAAGACGCACTATCTCCCTTGGTACTTTTTTGGTGCAAATTCTTAGAATTGGATTTCTGAAAATAATATAAAATATAAAACCTGATCTTGGAGAATTAAGACATGTAAAAAGAGAAAATATGAGTCTGGTCAGTTTCTCATTCACAAATGAAAGACTTCAGTGTTTTAGATATATATATATATGGATATTTATTGTTTTAATTTTTATATGTATAACCCCCTCATTCATGAAGTAAAGCAGAAAGGAACATTGGAAACATTTTTAATACTGCTTTCACTGATCAAACCTATCGTGCCATGTTAGGTTTAAAAGTCAAGTAAACAAAGTAGTCCTCACAACCTTTGCTAGAAATAGATATAATTGTCTTTTTAAAATGAAGTGCTTTTAATTTGTGAATGATTATAAATCATACTGAATTTTAATTCCATAATTGATTTTAGTAGATAGCAGGAATCACTCTAGTTGCTTTAATTTACTAATTAAATTTCTTTGAATGTTTTGTAATAATTTTAATGTTGACATAAGAGCTTAAAGATAATTTGATTATTGGGGTATTTTTAGATTTCTCTTTAATTTTATTGTAGAAATAGTGAATAATTTAAAGTGGTTATGGTTTATGAAAGCTTCGTGTTTTATATTGTGCTTATTTAATTTGTATTTAAATTTAACTTTAAATAAAAAGTTTGTAACTTTGAGTGATTCTTCTGTTACAGTGATTAATAGTAATGGTGGTTATTAGTTGTCGTTAATGGGCAATTGAAATTAAAAACAAACTGCTGGTAGAATTCTAAGGAAGTTCTGGAGTATTGTCATTATATAAGTTAATTTATAGTAATGTAATCTACTTATGATATAAAGGGATAAATGCCTTTTATGAAAATAAAAGGAATCCAAATTTGGTTTTATTGGTACAGATTACATTCCAGGATACTCAATGAATTTCTGGGTAGATAAATATAGATAATACTGTCAGATGCTGGGCCTCCCTGGTGACGCAGCGGTTGAGCGGTGGGTTGCGAAGCTGCCCGCAACCTCTGCAGTGCCGGTTCGATCCCCGGCTGCTCCCCAGCCACCTGAGGAGGGTCCCACATGGCGCGCAGATCTCTCCTGCCGCCCGCTGCTCCCCTCAGCAGTATACTTCAGTCCTTCTGCCTGCTCTGCTCCCCGCTCTGGCTCTGGTGAATTTTCTCACCCTCCTGAGCTTCTGACTGTATCCAGTGCTTGTATAAATAAATAAATAAATAAATAAACAAATCTTTTAAAAAGAAAAAGAAAAAGAAACTTTATTAAAAAAAAAAATACTGTCAGATGCTGATCAGCAATAGGCACTGAAAATGTTAGGTGAGTAAGTATAGAAGAAGCCTTCTCATTTGGCACAATAAGGATCTGTTGGTATTATGGACTGAATTGCATCCCCCATAATTCATATGTTAACACATTGGAAATTTCACATATCCTATTGTGACTACATTTGAAGTTAAGACCTTTAAGGAGGAAAGTAAGGTTAAATGAGATCATAAAAATGCAATGCTAGTCCAATACAACAGGTATATATGGTTCCTTTTTATAGTCAGTTACTTTAAACATAAATACTGATGAGGTTAAATTATTTTTTTAAAAGATTTATTTATGCATACAAGAGCTGGGGTACAGGCCAGAGATGCCAGGGGTGAGAGGATTCACCAGAGCCAGAGTGGGAAACAGAACAGGCAGATTGACCGAAGTACACTGCTGAGGGGAGCAGCGGGTGAGTCAGAAGAGGTCTGCTATTCCATTGGGTTGCTCCCTGGCTGGCCAGGATCACTGCAGAGGCTGCCGACTGCTTCATAGAGCGGTGCTTAACCCCTTGCGCCACCAGGGAGGCCCTGATGAGGTTAAATTAAATAAATTAAACTAAGTCCTGGGATGGCACCCACATTTACTCCCCAATCACTGGCAGTATTTCCTGTGCCACGGCTGACCCCATCAGCACCATCAACACCCTTTGTTGAATCTTTTCCTGGCATCTTCAGCATTTTTCGTTGCTGCTTGTGCAATTCCTTCAATTGAATTACTGTTGATTCAGATCTGCCTCTCAGTCTTCCTAGGGCCCCTGAAGAAGAAAGAGGATTATGCTAACTCCAAAGCATGGACCTGACAATAGGTTTGGGATGGATGTATATTTTGTTGAGAAAAGCACCATCAGTGTTTCCCAGATTGTAGAGGTAGAAGCTTGGTCCACAGCTGTTGCATTCTCTGTCAGGGTTGGACACCCTGATCCCAAATGGTACCAGAGATACCAAAGGGTGCTTTAGACAAATGTCACATTAAATAGCTTCTTGACAAGCAATTTGTGTCTTTTAAACTACTGGTGCTGGGGCCTCTCTGGTGGCACAAGGGGTTAAGTCTCTACTATAAAGCTATTTGTAGCCAATAGAGCACAACTTCGATCCCAGCCAGGGAGGTGACTCACAGCACAGCAGACCTCTCCTGTCTTGCCCACTCTCCCCTCAGCAGTGTATTTCAATAGATCAGTCTGTTCTGCTCCCCACTCTGTCTGGTGAATCTTCTCAACCCCCGCACTTTTGGCCTAAAAACTAGTAGTGATGGGCATGCCTTGTTTGCCCTAACCACTCTTGTTTGTGACTCTAATGGCTGTAAAATATATGTAAAATCACTCAAATGTCAGGTTTATGAGTGTTCATGTGAGTGGGGGCTATTAAGTCTCCGTGACATAGTCCAAAACCGCGACTTAGAAGTCAGCATGTCCTGTTTAAGTATTTGCCACTTATCAGACAGACAAACTGTGAAAGACTGGTGGTGAGGAGTTATCTACTGAGTGACAGGACTTAATCAGAGCAGAGATCTATCATATGGGGGGGGGTGTTTCTATCTATCATATGGGAAGCAATGGAAGCCAACTTTTATGACTACAGAAGGTCCAGGAGGGCTAAATTTCCTTGAAGAAGAAGAAACATTATAGTAGTTACTCCAGAAGAGATTGCCCTATGTAACCCTATTTATTCCATTCCTGGGGCTGGTCACCCATGCATGTAGTCCTGCTATGAAAACATCTGAATGAGCACGTAGAGACCATTGTGGTCAGTAAATGTAAAAATAATGTTTGTTGTAATTTATAGTAATTCTTCCTACTCAATTCTGAAACAATAGGCTGGCGCGGATCTACTTTTAAAGTCTGGATTGTGCTCAGATAATTCTGGTTTATTCCCATTGTGCTTCAAGTCCGTCTTCCTGAGCAAGTGCTGCTGTCTCCCAAGGACTCAGCTCCGTTCCTGAATTTCTCATAGCTACTGCGGACGTTTTGCCGGGCAGGAGAATGTCCAAAATACAATAACCTAGAATGGGGGGAGCAGGGGAAGGGAGAGAGAAAAAGTATACAAGTATTTTTGCCAGAAAACCTACGTCATACAGGGGAGAGTAATTAATTAGAATGAGGCTTCTCCAAGGGCGAACAGAATAAGTCGACTCATTTCCAGCAAGAGTTCAGGGCCAGCCGTCTCCGTGACAGTTCGGCAAATCTCTGGTGCAGGAACAATAAATTCCACCACTGAGAGGAAAGATGGCCCCACGGGGGGCATCTCCGGTTTGGTTCCTTTCGCCGACAAGAGAGAAAGGATGCTGTCTTGAAACGGATGCTCCCTGATGAAACCCTGCCGTCCAAAGGCGATGCGCACCCGGGTCCCCCAGGTCCCAAGGGCGGCCAGGGCCGCCGGCCGCGGGGCTTCAGCTGTGGGGCCCCGCGGAGGGCGCGCGGGGCCCCGGCGGCGCCGAGCCCGACCCGCGCCAACTCCGCGTCGCCTCCTCCGGCGGCTGTCAGTCAGCACCCTCGGCCCGCCCCTCCCCGAGACCGGCCAATCATCGCCTGGGGTCGGGGGTGAGGCGACGTAGCGGGGCCAGGAAGCCGGGGCCCGGCAGCCTCGGGCAGAGGCGACAGGCTGGGGCGCGGGGTGCCGGGCCGGGAGGTGAGTGCTGGCCGGGGGGCCCTGCCCTGGCACTGCCCGAGCGACCCTCTGCCCGGCTCTTGATGCGTCTGTCCTCCGGCCGCGAAGCCCCTTCTTCACACGCCCGGGCCCCGAGTCCCCGAAGCCCGGGCCGGGAGCCGTGGAGGCGCCCCCCGGAGGCTCGCGGCGGGGAGGCTCCGCGCCGGGGGGAGGCAGGGCCGGAGCCCCCGGCTCCGCGGCCGCAGGCCGGCGTCTCCCCAGCCGGGACCGGTGTGGGCGGGGAGGGCGCGGGACCGGCAGCAACGTCCTCCTCCTTCAGTTTTCACGACTTGCTGCACCGCGGACCCGGGACCTCCCGGCCCCCGCTGAGGACCCCGGTCCCCCCTAACACCTTCCCTGTCCCGGTGCGGGGCGCTCGGCGACGCCTCCGTCCTCGGCCCCCACCTCCGGTGCGGTCGCTGCTTGGGTGGCGCTTCTCGGCTGCGCTCCCCTTCGCCGGCTGCTCGGTGCGTCCGAGCTGCCGTTCGGGGACCTCAGATAAAGGCTGCAGGGGCAGAATCGACAGTGACTTTACGAGGTGCGCTGCGGAGACCCTGGCGGTCGCCCATCTCCGCTTTGATCAGAGACCACAAGGACGGGGGTCAGAGGGGTTCTCTTCTACGAAATTTGTGTGTATGCAAATTTTCCCCTGCTTTTCATTATTTAAAGGAGGGTTGTGGCCACATTTTCTAAGGATAAAGAACAAGAATCATACTTCTCTGACAGGCGTCCCCTCCTCACTGTGGTTAATTATCGTGTGGAACATCAGTGGGTGCTTGAAGCTGGCGGGACTCCCAGACCCTAATAATTAATTGACTGGATTCCTTGCAGTGGAGGCGGCAGCACACTGTGCTTTCCTAATGCTTGGCTTCTTTTTTCCTTGCACTGTGTTTGGTATCTTTTCTCCTCGTCTGTTAATCTCCTGGGCTGGCTGGGCTTGATAAAGTACTGTTATTTGTAACTGTGAAAGGAAACAAAGGGATAGATTACAGAAGTTCTGGTCAACTGATGCAGGTAACACCCGCTGGCCACCCTGTCCTGGCGGTTCTCCAGAACCTGCCTGTATAACCATCCGGGTACCTTTTCTTGGACGCTAGTCCCATAGATGCTGATTCAATTGGTCTCATCTAGGCATTGATAGCTTTAAAAGTGTCGGAGTTGGTATTAATGTGCATGCGAGGTTGAACACAATGGGCCTAGCAGCATACCCCTACCTCACCCCTTTTTAGCAACACTGTGACTTTTTAAAACTGGTTTGCTTCTCAGCCTTTCCCGTTCTTATCCCACCCCACCCCCCCCCCCCCCCCATGATAGCTTGGTTCACTTCTTTGAAAGATTAAGGGGAGGCCTAGATGAGTCAGCACTTTGGGCAAGTGAGATGGGTACATGAAAGAGAAATGGAATCTAGGGAAAAAAATCCTGCAGACATCTGCCCTTGCTTCGTCTTTGTTGGAGGATTGACCCATCATTGTCATGCCCTGTTCTTAGTGTTCCCAGTTCTTTCTCTAGACCCTGCTCTGTTACCTTACATGCAAAAGCTTCTTCAACATCCTATGAAATACAGTTGCACTTTGAAAAGTTTGAGATATAAACATTTACATTTGGGTGTATTCCATGTAAATTCAGAATACAGGCCATGTATTCTTAATAAAAATTTCAGCCACTTGCTCTGACAAGTGCAATTATATTTATGTAGATAACAGGTGAGAGCAGTCAGGGGACAGTTCCAGAGACTGGAGATGTGTGGTTGTCTTCTAATATACTGTCTTCATGAAATGGTTATCCAAGAACATTTTCTTCCAAGAGGATGGGTTTACTGCCTAATTCTTTTTTTTTTTTTAAACTGAATTAAGGTATTTTATTTGTGTTAATGTGCAATTGTAATTCCAAGTGTTAAAAGCCATCATTTTGTAATTCTTTTGTAAGATAGGGATGGGAAGTCAGGCACCTAATAACAGTCTAGGGTTGTTGGCTGAAGGTGATAAAGAATTTAGATTGGCTGGTAAATAGTCTTAATCAAAATCTGGCAAAGCAGTACAAGACTGTTCCATTTTATTTTTTGCTTGTTCTTTGAATGTAAATATGGAGCATGAATAAGTTGTGGACTGACACTTCGTAAAGATTTGAAAACAAGACTGCTCAAATTTGGAGTCTTCATAGAGCTGTAACTTATAGATATGTATAGATCTGTATACCTCTTGTTATCTACAGTGTAGGATGGATCCTTGAATACATGATTAGTTGTGTCTTTAAGAAAGTAACAAGGCTTTTTATCTTTGGCTTGTATTTTTTTCAGTTATAAAGTTTTGACCTTCAGCTCCAATCTGAGTGATTTGTCATATTTAAGTCCATGTTCATAGCCATTTACTGTTTTTTTATTAGTAGATAAAAATGTTCACATCTACACTCCTTCTATCTGGTACTGAAATCTATGTCCATTTCTTTGATATAAAGTTGTACTCTTAATTTCAAATGTTTTCTTAATTTCATTTTCAGTAATCATTAACCTTTATTTCATTTACCATATCTCTTGCAGCACGAAGAATGGTATAAAAATGAAAAAACATCAACTTATGCTTCGAATGTGGCAAGAAAATAATAAGGGCTGTTGTGGTGATTGCTTGAATTCAGGACTTTACCCTGGGCAGAAAGTTAGATGAAAACTCTTATTTCTTATTTCTGATAAGCATCTCTTCTTGGGCACTGGACTTTTCCCAAAAAAGGTAAATTACATTTCAGCTCTATTTTTTGGTTGATCTAGGTAATGTATTTCTAGAGTAATTCCTATGTAGTACTATTGTTTTCACTAAGTTCTAAGGCAATTTGAGATGCCATATCATATTTTATGCTCTTTTTGCAAGTTTCTTTCATGTAATAGTGCCTCAACTTTATATTTGTAAGAAAATGACTGAAACCTGTTAAAGATTTCTTCTTTAACTTTGAAATCTTTCATTTTAATTTGAATTTTCCGTATCTTATTTAAGGCCTCCGTCTCCTTATGTCTTACCTTTAATTACTTTTAATTACTTCCTAGTGAAAAATTAGAACATACAGATAAAAGAAAAACAAAACAGTCCCAAGGTGACATTTTAGTCTTTGTCTTTTCAGAGAAATCTCTTTAATGTGCTTCATGCTACATCTACTGAGGTGTACCAATGGATTGCAGCAATCTCTGCTTTACTTGTTCATTGTGAATAGTCATGTGTTTCCCTGGCATGACCCTCCATGATGATTGTCATTATAAATCCCTAGCCTTGAGGGAATTTTCGCATATTTTTTACTGCTTATATAGCACTGTAGCTTTTTTAGCTCTGGGGTCAGCTTCCGTTGTCATCCTTTTGTACCACTGACTACTGCTGTGTGCTGTCTGGCTCTGAACTACACTGACCTATTCTAAACTACTGGTGTCTGAATTCCTGTGCAGGATCACCTTTGGTTTTCTCCCTGTCTAGCCATCAGGGAAACCTATAATTATTATGGTCAACTTTTTGAGAAGGGTTTCTATAAAGGAGCAGTTGGGGTCTCGGTTATTTCCTTTATTTCACAGCCATTTCCTTTCCAGAATTTTTAGGTACTTTCTGGGTGGATGGTTGTCTGGCTGTTGGAGAGGGGATTTTGGAAGTCTCCATGAAATGGTTAAATGCAATCTTTCATAGTCCCTGGCTGGGGAGATGGCTAGGATGGGTGAATTTTTTCCTCTTTTTTTTAGGAGAAGAACTACCTCTTATCTACACAAATCTAAGCCTTTTCAGGGGAACTGTCTCACATTTAGTAAAGTGTGTAGGACAGCGTAGACCTTCATAACTATTTATTGTGTGAACTTTTGAATCAGTGTATTTCATGTAACACTCTAGTACTATGAGTGAATAGGAAAAACAATACAATGCATTATTATTCAGATACTTTAACATACAATTTTCTGGTATTTTAAAAAGTATATAGTCATAGTTGGTATATTCTAGTCAGAGAGACAAGAAATATACACAAATAAAGAGATCAGCTGAGAGGTGAAAATACTGAGTGCTGTGGGAATACTAAGTATGTATGAAAGCATGTTGGACTAGCTTAGCCTTGTCTCCCCTTGACGCTGGTGAGAAGGGAGCTTTGTCTTGATCGTTGAGGTATTAGAATGGATCAGACAGGTGGAGTAGAGGAGTAAGGATGGGGGGGTGGTGCTGGCCAGCTCTAACATGAAGCTGTGGGGACTGTTGATGCAGCTGAAGTCTTCTGAGATCCTGGCTACTTTGGTTATGTACCCTTTCCGCCATTACCTCTCATCCTTGCCCTCCTTGGAAAGCCTTGCTGGAACAAAATCCTAGTACTTCCGTGCTTACCTATATAAAAATAGCAGCTAGGGAGAGCATTTTGAATTCATTACATGGCAGCACAGTTAGTTGCTGCAGTCTATGAACTCTGCCTCTAGCAGGTGTGATGGAGGATTTAGGTGTCCTGTCACCCCTCAAGCTTAACTTTCTTCTACATCGTCAGAGTAGGTATTTTTTTCTCCTTTGCCTTGTTACTCAGTTGAAGGAGCATTAGGACCACATATGTGGTAGAGGAGCTGGGAGCTCAGAAGCTGCTTACTGTCTCCTGTCATAGGGAAGAATGGCTGTCCTTGTTTCCCAGGGAATGGTACTGTGCGCTGGCTCTTTGCCTTCTTCTTATGACTTGGGGCCTTCCATCAGGATAAGGAAGAGGTGTCGTTCCTTTAAGTCCATCCTAGGCTAAACAGCCAGTATCATTCTCAATGGTGAAAAGCTGAAAGCAATTCCATTAAGATCTGGAACAAGACAAGGATGTCCACTCTCACCATTGCTTTTCAATATAATACTGGAAGTCCTAGCCAGGGCAATAAGACAAGAGAAAGACATCCAAGGAATCCAAATAGGAAAAGAAGAAGTCAAACTATCACTATTTGCAGACGATATGATATTATACATAGAGAACCCCAAAAACTCCACAGAAAAGCTAATTCAACTCATCAATCAGTTCAGTAAAGTGGCAGGATACAAAATCAACACGCAAAAGTCAGTAGCCTTCCTATACACAAACAATAAATCTGAAGAAGAAGAAATCAAAAAGACCATCCCTTTTGTTATTGAAACAAAAAAAATCAAATATTTGGGAATAAATCTAACAAAAGAGGTAAAGGACCTATACAAAGAAAACTATAAAACACTGTTAAAAGAAATAGAAGAAGACACAAAGAAATGGAGAGACATCCCCTGCTCGTGGATTGGAAGAATAAACATTATTAAAATGGCCATCCTTCCAAAAGCAATATACAGATTCAATGCTATTCCAATCAAAATTTCAATGTCATTCTTCAAAGAAATAGAACAATTATTGATGAAATTCATATGGAATCACAAAAAACCCCGAATAGCCAAAGCTCTCCTGAAAAAAAAAGAAGGGAATGGAGGCATCAGACTCCCAGACTTCAAACTCTACTACAAAGCCATAATCATCAAAACTGCATGGTATTGGAACAAGAACAGACATACAGACCAATGGAATCGAATAGAAAATCCAGAAATAAACCCACAGATTTATGGTCAACTAATCTTTGACAAAGGAGCAAAGACTATGCATTGGAGCAAAGAAAGTTTGTTCAATAAATGGTGCTGGGAAAACTGGGTCGCTACATGCAAAAGAATGAAGCTTGACCACCACCTCACACCATACACAAAAATCAACTCAAAATGGATTAAAGAACTAGACATAAGACCTGAAACCATAAAATATATAGAAGGAAATATAGGCGAAACACTACGTGATTTGCACATCAAAGACATCTTTACAGACACATCACCCAAAGCAGTGATAGTGAAGGCAAAGATAAACAGCTGGGACTACATCAAATTAAAGAGCTTTTGCACAGCAAAAGAGACAATAACAAAAACAAAGAGAAACCCCACCAACTGGGAGAACATTTTTGCACCCAACACTAATGATAAAGGACTGATCACAAAAATCTGCAAAGAGCTGATGAGACTCAACAACAACAAAGAAAATAATCCAGTCAAAAAATGAGCAGAAGAGCTTAAAAGAAACTTCTCTGAAGAGGAAATGCAAATGGCCAACAGGCATATGAAAAAATGTTCAACATCACTTGTCATCAGGGAAATGCAAATCAAAACTACCATGAGATACCATCTTACACCAGTGAGAATGGCACATATTAAAAAAACTAGCAACAACAAATGTTGGCGAGGGTGTGGAGAAAAAGGAACTCTTCTGCACTGTTGGTGGGAGTGCAAACTGGTCCAACCACTGTGGAAAGCTGTGTGGAGATTTCTGGACCTACTAAACATAGAGCTTCCATATGATCCAGCAATTCCACTCCTAGGTATTTACCCAAAGGACACAGAAACATCAATTCCAAAGAACACCTGCACCCCTATGTTTATAGCAGCACTGTTTACAATAGCTAAGCTTTGGAAACAACCCAAATGCCCAAAAATAGATGACTGGATCAAGAAGATGTGGTACATATATACCATGGAATATTACTCAGCATTCAAAAAAGATAAACACATGCAATTTGCTGCAACATGGATGGCGCTGGAAGGGATCATGCTCAGCGAAATAAGCCAAAAAGAAAAAGAAAAATACCGGATGGTCTCACTCATAGCAGGAATCTAGAAAACTTAAATAAGGGACCAGGAAAATGAATAACTATAAGAAAGTGAAAATCAAAATCAACAAAAAACTATGAACCAGAGACACTTTTAGGGGGGCGGGGGTGGGAGGGGAGGGATTGGGGTCAGAATGGGGGGGCTGCAATTGTATGGGGAATATAACAATAAAATTTATAAAAAAAAAAAAAAAAGTCCATCCTAGGCTAAAGCAATTGGTGACCTGTTTTGTTTTTTTTTTTTTTTTAAAGCTTTTAGTGTTTTTTTTTTTTTTAAAGATTTATTTACCTATGCAGGCAAGAACTGGGGTGTAGGCCAGAGTGCAGGGAGTGAGAGGATTTGCCAGAGACAGAGTGGGGAGCAGAACAGGCAGATCTACTGAAGTACGCTGGTGAGTGGAGCAATGGGGAGACAGGAGAGATCTGCTGTGTCTGCCCCTGGCCTGCATGCTGTCTTTAACCCCTGTGCCACCAGGGAGGCCCCGGTGACCTGTTTTTTGTATCCTTCCTTTTGAAGGTGTCCTTTGAAGAAAAAAATGTGCTTCTTAAATCAACCCTATCATCTCTTCTGTATGAAGAACTCTTAAGGAAAGGAGCAAATTAAACTAATAGCTTGTGTGCAGCTCAGAAGAACAAAGATATGGAGTTCTGAGGAGTGAAGGTAGCATGGTGTCGGCCATGGGTGATCAAGATACAGCCAGACAATGTGGTTCAATTTCTTCAAACTACGACTTTTCTGCTGTCTGCTTGCAGTGTTGATGGTGGTGGTTCTGGTCATCAATGTTACTCAGGTAGAGGTGAGTACTCAGTATACTCCTTCATAACTAAGGCAACCAAGCCTAGGGATTTGGAGCTGACTAGCCTAGGAAGTATTAACCATTAGGAAACTTATTCTGGTCATGGTTCTTGTTTTTATTTTTTAGTAAGTATTTACTATGCTAGTTACCACCGGTACAGTGATGAACAAGATAGACATGATTTCTTAACTAATGAAGCTCATTTTCTAAATGTGTATGGGAGAAAAAAATATGTAATCATAATTATGGAATATAAAATATTAATAAAAGTAATTAGAAATTTGAAAAGTGCTCTAAGAAAGGAAAGCAGATGACTCTACAGGAGCTTTCGAATGATAAGGGTAAGATCCTCTCCTGGTAAAAAGCTGGATTATTTCGGGCAGGGGGAACGGCAGGGGATGATGAATCTGTTTTGAAGACTGCTGTATGGCATTCAGGGGCGTGAAGCATGTCTTATTGAATTCCTTACAAGTGCCTGGCACTAAGAAGGTAGGTAGTAATTTCCTTTTCTTCCCTCTGCCATTATCTGAAAAATTTATGGAGTAGTTTCTATATAAAATGATGCTGTCCTTTTTATTTTGTTGGCTCATGGTACTTCGCAGGTTACAGGTCTAACTTAATTACAGTATTTCTTTGCTCATTGGCTTTTATTGTAGACTGAATGTTTGTGTCTCCCAAACATCTTGGCCTGGTGGGAGCTCAGGTTACCATTCTCTTTCATGTTTTTAGGTGGTTCTTTCCCCAGTTGTTTCATCAAACATATATGGTCCTTAGTCCTCTGTTGAACACTGGAGTGGGCCCCCCTGTAGATCTCCTAAGCACTCTCTGTGCAGCTCTCTTTCTGCTACACTGTCCTGTAGATTCTAACCACCTGACTCTTTTAAGGCTCTTAGTTCTATCTTCTCCACTTAGGTGTTTCACCATGCTCCATGTTTTCCCTCTCTTTGCTCAGCATGGAAACACGCTCATGGCTTTAAGTAAAGGACAACCAAAGGTCACCTTATCTTGACTGGAAGTGAAATTCCAAAGAATTTGAATTTCAGAGGAAAGAGATAATAGAGAATCTAAAGAGGAGAAGGATTAGTAGACCAAGGGAAGGAAGATTTAGAATACAGTTGAGCCTGTAATCATACGTGGAATGAGGGGCATAGTTCATCGTGAGTGTTCTCATTATTAATTTTGTAGGAAAAGCTGTACTCCTCTTTATGACCAAAGAGGGTAAGATACCATGATGGTTGGCAGTGTAGATAACAGTTACTGCTGGAGAGTGGGACTCTGAGGAATTTCTTGCCTATAGACAGGTGGAAAGTGGAGGCCAGGAGGGTTATGTGCATATTAAAAATACCTTAAGTGTTTGTGCCACTCTCGTGCATTGATTTTGTGAGTGTATGTTTTTGTTTCACCACATTCAACAACCTGAATGTAAGAATAGTGGAAAAAAGGTAGTTGTGTACATCTAGGATGAGGACTTAAGAAGGTAGGCCAGAGTCCCACATCTTTAATGTTATTATAGTCAGGAAAGTATGCTAGAAAATTCCCCTGCTAGTCCTATTTTAGTTCTTGGAAATTTCTGGGCTGTCATCTAAGAGCTCTAATTATCTGCACAAATAAAAATTGAATAGTAATAGGCCTCCCCTGGTGGTGCAGCGGTTGAGCGCTGGACTACGAAGCTGCCCCCAGCCTCTACAGTGCCGGTTCGATCCCTGGCCACCGGCGAGGGTCCCACATGCACAACAGATCTCTGCTGCCGCACCCGCTGCTCCCCTCAGCAGTGTATTTCATCGGACTGCCTGTTCTGTTCCCTGCTTTGGCTCTGGTGAATTCTCTCACCCTCCCGTGCTTCTGACTGTACCCAGTGCTTGTATAAATAAATAAATAAATCTTTAAAAAAAGAAAAATTGAATGGCAATGGAAAAGGGAGCTGGCAATGATGAATGGTGTGAGACAATTCTAATTTTGACAATAATAAATACGTCTTTTGGTGGAGTGTGGTGCAGCATCTTCCCTATCTGAAAAGGTCATCTTGTCCAGGATGAGAATGTTGTCTTGACTTTTAAACTGTTCAATATTTAATAAACTGTGATGATCATTGATAAGGAAACTTGGGATGAAAAGAAGGAAGTAGGAAGTGAGAAAGACCCTGAATACTGGCAGTCTCCTAACCCTTAATCCCTTTTCCATTCTATGCTTCTGCTCCTGATTATACTCTTCTTTTGATTAGAGTATCTTAGCATTTTTCTACAAAGCACAGACTCCATTTTAATTTAAAATATCACATAATATGAGGGTGTGTGTAACAATATCCAGAGAAAATGGGAGTAGGGAGAAATATTTAGTATTTCTCTGATAAGGCCTTTTTGAGCATGACCTCTCCTTACTTGTTTTTAACTTATACATTGATATTTAAACATATATATGTATTTTTTTTTTTAAGATTTATTTATTTGTACAAGAACCGCGGTACAGGCCAATTGCACGGGAGGGTGAGAGGATTTCACCAGAGACAGAGCGGGGAACAGAACAGGCAGACTGAACAGAACAGGCTGAGGGGAGCAGTGGGCAAGACAGGAGAGGTCTGCTGCGCCATGTGGGAACCTCGCCGGCCGGTGGGGATTGAACCCGTGCTGCAGAGGCTGCGGACAGCTTCACAATGTGGTGCTCAACCACCTGCGCCACCAGGGGAGGCCCATATGTATTTCTGATTAATAAAAGCAATACTAGTGTATTAGGGCTTTTGGCTGCAAGTATGGAAACTCGATTCAAGCTGGCTGTAATATTAAGGAATATACTGCTTGTTCTGCTCCCTGCTCTGTCTCTGGTGAATCCCCACCCCCGCACTTCTGGTCTACACCCCAGATCTTGTATGCATAAATAAATAACTCTTAAAAAATGGCTTAATAATTCATAATTTGCCTAAGATAACCAGATTTGAACCAAAGCTGTCTGACTTTAGGTCTACTTCCTTGACCATCCAGGCTACCCTGTCTCTTGTGCAAGCATCCGAAGATACAAGGTAAACTAGCAAATCAAGATAAAAGGATGCATGTATAATTAGTACTAATGAGTCAAATAATTAAAAACAAGCAGCTACTGAGGGGAGTAGTGTATAAAGGAGAGGTCTGTTGTACCATGTTGGTTAGCTCCCTGGCCAGCCCGGGATCGAACTCCTCTGCAGTGGGTGCTGATAGATTCATAGTGCTGAGACTTAACCCCTGTGCCACCAGGGCGGTCTGCCTATTAAGCTCTTCTTCTTCTTTTTTTTTTTTTTTAAGATTTATTTATGCATACAAGAACTGGGGTACAGGCCAGAGTTGTCGGGGGTGAGAGGATTCATCAGAGACAGAGAGGGGAACAGAATAGTCGGATTAACTGAAATTACGCTGCTGAGGGCAACAGCCAGTGAGTAAGGAGAGGTCTGCTGCACCATTTGGGTCACCTCCCTGGTCAGGGATCCAACCTGTGCTATAGTGGCTGCGGATAGCTTCATAGTGCTGCGTCTTAACCTTTTGTGCCACCAGATAGGCCCTATTAAGCCATTTTTTACCCAGTTTCCTTGTTTATAAAGTGAGCATAAAAATTCACGTAAAGTCTTTAAAAGTGTATTCTCAAACACGTAAATGCTAATGATAGGTACTGTTAAGATAATGAAAGATGAGATATTCTACTAACTCATACTTTCTGTCACTCTTTTTCCAGAATTTGTAAAATTAGTTTCATTTCTGTTGTTATTACCTTTATGACATATTAAGTAATATATTAAGCCTTTTATTTCCCTAGTCATATTAGACAGTGAGTGTCTGTAAATGAGGATGAAAAGCATTCCTGAATTATTTTATATTTGGCTTCTATTAGCTACATTACTTTTGCTTTATCAGATTTGATAATATTTATATTTATTGTTCTAGCTATAATTAAGGCTAATGTGCATATTTATGGAATAATTCTTTAAAAATGCTGATTTACATTATTATGATTTGTAAATTTTTAGAACGTGACACTCTTTAAATCTCTTGATGAAGAATGCTCAAGCATCAAGAGCAAATAGATTTTTTTATTTTTTAATTTTTTAAAATTTATTTTATTTATTTTTTATTATTATCAGCAAAATAAGCCAGAAAGAAAAAGAAAAATACCAGATGGTCTCACTCATAGCAGGAATTTAGAAAACCTAAATAAGGGACCAGGAAAAAGACTTATTATAATAAAGTAAAAGTCAAAATCCACAAGCAACTATAAACCACAGACATACTATGGGGGCGGGGAGAGGAGGAGGGAGTAGGATCAAAACAAGGAGGGGTAGGAATTGTATGGGGACTATAACCAAGATGAAAATGCATATATTGTGCAAAAATGAAAAAGCAAATGGATTTTTTTAAAGCATGACTTTAAAAAAAAAAAAATTGAGGTAACATTGAGCTTCCTAGAACTGTGGTTTGGTGTCTGACATTAATTTAGGAAAATTTTTAGTCATTATTATTTCATATATTTCTTTTGTTCCTTTTTTCCCTTTTCTTTTTGGTATTCCCATTATGTACATCACATACCTTTATAGTTTTCCTACAGCGCTTGACTATTCTGTTCCTGTTTTTTCATTCTTTTTTCTCTTTTTAGCTTTGGAAGTTTCTATTGACATATCCTCAAGCTCAGAGATTCTTTCTACAACTATGTCTAGTCTAAGGCATTCTTCACTTTGTCACAGTGTTTTGATCTCTGACATTTCTTTTGATTTTTAAAGGATTATTTTTTTTTAGAGAAGTTTTAGATAGAAAACAAAATTGAGAGGAATGTTACAGAGACTTTTCATACACTCCCTGCCCCCACATATGCATAGCCTCATCAGTGTGGTACATTCTTTACATTGACATATCATAATCACTCAGAGACCATTGTTTTCCTTAGTATTAATGTTGTACATTCTATGGATTTGGACAAATGTCTAATGACATACATCCTTATTGTAATATAATGCAGAATATTCTCCCTGCCCTAAAAAAATCCTGTGTTCCTTCTGGCATTTCTTTTCAATACTTTCTTAAAATTTCCATCTCTTTCCTTACATTGCCCATTATTGTTGCTTATTGTCCACTGAGAATAGTAACTGTATTTTAAAAAAATTCTTGGTCTGATTATTCCAACATCCCTACCATATCTGAGTCTGGTTCTGATGCTTGCTATGTGTTTTCAAACTTTGTTTTTTGCCTTTTAGTATGTCTTACAATTTTTTGTTGATAACTAGATATTATGTGGTATGGTGTGACTTTTAATAAGCTATGGGGGAGGTAAAAAATTTTACAGTCCTGTAATTAAGTCTTAATCCTGTAGTTAAGTCAGTGCTCCTGAGCTGTGAACCTCAAAAGTGCTTCTTAATCCTCCCCACTATCCCTTAAGTTGAGCAGGATGTGCTGGAGTCAGACATGTCCCTTTCTGAGGTTGGATGCTAAGACATTAATATGTTAGGCTCTGATAAGACAGTAGTATGTTAGGCCATGGTAAAAGAGTTTCTCTTGAGGACAAGCCTTTTTAGGCAGAACAGAATGTTTTGGTGTATTACAAAATGGTTCCTTTTTTTGTCTTCCCCTTTTGGATGTATGCGAGATTTTTCTTTGATATTTATGCCATGTGAACCTGGTCAAGCTCATTCAGGTAAAACTCATAAAAGTGTGGGGGTTCCTCTGTGACTTTAATCCACCTGTTAGTTCTCATTGTCTTACAGTAATAGCCCTGAAAACTACCAAGCTTTAATTTTTGAAACAGTGTCATCCTAAGTGGTTTTTAAAATTTAAGCTGAAATAGAGATTTCTGTGGCTGAATGTTGGAGTTTTATTGTAGCTGTGATATCTCTTGTTTGTCTTTCTTTTTAGTACTTGGACCATGAGACTGTTTCAGCCACATTCATCGACAGTAGTGGACAGTTTGTTTCCTCCGGGGTGACAGGAATTAGCCGGAATCCTTACTGTGGCTATGAGCACCAGACCTTGTCCAGCCAGGAGCGTGTGGAGGAGGACTCCTTGCTGGCTGCCTTGCAGTGGCAGGTCCCTGATGTGGGCCTTGTCCCGTTTTTGAAGAGCACTGACCCTTCTTCTAGCTACTTTGTCATTTTGAACTCTGCAGCATTCTTTAAGGTGGGAAGCCAGCTGGAAGTGCTGGTTCATGTACAGGATTTTCAAAGAAAGCCCAAGAAGTATGGTGGAGACTACCTGCAGGCCAGAATCCACTCCCCTAAGCTACAGGCAGGAGCTGTGGGCAGAGTGATAGATTACCAAAATGGGTTTTACAAAGTCTTTTTTACTTTGCTCTGGCCAGGAAAAGTTAAAGTATCTATATCTCTAGTCCACCCCAGTGAAGGGATCAGAGTTCTTCAGCACCTACAGGAAGAAAAACCAGACAGGGTCTATTTCAAGAGTCTCTTTCGTTCAGGAAGAATTTCTGAAACCACGGAGTGCAACGTGTGTCTTCCTGGGAGTCAGCCCCTGTGTAACTTTACAGATCTGTACACTGGAGAACCCTGGTTCTGTTTCAAACCAAAGAAGCTCCCTTGTAGCAGCAGAATTAACCATTTTAAAGGTGGATACCTGAAGGGTCTCCTGACTGCTGCAGAGAATGCTTTCTTCCAGAGGTATGTGTTCTTTGTTCGAGGCAGTAAATTTAAGTGCTTTTTGTATTGTCCTTATCCTAGACATTTTTCTGTTTAGGTAACTTTATTGTTTTGCTTGTGTACTTCTTATGTCCCTGTGAACTTGGTACAATTCAGAAGAGGTAGTGAATAAGAAAATACAGATTTTTAGTTTGTGAAAAAATTTTTTAGTGTCCCTGATGAATTTTTTTGTTGAGTATATCTGGGTCCCCTGAAAAAGTATGTTTTATGTCCACTCATTATTTGGTGGGAGAAAAGTTCCTATCATAAGATACGTGGTATATAGGAGCTCCTAAAGTATTCCCTCTGATTTTTCACTTCTCCTGGAATTAGCTTTGGTGAGAATAATGTAAGTGCACAGTTGATAGATTCGTGCCCTGCTTTTAGAAGGCCAGCAGAGAGTACTATTCCATATATTTACTGTGCTGTTCTTGAGAATACTGCCTACTTTTTTGTATAGCTCAGTGTAAAAAGACTAGGTTTGGTTTTAATTCTGGGTTCAATTCTCAGACCCTACTTGACTGTGAGCGTATTATTTTAGTTCTGTGCACTTTTTACCTATGTGTGAAGACTGCTCAGTTGCTTCCTTTTAGAGTTGTGCTATCAGTCCACTTAGTGGCCTAGCAAAGTGGAGGAAGCATAGTTTGTAATTTACTCAGATTCCGAGATGAGAAAAAGTAGGAGGAAGGTTGGAGAAGTAAATTAATGTAAAAATTTAAAGTATTTTTAACACCAAATCTTCCCCATCTTCCCAACAAAAAACAAAAAACCTGTGGATGCTGAAGGATAAAATAATTTCTGTCCATTCCAGCTCTTTAAGTATATCCTTGTTGAGGCTGACTGATGGTACTTTCAAGTAGAATTATTAAAAAAAAATTCTACTTGCATGGACGTTTGTGTTGGATAAACAGTATTTAAGTGTATATATGTTTTTGGAAATCAAACATTTTGACAGTCATGATTGATTTTATTTTTTGTTTCATTTACTCTGTTAAAATTCTAAAATTTTGCACAATGCTAACTGAAAATAAAAAGATTGAAATTTATCTTTTGTGGGATCTTTGGATATACTGTTTTGAGCTCATGGCCAGAATATGTTAAGCTGATACCCATTTTTACCTCTTTCCCTTGATGACTTATAAGGCCTAAGAAGGTGAGCTTTGGTCTTCGTTTCCCTAAATTAATGTGGACAATTACTCTAATATAACCTTGGTTCCCTACTGTTAAGAAAAAGCAAGTGTTGGTTTTGGAAAGAATAATAGTGTTTAACTTAAAAAATCTCAATAATATAAGGTAAGGCCTTTTGAAAGAGTGAGCCTAGTATATAAAAGGTTTTACTTTTATTTTAGCATAACTTAAATTTTTCCCCCTAACTTTCTATGGAAAAAACTTCTTTAGAAACACTTCCAGAAAAATAACAGTGAACCCTCATACATCTGTAAACTAGTTTCATCATTGTTAATATTTTGACACTTTTGCCTCTTCCCTGTATGTGTATGTATTTATATGCATGTGTCTGTATATGATTTTCCCCTGTGGATCATTTGAGGTAGGTTGCAGACATTGTGGCACTGTATCCCACGAGTTTCCCTCTCCTCAGAACATGGACTTTTTCCAATATATAATATAACACACTTATCACACTTGAAACATTTATCATTGGTGCATATGCTAAATGCTGAACTCAAAGATGAACGAGACTTAATTCATGTCTTCAGTGAGTACATGTTTTAGTAAGGAAAACAGACACCACAGAGCCATAGTAAAGATGAGCAAGTACAGCAAGAGAATTTGCTGGGGGAGAGTGTTCCCTGTAGGAGTCAATTCAGTTCTAGGCAAGAGCTAAGGAATCAGATGTGTAAATTAAAACTGCATAGACTGCAACTTGAAAACTAGGTAGTGATAAAATAGACAGTCTCATCAGTGTGAGCCGTTCTTTGAGTCCATGGGGAGTAATTCAAACCAGAATTTGTCATTTTCCAGTTTGCACTCTTAGTGCTAAGCAATTAAAAGTTAGATTTAATTCTTGTTACCTTTATATACCCATATAGCCTGATACAAGAGACCTAGTTTATTAGTGATTAATTGTGTTGATTAATATTTATAAGAATATTTCATCTTAATGTGAAATCATATCCATTTTTATTTGCAAATAAAGATACAGAATGGAAAATAATGTTTCTGAATCTCAGCTTGTGCTTGTTTTATTCCTTTTAAAGTGGTGTCAATATCAAAATGCCAATTAACTCCAGTGGACCTGATTGGGTGACTGTGATTCCCAGGAGAATGAAAGGTAAAAGAGAATGAGCTCTATGATTTGTCGTTTTTCTTGCTAAATGGGTTGAGACTTCTGAGGTTGTTTCCTTTTTTTAAGATTTATTTATTTATGCATATAAGAACAGAGGTGCAGGGTTCAGATCAGAGGTGCAGGGGGTGAGAGAATTCACCAGAGACAGAGTGGGGAACAGAACAAATGATTGACTGAAATACACTTCTGAGGGGAGCAGCGGGTGAAACAGAAGATGTCTGCTGCGCCATGTAGGTAGCTCCCTGGCCGGCGGGGATCGAACTTGTGGTACAGAGGCTGTGGATAGCTTCACAGTGCTGTGCTTAACCCCTTGCACCACCAGGGAGGCCCGAGGCGCCTTAGTTTTACTGATGTTACCAAACCTTTTTTCCTCCCTTTTATATGTGTGGTTATTTCTGGATACAAATGAGAATACTGAAAGGACTGATTAAAATCAGTCAGTTAGGCCTCATGTGCATAATTTTGGGTTTTACCATTTGCAGTCATATGAAAGTTGTTTTCTTCTCTAATTCCCTTTACTCTTTGACTTCTCCAAGATCGTTAGAGCTATGCTGTTCAATACGGTAGCTGTTAGCAATATGTGCATACTTAAATTTAAATGAATTAAATAGTTAAAAATTATTCAGTCACATGTGTTCAGTAGCCTTATGCAGCTAGTAACTATCATTTTGGACACCATTTTTTATAGACTATCGCCACCATTGCAGGAAGTTGTTGAATGTGGCTGCTCTAGAGATATTCAGGAAATGTTTATAAAATTGTCACAGAAATTTTTTTATTTATTTATATAAGTACTGGGTACAGTCAGAAGCATGGGAGGGTGAGAGAATTCACCAGAGCGGGGAACAGAACAGGCAGTCCGATGAAATACACTGCTGAGGGGAGCAGCGGGTGCGGCAGGAAAGGTCTGCGCGCCATGTGGGACCCTCGCCAGCGGCCAGGGATCAAACCAGCAGCTTTGCAGCCTAGCGCTCAACTGCTGCGCCACCGGGGAGGCCCTGTCATGGAAATTTTTAAAATCAAAATTATTGGGTCAGTAAACAACATTTATTGTCAGTGTGGACTCTGAACTAGCAGCATCAGCATTATAGGGAACTTATTAGAATTGAAATTCTTGGTTCCCATCTCAGACTACTGGATCAGAAATGCTGGGGGGTAGGGATTGGGGACCAGCAATCGTGTTTAAACAACCTGCTAGGTGATTCTAATTAATCAGAATTGGTGTAGATTATTATTAAAAGTAAAAGAACATAATTCAGAGGAGTAATGTATGTGTTTTATACACATAAATTAGCTTTAGTCACTTTTAGAAAGGAAAGATTCACCTTATTAAGAAGGCTTATGCAGATGGCAGGCAAGGTCCTTTTATATGGCTTCTGAATGCATATTAATAATTTACCACAGAGCAGACAGAGCAAACACACATGCCATTGGTTCTAGATATATAGATCCCATGAATCCAGCAGAGTGGGTTTTGGCCATATACATCCCTTGTGTGAATGGTAAGGAAGGAGCCAAAGGCCAAGGAACATCTGAAGAGATGGCCTCTCCTCATTTGCATGTAGAAATGTAGACACAGTGCGGCAAGATATGTAGATTTTTTTTTCCCTTGAAAAATCAGAAATCTTAATTTTAAGGTGTGCTATCTCCAGATTTCAAAAGGATTGTTATCCAGCCCAAAGCTTTAAAAATATTGTGTGGGCTAAATAACATTTGTCTGTGGCCTAGACATAGCCAGTCTATATCTGTGTGTCTCTGGTCCCACTATCATGTACCTCAAGAAATCCCGAATTTTTCTTAACAAAGAACTGTGTTGATTTACTTGAACTCAGTGAACTAGTAACCTTTTTTTTTTTTTAAAGATTTATTTTATTTGTTTATGGATACAATAATTGCCGTATAGGCCAGAGGTGCGGGGTAGGGGAGTGGTGAGAGGATTCACCAGAGACAGAATGGAGAGCAGAACAGGCAGATCTACTGAAATACACTGCTGAGGGGAGTACCTGGCAAGACTAGAGAGGTCTGCTGCGCCATGTAGATGAGCTCCTTGGTCAAGGAGCCAACTCCTGCAGCAGTGGCTAGCTATAGCTTGAGAGCGCTGAGACTTTAACCCTTGCACCACCAGGGAAGCCAAATGAGCCAATAATCTTAAAAGATTCATATGTGCAGTGTCAGCACAAATACTAATCTTTTATTTGCCTAGGCCTCAACCCCATAACTAAGATGTTAGTGGACATGTTATCCCCCAGTGGTATTGTACATCTCACTCTTCTCATGCTGGACTCCTCCAGGGGCCCAATCCTACTACTGAATCTGTCCTTCTGTCTCTCAACTGCAACTGTCTGGCTTGTGATCTCTCCCATCTGTGATGTTCCTGGGTATCCAATGGCCATGGTCAATGGGAGGAGCTTTGGACGGTTTACCTGTACCAGATAGGTATTGGAGATTAGCCAGGAAGTAGTTGTGGATTTGTGATACATTGTTCTGTCTATAGAGAAGACGGATTTAGCAACAAGTGAAAATTTTAATGGATTTTTAGAGGAGGAAATGAGAGGAAGCAACCAGGAATGAGTAGGAACAATATAATTTGACTTCGAAAAAAAAACTGTCTTGGAGCAGATAGATAATTTGAAAGAAGAGAGAAGGGCAATTGCTTTATATATCATGGAACCCCTTTGTAGCTTAACTTCACTGCAGCTACTGTAGTGACCAGCAGGAGGCACTCAAGGATATGAAACCAAGGGCAGATATTCTTTTTTTTTTTTTTTTTTAAAGAACTGGGATGCAGGCAAGAGGTGCAGGAGGTGAGAGAATTCACCACAGAGAGAGTGGGGAGCAGAAAAGAGAAATAGCTTTTAATTAGACTAGACTACCTTATTAAGTGCAAGTGACTGGTTTTTGACAGGCTTTCCCAGCATCAGGATTATTTCTGAATTTTCATTAGCCCCTGTGCTGTCATCCCTAGACCATCTAGCCTAATGGCTAAAAGACCATGATGACTTCTAACCTCATCAACTACTAAACTGGAATTCTTTTTTTTTTGGTCGGGGGGCAATTAGCTTATTTAGTTTGGGATAAGATTAGATCTAATAGCAATAGGGTAAATACTAATCTCTTTATATCTCTAATATATTTTTTTGAAGATTTATTTTTATGCATACAAGAGCTGGGGTACAGGCCAGAGGTGTGGGGGGAGGGGGATAAGAGGATTCACCAGAGACAGAATGGGGAACAGAACAGGCAGATGTACTGAAATATGCTGCTGAGGGGAGCAGTGGGTGAGTCAGGAGAGGTCTTCTGTGCCATGTGGGTTTCTCCCTGGCCGGGGATCGAACTCGTGCTGCAGTGGCTGTGGTTGCGTGCTTTGTAGGTTGCGTCTTAACTCTTTGCACCACCAGGGAGGCCCCTACATCTCTAATATTTTTATTTAGTGCAATATATTTCATATTTGTAGTGTATACATATTGTAAATATGTGGTATAATGGAACTTTATATTTATATCTATCTTTGTTGTTGTGGTAGGTTGAATTCCAAGATGATTCCCAGTGAGCCATGCCTTAATATAATTCCTTTCCCTTAAGTATGGGAAGGATCTGTAAATATGATGGGATATTATTCCCATGATTCAGTGTTATTGCAAAGGTGGCTTATTAAAAAAAGTCATTTAACCTAATTAGACAAGCTCTTAACAGGGGCCAATTTCTTCCTGAAGAAAGAAATTGAAAGTGGGAATTACATGAGAGGGAAATTTCTTCATTGTTGGCTTTAAAGATGAGGCGGTCACATGACAAGGAATGTAGGCTGCTGCTAGGAGCTGAAGGGCATTCCCTGGGTGAAAATCAGCCAGGAAATGAGAAACTCACTCTTACAACCACAAGGAACTGAATTTGACTGGCAGTTTGAAAGAACATGGAAGCTGATTATTCTCTAGAGATCTCAGAAAGGCACAATCCTCTGCTCACACCCTGATTTCAACCTTTGAGACCCTGGCAAAGAATTCCACTGAGCCAAGCCCTGGACTCTTGACCTACAGAACTGTGGGATAGCAGATGTCTCTTGTTTTTAAGTCACTAATTGCATCATGATTCCTTACATAACAATAGAAAACTTAAGAAAGTAACTTCTACCCACATCAAGAAATAAAATGTGGGTAGGAAGAAAGACCATTTGTTTCCAAAGTGGTGGCGGTGATGGGATACTGTGAGAGGCACCAACAGTGACACAGGCAAGAAGCCTTTGAAGTGAAAAGGTAGAATGCAGTAGCCCTTTGTGCCTGGAATATTGTGGCTGATAATTGTGCCATCTGCCACCTTATGGATCTTTACATTGAATGTCAAGCTAACCAGGCTTCCACTGCTCCTGAAGAGTGTACCGTTGCGAGGAGTCTGTAACCACTTTTTACTTCCACTGCATCTCTTGCAGACTCAAAACACATTTGTCCGTTGGACAAAAGAGTGGGAAATCCAAAGAAATGGGCACTAAAAAGAATTCTTCCTCTCACTTAATTGTTTGTTATTCATTTAATGACTTGCCCTCATGTTAATTATAAATTAGAATGGCGTCTTTTTTGCCTTTGTCTCTTCAGCTTGCTGTTCCTGTAGCCATATGTATTATGTGTCAAATAAAGTCCAGATGGATTCTATATCAAAAAATGTATAGAATGTTTAGAACATATAAAACATTTCCAGGTGGACTTCAAACTACTTAAAATCATATTAAGACTTAGGAAATGTCCTTGCGCCATCTGACCATAAGAGGGCAATGTAGGTACATGCATTTCACTTTCAAAATAAGTTTTGTTATCTAGCACTGTATGTTTAAAGAATTAATGTCAGGTTCAGTAATTGATTTGCTTTGCTTGACTTAACTCTGGTAGTAAATATAATTAACATTGAATGGAAATGGTAATTGTTTCCTGTGTGATATGCACTTTTCTTTATACATATATTTGACACAGAACAACCACAAATACTGAATTAACCATGGGAAAAAAATTTGTAATTTCAACATTGCTTTTAATTCCCATTCCAGCAGATGTTTTCTTTGGGGCCAAGGTGTCTGCTCTGGAGTTCTCTGGCCTGTGCAGCTTTAACATGAATTAGTAGGTGCTTAAGAAAAATGATTAAAATGTATTCTTTTTCAAATAAGACACCTTTGAAGGAATAAAACCAAAATAATTTTAAGTAATATGGGTGATATCAAGAAGTCAAAAAAACTGAAACTTGTCACAAATTGAAGACTCACTTAAATTTTAAATTTCCGACTTTTAATAAACATTTGCATTTCAAATTGTGGTTCAATAGGTGAAACTGTGGAATTACTGCATTATGATCAAGATTTGAACCTAATGATATATAAGGATATATAACATTAGGATATATAATATTAGGAAATGATACAAAATACTGATATTTGATCTTTTGAAGGTTATATCTTGGAGTAAATATTAGGAATGAATAAGCACACATCTTCAGGGGGAAAGCTTAGAAGAAAATGGTTGACATCTATGAACATCTGTTTTTGAGAGACACGTAGCACAGTGGTTAAGAGCCTGGACTTTGTGGCACACCTGCTTGGATCAGGTCCTGGCTTTACCATTTAACTAGCTCTTAGACCTTGGTCAAGTTCTGAAAGGCAGGGGTAATAATAAGACCTGCCTTAAAGGATTATTGTGCACATCATGTGAGATAATACATTTAATTGCTTAGAAAAGTGTCTGAAACAAAGTAAATTTACATGAAATATTAGTCACCTCTGTCTGCTTTAAAGCATAAAGCATGTTGTTTCCTCAGTGGCATTTTTCCAAGGGAGGTATTATGGCATAAGAATGTTGACTCTCCCTATGAAAGGTGTCCTAGTGCTTGTGTTACTGTGTACATTCAGGCTACATCCACGAGTAACACTGCTGATATATTTTTAATATTGTTCATTATGCATGAAGACCTTATGAACTTTCTTTATTGTAGGAAATAGTTCTTTAGACTATATGTCATTGGTTTATTCTCTCAATTAAGTGATGGCTTTCTGAATTAATATTTGATTGTAGGGCCCACATATTAAAACTTTCCTTTCACAGCTTTACACTGCTGGTGGGAATGTAAACTAGTCCAGCCACTATGGAAAGCTGTGTGGGGTTCCTCAAAACACTAAAAATGTATCTACCGTATGGTTCAGGGATTTACTCCTAGGATTCTACCTCTAGGACACAAAAACACTAATTTGAAAGGAAACTTGCACGTCTATATTTATAGCAGCACTGTTTACAATAGCCAAGATATGGAAACAACCCAAATACTCCAAAACAGATGAATGGATCAAGAAGATGTGATATATGTACACAATGGAATATTACTCGGCGATCTAAAAAGATAAGTTCATGACATTTGCAGCAACATGGATGGAGCTGGAAGGAATTATGCTAAGTGAAATAAGTCAGAAGGAAAAAGATAAATATCAGATAGTTTCACTTATATGTGGAATATAGAGAAACTGAACAAAGTATCAGGAAAAAGACAAAACTTGCAAGCTGACCATAGATCTGTGATAGGGGCGGGGGAGAGAGAAGGGTCGAAACAGGGGAGGGAGAAGCACAAGGGGCTGTGGAGATGGATCACAGGTGCTGTGGTGGTGGGAGAACTGTGGGCACTGCACGTGAGGGGAGAGATCAAATACTGCCCCCAAATTAACAATGATGTAGGAAAATAAATTTAAAAAAGTATAAAAAATAAAACTTTGTTTAGTGGGCTGATAAACACTGAAGCAATATTACTGTGCATATACAAAATATGAATGTAGGTTGTTACTTTCTTTAGGCATTTGCATGACAAACTGTTCTGTTCTGGTTAATGCTTGATAATTCCTATGTTCACACATTTTCTCAGTTTTTGCCTGCCTTTATTTTTGGATTTGATAAAAGACATTCATAATCAGAGGAAATGTTCAAAGTCCTCTTTTTCCCATCTGCCCACCAGTAACCTCATACCAGTTTCAGATCTTCTCATTTTTGGACAAAGGAGAACTTTTTGTAGCGAGGGGAAAATCTGGGATTTCTTTGAGATGTGAGGCCAGGAAATAGCATCCTTATGCTACCAGGCTAACAAGTACATGGCATAATTGTGTTTTCAAGTGTTGTTTATGGGAGAGAATTACAGAATATCTTTTTTTTTTTCCCTTTTTTTTTTCACAGAAACTAACTTAGAGCTATCTCAAGGTTTAGGAACTTTTCCTTCTGGGTATTACTACAAAGATCAATGGAGACCCAGAAAATTTAAGATGCGCCAGTTTAATGACCCTGACAACATTACAGAATGCTTACACAGAAAAGTGGTGTATTTATTTGGTGACTCAACAATCAGGCAATGGTTTGAATACCTTACTGCATTTGTTCCAGGTTGGTATTTTTTTTTTTTTAATAACTCTTGCCCCCCATACATGAAATCAGCTTGAAATAAGCACTACTAAGTTACATGAAGAAAGGTGATGAAGCAGTTGTTTCTTTGGAAGAGGTGTGCTAACCCTGGAGAGATGTGTAATAGTTTCTTATCAGTGAGGGTTGGGGGCTGAGGGCAGGCTGTGATGTATTGATGAAAGCCCTGGGTTCTCTTAGAAATTCATACCTCTGACAAGTTGTGTGACCTTGGACAAGTCATTCACTTCTCAGGGCTTTAGTTTTCCATGTGTGAGATAAGGCAGCTAGACCATATCACCTCACAGGTGTCTTTCTTTCCAGTATTCTGGGCTATAAGATACAGGTGGGTATTTTAGCTGTTTATCTTCCAGTTCTCTTTGTTTCAACTTCATGATAATAATAGATTTAAGCAGAATCTGGACCACTGACTCTTCATGAATCAAAGCCATCCCCTTGTCATCCATTGGTCCTTCCATTAGTGTGACCCTGAGATGGAGCTGACTGCTGATGGAGTCAGGGTGAGTCTCAGCACACTCAGCTTCTTGACTTCACTTTTTGGCTCTGGGGCTGCTCTCCAGACTCAAAATAAAACCCCACTCACTGGAGGGCTGGACTCTCCCTTATTCACAACTGGTCTTTTTCTCTTCCTGAAAGTAGTATGGATGGGTGACAAGGGTAGATCCCAAGGATAAGGAATAACAACCCTACTTGCAATTTAGAGAGTTGATAAATTCTTCTGTGGGAACTGTTATTTTGACTGTATGTGGTTTGTTGTGTGTTGTTGATTGTGATTTTTTTTTCCTTTTATTACATCAACTTAGCTTCAAGTTTAATTTTTAGAAGGAAAGGAGGATGTAAATAAGAACCCCAAGAGTGGAAATTAATTCTAGTTTTTGTTTTGCTTGTTTTTATTGAAACAGACATAGCTTAGTTCTAGTTGATAAAGCATAAACTAAAAAATCAGCAGAGTGGAAGTAATTTATACGGCATGATGCGAGGCTCAGTTGACTGCTGACTTGGCTGTATATTGCAGGGGTCTATAGTTGCTTGATTCATTTTTTTTAAGGATTTATTTTATTTATTTTGTGCATACAGGAGCAGAGGTGTAGGCCAGAGGTGCAGGGGGTAAGAGGATTCACCAGAGACAGAGTGGGGAGCAGAACAGGTAGATTGACTGACATGCACTGCTGAGGGGAGCAGCCAGCGAGAGAGGAGAGGTCTGCTGGCCATGTTGGTCAGCTCCCTGGCCAGGGATAGAACTCGTGCTGCAGTGGCTACTGATAACTTCATAGTGCTGAGACTTAATGACTTGTGCCACCAGGGAGGACCCCATAGTTGCCTGGTTCTTAATGAGGTAGCTCAGTATTTCCTTTGGCAGCAACAATTACATTGAGTATCTCGATTATTTTCCACCCTACCCTTTGCAACATATTTTCACCCAGTAAAGCCTTGTGTTGGTGCTTGATTTTAATTAAATAGAGGATGGGAGCTTGAGCTTTTATTCAACTTAATTGGGGCCAAATGCTAAGTTGTAATGAATTAAGTAGGAAAATCTAGAAGAGGAACTTGGGACTTCGTGGAGAAAAAGTGAAACCTTTAACCGTTAAGAAGAATACAGCATAACTATAGTTTAATGTTATTTCTTCAAATTGAATGTAAATGCCCTCAGGGCAAGGGCTGTGACCTATCTTCTTGAGCATTATATAGTGGTGAGAACCCAATAGGTTAGTGGAATTGAATTGCCAGAAGTTACCTAGTCCGTCCTGTAAAGGCATTTATAGGTATATTTAGGGAAATGAGGCAGATTCTTCTTCCTCATGTAACATATGTAAAGTGATGAGTTGTACAGAGAAAGTTTTTAAGAATAGCAAAGGGTTATAACTGCAGGTTCCTGGGACCTACAGACGACTATAGAGTAGCAGGACTTAGAAGCACAACTTCAATGGAGAAAAGGGAGAGAAGAGAATTCTGAGTTGTGTGGCTATCTTTATTACTTTTATCACAGGTAGAAGTTCTTTAAGAAGTGATTATTCATCCATTAATGTAAAATTGAAAATCAAAAGAAACAGATTTGCTCTCTTATGCTTATTGCAAAAGGGAGGTATTAGTTACTAATATCTATTCATAAAACAGGAGTTACAGGCCTTGTCCTGGAAGAAATAATATTTATCCATTAGAACAATGAAGTGTAAATACCACATAAACTTTTTAGATAATCAACACTCAGCGTAAACGTGAAGATTTCTTGGCCTAATAGACATAAACAGGTTATTTTGCTTCTGGACTATAGAGATAGGTTTAAAATTAGTGATTGGTGCTATTACTTATAATGTTATGTTTCTGTCATGTAAATAATAAGCAGATTAAAATAAAGGTCCATTAATTCAAAAGGGGCCAAGTTGTACTGGAATAGATACTCCCTTTGTATTTGCAGTATACCTTTTTGATGTACATTTGTTTTAAAATCTATTCTCAGAAGCACATTTGAACATTTTTATGAATTTGAATTTTCTCTGTTGCAGATTTAGTGGAGTTTAACTTGGGTAGTCCCAAGAATGTGGGTCCCTTCCTCGCAGTGGACCAGAAGCACAGCATCCTGCTCAAATATCGCTGCCATGGTCCACCCATCCGCTTCACAACCGTCTTTAGCAGTGAGCTCCATTATGTGGCAAATGAGCTAAATGGCATAGTGGGAGGGAAGAACACAGTGGTTGCCATAGCTATATGGTCTCATTTTAGCACCTTTCCCTTGGAAGTGTACATCCGGCGACTCAGGAACATCCGTCGAGCTGTAGTCCAGCTCCTGGATCGAAGCCCTAAAACTGTGGTTGTCATCCGGACAGCCAATGCCCAAGAGTTGGGGCCTGAGGTGAGCCTTTTCAACAGCGACTGGTACACTTTTCAATTAGACACTGTCCTTCGGAAGATGTTCTCAGGGGTTGGAGTATATCTTGTTGATGCCTGGGAGATGACCCTGGCCCATTATTTACCCCACAAGCTACATCCAGATGAAGTTATTGTGAAGAACCAGCTGGACATGTTCTTGTCTTTTGTGTGTCCCTTGGAGACATAGCCTGCCATGGAGGGGGCTAAAGAAATCTCATTCAGTGACCTCTTCGATTGTCTGCATTACGCAAAATTTATGGGGCTCCTTGAGAAGACGGCTGCCATTGATATGTGCAAAATTGCATAAAGTACTAGACTTTATATAATGACTTATAAGAAACTTAGGAAAATGCAGTTTACATTTATATCTACCTATAGAATTTTTCCCAATCTTGACTTAGCCACGGGAGAACCATTATTAATAGCATCTATACACCATATTGCCCTTGTAACCAAAGATGCTAATAAGTGTGTTTGACTAACTTCTCCTGGGAGGAGAGATTACTGTGCTAAAAGTGTGAAAAATGTTCTGACCCAAATGGAAGGGAGAAGATTGGTTGGTAATGCAGTGTTTGTAGCTAATCTGGCAAAGGAAATTGAGCTCATCTGCATGAATAGCATAATTGGTCCCTCTTCAGCCAGAGATCATCATAATGAGGCTTATAGTCAGTGGCTCCTGTAACACAGTGAAGATTGCCATGTCACAGGAGTTTCTCTTGTTGGCTCACCTTTTCTGAATTCATGAAAAAAAGCCAGTCTTCTGATCAGAATTTTCTAGGAGAAAATTTACAATGTCCTGCTTTCATCTAGAAAAGAAACCAAAGTATGAAAGCCGTATATCTAAAATTTGTGCTTTGAATTGATGTCTGCATTGGATGATTGTTTCTTCTTTGATTCAGCTAAATTTGCTTGATGAATATTTATTCTAAAATAACCACTTTTGGAACTGGAAGGGGGAAATGTATAAATGGAAATTTATTTTTGTGTTCTGAAGTTTGCCAGTTTAAAAAATTGACTTCTATATAAAGAGTGATAATTATTATAAAGTTGTGGTAATTATTTCTACCAATTTCAAGTGTTTTTTTTTTTTTGGTTATTTAATTTGTTAGTTAATTAGAAAATTAATTAGAAATTCAAGTTAGACACTGAAATCCACGACAGATATTTCTTGATTGGGGCATAAGTTATCCACATCACTCATGCTTAGAAATGAAAAACTGCTATTCCTCTTAACTTTCAAAATAATTAAATTATCAATTTTACTTGACCATCTTTATTTAACTAACTTCAAATGAGTTTAAATAAACTTGGGACCATTTAGGAAGTATCCTTTATTTTTGGACCATAATAAGTTATAGTCTAGTTTTAGTGTTCCTTAAATGGACATGATGAAGAAGCTAGGGAGATTTTAGAAATGAAGACAGTTGCTCAACACATGGAAAATAACTCTCTTATAAGAATAGGTCAAGGAATTTGAGTTTTTAACTTAAAACAGAGTCTAACATCTTTCTTTCCTAGCCTTGAGGGCCACCTTCATGTTTATTAAAACGTGTACGGGGAGGGAAGATTTTTAATTATTTTCTGAGTCTGAAGAGGACCAAATAGCTAAATATAAGATAGCTTACTTTTGTCGTTAAGTTTTAGAGTGTTGAAGGATCACTTGGAATATTTAATAAAAATGCAGGATTAGGGGGCCATGCCTCTAGGAATTGTGGAATCAACCTTTGTGACAATTGCCCAGTGATCCTGATGCAATGGTGATTTCTACATTTTGAGAAACACCAACAAGAGAAGAAAGATGACAGAACTAAGGAAATAATATTGCTTGTCTATAACTTAAGGGACTGTGACCAAAGCAATTCTGAGCATGATAATAGTATAGCTGATATTAGTTCCATTTTATAGATGAGGAACTTGAGCTTGGATTTGAACTAAGGTATGTGAGAGTTTATAGTCCATTTCAACTACAACTTAGGCCTTTTATTTGGAGAGCTTTTCTTTTCCTTGAAAAAACTTGATCATTTTCTCAAGGATTGCTAGAGAAGAATGAAGAGTCATCTTTGCAGGCAAATTTCAAGAAAAGAGGACATTGCCTTTCCAGGGCTTTGGAGTGATACTACTCTTATGCAAATGATTTCTTGTGATCTTATCTAGTTTTTGTTATTTTTTAATTTAGTACCATAAGGTTCTAAATATTTGATGACACAGTTTCTTGACATATTCTCAGTCACTTCTGTCTTCCAAATTTGTTTTTCTACACTGGGCTGTGGAAGTTAAAAAATATGTGTATGTGTAGACAATTGGAATATTACCAAAATCTCAGAACAATTAAATACAAAGTTTTAATTTCTTCTGAAAACTTTATTTTAGGCCACTACTATGTAATTGTGAATATTAGCAAACAAGCCAAATAATAGTTTTAAAAATATGTATTTTATATTGTAAATATACAGGAATCATAATTTAAAAAATACTAAAATTTATTTTTTTAATTTTTATTTTTTAATTACTTTTTTTTTAAAGATTTATTTTATTTATTTATACAAGCACTGGGTACAGTCAGGAGCGGGAGTGAGAGAATTCACCAGAGCCAGAGCGGAGGAGAGCAGAACAGGGAGACTGACAAAATACACTGCTCAGGGGAGCAGCGGGCTGCAGGAGAGGTCTGTGCACCCTGTGGGATCCTCGCCCGTCTGCCTCGGCCGGGGATCGAACCGGTGCTGTAGACGCTGCGGGCAGCTTTGCAACCCAGCGCTCAACCGCTGAGCCACCGGGGAGGCCCTGAAAAATATTAAAATTTAAAAGAAAACCTGTGGGTGGAATGCATAATTCTGTCATCTGAACACAATGAACATTAGCATATTGGGTTTTTTTCCTGAGGTATTTTTAAATACATAGCTTTAATCTCAGAGAATATATGATTATAGCTTTTTAAATTTAACATACAAATATTTTTCTATGTTTTGATAACTTATAAAGTTTGCTTGACAGTTCAGGTAATGATATTATTTACATACATTGGCCACATGGTTGGACATTTAGGTAATAATAAGGTTTTAAAATTGCTTATATATAATTTCATTGTGTCAAAGTCTGGATTTTTGTTTCGGATGACATTAATTTCATTTGGAGACCTCATATTGTGGAACTCAAATGATTGATGTGTAATGCTGTTTGAAGTTATCTTATTAAGAATAACCTACCTTTTGCAAGTATTAAACAGACTTTTTGTCTTCCAATGGGATCCATTTTACCATTCTGAACAGCCATCATCTTATTAAATACTACTTGACTTCCTGGCTTAATTTCCTGATAATAACTTTCAGATTGATACATTGGGGTCTTGGCACGAATACTTATAGTGAGCCTTTCTTTAACTGTGTATTATATATTGGAGGTGAGTCTGTTTCTGGGGCCTGTTAAAGGAAAAGCAATTACTAAGAAGACTACCGGGAAACAAATACCCAAGGAAAGACCAGAAATAAGCTCTCCCCAGTCATAATGCTCACATCTTTGTAAATTCATTTTGTTAGCATTAGCTAGTTGGTTATGCCAGAAATTCTATTTCAGCATATTCACTCTTTAATGATAAGCATCGTTCTCCCCAAGGTTTATGTCTACAGTACAGTCTCAGTGCACTAAGAATATGCCTGAGTCTTCAGTGTGCAGTAAGTAAATGAGATCTCAAAGGTGCTCTTTTCCTCTTTGAAGGTGAGACCGCAGTCCATGAGTACTAGAGGCACCTAGGAATCCTGGGCAAATGAGAGGTGATTCTAGATTAGAGGACTACTAAGGGCAGAAGTTAAGTTAGAGAAGGTTGAAGAGTAGGAGATGCACTTCACCAACTTCAGTCTAAGTTGAAAATGCATTTGAGCTTTTCTAAAAAGTGTGAACACGAATGTGTTATATTTTGTTTTTTAATACTCTGCATTAAATGAGAGGAGGTCAGGCTGCTGTTCTTTAAGTCTATGTGCTCATTCATCTGGTGGAGCAGAAATTTCCTGTCTAATTGTAAAGCTGAATTATAAAACTGCCTGAAGAAGATAATAATAGAAAAAGGAAGCAGTACAGAGATTACAGTAGCAAGTGTCCCAAAAGGAAAAGAAGCTACAGTGAAACTAAATGTCATAGGAAAAATTCTTTGTTGTGCAATGGTTCAGTCTGTTTAAATTTCCTACACTTCAGCCTCCTCTCTCCCCTGTTACAGGATCACTGCTTCTTATCACTTTATTTATATCCTGGTCCTTTAATTTGTTAATAAAGTGCACCATGTCGAGTCTGCATTTTGACTGCAGTATTTAAAAAGCAGTGTTGTAGAAAGTACTCACTTGCCACCTCCTTACCCACCCCCCACATACATTTAGAGACCAAACAGAAAAAGCGAGATAAAAAGAGAAGAAATTAATCAGTAGATAAACCTAATGCTTGCGGCAGATTCTATGAGGGATTTTTAAAAATGCATCACTAAGAGAATTGTTTTCTTTATGGATTTGCTTCTGATTCCTCCACACGGTTCCACTCCAGGTCTTGGGGGCGGCCCTCAAGGGGAATGTCCGGACTCTGTCGGTACCTTTTTGGCCTGGGAAATTCCAGCGAGCAGAAAAAGTCCACGAACTCAGTCCTCGCTGCCCCCTCCGCCCCTCCTCTCTGCCCACGCAACCCTGTTCAAACGAGAGTTCGAGCATATTCTGTATTTTAAAAAACCGGTTCTTAGCTCCCCCCCCCTCCCGCCTCCATCCCTCGAATGATTAACAGAAAGCAACCCTATAAAGGGGACTGTAGACCCGGGCTGGCTTCATCTTGCCACGAGGTCTTATGGAGTCCTTAGAGAAAAAGACTGCTTTAACTTCTGCTGCTTATCATGTAACCTCAAAAGGAAACTGATCTTTCTCATGCGCTCACGTACTTGGGTTCTTATCGCTGATTACAGCTGGAAACAATTGATTTGCCTTTACGTATTTGAATGACTTGGCTCTTCAAACAGAGGTATACTTTTATTATTTGATATTTAGTATGAAAACGTATATTAAATGCTTAAATTCCCCCACCCCATTTCCCATAGTCATATTCTTTCCTTTGGAGTCACTTTCTGATACTTGATTAATATACTTGTATACTTGTTTCGGGGCAGAATATTGGGGGACAGTTTTTTGGGGAAAGAAAATCCAGGATGTTTTTATATTTCATTATAGTCATGAATCGTGTCTGTTTGCCTTGAAGTGTTAGGGTATTGATGGAGGAGGTGGATAGAATGGGTGATGAAAGTACCATAAATCTAATATAACCATTTATCTCAATCAGTGATGTACAGCTATGAGACTCCAAGGCAGAACTCTCCCAGGAGATTCGAGTGTGGGTTCAGAAGTATATACTTCTTACTAAGCATAGACATTATATGGAAAAAATACATTTGAGTGGATTGAAATGTTTTACAGCATGCCCTCATTAATCCTTATATTTCCTCTGTAAAATTAAAGTATTATAAGACCATTTTATGAATAAGAAAAACCTGAAATTTGATGACTGTCCCCCAAATTTTTAACAATCAGTGTAAAGTATTTTTAAGGGAGTTTATGAAAATGAAAGCACATTTTGGGGTAGCTAGGTTGGATTAGACATTATTTCCATGGGGATTAATGAACTGTCATGGGGTGGGGGTACCCCCTAGAAGATGACATTTATTATGTAAATTTTAAGCACTTGGTATTCCCTCACTTTAAATCTGGTATCTAATTTCTCAGTGAGGAATATTGTCTAGTCAGGTGGAATTTTTTCCCCTTTCTTAGCACGTTGTTTAGACAATAAAAGGAGAAAAAAAAAACCAAGACTTACTCACTTCCGTCATATGGATCATCTGTCCATGCAGAAAACCATGATGTCTTTTCATTTGGTTTCACAATACAATGTATTACCCACCACCTTTTCCATTACCTAACATCATTTTGCCGAGGCTGAAGACATAGTAGGTTAGGGTTCGAGTAGTAAAAGTTGACCCGTTCTGGGATGAGTTAGCACTACAAATTGGAACAAAGCTCATATAATGTTAAAAACATTTGTCAGCATTTTTTTTTTTTTAAAGATTTATTTGTACAAGCACTGGGTACAGTCAGAAGTGCGGGAGGGTGAGAGAATTCACCAGAGCCAGAGCGGGGAGCAGAGCAGGCAGAGGGACCGAAGTACACTGCTGAGGGGAGCAGCGGGCGGCAGGACAGGTCTGCGCGCCATGTGGGACCCTCCTCCGGTGGCCGGGGAGCAGCCGGGGATTGAACCGGCGCTGCAGAGGCTGCGGGCAGCTTCGCAACCCAGCCCTCAACCACTGCACCACCAGGGAGGCCCAGCATTCTTTTTTTTTTTTTAAGATTTATTTAAACAAGAACCAGGGTACAGGCCAGATGCGCGGGAGAGTGAAATGATTCATCAGAGACAGAGCTGGGAACAGAATAGGCAGACTGACTGAAATACACTGCTGAGGGGAGCAGCAGATGAAACAGGAGAGGTCTGCTTCGCCATGTGGGATTCTCTCAGGCCAGCCGGGATCGAACCCGCGTTGCAGAGGCTGTGGACAGCTTCACAGTGCGGCGGCGGTCAACTGCCTGCACCACCACAGAGGCCCCATTTTTCAGGATTCTTCCTGCATGGAGAAAATGACCTTGGTCAGCATAATTTGCTTGTCAGGATCTAGACTTCCTCACTGAGAAATTACAGACAAAGCTTTCAATTTATACTTTGTCCTGAAAGAGGTTCTGCTGTCAGAAAGCCCTCTCAAAAGTTAAAGAACCATGGAAAACACTACATAGAGGGAAGATTTTCTAATTGTTGTGAGATTGCAACCAATTGCTCCTGAGAAAACCATTTTCCTTTTGGCTCATAGCTGCCTCTGATCTGGTCGCCTCTTGACTTTCTCCCCCTCTTAGGTTAACAGGAAGATCAGGAGGCTAAACGTTGTCTTTTGACTTTCTTGGGCCTGATGCTGAACTCTCAAGGGTGAGAAAGGTGGCTATTTCTTTTTTAAATTTATTATTTTTTATTGAGCTAATATTGGCTTACCCAGAGAGCTAATATTGTTGGTATTTTGGAAGTATAGGATCCCCCCCTTCAGGTGTTGTTACCATAGTGTACCCACCACCAAAGCATCCATTGTCCGCCAGAAAGGTGGATATTTCTAACTAAGTAGAACCTAGATGTTACCTAGGCCTTGGCTGATATAGTCAAAACGGGCAATGGGATGTTTTTCTAAGATTTCTAAGAATCTTGGATCTCTTAAGTCAATTCATTTTTGAAGATGCCTCAGAGTTACTAGGAATTTTACTTATAGGCAGATTACTGTGATGTTTTATGAGCTAAGGTTTTTTTGGTGGTTTTGCGTCTTTTTAACCAATTTGAATTTCCACTATTTTTCATGAGAGGAGGGCACATGAATACGTGTAAGAGGGGAATTCAGCTCTCTGCACTGACAGTTTCAGGCTTGTGTAATCTTTAATAGACCCAGAGAGCATCACACCCTTACAACTTGGTGAAGATACTTATTCAAGCTAACATATGTGGTTTCTGATTAAAGCGCTTCCTGTTCCTTTAGCTTGGGACTGTCTGTGAGATAAAGCTTTTTTTCCATCTTTGTGGATGAAATATTTTGTTGTTCTTTGGGGAAGTTAGTCCGGAGTTAGCATTTATTAAACACTTGTTTTGGGATATGACTAGCAAGATCTCACTTAGCCCTAATAATAGCATCTGTGGTAAGAGTAAATAGTCTTATTTTATATGTGAGGAAGTTGAAGTTCAGAGGGTTCAAGTTCCCCTAGATAGTAAGTGTCAGAGCTTGGGTTTAAATCTTAGGGGGCTAGTCTCCATCGCTAGTGTCATTTTCACCATGCCACTGGGATTATAGGAGAGCTACAATGGGGAAACTTCAGTCTTTCCAGGGCTCTGATTTTCTTTACTAGGTTCTTCCCTTTCCCTGGCTCACACTTGGCTACTCTACTCTTTGTTTAGATTTAACTGATAAATTTTAGCTGATAACCATATAACTCTTCATATTTTAAGAAGACCAAGGGAAAATATGTCAGACCTCAAAGAGTGAAGCTATATTGTAAAGATGATGGGAGTGATTAGGCTATGTTTGGAGAGAGAGAGTCTCTACTAAGCCAGTTTTGGGCATAACAGCAGGGCTTATTAAGAAAGGGGAAATTCTCCTCATTTACCTTGATCCTCTCAGGACATTTCTTTCTGTGCTGAAAAGCTAAGACTTGGAAGAACATTCCTAATCTCACCTTTGGTGAAGGGCCCACTACTGCTTCTTCTGAAAAGAAGATCTGCAGATACCTGGCAAACTCATTCACCTGCTCTCTACCACTCCTGCTACTGCAGGGTGAGTTAAGGTAAACTACCTGAATTAACTTCTTTCAGAGATAGCCCCCAGGATAGAAATTTGCATATGGTGATTTTTTAAAAATCTCACTTGATCCTTTTCTGGTTTGCATTTCCTATAGGCTCAATCACAGAAGGTAAGTGGAATAATAAGTCTACTTGGATGGTTAAAAAATATAATGCTCTGATGAATTAAAGAAAACTTTCAGTATTTGTCTTTTAAGGCAGTGCTTCTGCAAACTTTAATGTTGCGATGGCTGGCCATAGCTTGACAGCGCTGTCTTTAACCCTGCGCCACCAGGGAGGCCCATCAACCTATCTATTTTAAACTCACAGTTTAATGGCGTTACATACATTTAGATTGTTTTATAACCATCACTACTAAAATGATGGTAAATAATCACTACTAATATTTCAGAAAAATGTTCATCTTCTTAAACTGAAACTCCACCTCCATTGAACAACTACTTATACCTACCTTCCCCCTTGGCTACCATCTTTCTATTTTCTGTCTGGATGAATTTGACAACTCTGGGTACTTCTTATAAGTGGAATCATAAAGTACTTATCCTTTTGTGACTGACTTATTTCACTTAGCATAATGTCCTCGAGGTTAATCCATTTCAGGAATTCCTTCTTTTATAAGTTGAATAATATTCTGTTGTGTGTACTGACCCTGTTTTGTTTATACACTCACCCCTCAGTGGATACTTGGGTGGCTTCCACCTCCTGGCTATTATGAATAAGACAGCTAAGAACATGGTTGTATAAGTATCAGTTTTCTAGTCCCTGCATTTAATTCTTTTGTGTGTATACCTAGAAGTGAAATTGCTCAATCGTATGACAATTCTATTTTTGATATTTTGAAGAGCTGCCACACCATTTTCTACAGCAGTTGTACCTTGATTTCTTTTTAAAATTCATTTTGGTCAGTGTTAGGCAGAATGCATTGAAAAAGTAGGAACTTGATGAATGTGTGACAGAAAATGATACGGTTCAGAGTAAATAATCTGCTGAATGATTCAGCACCAAGACTACTAAAACAAATCAGCCTTACCTAAACACTAGCAAGCAAATGCATGTCTGGGAGTAACTCCTATGAGAATCCTAGAGGTAATACAACTAGATTCCAAATGGATCTGATCCTTTTGAAAATGTGTATCACTTGCTGAAAATGTATATCACATTTAAAAGAAATCTAGGCTTGTGTGGAGTTTAAAAGAACTGGTTATAAAGGTTAAATAGAGGTGATCCTCAGATGTGAATGAAGATGAACTGAACTGAGAACATGTGGAAGAAAGGAATCATGTGAGTTCAGATTTTCACCCCTTCTTCCCTCCACCTTATTCTTGTCCATTTGTAGTGTAAGCACATGGTTACGCTCTGAGTTTTGGTTGAACTAATAATCCAGAATGGGAGGAAAAGTGAAAGAATTATTTTCTAGTACGTGAAAAACTGTTTTGAGAATTAGAAGAACTTTCTATATTATACCTCTCTCAAGGATAAAGGAAATAGATTTAATTAGAGATGGAAGACAAGGGTTGGAGGAAACTGGAAATAATCACCAGGGCTGCCAAATTTATCCTTGACATCTCTATTATATGGTAGATGAATTGGACTGTCTGAAAGATAGCAGACATTAATATATCACAGCCCTTCCCAGTCCTGTTGATCCCTGCTGATTTTTTTCATATCTTTTAAATAACCATTGAAAACAATTTTGTTGTTTTCCTGTGGTTGTTGAACATCACCCAGAATTAAAGATAAGAATCCCTAAGAGTTACTTCTCTTTTCTCTTTTTGTTTATTCTATTGCCAATCTGAAAGATACATCTGAAAGGTTTTTCTTAAGCACAACCCTAATGTCAAAATTGAGGACATGATGCCAAATTGTAACTGGACATAATGTATATAGCAGGTAGCAGGTGTGATATGTGGTGATAATAATAATGCTCTCTCCACCCCATATCTCATTTATATTTGTCAACTATCTGAATTTCATGGGGTTGGCCCTCTCTTAAATTGCAAATAGCCTTTAAGAAAGTTTACTGCTTATGTCTTGAAGTGAATTAATTTTGAAATCCCTTTTGAAGTTTTACTGCACGAGAAAGGCACAGAGAATGCCCAAGTCAACCAGCAGATATAGAGTGAAATGCAGTGGGAAAGGAGTGAAGGTTAATATCAAACTCAATGCCTCCCCCACTCTTGTTCTCCTGACATTTATATTTCTGTTCATGATGTTAACTCTCTTTGCTCTCAAACCCTTAGAGTTACTTCTGACTCTTTTCTCAATCTCTTTGTTTATTCTGTTGCCAATACTATAGATAAGTCTGAAACATTTCCGTAAACAATTACCCCATCTGTTCCTATTGACACCACTCTAGCTTTTTCTTTCATGACCTGTTACTTTTTTTTTTCTTCATGCATATTTTTTTTTATAAATTTTATTGTTATATTCCCCATACAATTGCAGCCCCCCATTCTGACCCCAATCCCTCCCCTCCCGCCCCCGCCCCCCTAAAAGTGTCTCTGGTTCATAGTTTTTTGTTGATTTTGATTTTCACTTTCTTATATTCATTTTCCTGGTCCCTTATTTAAGTTTTCTAGCTTCCTGCTATGAGTGAGACCATCCGGTATTTTACTTTTTCTTTTTGGCTTATTTCGCTGAGCATGATCCCTTCCAGCGCCATCCATGTTGCTGCAAATTGCATGTGTTTATCTTTTTTGAATGCTGAGTAATATTCCATGGTATATATGTACCACATCTTCTTGATCCAGTCATCTATTTTTGGGCATTTGGGTTGTTTCCAAAGCTTAGCTATTGTAGACAGTGCTGCTATAAACATAGGGGTGCAGGTGTTCTTTGGAATTGATGTTTCTGTGTCCTTTGGGTAAATACCTAGGAGTGGAATTGCTGGATCATATGGAAGCTCTATGTTTAGTAGGTCCAGAAATCTCCACACAGCTTTCCACAGTGGTTGGACCAGTTTGCACTCCCACCACAGTGCAGAAGAGTTCCTTTTTCTCCACACCCTCGCCAACATTTGTTGTTGCTAGTTTTTTTAATATGTGCCATTCTCACTGGTGTAAGATGGTATCTCATGGTAGTTTTGATTTGCATTTCCCTGATGACAAGTGATGTTGAACATTTTTTCATATGCCTGTTGGCCATTTGCATTTCCTCTTCAGAGAAGTTTCTTTTTAGCTCTTCTGCCCATTTTTTGACTGGATTATTTTCTTTGTTGTTGTTGAGTCTCATCAGCTCTTTGCAGATTTTTGTGATCAGTCCTTTATCATTAGTGTTGGGTGCAAAAATGTTCTCCCAGTTGGTGGGGTTTCTCTTTGTTTTTGTTATTGTCTCTTTTGCTGTGCAAAAGCTCTTTAATTTGATGTAGTCCCAGCTGTTTATCTTTGCCTTCACTATCACTGCTTTGGGTGATGTGTCTGTAAAGATGTCTTTGATGTGCAAATCACGTAGTGTTTCGCCTATATTTCCTTCTATATATTTTATGGTTTCAGGTCTTATGTCTAGTTCTTTAATCCATTTTGAGTTGATTTTTGTGTATGGTGTGAGGTAGTGGTCAAGCTTCATTCTTTTGCATGTAGCGACCCAGTTTTCCCAGCACCATTTATTGAACAAACTTTCTTTGCTCCAATGCATATTCTTTGCTCCTTTGTCAAAGATTAGTTGACCATAAATCTGTGGGTTTATTTCTGGATTTTCTATTCGATTCCATTGGTCTGTATGTCTGTTCTTGTTCCAATACCATGCAGTTTTGATGATTATGGCTTTGTAGTATAGTTTGAAGTCTGGGAGTCTGATGCCTCCATTCCCTTCTTTTTTTTTCAGGAGAGCTTTGGCTATTCGGGGTTTTTTGTGATTCCATATGAATTTCATCAATAATTGTTCTATTTCTTTGAAGAATGACATTGAAATTTTGATTGGAATAGCATTGAATCTGTATATTGCTTTTGGAAGGATGGCCATTTTAATAATGTTTATTCTTCCAATCCATGAGCAGGGGATGTCTCTCCATTTCTTTGTGTCTTCTTCTATTTCTTTTAACAGTGTTTTATAGTTTTCTTTGTATAGGCATGACCTGTTACTTTTGACTATTGCAGGGTGTGTATCCTGATCACCTGCACCCAACTGCCACTTTCCCAAGTTATTACCTTAATCATGCTTTTACCCATTTCAAAACCTCTGAATAATTCCCTATCGCCTGTCACATTAACTCCAGTGTTCTCAGGTGTCATCCAGGCATCACGGGTAGGGCCTCAAATTTGACCCCATGATTCTTCTCTTCTCCTATATTCTCTTCAAGCTGGGCTGGTGCTTATAGTCTCAGAGTGTTTACAATCAGGTATTAAATAGGACTTTGAATAATGGATAATAATTACAACTACCACCATTGAGTGAGTGCACATTGTGTGCCAGGAATTGTATTAGGCTTATTGTATACACTATCTCCTTTTGCCTAACCCTGAGTGAATGTAGCTGATATACTCCAGAGAAGTTAATTAAAGCTACATGGTTATTAAGTGAATTGAATTGGATTTGTACTCACCTTTGTTTGACTTCAAAACTCTATGCTTTTCAGTAAGGGATGAAGAATATCACAGACAAGAATTCTAGCTTGGGTAAAAGTTTGGGGTAAGAATTAGTGTGTGATTTTCTGGGATCATTCATAAGGGCTGCATGTTGAATAGTAAATGGCAGTTTAATGGAATATAATGTGTATGTTTGCTGGGGCTACCATACCACAATACCATAGGCTGATTGACTTAAATAACAGAAATATGTTTTCTCACAGTTTTGGAGGCTGGAAATCCAAGAATAAAGTCCCAGCAGGGAGAATTTCTCTTGAAGCCTTTCTCTTGGGCCTGCATATAACTGTCTTCTTTTGTGTCACATATGTTCTTTTTTCTGACATGGACACTCATATTTCTTCTTCTAATAAGGGCTCCAGTCAGGTTGGATAAAGGCCTAACATAATGGCCTCATTTTAACCTAAGTGTGTCTTTAAAGACCCTATTTCCAAATATAGTCACATTTGAGGTACTCAGGGTTAAGATTTCAACATATAAATTTTGGGGAGGGGGTACACACACAGTTCAGACTACAACAGATAGATTTACGCAGTTGGAGTTTAAAGCATGGGAAAACCAGGCATAGAAATTTAGTTTTAATATGGGAGTTCATAAGGTCCAGTTGTGGTTGAGCAGGGGGAAACATGAATATTGTGGCTTTCCCAAGCAAATTTCTAGCTGCTTTTAATGTGATGGTAGTGAGGATGAGGACTAAGGGATAGGTAGGAGTATTTTGGAGAAGGAACTAATTACTTTTCTATAACATATGAAGGAACTAAAAGAGTCAAATCTTAAAGTCCTCTAAAAACACAAATCAGGTTTTTGGCAGGGGCGGAGAATAAAGGGGGGGCTATGCCAAGTGTGGTTTTAGGCCCATCAATTATACTCCTGATAGCATGTCATTAGAACTCAGAGAAAAAGGTAGAGCTGGAGATAGGAATCTGGAGTCCTCGTACAGGTTATAGTTGAACCTATGGGCATGGGGAAGATTGCTGAGAGTTCAAAAAAGGAGACAGAATTCTCAGGCCACACACTGTGTTGCCACATGGGTTGAAGATAACAGATGCTTTCTAGGACCTTTCTAGCTCAGATAACACCTTTGGCTCTCTCCCCTTGCTTTATTTTTCGCCTTAGCACATCATCACCATCTGGTATTATATTTATATAGTTACTTGATTATTGTCTGTCTTTCCCATGAGGATGTAAGCTCCATGAAAGTACAGACTATCTTTTCATTTGGTACTGTAGTCCTATACCTAGAAGAGTGTCCAGAACACTGTAGGTATTCAGTAAATGCTTATTGAATGAATCTATGAATAGGTTAACTTTCATGATCAATAAAATTAAAATGAATGATAGATTACAAGGTATTTTGTTTAAGTACTTAAAATAGTTTAAGTAAAATTTTGTTCTTTAACAAATGTCTTTAGATAAATGAACACAGAAACATATATTTGAGAATCTTGAAATATAAAACTTAAAAACTTAGTTTTGTTTCTATTTGTGTTTTCCCTTAAATTGTACTTTCCCCAAATGAAGATCATCTGGTCCTTTCTTTGCAACAACATTTCTTTGTGAGAATATAGGTACAAATTTTTTATTAATCCAGGCATGTCATAATGTGATTACTTTTATCAGATTATTAATTTGCATCTACTTTTGTTTGTTTTGTAATTTCCACAGATTATTTATGGACTTGTTGGCTTCAGTCAGGTCTCTTTTCTCTTTACTCACCATACCTGTATTTAAATATTCACATCTTCTTTTACCCATGTGCATGCCTATAGTCCACACATGTGTAAATTTATAATATTTCTCCAGAATTCTTTCCAGGAGGGTGGCTGGTTAGGATATGACATCTCATAAAATATAGGTATAAGGATTTATACCTCCTTTTCCCTCAGGAATCATAATCAAAAGTAAATCAGAATCCTCCTGTATTCTATACAGGTGAAGACTTACTAAGTCTTGCCTCCGTTTCAGTCTGAAGTGTATAGTGGCACTGGGATTATTGGGTAAAGTAATGTAAAGCAATAGTTCTCTGACAGATGGGAATTTTTCCTTAAAGGATTATCAAAATCACTATGGATGAGTTTTCAAGGCCCACACAGCCTCCTTTTCAATAATGTAATGGCCAGTGAGCACCACTGATGGGAGAATATTATTCCTCCCAGATGTGCTAGGGGAAGAAGAAGGGTTAAAAATCACTGTTCAGATTCTTAGAGTTAAAGTGAACAGAACTCATGAACATAAAAGGTGAGTTTTTTCTATCCTACTCTGCTTTTTTTTTTTTTTTTTTTTAATAGAGGCATTTATTTATTTATTTATTTGTTCGTTTATACATGCACTGGGTACAGTCAGAAGCGCAGGAGGGTGAGAGAATTCACCAGAGCCAGAGCAGGGAGCAGAGCAGGCAGAAGGACCGAAGTACACTGCTGAGGGGAGCAGCGGGCGGCAGGAGAGGTCTGCGCGCCATGTGGGACCCTCCTCCGGTGGCCGGGGAGCAGCCGGGAATCGAACCAGCGCTGCAGAGGCTGCGGGAAGCTTCGCAACCCAGCACTCAACCGCTGTGCCACCGGGGAGGCCCTATCCTACTCTGCTTTTTATCACAGCCTGTTTGCTAGAATTTTATGGAACTGTTAAATTGGATGGGATTAATGGGAGGAGATTAATGGGACATTAATGGGAGGAGAAACTCCGCAAGGCAACAGTGTAAGTGTAAAATCCAGAATGGATTTGAAATTTTGAGCATGCTTGTTTGAAATAGAGAACAATGGAAGGATGTTAACAGGAGAACCTGTTTATTGAAACTTCTGGCCGATTTAGTGCATCTGTTCATTATAATACTTTTCTGACTTGTAAATTCTACAATTATGATTTTTTTTTAAAAGATTTATTCATTCATTTATACAAGCACTGGGCACAGTCAGAAGCACGGGAGGGTGAGAGAATTCACCAGAGCCAGAGCGGGGAACAGAACAGGTAGACTGACGAAGAAGTACACTGCTGAGGGGAGCAGCGGGCGCAGCAGGAGAGGTATGTCGCACCATGTGGGACCCTCGCCAGTGGCTGGGGATCGAACCGGTGCTGCAGAGGCCGTGGGCAGGCTTGCAGCCCAGTGCTCAACAGCTGCGCCACCAGGGGAGGCCCGATTTTTTTTTTTTTTATTACATTGGGTTCCTTCCTAATGAGTTTGCTTATACACATGTGTGAGTACTGTGAGGGCCAATGTATTCAGACACAGTGTATGACTATATAGGGTTTTGTCCAATCTGTAATCTATCCTTCCCTGCTCCCCACAGCCACACACTGCAAACACACACACACATACACACACACATACACGATAGAGATTTATTGAATGATCATAATAAATTATGGAAATAGGAAGGGAACTAAATTTTATTAAGCATCTAGGATGTATGAAATACTTTCCATACATTACATATGATCTTGTGATTTTAACCATTTGATTTAAATACTAATATCCCAGTTAACATGTAAGGCTTAGACTGTAGGACTCGTCCAAGGTCACTTAGCTGATGAATACCAGAGCTGAGTTTGTAGGCTGCAAGCCATGACACTATAGTGGTTGGCAAACTTAAAATAGGGGTTGGCAAACTTTTTCTGTAATGGCCCAAATAATAAAAATTTTAGGTTTTATGGCCTGAGATAAGATGGATGATGTAAATCAATTTATAAATCAGTCTAATAAACATGTTTATTAAGCAACTATATACTATATACTAAGCACTTAAAAGTACAATTTAAATAATAATGAGATATTAATTTCAAAATAATCCACCTTTCAAATTTAACCTTTTCTTCCAGAAAAGAAGAAGGTTTAAAGCAGTACCTAAAGAGAAGTAGAATAGTGCCCAGAAATTTTTTAGCTTCATGCCTTTGTAGATGCATGCAGGCCAATGTCTGATATAAAGGAAGAGTGAAGGGTCTTCTGCCAAAAATTATCTTTCCTTAATTACTTCAGATCCCAAAATGTAACTATGAAAATCTCAGTCCTTAGTGGTCAATTAATTGCCTTCAGATTTTTTCCTTAAAAAGTAAGTGATCCCATGACAAGTAATGAAGTTATCATTTATTTGCATTGCAATATGAATCAGTTTGTCAGTTTTCTTCCTGGAAGCTGACCTAACTTTCCAGAGGATGGAAGTTGTCTGTTTTATAGTAGAAATTTATGTAGGGAAGGGTATTTGGACTGTTACTGTCTGGTATCTACAGACTTGTGTGGGGAAAAGAGTGAAAAAACAACAACAAAACCCCAGTGTATAAAAGGAAAGAGGAAAAGGGTTAGTTGGAAGAAGATACTTTTCCTTCTTCACTGTTCTGTTTAATTAAGTCAGTTCGGATTGTAGTATTCTTTACAACAGGTAAGAATTGACAGTATTTTCACATTCAGTACTTGTGATGGTGATTTCATTCATCTGTGTGGAAATGAAGTCTTAGATTTGTCACAAGGCAGAGACAGTAGAAGCAACTGCAGAGCTTGTGATGCACTGCATTTTTGCATGAACCTCACCTACATCATTCTGTGTCTATTATGAATAATGATCATCAATATAAATAGAAACCAGGATACACCCTCATGAGCTAAGAGTATTTTAAGGATGAATTTTAGGGAAGTGCTGGTTTCTTGTGCATGTTTTGTGTTAGTTTTGATCATTACTTATCAGAGAGTGTGGTGTGTCAGGTGGCTCTTCAGGCCAACACTAACCATTACTCCATCATACAGATCATATGGTTTTGCATAAATCATATACATATTTAAAGTATGTGAATATTTTTTTTTGAAATATCTTTTTTTTTTTTTAAGATTTACTTATTTATTTATACAAGCACTGGGTACAGTCAGAAGCATGGGAGGGTGAGAGAATTCACCAGAGCCAGAGTGGGGAGCAGAGCAGGCAGAAGGACCGAAGTACACTGCTGAGGGGAGCAGCGGGCGACAGGAGAGGTCTGCACGCCATGTGGGACCCTCCTTTGGTGGCCGGGGAGCAACCCAGGATCGAACCAGCGCTGTAGAGGCTGCGGGCAGCTTCGCAACCCAGCGCTCAACCACTGTGCCACCGGGGAGGCCCGTGAATATTTTCTTAAGTGGGAAAAAAAGCCATTCATTTCTTAAGAAGTGAGGTGTTAAAGGGGAAGACAAATTAGTTTTGTTTTCCAATTTACATACTTGGCTTTCAGCCTGTTGCTGGGCTAGAAGTTATTTCAGTGTACTGTAATGATGTAATGATTCAGTCTGATTAAGGACACCTGATTGATTGGTATATTTGGCTGTGTGACCTGACAGGGAGTCCCTTCTGCCCACCAATCAGAGGACAGACATTATGCCCTTATTGGAAAGTGGTGGAGTTACTTCACATGATAAGTGAGTCCCCTGACATGTTCTGAAAATATTCATGGGACAGGGTCTCCCTGGTGGCGCAAGGGGTTAAGCACTGCACTATGAAGCAATCTGCAGCCTCTTTAGCATGAGTTCGATGCCCGGCCGGCCAGGGAGCAACCCACATGGTGCAGCAGACCTCTCCTGACTCGCCCGCTGCTCCCCTCAGCAGTGTACTTCGGTCAATCTGCCTGTTCTGTTCCCCCAATCCTCTCATTCCCCGCATCTCTGGCCTGTACCCCACCTCTTGTATGCATGAATAAATAAATCTTAAAAAAAAATTCGTGGGACAAAGCAGCACATGACTTCCAGGCAAGAGAAAGCTCTAGAAAGAGATTTCCAGTGTCACTCCAGCATTAATTTTGCCTTGACACAATCAGCTCACAATATTCAAATTTGTACATACCATACATACAGTACTTAGCAATGTTTGTTTCACTCTGTCAGCACTGAGGAAAGTGTTCCAAGATGTGTCAAGCTTTTGCTAATTCATTTTATGACTGGGTTACTAGACAGGTATAGCTACCTGCTTTGACAAATTTGCTCAACAGAAGAAATATAAGGGTCTACTGTACTTTGACATCAGATGCTACTAATTTGCTGCAAACAGAACCTAGAAAATTATTTCTGAAGACAACTTTTTGGTCTTTCCAGACAAAAACACACAAACTGTGTTATGCCATTTGTAAGGAAGTAATTTATGGAACTACAGCTGTCTGTAGTTAGTCATAGCCTGGGAGATCAGATGTCGTAGCTGTCCTATTGGGAAGTATATGAGTCTCAATAGAACTAAATATATCTAGTAATAAGCAATAGTGTCTACAAATATCACATAGACTATTGGCAGATACAAGATCCACTCAGAATATTGGTAGATATAAGACTCATAAATGATAACCTTGATACAATGTAATTGTCGTGATGGAAGTTTGTTTTTGGGACACAGAAGAGGACAGACTGAGTGTGAAAGATTGGAGCTGGGGGTGAGGGAAAAAGGGTCAGAGCAGGCTCCAGGGTTGTTCTATGTTCATGTGAGTCCTGGTAAGTTGAAAATGAATTGGCCAGGTGAAGAATAAGGGAGCATTCTGTGCAGAGGTAATAGCAGAATCAAGTTTTCAGAGCTGTGGGAAACTGTATTTAGTTTGATATTAGAGCAGGTAATGAGGAAGATGAGGCTTGTGAGGGAGGCAGGGCTTGGATACTTGCCATCCTAAGAAGACTGAACTGATGCTAAAGATGACAGGGAGCTGCTGAGAATATTTAAATTGAGTAGAAGAATTCTTTCCTTGGTTGTAGAGATGGTATGCTGATGGCTAGTCAAGAGGAATTTTTTTTTTTAATAGAGGCATGTTTTATTTATTTATTCATTTATTTGTTTGTTTGTTTTTGTTTATACATGCACTGGGTACAGTCAGAAGTGCGGGAGGGTGAGAGAATTCACCAGAGCCAGAGCGGGGAGCAGAGCAGGCAGAAGGACCGAAGTACACTGCTGAGGGGAGCAGCGGGCGGCAGGAGAAGTCTGTGCGCTATGTGGGACCCTCCTCTGGTGGCCGGGGAGCAGCCGGGGATCGAACCTGCACTGCAGAAGCTGCGGGAAGCTTCGCAACCCAGCGCTCACCCGCTGCGCCACCGGGGAGGCACCAAGAGGATGAATTTTTTAGGTGAGCAAAACTGGATGAGCAATCAATAATCAGTTGGCCCAGGTGAGAGAGAAAGGCCTATCTTAGATACCTACCATAAATATAGATGGAGAGGAGAGGATGTTTCCAAAACCAGGAGTTCAAAAATTATTAGTCATTCTGGAACTATTAGTTTGGATGATAGTATATTGACTAAATTCTGTGAATAAAAACCATTAAAAAAATCTTTACTTACTAATTTCTTTTAAAAACTATATTTTCTAACTCAGAAAAAAACATTTAGTGAGATGAAAAATATTGCTTTACAATTTTACAACTCTATTAATATCTGGCTTTATAAAAGATTCTTACATATATTTCTGCATTTAATTTTTTTGCAATATGTTGTTTTGAAGTACATGAATAAAATCTGGCCTTATATAGATACGTAGTTAAAGAAGAAATATTTTAATAGTTTTTTCAGATAATTGTGAATATCTTTTAAAATTATACCAAAATAAACATTAGTTCCTCACATGATAAATGCAATGTATATTCTGAAGCTGTATCAGTGAACTTTTTGTACTCTGATACATTAATATTGATTGGTATATCTTGTACCTTAAATAGATTTCTTTACCTGGTGCGACTTTTGTATTGTCTTGCATTATACATTTGGAAATACAGTGCATTGAGGTATGCAGATTTTCTAAATGTTGCTACATTTCATTACATAATATTAAAAATCTTAGTTGTTAATAACATATCACCACTGATCTCCTCAAAAACATCTTAAAAAAGTTAAGATGGTTCTCGGGCCTCCCCGGTGGTGCAGCGGTTGAGCGCTGGGTTGCGAAGCTGCCCGCAGCCTCTGCAGCGCCGGTTCAATCCCCGGCTGCTCCCCGGCCACCGGAGGAGGGTCCCACATGGCGCGCAGACCTCTCCTGCCGCCCGCTGCTCCCCTCAGCAGTGGACTTCATCCTTCTGTCTGCTCTGCTCCCCGCTCTGGCTCTGGTGAATGCTCTCACCCTCCCTCACTTCTGACTGTACCCAGTGCTTGTATAAATAAATAAATAACTCTTTTAAATAAATAAATAAATAAACAAACAAACAAAAAACTTGGAGCTCTCAAGCTCAGGGTATTAGAAGCTTCCCAAATTCTCATCTTCATTCAAAGGCTCAGTTTATCACTGGCAACAAATACTGCTGGTTGTTCCTTGACATGACAATCTTACTTTGTTCATTTATAAAAAATATCTGCGAATACCCAAGTCTGAATAGCCACAGTTTGTCAGTCAAATAAAACTGGTGGTGTTCCATGAAAAATAGGGACTAGATCAGCTCACAATTCAAACAGTACAGATTTGATTAGAAGAAATAGGAATATCATATCATTTAACCTAATAGATTAAGCACTTTTTCTGACAATCATCATAGAATATTGAATATATATATATGTCAAGGGTCAGTTTTTAATAAAATAATTGTTATTGTTGCATCTATGACTTTTTTAAGGGAATTTTTTTCCTTCTGCAAGTGGTTGGTGGTGAAGAATACAATGACTGTGGCTCATTTTTTTGCCACTGTCTTGATTTGTTATAAGGCACAGCAGTTTTATACACTATTGCTTTATATTATCAGTGCAAATGTCAACACAATTGTTCCAAGATGCAAAATTCAAAAAAAATATTGGACACCTTGAATGTTGCAGCATCTTGTTTTTTGACAAGTATTCATATAAATGATCTTTGATGATTTAGCTGGGTCCTTAGATCAGATAAATACATTGGAAATAGCAGGTTCTGTCTATTTCTAAATAGACCTGCCCATTTCCAAAGCAAAAGCACAGTTCTGCATATAAAACCAGTTTTCATGTTTCCAGTTAAATCAGCTTAACTTGTTGAGTTACTATATCATTAGAAAGTGGCAGTGCCAACATATTGATTTATTTTTTTTAATCTAGAAGGCATTCAGTAAAGTAAACCTACCAGGCAGATTTTAATAGGTCTCTTATCTATGATGATGTTTACTTCTTCGGCAATGCAGTACAATAATTTACCTTGTAAACACTTCATTGGCTTTTCCAAGTTTGAAAAGCTGTACCAAATAATTTTGGACTTTGCAAAAGGCTACTATATCTTCATTAAAAAATTCAGTACCTCTTTAACAACTCTGAATGACTGGTCTCAAAATGGTGTTATAACTTCATTACCACAAGACTATCCTAAATGTTCCATTGTATAAGACACAGTAAGGTAGATTATTAACATCTATAAAAATGAGGAGAAATTAGCGTCATTATATTTTTATTTTTTATTTAGTTTCTTGTAGTTGCTTTGGAATCTGGATTTCTCCCTTCTATAAATCAGAGAATTGTCATTTTCATCTTTTCCTATATCTTTAGATGTACACAGCACAACTGAGTTCTGAGGAAATAAGTGTCCCAGTCTCATTTTAGAGAAAAAGATTAGAGTTCAGAGGCATTTTAATCTTTTCCCTACCTGTGATGAGCAGTGTTACCTTGAGCAATTCTCAAAGTCTCATTTTTTCAATTATAGCCAGAAATCTGGGAGTGGCTTTGTGGGCATTCTAGCTCAAGGTCACTCATGAGATTATAGTCAAGATGTTGGTGAGTACTGTGGTCACCTGAAAGCCTGAAATGGAGCTAGAGGATCTGCTTTCAAAACAGCTCACTCATATGGCTAACAAGTTGGTGCTAGCTGTTGACCTTAGTCAGCTTTTTTAGAGTCCTCTGTCTCCCGCAGAGAGACTGTTCAGCCATGTCTAATTAGAACCATGGCAGTGTCATGTCATTCAGCTTAATAGACTAAACTGAGTTTGTATTTCAACAATTTAAATGAAACAAGGTACATTTAAATTTAATTTTTGTAGTGATATCAACAACCACTATCGATTGTGTTTGGGAGGGATTCTGGAAACTGGAGGTTGTGGTCCTCTCAAACAGTACTATGGCTATGATATTTCATAGAAAACGTTTAATGTTTATTTTGAAACATGAGTCTTTATAAACATCAAGTTCTCCAGAGAGGGCCTTTCTGGTGGCATAGGGTTAAGTTTCAGCTCCATCTATGGCCTGGATTCGTTCCCGATCCCTGGCCAGGGAGCTGACCCACATATGGTGCAGCAGACCTCTCCTGTATCACCTGCTGCTCCCCTCAGCAGTATATTTCAGTCACTCCGCCTGTTCTTCTCCCCACTCTGTCCCTGGTTAATCCTCTCACCCCTTGCACCTTTGGCCTACACCCCAGTCCTTCTATGCAAAAAAAAAAAAAAAAAAAAATTCTCCAAAGGCCATGAATTTGAAATTTGATTGTTTATATACCAAGTGAAGCTGGAAATAATTTTAGTGGGAATTAATTGTATAAAAATGTACATGAATTTATTTGAATGAGTATTTAAGGCTTTTATTATATACACAATATGTTTTTGGAGAGAAAAAAGTAGCTTATATTAAGAAAGCCTAACATCTATTTAGAGCATCTTTTTTTTGTTTTAAATCAAAGTAATTTTTTTATTAATTAGTTTTTAAAATTTTTTTTACATCATTGTTCATTTTTAAACAATATTTGCTTCCCTCCACCCTCATTTAGAGCATCTTTTAAGTGATTTTTGTTTCTGAGGTATTGCAATTACTAGTACCTTGTATTTTCTACAGATATATTAAGGGAGCTGTTTCCTTCTAATTTTTTAAGTTACCCAAATCCAAAAGTTGGAAGGAGGGAGGTGAGCAGCCAGAAGTTTGGGGGGTAATATAATACTTGTGAGAAACAAGGAAATACTTACTTTGGAACCCTCACAGGGGTTTTATACCACCTATTAATTCTAACTAACAACTCAAGCACGTTACCACTCCCCTTCCCTTCTGGAACATTCTCCTATGTTCATCTGACCCTAAACCATTACCAGACTAGGGATCTCTTCAGTGGTCCAGGCCTGGGCCAGACCTATAGATTCTGTCCTAACAATGCTTCCTGGCCTTGCTTTCTTTCCATTTACTCTCCTCTCACCACTGCCTCTGCCCAGGGTCATGCCAGCCCTCTCCCGCTCTACTACAGGGTTCCTCATGGCTCTGGGACCCTCAACTCACCCTTCGAAGCTGCTTTCAGAATTTTGCCTGCTCCAAATTCTTTCAAGTACACTCATTGTTTATTAATGACCCAGTGTCGCAGCAGGTCACTGGAGATGCTCCACCCAAAGGCATGAAGTTACACTTTACATTTAATGTTACCTTCCCTTTATACTAAAAGGGACTGACAGCTTTTCTCTCTGCAGTTCCACCTTCCTGTAAATGCTGCGGGTTGGAATCCCATCCATCCTTAAGGGTCTATCTCAAATGCCACCTCCTTTTCAAAGATTTCCCTCATCACCTCCTTTTGTCCTCCATCAGATTTTTTTTTTCTTTTTTTAGGACACTCATTGAACTTTGTAGTCCTCATGACAATTATATTCCATTAAAAATATATAGCATGGGCACAGCAGACCTCTCCTGTCTCGTCAGCTGCTTCCCTCAGCAGTGTATTGCATTCAGTCAGTCTGCCTGTTCTGCTCCCCACTCTGTCTCTGGTGAATCCTCTCACCCCCATCCCCACATCTCTGGCCTGTACCCCAGTTCTTGTATGCATAGATACATCTTAAAAAATATATATATATATATAGCATGTATAGCATGTGTGTACTATATTTTTATCATTCCTACAAGATTATAAAGTACTTGAAATGACAGACATAATCATTCTTTCTCTCCTGTAGACACCTAGACATGGTTTTGGCGAAAAACTTGTATTTTAAAAATTATGTAAACCCCTCGTTTAAAATGGGAATAGCAAAAATCCTGTGTTTATCAGACACAAAGTGAAGTTCGTAGAATTAAAAAAAATCACGTATGTAAGCACACATAGGTGTTTGCATATTTATCATTTTCCTAAGATGACTGTTCCGATATTGAAGGAGACAGGGGGGGCGGGCACTGCTTTTTATTCTCAGGTTGCGCCAAGCAAGAAAAAATAGTTGTCCAGATTATAATTTGAGGACAGAAAAGTAGCTCCACCATCTTTTTTCAGTTTTGGACCCTGCCAAAAGGAATGCTGGGCAAACGCTAACTACCTTGGGTGCTGAAGGACACGGTCCTTAAGAACATTCTAGCGACGCCTCGACCTGGGCTGTCAGCGCCAGCGCGGGCGGCGGAGCGCGCACCTCCCCGGCCTCCTCAGCCCCGCGGCCGGGCCGCCCCGCTCCCTCCTTTGCCTTCCAGCCTCCTCGCCTCCCACTTCGGGCCCGAAGCCCCAGGCCCGGCGCCGGGGCCGGCCGGGAGCGCGCCGAGGGCAGGGCCGGCCCTGGCTTCTCCCAGCGGGCGCGACCCGGGGCCCGGAAGGCGCGAGGCGGAAGGCGGGAGGCCTCGCTCGGTGGGAGTTTCCAGGTGAAGGGCCGGGGCGCAACCGGTTGTTCTGGGCGGGGACGGGCGGGCGGGGCGAGGGCGGAGGGCGCATTGCCTCATCCTGTACATTTTACTGGAAACGGGCGCATCCGGAGGCGGGGCCGGGGGGCGGCCCGGGCGCCGCCAATGGCGCGGGCCCTGGGGAGGCGAGCGGGGTGGCGGCGCCCTCTCCCCGCCCCGGAGGAAGGGCCGGTTAAATAGCCGGCGGGGCTCGGGGCGCGCCCGTGCCGTCCTCCCGCAGGCAGGTGCCCGAGCCCCCGTGCCCGCCAGGCCGAGCGGCAGCCGCGCGTCGAGCCGGTGGCGCAGGTGTCCGGGGCCCCGAGCGCCGAGCCCGGGAGCATGATCGTGGACAAGCTGCTGGACGACGGCCGCGGCGCAGAGGGGCTGCTGGACGCGGCCGGCGACGGCGGCCTCATGACCAGCCCGCTCAACCTGGCCTACTTCTACGGCGCGTCGCCGCCGGCCGCCGCCCCGGGCGCCTGCGACGCCAGCTACTCGTCGTCGGGGCCCTCGGCGCCCGGCTCCCCGGGCTCCGACTCCTCCGACTTCTCTTCCGCCTCGTCGGGGTCGTCGTGCGGGGCGGTCGAGTCCCGGCCGAGAGGCGGCGCCCGCGCCGAGCGCCTACTAGGTACCCGCGCGTCCCCGCGGGCCGGCCGGGAGGGGTGCGGGCGCCGGGTCGCTGGCCGGGCGGCCCGGGGGGAGCCACCCTGTACCACGGTGGGCGACCCCCCGGGGCCTTGCGCTTTGCGGGGCGTTTGGGGTGAAGTCGGCGGCCTGCAGCTGGCCTCGTCGCTTGCAACGCTTCTCTGAGCAAGAGTCTAACTTATGGGGGGATGAACCACACTAGCGCTCTCTCTCTCTCTCTCTCTCTCTCTCTCTCTCTCTCTCTCTCAAAGTCCCCCCTCAAACCCTCCCATCCCAGTTTTATTGAGCTATAACTCATATAATATGGCAAGATGCTGGATCTGACGTAGTTGTCATTTTTTCTTGTGGCTATTTTAGTGACAGGCTGTAGCTGTCCATCAGGGTCTGAGTACAGTTTCTGGTCACGACTTATTTCTTAAGTTTGTGTGGACATTTTCAGTCAAAGGCTAGCATAGTAAAGAAGAGCAACCGATAGTGTCAAGATGTAAGATGAAACTGGACGGAAAATTCACTCACTATAGACGCCCTTGGTTTGTGATGTGAGTCGGGGAAGTCAGGCCAAGTATCTGCGGTCTTGTTTTTGTTCTTCAGTGTGCTTTAAAATGGTTGAGCCTTATCTAGCACAGAAAGGCATAATATTTCCTTTTTTCGGTGGCGAATTGGTTAGTTTCTTAACGAACCGAATTGCATAATTTGGGGGAAAACAGGATGCCACTGCGGGTAGATTAAAGAACGTGTAGATAGATAGTCTCAAATGTTGGAGAGTAACAATTATGTTCCCCACTGCTGGCCACTGCAGCGCTAGTTGTTTTATTTTAAAAATTTAAATTTTCATTTAAAGGAGGGATTTAAGCCATTTGGTTGTAGAAGGTGCTCTCTGTATGTTATCGGTAGCAAGTGCTATGAAATGTGTTTGTGTGTGTGTGTGTGCGTGCATAGAACCTTTTCTCCCACATTTGTTTTTCATCTGACTAGAACGATTTTGCTAGTTCCTTAGTTTGCCACAGTCATAGGGGATTTCTGAGACTGCATTTTTCTCCTTCTGACGTTGATTTATTAACTGCTGTCATTCCGGAGAAATGCTGTTAGATTCCTGCGAGACCTTAGCTAACACTTAAGCATGAAACTGCCTAAGTGTTTAATTTGCCCCATCACAAAGTTGTTTGTTTCATATATTTATGGTGTATATGTTCAAATTAGGCATTGTTTCTTGCCCAATCTTCTTACTCCGCCCCCCCCCCTTTCTACAGAGTGGCCAAATTATTCATTTCCTGACTTTTTGCATGTTTATTTTGTGTTCAGCTCATCCCAGGAGGTTGTGACGTAGTAGTGGTCAGAGGTGGAATGCTGTACTCATGCTCTGCATATTACAGTGTATTTTTAAAGTTTAAATATAAAATGAGATGATTTCCCTTTAGAAGATCTATGTGAGCAATTCCAGAAACAGTAGGAGAGGGGAAATCCAGTGTGTGTGGAAATGTGCTTTAGCGCAATGAATTTAAGCAGTTTTCTTGGCATAGCTGAACTGAGGGAATAGAGAAAAATCTAAGACATTGTGAATTGTTAGACTTTGGTACATTGAGATCTTTGGAGGAAATTTGTGTCTGCTTGTGTGAGTGCAATCAACTTAAAATATTTATGTGGAAATAAAACCTTTGGCTTGAAAAGTTAGTTCATTTTTTATCCTTTGCTGTCCAAGGTTTTTTGAAAGTCAAGAATAATCATAGATTTATGAAAGCATTTATGATCCTGTATCATGGGTGGATAGGACGGAGCAACATAGGCTTAATTTGGGTTTTATCTTTCGGCTCTGGGGACACCTAGGACATTTTTATGAGTTTTAATTTCTTATGTGGGGAAATGGTATTGGGCAACGCAGAACCTTTGAGTAAGGCTGACATGTAAGGCTGTTGACCAGAGTGAGTTGGAATGACTTTGCTGCCCGTTGGAGATTTCATACAGTCAAAAGCTATGTTTTTGAGATTATTAAGATTTGTATCTGTGAACAGATTTAATTGGGATAGATCAATTGGGACAGATTTAATTGGTTTTCTTTTGAACAGTTGAGCCCCATATGGGGGTTGGAAGGCAGCAGAGAGGACCCTTTCAAGGTGTTCGTGTGAAGAACTCGGTGAAGGAACTCCTGCTGCACATCCGAAGTAATAAACAGAAGACGTCTGGCCAAGCTGTGGATGATCTGAAGGTAACACCTGTTTTTTTGTTTTGGTCTTGGGGGGAGGGAAGTTTTTCAGGATTGTTACTTCTGCTAAGCTAGGTCCCCTAAATTTCATCTGTAGACCACAAAGTCCCCAGTACAGAGAGCATGTGTCTCTTGCTGTCTATTCTATTTCTGTCACCTGTACTTAAGTACTTGGTACGTACACAAGAGAAATCTAATAAATAAATGAAGGCACTCTGGGGATAAGGACATAAACAGGGTTCAATTGAAATGGAACATTTTGACTAGAGAGAGAAAGCTCAAATGGCTTTATTAATATGAATTGACGAGAGAAAATGGGGATAGTTGCAAGATGGGATAAAAATTTTTTTTATTTTATCTTTTTTTTAGACAATATTTGCTTCCTCCCACCCCCTCAGTTTGAGTCCCTATAGAATTTCCTTCCCCGAGGCACCCATGCAGCATCACCACAGTCCCCTGTGCTCCTCCCTCCCTCCCTCTGATCCCTCTCCCTCCTCCTCCCCTGCAGTATGTCTCTGGTTTATAATTGTCTGTTTTTGCTTTGTTGTGTTTTGTACTGTTATTTTTTTTTTTTACACTGATGTCTTATTTGGTTCTCCTATATTCCTGTTATAAGTGAAACCATCCGATGATGGGATAAAAATTAAGATGAAAAATATTGTTAGAATAATTGTATCTAAGGCTTATGGGGCACTCTAGAGTGGTAGATATAGGTCTATTATTGATGTATATTAGGCAGGAAACCATTTTATGTAAACTAAATTGGAATTTTTTTCCTTATAGGCACAAGGTGTGAACAGAGAACAATTTATAGGTAAGAGTTGCTTTTAACCATACTATGAGGGCTTTAGAGTGGAGTAGCTTGTATGAATATGGGTAAAATTTGTAAAAATAAAATGAACACAGACTCCATGTTACCTTTCTGGCTACAGAATTGAAGAACGAGGTATCAAATAGTGGAAAAAGGAAAGGACTTGATTCATTGTCTGATGGACCATCTTGTAAAAGGACAGCTCTGTTACATACCCAATTTTTGGTAAGTATCTCACTGTTTTCCCCTGACTACCATTTGGAAATTATTCCAGAAATAATTTCGGGAGTATGAAATTTACTCTTTTTTTCCAGACACCACCTCAAACACCAACACCTGGGGAGAGCATGGAAGATGTTCATCACGGTGAATCCAAACAGGATAGCAGTGCGGATCTGCTTCAGAACATTATCAACATTAAGAACGAGTGCAGCCCAGTTTCCCTCAATACTGTCCAAGTTAACTGGGCGAGCCCTGTGGTAGTCCCTCAGAGCTCCCCCAGAGAGAACTGTCAAGACTTCCATGGAGGGCAGATCTTTGTTGCACCTCAGAAACAACAACCATTCCAAGTCAGCAGCAACCCGTACATGATGGATCAGGCTTCCATGTACCAGTATTCTTCACAGAACCAGAACATGCAGCAGCAGCAGGAGCATGTGCAGCAGTACACCCACAACCCAACTCTGGAATATAGTCCTTACTCTAGACCGTCTCAGTCCCCAAACTATGAACCAAACCTGTTAGATGGTCAGGGACCACAGTTCTGTGCAAACCAAAGTTTTGCTGCCCTTCTGAGTGGTCATGGGGAATCTGATAATATCACTGTTCCAATTCAGACTTCCCCCAGTGTTCAGCCACAAAGTGATGCCCATCTGCAGAACTTCAACATGATGCCACACGGGGCCTGTGAGGCTCTGGCAGGACATGATACGGGCTCTGTGCCTTTAAGCACTTCACTGCCATTCCAGAACCTCAGTGGAAATCCAATGACCACCACACAGTTAGGGAAGTCATTTTTTCAGTGGCAAGTAGAGCAAGAAGAAAGCAAATTGGCAAATATCTCCCAGGACCAGTTACTTTCAAAGGATGCAGATGGTGACACGTAAGTTTCCCTTTGTCTCGTGTACCCAGTTTGGTAGGCCATACTCATTGGATGTAGAAGACACATAATTTCTTTATAGTATACCAAATTAGACCTTACTAAGTGGCTGGCTAGCCAATATGACTAGGTAGAAGCTGCTATTCACTGATAGCTCATATTTCAGGAAAGAGTTTTCCTGACTGAACAAAGTATCTGTTTTACATTAATAAAAATCTGTCTTCTTTGAATAGCTGGTTTTGAAAGATCAGCATAGGTTATGGGTAGAACAAACAATAGATCTTGATTAATTGATCGTGATAAATAATTGATTTGTAGATTGAATCCTAATCTAGATTCACATCTTTGTTGCCTGGGGCAAATTATTTCACCTATTTATGCCTTAGTTTGTTACATGTAAAATGATACTACTTTCCTCACAGGGTTTTTTTTTTTTTTTCAAGATTTATTTTATTTATGCATACAAGACCTGGGGTGCAGGCCAGAGGTTTGGAGGGTGAGAGAATTCACCAGAGACAGAGTGGGGAGCAGAACAAACAGACTGACCGAAAGACACAGCTGAGGGGAAAAGTGGATGAGACAGGAGCAGTCTGTTATGCCATGTGGGTAGCTCCCTGGCAGTCCAGGGATAGAACTCATGCTGTAGTTGCTGCCTATAGCTTCATAGTGCTGGAGACTAAACCCCTTGTGCTCCCTCCCAGGGTTTTTATGAATGTTAGAAATAATAGATTTAAAGTGATCACCATGGTTCTTGGCATTCTTATTTCTGGTAGCCTACCTCATTCTGTTGCAACTCAGATGTGTTGTCAACCTAGCAGAAGACAGATTATGCTCTATCATATTTCATTTGTGTACACCAACATAACAAAAAAGGGACTAAAGGAGATTAAAAAAAATTAACTTAATGAAATCAGAAGTATTTATCTCTTTTCCTTGTTTCACAGGTTCCTCCATATTGCTGTTGCCCAAGGAAGAAGGGCACTGTCTTACGTGCTTGCCAGAAAGATGAATGCGCTTCATATGTTGGATATTAAAGAGCACAATGGACAGGTGAGAATCTTGACAGTGAAATAGTCAAGATGTGGTCCTGGTAAAGAGAATAATGACCAGGCTCATTTTTATGGGTAGATCATTTCAGAGCTCAGGACTACAAGAGTTTAGTTAATATTAACTTGGAGATATTGACTCTGCCACCATTAACCTTGAAGTTATTAATGTTAACTTTGTAGTTGTTTGACCAAAGGCTAACTGGGTATAATAAACCGCACCCTAAGCTTATTTTAGTTTCCTTGTGTTACAGTATATTGTTTATTAATAGGATTTATTTTTTCTATGTGGGTTTTCCCCTCAGTTTTAGTTTAGGTTCATATTCCTTGTTATGATAGTGTTAATCACTTTAAAAAAATATTTTTTTCCTCTAAATGTCCACAGAGTGCCTTTCAAGTGGCAGTGGCTGCCAATCAGCATCTTATTGTACAGGATCTGGTGAACCTTGGGGCCCAGGTGAACACCACTGACTGCTGGGGAAGAACCCCTCTACATGTTTGTGCTGAGAAAGGTCACTCCCAGGTGCTTCAGGTAAGGCACAGTAAGTCAGGCTTCTGTCAAAGAGACATAAGGGTTGAATATGAGAAGTTGGTTGTAGGTTGCCTGTTAGAATATTCAGTATGTTGAGTTGACTTCTTTAGTTCTTGGAATACTAATAGATAAGCATTTGTCTAGCTTGTCTTTTGCTAACAATGTCTGTTTTTAAATTTTGCAGGCAATTCAGAAGGGAGCAGTAAGGAGCAATCAGTTTGTGGATCTTGAGGCAACTAACTATGATGGTAAGATACTGAAACTTTATTGGGTGAAGAACCATTGTGAGAATGGGGCCTATTCATTTTCAGGTTATTAAGTTTCATACCAAGAAGGAAGGGAGTTAATTAAAGCTAAAACATTCTGTAGATAAAATGACTTGATGAGATACTTGACCATTGCTTTATTATACTTTTTTCTAGGCCTGACTCCTCTGCACAGTGCAGTTGTGGCCCATAATGCTGTGGTGCATGAGCTCCAGAGAAACCAACAACCTCATTCACCTGAAGTTCAGGAGCTTTTACTGAAGAATAAGAGTCTGGTTGACACTATTAAATGTTTGATTCAAATGGGAGCAGCAGTGGAAGCTAAGGTAAATTCACAGAAGTGTTTGGAGATGGGATGGAGGAGAAACATGGTCATAGTCAAAAACCTTGTTCCCTAGTATAGATTAAAACTGTTTTCTCTTTTTAAGTTAGAAGAGCAGTGATGCGTGGATAGTTAAGAAGCTTGCTTAATTTACTTTTAATTTGGATTATTACCCAAAAGTTGTAAATTAGTCTTTGTTTAAAAGAAGAAGAAAATGCTTGACATTGATACTATGTTGGCTTCCATTTTGATACACTGATAATAAAGGTAGTGCTTTTTGCTTCATGATTGATGGATCAGAGCTTTAATCTTGTTTTTTAAACTGGAAATAATTTATTCCCTTTTACTGTGAGGTCCAATTACTAAGTGTCTCTTATGGACAAGGCCCTGAATTTTAGGGGTGGAGATGGAGGGTGGAAATAGAGGGTGGAAATACCTAATTGATAAACTTCTTGGGTCCTTGGGGAATTTACTCTACCAGAAGTCTACAGAGTGGCTGTCAAATCTGGAAGCATAACATAGGATAAATGGTTTATTCCATTATATTACAATGCATATAAAACAGTATCATCTATATTCCCACATATTATGACTATCTAGTATGTAAGGATAGACTCATAGGAGGCAAATAGGCAAATTAGTAGAGAATTGAAGAGGATTCTCAATTGGGAGATTGAGAGATTCTGTTGAGTTTGATTAAGGAAGGTTTGTGGAAAAGAGATCATTCAAAATGAGACTCAAAGGGTGAGTCAGACATTAGAGAGGCAGGGTAAAGAGCATATCTTCATCACGGCATCTGGATATTTATTTCTTTTTTTCCTCTTGCCTTTGACAAGGATCGTAAAAGTGGCCGTACAGCCCTGCATCTGGCAGCTGAAGAAGCAAATCTGGAACTCATTCGCCTCTTTTTGGAGCTGCCTCATTGCCTGTCTTTTGTGAATGCAAAGGTACTTATAGAAAGCTTCAATAACCACAAGAATTAGAATGACCTTCATTACTCCTTCAGGTTTTTGAACTGTTTTCATGAAAGTCCCTCTTCCTGATGGGTGTCATTTCCTGTCTTTGTCTTCAGGCTTACAATGGAAACACTGCCCTCCATGTTGCTGCCAGCCTGCAGTATCGGGTGACACAGTTGGATGCAGTTCGCCTATTGATGAGGAAGGGGGCAGACCCAAGTACACGGAACTTGGAGAATGAACAACCAGTGCATTTGGTTCCTGACGGCCCTGTGGGAGAACAGGTGAGGACCACAGAAGGGAGGGGTGCTCAGTCTGAAACATAAAGGGAGATGAGCTTGTGCAAGACAGAGGCCACCTGGTGCACTTTAGGTGGGCTCTGTTACCATCTGGGCATCACAGGGGTCATTGTGGCACTTTGGAAGTTAATTGCTTCGTTTCCAAAGGAAGATTAAGAAATTTGAGGATTTATCCATGGACTGAAAATACTTAGAGGTCAGGTAGTCTTGTTTCTTCTTCCATGAGTTAAGCTTGGGTTTAGAGTAGATCAGCATGGTTTGAGGTTTGGCAGCTAATCAGAGGAGGTACTAAGGTCCCTGCAGATAGCAAGGAGACAGCATCTGAGTTTTGTAAGTGCTGAGCCTTCAAATACTGTGGGTATTTAATGAGTTTTCAGAATAGTCCCAGGCACATAGCAAGTTCAGTAAACATCAGCTGTTCAAGTTATTCCTAGCTACTAAGTGATAATAACAAATGGGAAAGTTATTAATGTAATTTAGAACCCGGAAGTATTGTATGCTTTAAACAAAATTATGCTTTACTCATCATATATTTGGGGATTGAATAGTTTCACATGACTGAATTGAAACAAGAACTGAGTCTTTTAAAAAGTTAAAATATTTCTGATGGAAATCTTTCTCTGGGGAAAATGAGGGTGATTGTGACTGTGAGGAGATCATTATATACTTTATTAACCAGAAAATAAAGTATGTGAAATATAAGAACTCATTTTGATCCTAATATTATAGTGATATATATTTGTAGAGCTTTTTATAACTTAAAATTAATCTCCTGGTAATTTGTAAAGAGTTCACTTGCATTATACCATTTAATAGTTACAAAAACTTGGCAACTGAGGAAATTGAGAATCAAGTAATGTTCTAAAGACAGGAACCACCTGGAGTTTGCTTCTACTTTCCTAATTGAGGAGTGCAGACCTGTTGTGATGTTGTCAGGGATTAGTGAGTGTGGAGAGCCATTTGACTGAACTGTATTGTTCTCAAATTACACTTGTTTCTGCTTTCATATTGTGTGTGTGTGTGTGTGTGTGTGTGCATGTGTGAGAGAGAGTAGGGGTCTTTGCCTCTACAATGGTTGATAAGTAAAGCAGCTATCAATTGTATCTTCTACCCCAACAGTCTTTTAATTTGCTGTGGGCTAAGAGATAGATAATATTTGTCAGACTAGGATATAAAATCAATCATTAGGTTCTGAATGAGCCTGGGAGCTTTCCTGTGATCTGTGAAGCTATGCATAGATGTTTTAATTCTTGGATAGCATGGCAGTTAAATTTTGATTCAAAGGGTATCCAGGATTTACTAGTGTGGATTCTGGATTTTGGGTTGTTGAGGCTGACTTCAAGACAGGTCAATGATTAAAATATACCATAATTTCTGCCTTGTACTAGCTGTTCTCACAAATAGCAAGAATAAAGATTAGGAAAAGAATATAATTCTTTTTTAAGCCTTTGGGAAATTTTCAACTTCAGATAGTTTTTAATGGAGATGCTTTACTTTCTTGCACCCAAAGATCATTATAGAGATCTATAATAAGCTTGAGAAGGAATTAAAGTATTTTTTTTTAAGTTCCCTTAAAATTTTGACATATACTGTTACTTATTTCTTCAAATATTTACAAGTTGACAGGAGTTATTTGGTGTATGTAAGAAAGGAATGAGACTCTGAAGGAAATACGGTATTTTGGCTGTAAAAAAACCTTACAAACCAATTTATTTCATTCCAGATCCGGCGTATCCTGAAGGGAAAGTCCATTCAGCAGAGAGCTCCACCATATTAGCTCCATTGACTTGGAGCCTGGTCGGCAACACTCACTGTCAGTTAGGCAGTCCTAATGTATCTGTACATAGACCATTTGTCTTGTATTGGCAAATGTAAGTTGTTTCTATGAAACAAACATATTTAGTTCACTATTATATAGTGAGTTATATTAAAAGGAAGTACGAAAAATATCTAATTCCTCTTGGCAGATTTTAGTATTTCATGCCCAGGTATCTGGGATCTAGACATTGAAATTTAATCTGAATGGTAAAATTGACTTCTATTAACAGTAGCTTTTGGTAAGAAAAGGCATTGACTTGTGTCATAAGGCATTGCTCACGAAGCTGTTGCCAGTTTAAAAGCAGGTAAATTGTAAACTTTTTTTTTGAAAAAGAAAAATGAAAGCATTTGAAAGGAGAAACATAAATCTGGATGTAGTATTGAAGCTTCATTTGACCTGATGCAGTACCTAGGCAGTTATTAGGTACTGGAAAGTCTCTAGTCATTGGACTAGATGAAAGATGCTATCGTTATAAATTTGATTTTTGTAAACTGTATATAATTGTTATTTTTGTCTTTTAAAATATTTGTATATATTTGGTTATTAACATGCCATATTTGAAATGTGTAAATCAATAAAATAGAAAAGAGCAGTGAATTGTCATTATCTTAAAAAATTATGTATATTCAAGGGAACTATAATAGTGTAACCACCCAACTAATGTCTGTAGATGAAGCAGATGGAGAGTTGTTCCCTTAATGACTGACAGAGCTCTGAACTGTAAATATGCTTTTTCTCATGCATTGAAATGAAACGCCATTTGCAGGGAATTGGATGCATTTAAAAAAGAACACTTCTTTTAGACTACTTTCTGGAACTTATAATTTACTTGCTCTGTTGGAACTTCGTTTTACTTTCATAGGAACAACAGAAAATTACTATTGAAGTGTATCTTACTGGTTTTCTGTCAAATAATCATAATGCAACATGATGATTTGTATTACCATTCAGAAAAAAATTAGTTTTTTTTTAAGTAACCTTAATATTAATTATTTTGCTTACCTCTGGCATATCCTAAAGAACCTATTTGCCTTTGATTGCACACTAATTCTTTGTAATAAATATGATTCATTAAAAACTTTTTTTTAATTGAGACGTCTCACAAGCAACTGACTGACTGATGATTTTTGTAACAGAGTACTTAAATCCTTTTTGAAAAGATACCCTATGGATCGATCACATTGTTTGACCCAGTATGTCTTGTGGACAAAAGTTAATTATAGTTATTTGGTACCTGTAAATATGACTGTGATTGTAAACCATTCCATTCACACAGAATATTTGATGCATGATTTTAAATAAAAATTAATTCATTAATATTGTTTTAAGGATGGTGCATTTCTTTTCCTAGTCCTGTATATTTCCCTAGGTTGAAAAAATATCATGAGTTACCAATCTAAATACCTCTAAATTAGCTAATATTTTTTAAATTTGCATTTTTTGAGAACAGGCTTTCTGTAGCTACAACAGTTCAATATCAGAAAACTCTTTGCCATGTTCATTAGAAGAGGTTTATTAGGTTCTGAAAATGTGGAAGTTTAGTAGATACTGTTGATTACTTAGAAGCTTTTATGCTAAAAATACTAATTCTTTATGACTATTTTTTTCATTTTTTATTTTGTGGGAGCAGTAAACATAAGAAAAACAATTTGGATATTACAGGATCATCCTGAGAAACATAAACATGGGAACAGCAGTAAATGAATCCTTTACTTTTCCAGTAAGCCATTTGTCATGTGTGAGAAACATCTCAACATCTCTGTCTGTATCAGTCAATTACTCCACATATATTCTGGTTTCTAATTCATAATCTCTTGAGAATTCGGTGAAAATCTAATTTTTTCCCTGGAAAAAAAATTCACCTATGCATTTTACATTTAAAGCTAATACTTAAACTTTTTTTAAAAAAAATAGAGCAAACATTTAACAAGTTAAGCAATTTACAGTCAGCATTTGATTTCAGTTTCACTTCTACATCCCAGTTCACAAGGTCTCTATGGTCCTTTCAGATAGTTTTTCCCAAGTGAGCTTGTGTGTCTCTTCTAAGTTCTCTCATAATCCATTAAGCAAATGCTTAGCAAGCGTGTGGGTTGTTTTTTTTTTTTTTTTTTTTTTGGTGTGTAAAACTATGAGGCATTCAAGGACGTAAAGCCTAATTTTTACCCTTAAATGCTTATGTGGAAGACATGGCATACACCTTATTAGATACCATAAGAAAGGGGAAGGAATACAAATTCAGAAGAGGAAGAATTTACATCCAAATGGGGAAAACTAGGGAGACTTCCAGGTAGAACATTGAACTGTATTTTCAGAAGAACTGATTTCAACATTCATAGGAGAGGAGAGAGATGTGAGCAAGACAAAGGAAATGAAATGAACGAAGGCAGTAGAATTCTGGAGGAAATCATGGGTGATTCAGTGTAGTCAGCATCCAGATGGCAATAAGTCTTGTATGTTCTACCTCTGGTAATATTTTTGTGAGTAGCATATTGAGAAACATCGTCAGGCCATCTGGGGGTTTGGCAGGAGGGTGTGGTGACTGCTTAGTGGTATCTGCCTCAGTGGGGTTCATGTCTTAAAGAATATGCATGACAAAAGCAGACTACACACTGCTGCAATCTCAGTGCCTAGCACAGTGCCTGGCATATGGTAGAAACTCATGCTGATAAAATGAGTAAGTGAATGTATCCCAATCTTGGGATCATTGGTTGTTGGAGAAAGTGGTGTTTTGAGCCAGAGTTGTATCATTGAGTACTAATGAATTAATGACTGGCATAGTTATGAAATTAGCCCTATAATTTAACAATGACATTGACCATATCTTAATGAGAAGGAGCACAGTTACACCTAGTTAAAAAGTCAGGCAGTCCCTCTTTGCAAAGGACTAACTAATGTTATAGTTTGGCATTTCACTAAGGAATTCCCTCAAGTGTCACAGATCACAGTCTTCCAGCTTTATTTGTTCATCAAATAATCTAACATTTACTACCTTTCTACACACACACACACACACACACACAGGGAAGATAGAATTCCCTCAAATTCTTATCTTTAATTAATGTCAACTTGAGCTCAGTATCTCTGACTTCCATTTTCTGATAACATCAGTTCTTCATTGAATGTGATGTCAGTGAGAAATCAACATCAGTTGCTGGCTGAGTTTTCCATGGTGCTTCTGAATCAGGTCTAGGTACAAGGTTGTATGTTGGTTATAATCAGACTATCTGATTTTTGATTTTCCTGTAGTCCCCTGGATTTGACCTTGAGAGGAGGGACTGTCTTATTCATCATCAGAGATACTGCACCTAGCATAGTATGTGACAAGTAGTAGACAGTCAATATATAGTTCTTAAATTAAATTTAATTTTTGGCTGCCTTTTAAATTTTCTCAGCACATTCTACACTCAGTGAATAAACATTTTGTCATTTGCATGAATCATAGGATTTAATTCAGAAATACTTTAGCTATATATACTCAAGCCTGGTTTCACTTTATTTTCTAATCATGAGAATATTAACCCCACTTCATCTTCGGGATCTGTGTAGATCCAGAAACGTTCAATGGATGGCACAATTCTAGGCGGAGGGAGCGTAGATTGCTCTCACTAGCTTTCTTTTTTTTTTTTTTAAACTTTTTTTTTTAATAGAGGCATTTTTTTTTTATATTTATTTATTTGTTTGTTTGTTTTGTTTATACAAGCACTGGGTACAGTCAGAAGCGCGGGAGGGTGAGAGAATTCACCAGAGCCAGAGCGGGGAGCAGAGCAGGCAGAAGGACCAAAGTACACTGCTGAGGGGAGCAGCGGGCGGCAGGAGAGGTCTGCGCGCCATGTGGGACCCTCCTCTGGTGGCTGGGGAGCAGCCAGGGATCGAACCGGCACTGCAGAGGCTGCGGGCAGCTTCGCAACCCAGCGCTCAACCGCTGCGCCACCGGGGAGGCCCTCACTAGCTTTCTTATGCGAGTTCTTTGCCAGTTAGTTCTATGCTCCCTGTTCTTTCCATCCCCTGCCTATCAGCCCAAGAGGCTCACGGGATGATCATAGCCAGACAACTAGTCTAGCTGCAGAATGCCCTAGCTTTAAGATTTCAGTGTTTGGTGGACATCAACATCTTTATGGCCTTTGTTAAATATGCAAAAATGCCTTGGCCCCACCCCAAATATCCTGAATCAGAATTCCAGGGTTTTCAGTGCTTTTGCTGTATGTAAAGTTGATTTTAATGTAATTTAAATGAAATCATTAGGAAATGCAGACTTGGGAGAGTGACTGTGGCTGGGATGTAGTCGGATGGTGGTAATAGAATGGGTTTCTGCAATGCCCCAGGGGGATGAAGCATCAAACTGATCAATGCCAACCACATGCAAAGCATGTTAGATCCTGTGTTATAAAAAACAGCTTTGAAGGGGAGATCCTTTTTCTAAGGTCATTCTGGTTTTTAATATTTAGGTGTACTTGTTTCTTTGGGTTATGTAACAAATCACCACAAACTTGGTGGCTTAAAGTAAGAATTTTATTCTCTCCCAGTTCTGGAGGCCAGGATTCTGAAATTGAAGTATTGTCCCCAAGAGCTCTAAAGGAGAACCTCGCCTTCCTTCTTCCAGTTTCCAGCAGCTTCATGCATTCCAAGATATCCATGGATGATACCTTCAAACTCTGCTTCCACCTCTTCTACCAATGTTGGTGTCTCTTCTCTGTGTATCTCTCATAAGGGCACTTGTTATTGGATTTATGACCCATCCAGATAATCCAGAATTATCTCATCTTGAAATTCTCAATTATGGGAACCAAACACACATGAAAGTGGGGCGAATAATACATGGAATCCCTGTGTGCTATTCCATGCAGAGAACACCTAACATGAAAGTTCATTTCAATATTTTGCCATTCTTGTTTCTTCTCCTTTATTTTTCTCTGGAATATGTCAAAGGCTACCCTAGTCATTGTGGAAAGTCAGCATGTATGTAGAAAGCAATTTGTGTTCCTCATGGCTTTCTAGTTTTTCCTCTGATCTCATTTTTCTCACAATCCAAAAATCCCCCACCATTTGAGTCTTATAGAAAGGATTACAAAGACTTAACATTGTTTATTGAATCAAATGCAAACTCTTGTTCTTGTTTACAAAGTCACCTTTACTTTAACTTCCCTGTCTGTCTAATCTTCCACTCTTCCCCAACTGATGTCAAGTGGATCTCCTCACTGATCAGTGATACATTGTTTATTCCTATCTCTACTAATGCTCTTGTTGTCCAAGTTCTGTGTATTTTGAGAAAACTCCGCTTTTTCCCCCAGATCATACTTATTGCTCCCTTTCCATAACCACTGGGATTTGAATGCAGTTCCTTTAATTTTAAATCTGGTTCTTTTTATTTTTATTTTATTTTTATAGATTTATTTATTTATTTATTTATTTATACAAGCACTGGGTACAGTCAGAAGTGTGGGAGGGTGAGAGAATTCACCAGAGCCAGAGCAGGGAACAGAACAGGCAGAAGGACAGAAGTACACTGCTGAGGGGAGCAGCGGGTGGCAGGAGAGGTCTGCGCGCCATGTGGGACCCCCGCCGGGGCAGGGGATCAAACCCATGCTGCAGAGGCTGCGGGCAGCTTGGTAACCCTGCGCTCAACCGCTCTGCCATCAGGGGAGGCCCCATCTGGTTTTTTTCTGTTGTAAGTCTGTCTTAATTATTTCAATATGGAAAGTGACTCTACTAGCATTTATTGTTATTTCTATAACTCTATTTTTTCTTTATTGAGGTAACATTGGTTTACAACACTGCTTATGATTTAGAACAGGTTCACACCTCCTAAATGTATGTCATCAAAAGCACGCCACCATCAAAGCATCCATAGTCCTTTACCCTACTTTACCCTATGTCATTGGGCCCCTTTGCTCCTTTGTTCCTACCTTATCCCTCCTTTCCCCTCTAGTAACCTGAATTCTGCAGTCATATTTCTAGGGTTTGTTGTGGTTTAGTTTTATCAATTCCTTTTTGTCTTCCTCCTTTTGATTTATTTCATTTAGCATAATCCCTTTTAGTTCTACCCATGTTTCAAATGACAAGAATTCATCTTCTTTTTGGGCCTCCCCGGTGGCGCAGCGGTTGAGCGCTGGGTTGCGAAGCTGCCCGCGGCCTTTGCGGCGCCGGTTTGATCCCCGGCTGCTTCCCAGCCACCGGAGGAGGGTCCCGCATGGCGCGCAGACCTCTCCTGCCGCCCGCTGCTCCCCTCAGCAGTGTACCTCGGTCCTTCTGCCTGCTCTGCTCCCCACTCTGGCTCTGGTGAATTCTCTCACCCTCCCGCGCTTCTGACTGTACCCAGTGCATGTATAAACAAAACAAGCAAACAAATAAATAAAACATGCCTCTATAAAAAAAAAATTAAAAAAAAAGAATTCATCTTCTTTTTTATAGCTGAATAGTATTCCATTGCCTATATATATACACCACATCTTCTTAATCTACTGCTCTGTTGATGAGCATTTAGGTTGTTTCCATAATTTGACTATTGTAAATAGGGCTGCAGTGAACACAGCAGTACATATATCCCTACGAATTAGTGATTTTATGTTTATATTCTATAAGTGATTTATAGTCTTTGGGTAGATAAGTAGGGGTGGCATTTCTGGATCATATGGTAGATCTATTTTTAGTATTTTGATGAACCTTCATCAAAGGTTCATCCATAGGGCCTGGAGAGTCTACATTCCCACCAACAGTGTATGAAGTTTCCTTTGTCTCCATACCCTCATCAACATTTGTTGTTCCTGCTTTTTGTTTGTTTTTTTAACATGGTCCATTTTCACTAGAGTATGGTGGTATCCACTGTGGCTTTGATTTTATTTTCCTGATGATAGATGATATTGAGCATTTGTTCATGTGTCTGTTGTACATTTGTGTGTCTTCTTTGGACTATTTCCATTTTTTTATTGTTGTTGCTGAGTTTTATCAATCCTTTATAGACCTTGGATATTAGGGAGCATTTATTTTTAAAAGGCAAAGTATATATATGGTTTAAAGAGAAACCAGAGTGTAGCACTTATTTTTAAAGACAAATAAAAAATGTCTGGTAGATAGTCTATCTTGGGATACAAATAATGTTAGTGATGCTGAACAGAATCTAGTATCAGTGTAGCAGGTAGAATTCTAAGATCTCTACCCCCGGTGTGCTCCTGTGATTATGTTGTGAGACAAAAGTAATTTTTCAGATGTAGTTAAAGCTTCTACTAGTTGAACTTAAGCTAGGGAGACTATTAAGGTGTACCTGAACAAATCACATGAACTATTTAAAAATAGAGAGTTTTGGGAGAGGAGGGAATAAAATAGAGAGTTTTCAGTTTACAGACGAGGAAGTCAGGGAGACTCTAAGCCTGAGAGGAATTTAACTTACTGACTTTGAAAAATGGGGGGCAAGAGTCATGATCCAGGGCCTTCCTTGTGGCGCAGTTGGTTGAGCACCGCACTGTGAAGCTGTCTGCAGCCTCTGCAGTACGGGTTCGATCATGGCCGGCTGGCAAGAATCCCACATGGTGCATCAGATCTCTCCTGACTTGCCAGCTGCTCCCCTCAGCAGTGTACTTCGGTCAATCTGCCTGTTCTGTTCCCTGCTCTGTCTCTGGTAAATCCTCTCACCCTCCCGTGCATCTGGCTTTTACCCCGGTTCTTGTATAAAAATAAATAGAATCTTTAAAAAAAAAAAGTCATGATCCAAGGAATGGAGGTAATTCCTGGATAGCCAGAAAGAAAATAGAATCCTAAGACGCACATGCCCCAAAAAACTGAATTTTGCAAACAAACTGAATAAGCTTGGAAGTGGATTCTTCTCCAGAGCCACCTGATAAAAGCCCAACACAGCTTTGTGATACCCCATGCAAAGAATACAGCTATGTCCACCCAGACTTCTGAGCTGGCGAACTCTGAGATAATAAATGGTGGTGGTTTAAGCCACTAAGTTTGTGGTAATTGTTGTGTAGTGATAGAAAACTAATATAACATCATACAGGGTTTGAGCTCAGTTACATCTTATGCATTTTTTTTGCTATTTTTTCAGTTTTATTGAGATATGCTTGATACACAGCACTGTATAAGGGAATCATGCTGCATAATGACCTGAAATAAATATACTTCCCAATATTGAGTTAACATCCATGATCCATGAAGTTACAAAAATTTTTGTTTTCATTGTGATAAGAGCTTTTCAAATCTACTCTTAACAACTTTTAAATATAGCAGTGTTAACTATAGTGACCATGTTGTGCTTTACCTCCTAAGTATTTATCTTATAGCTGGAAGTTTGTACCTTTTGACATTCACTCAATTACTCTTCCACCCCTAGCCTCTTGTAGTAGGCATGCAGTAGCTGGTTTTCTTCTCTGAGTTTTAGTTTTTTAAGATTCCACATATAAAAGTACAGACTGCTTCATAATTCACGTGTTATCTTTATACTGGAGCATGCTAATCTTTATCACTCCAGTTTTAGTATGTGTGCTGCTGAAGCCAGCACCCTGCTATTCTTAAGGCTCTAAATCAGTAAGGAAACTTTTCCAACAAATAGAGGGACTTGTCTTAGCATTTGTGATCATTGCCAGTTCTTGTCCATCAATTTTCCACTGCAAGTATTTATCTCCCAAGTATTTATCTGATAGCTGGAAGTTATTAAGATAGGAAAGTCTAGATTCTTTATGGTCTGTTTTCAAAAATGTCTGTAAGAGGGTCCTCGAAGGAGATTAGGACAGTTTTTGTGATGAGCAGTAGCACTGGTTTGCTCTGTAGTCAGGCTCTAAGCATTTGCTTCTACTATGAGAGACTGGGACAGATTTTGTAGCAAATGTACACCCTTAAGCTTTGTGTTAGTTAAGATACCACATGGTAAAACTAGTTTATGAAACAAATGTGGACACTTACTTCAAGAACTGCCAACAAATAGTTACTGAGAGTGCTTAGGAAAATGAGAACTAAAGTCACAATTTCTTCTGCAGCCTAGAATTGAGCTGATGGGCAGACTCAGCTTAACGGGCAGCTGTTTCTTCAGTCACGCACATTTAACACAAATGAATGATTAGCTGTTCACTTGGGTGCCTGTGTGTGATTCATAAAGAACTCATTCCTTATAAAATTTATTGCTGAATTACTCACTACCAGATGATGATGATGAAGGTAAGTCCTATAATTTGAAGGGTCATTAGACAAGTGTTCTTTTAAAAATCAACTCTGTGAGGTATCATTTACATACAATAAAATTCATACATTTTAATTATATAGTTCAATAAACCCATATACCCATGTAACTATCCCCACAATCAAGAGAGAGCATTTTCATCACCCCAGAAAGTTCCTTCCTACAGTCCCTCTTTGAAGTTAATCTTTGTTTATATGAAGTTGCTATGAACAGTCTTTGTGTGGATATGTTTGTACTCCATTTTGGTAAATATCTAGGCATATAGTAGCTGGCTCAGATGGTAAGTGTATGTTTAAAAGAAATTGTCAAGCTATTTTCTAAAGTAGTTGTACCATTTTTCATTCCCAATAGCAATGCATAAGAGAGCCAACTGTTCTTCACCTTTTTCAATATTTGGTATTGCCAATTTTTTTAAATACTAGTTTTTTTAAATGGATGTATAATGGTACTATTTTGTAGCTTTAATTTGTAATTTCTGATGAATTCTTCTTCTTGTGCTTATTAGCCATTCATATATCTTCTTTCATGGAGTATCTATTCAAGTGTTTTCCCCATTAAAATAAGTAGATTGCATTATCATTATTGAGTTGTAAGAGTTTTTAAAAATATTCTGCATATATTTTGTTAGATATATGTATTATAAAATTTCTCTATGACTTGCCTTTCTGTCATTAAGAAAATCAGTTTTGTCCCATTTCTTACCTTCTTTTTCTGGTTCTCTAATTACACCTATCTAGATCATTACTATTGTCTGATAGGTCTCTAAAAATCTGCTTATTTTTCCTCAATCTATCTTTCCTCTTTCACTAGTTTGGGTAATTTCTATACATGTCTTTGTATACATGTATAATTTGTACATGTATAATTTGCACTTTGCATAATTTCTATACATGTCTTTCTATACTGACTTTCTTCTTTCATCTATGATCTACTGTGAATTGTTTTTGTCTTTGTAGTTTTCAGTTCTAGTTTCCCTATAGCTCTTTCTGTAGTTCACCGTTAATCTCTGTTAAGATTTACTATCTTTTTCTAAGTCCATATTTTCTTAACTCTTCGTGCATAAGTACACACACACACATTTAATTCTTTGAACCATATTTTTAGTAGCTGTTTTAAAGTCTTTGTCTTCTAAATCTACCACCTCAGTAATGTTGGGCCTGGTACCTTCCACTTGACTATGAATCACATTTGCCTATTTTTTCATGCCTAGTAATTTTTTTAAATTGTATATTGTTGACGTGTTATATAGACTCTGGGCTTTTGTTATCTTCCTTTGAAGTGTTACATTTTCTTTTATTAGACAGCTCATTTACTGGTTTACTACCTGCACTTCTATAGACTTGTCTGTATGCTTTGCTGGAGTATGTCTTCGGACATTTCAATGTTTCCCAAGTCCTTCTCTCTTGGCAGATCTTAACTTCCAAATTTTCTCTTCTGTGCAGATATTTTAAAGGTTTGGTTTTAGACTTTGTTAGGGTGGGTCTAGAGTGGACATTAACCTAGGGCATGGTTCTAATCTTTCTGGTATCTTGGTTACAAGTGTGCTGTGTTAATAAGTTGATAACAAGGTTTTGCCACTCTGACTTGGCCAGAACTTCAATGTCCATTCAGACTGTTTGATATCTACTATCTCTAGTCTTCTCTTGCCTCTATAGCAACTGCTATTTGTATTTACTACAGGTTTCAGGTAGTATTACCAGGAACTTGTGTGTCTTAGCTTTGAGTCAAGGACTCATATGGAAACTTCTGCACAACATGAGACTCTCCCTTTTCTTTATCCCCAGCATACCTTCTTTACTTTCTGGTGCGTTGCCCTAAAGATTCTGACTGTTTCAGCTTTCCTGAGCTCTGTTTTCTGCTTCTTCAGTTCAGCAGGACCACTGTGCTCTCTTTTGTTGGATTCTAGCTTGCTAATTCCTGGCTGGGTAATAGTGCCAGATGGTGATCCAGAGATATCATAGAGCTGAATTTATTAATCTTTCCATTTCAGTGATTGCAATTTTGTGTTTTATTTTTTGTTGTTGCCCAGCGCTTAAAAACACTTACCTCATGTATTATCTCCAATTTTATTTACTGTGTCAGAAGGGCTAGTACAATATCAGTTACTCCATCATGTCTGGAAGTGAAAGTTTGCAAGGTGTGCTTTTAAGGATTAAATGAGGCAAATAGGAATGGAGTTAGCCAGAAGGGGTCCCAAAGCTTCTTTTTTGGGCTGAAAAGCATTGTTAATAGTCATGAATACCATCCTGTGCCTTAGGATACTGGCTCCATTCACAGAAATGAGTATAGAGGAATAAAGTATAGTTTCTCTATACTATTTCTAAAAATTGAATCTAATAGCATTTTATAAGTAACAGAAACTGGGTCTTTAAACATAATAGAATACTACTACTACCTTAGTATTATTGTTGAATAGGTAATATTCTAGTACTGTTCTTTAATAGTTCTTTATGTTTACTAACCAATTTACTCTTTGTAGTAGCTATATTCAAGCAATAACTAATTAGTACTTTAATATTAACTACTGATTAATAATCTTATATACAAATGAAAAAATTGAAGTAGAGTAGGTTAAATCATTTTTTTGAGGTGACATGTGATAAGTAGTAAATATGGGAAACCTATAGGAAAGTTTTTGCAAATTTGCATTGTAGAAATGTTATATAGCATTACATAGGGTCTTACAGAGAGAGAAAATATGTCAATGTGTGAGTGAGTGGTCAAGTTCACAAGGCTATACTGGAACACAGCTACGTCTGTTAGGATGTGAGAGTTCCTGCCTCAGAGTCTTCCCAATTTCTGTCCTTCCTCTTAACTGCCCCTCCTCACTTTCAATCAACTTCAACTTATCTTTCAGGGCTTAGTTTCAATATTACTATTTCAGGGACGCCTGTTATAGGCTTTCATAACGGGTTACTATTATTATTTTTAACTCATAATTGTAATTGAATTTACACCAAGTATTTACTTTGATGGATTTTCCCCACTAGACCGGGAATCCCATAGAGCCTGTTTCCCTCCATGTATTCAGCAGCGGTTTCTGGCATGGAGGGTGCACTCAGGGCTTATTTGCTGAGTGAATGAAAATCCACGAGTAAACAGCCTTCATAGATGGCTATGAATGATTTTGTCATTGAGGGTTGCTGGTTTTTTTGCCTATTTTTTTTTTTTTATATCCAAAAGGTCAGGTTTATTATAAAAAGGGAGAGGCGAGTAAAAGACACTTGCACAGGCACAAGTGGGTAGAAAGAGCTGTCCTGAGACAGGTTTGCTAAAAGAGAGGCCTGCCTCGCCACAGACGGCCAGCCTTGGGAGGAGAGCTGCCTCTGTTGCTTTGCAAAGGGAGAAGGTTGGCGAACAGACACACTCATATATATAGTCACAGTGGGACAGAAGGGCTGTTGCTGCCTTTCCTATTTAAAAATAAATAACATACAATAAAATTCATTGCTTTAGTATACAACTCTATGTGTTTATATCAGAATCACCCTCATTGGGTCATGTCCCTTGAATTCAATGGTGTTCCAGTTTCCCAAATTTTTCTGTATTTCCCAAATGTATTGTACATTTTTATGCCTTAATATTTCTGTTCATGCTACCCTGAGAGTCTTCCCTGACTTTATCTGTTCAGTGAATACTGACTTATTATTAGGCAACCCAGCAATTGCTTGCCTTCTTCCCCAAGGCCATTTGAATAGTTCCTATTTGGTCTCCACAGTTACCTATCTACCTACTTGCCATAATACCTGTAATTCCTTATTGCAAATCTATGGTCACACATTTGTCTCTCACTTACTAGTAGCAAAGCAAGCTCTTTGAGGCTGAGTCTAGTTCTTATTCATCTTTGACTCCTCAATGTCTGCTATACACTAAGTGCTCATAAATATATTTTTAGATTTCTTTATTTGGGCTTTCCCGGTGGCGCAGCGGGTTCAGCGCCACGCTGTGGGGCTGTCGCGACCTCCGCAGCACCAGTTCGATTCCCGGCCGGCCAGGGAGAATCCCACATGGCGAGGCAGACCTCTCCTGTCTCGTCATGTGGGATTTTCCCTGGCCGGCCGGGAATCAGTCCATCTGCCTGTTCTGCTCCCAGCTCTGTCTCTGGTGAATTCTCTCACCCTCCTGCAACTCTGGCCTGTATCCCAGCTCTTGTATAAATAAAAATGAATATTAAAAAAAAAAGATTTATTTATTTAAGCATACAAGAACTGGGGTGCAAGCCAGAGGTGCGGGTGGTGAGGATCCACCAGAGACAGAGTGGGGAGCAGAAGAGTAGAGCAGATCTACTGAAATCCACTACTGAGGGAAGCAGCGGGCGAGGCAGGAGAGGTTTGCTGCGCCATGTGGGTAGTTCCCTGGCCAGTGTGGGATCGAAATCATGCTGCAGTGGCTGCTGATAGCTTGATAGCGCTGTATTTAACCCCTGCACCACCAGGGAGACCCCCTCAATAAATATTTTTTGAATGCATAAATGCATAACATTTTTACTGTATTATTACCTGAGTGCTTTACCAATTTTAATAAATCTTTAAAAAATTTATCAATATTTTTGTGTCCTAGAAATCAGGTGTGCTCCCATTTCATGAAAAGTTAATGATCCTATTTTATGTGTCCATTTGAAGTTTTCATGAGACCTCTATCAGCCACTTACCATGTATCTATCTGTGTGTTGTTTTGGCCAGTTGGCATTGTTTCAACTGGTCTTACTGGCGGTTGTCTGCTTGCGTATAGAAACTCAACTTGCAACTGTGGAAGTAAAAAGGGAAAAACAGGGGATGTTGAAAGTGAACATGAATTTCCCATTAGTGGCTAACTGGCTTTGAACTTCCTCTCTATTGAGGCTCAGAGAAGTCAAAGCTCTCTCTGGCTATCTCAGGCTCCAGGACACAAAGTCATTTAACTCTTTATCAGTTGTGTTCAGTGTCATATTAATCTTATGGACTTTCACCCCAGTGATCTTAGTACCAAGGGGTTTGGATTCAACACATTTGCCATGTAAGTGGAGAGGTAATCTTTCCTTGTGATAGTGAAGACATCAAATCTCCTAAAAATATTCTAATTATGTCATTTCATTCTGAAAAAAAAAAAAAAAACAACACAAAACCCTAACATAGAATATGATTCTTAGTATGAAGCAACCACATTTGTGACAAGCCAGGGGTTTATCAGGAGTGTGGCGGGAGGTCCGGGGAGGGAAGGGAGGACACAATCTCTAGATTTGTCTTCATCTCCTTAAGGCTGGAGTTAGGGTCTGGGTGGGGTCTGCCTCCTCCTTGTTGAAAGCTTGCTAGTATAAGCTTGGAACTCTTTGGAAAGGAAACTGTCATCTCTTAGGACAGTCATATATTCTAGAAAAGATCTAAGTTTTTTTTTTTTTTTTTAAGGTTTATTTATTTTATTTATACAAGCACTGGGTACAGTCAGAAGCGCGGGAGGGTGAGAGAATTCACCAGAGCCAGAGCAGGGAGCAGAGCAGGCAGAAGGACCGAAGTACACTGCTGAGGCAGGCAGCGGGCGGCAGGAGAGGTCTGCGCGCCATGTGGGACCCTCCTCCGGTGGCCGGGGAGCAGCCGGGGATTGAACCGACGCTGCAGAGGCTGCGGGGGCAGCTTCGAGGCTGCGGGCAGCTTCGCAACCCAGCGCTCAACCGCTGCGCCACCTGGGAGGCCCGAAAAGATCTAAGTTTTAAAGAAAGTGTTTGACACTGTGATTCCAAATTGTTCTATCACCAATTTAGGCTTCAGGGATGCTTCTCAAACTTGTATTTTCCTAAGATCAGCTAGGCAGTTTGTTAAAACAGACATCCCTGGTTTCTACCCCTGGTCATTCTGGTTTGAGTGGAACCTGGGAAGTTAAAAAGAAGAACAAACCCTTCTCTTTCCTTGGAGTGTTGCAGCTGAACAGAGTAAAATGATCATTCTGAAAGGAACTACCAGCATTCTGAATTTGTTGACAAACCAGTACACCTAGATAAAAACAGGTTCCTCCAACTGGGATTTTTCTGTCTCAAACCTCATCTATTTTCAATGTCTGGAAGTCCATTTGATCATGTGGCAAACACATATGAGCAGAGAGCAAAGGTAGCACTCGAGAAGGCGTCATGGTGCTGTTCAGTGGAATGCTTGCTTATTACAGCAGAATTTAAGTTACGTTTGTGAAATGAGTTGAGGAGCACTGCTCTGTGTGGTGGGGTGGACTGAGCTTGCATCACTGCATCTTCCCGCTCTGACTTACACCATGGTTGTGAGGGTGGTGCCAACCTAAAGTTTGGACATGGTGTTTGTACAAGGAGGGTAGAGGCAGAGCAAGGATAAAAGATGCATAGCTGCTTAAAGAGGCAAAGACTTATGGACATACTGTCTTTTAACCTGTTTTCTGCTATGAGTTGAATTACAAAAGGTTGGTTCAATTCAACAGGTTTGCTTCAGGTCTCTAACAGGCAGGTTACGTCTTAGGTTTTTAAAAGCACCTTTCTGCTGTTTAAGCTCTGGAATTAATTAGTGGTGTCTAGTGGAGGGGTGGTGGTTGAATAATGACTAACTTACATAATATGGTTGACTAGCATGAACTTTCCAGAGAGAGCTTTTAAGCAACCATTTCCCACATGCTATTTTGATCCTGCAGAATTAAAAGGGTGGGGGGAAGGGGAGGGTACAACAAACCTAAGCCTTGTGTCAGGCTGCAGAAAAGATTCAGCATATCTTAATAACCTGAATGTTACCTGTTCCCAGGACAGGGGATTACTGTAGTTCATGAAACTGACAAAACAATTTTCTATCAACTATATCCTCACTTCTGGGAGTGAAGGAATTGGTAGAAATTGTACTATTCTTAACATAATAAGATAAAATTACATTTAGATTTGATAAACAAATGGCACAAAAATCAAATCAGAGACTTATGGACTATAAGGAAGAAGGAAACTTAGAGGTATTAGATTCAGCATTCTGGAATTATCTTTTTCATTGAGGTACCATTGGTTTACAATAGTATATACGATTCAGGGAGTCAAGTCACCTTTCCAGATGCATGTTAATCCACCACACTCACCACCAAAGCACCCACCGTGCTTCTCCATAGATCACTGGGCCCCCTCCCTGATTTGTTCCCACCCCCCAATCTACTTTTTCCTCCCTTTCTAGTAGCCTCAGTTCCATGGTCATATTTCTAGGGTTCACCTTAGTTTAGTTTTGTGAATTCCTTTATTTTGATTCACTGTATCCTCTGGAATATATGGCTTCATGTTGACAGAACAGGATAATACTTTAAAACATGCAGACCTAAATCTTTTTTTTTGTTTAGATTTTAAAAGGACAGGTATATTAAGAAAAAGAGGCAACTGCATTGTCAGAGATGGGCATGAGAGTTACCCAGACCCAAATCTTATCTTTTCTGCAAATTAACACTTAGTGATATTGTAACAGGGTGGTCCCCAGGGAACCCCCCCCTTTCCTGGGGACCACCCTGTTACAATACTGCTACAGGGTAGGGTGAGGGGCACCCCAGAACCCCCAAATCTGCCTACTCTAAATAGGTCCTGCCACTCACCGCATCAACACAAAACATACTCTAGTGTGTAAGACCTTTAATGAAAAGGAACAATAATAAAATTGATGTGCAACAAAGACAAGAAAAAGAAAGTTTTAAATCAAGCACCCAAAGTTACCCATGCTCTTGTGAATAACTGCCCAGCCAAACAGGGTTGGACCAAAGCAGGACCACTGAGGCCCAAAAGTTTGCCCCAAGTCCAAGGCACCTCCTGATGGTGACACATAACAAAGGGTCAGAAATGGCCAGATAAGTCTGGAAGGAAAAGAGCAAAAATCATGATAAATGCTGCCATTATTAACCTCCTCAGGGGTCTCTCACCCACATCTGTTTCAAGTATCTCCTTTTTCTATGTCCCCAAGGTCCCTGGTTCAAGTCCAGGCTGAGAAGCAAGTGCAGCTTCTTCACAAGCCTCCTGCTCCATGTGCCTCCTCCAGGTCTCCTCGCTCTCCATTCTGCTTCCTCCTCCAGTCCCCTTTCCAGCTTCTCCTCCTCCCTGCTCAGCTCCACCCTCCCTTGGGTGGGGCAGGAAACCAGGAACCTCCCCTTTCCCTGGGGACCCCCCTGTTACAAAGCCGGGCAATAAGGAGCACTAAAATGGCTCAGGAGGGCCTCCCCGGTGTCGCAGCGGTTGAGCGCTGGGTTGCGAAGCTGCCCGCGGCCTCTGCAGCGCCGGTTCGATCCCCGGCTGCTCCCCGGCCACCGGAGGAGGGTCCCACATGGCGCGCAGACCTCTCCTGCCGCCCGCTGCTCCCCTCAGCAGTGTACTTCCGTCCTTCTGCCTGCTCTGCTCCCCGCTCTGGCTCTGGTGAATTCTCCCACCCTCCCGCTTCTGACTGTACCCAGTGCTTGTATAAAAACAAAACAAACAAACAAACAAACAAATAAATAAATAAAAAGCATGCCTCTATTAAAAAAAATTAAAAAAAATAAATAAAATGGCTCAGGACACTGCCTAATAGTTTACCCATAACTGTCTGGGTTCTTCACCATGCAAAATTACAAGACCGCTCAGATTCAGGGAACAAAAAAAATAATGGGATTATTTAAGAAACAAAGGAAAACAAAGAGTCACCGAGGCCACAAGTCGCCATTTATCTCACCCAAAGCAGCATCCAGCGCTTTGAAGTAAGCAAAAGGTGGCCAAGATGGCTTCCTCCTGCGCTGCGGGCCTGGAGCACTTGGCAGCCAAACGGGATGCAAGTATGAGGACCACAGCAGAAGACACCACAGGAGATGCTCGCCAGAGCTGCCGAGCAGTGTCCCCAGCGCCAGGCACACGAATTTGGAAGCAGCAGCTGCAGCGGCCAAATGCTCAACAAGTGACGCAAACTCACGTGCGGCTCAGCCAGGCGTCTGCTCTGGGTCTCACGGTCCCCTCCAGGCTATATGAGCAGCAAAGCTGGGAACAGTTTCAGTTGCTCACGACCTGCAAAGCTTCTGAACTTTCCTTCTCTGGGGTTGGCTGCTGGACGCTGCTCCAAGGCCTTCGGAGGCCGCGGCAGCCTCTGGGACATGTGCATGGCGGGGGCAGAAATGGCTGCGCCCAGGATGCTGAAGCCCTGAAAAAAGCTGAGCCCTGGGGGCTGCTTCTGCAGTTCCTCGTAATTCCTATCAGTCTCCACCCCCACCATACTTTGTCCGTATTTCACCTGCGGCCATTCATCCTCACCGGCCCTGCCTCCAGGGGATGCGCGGTAACAGCCCTTGACTTCAGCCTTGGTGACATTAGTAAGTACCTTTAGCTTGTTTCATTTCCTTCACCTCTGTGTGGCAGGACAGTTATTGCTTCCCCTGAACTCTTTTCTGAAGTCTTACTTTCATCCTTCTGGCCCCAACTCTCTCCACAATTTGGCAAGCTCCTCTCTTGCTCTCCTGCCCTATGTAGATCTCTCTCTCTCTATCATCTATACAAGCGCTGGGTACAGTCAGAAGCGCAGGAGGGCCAGAGAATTCACCAGAGCCAGAGCAGAGAGCAGAGCAGGCAGAAGGACCGAAGTACACTGCTGAGGGGAGCAGCGGGCGGCAGGAGAGGTCTGCGCGCCATGTGGGACCCTTGCTCGGCGGCCGGGGATCGAACCAGCGCTGCAGAGGCTGTGGGCAGCTTCACAACCCAGCGCTCAACCGCTGCACCACCGGGGAGGCCCTATTTATATATTTTTAAAGATTTATTTATTCGAACTGGTGTACAGGCCAGCTATGCGGGAGGGTGAGAGGATTCACCAGAGACAGAGCGGGGAACAGAACAGGCAGACTGACTGAAATACACTGCTGAGGAGAAGCAGCGGGTGAGACTGGAGAGGTCTGCCGCACCATGTGGGCTGCTCCTCAGCTGGCAGGGATGCAACCGGTGCTGCAGAGGCTGGGGACAGCTTTACAGCCCTGTGCTCAACCACTGCCTGCGCCACCAGGGGAGGCCCGCCCTGTGTAGGTTTAATTGGAAGAGGTATCCTGAGTTGGTAACTTCTCGCCATGATAACAATAACATATAAACCTCTTTACAAACTGATTTTGCATGCATGGTTTAGTTTACTCCTCCCAATAACCCTGTGTGGGCAGGTTATCTCAATTTGGAGAATGAAGAAATTGCGGTCAGGAGAAGTGGCAAAGCTAATATCAGATCGTGACATGGTTCATCTTATCTTTAATAATCCTCTCCTTTATCTTTTGTACAACATCATCTCCTTTGCAGAGGAAATGCTCCTATTGACTGGTGAGTCCAGTCATTGGTATTTTAGGTCTTGATTCCAGGCATTGTTTTAATTAGGACAGTGCTTTATGGCATCTCTTGTGTTGCTGGACGTGTATGTTAGGGCAGTCAGAAAAGGGAAACTGTCTTGTAGTTAAGAAACTGCTGAGTATGAAAAAAAAGAAGCAGGAAATGTGTTATTTAATACAAAAAAGGATATTTGCATTACTGAAAGCAAACGATTTGAATAATTAGGAGACTACAATTCACATGAGTCTACAATTTTGACAGCGAGATTCCCTGAAGGCTGTTCTAGAATCTTGCTGAGCAACTCATGATAAAAAATGGTTGGAAAAACAAAGGCCATTCTACCTGTTCCCTGTTGTGATAATGAGACAAATTTTAAGTAATAAGGTACTATTTAAAGAGTTGTACTTTTCCACTGCTGATTTTCCTCAGTTCTAGAGAAACAATATAGGACACTTAGACTGAAGCCTACGGAGCTGCAGCTTTGGCTACATAAATTATTTAAACTTTTTGATCCTGAAAGACTGGTAAATATTGTTCACTTTTTTGTCATAGAAAAAGCCTGGATATGAATAATAGCAACATTAACATGGATGTATAAATACCTACAAATACATACATATAAACACAACATTATACAGGTATGTATAAAATATAATATTCTATTTATAACACATTTACTTTCCCCCCATAGTATTGAGACACAGGGCAAGCTAGGAATTATGCAGTTTTAGGGACAGTGCAGGAAGGGGACCTCTGAAGAATTTAGGGAGGCTTCAGAGATAAGGACAACCAAGGGAATGTAACCAATTCCACTAGGAAGCACAAACATCCCAGAACCACGGACAATATTGTTAATGATGGTCACCTGGTTTTCTTCAGGTGATAAAGGGAGGTAGAGACTAGAGAAATGGAGAATGGTTTAATTTATGGACAACTTAGAAGGGCAGCTGTTTAACTTCAATGCAGGGATGCCCATCCAGAGGACTGAGCCATAAAGATAAAGATGTAACAAATGGGGAAAGAGAAAGCTGTTAGATAAGGAATGTGAAGATCCCCCACTCAGTAGCAAATTAAGTGAGACAGATGAGAACTAACCAATCACAAAGAGACTGGTGGAGCTTTAGAATAATGAGGGAAAAAAGGTATATATTCCCTGAGATACAACTCCATTTTGGCTTCCTTGCCCCTCCCAGGCCTGGTTTCCTGGCCTGGGAGTCCCACTTTATTTCTGTTCTTTTTCTCCTCAATAAACTTTTTCTTTCTAAACAAACCTGCCTCTTCTCGCTTGCTTGCCTGAGAGTCTGCGAAGTTCCTGCGGTGGCTTCGTGAGACACCAACCTATGGGGGTCTAGTGGCTGGGGCTCTGCGATGCCCCTGCAGCCTGGGATCTGTTCCTGGCTGGGAAACTAGGCCTGACAATTCCGGTATCAGTATTTATTACAACTGAAATTCATGCTTTACATTAATAGAATTGGGCTAGGCAGGTGATGAGGGAAAAGGCAAGTTCTATGGTGTTTTATGATTATTTTGCAAGTGAAAGCCATTACTTTGGTTTTGGTTGGTAACCAAATGGCAGATACTTTTATCTGAAATATAAGAGCTGCTAGTTGCCAATGGAGAGCTATGAAAGCTTTCACATTCAACACATTACTTTCCTCTTCTTTTACTCTTATCTCTATCTGATATATATGTATGTATATATATGTATATATGTGCCTTTCTATACAGATTCACACACACTTTATATACATTGTATACTTTATATACATATCCATTATTGATTATAAAGTAATATGACATAAATCTTTTTGCCAAACATAATACTGAATTTGTGTATGCCAGTGCAGGCTGTACCCATCAAAAGGACTGTATATTTCTACTTTACTGCCGTTTTCAAGTTTTGGGGATTTAACTTTTTGGGAACCTTTGTTTTTTCTACCTTCAAGTGTATTAGGTTTTAATCGTTAGAGTAGAATTGATTTTTAAAACAGTTGAAAGTCATTTGAAGTCAAGTGAGGTGGATGACCAGACTGAGTAACATAAATTGTGCTAAAATAAGCTGAGAATAGCCTACCTGAAGAGTCCCATATCTTATTGCTCCAATTTCTTTTGTAAAAAACTACGAGATGCAACTTTTAAAAACTGTGCCTGGTTAAGTGATTTTCTGATTCTAAAATCTTCTCAGGTAGAGTCAAAAGTTAAGGTCCTGCCTGATTAAACTTGAACTAGCTCTATAGAATTATTTCTTATGATACTTCCATTAACTTTGGTTATGTGAATTACTTTACCTTCTGTAGGGTAAGGTGAAAGTATCAGGCTTTTCTGCCCTCCAACCATTAGGATAGATGAGGGAACCCTGTGGTCCTGAATGCAGGCCTGATGGCGGGCACCTGAAGTGGGTACACCTGGGCTGAGAGGCTGGGTTTCTAAGGGCGGCGTGGCGGGGACGCCAGCAGAAGCCGAGAGAAGAAGAAGAGAAGCAGAGAGAATGCCAGAGAGCCCAGATAGAGTGAGGATTTGCTGGGGGCTGGGAGGACTGCCATGTGCTCCTGCCTGTCATGTGCCTGGTAATCCCAATAAAAGACCTGCAAAAGCCACTGAGGACTCTGACTCCTCCTTTATCCGGTCTGCTGGATCAGAAAACCTGCACTGTGGCCCATTCCTGACCCTACACCTTCCTTCAATACTTACCAACTTTGCCAATATCATTCTTTTTTTTTTTTTTTAGAGGCATGTTTTATTTATTTATTTGTTTGTTTGTTTTTGTTTATACATGCACTGGGTACAGTCAGAAGTGCGGGAGGGTGAGAGAATTCACCAGAGCCAGAGCCGGGAGCAGAGCAGGCAGCAGGACTAAAGTACACTGCTGAGGGGAGCAGCGGGCAGCAGGAGAGGTCTGCGTGCCGTGTGGGACCCTCCCTCCGGTGGCTGGGGAGCAGCCGGGAATCGAACCGGCGCCTCCGAGGCCGCGGGCAGCTTCGCAACCCAGTGCTCAACCGCTGCGCCAGCGGGGAGGCCCTGCCAATATCATTCTTTATGGATTAGCCTTTCCTCCTTATTTTCTTTGATTTTTGTTTATTATCCCTTCATTTTAGAAAAGTTTTAAAATGTGGCCCTTTTCATTCTTGCTGAGTTCCTACTTGTCCTTCATGATCTATACAGTGACAATTCCCGTATCTACCCAATTGTAAATTAATTTCTCTGAGCTGCCTTAGAATTGTGTTGCCTTCTATTTTGTAATTTAAGTACTAGATTCTAAGTTTTTTGTTTACATGCTTTCAGTTTTGTAAGATTATCATCTAGCCCAGTTTTGTCTGTTAAATGGGATAATAACAGACATATATTCTTCCCCACCCCTTCATTTATTCACTCATTCACCTATTGAACAATGATATATAGGTTAACAAGAATGCATTGTGCAAGTAATGAATATGCAAACATCCATAGGATGGCTTTCTTGTTCTTGTGGAGTTCACAGCTTGCTAGAGGAGCCAGTGACATAATGAAGTTATCTCAAAGCACTCAAAAAATTCTGTTTCAGAAGTACAGGGTTAATTTGTGACTCAGAAGAGAGAGTAATCAATTCTGCATCTGGGTGATGGAGGACAGCTCCATAGGTCATAAGACAAATAGACATATTTATCAAAGCACAAAATAAGTGTCACCAAATAGACAAAGTTCAAAAGGGCATTCCAAAGGGGAAGGTATAAAATGTATGGGAAAGTATTATATATCATTAGTCATTTTCAAAAATTCGAGATCTAGAGGGTAACGTTGTTAGAGAGAGGGGCAGAGCATTGTGTACTATGCAGAGGACGCTGGGCTTTGTGTAGATGGAGAGAATCTCCAAATTAATGAAATCACAGAGGTAACAGGATTGGATTGTCATTTGGAAAGGTCTGGAGCAGTGGGGAATGAACTTTGGAGGGGCTTGGAGAGGGAGGATAAAGCAAAACAAGATGAAGGCTATCTAGCTATTTGGTAAAGATTCTAATATGAAAACCCAGGTGAGGATTGAAGGACTGCACTAAGGCAGAGGAAGAAAGGAAATAGAAGTCTGGGTCACCTCTGAAAGATATTTAGGGAACAGAATGGACAGGACAGACAGGATTTGTGGTTATGTTTTTGCATGGATACAAGGATCAAATGCAACAGTATTGTGTTCTTTGCTATCTAGAACCTTCTAAAGAACTGTCTTCTCCTTGGAGCACTACCATAAGTCTTCCTCCATCATCTAGTCTCTGTATAAAAGAGGACTAATCACAATAGTTTGGAGAGAGGTTGCTTTATTAATTCTCCACAAAAATTGATATCTAGAGGAGTGTAGGAGAGTTGTTGCATATGGCAACATCAGAACAAGAAGATCCTGCCAGTTTCTCATGACTATTCACAGATGGGGTAATGGGTCCCTTATTACTCTAACTCAGGAAAAATACAGGATTGACAACATATTTAGATAGTATGGATTCATCAGGTGATCAAATATTGGAAAGAAGAAAAAGCAGAAATATAAAATGGAGTTTTGTGTTGAATTATTTGCAAGAGTTTGTGGGAAATGAGACTGGAGAAAGAGGCAAGGACTGGAGGCTTTTGGAGGGCTTTGAATTTTATTCACATAACTTTGTATATATGAGGGAATGTATATTTGGACCCCCCCAAAACGAGTCAGTCAAGGAAGAACCAGGATCAGTTTGTAGAAATACCCAAGGATGTGTGCAGGGTGAGTTGTGGTCCACAGCAAGTATAGAGAGGGTAAAATTTGGAGTCCTTGTTTGCTCTAAGAATAGATCCGATAAGGGTGTTAGCGTTCTGTTGCTCTTCAGGTCTCTGAGTACTTATTCTGGGATCCCACTGTGAGCATGGTGTCTATTCTTCATGACCTTGTCAACTTTCATCACATAAGCCTTCTTCAGACTGGCCTTTCAGCTCTAGCCTGAGAATCACTGGTACTCGCCCCAAGTGGGAGGAGGAGAGAACAGGAGTTTCAGTGGAGTTCCATTAATCACCAAGGAGAGGCAGCTGACTATAAAACCCACACAGAGTGTGAGCTAGGTAAGTTTAAAAGTGTGGCTGAAACCGAACAAACACCTTACTCTAATTTTGCCCTCCCTACCCTTGGGGGAAAATGAGTCAAGTAGGGATTACTCAAGTAGAATGTTGGGGCACTCTGGTTCTTTATGAAGGAGGTCCCTTGGTCATTATTAGGGAGAAAGGAAGTTTTCGATGGGGTTCTGGATTTTTCTATAGTTTCATATTTATTTTTCTATTTAATTTTCCTATTTGGATGACTCCATTCTGTAGCTTTCTTTCTTTCTTTTTTTAAAGATTTATTTATTTATTTATACAAGCACTGGGGGACAGTCAGAAGCGCAGGAGGGTGAGAGAATTCACCAGAGCCAGAGCAGGGAGCAGAGCAGGTAGAAGGACCAAAGTACACTGCTGAGGGGAGCAGCGGGCGGCAGGAGAGGTCTGTGCGCCATGTGGGACCCTCCTCTGGTGGCCGGGGAGTAGCCAGGGGTCGAACCGGCACCACAGAGGCTGCGGGCAGCTTCGCAACCCAGCGCTCAACCGCTGCACCACCGGAGAGGCCCTCTTTAGCTTTCTTTTTAATCTAGTTCTCTTTAATCTAGATCTCTAGAAATCAGTTCTCTTATTCAGAAAACCTATCTCTGTCTACATAATTCATAGATCCTGAAACTTTGTCAGTGAACTTATTTTATATTGAAAAGTTAAGTCAGCACAAAGAAGCAAGACTTAAATGTGGTAGGTTTACTGTTTACTGAGGGTAGAAAGACAAATTCAATAATCTTTGTTGATGCCGTCATTTAACAATCTGGTTTGAAAGGATCTTAATAGCTCTAACTTGATCTTTCTGGTGCTGTCAGCAGCAGTTGCTTTGACTGTGGACTTACAGAGCAAAAGGATCTCAGCACCTTCTCAGGCTGCCCTTCTGAAAATAAGAACTGAAATCTCCCATAGTGGTCAACCACTATTCATAGTTCACTCTCCTGCACAAAGCAACTTTTACCTTTTTCTCATAGTAGAGAAGGGGGACAAACATGGCTGATATCACGAGCACAGCAGCCTCGCTTGTGGCAAACAGCCAATGCCATATGTTAACAAGCATCACTCTTTGATGGAATTTGCTGCCTTTTGCAAATAGTTGCTGTGTCCTTTCTTTGCCCCTTGCCTTTCTTTCTCTTTAATCCATTCCTCTAATGCATTCCAGTTAAATGTATGACTCTAATTGTTACCAATAGTAGCATAAATTATTGACTCTTAAGCCACTCCCAATGTGGAACACAAAACACAGCCCATTTTTTCAAGATATCCTTTCCTTATATATAACTGGCCACTGAAATACAGAAGTACTACCTTTTCTCTCTCTTGCTTTTTGAGTTTTGGATTAAGGTCCAAGTTTCCAAGCATTAAACTTTGGCAGATATTTTTCTCCCTTTCTGGTGAGGCTCTACAGGATCTGGCAGAGAGGGAACATCCTCCCAAATATCCTGGCAACACGAGATTCCCAGAATTTTCTCCATTACTGCTTGGACTTAAAGGGCTTAGTCCCCTTGCTACTAAAATGATTGTCTAGATTATCTTACAATAATAGGTTGGTCACATTTCAAGATATAGTTTTGAAATATTATCTCTCTTTGTGACCTTTCTTCCTCCTCTAGAATAAGTGGTGGGCGGTGGATGTGGTGCAGCAAAGTTTAAGAGGAAAAGGTGGGCTGGGTGGATGGAATTATTTCTTTGTGTGGTTGGCTCTCACAGCTTTTTATGGTGGTTTTGTTTCTACCCTTATAGACCTGTTTTGACCAACTCCTTTTCTACCTCTTCACCTGAAACCCTCAAAAACCACAGCTACAGTCAAATAATTAAATACCTGAAACAAAACTGCCTCTGTGTGAATGTTCTTCTCTGGTCATGCCATCCCTGTGAGAGCCACCTCCCTCAGCAGGCCTCAGTGAGCCAAGCATTCATAGACTGCACCCCCAAGGCACAAGGGACAGGGGAGGCCAGAGCTTCTGGAACAGTTTGGGCCTGTTGGTTCTTGGAAACTCATGGGAGGGTGGGGCAGGTGAGGCACTCCCAAGAATCCTGGCAGACTCAGAAGGGAGGGGAAGAAAACTCTCCTATGCTTGCAACACCAGGGCCACTTGTTCAACAAAATCTGTCACTTGATTCGTGCCTTGGGCTCTGGGCTGACTGAATGTAAGTGTAATCTGGGAATGTGTATCTGCATGACTGTGGATGAACTGATTTTAAACAACTTTTAAAATTTTAAGGAGATCCTCAAAGTTGTCTCAGAATTCTAAAGTTCCACCTAAAATCTAACAGCAGGGTTAGGTTCTAAAATGACAGTTATGCATTTTGCAAATTTCCAGTTCCTATAGTCCTAATATGGGGTGGCAAAGTTACTGAAGCGTTTGGAGAATTCTGTTGCCTGGAGCTCACCTACAACCAACTAAATCATAAATCCTACTAGTTTGGGTATTGCTTGCCCTGTAAAATTTCCTGATGAACTTAATAAGTAGCCAGGGCTGGGAACCACTGCGTTGTTTGAAACAGTATATCAAGTATTGTTGATAATATTGAGGTTGTTGATAAAATTGTTGATAAAATTGAGGTTAACTCAATATTAACATTGTGCTACATTCTGGGTAAAAGTTAAAGAGGTAACTTGGGCGGAGGGAAAATGGCAATAGCTGTTGGCATCTGAGGAGGGCTCAGCCTCAGGAAGGAAGAAAACCAGGATAGTTCTGGAAGGTGAAGGATGAGGACGCTTCAAGGAGTTCAGCCTGGTCACCAGGACTGGTGGGAGGAGCAGCCCCACAATATAACTGCAATGTCTCTTACATTGAGCAACAGAGGAATTTTTAGTGGCTTGGGTGAGATCAGTAACAGTGAGATTCCTGTTGGCTGAGGAGATTAATGAAGGCAAATGTGGACTGAAGTTTTAAGATGCTTGACTTACATCTCAGAGAGTCCTAAAATGGAACAAAGAGTTTAGCATTTTTTTTAAATAACATTAAAGTTCAAGCCTGGGATAGATGTGCCAAAGACTTAAAAGATGAGCTCAAAATATAGTATGGAACAGATACAATGTTAGCTTTCTTCTTAATGAAACCATAGGTTGCTCAACACGGAATGGTTTGTTTCTATCAGGAGGAACAATTCAGTGTCAAGAATGCCAATTTTACTTATTTATTTACTTCTATATTTATTTATTTATTTTTTTTAAGATTTATTTATTTTTATACAAGAACCAGGGTACAGGCCAGATGTGATGGAGGGTGAGAGGATTCACCAGAGACAGAGCAGGGAACAGAACAGGCAGACTGACGAAATACACTGCTGAGGGGAGCAGCAGGTGCGACAGGAGAGGTCTGCCTCACCATGTGGGATTCTCCCCGGCTGGCTGGGATCGAACTGACGCTGCAGAGGCTGCAGACAGCTTCACAGTGCTGTGCTCAACCGCCTGCACTACCAGGGAGGCCCTATTTTTATTTATTTATTTATTTACTTTTAGTTATATTTATTTCTGCCATTGTTATATTATTTATTTCTCAAATTCAGTCACAATTTCTTTGAATATTTTTCCCTCCAGTTGGAGGGTATTTATTTCTTTATTTGTTATTATTATTGAAGTATCATTATTTTATATCCTTGCTAGTTTTTTTGGGTTTTTTTTTTTGACAGCATAGGTTTTCTTTCCCCCCAGGTGTAGTAGTCACTGTAGTTCTCGCACTGCCAAAGCACCTGGTCCTCTACCATAGTCCATCTGTTCTGCCCTGCCTCCCTGATCCTCCTGTGCTCACCCCCTCACTCCTCTTCCCAAAGAGGAATGAAAGCCAAAAATCAATGGTCAGTTTTCACAGGTTGGTTTTTAGAGTTTGTCTTTGCTTGATCCTTTGTTTGTTTTTTCTGTATTCCATGTGTATGTGACCCCATCCGATTTTTATATTTTTCTGGCTTGTTTCACTTAGTATAAGCCCTTCCAGCTCCAACCATGTTGCTGCACATGGCAAAGCATGCCCTTTTCAGAATGGGTTCTGTGAAGCAGAGCTACACTGGGTTAATGAACAGTTAAGTATAGTTATGATTAAGAGATATTAGGGCAGTAGTGTGTATTTGGGACCCAACACCAAGCCATGGAGCTCAGTTCTGCTTCAAATTAATGACTCTATAGCAGCTACATTAAATTTCATAAGTGGCAGGTACAGATGGTTGTCTGCTTCTCTCCTAGAAATCCTGCAGGCCAAGAATATCTTTTTTGAGTTAAAGGGGCAGAAATGTAGAGCTTCCCTGTACTTCACTGTACTTGAGGACAGATCCAAAGCTGCTTTGCTACGAAAACTCTTATTTCCTTATATGGTTGCTTTTAGTCCAGTCTGTTAAAGTCATAAACTGGGCAAGAGCATAAAACTGACTCTAGTTACCTAACTATCCATATGTCTGAATTTGCTTCTGCTTGGCTCTTAAGAAGATCAGTTTTAAACTCATTTTTTAAAAATCTAATATATTTTTTATATTAATACTTGCTGGGCTTTTTAATTTGGTTTGTGTATTCTTTTTAAAAAATGTATTGAGATATAATTTATCATAAAAACCAGTTATTCAAACTGTACAATTCAATATTTTTTAAGTAAAGATAGAGAGTTGTGCTGCTATCAATACAACCCTATTTTAGAATATATTTATCATCTGAAAAAGATCCCTCCCCTCCCCAAATCTATAGATTTGCCTTTGTGATTGACTTTCACTAAACATAAAATTTGTAAAGTTTCATTCATGTTGTAGCATATATCAGTATATCATCCCCTTTCTATTGCTGAGTAATATTCCATTATGTGGATACACTGCTGTGTTTATCCATTCACCAGTTGATGGGTGTTTGTATTGTTTTCAGGTTTTGTCTATTGTGAATAATACTGCCCTGAACATTCTCAAACTAGTGTTTGTGTGGATGAATGTTTTTATTTTTCTTGTGTAGACACCTCTGAGTAGAATTGCTGGATCTTATGGTTAATTTATATTTAATATTTAAAGACACTGTCAAAGTGTTTCCAAAGTAGTGGTACCATTTTATATGTTGCACCAACAAGGTATGAGGGTTCTAGTTCCTCTAGTCCTCACTAACAATTGCTATTGTTTGCCAAAAGTATTATAGCTATTTTAGTAGCTATGGTGTGATTATGTCATTGCAACTTTAATTTGGATTTGCCTAATGACAAATGACATTAAGTATTTTTACATGTGCTTATTGACCATTCATATATCATTTTTTAGTGAAATGTTTATTAAAACATTTTGTTTATTTTTAAATTGGGTCATTTGCCCTATTGTTGAATTACAAGTGTTTTTTTTAATATATTCTGCATGTCTTTTATCAGATATATTTTTTATTTTTTTAATGGTATCTTATGAAGTACAACACTTTTAAATTTTGGTAAAATACAATTTATCAGTTTTTTTTCTTTTATGGATCTTGCTATTGATGTTATATCTAAGAAGACTTTTTCTAACCCAAAGTGTCATAGGTTTTCTATTAAATGTTGTATAGCTTTAGCTCTTCCATTCAGTAGGCCATGTGAGGCCTGACTCATTTTTTTTTTTTTTTCAAGATTTGTTTAGGCACACAAGAACCAGGGTATAGGCCAGAAGTGCGGGGGTGAGAGGGTTCACCAGAGACAGAGTGGGGAACAGAACAGTTGGATCAACTGAGATACACTGCTGAGGGGAAACAGCGGGTGAGTCAGGAAAGGTCTGTTGCACCATGTGGGTTGCTCCCTGGCTGGGAATTAAACCCATGCTGCAGAGGCTGCGGACAGCATCTTAGGCTGCGTCTTAACCCCTTGTGCCACCAGGGAGGGCCCTGACTCATTTTGAGTTAACCTTTAGTATGGTATGAAGTAAGGGACTAAGTGTACTCATTGATATTTAATTGTTTTAGCACCGTTTGTTGGGAAAAAATGGCTGTGATTATATTCGTGCCTTTAAAGTAAAAATGAAGTATGTAGGACAGAAACAATGTGTGAATGAAGAGGAAGAGATTTTTCTGTATTGAAGTTTTAAGCACCTTCAGGAGAGAACAAGAATTGACCGATGTTTTAAAGATGAAATTGACCTATGACTTTATTTTGCTTATTTCCTTCATCTCCGCCACTTTTGTCCCCAACCCTGCCCTAAACATCTGTTTCTCTTCTGTGAGAGGAAGTGAAAGATTTTGGTCAGGCATAAACACAAACTATCTTTACTGCACTGTTCTCTTTTAAGAAAGAATAAAACCACCCTGCTGTGATGCTTTTAGCATCAAATTACCCTTAAGTATCAACAGTTCTATTATGATTTTTGGGAGGTGGCTTTCCCCAGGAAGCAGAACTGCTATTCCGGGATCTCAGTGTTGTGTAATAAATCTAGCTTTCAGGGATGCTGACAAGAATCAAGGGGGACTGTCCCTCAAGGATCATGGAACTTTATGTTCCTTTTATTAATGAATTTCTTACAAGAAATACCTTAAAAGATAACATCAGAATCTGGAACTCTTCCATCCAAATCCTATGTGTATCTATGGTGTTGGGTAGAGGTAACCACAATAAGTTGTCTTCTGGGGCTGACAAATACCAAGACCAGCATTCTTAGGGAATCTGTCCCTAGAAATATGCCATTCTCCTATCTTAAGTCTCTATTAAGAACAGAATTTATGTTCCTTTATGAAAATTTACTGAGTTCCTCTGTTTTATAGTGTGGACCTAGCAGCTATAACTGGGATACATTTTTATTCTGACTTTACCAAAGATTCCTGACAATCAAGTCTGTGGTATAACAACAACAACAACAACAACAACAGCAGCTAGCTAGTATATATATAATACTTTTATATACCGGACACTTTCTCCCTTCCTTACATTTATTAACCACCTATGTTAAGCCATATCCTGGGGGTGGACATTAAAACTGCCATTGCTGGCAGGAGTAGATATAAACGTAATTGTTGTGGTATTTGGACTAAGGTAAATTCCCTCTCACAAAATAGCTTTGAGGTCAGAAGATTTATTGATGCTTGAGGGAAAAAGTTGAACAGCAGTGTTCTTTTTGTTTGGGCCCCCTATTTTTTCAGCTCTAGAACTCATCTGAGGAAAGAGTAATAAGGAAGAAACATTGACCTTTACGACTTTACTCTTGTTAGACATATTCTTTTGCTGTCCTTCCACACTCATCTCCAGAACTCCAATCTCCCCCATGACCTGGCACCTGACCTGGCACTGGGCTGCTTGAGGGCTGTCCAGGCCTTGGAATAGGTTGGGAGAGCTGCCTGGGCCCCCACTGGGGCTTTTCTGCCCTTTGTTTCTTTTGTGGGAGGGACTAGTTTCAGCATCCAGGGGAATGTGCTCTAAAATTCCAACCCACTGTAGATTAGAATAATAGATTCCATTTAGTTGAAGATTTGGCTAGTATGCAAGCATTCTGGCTTCCTGTAATTTTTTAGGCAGCCTTTTTACATTTTAGTATAAAAATCGGGTGCAAGTTTTTGGGGGAGGAAAGAAAAATAGAGGAACAATTCTGGGAGTGCAGGGTGTCTGAGACAGCAAGGGATGCTGGAGAAAAAAGGTGAAGCTGGAGAACCTTTGTCTCCTCACAGTTTTGCTGAGGGCCTTGCCCTGACAGCAGGGCTCATAGAGATGCAAGTAGGGTCTTCACTGCTGCCCTCGAATCATGCCAGTATTGTAACAGTGACCCCCTCCAATCTGTACACCCACCTTTGTTGTCTGACATAGAAATGACTCAAATGGTGGGAATGTACAGGCAGATAAGAAAGGAGACAGACTGTCACAAATGTGGGTGGTGATCTAGTTTTGGACACATGGCACAAGATAGCACAGGGAAATGTGCCTTAGGTGACTCCCTTTCTTGAATGAATCAAGACTGATCATGTTAAACTGGGAATAGGACCCAAAAGGCCTTAATGTTTCCCTTGGCTTGACTAAACTTTAGACAGGCTTCTTCCTGGCAACAGATCACTGACCATCCTTTTCTTAGAGCATTTACTTTAGAAAAATTGCAGTTTAGAGTTCTTTCATTGCTCCTTGGAGATAGTAATCTTTTCCTAGTCTCTTATCTGTTCTATCATCCAGTACATCTTTTTCAAGGACCTGGGAGTTACCCTTTGATTGTTTTTTTTTTTTTAAATAGAGGCATGTTTTATTTATTTATTTATTTGCTTGTTCCTTTGTTTTTGTTTATACAAGCACTGGGCACAGTCAGAAGCGCGGGAGGGTGAGAGAATTCACCAGAGCCAGAGCGGGGAGCAGAGCAGGCAGAAGGACCGAAGTACACTGCTGAGGGGAGCAGTGGGCGGCAGGAAAGGTCTGCACACCATGTGGGACCCTCCTCCGGTGGCCGGGGAGCAGCCGGGAATCGAACCGGCACTGCAGAGGCTGCAGGCAGCTCCGCAACCCAGCGCTCAACCGCTGCGCCACCAGGGAGGCCCTGGAGTTACCCTTTGAAATGTAATTATCAAGAAAGATAGCACCACCGGGCCTCCCGGGTGGCGCAGCGGTTGAGCACTGGGTTGCGAAGTTGCCCACAGCCTCTGCAGCGCCGGTTCGATATCCGGCTGCTCCCGGGCCACTGGAGGAGGGTCCCATATGGCGCGCAGACCTCTCCTGCCGCCCGCTGCTCCCCTCAGCAGTGTACTTCAGTCCGTCTGCCTGCTCTGCTCCCCGCTTTGTCTCTGGTGAATTCTCTCACCCTCCCGTGCTTCTGACTGTACCCAGTGCTTGTATAAATAAATAAATAAATCTTTAAAAAAAAAAAAAACATTTAAAAAAAAAAAAAAAAAAAAAAAGAAAGATAGCACCATGGCCTCCCCAGTGGTGCAGCAGTTGAGTGCTGGGTTGGGAAGCTGCCTGCAGCCTCTGCAGCGCCGGTTCGATCCCCGGCTGCTCCCCAGCCACCAGAGGAGGGTCCCACATGGCGCGCAGACCTCTCCTGCTGCCCGCTGCTCCCCTCAGCAGTGGACTTCGGTCCTTCTGCCTGCTCTGCTCCCCACTCTGGCTCTGGTGAATTATCTCACCCTCCCGCGCTTCTGACTGTACCCAGTGCTTGTATAAATAAATAAATAAATCTTAAAAAAAAATATTATTTAAAAAAAAAAAAAAGAAAGATAGCACCATATCTCCCAGTCTCTGTGGGGAGGGCGGGGGACGGAGCCTGAGCTGATCATCGATGTGTCAGTTAGCAAACACAGATGGCCTAATCAGTGACCCATCTCCCTCTTAACATCCTTTAGTATTTTTCCATTTGCTCACCCCAGCACTTAAAAACTCTCCATCTTTAAAAAAAAAAACATGTTAATTCTTCTAGTCCATGAGCACAGATGTCTTTCCATTCCTTTGTGTCATTTATTTCTTTTAACGATTTTTTAAAAGATTTATTTTATTTATTTATGCACACAAGAGCTGGGAGGTAGGCCAGAGGTATGGGGGATGAGAGACAGAGTGGGGAGCAGAACAGAGACAGATTGGCTAAAATGCGCTGGTGAGGGGAGTAGCAGGCGAGACAGGAGAGGTCCCCTTGTTAGGGGGAAAGGACACCCTGAGTATGTGGGTTAATTCCCTGGCCGGGGATTGAACTCATGCTGCAGTGGCTGGTGATAGCTTCCCAGTGCTGAGACTTAATTCTTTGTTCCACGAAGGAGGCCTTCTACCTCCTTTGTTAAGCTTATTTCCAGGTATTTCTCCTTTTTTTGATGTGATCATAAGTAGGATTATTTTTGAAATTTTGTTTTTCTGATTGTTGGATGCAATAGATTTTTGTATATGGATTTTGTATCCTGTACTTTACTGTACTCATAGTTTTTGGTAGTTTTCTTGTGGACTTTAAGGGGTTTCTATGTATATTTTCATGTCATTTGTAAATAGTGATAGTTTTATTTCTTTTCTAATTTAGATTACTTGTTAAAATGACCATCTTACCTAAAGCAATATACAGATTCAATGCAATCCCTATAAAAACTCCAATGATATTTGTCAAGGAACTAGAACAAATAATACAAAATTGTATGAAGCCACAAAAGACCTTGAATAGTCAAAGTAATTTTGAGAAATAAGAAGAAAAATAAGGTATCATGCTCTTGAACTTCCAACTATACTAAAAGTGAGAATACTAAAAGCAGTATGGTTTTGAAATAAAAACAGATACACAAACCAATGGCATATATGTGTATGTGTTTATATAGAGAGACAAAGTTGCTAAGAACATGTAATGGAGTAAGGAAAGTCTCTTCAACAAATGGTGTTTGAAAACTGGATAGCCACAAACAAAAGAATGAAACTAAATAACTGTTTAAACACTGTTAATAACTCACAAAAATTAATTCAAAATAGATTAAAGACTTGGACGTGAGTTGTGTAAGACCTGACACCATAATTTTTTTAGAAGCAAACATAAGCAATACACTCTATGACACTGGCCTCAGAAATGCCTTTGGGGATTTCTACTCCAACGTCAAAGGAAATAAAAATAAAAAACAAATGATGGGACCACATCAAACTACAAAACTCTGTGCATTGGTAGAAATCACCACAAAAAGAAGGCAGTGTACTGATTGAAAGAAGATATTTGTACATAAAACATCCAATAAGGGGTTAATATCCAAAGTATATAAAAAGTCATGCAGTTCAACAATAACAACAAAAAGCCAAGCAACCCAATCAAAAAATGGGCAGAAAATCTGAATAAACATTTCTGCAAAGAAGATATACAGATGGTCATTAGCACATGAAAAAAAAATCAGGATGTCTTATTATTAGAGAAATGCAAATCAAGACCACATTATCAACTACTACCTGAAGGATGGTCTATGTCAAAAAGACAAGAAACAGATCTTGGTGAGGTATGGAGAAAAGGAAATTTTGTTCACTATTGGTGAGAATTTAAATTTGGTACAAACTCTATGGAAAACAGTAGGAGATTCCCCCTAAAATTAAAAATAGAACTACATATGATCCAGCAATTCCATTTATAGTTGTTTGTCCAAAGAATATAAAAACATTTATTTGAAAATATATATGCAGCTCCATGTTTTTAGCAGCACTATTCACAGCAGCCAAGACATGGAAACAACCTAAATTTCCATTGATGGATGACAGTATGAAGAAAATGGGGTATTTATACTCAATGGATTACTACTCTCATATACAAAAGTAAGATGAAATATTGTCATTTGTGGCAACATGGATGTTATTTGAGGTGATGATAAGCAAATGAAGTAAAAAACAGAAAGACAAATAGAGGATAATTTCAGTCTATGTGGAATGTAAATAAAGCAAATGAACAAAGGAAACACAGCAAAAATAACTGACTGAGAAAAAAAAGGTGGTTACTAGAGGCAAAGGAAATGGGAGTGGTAGGATGGGTGGAGAGGTTTAACTTAGTGGTGAACTGTGCAAGAACTTTGGTAGTGAGTGTGGGGTTTACATAAGTTTATTGATGCATGAAGATATGCTCCTAAATAGTAAGTAGTATTGTAAACCAATCGTCAATCAATAAAATAAAAATTGCTTCTTTGTTTCTAAGCAAGTTAACTTGATCCCTTTTTCAATAGTCTTAAATAAAAACCTTTTTCCTTTGCCTGTTAAACTCTGTTCTGTGCAATTTATTTAATAGATGGAAACTTGCCCAGTATTTTACTTAAATTGACTCTCTGTGAGTTTGAAAAAACACTGACTTAGAACAGAGATAATTTTATCATGGATACATGATTACTCAGACTAATTATTGGGGGCTCATATTTTGGACTCATAAGAAAACATTCCACATGCTATTAATTACTTTCAATAAGTCCAAAACTCAAACCATAATGCCTCTCATTTTTCTTTGTCATTAGATACATAGGGGCTCGCTTGCTTGCTTGCTTGCTTGCTTGCTTCCTTCCTTCCCACCTACCTGTCATCTCAAATGTACACACACACAAATTAGTAACTAGAAATAGCTATCTATTAGGTATTAGAAATACCATTTTCTAGGCACTGTGTACTTCATTAACATTTTCTCATTTAATCTGTTTAAATAACATTTCTATGAGTTACGTACCATTATTTATTTCACAGATGAGGTAGCTGAGATTGAGAGAGTTAAGAAACTGTCGAATCACTGTTTCAAGTGGCGTTTGGATCCAATCATTCAGTCTATAAATCTTGACATCACGCTTTTAATGGTTATCTTTTAAGGATTCACTGAGCTACCTTTTTAAGAGTCTGGCTCAGAGGGAACTTTATTTCCAGAAGGGATTAAAGAAGAGCTTCCGGGCCTCCCTGGTGGCACAAGAGGTTAAGCACTGCACTATGAAGCAATCCACAGACTCTACAGCATGAGTTCAATCCCTGCCAGGGCAGGGAGATTCCCACATGGCGAGGCAGACCTCTTCTGTCTTGCCTGCTGCTCCCTCAGCAGTGTATTTTAGTCAGTCTGCCTGTTCTGTTCCCACTCTGTCTCTGGTGAATCCTCTCACCCCCGCACCTCTGGCCTGTACCCCAGTTTGTATGCATAAATAAATAAATCTTTAAAAAAAAATAAAGAAGAGCTTCCATCAAATTGTAATTCCATCCCACCTCCCAGAGGTATTAGAGAAGATTTTACTACTCCTTAGAGAGCCTCATCTCAGGGTGCACTGGCCCTCTGTTTCCTTTGTCTATCAACAGCAATTTCTGCCTTGTGGCCTGGCTCCGCCTCTGAGCAGCCTTTTTTTTTTTAAATTTTTTAAAAAATTAATTAATTTATTTATACAAGCACTGGGTATAGTCAGAAGCGCGGGAGGGTGAGAGAATTCACCGGAGCCAGAGCGGGGAGCAGAGCAGGCAGAAGGACCAAAGTACACTGCTGAGGGGAGCAGCGGGCGGCAGGAGAGGTCTGTGCACCATGTGGGATTCTCACTGGCTGGCCGGGATGGAACCTGTGCTGCAGTGGCTGCGGACAGCTTCGCAACCCAGCGCTCAACCGCTCTCTAAGCAGCCTTTCTGGGAGCAGAAGCTTTCTCAAAGCAGCCATCTCAGGATAGCTCTGCAGGGACAGCTGGGGATCTGCCCCTGTGCTTTGCAGTTCACAGAGTGCTCCCTCAGGGGCCTGTGAAGATGGTAGCGATTTCCTCTGACTCACACACAGGAAGAGATTTCAGCTTTTACTCTGTCATTTTCTCAATCATCTGTCCTCTCAGCAACACTTGGATGATAAATACACCCCAAACAATGCACTGTGATGTCACTAGTTAATTGCTTATGTCAGAAGGCAATAACTAGAGCATAGGGAAGCTGACAGCAATGATTTCTACCTATTTAAAAATAATACTACTAGAGGAATAAATCCTTGTTAAAAAAACCCAAGTTGTTCTAGTTTCCAAGTTTCCCTGAGATGGAAAGAAAAAGATTTTTCTTCAACTGCTTAGTTTTAGTACCTTTTATTATCAGTGTTTGCTTAAAACACTGTGGTACACGGGCAAAACTTCAGAAGTATCACACCACCTAGAAAAGTATCTCTGGACTACAAATGGCCCCAGCATCTCTATCACCCAGTGACAGAGTCGTGTCGTTATTGGGTGTTGTAAGGGCAGGATGACACAAGGCAGGTTTTCTATGACCCGAGCAGACAGGGCAAAGGAGAAGTCCTGGAGCCCTCAATGGCTTTTCAGGCTTTTATTGGGATTTTACCGGGTACACAGCAGGCAGGGGTGTACCCAGCAAGTCTTCATTCTATCTGGGCTCTCCCGTGTTCTCTGGTGGTCTCTGCTCTGCTGCGCTGGTTCTCTGCTGCCCTTGTGGTTCTTCTGTTTGTTCTCTGCTCTCCTGTTTCTCTGCTGGCGTCCCTGTGATGCTGCCTTTATAGGCCCAGTCTTAGCCCAGGTGAATCCCATCTACCTATGCCCACACCCCACTCCAGGTGCCCGCCATCAGGCATGCATTCAGGACTGCAAGGATCCATCATCAATCCTAATGGTGGGATGGCAGAAAAGCCTGATACTTTTTACCTTACCCTACAGGTGTCCTGCAGTTCTCACATGGGGCACAGTAAGGTTTTATTACTTGAACTTGTGGAAAACCATCTGCCAGTTTATGAACTTGGGTCATTTGGATACGGGAGCTATGGTGAGGTTGCTAAAATGTTTTGCTTCAAACACTTCTTTCTCTCAGTTGCTTTGGCTCCCCTCTCACTAAGACCTCTAACATGTGCGACTCTTGCCTTGGATTTACTGTAAGACTTTTACTTCTGTTTATCACAGGTGTCATTTCTAATATTTTTCAGTATGGTGAGAAGTTTGGTAGAAATTAGCATTTACTGTTCTAGACAAGGATGGTTAAAGTGATTTAAAAGAATAATTTCCCCTAGTCACAAGCATAATCCTCTAGTTAGTGTGGAAAATTTGGAAAATATAGAAAAAATGAAAATTATCCATACTCCCAGCAACCCAGAAACAACTGCTACTGAGGGTATTTTTTTCTTCTGGTCTTTTATTCTGAAGCTTTATTATTTTCAAGTGAAAAGGCTTATCTCCACCCAAAATGAACTTACATTTTAAGGATAAGACAAATGAGAAAAATTATAATATGGAATGGAAATTATAATATGGAATGGAAATTATAATATGGAATGGAATGGAAAACCAGATATGTAGAATGCGGATGGTGATGATATTGAGATAAGCAATAGTAGCACCCTTTCTTCTTTGAATATTTTGTAAAGGCAGGAAGAACCACAGTGCAGGTTTTCTGATCCCATGCAGACCGGGTAAAGGAGGAGTCAGAGTCCTGGAGGAGTCAGAGTCCTCAGTGGGTTTTTGCAGGTCTTTTATTGGAGTTCAGCGGGTATGTGGCAGGCAGGGGGTCTGGGGGGCTGGGAGGCTGGCAGTCCTCCCAGCCCCCAGCAAATCTTCACTCTATCTGGGCTGTCTAGCGTTCTCAGCTTCTCTTTGGCTTCTGCTGCTGCTTTCTCGGCTTCTTGCGTCCCTGTGACGCCGCCCTTAAAAAGCACAGTCTTAGCGCAGGTGTACCCACTTCAGGTGCCCGCCATCAGGCATGCATTCAGGATCACAGGGTCCCCTCATCTATCCTGATGGCGGGAGGGCAGAAAAGTCTGATTTTTAGCATTACCCTACAATTTCTACTCAATTTTTATTTTAAATTGAGAAAATTGTAAGATTCTATATAGAAATTTAATTTAGGAAAATAGATGAGTCTTTGGAGTTTCCAGTGAATAAGTTACAGTTAATTACTAGTTACACAACAAGTGAATGAGTATAATTGAAAACAGTTAATGAATAAATTGGAAATTAGTTATGAGCTTAGAAAATTAGAATATAAATTCTAAGAAGATTTGGTAAATACTGTATTCTTGATATGCTCATTTATTTCTAGAATGTGTCACTGAGACACAAGCCTTGCAGTCTCTTCTTTCCTTGTCTTCCCTTACTGTATATCTGCAGACAAGTTACTTTTTCTAATGTTTTCTCACACGTAAAATAATGAAAATAGGTTGTGAAGGTGAAATGAGATACTCCATCTAATATGTTGAATATAGTCCCTGGCACATAGTAAGTGCTCAAAAAACATTAAGCTTTAGAGGTGACGTAAGGGAGTGGCTTAAGGGAACAAGATCTGATCAGATGGCTTAGTCATACTTGTGGTTTTTCTTCTACTTGGTCGTAGAAGGAAATCATCAACAATGATCTGTGTTTAACTAATTTTCTTTTTTGTCTCAAGACTTTGAAAATGAACCAGTTTTTGTTTTTCATTTGCTTTAAGATAATCATAAACTTATCAAAGACGATATTCATGAAGTGCTTCTGGGAAGCCCAAATTTTTCTAAAGAAGGCTTTTTCATTATAAAAGGCTCTTAAAGAGTAGCAGTTATTTACTATTAACGAAACTATGTGTAGTTGTTACCATTTAAGATAGTTAAACTGAAAAAATAATTCTTTAAAAAAAAACCCTTTTAAATTGAGGTATTATTAGGAAACCCCCTTCACCTTCATAATGCACCCACCAAATCACCCATAGTCCATCATAGTCCATTGTGCTCCATCCTTCCAAAAAAGTAATTCTTTACCTTAGAAAATGTAATGTTGGGGGCAACCCATATGGTGCAGCAGACCTCTCCTGACTTGCCTGCTGCTCCCCTCAGCAGTGTATTTCAGTCAGTCTGCCTGTTCTGTTCCCCACTCTGTCTCTGGTGAATCCTCTCTCCCCGCATCTCTGGCCTGTACCCCAGCTCTTGTATGTATAAATAAATAAATCTTTAAAAAAAAGAAAATGTAATGTTGGACACATTTAGAGTCCATTATAAACTTGACCTCTTGTTAGCCCTGTGTTGGGGAGGTGGAGAAAAGAAGTAGGGAGAAAATGTTACACTTCATGATATTTATGGAAAAGTCAGGAACTAAACTCAGTAGTCAGAGTATTTAGCATGAAATTAGGATAGTTTGAAAAAAATATATTTTAAAAACTGGTATTTATTGTTTTCATCTTATAAAATTGACATTTATTTACAAAAATTTAGAAAACAGAAGCAAAGAAATCTCACCAAATCCTAATATTTTAATGCAATTCCTTACTGTTTTTATATAAATAATTTATGCTGAATGTATACTTAAGGTTTTAATATGGATTTTTTAATTTCTAAATTCTTAAAGAGTCAGTAAAGAACTCACCTTGGTTTGTTGGGGTACAGAAAAATTCACCCATCCCACATGAGTTCTAAATTAACATCAGACAGAAGACCAAATTTTAATATAATACATATGGAGAAATAACATGGTCTTCAATTCTAAATAATAGTAAGCTGATGAGAGATATTTATCCTGCCTTTAGGGACCTGGTGTGAGGCGGGGGATTGGGTGGGGGGGGAGAGGTCACTTTATCCTTATTCTGAGAGCAAAGATGAACTTCTTAAATAGGGAAGACATGTTCATTGATAAACTTACAATTGAATAAAAGGGGAAGCAGTGATTGCTTCTCTGATTAGGAAAGGGGAAAAGCTTAGAACATGAGGTTCTCTTTGATTAGAGAAGGACTTAGGGGAGGGCAGAAGCTTCTTCTCAGCCTCAAGGGATTTCACTGCTCTTAGCTCAAAATACTCCTCATGCAAAAGTGGGGCTTTTTGAAGAGACCGGTTCTGAGAATCTTGGGGTTCTCTGACTTTGGTAACTTCAGTTTTTATCAGAATACTCTGTTGTGTATGTTGGAGGAGCCTAGTGTTTCATTATTACTGCGTGGTTCCTGTAGGAAGGGATCTTACCGCTCATAGTGAAACCTGGGAACCAGCGGCATCAGCATCAACTACGAGCATATGGGAAATGAGGAATTATTGGCTCTACCCTAGACTTAATTAATCCCAACTGCATTTTAATATGATAGCTGAATAATCTGTAGCACATTAAATTTTGTCTGATGATTATGTAGCAACAATTTCAACAAGTATTTTTTCTCTAATAAGAGCGTTGAAGGCCTGATTAATCCCTATTCCCAGAACAACATCCTCTCCTAGCAATCAACTGCTTCATAAGCTCGCATTTCCACAAAAACACTGTTGGAACAAGTCTAGCAAGAGATCCATCAAATAGCCTGCCAAAAAAAATTCCTTAACTCTCCTAGCCAGGAGATGAAAGACACAAAATGAGTCTGGGACACACCAGCTTACCAATATAACTCCAGAAATCTAAAATCTGTATTGTTCAGCATGTTGTTGCCTTAGCAAAGAACTCTTCCTGTGCTCGCTGTTGAATAACCAGGAAATGGTGTTGAACCAATTGAAAAACTCAGCAATAAATTTCATCAATAGCATTTTAATCAGAAGGGCTTTTGATGTAGGGATCATTGACTTGGAGGATTGAGGCTGAGTTAAAGAACCAATAGCAGAAGAAAACACTTCAAGGTAACATTTCTATTCTATTCTGTTCTATTCTGGGAAGAACAGCTTTTAAGCTGGGAGTAGACTTGAGTTTTTTCACCCTCATATCCCTTATTTGCTGGTATAGGAATGTATCTATAAAGCAGGGTTGTGGCAGTTTCCTGGTAAGCATGTCAAATAATAATAATAGCCTACATTTGACAGCATTTTATGATTCACAGAATACTATAGCAGTGCTTGTTAAACTTTAAAGTTTGACTAATTTAAAGGATGCTAATTCAGTAGGTCTAGGGTGGGTTCTGACTTTGCCTTTCTGACAAATTCCCAAGCAGTGATAATATTGTGGGTATACAAATCACATTTGAATAGCAGGAGCTTATCATGACCTCCCTTAGCTATTGTAAGGTAAGTAGAGCAAGAAATTTTTCCCTTCCTTTTCAGAATATTGGCTCTATGAAAGTAAGGAGTTGGGTGTATTTCATTGCTACATCTGACTGCGTATAATAGTAGGCACTAAATACATCTTTGATGGATGAATGAATAACTACATCTTAATTTTATGTAGGAAATTTGTTCAACCAATGTCACATTCTAATGAGCCTAAGAAACTACTTAAATCACAGAAAGAAAATGAATTTGCTTTAGTGGTTTGGCATTCTTTCAGGTAATTTTTTTTCAAAGAAAACTTTTAAATTGAAATGTAACATGGAAAAATGGCCAATTCACAGGTGTATAATTGATTCACTTATCTAGAGAGAACACACACTGGGAATCACCTCAAGATCAAGGAATGACCACCTTCCCAGAAACATACCTCATATCCCCTCCCACGCATCATCTCCTTCAGAGGCAGATGCCATTATGAATTCTATTGTCATTGAATGGTTTTGAGATTGGTAGAAGTAGAATTTTATAGCATATATTCCTTTTTTACTTCTCTTATTTTAATTCTTTTTTTTTTAATTAAGGCAACATTGGTTTAAAACACTGTATATGATTCAGAAATACAGCACCCTACCTCTTCAGGTTTATGTTACCACACCCACCACCAAGGCACCCATTGTTCTCCACCATAGTCCATTGTGCTCCTTCTCCCCTTTCCTCTCTCAGAGCCTGAGTTTTACAATCAGATTTGTAGGGATTTTTTTTGTGTGTGTGTGTGTGTGTGTTCTTTATTTTCCCAATATTATATTTGTATCCTTGACTATTGCAGATATTTGGCCATTTTTTATTTGTTTACATAGATAGTGTACATAGCGTATATTTTGCATATTTCATGAATATACCAGAATTTATCATTAATTTCACCGTTAATGACTTTTAGCCAGTTTTTAAATTTTTATTATTATTATTTCTTTAATCTTATATATTTTTTACATAATTTTTCATTTTTGCACAATGTGTGCATTTTCTTTTTTTTAAAAGATTTTTTTTTAAAGATTTATTTATTTATTTATTTATTTATACAAGCACTGGGTACAGTCAGAAGCGCGGGAGGGTGAGAGAATTCACCAGAGCCAGAGCGGAGAACAGAACAGGCAGACTGACGAAGTACACTGCTGAGGGGAGCAGCAGGCGGCAGGAGAGGTCTGCGAGCCATGTGGGACCCTCCCCCGGTGGCCGGGAATCGAACCGGCGCTGCACAGTCTGCAGGCAGCTTCACAACCCAGCACTCAATCGCTGTGCCACGGGGGAGGCCCAAGTTCTTTTTTTTTTCTTTAAGATTTATTTATTTATTTATACAAGCACTAGGCACAGTCAGAAGCGCAGGAGGGTGAGAGAATTCACCAGAGCCAGAGGGGAGAGCAGAGCAGGCAGACTGACAAAGTACACTGCTGAGGGGTGCAGCGGGCACAGCAGGAAAGGTCTGCGTACCATGTGGGACCCTCGCCCAGCGGCTAGGGATTGAACTGGTGCTGCAGAGGCTGCAGGCAGCCTTGCAACCCAGCACCCAACCACTGAGCCACCAGGGGAGGCCCAATGTATGCATTTTCTTCTTGGTTATAGTCCCCATACAATTCCCACCACCCTTGTTTTGATCCTACTTCCTCCTCCCTGCCCTGTATTGTGTCTTTGGTTTATAGTTGCTTGTTGATTTTGATTTTTACTTTATTATAATTAGTCTTTTTCTTGGTCCCTTATTTAGGTTTTCTAAATTCCTGCTATGAGTGAGACCATCTGGTATTTTTCTTTTTCTTTCTGGCTTATTTTGCTGAATTTTGTGATATTTGTGCTATAATTCACCCTTCCAGCTCCATCCGTGTTGCTGCAAATGGCATGAGTTTATCTTTTTTGATTGCTGAGTAATATTTCATTGTGTCTATGTACCACATCTTCTTGATCCAGTCATCTATTTTTGGGCATTTGGGTTGTTTCCGTAGCTTAGCTATTGTAAATAGTGCTGCTATAAACATAAGGGTTCAGGTGCCCTTTCGAATTAATGTTTCTGTGTCCTTTGGGTAAATATCTAGGAATGGAATTGCTGGATCATAGGGAAGCTCCATGTTTAGCAGATTGAGGAATCACCACACAGCTTTTTTTCAGCCAGTTTTTGACTAATATGAATAGTGCCTAATTCTGTTATGCTCATTTCCTTCTGAAAAGCAAACAAAATAGCACTTCAAGTCTTCTTCCCTTTGACTTGGACTATTTGTTTTAAATTATGGTTCTGAGGTAGAGGGCATTTTTTTTTTTTTAAATGGAGATCCTCTGAGAAAGGCAGCCTTATAGATTGGCCAAACATCATAGAAAAAACATTAGATGTGGTTCTCAGAGGTAGAGAGTGGGGGAGGGAGAATTGTAGAAAAATGATCAAAAGGTACAAACTTCCAGTTATGAGATGAGTAAGTACTAGGGATGGAATTCTAACATGCTGTCACTAATCCTGCTGCGTGTATATACATAAGTTGTAAAGACAATAATTCTAAGAATTCTCATCCTGAGGCGATTCCCACCACCACTTTTCTTTTTATTGTATCTGTAAGACAAGATGGAGGGAAGAGCACAACAGACTGTGGGGTTGACCGTGGGTACTATGGTATGAGAACTATACTTGAGGGGAGAAATAAAATACTGTCCAAAAATTAATGGTAAGAAAATAAAGAAAAGAGAGGCTGCATTTATGATAACAAAGAAATAAAATATCTAAGAGAAGAATAAAAAAAGGTGGATATGAGCCAAACCTGTTGTGGGAATTATTTCACAATATATGTAAGTGAAACTAGCATACTCACCTAGGCTGTGCGCCATGTGGGACCCTCGCCCGGTGACCAGGGAGCAGCTGGGGATCGAACCAGTGCTGCAGAGGCTGTGGGCAGCTTCGCAACCCAGCACTCAACTGCTGCGCCACCGGGGAGGCCCTATTTCTCCTATTTTTTAACTGGAGAAAAAGGAATCAAGTCCACTTCCTTGGCATGATCCTCGCCAGCAATAGACAGACTCAAGCAGCTGAACTGTACTCAGAGATTAGAAGAGCATTGAGGAGAGCCAGCTGATAGTTATGCTTGCCAGGAGGTTTAAATATAAATTTAGGTAATCTTGACAAAAATTTATATAAATTAATATATATGTATCTATATACACATACATATGTATGTGTATGAGCTATGGGGAGTTAGGTGATATTTGTGCTATAATTCACATTTTGCATTACATCAGGGGCCCTTTCTTTTTTTGACACTTAAAGAATATACTATATTTACTTAAAAAAAAAAAAAAAGAAAACTGAGCATCCTGAGTCTAGATAAAAACCAAACTAAGTTGGGAGACTGTTGATCTTACAGCCTGAGCACATCCAGGCACCTCAGATATTAGGGAATGTCAGCCTCAGATGATCCTGAAACTTGGCTGGCAAGCCACTCCCAGGATTGAAATCATCTCTTGACCAACTTTCCACCATTCAGAACTGCACTGGTGGAAACTTTATTTGCATAAAGTGAACCTGAGTAAGGACTAGCCCAGTGTCTTTTGCCTAGGCAAGAATGCCCCTGCCCAGTTCCTAAGGCATACAATTGAAGTGCTTTTTGAATTTGTCTTATTTGAAATTGCAGTCTTGGAGCTTTGTTGTAATCTGTGAGCTGTAACATTATAGCTATAATGCAAGAACTGTGACATTGGAACTGTGACTATAACTTGGTTACTGTAATGCTCTCTCACAGTAGTAACACCTTTGTTGTAACTCAACCAGACTTCAGTTTCTTGGTCCATAGTTTCTAAATAAGTCAAAGGTAAAGGCAAAAATGACTTTTTGTGGATTCAAAACTCAATCTGTTTCACTCACAGGTTCCTCACAGTACTGAAAATCCTATCTGCACTGGTGTTTAACAAAGAAATGAAGGGAAAATTTTGAATTAGATTTACAGTTCTAATGGGACAAGCCCGGTGTTGTAAACAGAGTTGTTTTTTTCTTAAAAGGAGACGTGCTTCTTTATTTCTTTATCTTCCTAATGATGAGAAGATAAAGGGAAGGGATGTGTGTGTGAGTGTGTGTGTGTGTGTGTGTGTGTGTGTATGGTCACACACATTCATGTACCAAGGTAAAAACATCCAGGTGTTTTTTTTTTCCTGAATAGTAAATACACAGAATTCTAAACACATAAAATATGCAAATTTATAAACTTTGTGTTAATGCATTTTCTCTTTGTTTCTTAAAAATCATGAATCAACTGGTTTAAGGATAGAAAATATTTGCCATCAAGTTTAGATTTCCTATGAATATAGAATTATTCAAACTGAAGAAACTCCATAGAATGTAATGGTAGGCAAAAGGCTTTTCCCCCAAAGATGTCCACAGTCTCATCCCCAGAATCTATGAACATGTTACATGAAAAAAGAGAATTTAAGTTACAGATGGAATTGAGTATGATAATCAGCTGACATTGAGATGGTAACACTTTCCTGGATTATCTGAGTTGTCCCCATCTGATCATAAATCCTTAAATGTAGGAGAGGAGGTAAAAGTGTGGGATCAAGAGAAGATAGCATGAGCAGGAGAGAAGTCAAAACTGGGACATGTAAGTAGACACATTAGTTTATACCTCAGCTTCCAAGAATGTTTTTCTTTGTGCTTAGGCTGTTTGCTAATTGGCACCCACTTTGACCTTTCCACGATATTAGGAGACCGGATTGTCTTTGTTGATGATGACTTAAAAAATTTGTATTTTTTTAATTGAGGTGACATTTGCTTATAACTATGCAGCTGATTTAAGGGTATAGATTCACACTTCTTCAGATATAAGAAACACCCAGATTTTTAAAGTGTAGATTATTCACAATTAGTTTTTATGTTGGTCTTTCAAGCTCAAGAAGGTGAATTTTCAAAGGCTATTTTTTCTTCAGGTATTTGAGAACTATTATATGTACACCCAATGCTTCAGAGGTAAACTTATTGTCCTTATTAAGTGCATTACATCATTTGTAGGAATATTTATCTTTTTTTTCAAGAAACTAAGAATGTAAATTCTTTTCATAAGGCTGCCAGATTCTCAGTGTGTAAAAGAAAGTGAAAAAGCAGCATCAGTAAAGAGAAAATTTCAGTGAGCCCAGGTTGCTTCCAGAACCTTGAAGGAGCCCTGGCACCAGAGAACCTGCTCTCAGGGTCAGGTTTAAAGCAGGTTTCATCATAGGGTGTCAGGTCCAGCGAGTGGGAGGGAAAGATTTGGTGACTGTTGCATACTTTGGTAATAAACCACTGCACTATAAATCTTTTCTCCATTGTTGTCCCTGACAGAGAAGTCAAATAATAAAATATTAATTTATGATACTGGGCAATGCTAGGGGGTTGAAGGAGATCCCCCAGTCTCCTGACTTTCATGCCCTAAATGCCCCTCCCCCAACACTTTCCTGGAACAGGTGGAGAAATTCTTTCTTTAAAAAAAAAATACATTTATTGAGTAATGTTAATTTATAACTCTGTGTTTACGTTTTAGAGGTAGAAGTTTACACCTCTACAAATTTATGTTATCAACACCACGCCCACCATCAAATTACCAATCATCTTCCACCATAGTCCGTCGAATTCCTTTCCTCCTTTGCCCCTGCCCTCCAGCCTCCCCTTCTGATAGCCTTGGTTCTTCAATAAGATGTCAAGGAATTGTCTGGTCTGTTTTTTATATCCTACACATAAATGAAATGATATCAGTATCATCTTTGGAGAAATCCTTCTTAAGATCCTTCTATCAGACCATAATACCTTCTGATTCAAAATGATCCACAGTGCAGGCAGGGTTTTGCATAACATCCATATATAAAAGTCAAAAGTTCTTCTGGACTTTCTCAAATTCATCTCATACCCTCTCCCCTTTGAGCACTCAGTGTCATTCATAATGGAAGTTGCCTTCCTTTCCAAGTTTGTTTCTGGAACTCCTGTCAAGGCCTTTACATTCATTGCTTCCTCTGTCTTCAACATTGTTTCCTCAGATATCCACATGACTCCTCTCCTTGCTTACTGAGGTCCTTTGCTCAAATCTGACTTTTTCAGAGGCCTTGTGTGATCACCCTATCCCACTTTTTTTTAGCACCCACTCCTGTCTGAGAGCCTGTTAGTTGTATCCTATTTACTGTTTACCCCACAGGAAATTGAGTGCCCTGACAGCAGGGACTTTGCCTCTTATAAGCACTGATGTATTCCCAGTGCCTGGAATAATGTCTGGCATGTAGTTGGTATGTAATGTGTATTTGTGAAGTGGATTAATGAATGAATGAATGACTAAATGAGAGCAATAAAATGTGATAAGGTGGTAGAAAGTCATAAATGGGTTTATAAATGTTTCTTGAGAATATTCCCTCAATACTAAATTTTTTTTACACAATAGCAATTGACTTACCTGAATTGAACTTTGTGGAAATAAAAGATGGGGGGAGGGAGAAGAGGAAGAGGAGCAGGTACAGAAAGACAATACAGAGGTGGAGATCAGAAAAATTGAGTAAAGTTTGGGATAAATAGCGTTTTGGTTATTTGTCAATTCCACTCAGGCAAAAGATTAGTCAATGTCTTTGGTAGAAGTCCATGGAAAAACTAGATGAGTAATTTTAAGTGTTTCTCTGACCAACAATTGAAACATGAAACAGATTTTCAAGGGACGTGATAAGTGGGTGGTAAAGGATTTGTTGATATGCTCATTGTAGAAATTGAAAAATTAATGAAAAGCCCAAAAGAAACTTTAGAGGAAGTGATAGATTACCTACAGAATGTATTACTCTCTATGGGGGACTCAAGGGGTTTTCAAGGGTAATTTGAATTACATGAGATTTTCACTTTATGGGCTAACCCACCTACCCCTGGTGTAAGATTTGACTCCATTGTAAAGAGAGGAGAGACTAGGATTTGATATGGTATGCACTAAAATTGGTGGATTCAAAGTTGGTAGGTTCAATTGATAGATTGTGTCTGAATGGAAGTGATTCTCTACCCAAAGAACGCAAATACAGTAATTCTAAAAGATACCTGCACCCCTATGTTTATTGCAGCACTGTTCACAATAGGTAAGATAGGGAAACAACCCAAATGTCCAAAAATAGATGACTGGATCAAAAAGATGTGGTATATATACACATTGGAATACTATTCAGTAATCAAAAAAGATAAATTCCTGTCATTCACAGCAATGTGGATGGAGCTGGAAGGGATTATGCTCAGTGAAATAAACCAGAAGGAATAAAGAAAAATATCAGATAGTTTCACTTATAGGAGGAATATAGGGGAACTAAATAAGGGATCAAGAAAAAACATAAAAAAATTAGCAGGCAACTATAAATCAGAGACTTTCTGCAGAGGAGGGGAGGGAGAGGGATCAAAACAGGGGAGGGAAGGGCACAAGGGGCTATGGTGATGGTTCACAAGTAAATTGGTGGTGGGAATTTTACAGGGACTACACCTGAGAGGAGAAGGCAAACATTGTGTAAAAATGAACAATGATTTAGTATATATAGATTAAAAAATGGAAGTGATTCTGTGCATCATCCACCTTTCTAGCTGATAAGTTTTTAGGAAGGAACTTGATTTTGACTAAAACCAAATTATCAGTTGTGAAATCCAAGCATCTCTATCTGGTTTTTTGTCACCCCTCCATTCAAAAGAATTAAGAGGGTAGATATGGGCTGTCAATTTCATTGCTCGTCATATAGTTGGTGATTCATTAGGATTTTCCAGTGAGCACGATATGAATAAAACTTGATACATGTCAGGCCATCACGTGGCTTGTATGTGATCTGCAACCTTAGTGTTGGCCTCTGTGATGATTTTAAAATTTCTGACTCACTTGTCTGTGCTTCTTTTACATAACCTTGGCTTGAAGGTTAACCCTGAAGTGAAGATTCCTTTGTTCAACTGTGAGGTAGTTAACAATAGTGGAGAAGAAATATGAGTACTGGTGGAGGCTGAGATGATGCAAGATCATCTCAGATTTGGTGTGCTCTGGGATACATAGAAATACTTAGTGAAAATGAACTAAAAGTTGACATAAAAGTGAATTTGTTTGTATATTACTTAGAAATACTTTTGGTTTCCATCTTTTGTGTTATATGAATTTGTTTTGGTGTGTAAGAGTGAGAGCACTGAAATAGGCCATCTTGGGTGGCAGGTTTTCACTGACCTATGTTCTAACCCTGAAAATCACTGAGGCTTGTTTTTCTAGAGGGCAGTGGGAAACAGACAAGCAGCTATCATATCACACACGAAAAGTGATTTCTTAACTCTTTGGTTTTGTTTTTTTGCACTGAATGACTTCTCAAAGTGAAAAGATTCAACTTTTGCTAACTTACAAAAATTCTGTAGGGCACATTTAATTAAGTAAAAATAATAATGTAGGTTTAGGCTGGAAAGATAGTCACTATGGAAAAATAGTCATCAAATCTCTAATTTCCTCCTTTATCTAGGTCAGAAGGAAAATAAGTTTCCCCACTTTATTTGGTCTTTGTTCCAAATTCAGTTGTTAGTGATGTGGAGAGTTGCAGGTATTACCATTGTTACAAAAAGATCAGTTATTTTGACAATTATCATCTAAATAAGAATGGATGATAAACAAATTTAGCTCAGTAAATACACAATGCAGCTTAACAATGGAAAGGACCCATTTGGTCTTTAAACCACTGGGATTGAAATTTCATGACCTCTGAGGATGACTCATTGCTTAGCTGTGTCATGAGTTTCATTTTGAAATGAAATACACAGTGTGGTTTCATCTGAGGCTTCATGTTGATGCAAAAAGGAAATGAGCCCATATTGGGTAGTTAAGTTGAAATATATATAACTAATGATGAAAAAGTGACAAGCTCTTGTCTGGCTCTCCTCCCCCACTTCCTGCCTACCCCTGCTACAGCATTACCAGGTTGTAGGACACCTGTCTCTCTCCCTCCACTTGTCTGAGAACTCATAAATGGCAGGAAATGGTCAAATTAATAGAAGGTGCTTAATGAATGGTTGTTGAATGGAAACGTGAACGTCATTTCTGAGGAAGAAAAATTCTCAGTTCAAATCTTGCTGGGTACTCATTTTTAAAGCATTCACACACTTGACTGAAGCATAGTCTTGTTTAAAGATACTGTTTTATGTGCTATTTTTACATAATGTTCACTTTCCTAAACCTGGATATTCCTTTGATAACAATGGGGTAAGAGGGATGGTGAGTAGAGGCAGTGTTGTGGAAACAAAGCCAATGTGATGAAAAATGCAGTAAGATTAATTAAAGTTGGTTTTAATTTATTTCAACTTATTTTTTCATCATGCATAATGTTCAGACTTTGTTCCAAGGATACTAGACTTGGTATTGATTTCAAGGAATTGACACTGCTGTAGTGAGGAGAGAGGCAGAAAGGAGAATTCGTAGATAGCTCAGGAAATTAGAGAAGGAAAACTGCACTGCAAAATATGCAAGGGAATTGAGAGGTGGTATAATTTAATCTTTAGATGCACAAGCTTTTAAGTCAGACCAGGGTTGAGGTTCGTTTTAACTCTTTGACTGAGACCTTGGAGAATTTACTTTAATTAATCCTCAGTTACAAAATCTTAGTTACATTACAACTGCAAAATGAGAATAATAATAATAATACACTATAATGTTATTATGAACATTAGTATCGGTTATATACTTACTGAAACAAGTAAATGAATGTGAACTCTTATGATTAATTGTGGGAAAACAGTAACTGAGTAATAATAACAGTGTTCGTTTAAAATTTCCTGTTGTGAATCCATGTAAAACATAGTGTTTTCCTAAGGCATGGTGTTTGTTTCTTGTAGAACAAACAAAATTCATAGACTTTGATAATTCATAGCCTCTGAAAATAAACAGTGAGATCAGTACTTCCCTTCATGGACCTAACTAAAGTAAATATCTTCAGCCTTCTCCTCAAAAGAACACAAATGAGAGTACACAGAGTTGCTTCATTTCTGACAACCAAAAATGTTCTCTTCATTGTCTAAATTATAACCATGTAGTTTCAGGGAGATAGATGTGCTTTTTAGAGGAAAACAGTCTTACATTCTGGAAAACATGGTTGAAGAAATTGTTGAAGTTTCTGAACTATGTAAACATTTCTCTTCCATTTGTAATATGAACTACAAACTTTTCAGGGTGAACCTCTTTTTCTTTAATATTTAATTATTTGCCTTGTGTTTTATTGAGAATGAGGCAGTCCATGTGAATTCTTTTAATAGTTCCTTCTTACTTCATGAGAAGGTAACTTGTTCTTTTTCTCACCAAGAACTCTGCTCTTGATACTGTTACTGCTGGCTTCCTTTTGGTTTTGTTCTATTCTTTAGGTCCTATCTATCCTCTATCTTCCATCTCCTCCCCTGCCCACAAATATGGTCAGATCCCCCCCCACCCCGCCCCTCGACCCCATCCTAAAATAACCCTCCTTTGGCCCTGCTACTTGAGCAGGCTACTGCTTATCTGTCTTCTGTTTACCACCAAAATTCTAAGAGTTCAAATTCTGCTTTCACTTCTTGCTCATGCATTCACTTCTTAACCCCTTGTAATATGGCTCTCACCTCTACCCCGCTATAAAACTATCCCCTGGATCGTCACCATATTTCATATCAAACAAGAGTAATGAGTTCTTCTCAGTTCTCATTCTCAGAGCCCTCTCTGCAGAAATTTCTTTTCTTGGAACTTTCTCTGGTGTTGTCTGTGCTACAGTGCTCTGCTGGTTCTTTTATCTTTCTAAGAACTTCTCTTCCCCCTCCTTCACTTGCCGGTTTTTCTAACTCCTTCTGCTCCATAATGAAGATATTCTCCACAGTCTTTGTCTCAGGCAACTCTTTATTCACGTATATTGTTTTGCAGATGAATTCCTTCCATCTCTTTTCCTTTCATTTCAAAATCTCTCTTCTAATGATTCCCAAGTCAGTAATTTTCATCTGTCAGGACTTTTCTTACTTAGTGAACCAACTAGGAGTTAACACAGCATGTCTAAAACTGAACTCATTAACTTACATTCACCAAATTCTAAATCCTACCTGCATTGTCTTTATTTTCTTTTTTTACTGACCCCACTATGAAAGAGTCATTTTCCAGGACTCGCAAGTGATTTTTTTGTTCTTCATTTCTCATGTTCTCTGCCTAATAAACCTGTTGAGTATTGAAGATTCTGAGGGTTTTGTGGTACACGGAGTAGGAAGAGCATCTACTTTGGAGTCAGATAAATCTGGGTTCAGGTCACTCTTGCCTACTTTTACTCCATTTGGCAAGTTACTAAGCTCACCAGTCTTGGTATCCTTATCTCTACAGTGGGGAAAACAAATTCCATGCATGGTCAGTTGAGCGGATTAGATGAAACCTGTACATTATTACTGACTCTTCAATAAATGTCGTCCCATTCTTTTTCATGCCATAGGCTGGCTGTCATCTCCACTTCTCCTTTCCCTTAAATGAAGGGCTACCTACCAACGTACTTCTTGCAGCTCCTGACACATAGGTTTTCAGCACATGTTATTTTTTCTCCTTCCTTCCTTTTGTTGTTGCCTTTTCAGTTCAGACCTACGTTACTTCCTTCCCGGACAATTGATGTGGCTCCTACATGACCTTGGATCTCACCCAAGAGTTTGGGACTCACCTCACACACTGCTGGCTGGTTTGCCTTCCTGAGCCTTCCACTCCTGCTCAGAAACCTTCGCTGCTTCATTGTTTCCCCCCAGAAAATGAAGTAGGAGAACATATTGCCCAAGAGACCCTCAGAGACTTATATATCACAGTTTTCCTACATATGGCCTGCATTTTGGCCAGGTGGTACCACTCTTATTCCTTTAACACATTTTCTGTTCTCTTGCCTTTCCTCTTGCCAAAGCCATTGCTACCATGATGTTGTCTCTGATCACCTAATATCTTCAATCTCAAAACACTTAGAATTTCTCTCTCCTTTTATCCTGCAAAGAATTTGTACTTCTCACTCTCACCTTATTTCCCATTTTAGTAATTATTTGTTTATACTTTACACTTCTCTCTTCATGAGACCATAGCTTTTTGATACTGTATCTAATTAATTTTTTGAAATATGTTTTTTGCCTAGTTAAAAGAACAAAACTCTGGTATACACACTCATTTGTGAAAGTGAAAAGTTTATAGACAGCAGAACCACAGTTGTTGAGGGGAAGAAGGGAGAAGAGGAATGATGATGATGATGATAACAGTAAAGGCAGCTCATTTGGGGAATGAAGTAATTATTAAAATTGGCTCAGAAATTAGGAAATGCAAAGATAGGAGTTCCATGAAAAGTAGCAATAACTAGGGTTATACTAACAGACGCAGGGGGTTTTGAGAGCAGTCCTTATTCTAATCCCATTCTAATTCTTGGTACAGTATAATGATTAATATCCCAAGAGAAGATATACTGGCAAACTGCCCTGTATTTGAAAGTAGAGGCAACACCCTGGAAAGAACGAGATGTGGTAAGGGGAAGGAATGCCAATGTGTTGGAAAGGCTGTAAGTCATCACAGGAGCAATGCAAAGCCCAGTATGTTTCAGACTGACTGCCTGGATCCTGGTTGTCCTCTTGTTCCTATGTGAAGGTGGTCACTGTGACACAAGCAGAGATCACACAAGCAGCCTAAGTAGGTGAAGGGGGGCAGGTCTAAGGTTTCAGGACAGTGAGTGGTGAGTATATGATGGTGTTCAGCGAAAGTGTGTTCATTGAGAGATCAGTTTGTGACAGAATTTTTTTAGAGTCAGGTAAGTACCTCAGAAAATGCTTAGGTTTTCCAGGTCACCCAGTAACATTAGGACAAGTAGACTTGCCTTGGCTAAGACATATTCATAGTCATATCTTACTCTTCTGGAAGCTATTTATTATAAGAATTTCATCATCTTAAATCATAAGTGAGAACTTGATGTACTCCCAGATGTCCTCTGTGCAGCCAAATTATGGTTTAATTTGTTTTTAAAGATGAAAAAATTACTTTTTTTTCCTGATCAGATTTTTCTTCTAGTTAAGAGGGCTTACATCTGTGTGTTTGGAAAAGTTCTACTTCATCATGAATTTGTTGAAACATAAGAGTCCCTAAAACATATTTTAAGGGTGATATAGATGTCAGTTGTTCCATTGAACCCATTTTGAAAATGAAGGGACATCTCTGGGGCAATGTGCTTTTGGTGGATTTTACAGAAATTGCTGGGGTATTCGGGGTTTGCAATGGTTCAGGTGACGATTGTCATCCCCCCTGCACACCTGCGTGCTTAGATTTGAACATATGTCTATCATTCAGGGAAAATTAATTTACCCATTATTTTACCATCAAATACACCATCCTACAATAAAAATCAAGGAAGTGGCCAAATTATTAACAATCATTTTTTAATTAAATGCAAGGTAAAAAAATCTGATTAACTTTATTCTTCCAAATAGTTAATTATGCTTTTTGAATGTAAAAATGAATGATTTGAAATGATTTATTTCAGCTTGCCTTTCTCTGTTTTACTATAGTTCTATTATTACACAGGCTTCACTTTCTAGGGGGGTTTTAAACTGCCTTTGAGGGAACTCTCCTGCACTGTTGGTGGGAGTGCAAACTGGTCCAACCGCTATGGAGAGCTGTGTGGAGATTTCTGGACCTACTAAACATAGAGCTTCCATATGATCCAGCAATTCCACTCCTAGGTATTTACCCAAAGGTCACAGAATCATTAATTCAAAAGGGCACCTGCACCCCTATGTTTATAGCAGCAGTGTTTACAATAGCTAAGCTTTGGAAACAGCCCAAATGCCCAAAAATAGATGACTGGATCAAGAAGATGTGGTACATATACACCATGGAATATTACTCAGCAATCAAAAAAGATAAACTCATGCCATTTGCAGCAACATGGATGGCGCTGGAAGGGATCATGCTCAGCGGAATAAGCCAGAAAGAAAAAGAAAAATACCGGATGGTCTCACTCATAGCAGGAATCTAGATAACTTAAATAAGGGACCAGGAAAATGAATAACTATAAGAAAGCGAAAATCAAAATCAACAAAAAACTATGAACCAGAGACACTTTTTGGGGGGTGGGGAGGGCAGGAGGGGAAGGATTGGGGTCAGAATGGGGGGGTTGAAATTGTATGGGGAATATAAAAATAAAATTAAAAAAAAATAAACTGCCTTTGAGGAAAACTTTTTTTTTAAAAGATAGATTTATTTATTTATTTATTTATTATTTATTTATTTATTTTATTTTATTCTGGGTACAGTCAGAAGCGCAGGAGGGTGAGAGAATTCACCAGAGCCAGAGCGGAGAGTAGAACAGGCAGAGCGACAAAGTACACTGCTGAGGGGAGCAGCGGGCGGCAGGAGAGGTCTGCGCGCCATGCGGGACCCTCACTGGTGGCCGGGGATCGAACCGGTGCTGCAGAGGCCGCGGGAAGCTTCGCAGCCCAGTGCTCAACCGCTGTGCCACCGGGGAGGCCCTTTTTGAGGAAAACTTTAATCAAATTCTAATAGTCATTTTGAATTTGCTTTTCATTGAATTCTGGTGCTCGTCCTTAAAATGTATGTCATTGATCCTTAAAGAATTCTGCTGGCATCATGGTCACAGAAATTATTATTCCAGGATTACTTAAACAAATATCACTAAACTTTATTAAAAACACCAAAATATGAGAGAAAACACTTTAAATTAGCCCATGGGAACAGTCTTTGATTGCTTTCTGTGGACTTACTGCTTATTAACAAAATATTGCAATCTTGATTTCCACTGTCAGGTTCATGTGGAAAAACTTAGGAACTGCTCCATAACTGTCACATCTGTGGAGAATTTCAAGTTTTTCTGAATTTCCCTCATTATCTTCTGTATTTTCACTGGTTTCAAGCTTGCTCATCAAACTTCCTGTTTTTAACCACTGATCCTTGCTCCTAGTTAAAAATATAATTTGAAACTACTCACTTGAGAAAATTAGATGTAGTAACTTTACAACACAAGAAAACCTCAACATTGGGGTCATTTTATGTTATGGGAGAATTCATTGTGTTTAGAGAAAGAACAAAACATAATTACATATTTGTAAAACAGAGTATTTTATTTCATAATTGCGGTGGTAATTTAACTAATTTATGGGAATTATTTGTGTGTGTATTTGTGTGTATGCAAAAGTTAGAAAAACCCCACTGGTTTTAATGGGACAGACTCATAAAAAAATGCATCAACCGTAAAGATTGTGGACTTGCCCAAGGTTATGTAACCAAGTAGACTACAACTGTTCTTCTCACCAGGCAGTGATACTACCCTGAGTGGCTCGTGTTTTCAACTCTGCTTACTTTTCACAGCTCAGCTGTGCTTGTTCTGTGTGATATTGGCCATGTTGATTTGAATAGATCTGATAACTTGATCAGTCTGGGCCCATCAAATATTTTTTCTATAATAGGGGAATTGGAACTAAAACTTTCTAGTTTAGTTTAGTTATGTTTCATTGTAGTAGAATCCTAAGGTGATCTTAACCTCCCTCTCGGTAGATGTAGGGCTAATGTGCATCGACTTTGGAAAAGAAATGCTGATTGATAATACCCACTACTGTCCTCTGAGATAAGGAGAGCAATCTTTTCCTTTGCAGAATAAGCATAGAACACTGTATTTATAACTTTTTGTATTTACTTTTTATACTTTTTAAATTCTTCTCTCACGTTTTTTGCTATCATTTCATCTTATTTTGGTGTCTATTAAGAACAGTCGTGATTTTACCCAAATCTATTTCTCTATAATTGTCCTGCTGAACTTTTTAGTTGAAATGTACTACAAAGACATCTGACCATCGAGAATAGACTGATTTCCCAACATAGCTTGGCAAAACATAGCCTTTCTCCATTTAGTTCAGCTGTGATAATGTTGGAGTCTTCTAAAAGGACTTTTGGCAAAAACTAAAGGTGGGACAGCGGCAGAGTATAAGAAACAATGGATTTGCACAGTGCAGAGTTCTGATCTGTCCCTCTATCCAGGGCAGAGTCAGCATAGCTCAGACAACATTGCAGCTGATAGCTCCTGAACCCAGGACTAATTTTAAACTTCTCACTTATAGAAGAAATATAGGGAAACTGAACAAAGCGTCAAAAAAAAAAAAAGAGAAAAAACTTGCAGGCAAATTATAGATTGGAGGCATACAGGAGGGAAGGAGAGGGAAATGGGAAATGGGTTAAAATAGGGGAGGTAAGAGCACAAAGGGGGGTCTCCAGTTGGTTGAGCACAGCGCTGTGAAGCTGTTCAGCAGCTTCTGCAGTGCGGGTTCAATCAGCTTTTGCAGCGTGGATTGGATCCCAGCTGGCCAGGGAGATTCCCCCATAGCCCTGCAGGCCTCTCCTGTCTCAGCTGCTCCTCCCCTCTGCAGTGTATTTCGGTCCTTCTGCCTGTTCTGCTCCCTGCTCTGTCTCTGGTGGATTCTCTCACCCTCCCATGCATCTGGCCTGTACCCCAGTGCTTGTATAAATAAATAAATCTTTAAAAAAAAAAGTCTTTAGAAAAAAGAGCACAAAGGAATGTAGTGACAGTCCATGGGTGATGTGGTGGTGGGAGATTTATGGGGACTACAATTGAGTGGAGAAATCAAATATCGTACAAAAATAAACAGCAGTATAAGAAAATAATAAATAAACTCTGTATTGTGCATATATGTTTAAATGAGTGCAATGTTAAAAAAGAAGACACTTAAACAACAAGGTACAGAAGGAAAAATATAAATGCGACTTTATCAAAATTAAAAAAATGTGTGTACTTCAAATGACATTGTAAAGAAAATTAAAAAACTAATGGGAGGGGAGAAAATATTCGCAAGTTATATCTCTGGTGATGAAAGGGCAAATAATTTAGTTAAAATGAGGAATGGAATTAAATAGACATTTCACCAAAGAAAATATACAAATGGTCACTAAGCTCATGAAAAGATGTTCAACATCATTAGTCATTAGGGAAATGTAAATCAAAACCACACTGAGATAACACTTGTTCAATAGAATAAGAGCACAAAATAGTATGGAAACAACAACTGGCAGAAAATAACAAGTGTGTGCATGCCTCTGTGTGTGTGTGTGTGTGTGCACACGCGTGTGTACTCACGTACTTTATTTTTCTTTCTAGACTGCCGTTCCTTTGTAATACTCTGCATAACCGAGGCCACATTGAACATTAGTAATATTTGGGTTTTCTTGCCATAGTACTTAAGAGTTTAGAATGATCATTATTATGCATTATTATTTGCTCTCTGAAACTATTGAAGATTGGCAGAGTAGTTCATTGTTTTCTCTGTTTTGGAGGATACAGAAACTCAGGTTCAGAGATGTAAAGAGACTTGTTCAAATCATCCTATTGATGGCTAAACTTGGGTTTTAATTCAGGTTGTCTTTTTTTAAAATTTTGTTTTTATATTCCCCATATAATTGCAACCCCCTTATTTTGACCCCAATCCCTCCTTTCCCTGCCCCCCATACCCCCCATAGTTTGTCTCTGGTTCATAGTTGTTTGTTGATTTTGATTTTTTCTTTCATACAGTTATTCTTTTTCCTTGTCCCTTATTTAGGTTTTCTAGATTCCTGCTATGAGTAAAACCATCTGGTATTTTTCTTTTTCTTTCTGGCTTATTTTGCTGAGCATGATCCCTTCCAGCGCCATCCATGTTGCTGCAAATTGCATGTGTTTATCCTTTTTACTTGCTTAATAATATTCCATTATGTATATGTACCACATCTTCTTGATCTAGTCATCTATTTTTGGGCATTTGGGTTGCTTCCAAAAAAAAAAAGGGGGAATACAGGTGCAAAAAAAAACAAACAAAACAAAACCCAAAAAACAAAAAACATCTTCAAGTCAAGGAAAGAGATCACAGAAGAAACCAAACCTAGCCACCCTTTGGTTGTGGACTTCTAGCCTCCAGAACTCAGAAGAAATCAAGTCTGTTCTTTAAACCATACAATGTGTGGTATGTTGAAAACTAATATATCTTCACTCAATATATCCTGGAAAACCAACATATCCTCACCCCAAACCCTTTTAAATGTCTCTTTCTCAAGGAGAAATTAATTACTCAATCTTCATTATTACATTTTGAATGTCCTATATTTTCCTTCATAGCATTTATCACCATTGGCAATGATCTAGTTGCTATTTATTGTCTATCGTCTTCATTAGGTTTTAAGGTCTGGAGTGGGAACAGAGGCAGTGGCAGCATCAGGGATGGGGAAGTGATTGTCTCCCTATAATAAACCCCTGCATTTAGTTGGTATGGACATTTGACATTTTATTATTGCTGTGTCAACTGTTATGCAAAACAAGATTCAGGACAAGTTTCTTGTCCTCCTTTCAACTAGTTTTTACTTATAAGTTCTTTGCATTAAAATTATGAACCTGGTCCTCACTGGAAAAAAAAATAAATTCCGGTTGTCTTTGTCAGGTACTATGCTTGAATAATACTGCCTTACGTCTTCTTGAATGTTTAGATACTTTAAAAAGTGTATTAATCTATATCACTTCACTTTAAGCTTCACAATCACCCAAAGAGCAGAGCAAACCAGGTAATGTATAAATAAATTATATTTATTTTGCTTGAAGAACATGACAGTCAAAATGATCAGTTTTATTCAAACTCTTCCAGTTACTTATTTTGGACAAACTATTTCACTTGTCTAATTCTATGCTTTGTTATATCTCATTTGAAGGCTTCAACTACATGAGCTTAAGGTGCCTTCCGATTCTACTATTTTGTAATTACATCATTAGTATGTCCCCACATTCACAGTATATGTGCTTTGAGATGCTTTTTCAGTTATGATCAATGAATCTCTCTTGGATGAGCTATACTTATTTCCAGAATTATTTTTTAACCCTAACATACGTTTTTTTCAAAAACATTGGCTAATGTCCAGGAAGTAACTGCAGAACAGTGCCTAAGTATTGAGCAAATTGATGTTAAATTTATGGTCTCATTGACTTGGGTTTTAAATTGAAGTATTCACAGACTCCCTAGAATGTACAAATTTTATCTAATTGGAAAACAAAATCCTAAAACATCACAGTTAACCTTTTATGGTTAAAACTGTGTTTAGCGTTTTTGTATAACAAAGTTTCTGCTCTATCAGCACTTTGCAATCTGACTGTGGAAACAAAGTCCTTTATTTCTACATCAGCAGGAGTGTATCAGAAGAGATTCTTCTTTAATATCCCATTCACTTCTTTAATATCCCATACTTTCTGTACTATATAATTTGCTTTCATTATTTACAATAATACATTAATAATGAATTTTAAAAGAAGCATTATTTAATAGAACATATTTTCTTGACATCTGAGAATGAAGAAGTGAATTAGATATTGTCAAAATTCTTTTAGCTCAAGAATTCTGTGACCTTTCCTTTTTTGGTAATGCAAAGGCCAATTTCCATTCTTTCTAGGATATTTGTTTAGTATAATTGTAGGATATCAATGCTACCTAACAAGTCATAAGTTATCTGCACAATCTTTTGACAATAATCAATTAAGTTTGAGATTCTGTCAGTATTTCCTCTACAATTTAAGAACCAGTGATTTTATGGAGAAGTTATAGCACTAAAAAATATCTCTGTCTGTGTTTTCTCCTCTCCTGTTGGAACAGACTATAAATGCACTGTTTATTAACCATGTGGGAAATTATCTTTCTCCCATTTTCCCAAGAATTGAAAGAACTTTGCTGAAAGAGGAGGGCTCTTAGTGGCAAGCTGATTAAACACAGAAAGTCAAAATATATGGGACAATCTTGAGAAACAAAGATTTACCTCAGGACAGCTTAATTTTAGCATCTTCTTTCAGTGTCTCTTTAAAGACTACCAAGATTAAAAGTAGTGGTTCTCCCAGCAAATGATAGCTCAAAAATAAAGCTCATTAGGAAAGTTAAGAATATAATGGTCTTGTCAAGTGAGTCATACTCAATTTCCAATCCATTCTTGTAGAGTCAGGAAACTAGTTTTAATTCTCATAAAGGCAATGACTGTTTTTGAGATGTGTTTATATATCAGTTGTACTTTATTCAGTTAAAAACTATTTTATCAAATCTCATCATTAAATATTTATTCCCATTAGTCAGACCTCATTAATTTTCCATGAAACATATAAATCTCACTTCCTAGTAATAAGAAATAAAATGAAAAATGTAAAAAAAGTAAACTTAAATATGCTAAGAGGTACGTAATTCTTCAAAAATGTTTTAGAGAGATTGCTAGTTAAAAGTTTTAGGACATGGGCTTCCCTGGTGGCCTAGGGGTTAAGTCTCAACACTACCACACTAGGGACTGGCCAGGGAGCTGACATATTGCACAGCAGATCTCTCCCTGTCTTGTGTGCTGTTCCTCTTAGCAATGTATTTCAGTAAATCTGCTTGTTCTGCTCCCCACCCTGTCTCAGGTGAATCCTCTCACCTCCACACCTCTGGCCTACACCCCAGATCTTCTATGCAATAAATAAATAAATTATAAAAATAATAAAAAATAAATGTTTAAAGACATGATGCAAAAATATGCTGCACTGCATCATTGGGGCTGGCTGTTGCTCACAGCATCAGGAGTTTCAGAGTATTTCATAGCCTCAACTTTCAAAAGATGGTTGTAGCGGCAGGATAGGCACAGAGCAGATTTTCTCTGATCCGGCAGATGGGTAAGGACAGTCCTGGGGCCCTCAGTGGCTTTCTCAGGCTTTTATTGAGCTCTTACATGTATTGCAGCAACAAGGTACATGGCAGGTAGGGGTGCCGGGTGGGGGGCAGGAGGCCAGCAGGCCTGCATTGCCCCTGCAAGTCTTCACTCTGGGCTTCTCTGGTGTTCTTTCTGCCCCTCTCTCTCCTGCCTCTCTCTTGCCTCTCTCCTGCCTCAGGGGTCTTGGGCTGGTCCTCTTGGGCCGTCTCCTCCTCCACGCAAGGTCACATCCCTCAGCTCCCGGACCCTGTCCTGACACTACAATAGTTTTATTGGGCTTCTCCTATGAAACATACTTTACTGAAAGTCGAACATTGTTCCTCAAATTTATATTGTAGTATATTCAAGTGTACTATTGCTATTTGTCTGATTTTGATAGTTAGGCAATATTCACCTCAAATGAGTTAGAAAGTGTTACCTTTTATATTTGGGGGAAAGAGTTTAAGAAAGACTGACATTTTTGATTACTTATTCAGTCTCCTTATTAGTCTGTTCAGGATTTATTTCCTTTTGTTTCAGTTTTGGAAGGTTGTATGATTCTAAGAATTTACTCATTTCTTCTTGGTTATCCTTGTTGTTGGCATGTAATTGTCTAAATAGTCCTTTATGATCTTATTTTTTCTGATTAATCAGTTATTATCTCCTTGCATTTTTGGATTATTTTTATTGGAGTCCTCTTCCCCCCCCCCCCCCCCAATTAAAGGCCTTTTGATTTTATCTTTGCAAAAAAATCAACTCCGGGTTTGATGACCTTTTGGGTTATTTTACTATTTAATTTAATCTCGCTTTATTCTATTTTCTCCTTTCCTTGTATAACTGCTTTTGCAGCATCTGATACAGTTTGTGTTTTTATTTTCATTTTCTCAAGATACTTTTAAAATTCACTTTTGATTTATTCTTTGACCAAATTATTGCTCAAGTGTGTGTTGTTTAGTTTCCACACATTTTTAAATTTTCCCGTTATACTGCTGCTTTGATTTCTAGTTTTATTCCATTGTAGTCAGAAGAGATAACTTAGAATATTTTTATCTTATCAAATTTATTAACAGTTGTTTTGTGATTTAATATCTATCCTGGAGATTGTTCTGTGGGTGCTTGAGAAGAGTGTATTCTTTTGCGGTTGGGAAGAAATTTCCCATTCGATCCATTTGGTCTACAGTATTGTTAAAGTCAGATAGTTCTTAATTCATTTCCTGTCTGTATTTTCTGCCCATTTTTTAAGTGGGTTATTGAAGTCCTTTATTACATTAGTATTATTAAATTGCCAGCAATTTCCTGCTTCATATATTTAGGTGCTCTGATGTTGGGTGCACAAATTTTTATAATTGTTATATCTTTCTGTGGAATTGACCTTTTCATCATTATTTTAGGAACTAGTTTTAGTCCCAAAGTAATTTCCTCTTTCCACTTCTTCAACATTCTTCTGGTCTATTTTGCTTCTCTGACAGCTGTGTACCATGGGGAATTAGGCTTTTGACAAGTAGTTTAAGTACAGTAGAAATAGGAAGGCAAGTGCATTGAAAATAGAATTAAAAAGAAATTTGGATTTTTGCCCATCCTTCTTTGCATTAGAATGGTGAGAGATCTTTCAGCATTATGGTACAAAATGGGAACAATAATGCTATTCATTTAATTAACATTTTGGGTGCATGTTATACATAAGGCTCCATAAAATTTTTCAAAAAGTAAGGTATGGCTACATCCCTTAGGGGAAAGAAACAAAAACCTATAAAATAGAGTAAGAAAAGTGCAACATTAGTTTCTAGTAAAGTGTTATGAGTTCTGATTAGAAAGGAAGTTATCAGTTTTAACTGGGGTAACCACAGTAAATATCTGAAAAATATGATAATACGAGGGCTTTTTACAAGGGTTCACTGTAACCACGGATAAAACTTTAGTCTACCCATCATATCAACTGTTAACTGACTTAAAACAACAACAGCTCCTAATTCTTTGATTCTACCAAATCTTGTTGGTCTTATATGAGTTAGTTGAAGGTTAATTGATGTTTCCAATGAAGTAGGATTAGCCAACATTTTGTGATTCCAAACTCCCATTTCATTCCTTTCATAAACCACAAGATCAAGTGATCTTGTTAGGAACTTAAATCTTGAAGTTGCCAAAAATGTTTTCTCTGCTTCCTTGTAACTCTTTAGGGGATAAATCATGAGACAACTTAATAAGGACCTAAGTGTGTCCACTTATGTTAAGGAATCATCTGCTTCTACCCCTGAACTTCCCACATCTTCATTGCCTAATTACTTCCAACTTGTTAATAAGTGCCTTGTCTGAAACATGCTAGAAATAACACATTTCACCCTCATCATGTTTTTATGAGTAAAGGAAATGTCAATTGAAGTGAGGGGCCAAATAAATGAATATAGACATTTAACTTATATTCCTTTATATTTGGGCTTGAACCTATCATTTCAAGATAGGGATTTAGTAATCTAAGTTGGAACCAGTCCTGAGTTAATGTGATATTGAGAGGTGTCCATCTCCTGAACAGAGCAGAGTAACAAGAATCATTTAAATAGTCATCTTGGAGAGTCTCCTCAAAAAGTTATTGTTGGGCATTGCTTTATGCAGTTTTTAGGGTATATCTGTACCCAAAGAAGTCTAATGAACCTCACTAAATTGGTGGATTTGCCATTTATGCTGCTTTAAGGTCACAAACACAAACCCCTGACTCTATTAGTGTACCCCAGTCAGCTGCTGTGATTTGACGACTGAAGGAACATACTGAAAATGAACAACCAACTTGCCTAATTTCCATATTATTTCATTTCTTTCCTTCATTTCACCTAAGTTTCACTGAGATTGTGGTTTTGGGGACCATGGCAGGAACTGGGGCAAGAGTATGGTTGCAGAGCGGAGAGAAGAAAATCGATTGAAAATAGAACTTCCCGTCATTGCTTAATCCTTGGCATCCTGTACCTTTGTTTCCTGTCCCCTCATCATTTTGTTCCAGACAGTAGAACCTGTTAGACCTGCATCGCCTCCTACTTTGAAAAACATGTCATATGGCTTCTCTATTCTCTTCTGAAGCCACATTTCTTTATTATCGGAGCTTGGAAATTAAGTAAAAGGAAGGTTTTTAAGGAATCAAGACATTGAAGTTGCACATATTAAACATTTCTTTTTATTCTATTTGGCAGTAGGTGTGCACTAAGGATTTCTGCATATTCAGCTCCATGAAAATTCATTTAAACTTTAAACTTCTTTTAAAGTTTCCATTACAGGAATTTCCATGAAATGTTTACATTTTATATTAAATATATCCAACCATAAAATGCCGAAATTTTGATATGCTTTTTGTGTTTAAAAGATGCATTTCTCCGTAGGGAAACCATACAGAAAAAAAAAAAAATCCCAAAACAAAACTAGCAGGCAAACTAAAAATCAGAGACATTCACAGGGTAGGAGGAGGGAGGGGTTCCAAATGGAAGGGAGGAGAACAAGAGATTATGGTAACCATTCACAAGTGTCTTGGTGGTGGTAGTTTTATGGGGACAACGCCTGAGAGGAGAAATCAAGCATTGTACAAAAATGAACAACTATGTAAAAAATATATAAATAAAAAATAAATAAATATCACAGTAAGTTGAAAAAACAGTATTTGTTTCTAGGCAGACTGTTTCTACAACTGTGGTACATTGCCTTTAGCAAGCTGTTATTTTACAGATGATGAAATTGAGATTCAAAGAAATAACTTGCCAAGATCATGTATCTATTAAGTGGCAGAGTTGGGATTTCATCTTTAGTCCTTTGAGACACTTTCCAAAGCTTTATTTTTTTTAATTTCACTTGACCTATAGTCAAAGAACCTGGAATCTTTCAGTCTAAGGAACAGTGAGAAGCAATTCCCTTTCCCACCCCTGTTCTGCTAGACAATCAAATAAAACCTACAAAATATGGGCATTTATTTCTAATTTTCCAAATATAATACAAGCTTAGGCATGGTACCTTTTATTCCCAGCTTAGGTTTCTTGATTTAGGTCTCTGCTATGGACTGGAGTTTTGTGCCTCTCTGAGCCCAGTTCATGTGTTGAAGTCCTCATCTCCAACGTGATGGCATTTGAACATTGGGTACCAGGTTAGCATTAATGTCCTTATAAGAAGAGAAGGGAAATGGAGGTCTCTCTCCATCTATTACATGAGGACATGCCAAGAAGGTGCCTATCTACAAATCAGGAGGCAGGCCCTCATCAGGAATCGAACCTGTGGGCACCTTGATCTTGGACTTTCCAGCCTCTAGAGCTATGAAAATAAATATCTATTGATTAAGCCGCCTACTCTACAGTATTTTGTAATAGCAACCAAACTGACTAAGACAGTCTCTGAACCATTTATCTTTGAAACATTTTCATTGTCACCCCTCTCTCCCACCCTTGAAGATGTCAGGCCTGGGTCCTTGACTGCAAAAGTAAATAAATGTACTCGATGTGCATTTACATTACTGATGAAGAGCTTCCATAACTGCTCTGTCTACTGCTAGTCGGGCAGCTCTGAAGACAGTCTTGAGAAGTCCAATGTTGCAGAGCTGTCTAATGGGGCCTCAAGTTGACTCTTGTGTTGTGGTTGCCAACAGGGCTAGACTTGTGCTGCAGAAATCACCTGGAGGGAAACTGACCCAGGTGTATTCGGAATTACATCACAAGTTGGCTTCTGGGTAATTATGAGGATGATGCAATATGTAAAAATCCTGACAGTAAGTGAACAAAGAAGAAAAAATATCAAATTAAAGTCATGATTGTAATGGCAAATTCTTTTTGAATTTTGCAAATCTTTAAGGATTTAATGAATTAGGGTTTATTAAACCTTTAACAATGTGTGGAGTGTATGTAATAGGTGCTAAATACATGTTTCTCTTCTTCATCTTCACTTTTCTTACTGTCCATGTAAACTGAAAAACATACCAACTGATTAGATATCAAGTGAATATTTTTAGTTACTGCCCATGTTTCTGACATTATTAGTTTTTTTGTAAGACACCAGAGTGTTGTGTAATGACCAGGTCCTTAAGAAATAGATGTTATTATAATATCTATTGTAAAATGTATATAGCATAAAAATCACCATTTTTAATTACTATAAATTAATATTAACTGTTTTAAGTATATAATTCAGTGGAATTAAACATATTCACACTTTCATACAACATCACAACCATCCTTCTGAGCTTTTTCATCTTCTCATACTAAAACTCGGTATGTATTAAACATCACTGCCTATTCCTCCCACCCTCAGCTTCTGGAAACCACTGTTCTGCTTTCTGTCTCTAAATTTGCCTGTTCTGGTAGTTCACATAAGTGGAATCATTCAGTAGTTGTCTTTCTTGTGGCTGGTTTATGTTACTTAGCATTATGTCCTAAAGGTTCATCCAGGTTGTGGCATGTGTCAGAATTTCTTTCCTTTTTAGGGCGGAATATTCCATTGTATGTATACACCCCCTTTTGTTTACCCATTCATCTGTTGATAGATATTTGTGTTGTTTTTAGCTTTTGGCTATTGTGAATAATTCTTTTATGAACATGGGTATACAAATATTTGGGTCTCTGCTTTCAATTTTATTTTTTAGTATATACCTAGAGTGGAATTTCTGGATTATGGTAATTCTATTTTTAACTTTAAGGAACTGTCAAAATGTTCTCCACAGTGAAGTCACCATTTTACATTCCCACCAGCAATGCATAAGTGCTCTACTTGCTCCATATTCTCAGCAACACTTATTTTACACATTCCTTTTCTTTTCTTTTCTTTCTTTTTTTAAATTTATTTATTCATGCATATAAGAACTGGGATACAGATGTGCGGGAGGATGAGAGGATTCACCAGAAACAGAGCGGGGAGCAGAACAGGCAGATTGACTGAAATACACTGCTGAGGGGAGCAGCGGGCAAAACAGGAGAGGTCTGCTGCGCCATGTGGGTATCTCCCTGGCCGGCTGGAATCGAACCCATGCTACAGAGGCTGTGGACAGCTTCACAGAGCTGCACTGAACTGCCTGCACCGCCAGGGAGGCCCCTACACATTTCTTGACACCAGCCACCCTAAGGGGCATAAAGTGGCATATCATTGTGGTTTTGATTTGCATTTCCATAATGACTAGTGATGTTGACATCTTTTCATGTCCTTGTTGGTCATTTGCTTATCCTTGGAGGAATATCTCTTCTGGTCCTTTGTTTGCTTTTGAATTGGGTTCCTATATTTTCATGGTTGAGCTCTTGGAGTTCTTTGAATATGCTGAATATTAATCTCTTAACCATAAATAAGTGGCAAATATTATCATTCATCCTGTTAGTTGTCTTTTTATTCTCTTGATAGTGTCTTTTGATGCACATTGTAAAATGCTGATGAAGTCAAATTTTATTTGTTTTCTTTAATTGTCTGTTTTTGGTGTCATATCCAAGAAATCATTGCCCAATATAATGTTATAAAGATTTTCTCTTGTGTAGAAACATAATTAAAAAAATTAAGTTAATGAGGTAACAATTTAAACAGCATATGTTTAGGAGCATAAGTTCACACCTCTATGAATATATGTTATCATACCATACACAGCACCAAAGCATCAGTAATCCTCTACAGCAGACTTTTTGGGTCTCCTCCCCCTTTACTCCCACTCACCACTCTCCCTTATGGCATCCTCAGCTCTGCAATCAGATTTCTTTTTCATTTTCAGTAATGATATATTACTTATTAGAAAATTGTTTTTGAGGCCACATTGATTTACAACATTGTAGATGTTTTAGGTCTAGAGGTTCACACTTCTCTACATGTGTATCATACCACACCTCCCACCAAAGCACCTGTAATTCTCAGTGACAGTCATGGATACCCTCCCCTACTTCGGTCCCTTTCTCATAATCTCAGTTCTGTAGTCAGATTTCAAGGGTTTGTTTTTGTCTGTTCCTTTACTTTGTTTCTGTATATTCCGCATATGAGTCAAATCATCTGGTATTCGTCTTTTTCTTTCTGGCTTGGTTTGTTTAGCATAATCTCCTCCAGTGCCACCCATGCTGTTCCAAAGGGAGATTTTTTTATCTTTATTTAAAAAAAATATAAATAACTGAATAGTATTCCAGTGTGTACACATACCACATCTTCTGTTGTTGGGCAATTAGATTGTTCCTATTTGCTGTTGCAAATAGTGGTACAATGAACATAGCAATGTCTGTATCTCTTTGAATTAGTGTTCTTGCATTCTTAGGGTAGATATCTAGGAGTGGGACTGCTGGGTCATATGGTAGATCTATTTTTTAATGTTTAGAGAAAACTTCATACTGTTTTCCATACTGGACCAGTCGACATTGCCACCAACAGTGTAAGAGAATTCCTTTTTCTCCACATCCTCACCAACATTTATTGTTTCTTCCTTTTTGATATAGGTCCTTTTCAAATGTGTGAGGTGGTCTCTCACTGTGGTTTTAATTTGCATTTCCCTGATAGTAAGTGGTGATGAACATTTTGCATGTGCCTTTTTTGTTATCTGTATCTTCCTTGAAGAACTGTCTAGCTCTTTTTCTCATTACTTGATTGGGTATTTCCCCCCTTGTTATTTAGTTATATGAGTTCTTTGTGGATCTTAGATACTAGTCCTTTGTCAGATGTGTAATGTGCAAATACTTCCTTCCATTTTGTAGGATGTGTTTTTGTTTTAATGATAATTTCAAAGAAAAATCTTAGGAGAAATAGGAAGTAATCAATATTGATGTCTAGTAATTTCTGATTGAATAGGATAGATAATAAGTGTATGTTTTTCAGAGAGGAGAGAGATCAATCCAAGCCCCTGAACAAATTCTTAATTTCACATCAATTTATTTCTAGCAAGAAGAGACATACTGAAAATGTAGAACATATCATGATTATCTGATGAAAGAGGAACCCTGGTTAGTAAGCCAAATATTTAGGAAAAGTGGCTATTGGGTAGTCATTTTAAATAAATAATTTGGATTTATGCAGTATCTTGTATATATTTACATTTTGCATATACCTTTATCTCGCATATCAAATTGTCTTCAAGAACAAGATAAAGTTTATTTTTTCAAGATGGTGAACTAATTGTGGGTGGGAGTGAATGGTTAAGCAGTTTTTCAAAATGAGGAGATCTGATTTTGCAAACTGACAAACACTACTTTTCACTGAAAACATCTGTATGGTTTAATTTCTTTGATGAAAAGAGAATATTTGCTATGGCATCCATGTATTCTCAATGTTGGGGAAGTTAAGAATATGTGACTGTTGACTTGAAATTGGACCTGGGCAATTAGTCTCTTTTGCAACTGTCTCCCCTCCTTCACCCCCAAAACATGTGGGTTCTGTTTGCCTTCGCTGCTCCCAGAAGCTGCCCAAGACATACTCCTGAGATAAAAATGTGTTTCTAAGATCCCCTGGATGTTGCATGATTTTTATTAAATCCATCTAAAGTCTATATCAACTTTTAAGAATTGGTGTGTGTGTGCAGAAGACTTCTTGTCTTGCCGCTGTCCAAGATGAAGCCTCAGTGAAAGTTCCCTTGGGTCACTTACAATTATGGACTGCTTTTTCTTTGGTCTCTCATGCCCTCTGTGCATATGGGCCAATTTCAGTTTATACCTGGGTTTGACCCAAAATGAAGTTTCCAGGACACTTGTAATTTTGGATCATTTTGTCTAAAGTGGTAAGACAAGAGATCTTGGTTTAGAAAAGAAAGATTTCCAACATAGCTAGGCAATATTTTTTTAATGTCATGTCAGTTACTTTATCAATAACCTTTCAAGTGAGACTGTGAATTTGCAGTTAAATGCTGGGTAGTCACTTGGAATCATCTGGGTCTGTTAAGTAGTCCAAACTGAAAATTATTTGTTTGCTGCCCTAATACTGAAGCCCAACCCCCAGTTTCTGTTTGTTATGCACTTCTTTGTTGGACTGATATTCAAGCACACATTCCCTTTATCTTCTTCCTTTGTTTCTTAGGAGCTTAATTTTCTTCTTAAAATTAATTGAGTCTCAACTTAGGGAAGGGCTAGATGATGTAGGATCTTGTGTATCTTGTCAAGACAAGTAGACTTTATCTGGCATTGTCTGGGAAGCCTTTGAGGACACAGGGTCATACTGGTTTATTAAAAGGCTCACCTGGCAGCATTCGGGAAATGGGAGTGGAAGAAGGTGGGGTAGGGTTGATCATTTCACTTTTCCCTCTTCCCTTCATATTCCAACTTCAATGGGGAAAGGAATCTTATATGATTATAATCCTATAGGGCTATAGGAAAACATAGAGTTTTCTCAGAATTTCCTTCAGCACAGGTGGCCTAGTAGGTAACATGTAGCCCTGAGATGTAGCCTGTATGTGCAGAGAGCAGTAACTAATATGTCACCTTGATTTATAGTTCCCAAAACATATGTATGTAAATGAGTGCCTATAAGCTTTGTCATAAACCATATAAAAACTAATAGGGCTCCTCCAGGGAGCTTCTCATGGCTCTCACAGCCACTTGCTGGCCTCTCACTGGGCATGGGAGCCATTACTGTGGCCGGAGCCTAGGGGTTCTGTCACTGCTGGACACTGCTGCTGTTGCTACCTGTGTTTCTCCTGCTGCCTCATGCTAAAGACTTGTTGCTGCTCCTTACATATGGGTTCATGACCTGCTTTCTCACCTGCCACCACTGAGAACTGGGCAAACTTGTAGCCAAAGCCCTATAAATTCTACGAAGAGACAGGGAGAAGGAAGTTTGTGAAATCGAAAACACAACCAACACCCAAACACACTCATGTTGCTATGGGATTTTATTGTCAAGACCCTGACATTTCTTTTGTAGTGTTTACCAAGCAAGCAGCCTGTAGGGTCAGGAATGGACACAGTGCAGGTTTTCTATGATCCAGCAGGAGTCCTGGAGTTAAGGAGGAGTCCTGGAGCCCTCAGTGGGTTTTTCAGGTCTTTTATCGGGATTACCAGGTACATGGCAGGCAGAGGTCCTGGGGGGCCGGGAGGCTGGCAGGCCTTCCAGCCTCCAGCAAATCTTCACTCTATCTGGGCTCTCCGGTGTTCTCTCTGTTTCTCTTCTTCTCTCGGCTTCCGTTCATTCTTGGTTTCTGTTGGCGTCCCCGTGGTGCCGCCCTTATAATCTCAGTCTCTCAGCCCAGGTTACCCACTTCAGGTGCCCGCCATCAGGCATGCATTCAGGACCACAGGGTTCCCTCATCTATCCTAGTGGCGGGAGGGCAGAAAAGCCTGATACTTTTCACCTTACCCTACACAACCTGTTGACAGTAAACACATAGGGTCACTATCCCCACTACCTCATTCCTTTTTATTTCTACCAGTCTTATTTTTCCACTTCCAGTTTGGTTATCTTCTCTATAGGGCAATTGATCAGATACTGAGCCATGGGAATTGGGATAAGCAATTTAAATTCTGAAATGGAGGTTATATGTTTTTAAGTTCTCCTTGAAAAATTTCAAATATAAATAACAATACAGATAATGGTGTTGTGAACCCCCATGTACATCCCCATCATCCATGTTCAATAATTAGTAATATTTTGCCACATATGCTATTTTACTAAACTTAACATTTTACTGAAGAATCACATAGCAAATTCCAGTCCTCATATCATTTCACTCCTGTATACTTCACTATGACCTTTTAAAAAATAGACATTTTCTTATTTAACAACAATTATCACCTCTAACAATATCAAGAATTTCTTGGCATCCTCTTGTATCCAGATTATATTCAAATGCCCTGAGTATCTTCTAAAAATGTCTTTTTGCAGCTGGATGGATGGTTGGACTGAAAATCAAAGCTAAGGAATAAACATTTCATTATCGCCTTCCTTAACTTCACTTTTTCCAATTTGCATTAGAGTGTTTTCATGTTGGCCACAATTTTGTAAGCTATTTATATACATTTCATTATATGTATATAACCTCTTTCAGGTTGCAGGAGGCTGGATAATGGTCCTCAGTGATAACTAGCCCCTAATCCCTAGCTCCTGGGGATGGTACTTTAGATGGCCAAAGATATTTTGCTAATGTGATTAAATTAGGGATCTCTCAATTGGAAAAGTTTTTCATTAAATGCAACCACAAGTGTCTTCATAAAAAGGACACAGAAGGAGATTTTTTTTAGAGGAAAGGAAAGTGGAAAAAAGATTCCTTGATTTTTTTTTTTTTGAAACTGTGGCAACATTTGTTCATAATAATGTATATTGATTCAGAAATATAAAAACCCACATCTTTGGGTGTATGTAACACTCCACACCCTCTACTAACTTACCCACAGCCCTCCACCATAGTCCATTGTGCCCTCCCTTCTTTCTATACTCCCACTCCCACACAGAGGGAGATTTGATGTAGATGGAATGGCCTTGTGATAGAAGCAGAAGAAAAAAGAAGCAAAGAGAAGATGCTGCACTATTGGCTTTGAAGATAGGGTAAGAGGCTACAAGCCAAGTAATATAGGTGGCTCCTGGACACCAGAAAAGGCAAGAAAAAGAATTCACCTCCAGAGCCTTCAGAGGGAAGGTGGACCTACTGATGCCTTATTTTTATCCTAGGGGAATTTTATCCTAGTGGAATTGATATCAGACTTGTCACCTCCAGATCCATAAAAACAAATTTGTGTTGCTTTAATGTATCAAATTTGTGGCTAATTTGTTACAATAGCCATAAAATATATTAATTAAGAAAGAATTCCATTTTCTAGAGAAGATGAGATAATTCAGAAACCAGAGCTGCTGGAGAGGCAGCATGTAGTCAGCAAAGAGTGATGATGTAGAAACTGGTTTTAAACCCTGTTCTGTCAGATTTTGGGCCAAGTCACTTGACCTTTCTGAGATTGTTTCCACATATGTAAGAATCAAGGAAATATTTGGGATAAATTATACCTGAGGGCTCTTTAATCTCTATACTCCATTTCACCAGATGAAAAAAATAAGATGGACAAGATGAGAGAATAATAAGGGCTGAGGAAAAGAACAGAAGCCCCAAAATTCTTAGAAAAGGCCTTGTAGCTGAATGGGAATGTGGGAAAAATAGGGTGGGGGGAAATATTTTAGGCAACCAAACCACCTTAGTACTCTATGTTGGTGTTTGTGAGGTATGAGGTGTGTTAAAGTGCAGTGATGGGGTTGCTTTCTGTCTTGCTGAGAGTAGGTCGCTGATCATTTGCTTTTCCTTCCCTTTTACTCCCTGGATCAGGGAGCAGCCTGATCTCCAAATTATGGGTGTAGGCATTTCCAATTTTAGAGGCTGAAGGCAATTTCTTCTTGGAGTTTCCTCATCCCAGAGAATTCTCTGAACTTTGGAGAACTTGGGAAACTCTGAGTTTCCTTTTTTTTTTTTTAAAGATTTATTTATTTTTATACAAGAGCTGGGGTACAGGCCAGAGGCTCAGGAGGGTGAGAGGATTCAGCAGAGACAGAGCAGGGAGCAGAACAGGGAGACGACAGAAATACACTGCTGAGGGGAGCAGCGGGCGAGACAGGAGAGGTGGGATTCTCACCAGCTGGCTGGCATGAAACCCGCACTTCAGAGGCTGCAGACAGCTTCACATCTCTGCACTCAACCCGCTGCGCCACCAGAGAGGCCCAACCTCTGAGCTTCTTATACAATAGTTTTCCTAATAAACCCAGGAGGGATCTCTGACTGGGAACAATAACATTTATTGAGTATTAAATGGGCCCTCTACTGAGTTATAAACTTTATATGTAAAAGTATTCATTCTTCATAAAAATTCTTATGAAGTAGGCAACGCTTTGTATTGACAAAAACATTAAGGTTTAAAGAGGATAAGACTTTACTCTAAGTAGCACAGATGGTAATTGGTCAAGTCTGACATTGGACCTAGATCATCTGGAACCAAGGGCCATGTATGTGAGAAGCTCCTCTGTTGGAAAGGTGACTTGAGGTGATGAGAACGGGTATTTAAGATTAAGGCAAAAGTCTAATTATGCCTGTCTCCAAACTTGCTTTTCTCTAAACTGGTACATTTGTATGTTGCCTTTTAAAAGAACAGTGGGAAACCATTGTGCTGGGCTTAGGAAGCACGTGCAAAAGGAGCACAGCCACCCACTTCTCATCTATCACATGGAATAATTTTATATGAGCCTTAAAATTTGAAAAAAATCTGAATTTATACTTTAATAGTAGTCTGACATATCCTTTAGTGTTTATCTAGTTGTTTGATTCCCTTATTATTATTTAAATTTTATATAGTTTTTACATCATTTTTCATTTTTGCACAATGTATGCATTTTCATCTTGGTTATTGTCCCCATACAATTCCCCTTCCCCCACCTTGTTTTGCTCCTACTCCCTCCTCCCATTTGGAATATTTTTCTTTTTGGAATATTTTTCTTAATTCTTCCTTAAATTATATATTCTTTCTGTCCAAGAATGATTTCATGTCTTTTTTCCCCCTATAGACTTCCAATTTCCTAGAGCATTGCTGAGCATATGAATGAATAAACATCCCTCCTCTCCCTCCCCCTTCATCTTAATGTGAGGGAAATCATACTCATCTTATTTGGCGACTCTGAGGACATATAAAGTGCCAAGCAAAGATATTTTTATTACTATTGAAATAAAGATATTCAAGATATTACCTAGTTTAGTGTTTTTTTGATGTTGTATTGCTAGGCATGTATGTATTTGTGTTATGTATTTCTTGTGAATTGAAACTTATATAAAATGTCCTTCTTTACCTCTAGTAATACCTTTTGCCTTCCAGGCTATTTAGACTATTTCATATCCTGTTGATATCCTGCTGCTATTATTGCCTTGGCTCTTGTAATGCCTGTGTGCACTGATGGTCTTCTACTGCAGTCTTTTACGACTCTCCACCTGAAGGCTTTTTCTGGTGAGCTTGGCCCACATGTGCAAGGAAAGCAGGGCAGCAATTGTGGGACGTTGATGCCTAGTAAGAACCCTCACTTAGTGACTAATGGGAACTGGAAGATAAATACCTCACCTTCGTCACCTACTGGGTAGGACAAGTCTGAGGGATAGTCTACTCTCTCAGAGGTCCTTACTGGGGCCTTTGGGATTGGGACCAGGTGCCCACAGGATAACCTGAAAATGTTGGTTTCCTTCCCTTTCTTTTACCACCCTTCATCCATCCTAGTTCTCATATTGGAATTTCCTGGTATCATTTCCCAAATATGCTGTGAGTTTTCAAATATTTGTCTTAGGTTTTTTTCAGAGAGAACACAACCAAAGACTGTTTTAATGTTTGCATGCAATATCTCTCCTTTTGACTTTTCAGCATTTCTGTATCTTTTTATTTTATATATCTCTAGTAAACAATATAGGTATTGTTTTCTTTATTCTGTAATACTATCATTTGGTTCCTTAGATAATTTAGTTCATTTCCATTTAATGTAATTACTGACACATTTGGCTGTAAATCTTTATCTTTGCTTTCTGTTCTTCCTTTTGTTCCTTGCTATTTTTTTTTCCTCTTTTGTTTGAGATTGAATCGATGTTTTTAATTATTTCAATTTTCCCTCTATTAGCATGACATTTGTACACACTCTTACCATTTTGGTGATTAGAGATGATCATATCCATCTTCAACTAATCAAAGTTGACTTTCCTGGTTGAAGTCGTTACTTACTGCTTAGAGCTGACAGTGCAGAGGTATAAGGCTCATTCCTATTCGTAGCTCATTTCAGTTCTTTCTTAGCTGTCATTCCTTTTTTTTTTTTAACTTGGGCAGAGCTGACCAATGATTTTATAGGGAACTTAAAAACAGAAGGGAGTAATGACAAGAACCATAGTAGGGTTGAAGATCAGGGGAGGTAAAATCATGGAACCAATAAACTATTTTTGGTTTTTGGGGTTTTGGTGACATCATGTTTACTTTGTCCAGTTATGTTTCCTTTAGAATTTCTCAGCCTCTAGTTCTTTGCCACTGACCTTCCTTTAACCTTCCTTCTGTCTTTATCCTTCCTGCTATCTTCTCATTTTTTTTTCTCTAGTTCAGTATTACTTTTACTATGTCTGTGGTAACAAAGTATCATAAAAATTTCTAACTTAGAAAAGAAATTTATTGTCTTATAGTTCTGGAGGCCAGAGTCTGAAATCAAGATGTTGGCAGGGTCTTACTTCCTCCAAAGCCTCAAGGGAAGAATCAATGCTTGTTTCTTCTCAGCTTGTGGTGGTTGCCAGAAATCACTGACATTCCTTGGCTTGCAGACATACCCCTTCAGTTCCTGCCACTGTGCTTACCCTGTGTGTCTCTATGTATCTTCACATGGCATTCTCCTCTTTGTGTCTAAACTGAGAGTTCCCTCTTGTTTTAAGGATATCTGTCTTTGGCTTAGGGCCCATCCTAATCCACTATGACCTTGCCTTCATTACATTTGCAAAGACCCTGTTTCCAAATGAGGTTACATTCTGAGGTTCTAGTTGGATGTGAATATTCGACCCAGCAAAAAACGTGCCTTGTATAGTGCAGTAAAAGTAGCATTGGTTGATCACAAAGATCTACAAAGAGCTGATGTGACTCAACAAAAATAAACAATCCAGTCAAAATATCAACAGAAGAGCTAAAAAGACACTTCTCCAAAGAGGAAATGCAAATGGCCAACAGATATATGAAAAAATGTTCACCATCACTTGTAATCAGGGAAATGCAAATCAAAACCACAATGAGATACCACTTTCCACCAGTAAGAATGGCACATGTTAAAAAAACAGGAAACAACAATTGTTGGCGAGGATGCATAGAAAAAGGAGCTCTCCTACATTGCTGGTTGGAGTGCAAACTGGTCCAACCACTATGGAAAGCTGTGCAGACGTTCCTCAAACTACTAAAAATGGAGCTTCCATATGACCCAGCAATTCCACTCCTAGGAATCTACACAAAGGACACAAAAACATTACTTCAAAAGGATACCTGCACTCCTATGTTTATTGCAGCACTATTTACAATGGGTGAGGTATGGAAACAACCCAAATGCCCCCAAATAGATGACTGGATCAAGAAGATGTGGTATATATATACACAATGGAATATGACTTAGCAATCAGAAAAGGATAAACTCATGCCATTTGCAGCAACATAGATGGAGCTGGAAGGGATTATGCTCAGTGAAATAAGCCAGAAAGAAAAAAGAAAAATATCAAATGGTGTCACTTATAGGATGTATGTAGGGGAACCAAATAAGGGATTAGGAAAAAAGATAATTATAATCATATGACTGTGACTGGGCAGTTCTGACCTTTGTATAGGAATGCAGAACTGCAGGTAACCATAATTGTGGCTACACAGGGCGCTTAAGTCTAGCAGGCTGTTTAAGTCTAGCAGACCCACATAATAAATTAAAAAACAAAATTAGCAGGCAATTATAAATCAGAGATATTCTGCAGGGGAGGAAGAGGGAGTAGGATCAAAACAGGGGAGGGAAGAGCAAAAGGGACTATGGTGACGGTGTACCATAGGGTGAATTGTGGTGGGAATTTTACAGGGACTACGTATGAGAGGAGAGAGCATACATTGTACAAAAAGGAATGATATAGAATATATATTATATATATTAAATATATATATTAAATATATATTAATATATATAGAATATATATTAAAAAAAGGTAGCATTGGTCTAAAAGTTAGAAGTCATAGGTACTAGTTCCATTGATGCTGCTAATTTTGTAGGTACAGACTTTGGAGTTCATAAATGGGCTCAAATCTTAGCTCTGTCACTTAATCTCACTGAGCTTCAGTGTCTTCATCTATAAACTGCTAATATACTTGTCTTTAAGGTAGAATTAAATAAGATCATGCTTTTTAAATGCTTGGCATAGGGCATGGTACATCATGGGTACTTGACAAATATTGGTTTCTCCTGTGTACTTCCTCATAATTTCTCCAAGGTAAAATTTAGTGGGCTTGTTTTCACGGTCTTTGCAGCTTTAAAGATCAGATAATTCCTTTGAGCTTCTTCTTTTTCTTACTATGCCTTACCTACCTCTCTCAGTTTTCCCTCTTTAACAATGTAGCCTTTTCATTCCAGTGTCCCAGCACCCATGCCCCACTTTCCTCCTAATCCTTTTCTTCTCACTTTTATTCCTTGTACAGTCCATTTTGTCGCCAAGCAGTCCTAGCATATGCCTGTTGTGTCAGTGTAATTACTGATAATGCTCCCTTCTAATCTCAAGCATCCTGGTTTGGATGACTAGTTAGTCATCCTTCTTAGAGTGTTCTCATAGCACTTAGACTTGCCTCAATGACTGACTGATCTACAATGTATCATTTTGTATTTTTTTGGCAATTATTATTTTAAAATACTTTTTTAGAGATTTATTTATTTATTCATACAAGAGCAGGGATATAGGCCAGAGGTGCAGAGGGTGAGGGGATTCACCAGAGACAGAGTGGGGAGTAGAACAGGAGGAATGACTGACATACACTGCTGTGGGGAGCAGCAGGTCAGACAGGAGAGGTCTGCTGCGCCGTGTGGGTTGCTCCCAGGCCGGGGTTCGAACTCATGCTGCAGAGGCTGGGGACAGCTTCATAGATTGCATCTTAGCCCCCTGTGCCACCAGGGAGGCCCCAATTTTAAAATATTTTTAATTGAGTTAATATTAGTCTACATTACTGCTTGCATTATAGAAGGGTAGGACTCACCCCCTTCCAGGGCTGTTGCCAAAGTGCACCCACCAGCACAGAGCCCCTAGTCCACCACATAGACCCTGTGCTACCTTCCCTCTTTGTTCTCATTCCTCCCTGCCTTACTCTCCCTCCCTCCTGGGTTGCCCCCATTCCATAGTCAGCTTTTAAGGTTTTATTATGTTGTATTTTAATTGGTTTTGGTTCTCTCTTTGGCAGGTTTGAGAAACCGTATTTCCCCAAAGTTTTGCACCTATCTATCTTATGGGAGGTGCTGAGCATTACTCACTAGATGTTTGAATGTTTTTGAAATACTACTACTTTCATTATGTACATAGTAGTTAATAAATAATTTTTAAGTTGAAGCAAATTGCTGCCCTTTATGAAAGTGAGAGAGGACCCCAGTGAGAACACTGCTCCTCACTTGGCCTTCCTTTATTTATGGTCATCATCACATTTACCTCCAGATTTGTGATTCACTTCTTTCTTTTGCCCCACCCATAAATATTTTGAGTCTTTGAAAATAGGAGTTTTCAGGACTCCAGTGGGTGCTGTGGTGACCTGCCTTCCAGATGCTGTGTGCTTTAGGCAAGTGTAACTCCATGATTAAAATCTCCCCAACGCCCCCAGCTCTGTGGGTTTTCTCCACTCTGTGTTCTGTTTCAGAAGCATTTTATCTGCCATCATGTCTCTACCTTCAAGGTCACACCCTGTGTTGGTTACTCATCCAGTGGCTGTGTCTATACAAGTGAAATGAAGTGAATAATCAAATCAATGATAGTTTTAATTGAAGCTGCACTATTACTTGACATTTCTTCCTGATGATACGTGGGCCTGCTCCTTTATACCACTTTTTAATTTTTTTGTGGAATTGGGTTTAGATGGTACAGGAATCTTTTCTGGGTTTGGACATTTAGTTCAAATGGTAGAAAACATCTCCCTTCTTCAAGAATTATGTAACTGAGTCCATGTGGATGGAATAAATTGGTTGCTCTTCCTGCTGCTGACTGAAAGCCATCACATATTCAAATCTCAAAAACTATTGAGAACCTACTAAATAAAAGTAATGATACCAATACTTTTTTGTCTTCAGGAGCTGTGGACAGGCTGTGGAGGTATGCTATTCAAATCAAATTTTTTAAAAAAGATCTTACTGACTTTATGAAATGACTCATGAAATGGGCAGTGTCCCATCTAACAAATAGACAGACACTACAACAAAGTAACACAAAGTGGAAGGTTTTTGTAGCCAGAAAGAGGGTGGAACCAAGTCATTAACAAAAGAAAAAAAAGATTTTTTTCAGGTAAAACTACATTCTTTTGGGGGAAAGTAGGGGTCTTATCATGAAGATTACTTAACTTGTGCTGACTAGGAAAAACCAGATGGTTACTTTGTATTTCCACTTTTGTGAAAGGCTGAAGCTATAATGAGGTTAGGTCTTGAGTCTTGATGGGGCTGAGCCATGAACTGCTCCATTTTGAACTCACTCTCCTTCCTCCACTCTCTCTTTCTTTCTTTCTTTCTTTCTTTCTTTCTTTCTTTCTTTCTTTCTTTCTTTCTTTCTTTCTTTCTTTCTTTCTTTCTTTCTTTCTTTCTTTCTTTCTTTCTTTCTTTCTTTCTTTCTTTCTTTCTTTCTTTCTTTCTTTCTTTCTTTCTTTCTTTCTTTCTTTCTTTCTTTCTTTCTTTCTTTCTTTCTTTCTTTCTTTCTTTCTTTCTTTCTTTCTTTCTTTCTTTCTTTCTTTCTTTCCTTCCTTCCTTCTTTCCTTCCTTCCTTCCTTCCTTCCTTCCTTCCTTCCTTCCTTCCTTCCTTCCTTCCTTCCTTCCTTCCTTCCTTCCTTCCTTCCTTCCTTCCTTCCTTCCTTCCTTCCTTCCTTCCTTCCTTCCTTCCTTCCTTTCTTCCCTCCTCCTTTTGTTCTGACTCAGCATAACTGGGAGACCAAATCCACTTTTAAGAGAACCTGCTACAAGAAGCATAGTTGCTGTCTCTCACTACAGCACCTTTAGGTGGCTCCTATTTTCATATGCCAACACTCTCTTTCTCAGCTGGTTACTGAGCTTGGTAGTAGGGCAAAGTGAGGTCACTTCTGCCCAACAGAGACTCCTCTGATGGAGAATCTTTGCTTGGGGACTCCAGTCAGTCTGGCTTAGACTGTCTTGGAGCTGGACTGCAATTTGACTCTTCTGTTGCCTAGTCCTCTTTCTGGTCTCCTTTCCTTTCCCAAGTGTTATACCTTCAGACCTGTATCATGGTCCGAAGACATTTCCTACTCATGTTGGCTGATTCTTCCCTTAATTTTCACAGTCATTTCTCCCAAGAAATTAGTCTCGTGTGACTATTTATATCTTGGTGTCTCTTTCTTGGAAGAGTTGAATGGATACAAGTTCCCAGTCCAGTGGTATAGATGAAAAGTGCACAAATAGTACTGAATACTCTTCATTCTATTCCTCTCCAACACTAAGCGGTAGGATTAAAGTATAATAATGACACACAATCTTAGATAAAAAAGATGTGTATTTCTGTAGTATGTTATTTCCTTGATGGCAAGGATCATGACCATTGTAATTCTTTGTTCTGTTTCAGAAAATCTGTCATGGATTATAGATTAAGAACACTTAAGAGGAGGAAAAAAAATAATAGCAGTAGTAATAATAATAATTTAATGGCCCTTCCTGTGCCAGATTAGGGGAGATCTTTAAACTTAGACCAGATCTGATCACTCTGGGGAGTTTGAGCAATATCCCTCCTTATAGGGAGGAGATAGGCGAGACTAGAGTGTTGGTCCATGAGTTGCCTATTATAAGCATGGATATGGTATTTTCAGGAATTTTTAGAAGAGAAAGGAAATGTCTTTAAGGTTGGATTTCTCTTTTCTTATTAGGGTATGAGGTCTAGACATACACAAAAGAACAGAGTAAAAGGCTAGACACTAAAGGCCACATATTGCATGACTCCATTTATGTGACATGTCCTTCATCAGCCCAGGCTGAGGGGACTGGGAAATGGATAGTGATTGCTAATGGGTGTGGGACTTCTTTTTAGGGTGATGGAAATATTTTGAAATTAGTGATAGTTGCACAACCATTTGAATATATTAAAAACCACCAAATTGTATGTGTACTTGAAAAGGGTGAATTTTATATGTAAATGATCTCTTTCTTTTGCTCTCAATCTGTATCATAGATGGCTACCAGACTCTCTTCAAAAATTCAAAATATTTGAGTTAGATGAAGCTTCTCACATTACATATGTTTTAATGCTCAAATTTATGATTCATGATTATTATCTTGTCTTCCAAGGGGCTGAATAGATTTCTTAATCTAAAATATGTGCATCTAATTTACCCTTTCAGACTATTCATTTTTAAGATTTCAAAGCAATCTATTTATTTGTAGATGTCTGAACCAAATGGCCAGTCAAGTTGTTAACTCTGGACCTGGTCCTAATTCTTGTTGTCAGACTAAGATGATGTCCCAATGACTACAGCAAACAGGATGACCTAGACAAGACTTCTGTTTTCATAGGTGAAGCTTGAGCAATTTCAGTTCCCACATGCCTGGCAGGGACATTGATGAAGACATCTCTGCATGTCTGTTTGGAACCCAAGTGCTATGGTTTGCTCAGTGCCAACCCTACACTCAGTTGACTCTCATGGGTGTGGGAACTTCCTGTTCTTGGCAGGGAAGAAAGAAGCTTTGGCTTGCCTTATAATTTCCCTGTTTCGCTATATATGGGGTGTCTCTGCAAGGAGTCTTTCCATATGATAGCAGTCAGTTCCTATAGTTTCTGGATTGAATTCATTGTAGTATTTGTGTCTCGATTTTTCTAGCTGTAGAATAAGCTTAGTGACAGTGGATTCACATGTTGTAGCTGTGTGGGAAGAGTTTGAATGGATCTTATGAAACATTGTGTTCAACATAGTTACAGACAGGAAGTGATACAGGTAGTTCATGGCAAAGCTAGAACTGAATCCAGGTCTCTGCATTCTATTCTAGGATTCTTTCTATCTTGCTTTTATGTTTCATAAATAACTATGTGATCAGAGAAGTGCAAACCAAAATAAACAGAGCATGAATTGATTTATGAACCCACAACCATCTGCTTTACTATATTATATGTATAGCAACTCTGAAATCTGGTCCTTGTATTTCCTGTAATGTTCTTTCTAGGCTATTTTCTAGTCATTTTTGTGATAATTTTCTACACATTTCTGATGAAGCACCTCATAATTCAGTCAATTTTAAATTTAGTCTATTCTACAAATGCTTTTGTAGGCATTATGGTGGTATTTTAAGATAGGCAATGAACAGGACCTCAAGCGTAACTTTAAAGCATTTAGAGAAGAAGAGACAAACCTAAATATCACATAGGATGACAGTTGCTACAATAAAAATAAACCTAAGGTACCAAACAAAAAAAGTGGAGTATTTTTAAAGATATGGGGCCCAGAACACAAGGATATGGAGACAGACTTCACAGAGGAGGTAGCATCTAATTTGGGATTTGAAGAGAAACAAAAATTGGAATAAAAACTTACTAGCATGCTTTTAATTCAAGTTTCTACACAGGCACTGTGTAATAAGGGTAGCATAATAAAAATTGGATTGCAAATGCTTCCAGAAGGTGATGGGCAGATAGGTACAACTTGGCACTTACGTTTCATACTGGAATTTAGGACTTGGCCCAGATACTGCTTAAGTAATATACTGTTATTGAGGAAGCTAATGGGAAGCAGCATTCATCTAGCCACAGAAAAGATAGGTATGGATATGGAGATTAGTTCAAAAGCAACAGCACTATTGCTAATACTTTTTGAGCACTTACCAGACCTCATATATGTGATAAGCATAATATTATTTAATTCTCATACTAACTGTATAAAGTAGGTACCAATATTTGTATAGGTGAGGAAATAGAAGCTCAGAGAGGTTGAGCAATAACTTGCTAAGCTCAGAGAGTTAGAAAGTGGCGAGCCAGAATTTGAACCAAGGAGTATCTGATTCTAGGCACTGAGCTCTTAACTCCTACCATGTGTCATGATGAGAACAGAGTTGGAATTTCCCCATCTAAGTCCCAGCCATGATATCTGACCAGTGAATGGTTGCCCAGTTCCTTCATAGTGTTCAACATTATGTGAGACTGTGTAAGGAACACAGAAACATGAGCTTAAGTCCTGGAGGATAAAATTCACATAAAAGAACAGAGACTCTGAGGCTCTTAAGCCTTGCCCAAGGTCACATGTCCAGTGAGTGAGAATTTGAGTCAGACTCAAGCTGAACACAGGATTTTGAACATTGGAATTAGTGTTCTTTCTTCCAAAATCCTCCAGACAGATTTTGGCATGTATACATAGGACAGTCAGCTCCGGTGGGCCCAGAATCTAAACAGACATATTGTTTATCATATTTGTATGTATAATATGTATGTAAGTATGTAATTTTTGGACAATATATGATTTCTCCCCTCAGGTGGGGTCACCACAGTTCTTTTACCACCAAAGCACCAATAATCCATCACCATATTCCTTTGTGTTCTTCCCCCATCCCATTTTCACCCTCTCCCTCCCTTCACTGATACCTCATATTCAGCTTTCAAGTTTTATCTTTTTCTGACTCTTTGTTTGGTTTTTATATATTCCACATATAAGTGAAACCATCTGATATGTAACTTTTTCTTTCTGACTTATTTCACTTAGCATCAATGCTTCTTTTTGGCAGAAAGTCATTTTGATTATATTGATTCTCCCCATCCATAAACATGGAATGTCTTTCAATCTCCTTATGTCATAATCTAAACCCTTTGATAACGTCTTGTAGGTTTTTTTAAATATTTATTTATTTTTATGCATACAAGAACTGGGGTTTAGACCTGAGAGGTGAGGGGGTGGTGGGAGGATTCACCAGAGAGAGTGGGGAGCAGAACAGGTGGATCTACTGAAATACACTGCTGAAGGGAGCACCATATGGGCTGCTCCGGGCTGGAGGCAAGGCGGGGCGGGGGGGGCGAGGAGGTAGTGGGCATTGAACTGGTGTTGCAGTAGCTGGTGATACTTGATAGCGCTGTGTCTTTAGCCCCTGTACCACCAGGGAGGCCCGTCTTGTAGTTTTAATGGTATAAATTAGTCCCCTCTAGGCTAGATTAATTCCTCGGTATTTGATTCTTTTTGAAGATATTGTGAATAGAATTATTTTCTTAATTTCTGTTTCTTCTCATTTGTTGCTTGTATATAAAAATGAAAAAGATTTTTGTATGTTGATTTCATAATTTGCCACTTTGCCATATTCATTTGTTATTTCTAAAAGCTTTTTGGTTGAGTCTATAGGGTTTTCTATATATAATATATTGCATATGAATAATGAAAGTTTCACTTCATTTCCAACTTGGATTCCTTTTATTTCCTGTTGTTGTCTGATTGTTCTGGTAAAACCTCTAATTCTAAATTAAACAGAAGTGGTGACAATAGGCATCCTTATCTTGTTCCTGATCTTACAGGAAAAGCTTTTAGTTTTTCCCTGTTAAATACTATATTGGCAGTAAGTTTATAATATATGGTGTTTATTATAGTGAGTTAGGTTTCTTCTCTTTCCATCTTGTTTAGAGTTTTTAGTCATAAATAGGTGCTGAATCTTATCAAATGCTTTCTCGCCATCTATTGATATTATAATATGGTTTTTATCTTTGTTGATATGCGTATTACATAGCCTTGCATTCCTGGGATAAATCCCATGTAATCATAATGTATAATCCTTATAATGTATTATTGAATTCAATTTTTCTAGTATTTTATTGAAGATTTTTTCATCAATATTCATCAGGGATATTGGCCTGTAGTTTTGCACTGTCTTTGTCTGGTTTTGATATTGAGGCAATGTTGGCAAAAAAACCTCTAAATGAATTAAAGTTTTTCTTTTCTTTCTTTCTTTCTTTTTTTTTTTTAACCATATCAGCAACACTAAATTTCCTAGGGCAGCACAGAAGTGGGATTTTGGATCAATGGATCTGAATATTTTGAAAGTTATATATTGCTAGAGTGAGTCCTACAAGTCTATTGTAATATTTAGAATTTTTATGTGTTAATGAAAAGGCATTTTTCTCAAAAAACAAAGGAAGCTACAGTAACAATGGAAAGTAACTATAAAAAAATTAAAGCTCAATATACACTATTCTCATAATTATGCATATGGTTGTAACTCAGAGTGATGCTGTGATTAATGAATCAGCAAACTAAAAATAACTCTAAATAACTCAATTTCTTTATTTGTATTTCTTGAGTCCTCGAAAAGAATACCATCCAGAGCAACTTGTCTTACTGTTTTCTTTCCTGTTTTTTCCTTTTGTATCTGTGAACCTTCTCTTCTCTAACTCTGAAGATATCTTTTCTTGACCATTGGTGTTACCTGAGCTTGCTTATTCTTTCTATTATGTATTACCAAAAAGAGAGGATGAACCCAAAGGACACAAAAACAGTGATTCAAAAGAGCACCTGTACACCTAGGTCTATTGCAGCACTATTTACAACAGGTAAAACCTGGAAACAACCCAAATGCCCAAAAATAGATGCCTGGATTAAGAAGATGTGGCATATATACACAATGGAATATTATTCAGCAATCAAAAAAGATAAACTCATGCCATTCGCAGCAATGTGGATGGAGCTAGAAGGAATTATGCTCAGTGAAATAAGCCAGAAGGAACAAGAAAAATATTGGATGGTTTCACTTGTAACAGGAATATAGGGGAACCCAATAAGACATCAGTGTAAAAAAAAAAATAATAACTGTACAAAACACAACAAAGCAAAAACAGACAATTATAAACCAGAGACATACTGCAGGGCAGGAGGAGGCAGAGGGGTGAGAGGGAGGGAGGGAGGAGCACAGAGGACTGTGGTGAGGGTGCACGGGTGCCTTGGGCAAGGAAAATCTATGGGGACTCAATCTGAGGGGGTGGGGCAAGCAAATATTGTCTAAAAAATATAAAAAATCATAAATGTTAAACTAAAAAAATTCTAAAAAAAATAAATAAAATAAAAAACAAACAAAAAAACAAACAAAAAGAGGATGAGTCTGGCTATGTAGAGCAGTCCTCAGAGGGTATGATAAGGGGACACTAGAACACTGTATTAATGGGAAAGTGTTGGGAAAGAGGTCGTCATTTTTATTAATTCAGACAAAGAATTGCTAAAAGAATTGAATATGTTAGAATTAAACAGGGATTAATTTGCTTTTTTTAATTAATTTATTTTTTTAAAAACAATTTATTTATTTATTTGTACAAGAACTGGGTACAGTCGGAAGCGCAAGGAGGGTGAGAGAATTCACCAGAGCCAGAGCGGGGAACAGAACAGGCAGACTGAAGAAATACATGGCCGAGGGGAGCAGCGGGCGGCAGGAGAGGTCTGTGCACTATGTGCGATCAAACCAGCAGCTGGGGATTGAACCGGCGCTGCAAAGGCTGCGGGTAGCTTCGCAACCCAGCTCTCAACCACTGTGCCACCGGAGAGGCCCTTAATTTGCTTTTTAAATTGAGATAACGTTAGCTTACAACACTGTATGTGATTCATAGGGTTAGGATCACATCTCCTTAGATGTATGTGACCACAGCACATCCACCACCAAAGCACCCATAGTTCTCTACAACAGTGCATTGTATCCTCTCTCAACTCTGTCAACCTACTTCCCCCACCCCCATCTTTTAGCATCAGTTCCACAGTCAGATTTCTAGGGTGTGTTAATGGTTTGGTTTTATCTGACCCTTTGTTTTGTTCTTCTGTATTTCACATATAAGTGAAACTGCCTGGTGATTGTCTTTCTCCTTCTGACTTACTTCACTTAGCATCATTTTTTGCAGTTCCATCCATCTTGTCACAAATGGCAGAGACTGTCTTTTTTATAACTGAGTAGTATTCCACTGTGTATCTATACTGCATTTTCTAATCCACTCCTCTTAAACAGGCAATATTTTAAAACTTATTTATTTATTTATCTGTATCTTTTACATCATTGTGTATTCCCCATAAAACTCCCACTACCAGTTCACCAACTTATTTTCTTGCCATTTAAAATGAAAAAAAAATAATAAAATGAAGTATTTATAGTTTATATAATATTGTAATTTTCAGATTACTTTTATTGCTATGTATCATAGCACTAGAACCCAGGATCAGGATAACAAGAAGATTTGGATTCAAATCCTAGTTCTGATTTTAACCATTTTTGTGACTATATTATTTTACCTCTTTGGGCTAAGTTTTCTTACTATAAGTAAGGAAATTAGACTATGTTTTCCTAAGAACTCTTCCTACTCTAAAATTTATTATTTTTCATGTTCTCAAAAGATCTAATGGCCGAAGAGCCTGACTCATGGGTAGAAGCTAAATCGTCACAAACCCTTTAGCAGGAAATTCTATGAACATATAGTGCAGGGAACAAGAGATTAAAATTCACCTCCTCTATCATTCTCCCTGATAAGATGTATACTTTTCTTGGGGTGTGGAAAGTTATTTATCATTTCCTTCCACACATGCACGACCAGTATACCTCAGAGACCTAGTTCAAATAAATATAGCTCTGAGAACTATATTTCAACTAGTAAAATATAGAACTATATTTCAACTGTAGTTCAACTAGTGTTCAACTAGTGTGGAACTAGTTCAACACTCTTCTCTGATTTGCCCCTTTTTATATGGCAAAGGCTACATTGGGGGAGGAAGATTTCCTTCCTTTCTCAACCCCTTATGCAAATACCCACATAATGAAATGTTAATATTTATCATTAATGGGAAGATATAGAACCTGATGGAGTTTAAGTGCCATGAAAAATTTGGAGGGGACTTGAAATAAAATATCTCTGTGTGAGGGCCTCCCCGGTGGCGCAGCGGTTGAGTGCTGGGTTGCGAAGTTGCCCGCGGCCTCTGCGGCTCTGGTTCGATTCCTGGCTGCTCCCCGGCCACCAGAGGAGGGTCCCACATGGCGCGCAGACCTCTCTTGCCGCCCACTGCTCCCCTCAGCAGTGTGCTTCGGTCCTTCTGCCTGCTCTGCTCCCCGCTCTGGCTCTGGTGAATTCTCTCTCCCTCCCGCGCTTCTGACTGTACTCAGTGCATGTATAAACAAAACAAACAAACAAACAAATAAATAAATAAAACATGCCTCTAGAAAAATTAAAAAAATAATAAAAAAAAAAAGAAAAAAAATCTCTGTGTGAGACTTGGACCCAGAGATTTTTTTGACGGGCTGGTGTGGTCCAATGACCACAAGTATTAATTCAACACAAACTGAATAGAATAAAATTGTGTCTTTTTTTTTTTTTAAATAGAAGTGGCACATTGAAACATCCTCATATGACAGTTACAATTTTCTGCTTGAATCTGTAAATGGTTAGCTGAGTAGGAGCTATGGTGGAGAGATATATATGAGGAGGAACTGTGGAGAGTAGGTCATGGATGTGACCCCAAGGTATATCTTCTCCTTTGACAGAGAAACCTTTGTGTCTTTGGGTAGAAGTAGCAAAACGTTGCTATGAAAGCTGGAATATGTTTGCTTTGACATTTGCCTTGGGCTATTGTATGCTTTCTCTAGGGCAGTCTTGAAGCTGAGAAGTGGGGCATATGGTAAGCACACAGGTGTGTGAATGACAGAGAGAATGAAGAGCAGAGCTAGCAGGGAAAATGGGACAGGCAAGTGCAGAATGATAAGCCACACCTGCTAAGGTGACAGAAGCAAGCTGGGTGGGACCACTTATTTTTCAATCAACTAAACACATGCTTTCTTCGAGTGTAGGCTAGGTGTCATCTAGTTAGTCACCTTTTAACTTCAAGATGGTTTTCTCGCTCCCCATCTTTTCCCCTTACTCTCTAATTTATTAAAAACTCCACATTTGTACCCCATCAGCAATGCTATCATTGTTTCTAACATTAAAGAGTTTATGGTTACATATTCAGTCTATCAGGACAAGTTGATTTATATATAAGTGAAATGCTATGTGAAATGCTATGGTATTATAAGAGGGGGGACTAGTAATAATGCTTACAGTCAGAGCTAACAGGGAGGGAATGAAAAGAGATAGTTGGTATAGCTTGTTGCTAAAATTCCTTAACTAAAATACTTCTGTTGGCTGTATATAATTTTGCTTGTTTCTATCTTTCCAAGTTCCAGAATATCTATCTATCTATCTATCTATCTATCTATCTATCTATCTATCTATCTATCTATCTATGGTAAACACTAATATATGACTTACCATGTTTCAGGCACACTTTTTCAGTCATTACAGATCATTTAATGTTTATAGATGCCCTTTGGGGAAAGTGTTGTTATTATTCTTGTTTCACCCATATGGGAAATTGGGTGGGCAGAGAAGTTGAGTAATTCTTCCAAGGTTACATAGAGAGTAAGTGGCAGAGCTGAAATTTGAACCAGTGACCCTGGCTCCAGAGGCTATGCTCTTCACTATTTCACTGTGTTGCATGGTTTTGATGTGAATAGATATTGGTAATCACTCTGGATGTGAAAATGCAGAGGTGTGTGCTCAGTTAGTTTTATTTATTTATTTTGAAATCCCTAGCTATCTTTAAAAATATATTTTTTTAAAGATTTATTTATACAAGAACCCAGGTACAGGTCAGATATGTGGGAGGGTAAGAAGGATTCACCAGAGACAGAGTGGGGAACAGAACAGGCAGACAGACTGAAATACACTGCTGAGCAGCGGGCGAGACAGGAGAGGTCTGTCTCGCCATGTGGGCATCTCCGCTGCCAGTAGGGATCAAACTTGTGGTGCAGAGGCTGTGGACAGTTTCACAATGCTGTGCTCAACCACCTGCACCACCAGGGAGGCCCTAAAATATTTTTGAGTACTTTTTTATTTATTGTCTGTTGTGGTCTTTGTTTTTTTATTTTTTTTTAAATAAGCCAATTAGTTTTTTTTTTTTGAATGTTTCATGCATCAGCCAGTTATTGAACTCTTGAGTTTGTGTTTAAGTTTCCTGTGTCTGAGAGGATTTGCTTGCCTAAAGGAGAGAATAACTAATGTTCTGAAACATTACTTGTATAGTTTATATGCTGAAGCAGATTGATAGTGGTAAACTATTAGCCAGAGGAGGTAATATAACTGCACACACCCTGAGCTGAGAATATTCAAATAACCCCTAACTTGAAAAAAAAAAAAAACACATAAATGAGCCAGAAAGATGAAATGGGACTTCTAAGGACAAAGTGATTTGTTTGGCATGATGTTGTAGTTTCCAGATGGACATGGAGTACCATCTGGCTAGTGACTCAGGCAGGAATTTGCTTTTGACTCAGTGAGTTAGTCTTTCTGTGGTGACACAGGTACTAATGTGGTATGCTTTTTAAATCAGATTTTATTGATGTACCATCCATTAACACAAATATAATTCCAGGAGTACAGCTTCATGTCTCAACATGAGCACAAGCTCCATCACTGTCCACCAGCACTCCAGGAGCACTGCGTGGATATTTACCTCTCTACACCCACCTCCTCCCAAGTCTACTTCTCTTCTGGTAACCACCATATTTTTCACAGAGTGTAAGTTTTTTTTTTTGTTGTATTTTGCCAGTTTGTTTTCTTTGGTTATTGATATTTCACTAGTGAGTGAAATCATCTGAATTGTCTTTCACTTTCTGAATTATTTCACTTAGCATAATCACCTCAAGATCTATCTATTTTGTTGCAAAAGGCATAATTTCAATTTTTAAAAATAGCTGAATAGTATGTCATAACTTCTTTATCCAGACACCCACCATTAATATTAATAGACATTTAGGTTGATTCAATGTCTCAGCTATTGTGAATAATGCTACTATGAACATAGAGAGCATATATATTTTTGAATTAGTGTTTTCATATTCTTTGGGTAAATATCTAGGAACAGTATTGCTAGGTTATACAGTATTTCTATTTTAAGGAATCTCCATACTATTTTTCATGGAGGTCGTATCAAGTTGCAGTCTTAGTGACAGTGAATGAGAGTTCCCTCCCCACACCTTCATCAACACTTGTCAATCTTTTTGACATTAGCACAGGTGTGAGGTGGTATCTCATTGTGATTTTGATTTGCATTTTTCTTTTAATAAGTGATGTTGAGCACTTTTTTCATGTGTCTGTGGGCCATTTGTTTGTTTTCTTTAGAGAAGAATCTCTAAAGAAATCTCTAAAGAATCTTTTGTCCATTTTTTGATTAGGTACTTTTTTTGTTGTTGAGTTGTATGAATTCTCTATCAAGAGGTGAGATCTGACAGCCATGTCCCATTTATCTTTAGTGTTGACATGGCAACCCAATGCTTAGGAAGGGATAGCCTTTCCTGTAGCCATCACCATCGATTTTGCAGAGGTCAAGCCTGAGCCAGTGATGAGTGTCTCTGCTGTGTCTTGGCTGTGTTTATTGGTGAAGAGTCAGCTGCTTGTCATCAGTTACTAACTGGTTTCAGTTTCATCACAGGAAGATGTTAGCCAGGAAAAGCATTTAGAAATCAACCAAGGCTGTGGGAGTCTGACCTGTGCCATTGGTGGAAGGCTGAATAGAGTTGGGGGAGTTTCAAAATTAGGGAGATTTCAATGGTGGGGGCGGTATCATGTTTAAAGTGAAGGATGGGCAAGAAAGTATCACTTTAGCAAGGAAGTGTGAAATACAAGGAACTTGGGGGAAATTGAACAAGACACACTTTAAAAAAAAAAAATTCCTTAACTTTTGAGCATGGCACCAGAGAAAGCAAATACCCTGAGTTAACTCCTTTAACCATACCAAGATGCCTATGCCAGAAGTTGAGCTCTGCTTTTAATCTTGCCACAAGGTCAAGGAGCTTCTCTGAGCTTACCTTCCTTCAGATTACTTCCAATCTTTCCACATGTTGACTTGCTTTGGTCCTTGTTCCTGGGGGCTGTGTTATCTGTCTGAAAGTACCAAAAAACAGACTGACTTGCATAAATAATAACTGTTAAAAAGTACTGATTCCTGTCTTTTTATTGGTAAGTTCACTATAGATCTGAGGCATCCAGGAGGGGAGGTGAGGGGTGAAAATGCAAGTGGGGAGAGCACAGTGGACTGCGAGGGAGGACTGTGGGTGCTTTGGTGGTGGGAGAGCTACCGTGACCACTCCTGAGGTAAGAAATTGTATACTGTCAAAATATTAACAAGGAAGTAAACAATGGTACTTCAATAAAAAAGTGTTGATTGAAATTCTGGGGAGGTTTTCTCTATAAAATTAAATATCTAATATGAAAGTACTTAATATTCCTTGGATGCATGTTTGGTTAGAATTACAGGATATAAAGGCTTCTGTGCCATTAAATGCAGCACAATAAATGGAAAATTCTTTGTGGTCACCAGTGTGTGATGCTGCAGTCTTTGGTAATAACCCAGCAATTGCTGCTGGGATTTTTGTTTGAGGTATCTAGAAACACCATGGTGACCTAATCCTGGCTGCTACTCCATGACCTCCAAGTACTGCACTATTTTCTTTGCTTCTTTTTCATTAATAGTCATCCTTAGGATGTAGAAAATGGAGCCTCAGGGGACCATCTCCTTAGGACCCCTTCAGCCACCTTGAGAGGACCTCAGTAGCAATCACACAACTCATGATAACTTTGATTTGCAAACTCAGTGCCCCTTCTGGATCCAGGAACAACATTGTCAGCAAGGCAAAGTCCTTCTTAACTCTACATTTCTTTTAAATTTTAGGTGGGGTGCCAATCAGTACATGAGATTTGATGATTGAGAGGGCTACTTCCAAAGTAGAGTGTAACAGGTTCTCCCTGGTGGCACTGGGGTTAAGACGCAGCATTATGAAGCTATCAGCAGCCGCTGCAGCACGAGTTTGATCCCTGGCCAGGGAGGTGACCCACATGGCACAGCAGACCTCTCCTTTTTCGCCAGCTGCTCCCCTCAACAATGTATTTCAGTACATCTGCCTGTTCTTTTTTTTTTTTTTAATATAGAGGCATGTTTTATTTATTTATTTGTTTGTTTGTTTTGTTTATACATGCACTGAGTACAGTCAGAAGCGCCGGAGGGTGAGAGAATTCACCAGAGCCAGAGCGGGGAGCAGAGCAGGCAGAAGGACCGAAGTACACTGCTGAGGGGAGCAGCGGGCGGCAGGAGAGGTCCGCGCACCATGTGGGATCCTCCTCCGGTGGCCGGGGAGCAGCCGGGGATCGAACCGGCGCCACAGAGGCCGCGGTCAGCCTCGCAACCCAGCACTCAATCGCTGCGCCACCGGGGAGGCCCACATCTGCCTGTTCTGCTCCCCAATCTGTCTCTGGTGAATCCTCTCACTCACCACATCTCTGGTCTACACCCCAGCTCTTGTATGCAAAAGTAAATAAATTAAAAAAAAAAACACCCAAAGTAGAGTGTAAGGAAAAGATTTAGAAATTATTTTTCCTATTGTTTGAGCTGATGAGTTTTGGTATATTTTTGGTATATATTTTTGGTATATATGTATTTTTGGTATATATTTTTGGTGAGTTTTGGTATATTTTTAAATGTATGTAAAGGAAAATCCTGGCAGTGCCATGTGCAGACTAGAAGACTGTAGTGTGGTATCATTTTCACTTTTTTCCCATGTCCTTCACATAAAGTGTGACAATGTGACTTGATTTCCACATAGAGATGGGTTGTTTCCCAAAGCTATTAGAGCGATTAATCTTGCCATTTATAGTCAGGAAAAATCAAAGGGAGTGGAGTGTTGACTTGGAAACATAATTTATATATGTCAAGATTAATCTTGACAACTGTGCCATATGGAGTCCTTTGTTTTACGGAGAATGTTAAGGATTCAAGCTTGCATTGATCGAGTGTAGGTTGGTGCTCCTCTACCCTTTATCCAGTTATTAGAAAATGGCTTATGATTTTTGTCTTCAAATGCATATGGCTATGAACAATAACTTATTAGGTCTTATTTGACCTCAATATCAATATTCTGTGATGCTCCATCTGTAACAGAGAGAGAAAATCCACTACCCAAGGGCACATGAGGTTGTACCGGACTTGAAGAAGTCAAGAACAATCAAAAGGCTTGTGGATACGGGGGTGAAGTGTTGACTTGGAAACATAATTTATATGTGGGTGTTTTGCATGAGTGAGGATAGACCTCTAGGGCAAACTTCATCTTTTTATCTTTGATATATGCTATGTGTCAGGCTCTGTGGGTAGCTTCCTTTCCAGATGAAGAGAAACTGGCAGAACTTGAGCTGGTGATTTACTCATGACCGAAAAAACCAACCTGCAATCCTGCCTACACTGGGGAGGGGGTGAGATGAGGGGAAGCAGCAGGAGCTTTGTGTATTGAGCACCTCACCTCCCAACAGAGGAAAAGCAGCAACCTCTGAACCTTGATCCCTTTTCAAATCTAATACTGGCAATTTTACTTTGATCACATGGCCAATAACTTTTTCCTGTTGTAATCTTTAATTTATTGGTGTAGGCTATATGGACATTCTAGTTTTTAGTTACTAGATAAGCTAGAACTGATGTTGACTCTAAAGATAAATTGAAACAAATTGCCTTTATCCCAATTGGCATTTTATAGAAAATTTCTATCTTTTCATATTATTCGAGTTTTGTAGTTGACTTGGCATGTTAGATGGGGTATTACCTGTAACAATACATACTTATTGATTAAGGATGAAGCAAGTAGGTGACTTCCTACTAAATCTTATCTGTATGGTGTGTGGTGAAGCATAGAGGCTGTGGAATCAATGATATAAGAATCAGTGCTATACAATGTACTGCAAGTGTTTGATATGGACCTGGGTCTAACCCAGACATAGTTTGAAGCAAAGATAGGAGTCTTCTAATGCTATATCGTCACTTACCCCAGCCATTCCTTCTGTTCTTATGTGCAGAGGGATTTTTGAATTCCAAAGTAGGACTCCTTTGAATCTGGATTCTGGGTTAGATTGCGTTCACTATATTTTCTATAGATCAAGTTCGAGTCCTTGGACAATTGTGCCATATGTATTCTTTTGTTTAACTGAGAATGGTAAAGATTCGGCATTGACCATGACTTGGACTGGCCTTGCCAGTGCAGGGTCCCTCCCTAAATTGAGACATAAGAGCTCACATCTGTGAACCCCAGATTTGGCACTGCTGCTTCTTTGAGGTTGAGAGAATTTACAAGACTGAAAATTTATGAATTTATGAAGCTATGTTACCCTAGAAAGAAGTAAAGTTGCGCTTAAGCTTGTTGTTCTACCAGTCATAGGATTATCTATTTCCCTAAAGCAGGGTGAGAAAAGTTTTCAGAAGGCAGGGTGGGAGAGAGGTTAGTTGGTGAAAGAATGCTGAGAGGAAAAAAAAAATAAAGAATGGTGAGGAGTTTGTAAAATGAAAGAAGATTTGATTTGTGAGTTGTCTTGAAGAGGAATGAATACAAAATATTAGCTTTCTCCATTTAGGTTTTTCCTGTAGATACTTGAGGATGAACAATCGTTTCAGTAAGGATGGCAGAATGAGTTCTGACAGGAAGTTTGGGAACCATGACAGGCAGAAGAAAAACGAAGCCAAACAGGATGGAAATGTATCATCACTCCTAAGTTCTACCTTGATCTAGATTCAGTTACTTATGTCTTTTCAAAATGCTAGGCACTCATTCAAGAAAGGGCATATATATTCTAATTTTGAGGTAATGGATGAACTTTCAGGCACAGTATATGGAAATAAGTCTCACTGGTTTCTTCCTATGCTCTGTATTCATTAATATATCTATCTGTTCAACAGTCATTTATTGTGAGGCTCTGTGTACTGGACACAGTGGTGGGTACGTAATATAGGTTATCAGTCACATTTTCTAGAAAATTTATAGTAGTGAGAAATTGGCATTTATTAAATTTCTTTGGTTTTATGACTCATACTAAAGGTTTCAAACCAGGAATCCCTGAATGAATAAAAATGTTGAAGATATTTGTGACTATTAAGTTGTGTAACATTTTAGATCCATATTTCAGCAGACCTATAAGATACTGCCTTATTCACTATTTGAACTATTGTGTTGTTATTACATCCTATCTTACTTGTCTCCTACAAGTAAGATAGGATGACTCTGTAGAAATCCCAGTTGTTCAGCACTATAGATAATACCCTTCTTATGGTCACCATGAAAGGCTCACAGGTGATGAGGGCCTTCACTGGAGAGAAAATAAGACAAGCAAGAGTGAATTAGTAACCCGTGCCCTACCAATACCTGGGATAGACAAAGATTAAAACCTCTGCAATTACGGCCAATGTCAGTGTTAGTAGAGAGGAAAGATGGTTCTACAGCTGTGTAACCCTGGAAGGATATTCCTGGTCACTCCCCAAGGCTTAATGTGTGCTGTGCCAGAGGAAATCCCAGGGAAAGAGTGTGCCAGCTACTGAGTGAAGGTGTAGCTAATATGGATGTGGGAGGGGATTAAAGATATTTCAATTTGCAGTGATGTCTCAGGAAGCTGGGAGCCCGAACACAGGAATAGCCAGATCTTACATGTCTGCTAGAGAAAGGAAAAATTTCTAGCTGTTGCTAAGGAGAGTAGGTTTATGGACTATGGTTAGTCAGGGCGTTTTAGTAGCACCACAGACTATCATTTAATGTTTGATTTCTGTGACAACTTGGTATTTTAATTAAACATCTTAAAATTCCTTAAAAAATTAATAGTAGGAGGAACTATTCTATATTTCAAATGTTCTCCAGTGCCGAGAAATGGAAATTCCCAATTGGCAGCATTTCATAATTCTGACTACATGGGAAGATTAGTATAACAAATACAGTGATTTAAGTTTTATTCTCAAATCACATATCGTCCTGTCCCCTGGATATGTCAGTTTAATTATATATGGTTACTTGTGGGTCAGTTTCATAGAAGGTTGAGCTGCAGCATCGATTGTATAGAAGTAATGTATTTTGGAAATAATTTAATATGAACTCTTTCATCCCTCCTACAGTAAACCTTGGAGAATCAGAATTTAACTTCTTAGTTTGTAATAAAGAATAAAATATCAGGTAAAGCCTCTAGCCATTTGAAAAACACACTCTGCTGTCCTTTCTTCAGAGGTTCATGGTGATAAACATCGCCGGCACCTTTGGTGTCATGATGTTTGAATAGTAATAACTCAGCCAACCGGTGCTTGTCTGAACACAATCCTACAAGAGCAGGGGCCATGAAATGGATAGTCCAAAAGAAACACCAGAAGACCAGCATAGGATGGAAGGTGAATTCACTCCTAGGAATGTTTGAATTGGGAGAAAAACTATACAGGAACTGTGGAAGACGCATAAGAAAGACTATTAGTCCATTCTGAATGGTGGGAGAAGAGAAAAGCAGTATAGAAGTAAGATGAAAAGCCACCACCAAACTGGAAAGAAAACTAAAAAAACAAAACCAACCAACCAACAAAAAACCCCAGTTTGGGCCTCCCCTGGCGGCGCAGGCGGTTGAGCGCTGTGCTGTGAAGCTGTCCGCAGTCTCTGCAGCGCCGGTTTGATCCCAGCTGGCTGGCGAGGGTCCCACATGGCATGACAGACCTCTCCTGTCTCTCCTGCTGCTCCCCTCAGCAGTGTCTTTGGTCCATCTGCCTGTTCTGTTACCTGCTCTGTCTCTGGTGAATCCTCTTACCCTCCCACGCATCTGGCCTGTACCCCAGTCCTTGTATAAATGAATAAATAAATCTTAGAAAAAAACAAACAAAAAAAGCACCCCAGTTTATTTGCTTATTTATAATCTTAAATCTTTGTTAATTTTTGGGCAGTATTTGATTTCTACCCTCAGGTATAGTCCCCCTAGTTCTCCCACCACCACAGCACCCTTGATCTATCACCACAGTCCCTTGTGCTCTTCCCTCCCCTGTTTTGACCATTCTCCCTCCACCTTCCCTGCTGAATGCCTCAGCTCTGGTCAGTTTGCCAGTTCTGTCTTGAAAAGAAAACTTTTATAACAAAATCTAGATTAACAAGTGACTTTCTGCTGGAGTGATACCATTTCAATGAAACATGAACTGAAAGGATTTCTTCTGAGGGCTGATTTACATGTTTTATTTTCAGTCTTCAAGTGTTTTAGGAGAAGTGTGGTTCTGCTAGGTTAGTATCTTTGTTTCTCTGAAAAAGAAAAATGGGTCAGCTTGACACACCTGGATGCAAACAGTCAGATGACTCCTGTGAGAGAGATGGCTAAAGCCAGGTCAAGCTTTGTTAGAAGTGGGGGCTTTTGGGGACTTGCCCTGAGGTGATATTTTATGATTTAGCTTTTGGAGGGATTTCCCTCCCAAGTTGAGTATGGTTGACACTGAACTTGCTACAGGAGAACTTGACCTTCTAAGAGGAGATGAGGACATTTGCCTAAAACATATCAATGATACTTGACTTGAGGACATTTGTGGTGCACAAAAAAATTGACCCTCAAAGATGTCTGTGTCCTAATCTGGGAACTGTCATTACACTATTTTACAAGTGTAAAGGGGCTTTGCAGATGTGATAAAGGTAAGGGTCTTGAGATGAGGAGATCATCCTAGATTACCTAGATGGGTCGAATCTGATAACATGTCTTTAAAAGCTGAGAAACTTATGGAAAACTGAGAAAATTTCATGGATCAGTAAGAACTGTGATGTGAGAACAAGGGTTAGAAGCAGGGTGAGAAGGACTCACACTGTTGCTGGCTTTGGCGATGGAGGAAGAGGGCTATGATTCAGGGAAGATAGGTGGCTTCTAGAAGCTAGAAAAGGCAAGGAAATGGATTTCCCCCTAGAGCCATCAGAAAGGAATACAGCCATACTGAGGCTGTGAGTTTAACCCAGTGAGATCCAGTTTGAACTTCTGATCTTTGGAACTCTAAGAGAATATATTTACAATAATTTGTTGTAGTAGTAAAAGAAAACTATTAGAGCACTGCACTGTGCCAACATCATCTTTGTCTGTTGCTAGTTTGTTTTATGAATTTTGTCTAAATAATAAGGTTCCTTGTGGGAAATCCTTAACATAGAACATGATTTTAAAGGCTGAGGCCTATCACTATACTAACAAATAAGTCACTCTTTACTTTTTTTTGTCACATAATTTTTGAGTTCCTGTGACCCTTCAAGTATTTTTTTAAGTTATGGGATTAAAACATGAATGAAGAGGGATTCTATCCTATCCTCAACAAGGAGTTTATAGAGTTGTTGGAGGGGACCATCAAAACAGGAAATTCCAATAGGTGGATTGGATAGGATTCTGTTGTCCTCCTTGAATCTACATAGAGTTCACCTTCTTTAACTAAATTAAGCCAGTCACTGCTCCTTCATCCATAAATTTGTTTAAATCTGTATCTATTGTCACTCTTTCTTTGTTCCTGAGGGGTTATAGGACTTCTGTCCTGTGTATTTTATTTATTTATTTATTTATTTATTTTTTTTTATAAATTTTATTGTTATATTCCCCATACAATTGCAGCCCCCCATTCTGACCCCAATCCCTCCCCTCCCGCCCCCGCCCCCCTAAAAGTGTCTCTGGTTCATAGTTTTTTGTTGATTTTGATTTTCACTTTCTTATAGTTATTCATTTTCCTGGTCCCTTATTTAAGTTTTCTAGATTCCTGCTATGAGTGAGACCATCCGGTATTTTTCTTTTTCTTTTTGGCTTATTTCGCTGAGCATGATCCCTTCCAGCGCCATCCATGTTGCAGCAAATTGCATGTGTTTATCTTTTTTGAATGCTGAGTAATATTCCATGGTATATATGTACCACATCTTCTTGATCCAGTCATCTATTTTTGGGCATTTGGGTTGTTTCCAAAGCTTAGCTATTGTAAACAGTGCTGCTATAAACATAGGGGTGCAGGTGTTCTTTGGAATTGATGTTTCTGTGTCCTTTGGGTAAATACCTAGGAGTGGAATTGCTGGGTCATATGGAAGCTCTATGTTTAGTAGGTCCAGAAATCTCCACACAGCTTTCCACAGTGGTTGGACCAGTTTGCACTCCCACCAACAGTGCAGAAGAGTTCCTTTTTCTCCACACCCTCGCCAACATTTGTCCTGTGTATTTTTGACCTGGTTTTCTCTTAGGAACAGGATGAACACATTATCCACTTAGAAGAATAAAACATAAAACAATACTTCCTCATATTAAATGCTAGAGTATGAGGAAAGAAACAAACAACACAATTTCTTGAGACACTGTCTTATTTCTAGGAGGTGAGCTAGCTATATCTAGAACTTGCAAATAATTTATCAATAATATTTCTTTCTGCCAAGGTAGTTCAGAATAATTTGCAGCAAATGATGACTAGGAATAATGTAGTAAATAATAATTTAGGTGATGATGTTTTTTATTGCCACTCATCCTAAAGTGATAAATCTTAAGGGTGTTGGCAGATTTGCTTTGTGATCTTTCCTCACCAGTTATCAGCTTTCTGATTTTGAGAGATGCACATGACCTGGCAAGTACCTGGCCAAGCATAACTAGATTAATTCCCCAAGAGTCTTTTCCTCGGTTCCCTTCATTTGTTGACTAAGAAAGGGATGATAACAGGGGAAAATACATCTATTATTCAGCAAAAATCTGTGGAGTTCCCTACCTGTAAGCACCTGGTCAAATATTTTTGTTAGGAGAGGTGGACTTTAATCCTCTTTCTGTGTTTTAGAGGGTGACCTTTTCAAAAGGTGGCTCTGATTTTTAAGGATAAAATAGTGTTTGAGTTGTCTAGAAAGAGAGTGTGAGAAGTGAATGTACTGTAGCTTATTTGCTTCTGTTGACCCTTCCTCTCAATTTCCGATGAGCTATGGCTCTATGGCAGCACTGTATCTTTGGCTAATCTCTGTAGGAAGGGCACAAAATCTATGTGATGGGAGCATGCAGAAGTGGCTGATGAATGGTGGAGAAGGCGTGTTCTACACTTCCTCATTCAGGGAGGTGATTTGTGACCAAGTGATAAAATGTGCACATGTTAATTGCTCTTCCTCTTGTCACGCACCATCACCTTGCTGCCCTACCACACCGGTGTGTGTGTCTGCAGTGATCTCATGATAGATGTTATAAATAGGAGGTGCAGAGAGGGTGTAGTGTGAGAACGAAGATACTAGGAGTGGGTGAGTGATAGATCAAAGGAAGAACAGGCAGTAAGCTGAGCAGAATAAAGAAGAACTATTCAGGCTAGGAGGGCAGGCAGCTGGAAACTGAGAATATCACAGAGCCCAAGGGCATGGCCATGATTGATTTGGGGTTTTCCTGTCTTCCATCATGGACATGAAAAAATCATCTCACCTATTCTGAAGATTCAAGTGTCTAACTAGGAATTCCATTTGGGATGGGAAAAAACCATCATCCTCCCCTACCTCCCACTTACTTGTTCATGGCCATTTCCACACTGAAGCAACATGGCAGCTTCAGCACCCATTACATGAATCATTTAGGGAGAGAATTCCCATGATCCAGTCCTGGCACACTCAAAAGTTAGATATCCAGAGAGGTTGAAGAAACTTCAGAGGATATCTGACAGGAGAAAACACAGTGGAACTGAAGAAAAATCAAGAATGAGTGGTCTCACAAAAGCCAAAAGTGGAGCATTTCATTGAGGTAATTGTGGTCTAACAGGAACATCCAGTTGTGAGGGGAGATATGTCTACCGGCTTGGAGACGTGCTACAGCTTCCTTGGCATGATGTGGAAGAAAATAAGATTAGAGTGGGGCTTTCATTAGCTAGTTCTTGATGTTCACACAAGATCTTTTTGAGTACATAGTATGTACCAGGCATTATTCTGAGTGTTGGGGGATTCATTGTTTTAAAAAACCACACATGACCTCTAGTTTCATGGTGGCTTGTGGTGAGGGAGCAAATAAAAAAGAAAACAACAATTATAAAGGCAGAAATGAAGGAGAGAAAAAATCCATTTCATGTGAGGTATAGTGATTGAATAAAATAGAAAAATCAAGAGAAAATATGAAATGACCAGGGTCCAGATAACACTGGATCTTGTAGACGGTGTTGTAAAGGGTTAAAATTTTATTTCACCTGCAATGGGAAGACTAGAGGGGTTTTTGCATGGATGCAATGTTATTTGATTTTTGTTTTGAAGAGTGCAAGAAAGGTGAGAAAGTGTAGACCACAAATGTAGTCAACTTTCTCAAGGCACTATGCTGGATGGAGTAGTAACTAATACTAATTTAGTGCTTGCTGTGAGCCAGGCAATATTTTAAATATTTTTACACACTACTAATTTATTAGTCATAATGATGTAGAACTATTATTAGTCTTACTTTTATTTTTATAGAAGAGGACACAGAGAGAGGATCCAGAATAAAAGTAGAATTTTTGTTTTGTTTTTACTTGTTTTTCTTTGATAGGGTAGAGGTAGACCTTCTATTTTAATAAGAGGGAAAACAGAAGATGCCAGCAAAAGTTCAAGTGAATTTATTATTTGGCAGAAGATCTGAGTCTTCCTCTCTGTCAATTTCCTCAATATTCACCAATGAGGAAGAAAGAGCTTGGAGGGACATGTTGCCAAATAACTGGGTGAGAGTGTAGGGGTATTTTTGTGCTGGTAAATATTTAACAATTTGTTTTCATTTAAAAGATTATCTTTTACAGTTAGATTGACCACACATCTATAGTTAACTTTTTAGTATGATGTAAAGTAGGGATCAAAATGCATTATTTTTCACACGGAAATCCAGTTAACAGCACTATTCATTAAGTGACTATCCTTTCTTTACTAAATCACAGAGTGTTGCCTTTGTCATCAGTTGATTGTACATGTCTGGGCCTGTTTCTAGATGCTTTACTCTGTTCTATTGGTTAGTTGAAAACTTACGATGAAGGCTCAGATAAGACCTCTTGGGCTTACTTTTAGAACTACCAGGAATTTTACTGAGGTCAAGTACAGGTGTCTACATAAGAAGTAGAAGGTCCCTTCTTCTCCAAATACAGTGTGAAGTAGATAGAAACTAGTCTGCTGTGCTGCCCAGTCACCCACAAGAAAAACAGTTTTATTTCTATCATTGTGGGGAATGCTGTCACATTCAGTCCTTAGCTTCCCGTTCTCTTCAGAACTGCCAAAGAGAGCCACCTCACCCAAAGTCACATCGCCTTCCTGGTGCAGCCCAAATCAAATGACTCCTTTATTGCCTGCTGGTAATTGGTTCTTCCTGGACGTGGAAGGACTCAGAAGGCAAAGGTACTGGGTAGACAGTGGGACTTTTCCTATGTCTGTTAGTGGTTGTGTTTCTCCTTTGGAAAATGAGACCGCTAAGCCTGCAGAGCCCCAAGTTGCAACTATGGGCAGTTTTTCCAACAACTTATGGGAAAAACTCCCTAAGAAGTTACCAGGTGCTGGTGGTAAGTCAGGCCACTTCTGCTTGTACTTCTTAGTTCCTGGACCCATGTATTCTAGGGACCTTCTCTGTCCCTTATAAAGGTCAGTAATTTAAAGTATAACATCTTTACAAATGGCACGCCTATCTTTGTAAGATGTTGCCTCAGATCTGGCATTTTAGCTGATTCTGCTTGTTACAGTATGTGATATGACTAGTAGTTGCCCTGGTCATATGCTAACACTTGTAGCCCGATTTCTGTTGTTCTCTTGATAAGAGGTGATTTTTTTTTAATGAATACTGGGACAGTGGATCAAATACTTTTTTAGCTGACAAATAAGAGAAGCTAACCTCTACCTGGAATATTTACACATTACTGCCTTTTCCAAGGTGGAAGGGACCAAATCTAATGCAGTCAACTTGCCACTCACTACCTGGTTGGTCTTTATTGTTGTGTAATAAACCACCCCATAACTTAGTAGCTTAAAATAATTCTCTTTTGTTCATGATTTCTTGGTTAGGAATTGAGGAAGGACTCAGTTGACCAATATGTCTGTGATTCACATGGCATCAGTTGGGACTTCTGAGTCGAGAGGATTTAATTCTAAGGTGGCTTCTTCTTCAGATGTCTGATGTGTCAGTGTACCCTGACCTCTCTGTGCACATAGGTCTCATTCTTCAAGGTCTTTCTAGATGCATTGGTCTTCTTGAAGCATGGTGATCTCAAGGTAGAAACTCAACTTCTTGTTTAGTGGCTGGCTTCTCTCAAAAAAAAAAAATGCCAAGAAAGTGCATTCCAAGCTGTTTTCTCTCTCTCTCTTTTTAAGATCTATCTATCTATCTATCTATCTATCTATCTATCTATCTATCTATTTATCTTTTATCTATCTATCTATCTATCTTTTATCTATCTATCTATCTATCTATCTATCTATCTATCTATCTATCTATCTATCTATCTATCTATCTATCCAAGCACTGGGTACAGTCAGAAGTGCGAGAGGGTGAGAGCATTCACCAGAGCCAGAGCGGGGAGCAGAACGGGCAGACTGACGAAGTACACTGCTGAGGTGAACAGCGGGTGTGGCAGGAGAGGCCTATGTGCCATGTGGGACCCTTGCCAGTGGCCGGGGATTGAACTGGCGCTGCAGAGGCTGCAGGCCGCTTTGCAGCCCAGCGCTCAACTGCTGCACCACTGGGGAGGTCCCCAAGCTGTTTTCTCTTTAAAAAATTATTCTGTCCTTTATTCCTTCTTTTTTTGAGACTCTTATTATCTCTGTGTTAGACATTTGCTATTGCCATACAGTTCGTCAATGCTGTATTCCATTTATTTTATTCCTGCCCCCTTCCTCCCCCCATGGTGCCATTTTGATAATTACTTTCATTTCTGTGATTTTTTTTTTCTGGTGTGTTCAGTCTGCTGATAAACCCATTCAATGAGATCTCTATTTTTCTAATTTTATTTTTCATTAATAATGTTTCGTTTAATTTCATCTTTCTGCTGAAATTACCCACATGCATAGGCATGTTAATTTTTTTCATTATACCCTTTACTATATTCGTTATATTTTACAATTCCTGTCTAATAATATTTCTAACCTCTGATCTGTAACTTGATCTGATTTTATTGAATGTTTCCTCTCTATATTAGTCAGTTCAGCCATTATAACAAACTGTAGTGGTGGTGGTGGGGGGAATGAAGTAGCAGACATTTATTATTTCACAGTTCTGAAGGGTGGAGATCCAAGATCACGGTGCCAGAAGGTTAAGGTTAGGGTTGGTTTCTGATGAGCACTCTCTTCCTTGCAGACAGCTGCCTTCTCACTGCATTCTCACATGGCCTATCCTCTGTGAATGCACTAAGAGATTCTCTCATTGTTTTATAAAGATACCAGTCCTATCAGATTAGGGCTCTGCCATTATGACCTCATTTAACCTTAGTTTTTTTGAAAGGTTCTATATCCAAATACAATCACATGAGAGTTAGGACTTCAACTTATGAATATGGGAGAGATAATTCAAGTGATAACACTCTCCTAGGAATGGGTTACATGACCTTGCTTCTTTGTGTATCTTATAATTAATTTCAAAGATTTATTTATGCATACAAGAACTGGGGTACAGGCCAGAGGTGTGGGGGGTGAGAAGATTCACCAGAGACAGAGTGGGAAACAGAACAGGCAGATCTACTGAAATACACTGCTGAGGGGAGCAGTGGGCGAATCAGGAGAGGTCTACTGCGCCATGTGGGTAGCTCTCTGACTGGACATCGAACTCATGCTGCAGTGGCTGCAGATAGCTTCATAGGTTGTGTCTTAACACCTTGCGCCATGGGAGGCCCATTTTAATTAATTTCAGACGTACAACATTATGATTCACTGTTTATACTGTAAAATGATTACCATAAGTCTAGTCAACATTGATGTGTGTGCTGTGATAAGAACTTGTGATGAGAACTTTTAATATCTGTTCTCTTAGCAACTTTCAAATATACAATACAGTATTATCAACTATAGCCATTATGCTGTACATTGCATATGAAATATTTATTTTATAATTGGAAATTTGTAGCTTTTTTAAAAGTTAATTTTTTATGTTATTGTTCATTTTTAAACAATATTTGTTCCACCCCACCCCTTCAGATATAGTCCTCATAGAGTTTCCTTCACCAATGCACCCGTGCACCATCACCTCAGTCCCCTGTGCTTCTCCCTCCCTCCCTCTGATCTCTCTCCCTCCTCCTCCCCTGCAGGATGTCTCTGATTTATAATTGTCTGTTTTTGCTTTGTTGTGTTTTGTACTGTTATTATTATTATTTTTTTAAGATTTATTGATTTATTTATACAAGCACTGGGTACAGTCAGAAGTGCCAGAGGGTGAGAGAATTCACCAGAGCGGGGAACAGAACAGGCAGACAATGAAGTACACTGCTGAGGGGAGCATCGGGCGGCAGGAGAGGTCTGCGCGCGTTGTGGGACCCTCGCCAGCCAGCAGCCGGGGATTGAACTGGTGCTGTAGAGGCTTTGGGCAGCCTCGCAGCCCAGTGCTCAACTGCTGCGCCACCAGGGGAGGCCCTGTACTGCTATTATTTTTACACTGATATCTTATTTGGTTCCCCTATATTCCTGCTGTAAGTGAAACCATCCGATACTTTTCTTTTTCCTTATGGCTTATTTCACTGAGCATAATTCCTTCTAACTCCATCAACATTGCTGCAAATGGCATGAGTTTATATTTTTTGATTGCTGAATAATATTCCATTGTATATTTATACCATATCTTCTTGATCCAGTCATCTATTTTTGGGCAGGAAGTTTGTAACTTTTGAACCTTTTCATCTATTGTCCCTGACTCTGGCAACCACCAATTTGGTCTTTGTATCTATGAATTTGGTCTCTTAAAAAAAAAAAATCCACATTAAGTGATATCCTATAGTATTTGTCTTTGTCTGACTTATTTCACTTAGCATAATAATTTCAAGGTCCATCAATGTTGTTGCAAATGGCAGGGTTTCCTTCTTATGGCTGAATAATATTTCATAATCCATATATATAAATGTAATATATATGTCTGTTTATCTGTCTTACATTTTCTTTATCCATTCATTCACTGATGGACACTTAGTTTACTTCTATTTTTTGGCTATTGTAAATAATGCTGCAATAAATATGGGGGTACAGGTATCTTTTTGAGTTAGTGTTTTCATTTTGTTCAAATGAATTGCCAGAAGTGGAATTTCTGGATCATGTAGTAGATTTATTTTTAATTTTTGAGGAACCTCCATACTGTTTATCACAGTGGATGCACCAATTTACAGTGCAGCCAACAATGCATAGGGGTTCTCTCTTCTCTGTATTGTATCCAGTACTTGATATTCCTTGTCTTTTTGATAATAGTTTTTCATATGGGTATAAGGTGACAGCTCATTGTGGTTTTGATTTACATTTCCCTGAGGATGAGTATTCTAGGCTTTGCTGACTCTATTTCTCAAAGAATTAGCTTTGCCATCTGAATAAATGCTCCCTCGCTCTCTTTATAATTCCTCTGTTAAACATCTCCCTCTCATCAGTCATTAAAAGCAATGAGGTGTTCAGGAAAGATTCTTTCTTTGTTCTTTTATGGGGAAAGAGGATATCAAATGTGAAACTTAACCATTGCTACATTTGGTTTTCCACTTGCTAGCTATGTCAGCTCTTTGGGTAAGCTCATTTGCCATGAAAAAATTTAAGTATTATATGCAAGAAAGTATTGACACTAATAGAAAACAACTTCCAAAGGGGAAATGATGAAGAGAAGAGGAAGTTGATGGACACCAAAAAAATAGTGTCAGCAGTTTCATGCGAGAGTAGTATAATTAAGTCTTAAGTTACTGAGATCACAAAGAATCTAAGAGAGAAAATCCCTTATCCATTCTTCTTCCTCTTCCTCAGCAGAACAAAAAATAGTTTGGGAGCATTACTTCATAGTTTGTGGACTAGAGGTTAGAGAATCTCAGCTATTACTATAAGTGAGCTCAGAAAAAAAAAAACAACTCTAAATAGTGTTATTGCTTCCAAAACTGCTAGAATTTCTACACTAACTAAAGCTTGATTATTTCCAGGTATTATTCTTACTACAAATTGAAGACTATACCTATGTTTAAAACAATTTTGGGATTTTCCTTCATGGAGAAGATGGTAAGTAAATATCTAAATTATGATGATCTGTTACTCTTTCAGGGGTGTGGGAATATTTTTTTGATGTACTTTAATTAAAATAAAAGTAAAAATGACTAGCTTTCCTTCCTTTAATAAAATGATATATAGTTACTGACAAATCCAGTGAGTTCCAAACTAAACCAAAACAGGCAAATCATAAAATACCTTTAGTCTATACCCAAAATGTATCATTTTCATAATAATTTTCAGTTAGGAAAAAATGAAAAGCTGGCATTTTGCTGGAATGTGAAACTCCTGGGGTCAGATGCATGACTCTTCATCTTGGAATCCTGAGAGTCCTGTGCAATGTTTGGAATACAATAGATGTTAAATGACCATTTTAATAAATAAATGGATGAATTAACTGGAAACAGGGCAACCCAGCACTGACTATTAGAAGGTAGTGTGCTGCCATAGGAACTGTGAAGTGGGAAACTTCCTGCATTCGTCATGGCCAGGTGAGTGGCTGATAATTTAGATGTTGGCAAGGCCCAGCATTTATCATTCCCTGGCAATTGCCTCTGGCTCTGCCCACCAGTGGGATAAAGATTACACATTTGGACCCTAACCTGCCCTTCCAGCTTTCTTTCTCTGAATCCCCTACATGTACTCTGCCCTTTGGTCAAACTGTTCTACTATTGTCCTCTGAACAACTCAAACTCTCCTGCCTCTCTTTGCCTGTGTACACATTGAACATGGAATCTATTCCTCTGCATCTTTGCTTATAAAATCCTACCTGTTCTTTTATCTCTAACAACAAACACTTCAAGAAGACCCCATAATCATCTATGCCTTAAGCGAGGTTCCCTATGGTACTGATTATTTGATTGTAGCTATTATAGAGAGCATGGATCCATTTCATACATATTTTTTGCCCTTCAGGAAGCATTGAAATTTGGTGAATTGACTGATAAATTCAGCATTATGTTCTTGATTACATTTACCATTTACCATTTGGCATACAGAAGAGTGCAAAGTAAATTTGAATGTTAAGAGTCATCAATCTACTGTGGGGGACAGGATATATAAAAATAGCTGCAATATAATTTAAAAAGTGAAAAAAAAAAAAGACACATAAACATCTTTAAAGACATATCACCCAAAGCAGTGATTGTGAAGGTAAAGATAAACAGCTGGGACTACATCAAATTAAAGAGCTTCTGTATAGCAAAAGAGACAGTAAGCAAATCAAAGAGAAACCCCACGGATAGGGAGAAAATTTTTGCACACAACACTAATGATAAAAGACTGATCACAAAAATCTACAAAGAGCTGACCAGACGAAACAAAAACAAAGTGAACAACCCAGTAAAAAAATGGGCAGAAGAGCTAAAAAGAAACTTCTCCTAAGAGGAAATGCAAATGGCCAACAGGCATATGAAAAAATGTTCAACATCACTTGTAATCAGGGAAATGCAAATCAAAACTACAATGAGATACCATCTTTCACCAGTGAGAATGGCACATATTAAAAAAACTAGCAACAACAACTGTTGGCGAGGATGTGGAGAAAAAGGAACTCTCTTGCACTGCTGGTGGGAGTGCAAACTGGTCCAACCACTATGGAAAGCTGTGTGGAGATTCCTCAACCTGCTAAAGATGGAGCTTCCCTATGATCTAGCAATTCCACTCCTAGGTATTTACCCAAAGGACCCAGAAACACTAATTCGAAAGGGCACCTGCACTCCTATGTTTATAACAACATTATTTATAATAGCTAAGCTATGGAAACAACCCAAATGCCCCCAAATAGATGACTGGATCAAGAAGATGTGGTCCATTTACACAATGGAATATTACTCAGCAATCAAAAAAGATAAACTCATGCCATTTGCAGCAACATGGATGGAGCTGGAAGGGATCATGCTCAGCGAAAAAAGTCAGAAAGAAAAAGAAAAATATCGAATGGTCTCACTTATAGCAGGAATTTAGAAAAGCTAAATAAGGGACCAGGAAAAAGACTAATCAATGCAAAGTAAAAATCAAAATCAACAAGCAACTATAAACCAGAGAGAGACACACTATGTGGGGGGCGGGGGAAGAAGGGAGTAGGATCAAAACAAGGGTGGTGGGAATTGTATGGGGACTATAACCAAGAGGAAAATGCATACATTGTGCAAAAATGAAAAATGATATAAAAATATATAAAATAAAAAAGACACATAAAAGCATTATGGGATTAGAGGTATTAATGATATATTTAGATTTGGAGATAACAGGAATGCTTAATTAAGAAGATAAATTTTAGCTGGGTTTGAGGAAAGGATAAGATTAAGGCATGGAAATGACATTTCTGAAAAAGAAATAGTAAAGCAAGCAGAACTCTGGTAGGGAAGCACTGACTTTTGGAAACAGGGAATTTCAGTGAGGTTTAGATCTTGAGTATGTGATGAGTTGTTTTAAGTTTTAAAGCCAGAAACATCAGCTGTGACATATTATACATTAAAATGGAAAATTACTCAGTTATAAAAAAATGAACTCTTGCCAGTTGTGACAATGGATGGAGTTGGAGGGGATTATGCTAAGTGAAATAAGTCAGAAGGAGAAAGACAAATACCAGATGACTTCACTCATATGTGGACTATGAGTGTAATATTATAGAGAAGTAAAATCAAAGGAACTGACAAACTAAAGCAAAACAAACCCTGGAAATATGACTGCAGAGTTAAGGCTACAAGAGGGAGAGAAAGGGTAGGGATAGGAACACAGTGGCAGGGGGGGACTCTGTGGTCTGGGGTAAAGGATTGTGTATGCTTTGGTGGGTGTGGTGTGGTAACATACATCTGAGAAGGTGTGACCCTATTCCCCTAAATCATGTAAATCGTGTAAACCAATGTTACCTCAACAAAGGAAAAAAAAAAGTCAGCTAGGAAAAATTAAATATTGGATGATTTTACTTACACGTAGAATATAAACACAACAAAGGAACTGTCAAAAATAAACCAAAACAAACCTTAGGAATGACTGCAGAATTGGGTTACTAAAGGGGGAGGGTGGGAACAAAGAGTAGAGGAGATAAATGGTGTATGGTGGAGGGTTATGGTGCTTGGGTTGTGGGTGTGGTGTGATAACACACTTCTGAAGAAGTGTGAACCTGTATCCGCAAGAGTACTGTGAACCAATGTTACCTCAATAATAATAAAAAAAAGAAACACACTTTACGACATTTGAGATTAAAAATACAAGTTAGAAAAGGTTGTTAGTGTTTGTTGGAATAGATATATTAATAATAGACAAAGTAGATTTCAGAGTAAAGATTACTGCTTGGGATAAAGTGAGTCATTTCATAACGATAAAGGTGTCCATCTATCAGGAATGTTCCTAAATGTTCATTCTCTCAACAACAGAGTTTCAAAATACATGAGGCAAAAGCTGATAGAATTAAAGAAGACATAAATCCACCATTATCATCAGACATTTCAATATAATTCAACAGTGGACAGAATGAGTAGACACAGGACTGGTTAAGCTATATAACTTGAAAAATAACCAGCCTGACCTAATTGACATTTATGAACAACTCACTCAACAATATCAGCTTATTTTCAAATGCAGACACTTATTTTTTAATGCATATTGAACTTTCAGAAAGATCACATTATGGATCATAAACAACTTTCACTAAATATAAAAGAATAGAAGCTACACGAAGTATGTCCTTTGGCCACAGTGGCATTAAATTATAAATCAAGAACAGATGAATCTCTGGAAAATAATTAAATATTTGGAAACCAAGCAGCGTTATTTTTAAATTATTCATGGATCGAAGAAGAAATCATAAGGGAAATTAGAAATTAGCTATGTTGTTATGTTAGTTCTACTTCAAATGATCTAAAGATTCAATGCCAATCCCAAGCAAAATTTCCATAGGCTTTTACGTAGAAATTGCAAAATGATTTTACCATTGAAGTGAAAATAGGAAAAGACTGAAAATAATGAAAAAAACTTTAAAAGGAACAAAGTTGGAGGATTAACATTATCTGATATAAAGTTTTATTATAAATTACAATAATCAATATGGTGTGCTAATGGTATGTAGACAAATAGATGAATGTACCACTGAAGACACAAAGGCAACTGAAGACACAAAGGCAATTCAGTGGAGAAAAGATGGGCTTTCACTGGATGGGCCTGCAACAATTAGATATATACATGCAAAATGAAGAATTAAATGAATAATTTACAGGGCCTCCCCAGTGGCGCAGCAGTTGAGCACTGGGCTGCGAAGCTGCCCGCAGCCTCTGCAGCGCCGGTTCGATTCCCCGGCAGCTGGCGAGGGTCCCACATGGCGCGCAGACCTCTCCTGCCACCCACTGCTCCCCTCAGCAGTATACTTCGTCAGTCTGCCTGCTCTGCTCCCCACTCTGGCTCTGGTGATTCTCTCACTCTCCTGCACTTCTGACTGTACCCAGTGCTTGTATAAATAAATAAATCTTTAAAAAAATTAATAATTTGCACCATATGTATAGCTAAGCTTCATTCAAAATGGATCATAGATCTAAATGTAAGAACTAAAACTATAAAATGTCTGGGAGAAAACATAAGGGAAAATCTTTTTGGCGTTAGGTGAAGTAAACATTTTTTAGATATGGCACCAAAAGCCCAATCTATTAAAAAATTATAAATTGTACTTAATCAAAATTTAAGGTTTTTCCTTTTTGAAAGACACCATTAAAAGAATAGACAAACCATAGACTGACAAAGTATTTGCAAATCATATCTGATAGCAGACTTATATTCAGAATATATAAAGAATTCTTAATGTCCAACAATAAAAATTACAATACAAATAAAAAGTGGGAAAAAGTGTTAAATTAACGCTTTACCTAAGCCGATTTACAAATGTAAATAATACACAAAGAGGTCAACTTATCTGTTATTTAGGAAGTACAAATTCAAATGACAACAGATTTCAATATAAACCTATTAGAAAGACTAACATGAGAATAACAAATGTTGGTGAAGATGAGGATAAAGTAGAACTCTCTTACACTACTGGGAATGTAAAATAATGTAGCTTCTTTGGAAGACAGTGTGACAGGTTGAATAATAGTCTCTCAAAAATGTTCATATCCTAATCCCTGGAACCTCTGAGTATGTTTCCTTGCATGGTGAAAAGGACTTTAGTTGTGATTAAGTAAAATATCTTGGAAATCCAGGGGACTCTTCTGGATTATCCAGATGGGACCAATATAATCACAAAGGTTCTTATAAGAGGGAAGCAGGAGGTCAGTCAGGAGACAAGCTCACAGAAGCAGGAAGTCATGTTGTCCTGAGAAAAGGGTCATGAGCCAAAGAATGCAAGCAGGCTAGTAGCTAAAACAGGAAAGCAAATGGAGTCACCCCTGAAGTCTCCAGAAGGAACAGAGCTCTGCCAATCCCTTGATTTTAACTTTTGACCTCTAAAACTGTAAAAGAGAAATTTGTATTTTTTTTTAAAGATTTATTGATTGATTTATTGATTTATACATACATACATACATACAAGCACTGGGCACAGTCAGAAGCGCGGGAGGGGGAGAGAATTCACCAGAGCCAGAGCGGGGAGCAGAGCAGGCAGAAGGACCAAGGTACACTGCTGAGGGGAGCAGCGGGCGGCAGGAGAGGTCTGCGCGCCATGCGGGACCCTCCTCCGGTGGCCGGGGACCAGCTGGGGATGGAAGCGGCGCTGCAGAGGCTGCAGGCAGCTTCGCAACCCAGCGCTCAACCGCTGCGCCACCGGGGAGGCCCGAGAAATTTGTATTTTAAGACACTCATTTTTTGGTAACTTGTTAGAAGAGCATTCTGACAGATTCTGAAAATGTTAAATATCTATCTGTGATATAATCTTGCCCTTCCATACCTAGATAGTGATGCTAGAGAAATGAAAACCATGTTCATGCCAAAACTTATATATGAATATTTGTAGCAATTTTAAAGTACAGTAGCTAAATCTGGATTCAAGTCAAATATCACAGGGAATGGATAAACAAATCATGCTATATAGTCAGACAATTGAATATGGAACTAGGCAATAAAAAAAATGAATGATTGATAAACATACACAAAACCCTGGATAAATCTCAGGATGAGGAGAGAAATTAGAATTGAAAATGTACAAATCGTATCATTCCATTTTTAAAAATTCTAGAAAATGCGAAGTAAGCTATGGTGGTAGACCAGTAATTATTTGGATGGGAAAAGGGAGAGTACAGGCAGTAGTGAAAGGCAGGATTGTATAAAAGGTTATGAGAAAACTTTTGGGGGGTGATGGATATGTTCATTATCTTGATTTTGATGATAGTTTCAGAGGAATATACATCGTGGAAAGTTATCCAGTGTGTCTTCTTTATGGTATAGGAATTAAACCTGAAACAGCAACAGCAGGAACAAAAGTATATACCTCAGAGGGGGGTATATGAAGCTTAAATAAGATGCTGTGACTATAACACTTGCTGTAATTCCTGACAGTGAGGACTCAGTTAATAAATTCTAAATATTTTTGTTTTTTTATTTCAGAGAAACAAATGCTAGAGCAGTAACTGTGAATTACTAAGAGTCTCTTGAAAGAAATGTCAAGTCTAATTTTCTCACAGTAGATACTGGGAAAGAAAATGAGGAACAGACTAATTAAAATATTACATTTCATTAACTACAAGTTGTAAAGATATGATGCAATCAGGGTGTAGCTTGATAGTGGCCTTTCTATTTTAGAGTAAGAGTTGTGAAATCCTGTCTTGTTCTTGGTATGAAGTTTGCTTACTAAATGGCAAAGGTTCTATCATACTCTTCTTTGACATAGTAGCTGCTTAACATCTGTTAAGTTGAACTGAATTAATCATCATTTTGTCTGTCTAATCTAGAAACTTGAAATTGATGGCCACTATACTTTGTAAGTTAATTATCCTCAACTCATTTTTTTGAGATTCCTTGCCTTAAGATACATAGTCCACCTTGATTCAAAATATTTATATAACTGCAGGAAACAGAGGCTTATGAGAAGAACATGCCTGGGGAACTGCAGAAAGTATAGGGGGAAGTGTCTAGAAGAGGTTAGCCTGGGCTGGGTACTTCCATTTTCCCATGGTTTCCACAAGTCCTTCCCTGAGTGAAGTAGACACTTCATTTAACAATAGATATTTGTGTTTTCTTCTCAAGTTCTGTTCTTGCTGGGAGAAGGAGATAATTTCTGCTACGTGAGCTTAAATTTTTCCAGACTGTGCCTACCCCTGAAGTTAGTCAGTCTTTAAACATGGCACTGGATAACTACATACTGGTTGCATGGCAAGGTTTAACAGTTCAGTACAGAGTTTGTTTTATAGCACATAATCATCTTGAGAGTGTATTATTTAATCAGTCAACCCCCCAAAATATAATTGTTTGAAACTGGTCTAGTTCATCATCTAAGTAAGGATAGGACTGTAATTCTTTAGTGTTCTAAAGTATGCCAAAGAGAATTAATTGATAAATTCTCTTATACTGAGAGTACTTGACTGTGATCTAGGTTTAATTAAAAAATATTTTGTGATTACAAAGAGATTGTAAGATGAGGATAGTTTTCATGAATTTTAATGTATGAAAGATGCTAATTCTAATTAATGATCAGGGAAATGTAAACCAAAATCATAATGATATATCATGACATTGACAAATTTCAATCTAATGATATGAAGTTTGAATGAGGATATAGAGCCACATGAACTTTCCCATGCTGTAGTGGGAGTGTATTTATTTATTTATATTTTATTTTATATAATTCTTACATCATTTTTCATTTTTGCACAATGTATGCATTTTCATTTTGGTTATATTCCCTGTACAATTCCCACCCCCTTTATTTTGGCCCTAATACCTCCTTTCCTCCCTCTTCTCCTCCCCCCCCTCCACTGCTATCAGTATGTCTCTGGTTTATAGTTGCTTGTTGATTTTGATTTTTTTCTTTATTATAATTAGTCTTTTTCCTGGTCCCTTATTTAGCTTTTCTAGATACTGCTATGTGCTAGACCATCTGATATTTTTCTTTTTCTTTCTGGCTTATTTCACTGAGCATGATCCCTTCCAGCTCCATCCATGTTGCTGCAAATGGCATGAGTTTATCTTTTTTGATTGCTGAGTAATATTCCATGGTGTATATGTATCCCATCTTCTTGATCCAGTCATCTATTTGGGGGCATTTGGGTTGTTTCCAAAGCTTAGCTATTGTAAATAGTGCTGTTATAAACATAGGGGTGCAGGTGCCCTTTTGAATTAATGTTTGTGTCCTTTGGGTAAATACCTAGGAGTGGAATTGCTAGATCATATGGAAGCTCTATCTTTAGTAGGTTGACGAATCTCCACACAGCTTTCCATAGTGGTTGGACAATTTTGCACTCTGTACTGGGAGTATATTTAAACTGATGCAACCACTTTGAAAAGTTTGGTATTGCCAACTAAAACTGAATTTGTGTGTGCTTTATGACACAGCAATTTCAGTTTTATAAACTAGGGAAATTCTTCTTGCATGTGTGCACCTGGACATGATAAATAACAAAACTCCCAAAACAACCAAAATATTTATTTCAATAAAATAGATAAATAAACTGAAGTATACTCATATAATGGAATGCTATAGGAAGGTGACAGTAGTGAACTGTCACTACATACACTGACATGAGTAAATCTCCAAAATATAAAGTTGAGGGAAAGAAATTCATGGAAAAGTACATAAGTGGATGCTGCATTCCTTTTGGACAAGTATGAAGTGCTTACTGAATATCTTTGTGGAAATATCTAGATTATGGGTGAAAACACAAATTTGACTTTAGGACACAGATAACAGATTTGGGTAGCTTTGATGTGATTTTGGAATGAAAGCAAGGGACCCAAGTACAAAATTTTGTTCAATGATATTTAACAACCTGCTATATAGTGAATGACAGAGTTTGCTCAGAGGTAGGAAGCCAAGGCAAATATCACAGAGGAAGGAGGGCACAAGGGATTCCGGAGCTCTACTCTGCGGAGTTTCTGATATGCATTTGAGCCAATTATTTGCCAGACATCAGGAGAAAAGATGGATGGGAAGGAATCAGTGGAGACAGTTATGTGGGAGGAAGGTCTTGGAGCCAAAATCATTCTTTTGAATCTTGTGGGTAGTTTCCACAAAAGTGAATTTTAAGTAAAGGTCAGTTGGGAATGTGACGGGAAACCTGTGTGGTCATCATCCCTAGAAACATTCCTGTTTTGGTCCAGTTGTACACTGAGGAACATGGACTGTGAAGGCCCCATTTGCATACCAATGGGTTCTCTCTAGAAGGAGGCAGTTAGGAGAGCAGCTGAGGTTCATCTTGAATACATACAAGGTGCTTAGCATTGTTAAATACAATCCACATATCATTTCACCTAATTCTCACAAGAGTTCAGTGACTAGATGGGCATTCCATTATCTCATTTTATGGAGGGGAAATAAATGCTTACATCCACGCCCAAGTAGACATTGCAGAGCTAGGATGTGGCAGAGCCAGGATATAAGTCAACTCCGAGCAGCCAGGCAGGACTTGCAGTCTCTTCCGGCTCCAGACATCCCTCCAATTATGAGACAACTACTACTCTAGCAGCTCTCCAATTTGCTGTAAAAGAAAGGTTTTGAAAGCCTTTTAAGGACAATTAGGGAAAATAGAGAAAAATGAGAACAGTTTTCTTTGCTGATCTTAATACAGGTTAGAGTACAGTAAAATTGTAAGGTAAATTTCTGTCACGTTTTTTCTTTTTCGACCCACTTCAGCCCAGCCTTCTTTTTCCAACTTTGGAATTACACCTTTAGAATATTTTTAGCAAGATAATAAGCACCCTAGGAAAATTAAGAGTATAATAAATACTAAAGAATACATGATAAATCAAAGGGGAGGGAAGAGATCAGTCAACAAATGATTGGCTATTTAAAATAAAAATGCATGTGATGTCTAACTTCATGCCATATGAAAAGATAAATTAGAAATATTTTGAAAAATTAAATGTAAAAATTTCAAACTAAAAAGTGAAAGTGGCAGTGAATTTCCACCTGCTTTTTTTGTAGCTGAGAAATTCAAAATTTTATTTTGAATTTTCATATTCAAAATATGAAAATGCTGAAAAAATTACAAAGGGAATGTATTTAGATTTACTATATGTTAAAGTCGGGGATAGAAACAGTCAAATAGGCAATAAAGGTAAATAAATATTTGGGAAAATGTAAGAGACAAATATGATGATGAAGAGTTAGGAAGTTAAAGATGCCTTAGTTTTTATGAGAGAAAAATAAAGTCTAAAGCAAGACATTATTTCCTTCTGGTTTAAATGTGTTTTTAAGATATGGCTAATTATTTCATTTTGATGAGATTTTTTGAAGCTGATTGTCACTGACCTTATAATTTCAAGATATGCAAATTGGCTATCCTTTGTTATCTAGGTTCCCATGAACTGAGATTGAGCCCTGTGTCAATGTAACTCAGGTGGGCATGGATCCTGAACCTGGGGGGGTTTGCCATGCAACTCTAAGTTAGCTCACCCAACTCGAATGGCATCCAGGCCACACCTCTTCATCAGTATTCATGGAAATTGTGAAAAACCGCATGCCTTGTGAAATCTAGATACAATGTAGTTATGCAGTTCACTTCTTACACTAGTTGCATTTTTAAAAATGTGAATGAACTTGCTGTCTTATGATTTGTTCTTAGTGTGTATGTGATGTCTTCTAGTGAGCCAGAAGACTTTCCCTTTGCATATTAACAAATCATATGTTAGTGTCTTTGATAAAGTTCTCATTATTTATCTGGAGTTTCTGGCCGCTAACTTCATTGCTCTTTTGAAAATAGTAACTATCATTAGCTCTGCTTCACTTGACTGGCTTAGCTTCCTTTCTCTGAATTCCCTTAAAGCTTTTTGAGATTCTTTTTCTCTCCATTCCTCAAAATTAAAAAAAAAAAAAAAAAAGCATAGGTGAATTACCAGTGAGTCCAAAGGACATTTTGTGTAAGCTTACTGGGCTCTGATAGGAATTATCATTTCCAAAGAAATGAGTCAGTGTGAAGGAAGAGGAGAGGGTGGGACCTGTGGGGTGCCTTTATTCTTCTTTGGGTGTCTGGGGATCAGGAAAGTGTTAGGGAAATAAAGTACCATGAATGGAACATCTAGCATCAGAATTTTACTATGTTGAACTTATTCGACTTCTTTTCTACCTCTAATTATTATTGGGTTGTTGATAGGATTTAATTGAGGAGTATGATAAAAGGGGAAAAAAATCAGTACTGCTACTTTCATAGAACTTCTTAATACATTGCAAATCCTTGAAGATGTTGACTTTAATACCTGTTCAAACAGGATCTAATTAAACTAAATAAACAGGTAAATAGATAACCTTCCCTTCTCCCCACACAAATAACCGTGGTTGTTTCAGAACATAGGGAAGATAAATAAAAGCTTAAATGCTTTAATCTTTATCAAAACCATTGCAATTGAAGTGGCCTCTGCCAAAAATTTAGTATGTAATATAACTTTTCCCCCAGGTAGAATTTTTGTCTTTAGGTGCTCAATGAATAAAAAATAGCACATAGTTGTTGTTTTTTGAAAATGCCAAATTCCATTTTTGAATGGCACTGGAGTGCTGTTTCATAGCTTGAAACTGTAACGTGCTTTTCTAAATTAAGCTCTAGGGTTTGCTATTTCAGTCTTCCTGCTCAGCAAGACTCATGCCTCATGACCCTACTTCTGCTCTGTTTACCAATAGTGTGAGTCAGGCCTTGTGGTTGTGGCAAAGTCAGTCCCACTTTGCCTTATCTCCTTTGATTTAAGGGAAGGCACCAATGGAATGGAAGGGGAACCTGGAAGATTCAGGTTTCTGAGACATCATCTCTGTATGGTGACCTCTGCCTAATGAAGCTTAGAAACTGTAAGTTGGATTGTCCCTGGTTTCAGCTTGACAAGAGATTCCTGTTCATAAAGAATTTCTTTTTGTGAAATGGCACACATTACTTGACAGCTGAACTTCAGTTTCAACTCCTTCAGCATATTGTCATTGGATTAATCCTTCCAAATCATGGTTCTGAATTTTAAGATGGTGATTACCCCTAACCCCTACCCTGGATTAAATTTTTGTTCTATCTAGACAAGTGAAGAAAAAATTTTCTGTCCATTTATAAATACTGAACATTTTCTTTATTGAAAAAAAAAAAAGATTTACAGGGCCTCCCCGGTGGCGCAGCGGTTGAGCGCTGGGTTGCGAAGCTGCCCACAGCCTCTGCAGCGCCAGTTCAACCCCCGGCTGCTCCCTGGCCACTGGAGGAGGGTCCCACATGGCGCGCAGACCTCTCCTGCCACCTGCTGCTCCCCTCAGCAGTGTACCTTGGTCCTTCTGCCTGCTCTGCTCCCTGCTCTGGCTCTGGTGAATTCTCTCCCCCTCCCGCGCTTCTGACTGTGCCCAGTGCTTGTATAAATAAATAAATAAATCTTTAAAAAAAAAAGATTTACAGATAAACATTCATTTCTGATAAATAAAGCAGTTACATTAATAATGTCACAAGCTAACTTCAAATTTTATTGAGGGGACATTTGTGATTTTATGTCAGTATCTAATTTATGTCTTAAATTTTGGCTTATAAAGAATTTTCAATATAATGTGTGGATTTATCAGACAAGCATATATGTGAAACCAGTGCTAAGTAAACTTGCATTTTCTTTAAAATTCCACAGTTATGCTGAGAGAACTATAAAATCAATCCAGTTATGACTTAGAAAACTAGTGCTCACCAAATATTCTATGTGTTTCCCTTCATTTCCCTGCCTCCTTTGCTATTTAAATTGGGACCATACGACTAACTCTGGCCAATGGACAAGAGACATGTCTCTTTTGGGCCAAGGCAGGTCTGGAGCCACACATTTCAGATGGTGCAGGCACAAGACTGTGAAACCTCTGTCCATGTGGCTTCCGGGACTCTGTACAGGAATGCATTCCATTGACAAGTGCTGGACATGGAACTTGAGCAATAAATAAACTTTCTGAGATTTGAGAGTTAACTTGAGAGTTACCCCACAGAACCTACCCTCTCCTAACTAACAGAGCAGTTTAACAATAAGTACCAAGTGTCAGATACTCTTGTAACTGTATGGAAACAAATTAAATAAGAATTTCCTCCTCTTCTCCAGTGGTTTTCTGGGCTCTGGAGGACATCTTGCTCCATGTTGGCTCCCAGTTAAGACATCCTGCTATTTCAGGTTGAAATCCTGATCTGGAGTGTTTGTCTTCACTGAGAACGAAGGGAACCAAACTCTTCAACATTACACCTTCCCTGCCTGGAAGGGTCTATGCTGATCACTGATGCTGGTCTAAAGGGCAGGATCGGTGCTAGGCTGCTGCTGCTCCTCTTGCTGCTTCTGAATAAGCCACAGCTCTCAGCATTTGATCATGTGTGTGTGCAACAATAATCACAACTCCCTTTTGATTGAAAGTCACCTGTGCCCTCTTGAGTGCTTTGCACGAAATGTTGCAGATTTTAATCTGACATTTTCAAGTTCTATCCCAGCCTATCTTTCAAATCTTAGGCGTTGCCGCAGTCTTTCCAAACTGATCCCCTTGCTATTTCCCAGCCGCATGGATCTCCCTATCTATCTTTTAGTCATGTTTTCACTTCTGTTTAAAGTCTTTCTTCCCTCCCTTTCAAGTCCTATCTAGTCCTCAAGGTGCAAGACAAGTTTCACTTTGTTTTGATACCTTTTCTGAACCATGTTAACTTTTCTACGTAATCCCTTGTCTTCAATCTTAAAATCCAGGAAGCTCTAAGAAGAATCCAGAAAGCTTTTAAATAACTCATTTGGCAGCAAAACCTAGACTGATAGAAAAAAAAATTGGAGGAAAAGCTTGAATGAACTGACTCATCTTTATTGGACAGTGTGTACCTCCAGTTTTTAAGCTCACGTAGTGTGCATATTTATATCACGTTGTGCCGCCTTATACCCTCCTGTTTCTACGACCCTAACTTTGCTAGGTGCTCCACGTACGTGGAACCATAGGGGTTTGTCTTTCTGTGACTGGCTTATTTCAATTAGCATGATGTTCTCAAGGTTTATTCATGTTGTAGCATGTGCCAGAATATACTGTATGTATACACCTCATTTTGTTGATCCATTATCTGTTGAGACACTTTGGCTGATTCCATCTTTTGGCTATTGTGAACAATGCTGTTTTGAATGTGGACATGCAAATGACTCTGAGATCCTGCTTTCAATTCTTTTGGGTATATACACAGAAGTGGAATTGCTTGCTGGATCACATAATAATTCTATTTTAAATTTTTTAAGGAACTGCCATACTGTTTTCCATAACAGCTACCCCTTTCACATTCTTACTAAGAGAGCACAAGGGTTCCTTTTCCCTACAGCCTCACCAATACTTGTTCTTTTCTTCTTCTTTTTCTTTTTAAGATAGTAATCATCCTAATGGATATACAGGTGTGGTTTTAATCAAGAAAAATTCTCTAAAATATTTTAGATACTTTACACTCTGGGGCTCTCTGACTCAAGGGTTATGAAAATACAAACAAGGCAATTATTTAGCTCTGCTTTTTAAATAAAAAAAAAATCAATATTCAAAGAAAAAGCATAATGGAGTAAGATTCTTTAGCCAAGTCAGCAATACCTGCAGAAAACCAGGCTATATGGCTACAAAAACCATCATCCAACATTCACTCATCCTGGAGGCATCTTCTCCTAGGTGCAGTCACAGTTTGTAAGAGGAGCTAGGCAGCTTCAAGGATGTTAACTTTAAAAATCTGATTTTATAAGATGTTAGTAATTGTCAAACTCCCCCACTAAACTAAGAATTTTGGGGGAATAGGGATTGTTCCTGTAATTTTTTGCATCTTCATAGAGCCTGCCTATAATGCAAAGTGTATAGTTATCCATTAAAAAAAATACATGTTTGTTGCATGCTATGTGCCATCCAGTCATCCTGGAAGTCACTGGGGAGATGATAGTAAACAAAACAGACAAAAATCTCTATTCTCAAAGACTTAAGAGTATAGTGGTAAGGACCAATTAATAGGTGTACATGCTTTGAATACTATGGGTAAAAAATAAAGCAGGAAAAGAGAGTGGTAAGTGGCAAGAAGGTAGTGGTTGCAATTTTAAACTGGGTTCAAGGAGGGCTCATTGAGATGTAGCATTTGATCCAAGAGCTGAAGGAAGCGAAAGAGCAGGTATGCTGATTGCTTTCTAGGGGAATTGTGTTCTAGGTAGAGAGAAAACAAGTGCAAAAAGGCTGAGGTGGGAATGTGTTTGGTGTGCTGGAGAACAGTAGAGAGACCAGTGTGTCTAGAGCAGAGTGGAGGGGAGGTAGGATAAGGGGTCGATACATAACAAACTCTATAGGGCCTGGTAGCTATCGAAAACCTTTTGTCTTGGGAAGACTTCAGGGAGAGCAGAGGGTGGGTTATGAGCAGAAGAAAGACAAAATCTGACCTACATTTATAATGATCACTCTGCCACTGTGTTAAGAATAGACAAGGGGCCCAGGGTAGAAGTAAAACCTCAGAAGATATTTATGGGTTCACGGAAGTGGAGTTCATGGTGTTTGGACTTGGGTGTTATATGAAGGTTGGGCAGCCTTCAAAAAATAAACTACACAAATGCCAAGATGTCAGCCCCCTGTGCAAACTCTTCATGAGCATGCTCCCAAGACAGGAGAGCATGCTCCAGAGAGGGTGGCCTGGGCCTGCAGCCTAGATATGTTTTGGGATTAAGGCTGTCAGTCCAGTTGGAGACCCTTGATGTAAGCAGAAGGGAAGTGACCATGGAGGACCTCTTTCTTCCTGAGCAAATGGCTCAGACTCACATTTGAGAAATTTCTGTAAGGTCTAGGTCTGAGGGAATTTAAGCAAAATGTCATGGGTTTTTGGCAGTGGCTATGGGCTGGGTGGTTCCCAGCAGAGAAATTTTTCTTTATTCCTTCATTAGCACGAATGAAACTCACTCTGGTGAAAGGAAATCACATGACGAGACCACAGCTGTTTCACCGAAAGTGCTACTCACTTGAGCTGTAAAGTGGTTCATAACCTTTAACCTTGTACTGAAACTTCAAGGAAATAAACTGAAAAGAAAAATATAATGTGTACAGACATGCTTTGAATATAAAAGGGCATATAACTGGGAATGTGCCAAGTGCTTAAGGAGACAGTAATAAGTAAACAAGTAATCAAATAAGTTATACTAAGAAAATGGAATGCTACAAATGCTATTTGTTATTTTTAAAAGCATAAAAAATAAAGACTGGTATTCTTCTGGCACACTGAAAAGTGCATGACAGATTGATTAGGTGAATATTGCACATCATAAAATAGAATATCTGTATACTGTATATGTATAAGACAGGAAGGAACGGACACAGGGCAGATTTTCTGATCCAGCAGACCGGGTAAAGGAGAAGAGAGTCCTGGAAACCTCAGTGGCTTTTGCAGTGGGATTTACCAGGTACATGGCAGGTAGGGGTGCTGGGGGGCCTGGAGGCTGGCAGGACTCCCAGCCCCCAGCAAGTCTTCACTCTTTCTGGGCTCTCAGGCCTTCTCTCCGCTTCTCTTCTCTTGGCTTCCGTTCGTTCTTGGCTTCTGGCGTCCCTGTGACGCCGCACTTAGAAACTCAGTCTCTTAGCCCAGGTGTAACCCACTTCAGGTGCCCACCATCAGGCATGCATTCAGGACCACAGGGTTCCCTCATCTATCCTAATGGCGGGAGGGCAGAAAAGCCTGATACTTTTTCCTTACCCTACAATATGTATCAAATAAGTGTCCTGACCAACAAATGGGTTTAAAGAAATGGAAAAAGAATTTACAAATGAGGATAGCTCTGCTACTTGTTTTCAGGACTAAAGATTCAAAAGCTCTCTGTATGACAACTTTGTACACAAGCCACAATATTTACATGGTTGGTGGTTGGAAGAAGTATCAAAATTTTTTACTGAATTTCCTCTATTTAGCAAAGTTAGTGATATATATTATAAGGATATGTTTTTTTCTCCAAGAGGCTCACAAACTTGTAAAGAAAGAATTTTCTGTAATATTTAAAATGTTTACCAGCACAGATGGTAGGAATTATGGTTAATTTTACTTTATTCCTGTACCATTGAAATATTTAAAACAATGATAGTTGCATTTTCATAGCAAGAGGTAAATCTGTTATATTTGAAAGTAAAAATGTACCTAGTCAGTATTTTTATTTATTGATACAAATTGAAGGAAATACTTATTAAAGTTTTAAATGTGTCAATATCCTTTGACCTACGTATTACACTTCTAAGGAATTTCCTAAGGAGGGAACTGTAAAATTTTACAGAGGTTTTATGATTAGATTGTTGTAGCATTGCTGTCTTATATAGCTATAAAAATAGTATCAAGAAATAGAAAATTGAAAGCCTGCTTACAGGATTCAGATTGGAGGGAGAAAGGAAGAGTGTGTGGGGATAACTCCAGCAAACACTCTCAGGCGAAGGCAGTTGTTCCAGCTCAGCAGGCAGCCCTTTAATATGAGCTCAGTGTAGCCAGACCTCCCAGTTTTTCAAGATAAGAGAAAAACTTGGGTTTTTGCATAACATTTTCCATATTTAAAAATGTGGGCCACTTCATCAAGACATAAAATACCACCTAGAACAACATGGTATGGCCAAAATTCAGACTTTAGCCAACTTTTTCCTTTCCTTTTTCAACATAGGGATGCATTTTTTACTTCCATAATTTATATAAACCATTGGCAAAAGGTTGAAAATAACATATATGTCATATTTAAAAAATAATTTAAAAAATTAATCATGTTACTATGATCTTGAGAAATAACACAATGAAATCTGTGCACCCTGCCACCACCACAATTGACTCATTTCCCTTCAGAGGTAATCACTACCTTGAATTTTGTTTTAATACCTTGTTTTTCTTTATATTTTTAGCACCTAACTGTCCAATACCATATTCCTTAGTTTTTAATTCTTTTTGAACTTTAAAAATGAAGTCAGATTGTAATATATTTTTGAGACTTTTAATGATTCATCCAGTCTGAATAAATCATTTTTTAGCTTTAATGTAAAATGTGTTAAAGTTTATATGCATTCCAAATTAAATTACTCTGGAGCATTAAGAAAAGGGGGGGTGTTGGCAGCCCCCTCCTTTCATTATTGTGGGGCCACCAGAGTCATCTCTCCTCACCCAGGGGGTCATAGCATTAGCATGGATGGAACTAAATGGATTATGCAGTGAAACAAGTCAGATGGAGAGAGACAAACACTGCATGACATTACACATATGTGGAAGAAAACAAAAAAGCTAATGAATACAAAACCAAACCAAAACAAACTCTTAGCCTATAAAAACAAAACAATAGTTACCAGAAGGGAAGGGGGAAGGTGGTGGGTAAATTTGGCAAAAGGGGTCAATTTTATAGTGACTAGACTTTTTGTGGTGTCTAGTAGTAGACACAGATGTTGATGTATAATGTACATGTAGTGGCAGGAAGGGCACAGGGCAGGATCTCTATGATCCTATGTAGACAGGTAAAGGAGAGTCCTGGAGCCCTTGGTGGCTTTTTCAGGCATTTATTGAGTTTACCAGGTACACGGCAGGCAGGGGTGCTGGGGGCGGGGAGGCTGGCAGGTGAATCTTCACTCTTCCTGGGCTCTCCGGCATTCTCTTGTGGTCTCATTATCTCTCTTCTGCTGGTTCCATGCCACTCTCTCGCTTGTTCTCCTTCTGGTGGTTCCAGTCCCCGTGATGCTGCCCTTATAAGCACAGTCTCAGACCAGGTGTACCCACCTCCATATGCCCACACCCCACTCCAGGTGCCCACCATCAGGCATGCATTCAGGACCACAGGGATCCATCATCAGTCCTAATGGCGGGAGGACAGAAGAGCATGACATTTACCTTATAGTACACTTGCAGCCTAAATGATGATACAGACCAATGTGTCTTAAGTAAATAGTTAAACAAAACCAAATAAGGTTTCTGTGTTTGTTGATATTTTTCTGAAGTTTCTTTCACCTTATTGGTTTTCTCTTCCATATCTTATTCTTGAGAGATAGTTGTTGAAGGAAATGGATGGTTTGTATTATGAAGTTTCTGGGTCTGGATTTTGCTGTTTTGCGCTCTGTAGGGTAAGGTAAAAAGTATAAAAAGTATCAGGCTTTTCAGCCCTCCTGCCATTAGGATAGATGGGGGAACCCTGTGGTCCTGAATGCATGCCTGACGGCAGGCACCTGAAGTAGGTACACCTGGGCTGAGAGACTGAGTTTATAAGGGCGGCACCACGGGGACGCCAGCAGAAGCCGAGAACGAGCAGAAGCCGAGAGAAGAAGAAGAGAAGCATAGAGAAAGCCAGAGAGCCCAGAAAGAGTGAGGATTTGCTGGGGCCTGGGAGGACTGCCAGCCTCCCGGGCCCCCAGCACCCCTGCCTGCCATGTACCTGGTAAATCTAAATAAAAGACCTGCAAAAGCCACTGAGGACTCTGACTCTTCCTTTACCCGGTCTGCTGGATCAGAAAACCTGCCCTGTGTCATTCCTGCCCCTACACGCTCTCTGGTAGCATTTAGTGTGTTCTGTAAGTGTTTGTTTTTCCTAGCTGTTTGATCCAGAGGCAGATTTAAGAGAGATCTTACTGTGTGTGTGTGTGTGCATGTATGTGTGTGTAGTGATATCAACTAATTCCTAGGTAGTGAATTCTCAGTTGTGAATGATCTCTAATTCTCAATTTAATCTTTTCAAAGTCACATTATGTGGGTGATAGAATTGGCCATCCCCCATCTGCATTGCAGCTAATTTGGTTTTTGAGTGATTAGAGTTATTTGAGTTTTCCTCTTCCCTTTCCTGTTTGTATAACTTTCCTTTTTGTGGCAGTATATAGCAGAATTCCTCACCTTTTAGTATTTTTTTTAATGTCTCCTGAACCATAATCTTAAGTTATTGCATTAACAAGTTACCGAGTACACTGAACTTTATTTTCTGTCAAGTCTGATGAGGCTGATGCTCCTTTTTATGAATTCAGAGAATCATTGTACAGGTCATATAGCTAAAGTAGATGGAGCCAAGTTCCCTTAAAAACAGGAGACTTTTAACCTTACATGAAGGAAAATTGGGTGACTTTTAGTTTTCTAGGGAAATTCAGCCCTCTGAAGTACCTCTGCCTTGACTTAAAATTCCAAAAGGGGGCCTCCCCAGTGGCGCAGCGGTTGAGCATTGGGTTGCGAAGCTGCCCGCGGCCTCTGCGGCATCGGTTCGATCCCCGGCTGCTCCCCGGCCACCGGAGGAGGGTCCCACATGGCGACAGACCTCCCCTGCCGCCCGCTGCTCCCCTCAGCAGTGTACTTCGGTCCTTCTGCCTGCTCTGCTTCCCACTCTGGCTCTGGTGGATTCTCTCGCCCTCCCGCACTTCTGACTGTACCCAGTGCATGTATAAACAAAACAAACAAACGAACAAAACAAAATAAATAAAACATACCTCTATAAAAAAAAAAAAAAATTCCAAAAGGAATTTCTTCTTTGACCCCGGTTTGGGTCTCTTTTATTATACATTTAAGTTATCAGTACTTTATTATACCTCAATCTGAATACTTTTTTTATTTCCTGCGATCTGAGTTTGAAAGGAGAGGTCAGAGATCGTCCTAGGAGCTGTTCTTATAGTATAAACCAAACAGAAAACCTGATGTGGCCTCGTAGCGTAAACCCAGGAGTTGGGTAGATTAAGTCAGCTTTAGAGTAGGAGGAGAGGAAGAAAGAGGGAGGTGATGTGACATTTTGGATTTGTACATCGACTTAGAATTGTATATTGTAGAATTGACTTGTATAATAACTTAGAATCTGCTTATCCTTGCACCTGATCTGTTTTCCCCACATTTATTACTTTTGACTCTTGAATGAAAAAAATTTTTTGGTCTGTCAGCAAAAGTGCTTTGCTCCATTAGCAGTTACATAAAACTCCACATGACTTAGCCAATTTATATTTCCATTATTGTTGAAAAATTACTAAGAGTTAAGCGAAGTATTCATTTTGGTTGGCAGTGCTGTAGAATGACAATAGTGGAGAAGCTAAGCACTGAAATTGTAATAGCACATTACCAGCTTCAAAACTGAGGGCACTGCAATTGAATTGTAAAATGTAATGGCTGAAAGTAATTTTTCCTGCTTATTTGACAAAACCTATTTCTAGAGAATAAATAGCTACTGAGAAAAGTGCTTAAATAGTTATTTCTGAGGCAAACCATCCTTAAGAATAATTCTTTCGGGCCTCTCTAGTGGCACAGCGGTTGAGCGCTGGGTTGCGAAGCTGCCCGCAGCCTCTGCAGTGCCGGTTCAATCCCCGGCCGCCAGGCAAGGGTCCCACATGGCGCACAGACCTCTCCTGCCGCGCCTGCTGCTCCCCTCAGCAGTGTATTTCATCAGTCTGCCTGTTCTGTACCCTGCTCTGGCTCTGGTGAATTCTCTCACCCTCCTACGCTTCTAACTGTACCCAGTGCTTGTATAAATAAATCTTAAAAAAAAAAACCAAAAAAAAGAATAATTCTTTCTTTGCAGGAAATTCTAAGAAATATGATCCAATTTCATTAATAAATGAATCATAAAAAGGGGGACTATGTTATAGATTAAAAGAGACTTAAGAGGAAGATCAATCAAATGTAATATAGGTAGATTCTGATTTGAACAAACTGTAAAAAGAACATTTAGAAAAGGAGAAGCGAACTTGAACTATTTGATATTATTGATTTTGTTGGCTGTGATCCTAGGACTGTGGTTCTGTTTTCCAAAAAGGTTCTTACCTGCTAGAGATACATCCTAAAGTACTTACAAGTAATACCTGCTAGAGATACATCCTAAAGTACTTACAAGTAAAATGATATAATGTCTGCTTTAAAATGTTCCCCCAAACAACAACAGCAATAACAATAAAAGTATGTGTATGTGTGTGTGTTCATTGGTTTCTGCTTTCTGCTCGTTGGTCTCTTCTCAGCTTTATTGTTTTCTCTGCGTTTGATTTTCTGTGTTTTTTGATCTTGATGTGTGTTTAATTTCTAGCCTTCTTTTGTAATAATGTGCGTCATTTGTGCATCATTTAAGGGGAGGAAAAAGAGAGAGACAGAGAGAGAGAGAAACAGAGACAGGGGTTTCCAAAAACAAAAGCAAGTTAATAATTGTTGAAATTGAGTCATAGATATATGAAGATTTGCTGTTGTAGGGGCAGGAACAGACATGGTGCAGGTTTTCTAAGATCCAACAGACCAGGTAAAGGAGGAGTCCTGGAGCCCTCGGCGGCTTTTGCAGTTTTTTATTGGGGTTTACCCGGTACACAGCAGGCAAGGATGCTGGGGGGCCGGGAGGCTGGCAGGCCTCCCAGCCCCCAGCAAGTCTTCACTCTGTCTGGGCTCTCCGGTGTTCTCTGCTTCTCTCTCGGCTTCTGCTACTTCTCTCGGCTTCTCTTTCGGCTTCTGCTGGCGTCTCCGTGACGCCGCCCTTAAAAGCCCAATCTTAGCCCAGGTGAATCCCATTTATCTATGCCCACACCCTACTCCAGGTGCCCGCCATCAGGCATGCATTCAGGACCTCAGGGTTCCGTCATCTTTCCTGATGGCGGGAGGGCAGAAAAACCTGACATTTTTCTTTACCCTACAGCTGTGTTTGAAAATGTCCATAATAAAAGGTAGAACAAAAATTCTTTCTTTTGCATTCTGATGACTAAGACCCTCTTTATCAACATTACTCACTAATCTGGTGGTAGAATATGTCATTGGTTTTTATATTCTCATTATTGTGTCAGAATGAAACTTCAGGAAGAAAGTATGTTGAAATGACACTTTCTTGGTGTAGGGTAAGGAAAAATGTCAGGCTTTTCTGCCCTCCCGCCATCAGGATAGATGATGGATCCTTGTCCTGAATGCATGCCTGATGGCGGGCACCTGGAATAGGGTGTGGGCATAGGTAAATTGGATTCACCTGAGCTGAGACTGTGCTTTTAAGGGCAGCGTCATGGGGACGCCAGCAGCAGCAGAAGTCGAAAGAGAAGCCAAGATCACCAGAGCCCAGATAGTGAGAATTTGCTGGGGGCTGGGAGGCCTGCCAGCCTCCTGGCCCCCCAGCACCCCTGCCTGCCATATGCCTGGTGAACCCCAATAAAAGACCTGCAAAAAAACCACTGAGGACTCTGACTCCTCCTTTACCTGGTCTGCATGGGATCAGAAAACCTGCACTGTGTCCAGTCCTGCCCTTACACTTGGGCTTTCAAATTATTTCTGTTGTAGGTAATTTGATTTAAGAAGGCTTGAACTTTCCCTTAGATACCTTTTAGTATGAAGCATTAAAAAAAATGGGGATGAATCTAAAGGCAGTGCCACAGTAATATCAGGCACAAATCTTGATTGGTGTTATGGGTTGAACTGTGTCCCCTCAAATTATTATGTTGAAATACTAATCCCCAGTACCTCAGAAGTGACCTTACTGGAAATTAGGTCACTGTGGATATATTTGCTCAGATGCTTTCATACTGGAGTAGGGTGGACTGCTAAGTCAGTATGATAGGTGTGCTTAGGAAAATGAATACCATGTAAAGAGACAGGGACGTGTATAGAGGAAATGTTATTTGAGGTTCAGTGAGAGTGCTACCTATACCAAGGAGTGGCTGAGCGCATCAGAAGTTAGGAGGTGGAAGTGGTACCTATACTCCCTCATGTGACTCAGAAGGAATTGATTCAGTTGACATCTTGATTTTGGACTTCCAGTCTCCAGAACTAGGAGCCAATAAATTTCTATTGTTTAACTCACTTAGTTTGTGTTATTTTGTTCTGGTAGTCCTAGCAAACCAATACAGGTGATAAACAGGAAAAAAAAAATGTACTCTTAAAACTGGTAGTCGGGAACAGAGAGAGGTTGAAGGGAAAATGATGGCAGATGAAGCTCAAAATCTTTAAAAAAAGACAAATTTTCACTAATAAAGGATATAATCTGAGGCCTTCTTGAATTTCCAGATCTCTTTCCCCATCATTTCTTCACTATGTCCTTCTAACCTCCTCTCTTCTCCCTTTCTTGGTGGCACATATACTTCATTCACTAAAACACACTAAATTCCTACTGTGCTGTAGGCCCTTGCTGGGCAGTGAGGCATGATGGCCAGGCTTCCTGAAGCACATAGTCCAGAGCAGATAACAGTCAAGCAACCTGGCTCTCCAAACAGTGTGCTCAACTATAAATAAATAAAATAGGATAGAACTATAGTTGGAAATTTAAAATTATAATGGGAGATAAAAATGAGACTATACTACTTTCTTAACAACAACCCCCCCCCCCACAATAGCTCACTTAAGAAATAGGCACAGGACTTGAAAAGATACAAATGCCCAATAAGCCGATGAAAAGGGGCACATCATTAATCACCAGGGAAATGCTAATCAAACCTTAATGAGATACCACCCGTTAGAAGAGCTACTAAAAAAAAAAAAAGAAAACATGGAGAAATTGAAACTTCTGTGCACTATTAGTGTTAAAGTAAAGGATGCAGTCATTATGGGAAGTGATAGGTTGCCAAAAATATAAAAATAGAACTACCATATAATTCAACATATCCCCTGTTTCTAAAATGTTTGTGTTACAAAAATACTAATCTGAAATGAGACCTTCACTCCAATATTCATTGCAGCATTATTTATAATAGCCAAGGTATGTAAACAACTAAAAGGCCCCCAAAACAGATGAGTAGATCAAGAAGATGTGCTATATACACAATGGAATCGTACTCAGCAATCAAAAAAGATACTCATGCTATTTGAGCCAACATGGGTAGAGCTGTAATGGATTATGTTCAACTAAATAAGTCAGAAGGAAAAAGATAAATATTGGATGGTGTCACTTATATGAGGAATATAGAGAAACTGATCAAAGGGTCGGGAAAAAGACAAACCTTGCAAGTTGACCACAGATCTGAGGCATCCAGCCAGGGACTGGGAAGAAGAGGGGTCCAACCAGGGGTGAGGAGAGCACAAAGGACTGTGGAGATGGATCAAGGGCGCTGGGGTGGTGGGAGAACTGTAGGGACTGCACTTGAGGGGAGAAATCAAATACTGTTCAAAACTTAACAATGTGGGCCTCCCCAGTGGCGCAGCGGTTGAGCGCTGGGTTGCGAAGCTGCCCGCAGCCTCTGCGGTGCCGGTTCAATCCCCGGCTGCTCCCCGGCCACCGGAGGAGGGTCCCGCATGGCGCACAGACCTCTCCTGCCGCCCGCTGCTCCTCTCAGCAGTGTACTTCGGTCCTTCTGCCTGCTCTGCTCCCCGCTCTGGCTCTGGTGGATTCTCTCAACCTCCCGCACTTCTGACTGTACCCAGTGCTTGTATAAATAAATAAATAAAAATAAAATAAAATAAATCTTAAAAAAAAAGTTTAAAAAAAACAAAAAACTTAACAATGTAAGAAAACAAATATATAAATATAAAAAAAGTAAAAACAAAAAAAAAAGTGTGTTATGCCACTGCTTTACAAATAAATACATTAGGACCTGCTTTTGCTACCTAAAAGAAATTCAAAGAGAATTTTCATTTTCACGACAGAAGTCGTAAAGTGAAGCGCTCTTCAGACTCGTTTTACGGCAGTCAGGACGGAGGCAGCGCCTGCTGCTCCCTGGAGAGCTGCTTCAAACAGGCTGGTAGGTAGCATATCGTTCTTGGCTTATATGTAGAGTTATTTTAGGCTTTCTGTGGTTGACGTGATTTAGTAGGTTATTTTTTGGGTCTGAGAATGCTCAACATTAATGCTGCTGCTGCTGCTTTTTTAAAGATTTATTTATCGGGCCTCCCCGGTGACGCAGCGGTTGAGCACCGTGCTGTGAAGCTGCCCACAGCCTCTGCAGCGCAGGTTCGATCCCGGCCCGCCAGCAAGTGGCCCATATGGCGCGCAGACCTCTCCTGCCGCCCGCTGCTCCCCTCAGTAGTGTATTTCGTCAGTCTGCTTGTTCTGTTCCCCACTCTGTCTCTGGTGAATCCTCTCACCTACCCGCGCATCTGGCCTGTATCCCGGTTCTTGTATGAATAAATAAATCTTTAAAAAAATAAATAAATAAATTATTGGGCCTCCCCGGTGGCGCAGCGGTTGAGCGCTGGGTTGTGAAGCTGCACGCAGCCTCTGCGGCACCGGTTCGATCCCCAGCTGCTCCCCGGCCACCGGAGGAGGGTCCCACATGGCGCGCAGACCTCTCCTGCCGCCCGCTGCTCCCCTCAGCAGTGTGCTTCGGTCCTTCTGCCTGTTCTGCTTCCTGCTCTGGCTCTGGTGAATTCTCTCACCAGAATTCCCTCCCGTGCTTCTGACTGTACCCAGTGCTTGTATAGATAAATAAACAGATCTTAAAAAAAAAAAAGATTTATGCATACAAGAACTGGGGTACAGGCCAGAGGTGTGGGGGGTGAGAGGATTCACCAGAGACAGAGTGGGGAACAGAACAGGCAGATTGACTGAAGTACATTGATGAGGGGAGCAGCGGGTGAGACAGGAGAGATCTGCTGCTCCTTGTGGGTATCTCCCTGGTTGCCGATCCCTTCATAGGTTGTGTCTTAGCCCCTTGCACCATCAGGGAAGCCCCTCAACATTGCTTCTTTGTAAGTGAATGATAACTGCTTTCTCCCCCATCCATGTCGGCTTAGAACGGGTTCCCCGGGAAGGCTCCAATTTCAGAGAGCAGGGAAACGTGTGTATCCAAAAGACTCAGAGATATTTGTTCACCCATGTTCATAGCAGCATATTAGCGGTTTAGCAACTAAACTCATGGTGAGTTTAGCCTCTACTAATTGCCAAAAAGGTGGGAGCACTCAAGTGACCACTGACAGATGAATGGATAAACAAGCGTGATTTACACATACAATGAAATGTTACTCAGCTTTCAAAAAAAAAAAAAAAAGGAAATTCTGACATACTTAAACATGGATGAATCTTGAGGGTATTTCGAGAGTATTGCTCTACTCCTGTAGCTTAGATCTTAAAGGTAGATCCTGGGATTACTCAAATATATGATTGCTTTAAATAAGCTCTGTTTCCATGAATAGTGCTTAATGCATTTGAACAGATTGTGTTTCCAATGGACACTGGCATCCCAGAGGTACAACACTGGAAAAAAGGAAAAAAGCTTGCATAAGAATAAGTCCAGGTTCATTTCATTCTCATTACCTGTAATGTCTTCTCACATTTCGTTGATGGTTTAGATAAGAAGATTCACAGCTGTTTGTGGGACTTGCCAACTATTCATTTTTACTCTGTTTTCCTTCACGCACATGAAATGTTTTTGTAAAAGTAACATAATGGGCCTCTAAATTTGGTTTGTTTATATATAGTGATAAGTTGTGATGGTAACAGAGCTTATGTTGAATGCTTGTTTTAATGTTATCCATTTGGTAGCAGGCATTGTGAAAGATGTTTTCCCTACACAAGTGTAAGTATGATGGTAAAAAACAAGTGCCTTGCATTCTTGGTGCAATCCTTTTCATCTGTGTGGTCCAGGGTCGGTAATATAGCAACCTAAAATAACCTCAATTGCTACACCTTTAAATAAAAGGGGGCAGATAAAAGCACCTGATTTCAAAAGTTGTTGTAAATATTAAAGGATATATATGCAGATGTGCTTATCATGGTACCGAACTTATTGTAGATATTAACAAATATTAATTTTTGTCCCTTGGTGAAATTTTTTATGATTAAATGCCATATATTCCTAAGCCATGATAGCCTGAAGGTCAAAAGGAATCACAATAGCATCAATGTCCTCCCACATCTGTGGAGTTCCAGGACTACCTCACACATGCACAGTGTGAGCAAAGTGTTCTTAGCTCAGCCCCAGTTTGCTATTTTCTTTTCTGCTCTGCTGTACAGGACTACTTGCTGCTGGAACTGGCCATCTTGGTGAGGCAAATACAAAATGTACCAAGAACTTCCTGGTGATTTGGGGAAGATGTTGAGAAATTCCCTCTTCCCACTGCCGGCTTCCACTTCCTGTCATCAATGCAAGACCTTGTGCAGTGACAGTGCCTTCCCTGGTCCAGTATTAGCAATAGAGCGCCATATCGCACCAAAATCACTTCATTCTTTTCCCTAATGTGGTGACAATCTCTGTTATGTCTTTATATTAAGCTTAATTCTTTTGTTTTTGTGTTCAGCCCCTTTCTGTCATTGTAGACTCTCAATCATGAGTCCATAGGGCCTGGTCCAGAGAAGAATTTGACTAACTGGCATCATTCTAAAAATCTGCCATCTCCCATCTAACACTGAAATTTTATTATCAGATTAGTATTTAAGTGACGGTCTCTATTCTGAGGATGAATTATTTTCTAAGAGTTATTTTCAATCTCATGCAAGTCAACCCCTTTTCCCTCACTAAAATGGGCTTCCAGATAGTCGAAGATGAATGCTTTTTAAGTTCTAAATGGAGAATCTTTCTCAGTTTCATGTGCAGCTAGAGGATTTTAAAAAGACTTTTCCTCAGAGGAAACTAGAAGGAAGAAGAAAGAACATTATGAAATGACTGTGTTAAGTTAGGGCATGGAGATTGGGAGCCTGGATCTGGGCAGTGATCATGGAAAGAAAGGGACAAATGAAAGAGGCCTGATGAAAGAGCAGATGGATATAACCAGGGATTAGACTAGAGAACAAGATCCTGACAGTTGCCATGGTTGGCTCCGAGTTTTCTGGAAATTTCTTAGAAATTTGGTTTGTCTGAGTATTAAAAACTAAAATTCTAAATCTTTTTTTAAAAAAAGATTTATTTATGCATACAAGAACTAGGGTACAGATCAGAGGTGTGGGGGGTGAGAGGATTTACCAGAGAGAGAGTGGGTAACAAAACAGGCAGATGAACTGAAATACACTGCTGAGGGGAGCAGTAGGCGAGGCAGGAGAGGTCTCCTCTGCCATGTGGGTTGCTCCCTGCCAGGGGATCGAACTCATGCTGCAGAGGCTGATAGCTTCATAGTGCTGTGCTGTGCTTAACCCTTTGCGCCACCAGGGGGGCCCTGAAATTTTAAATCTTCAATGGGAGTTCTCAATCAGCTACCCTTCTCTCCCCCAGCATCCTCCATATAATACTAACTTCCTTAAATTCTTCAGTGTCTGTATTGGAGATCTTCCCTTTTTGGCTGTTCTCAACATCAGGCCTTTGAGTGAGTTACTGTTACTGTGGCTCACTCCACTTGTGATGGCAAACGTGCTCTTCCTCATGGATCCACTGGTGAATGGGAGTCCGAGGATTAGCTATTAGTCTGTTTGGCACTATGGCCTTTTCTTAGCAAGAGATGGAAGAAGACCCTTAGAATTCCTTTGGGAGTGAAAGGGTATTTGCTGCATCCAATTTGCATTGAAGGAGAACTCTACACATGCCTATGGGGAGAAACAATTAAGGGCCACTGGGAGTCAAAAAGTTGATTGGATTTTCCCCCCTCCCCCGCTTATTGCATATCTTCTATTTAGGTTCCAGTCTTTTAAAAACATTAAAAGAGGATTACTTGGTGCATTTCTGAAACACTAATCTAAACCTGTAAGTAAAAGAACAAAGCAGGGATGGCTTGGGGAAGTTCTTTGGGTGGGTCTTCGGCACCCGTGTAGTTGGCCCCTTCCTCTGTTCATTAGTGTCCTCATGTTGACCTCAGGATAGTGGAGGCTCTTCACAGGGGACCTCACCAGGACTGACTTCAGAACTCCAGGGAACTACATTTTTCCTTCCCCAGAGCCAGTATCAGATTGTCATGCACCTACAACTTGGAGGATAATGAATCATTTAATAAGTAGTGATACAATAATAATAATAATAATAATAATAATAATAATAATGTTTATCGAGTGGTTAGCATTGTGTTTTTTGCACATTATCTCATTTAATCCTTATACATACTTAGGAGACAAATACTATTGTTTCCCTTTACAACTGAGGAGACACTGATAACTAAAAGTATAAGTTGGCAAAGGTTATGTGCCTCTAAGTACTAGGGCTAGAATAGGACCTCAGGTCTCCCTCTCAGGTGACAGTACTTTCAATCTTTTAATTCTGAGAAATGATTTCTGATGGAGATTTTTAGGGGTTGACACAAGCTTTCAGAAGCTGTCTTTGATACAGGCTTTGTTCTAATGGAGCATATCCTCTTAAACTGGCTTTTTAATGAATAAGTTTTTTGCAAAGCTCTCTAGCGGAGAAAAACCAGTTATAATGTCTTTTTGAAATCTCATAATCTGTATTTTTTTCAGAATATGGGGCCATGTGAGCACTTTATCTTAAAAATTTTTAAGCCTTAAAAAAAACCCCACAACAAAAACAGCGCCTTACCTTCTTCAAACAAGTTATTTAATCAGGTTGTATTAAAAAGAATGAAGCAGAGGGCCTCCCCTAGTGGCACAGCGGTTGAGCTCTGGGCTGGGAGGCTGCCCTGCAGCCTCTTCAGCATGGCGGCCAGCGAGGGTCCCACAAAAGAAAAAGAATGAAGCAGGAAGGGCCTCCTAGTGGTGCAGGGGTTAAAGACACAGTGTTACCAAACTATCGCCAGCCACTGCCTTATGAGTTGGATCCTTGGCCAGGGAGCTGACCCACATGGCACAGCAGACCTCTCCTGCTCCCCTCAGTGTATTTCAGTAGATCCTCCTGTTCTGCTCCCCAGTCTATCTCTGGTGAATCCTCTCAACCCCCACCCCCACCTCTAGCCTATACCCTAGTTCTTGTATGCATAAATAAATCAATCTTTAAAAAAAATGAAGCAGAAGTGTGGTCTGTGAGAATATTTGCCATCTTGGCTTCTGAGTTCCCTGATTCTCAGTAACTCAGTGATTGTCAAACCACTCGGCACCTGTAGGAACACAAACCTCCTTTACTGGGCTGGGTCCCAAGCAAAATGGGGCCCATTTTCAAGCTACTGCTTTTAGTGCTCCCTGTTTCACCCCATCCAGCCTTTTCCCTTTCTTTGCATTTCTAAAAAAATAAAATTAAATCCAAATAGACCTTTCCTCTCTCTTCAACCAAAATGGGATTGTCAGGTACATTTTTGTGTGATTTAAAGTAATTGTGCATTTTAATCTTTTGTTATTGGCATTTTTCAGCTATGTATTTAATCATAGAACAAGACTTTTTTTGGTCTCTAGTTAAAGGAATTTTGAATGAAGGTGCCTTGGGTGTGAAGAGATGGTCACACCAGAAGGAGAAATTGCAATCGGACAAGCGCAATATCCCTCCTCTTTTCACCAAAGCAATCGGTGTCACGAGAAAAGACTTGAAAGTAGCCATTTCCTTACTTATTTTATTTCCTTTGGTGGATTTTGGCAGCTTTGCTCTTTTAGATGACACTTGAGGTCCATTTTTCATTCTGCATGACAGGGAAAGAATGAGGTAGAAAGGGAACAGAGCTATCCTCTGCCCCAGGCTTGTTGATTTAGGCAAGGTCCTTATACCAGCTAGTGCCCTTGGGGATGAGGGGACTAGTTCCTGCACAGTTCTGTTAAGGGTTTAGAGAGTGAATTGAAGTCTACAAAGTACATTAGTTGAACAGTCCAATGGAAAAGTTCTTAACAAATACAAAGTATTACTAAAATGGGGTTACAGGTTATATGGAGTAGCCTTGATTTCAAACAGTCTCTTTAAAATGGAATTATCTGTTTTTCTCTCTGATTATAAAAGCGTATAATTGCAATGCAGTGTGAGTTCTTCCCTCCGTCTCACCCTTTGCCCATTGCACAAGGGTAGTGGAATATAGTGACAAAGTGGGAGCAATACACGAGTGACGGCCTATATGGTACCACGAAAACTTGGCAGTGTTACACTACCCACCATGTAGTTGTAGCATCAGGAAGACAGATCACTCATAGGTTTTGCCCAGTCAGTCTTCCGACCCCTTACTTTCTGTAAGAAGGTTTGAGTTATGGGTTTTATACTAGCTGCAAGTTGCTCATCTGTTTGGACCCTTTGACAAAGCAATCTTACCCCCTTGCTGTTGAACTTTTTTTCATGTCCATTGCATTTAACGAGATTTGAGTACCCTCATCACACAGAAGGCTGACATTATCAAATGTGCTCTGATCTCACCTTGTGTTCTGTGGTCACAGCTCACTGCTCACCACTCATTTTCTTAATGTGTTCCTTTCCCTTTATGCAGCAAAATAATTTGGTATAGCTTGTTTGCTACAGCACAGTCCACTATTTCCTACTTTTACAGTTTCTAATCCGCTTTCAGTGTCTTAAATAAGTTTCCCTTCAGTGTGAATGGACAAAGATCCCTAGATAGTGTTGAAAAACTTTAACATGAAAACTTTAACATGACTCAGAGGAAGCAAGATATAGGAAATAAAGGAAAAATGAAATTACCAAACAGATTCTCAGAGAAATAGAAGATAATGAACCCATGAACAAGAACAGGATATAATGAGAATGAATGTTAAGGAAATTAAAAAAAAGCTCCACGTGTAAACTTTATTACAGCAAAAATTAAAAATAAACTAAAGCACTGATAAAGAACAAATGTTGCAGACCGAACTGTGTACCAATTTTATATGTTGAAGCGCTGGCCCTTGGAGCTCTGAATGTGATTGTATCCAGAGATACTACTTTAAAGAGATAATTAAGTTAAATGAGGCTCTTAGGGTGTGTTTAATCCAATCTGACTGTATCCACATAAAAAGAGAACAGCATACCAGGGTTGTGTCCCAAAGCGACCACCAGTAGAAGAGCCAGCAAGACGGCTGCTATCAGCCAGCTCCACAAGTATTTTGACCTTGACCTTGAAGCCTCCAGAATTGTGAGAAAATAAATTATTGCTTAAACCACCAATTTAGTGGTATTTTATTATGGCAGCCTTGTAAGCTAGTAAATTTCCCAGAAAATAGAATAACAATAAAAACAAACCAAAATGAACAAATCAAAACAAGAAAATGGAAAACATGGGATGGCAGAAGAAAATCAGGCAAATAATCCAAGTGATTCAAGATCTGACAAAGAGAAATGGGCAGGGGCCTTCTTGGTGGCACAGAGGTTAAAGTCAGTGCTATCAAGCTATCACCAGCCCTGTGACATGAGTTTGAACCTCGGACAGGGAGCTAAAAATAAAGAGAAACAGGAAAATGGATGGAAGAAAAGTATAAGAGAAATAATATAAGATAAAAAGTTTTTGCAAACTTCCCAGTATAAAATAGAAACAAACCACACACCAAATTATATTGTGAAATTTCAGAAAACTAGTAATAAAGATCTTGAAATATTCTAGGGAGAATAGAAAAGAAAAAGAAAAGGACAAAAGTTGATCACACATAAAAGGAATCAGAAACTAGAATGATGTTGGGTTCTCAAAAAGAGGAAGTGTACATAAATAGTTATAGGTGAATAATTATAAAGATTTTATTAATTGAATTTGTTTCTGTGATCATATCTTAGGAAACTTCAAGGAACTTCTGTATGAATGTAACAATGATTTGTTTTGTGATGTATTAAATAACTTTATACTAAGTGAGTTGTAGTGTATTCTGCTTTAACTCAAAAAGAGTTAAAGGAAAATAAGATGGACCGAATGTGATATGTCAACAGGTTTTGCTGCCAAAGAATTATACTACTGTGCCCGTCAGATTTGAATAACAGGAGGCTCATCCTGACATTAGGTGGAAATGTGGAAAAATCTTGGCAAAGTTTTCCTGAATGATCTTTGAGATCACCTGTTCAATAAACTTCATTGGGCCTTTGCTAGGGTAATAAATTTTGGGGGAAAGAGAAAAATATTGCCCTTGCTTTCAAGGAGCCACTCTGATATTCAGTAATACTATGCTTTTTCTATTTGCCAGGCTGATCATGGAACCAAACTGAATTGTTTTCAGTTATATAACAGAGGCTGTTCCACACTGTTGAAACCGAAGAGGCCTGAGCTCTTGAAATTGATTTATTTCTTTATTACTCAAAACGGGAACAAATAGGGAAGCATTTTTGCTTATTCTAGAGAATCTTGCCCCTTCAAAATTGAATATTTCTTTTATTATCTGTAAGAAACAAGGGATGCCCTAAGGATTAATATGAGATAGGGCAGAAGACTAAGCAATAAGTATATTCAATTATATTTGACTCAAATATATTTCTTGCAGTCCCTGAAACTAGTACTGGATATTCTCTCATTTATAATTCTTTTACTCAAATTTGCTCACTCAGTTTTCTTTAAAATTCAGTTTCTCCCCCCTACCTCCCATCCCCCAGCAAATCTTTCAGTGTGAATTAACATAATACAGCGAATTTATTCCCTAAGTTTTAGAATTAAGTTGCACCAGAGGAGAAAGTTATAGGACATTCATCCTAAAGGAGGAGATGACTGAGAAAATTCTTGGACAGTAAAAATAAAGGGCAGAGTTGAAAGGAACTGTAGATTCATAGCATCAACCTACTTTACAGATTTGCCCACCACCTGTATAAGATGGCTAGACAATTTTTCATGTCATCTTAAATATCCTTTAGATGATTTAAAGTCCATTAAAAAGCAAAGAAAGGGGACATGAAGTGCTAGTAATGATTGAGGCTTAGAAATTGTATTTCTTTTCACAAAAAGTGTACTTAAATCTTTTTATTTTAAACTTTATCTGGACCAACTAAATTACTATCTATATCCCTGCCAACAAAGGAATCTAAGTTTATAGCCACTACTTGATCACCACCCACTCACTTAATCTTTGTAGTCTGGCTTCTGTCCTACACATCATAAAAGGAAAGTTGCTTCCAAGAACACTAATGATCTCCTAATCACTGAATTCTTTGTAGCATATCCCTTTGACAATAGCTCTTCCTGGAAAGCACCTCCTCCTGGCTCCAAAACCTTCTTTAATTGGACAACAGCACATCTTTATTGAGTGCTTATTATGTGTCAGGTATTTCCTGGAAACAAAGATAATAGCTTAGAGATGACTGAAGACAAGTGTAGCTCTGATAAGTAAAGATTAAATGAATTGGCATGAAGAAAAAAGAATGTTCTTCTAGAGTAGCACTGTTCAATAGAAATACAGTGTGAACCACAGGTAATTTTAAACTTTCTACTAGACACATTAAATTTAACTCAATATATAATCAATATATAAATTGAACTCAATATGTAATCAATAAAAATTAATGTAATTTGTATTTTTTACTAGGTCTTAGAAACCTACTATATATTTTATACTTAAAACCCATGTCACATATCATATACTTAATAGCACACATTGCTGTTGGCTGCCAAATTGAATTGTGCCAATCTAGAGAGTAGAGAGAGAACAAAGAAAAGAGAGACATCTTTTGGCTTAGGAATATAATAAATTTAACTTGCAATTAAGAATTATGACTGTCTATCTAGCAATGCAGTATACTTTCCAGATTAAGTAATGGAGTGGGAATGAAGCGTAAACTAGCAATGTATTAATTGGCTTTTAATATCTTTCCGTCAATTACATTTTGAAACAGAAGTAATGCACTTTAAGACAACAATTTAGACAGTGCAGAGTTGTTTAAATAATGTTTAATAATTTCCTCTCACCCACTCCTTGTCTTTGAGCTCACAACTGTTAACAGTTGTCTACTCTTATTCATACGAACAGTTGTCTACTCTTATCCATACTCTTAGTCATATATTCATTGAATATACATGTATATAGTATTTTTAATTTAAAAAATGTGATCATGAAATATAACCTATTTTGCAGTTTACTTTCTTATTATTGACATCTTTTTAGGTCAAAACATGTGTATCTCATTTAAAAATAGCTACATTACCTTCTATGTAAGTGAAAAATCATTATTTATTCAAGCCTTCACCTACTGATAGATACTATATTAGTAATCTCATTACATCCTCTCAGCCATCTGTGATTTCAGGCACATAGGAGTGCATTTCATGTGAATGCAGAATCAGCCTGAGCTGACAGTACTTTGCTTCAAGTATGTGCCTTCTGTCTTTTTCCTTTTTTCTCTGGTGCGTCTCGAATGGTTATAATCTGTTGACAATTATATAAGTTACCCAGGAGGCAGAATCAAAGGCCTGTTGCTCTCAGGGCTGATCAGATTTCCCTCTTATTTTGATGTTTCAATATTTTATGTCTCACTTTCTTTGGTACTTCAATCCTAACTCTGGAATTACCTTCAAATAAACTCCCTACTTTCAAGTCCTTCTCTTAGATGACAAACATGCAGATGGCTTTTACTGTTAAGAAACAGTGCTGCTTGAAATGTGTCTTGTTTTCTTTATCTTATGTATCAGTATTTTTAAAAATTTCAAAATGTTAGAGTGGTCAAACGTACCATGTCAGATTATATTTCCAGAAATCTGTGGTGCATCTCAGGCCTGTCAACAGTACATACATACTAATGTCCATTAATATACATGTTAACCAGCAGGGGTGTTTTTATTCTTTAACTTTTGCCATTCTGATATCAACAAAATGGTGTGTCACATTACTGTAATTATCTCTTCAGTGATGTAAGGGAGGTAAGCATTCTCCTTGTTTGTAGAGGTTTATTCAATTTATGCAACAAAAGTAAGTCCCAGATAGATTAACATTATAAATTAAGAAATGTAGTAAAAATATTCAAATGTAATTTAGGGTAAAGTTTGTTAAACTATGTATAGGGAATATATCCTGAAGCATAGCAGAAAATCATTCTTTTTTTTTTAATGTTTTTTTAACACCATTGTTCATTTTTGCATAATGTCTGATTTTCCTCTCAGGTGTATTCCCTGTAAAATTTCCACTATCAGATAACTCCATGCCATCACCATAGTCTCTTGTGCTCTTCCCTCCCCTTTTTACAGCCCCTCCTCCTACTGTGGTATGTCTCAGTTCTATAGTTTGCCTGCTAGTTTTGTCTTTTTTTTCCTGATCCCTTATTCAGTTTTTCTGTATTCCTCCTATAAGTGAAACCATCCAATATTTTTCTTTTTCCTTTTGACTTATTTCATTGAGCATAATCCCTTCCAGTTCCATCCATGTTGCTGAGAATGGCATGAGTTTATCTTTTTGATTGCTGAGTTGTATTCCATTGTGTGTGTGTGTCTGTGTGTGTGTGTATCTATATCTATCTCGCAGCTTCTTGATCCAGTCATTTATTATTGGGTATTTAGTTTGTTTCATATCTTAGCTATTGTAAACAGTACTGTAATAAACATAGACATAGGGCAGTTTTCCTTTTAAATTAATGTTTTTGTGCCTTTTAGGTAGATTAGGTAGATTCTTACTTGTGGAATTGCTGGGTCATGTGGTAGATCCATTTTTAATAATTTGAGGATCCTCCACACAGCTCAGAAAGCCATTCTTTTTTTTTTTATCTTAAAGATTTATTTATTTATTTATTTATACAAGCACACTGGGTACAGTCAGAAGCGCGGGAGGGTGAGAGAATTCACCAGAGCGGGGAGCAGAGCAGACAGAAGGACCGAAGTACACTGCTGAGAGGAGCAGCGGGCGGCAGGAGAGGTCTGCGCGCCATGTGGGACCCTCCTCTGGTGGCCGGGGAGCAGCCGGGGATCAAACCGGCGCCCCAGAGGCTGCGGACAGCTTCGCAACCCAGAGCTCAACCGCTGTGCCACTGGGGAGGCCCCCAGAAAGCCATTCTTAACCATAAGTAAAATTCAAAAGATTTGACTACATTAAAATTGTGTTTCCAAAATTTTAGTTGAACCAGTGATACTGAGAAAAATTTAATAAAGAAAAACATTGATTAATTGGCAAAACATATACACAAAACATTTAATAGGCACTCTGAATCGAAATGAGGAAGTTAAACTATCACATAGAAAAACAGGCAGAGAATAAAAACAGAGGAAAAAAGCCACGTGTCATCCTTGCTATTAGCAATACAATTTTCATGTTATTTTTAAACACATATACAAACAGAGACCTGTGACTCAATACTTGTCTTTTCAAGAGAATTCACCAAGACAGTTTATTTTGACTTGGGAATTATAGGTCAGCTGCTCTGTAAGTTGAAGGCCATGTCTATGTAATACAACAAAGTTAGAAATGCTCTAATACATTTTGTCTACTTAGATATAAAAATAACATCCTTATATTACCTGTACTGCCATTCATGTACCTAGATTAGCTTGGCCTTCATCATTCAACTGATTGTTCCCATGTTGGATTAGGGAATTTCTAGACTGTATAAATCCATTTTATTATGTGCATAATTCCCCCCATAATTCACCAGGTAGAACCATGAAGGCATCACCAGTCTGTATATTTATTTTGATATCTTAAAAACTTAAAAAAAAAATCTCATTTTACACAGAACATAAACTAGATATATTGCAGTGCAGTGATGCCAGGTTGGTTAACATTTCTATTTCTTCTCTAGTTCATGCTCTATGGGGAAATAATACTATTTCTTTATCCTTGTTTGTACTAACTGAATACCTTGAGTTATGACTCTGCTCCAAAGCTGGTGAGTTATAGAGCCATAATTCTGTTCATATACAAATAAAATGTTCATCTGTATTTAGCCTTTGGACATGAGTTCAGCAGAGGAAGATCTCATGAGATCTCAGTTCTGTGAGCTGCATCAGAAACGCCAGAAGTTATATTGCCATGGGCTTTCTAGACAGAGTCTAAGTTTAAGATTTTAATCTACCAGTGAAGTATAAAAGTTGGGATTGTTTTACTTCTCCAATAAACAAATCATTTTTTTTGGCATGTGATTCCATTTATTTTAAGTGCGACTGGAGAGAGGGAGAAGCCTGAAAGGCCAGTGCTCACTGGGAGAGGGAATCAGTTCTTCCTTTTGTGGTAGCTTTTGTCAAAATACAGATGAAAAGATGGTAGGTGACAATGTTTTTAGAGCCTGAGATCAGCAGAAACCTGATTTAACTAACTAGATATTCAGATAATTGAATTATTTCATTGAACTTTTACCAAATTATATATGTCTTAGCAAGGTATATGCTTATTTCAATTGTGGAATATTTGCTTAACAAATACATTAAAATTTTAAAATGTCAATGTTTCTATACTATTTGGCAGTTTCTAAATTACTGGATATTTTCCAGTCTCTGAAGAGCAAACTTAAATTCCTTAAAAATAACTAATGCATTTTTAAAAAAGAGAAATAGGACTTTCTAGCTCTCTTCACATGATTTATTTTATGTTCAGAGCATAAGGTTATATATGTTTGCCCATGGCTGGTCACACGACTCATAGGTACAGGGATTTAGTGTATTGTATAGCTAACAGGTGACTGCCTGAAGTCCATAGGATATTTTTATGGTCCTGACTTGAAAGACCACAGTGTAGTTTATCTGTGAGGCAGTTATGGGAAGGTTATAAAGTGATATCAGTTGACTACTGTGTCTTTCATTGATGTCAACAGCATTTAATAATTTGGTGCTTGCTGTATTTTTAGATACTAAGTGCAGGGTGATATATTTAGTAGAATTAATCTCTGACTCAGATTTATTGTTAACCTTTATCATTTGTTTTTCAGTAGAGAAGCATGAGATGGTGAAACTCTTCCACTCTTCTAAGTGATCTCTTTATCTAGAAGAAAAGACCATTAAGATTTCCCTGATAGGCTATGAAAATAGGGGGCTTTAGTAATTAATTTAGAAAGAAAATATGATTGGGTACAATAGTAGGGGGTGTGGATTCCTACAGTGCATGTGTATTTATATGTATTTTTATTTTACATGTATATAAGTGCAACTATATATATATTCTTTAATTATATATACATATGTCTATAGACATGATATGTTATATGCATATATCATATGCAGGCTATCTTTCAAAGTTGTCATTTTAGGAGCAAGGTATATGCTTACTTCAATGGTGGAATATTTGCTTAACACATTATTTACATTAGAATTTTAAAATGTCAGTGTTTCTATAATATTTGGCAGTTTCTAAATTATTGCATTCACATGTATCCGACTTGGATTTCCAAAGACTAAACACTTTTCACTATATACCCACCCCCCTTCCATTCCATTTCATTATGTGAAGACCCAATTAGCATACTTGGTGGAGACAGACATTGGGTGGGAATCTAAAGGGCTCTAGTGTTTGTGACCCTGCAATTTGATTTGTATGACCTTGGGTAAATCACTTACTTCCTGGGCCAGATGGTAAAGAAAGAAATAATCTTTGCCCCTGGGAAAATGCTGTGCATTTCTTTGATAGTCACAGAGGAAAAGCTTCATGTAAAAAATAGATTACAGTATTTGTCTTCTTAGGAATTTGATAGTTAGTCTCTTGTGAAATAGGCTGGTAGATGGTTCTGAGAATGACCTCCCTGAGGTATTTTCAGTTTATTCACTTGAAATTTCACAACTCTTTGTAAGACATTAGATAATAAATATTTAATGTTGTTACTAATGAAGGAAGCAGTAGGCCTGAAGGCAGGAGAAGTCATATAATGGATTAGGCCCTTTATTTTGCAGGTGTAAAGATTAGAAAAGATACTTAATGGCTGTAATAATTTTTCTATTTACTTTAGGTGAGTCTAGACTTTGGTGTGTCACACCAATTACTAGTATATATAGGCTAATCCCTGATTAGCCCAGCAATGATTTCTGGTAACAAATAATCTGACCACACAAAATAGACTGTTAGATAATTAGACTTATGCAATAACTCTTTCAAAGAGTTTGGCAAATTGTATATTAGTCAAAATTGACTAATTTTTCTTTTTAATAAAGAATTACTCTAGTATTATAAGCCTTAGGTGGATTATTTAATTTCTTTCAACATTATTCTTCCTATTAGAGAAATGTTTTCTACAGTATTTCTTATACACATTTACACTAATCCAGTAACTTTTTAAAACAATAAATGCATGTATCCCCTACTTTTCCAAAGCTCACAGTAATAGGCTTTGCTTTTGTGAAATACCCACATTAGTGCCTGTTTTCTTGAACTGGATTTGTCATTTTTACAACAAAAGTGAAAAAGGGAAAACTAGCATCAGCATTTGTTTGCAGCAGTTGTTACATAAGCAGCACACACCCTGATTAGTGTGTGCCACTCAATCCTTTCTGGGAACTACTTTATCCAGGCTATGTACATATTGTATCAGTCCTGCACTTACTGTATATTCCTCTTATTTTAGCTTTCCTCTGTTATTTGGTGTGATTTGGTAGCTTAATTTTAGGCGTGGGAATGTTCAAAACATTTTCCATATAAGTTAGTGGTAATTGCTTCTTTACTTTGAGCCATTTTTGCTTATAGAAAGTTTTACAGAACTGCTCTATTTTTAGATAGTGGTGGAAACCTGTGGTAGAATTGAGGAAAAAAAATCCATTAATTCTATAGGATCAAAATACTAATAGCTGTTATTTATTGAGTTCTTATTCATTGAGTGATAGTCTCTGAGCTAGGCATTTTACCTACATTGTTTCATCTATATGCCTCAATAAATACTTGAGGTATGTACTATTGTTATTATCCAAAATTTTCAGGTGAAGAAATAGGCACATGCATATAAGAAATAACTTAATGTAAGTTCATATAGCTGGTGATAAAATCTCAGATAGCATGGCTCCAGACCACACTTTTATGAAGTGAGCCCCAAAAAATCTATGCTACAAAGTAGTAGCTTATAAATAATTATTAAGAGACAAATTGATCATTTCAGCCATATTTCCAATGGTCAGTAAGCACAGCTGGCTGTGAAGGTTAGTCCTGCCGGCTGGCCCAGTGTTGGTTGAGCACATGAACTTTAGGTAGCCGACAGACCATAGCTGCCCCTTCTCACCCATTGCCTAAGAAGTGCAGAAATAGTTGGGCCTGACTAGCCCTGCCCTGAAACCCCAGGGGCTGTGAGTCAGCGTACCAGAGAACTGTTGTCCTATCTAGTGGGTAGTTTTCTCAGGGGAACGCAGGCTGCTCTAGGTTCCTGAAATAACTCTGGAAAGATCTGCCATAGCTATAATGGCTATAGACAGCTAAAGGACAAATTGACCATTTATAATCCTAAACCTGTATGCTGAAGGTGATAGTGAAAGTGTGAGCTGTGAGGTAGAAACAATTCTAATTGTGCTCCTTAGAACACTATGAGGGGCAGGCTCTGACCCTCTCAGTCCTTCCTGAGGGCTCACAAAAACTCTTCCTTATATATGTGAGATTTCACATGCATAAAAACATACATGTTTCCTGGTAAAAATACATTTGTGTCACTACAGTGGCATGGAATCAAATTCAGGATCCCACTAGTGAGAAGATACACTCAGACCAAGGGATGCTTTATTATGCATCCTTTCAAGGATCCTTAAAAGACTCACATGAAGGATACACTTTAAACAATACTAAGATATAGCACATTTGCAACTGACAGATCTTTGTTTTATTCCTTTTTCTTAAGATATTAAGTCTAAGAAATATTTGGAAGCAAGTCATTTAGAAAGTTTTTTTTGAAAGATTTATTTATGCATATAAGAGCCAGGGTTCAGGCCAGAGATGTGGGGGTGAGAGGATTCACCAGAGACAGAGTGGGAAGCAGAACAGGTAGATGTCCTGAAATACACTGCTGAGGGGAGCAGCAGGTGAGACAAGAGAGGTCTGCTGCGCCATGTGGGTCACCTCCCTGGCCAGGGATCAAACTTGTGCTGCAGTGGCTATGGATAGCTTCATACTGCTGCATCTTAACCCCTTGTGCCACCAGGGAGGCCCCTAGAATGATTTTTAAAAATTCCTTTAGAGGAAAGGGAACCCTTCCTAAGTTGGTGTAAATGATGTAAACTTTGGATCTTATTCTGGAAAAAGAATGATGCCTGGAAAGCCCCCAATAAAAGGTCACTTTTTTTTTTTTTAATAGAGGCATGCTTTATTTATTTGTTTGCTGGTTTGTTTGTTTGTTTTGTTTATACATGCACTGGGTACAGTCAGAAGTGCGGGAGGGTGAGAGAATTCACCAGAGCCAGAGCGGGGAGCAGAGCAGGCAGAAGGACCGAAGTACACTGCTGAGGGGAGCAGCGGGCGGCAGGAGAGGTCTGCACGCCATGTGGGACCCTCCTCCGGTGCCCGGGGAGCAGCCGGGGATCGAACCGGCACTGGAGAGGCCGCGCGCAGTCTCGCAACCCAGCGCTCAACCGCTGCGCCATAAAAGGTCACTTTTAATTGAAACTGAAAGAATAAAAACAATTTCAGAATGTAAAATCAGATAAAAAAGAATTATATTTTTTAAGTTGAAAAGAAATGGGCTCCTTTTCTAAAGTTTTATGTTTGGGAAAGTTGTGAAGTCATAATGTCATTTTTCTTACTCTAAATTATTTGATCATTTGGTTGACAAACCTAAATATTTCTCTCTTTTTTTAAGATTTATTTATTGATGCATACAAGAACTGGGGTACAGGCCAGAGGTGTGGGGGTAAGAGGATTCACCAGAGACAGAGTGGGGAGCAGAACAGATGGACTGACTGAAATACACTGCTGAGGGGAGCAGCAGGTGAGACAGGAGAGGTCTGCTGCATCTTGTGGGTTAGTTCCCTCACTAGGGATTAAATTCTTGTTTCAGTGGCTGGCAATAGCTTGATAGCACTGTATCTTTAACCCGGTGTGACCAGGGAGGCCCCAAACCTAAATATTTCTTAAGAACTTTGAGGAGACTGAATCAAGCCTTATACAGAAGGAATACGTTTTTCTTTTTGGTGTTCCTTTTATGGGCACAAACCTGAAACATATGGCAGCTCCTCCTGACTTTTGTTTCTTCAGTCTTTCCAGTGGTTATATAGGCACCTTTTCCCTCAGACTGTATCCATTCCTAGGTAGAATGATTAGCATGGCTTCTGGTTTCTTGGCCAAGCCACACAAGGGATTTTCTCCTCATTTACTTCTTTCCAGCAAGGAAAGCTTTCCTTTCTGTTTGCTAAAGCCTACTGAGATTTTGAAGAGAAATTTTTATATGTGTTCCATCATTACTAAGGTCATGAGACTTGGTTTTATTTTGCTTTCAATGTTGATTCAGAAGACTACAGTTTTCATTCAATTGTTAATGAAATCTTGTTCTAGCTGAATTTATAATGTCATTTATGTATGTCAAGTTTTTTAAAAGCTAATTAGGTTATAAATACCAATGCAGCTATAAAACATACATTTAATAACCAAGAAAGGGAGCTTGTTTTATTATAATCTGTGCAATCCCTTTTGAATTGTGTGGTGATTGTTAAATTAAAAAAAATTGGACACATCATCTCAGACCATCACTAATTATAAACGATGTCCATCTGAACTTTAACCAGTGATGGGCCCATCCATTCTCACTCAAGGCCTAAGGCTTCAGGGAAGAGCAGGTACAGGGGCGGCAGAGATGAGAGAATCCTAGATAATTATCAGGGACAGCATGAGGTTTTTGATTTAGAGAACCAAAGAAGTTTCTCCCACTTACAGACCCAGCTTCTGCTAAGGATTCTAGGAAAGTATCCTAGAAAGTATCAAGTGTGCTGTTCATCTCAGCTTCTTGGCTTTGGCTCATGGAAGGTCTCTCTAAAGTTGTTAGCTTCCATCACTGCAGACAAAGAATGAAAGTCAACCAAGGCTTAATGCAAGCTGGGAAAGGGAGGTTCTTGTTTCCTGCTCCCAGAGGAAGTAGAGCATAGAGGGGATCATAGAGTATGGTCCTGGGGCTTTAGCACAATCTTTCGGTGAGTTCATAGATAGTGGATGTGGAGCAAGGGAGCAGTGGGCACCTGTTATTGATGGGCATGTCATTTATGTGAATTGGATATTCCCAGAGAATCACTATACGGGTTATCTTATATGTTTCTTTCAATTCTGATAAACTATGAATTCATAAAGAAAGGTTGCAGAGAGAGGGCCCCTTCACTAAAGGTCAAAAACCAGTCTTCTGACTTCCATTTCATCTCAGAGGTTCTAAGAGGGGCCTGAGGAAATTATTTGTCCCTTCTGATTCTAGTTAGAAGTATTTCGCTGGCTAGGAGACTAAATAGATGATCTGTGACATTCAGTTTTGTTCAGGATCTGAGTGATACCACAATCACAAATGCTTGGGTGTGCCTCCAAAGTCTTGTATTTCATTTCTGGCTTTGTTACCTGGCACTAAATAAATTAATACAATGTGTTTAGAAGACGGTCTGTCTGGCACATAGGAAGTACCACATACATGTTTGCTGAATAAGTGGCTCTTTTCTGACATTTTGGCAATTTCTGACTTTTCTTTAAATAATGGAGAGAATCCTGAGTTTCTCTATCAGAGATGATTACAGTGGCATTTATCATGCGTCAGGTCCCAGTGGCCATGGGTGCCATCAACTCTGCTGAGGCACTGTATAGCCTGGATTGTTAAATTCAGTACAGCTCGAGACAGATTGATGAAGTATTCTAGTAAATTAGCAGTTCTGTCCCCACCAAGTGAACCAACCCGTGCAAAGGCCTTTTTGTCCTCTATCAGGAACACAGAGAACACAGAGAATTAGAAAGGAAACAAAGGCTTCCTCATTTCCTCTCCATCCCCATGCCCTGGCATCCACCATGATACTCTCTGCCTGTATGAATTAAACTACTTTAGATATCACATGTAAATGAGATCATACAGTATTTGCCTTTCTGTAGCTGGCTTATTTTATTTATCAAAATGCCCTTCAGTTTCATTCTTATTGTTGCAAATGGCAAGCTTTCCTTTGTTTTTTAAAATAATTAACTTATCTTCTATTATATGTTCTCATATGTTTTCTCCCATCTGCCAATGGACACAGAGGTGGTCTCCACATCTTGGCTATTGTGGCTAATGCTGCAATGAACCTAGGTGTGCAGAGACATGCACCCCCATGTTTACTGAAGCATTATTAATAATAGCCAAGAGCTAGGAGCAACCTAAGTGTCTACCACAGATAATAGGATAAAGAAGATGTGGTACATATAAACAATTAAATACTACTCAGCTATAAAAAGATGCAATCCTGCCACTTGCAACATCGTCAGTGGTACTAAAGGGTATTATGCTTAGTGAAATAAGGCAGAGCAAGACAAATACCATATGATTTTACTTCCATATGGTAAAGAGAGAAATCAAACGAATGGTTAAACTAAAAACATAAAAATAAACTTTTAGATTAAAAGATCAATTCGTGGACATCAGAATGGAAGGGCAAAGGGAGGGCTTGGGTAAAGGGGCCAATTGTTTGGTGAGGGACAGAATCAGACTTTGGTGGTAAACTCGATGTAGTATAAACACATTGATTGATGCACACCTGAAAATTATATAATGTTATAATGCAATGCTGTGTCAATTTAAAATAATAAAATAAATTGTCCTTCAGGACACTGATATTTTCCCCTGCCACTTGTTTTCCATGTTAGAAGTAGAATCAAATATTACACATTAAATTGATTAACATAATCAGGTATTTTGAAGATTCTAGTATCATTTGCTTAGTGACATGGATACATTTATTTAATTTTTTGAATTTCAATCAATTAAGCAATCAATATATATTCTGTGCAAGGTTCTGCAGAGAATAACCAGATGTCACAGAACTGAGCTTCTAGTGCACTTTAACTCTTACATTCCACAGTTGTTCCATAGTATGTATTTACCAAGTTGCTCTGTTGCTGTGTTTATTTCCCTGTCTGGATCATATTCCATGATGTTAAGCAGCAAATCTTACTCATTTTTGCGTTACCAGACCCCAGGATCATGCTTGGTATGTAGTAATTACCTATTATGTGACTGTTTTTGAATCGATGAAATGAACTGTAGGCCACTGGGGTTAGTTCTAGAAAGTGGGATAAAATGATCAAATGGTTGAATTTGAGAGCCAGGTTGTATTTAGAGGCTACAGGTAACACTAAAGAAATGTTCTTTAGAAGGAAGTGTAGTTAGGTTTCAGTTTATGCATATTTTAATAGAATGTAGTAAAAACATCCTTTAGTAAATTTTATGTGATAGTCTCTGCATATTTCATAAGCATTTCCCAATGCTATTAAAATTTCTCTAAGCAGCTATAATAATTGTATTATATTTAGTTGAATAAATGTACATATTTTATACTACACTCAGGATTTTTCCTTTTAACAAATGTACATATTTTATACTACACTCAGGATTTTTCCTTTTCATCCTTTTTTCTTTATTTCTTTTTATAAGGAATGTTTCACTGAACATTGTTTTACACAAATTCTTTTTTATCTTTTGAATTTTATAGCAACAAATCATATTCAGATGAGTCTACTTAAATATGAGATCAAATCACTTTAAAAACGTCACATATCTCCAGGTATGAATAAATGAGTGATTATGGCATTTCTTAAATGAAATTTAGCGATTTTTCATAGAAATGCAGTCTAAACTGCAGTTGTATTACGAGCCTCCTTTCAGACTACTTTTTAAAATTCATAAACCTAGCAGAAATATCACTTATAATCCCAAATTCCAACTTCCACTAGGAAATTCAAATATTAAAACTTGAACTTGGTTGCAGCTTCCAGTGCAAATCCAGTGACCTCACAGTCTTTATCCTTTGAGAGTTCAACATCATTGGATATTTGCTTCCGCTAAGCCCCAACGAAGAAAGGGGAAGATGATATTTTCAGTGGCTATAACCTCCTAAGGCTCGATGGTCCTGGTGCCGTGGCAGCTTTTGAGGAGGAGCTGGTAGTGGGGTGTGTGTGTGTGTGTGTGTGTGTGTGTGTGTGTGTGTGTGTGTACACAAATATCTCTGTTGGCAAATGGGTGGAGTAATAGTGTCTCCAAAGCCAAAATTCATGTTGATGTGTGCTTTTATATTGGACCTTGACTATTGTTCCTACAGATCTAGATGGACTGCTCTGAAAGTATTTTGTTCTTATATTTATGTATGATTCAAACATTTGATTGAAATGAAATTGAAAAGGAAAAAATTCATTATGTGGATTTTGTTAATCATCTGCTCAGATCCCCTTTGATGTCTGTTCACCTCCCTCACAGCTTCTGAGAACTTTATCTTCTTTTTGAAAATAGCTTCATTGAGATAGCCTTGACATATAAAACTTGTGTACATTAAGGTATACAACTTGATGGTTTAAAAAATATTTTTTTAAGTGAGGTAAGTTTATGACAGTATATGGGTTACAGTGTTATAAATCAACGTCTGTATGCACTACATAATGTTTGCCACCAAAGTCTAGTATCTATCTTTACTATACAAATGACCCCCTTTACTTGATTTATCCACCTTTCTTTCCTGTCCCTTCTGGTAACTACTCTTTTGTTCTTGCAGTCAGCGTTTGTTTTGATTTGCTTTTCACAGCTTGATGCTTTGATATATACATTCATTGTGAAAAGATCACCATAATCAAGCTAATTAACACATTCTTTACATAGTTACCATTATGTGTGTACATAACATAACTTGCACTTGCCATTCTCTTCAAAGGATTGTGTTTAGGTTATACAGTCACTTTGCCATAGGCCTAGGGAGCCTGGAATGCTTGGGAGTTCCCCCTCAGCTTTGTACCTTTCTAGCTGAAGGGTCACTTGCCTTGAATAGGAAAAGTGACCTGTTCCTCTGCGGATCAGGCTAAAACTGCCCTGTGAGAGACTTTATCTGAAAGTCATACTTCCTTTGGCTTCTTCCTTACCCTTAGGAGCTTGTTTTACTCTTTAACCAATTTTTGCTGTACACTTCCTCAGTAAGTTATTTGTGTACAAATACAAAGATTTGTTCCAGGATCACCTTTGGAGGTAGTTGACGTAAAATACCCTTCTCTCTCTCTTCTCTTAGATTAATTGGTTGACATGTCTAATATTGTATCAGATGGATAATTTTTGAGAATTCATAGTAATTTTGAGTATTACATAAAAAATTATTTTCTGTAAAGATATAATAAGATGAATAATTAAAGTCAGAACAGGCTTTTCTTGGGAACAAATTGTAGATCTTTAGAATTGATTTTAGCTGAATCAGCTAGTAATTACGAGATTATTGTCTGTTGAACCAGAAAAGTCATATTGGCATCTGTCTATTGTGAAATTAAGTATTTTTATGGATTTAGTGCTATTGAGAGTAGGTTATTGGAAATAAATTATGCTCCACTGCTCTTTAGCTGATGTGTACAGCTCATTGCTCATCTTCTGGTTTCTATGACTTTTTCTAGAAGAAATTATTATAATTTTGGAAATAGGAGAACTGAGTACATCCCACAATTGACCTCACTTAAAACTAGTCAGACTATTTAACTTACAATTTAGGTGCCAATACTTTTATAATTTGGGTGTCAATACTTTATAATATTTGAGAAATATAAGGAAATGGTGAATATAATAATAACTCACATTTGAATAGAACCTTACTGTTTACACACATTTTCACAATACATTATCTAATTTTCATAACAGCGACGAGAGGATCAAAAATTAAAAAGTGTATCTGAAGAAAATATTCTTCATGGTGAAGACTGAGAGTGTGGAGGAAGTTTCTACATTCCTTCTCAAGTTTGAATTTACTATTTGATTTGTAAATGTGTAAGTAATCTGAATAATTGACAGGAAGAAAAGAAATAATTAACATCCCCAAATAATGTGCAGATTTCAAAGGAGTAAAGTATAATCAATATCCTACTCTTCAAGTTTGATGGTAAAAGTTAATAATGATCATGAAAGTTAATATTTACTGAGACTTATCATAGATCATGAGCTGTACTGACAGACATCATCCTTACAATAACCTGTTTAAAAAAGTTCCATTATTGCCATTTTCAAATAAGGGAAAACACAGCAAAGCAAGGGTGAATAACAACTGTTAAGCAGCTGAACTGTGATTGCCAGCAGATTATCTAACTTTAAGGTTTGTGTATTTATTGATTATATTCTACTATATGATAGATATTATGGACACCTTAAGTAGAGTTGCCTAAACAAAAGTATTGTTGTTCAGCAATATATTATAACCAAAGTAGCTACTCAATCAAATTTCCCATAAAAGTCACTGGTTATTCATGTTTGTGGCCTTCATAACTGGAAACCCCCTTTTCTACCGTTAAAAGAGGACTTAGTTCACTTTTCTGCTGGACCAATGAGAAAATGCCTGGTACTTTTAGGCCAATATGGCCAGAAGTGGGAATAAGGGTAAGCCCACTCAGCAGCACCTCTGTCATCTCAACAATTGGCTTTTTACTGTTGTGGATCATGCCTGTTTTATAGATGAGAAACCTGAGGCTCAGGCAGAATCGCCTATTTCATGAAACATGTATTTGTATTGGAAAACAGAGAATGATCTTTTCAACCTGAAGAGGTTTTCATTAAACATAAGTGGTACAGAAGATAAAGGACTTGAGATCACCTTTGGAAAGTTACTATGGAAACTCAATAAGCTCCAGAACACCGATCAATCTAGTTAATAGCTCTAGGGAGTATAAAGTGCTCTATATTTGGTTTGGTTCTAAAAATACTGGGCTGACAAAAGAGATATTTTCCTAGTAATTTTTTTTTTTTTCTCAGAAAGGTAACTTCCTTATTTCTTGTCTTTTCAGAAAATGTGTGTTCTGTCAGCATCTAGGAACATAGATGTGGGCGCTGATCAAAACTCCGAAGCATGGCCTGAGAAAACACATAAGTGAGGTAAAAAGTTCCAGGAAGCACTCTAAAGTTTATCACAGTGCTCTGTGGTATTTCAAATGCTTAGAAAAAGATGAACCTGAGGTGAATACGAAGAAGGTAAAGGTTCAGTTTAGTTTGGGAAACGGAAAACTCTGAAAAGCAAGGTGTCTATTTTATTTTGAGTGTTAATAGAAGGGTGGCTTTTTGCTTTTGTAAAAAGAGGAAACATTGGTCAGCTGAGTATGGGGGACACTTTGGATCAAATCTTAAATCACTGATCAATGTCCTCAAGGCTGTGATCAGTTCTTCTCACTGACCACATCACCTACTGTCCACCCCACCCCCTCTCTCAGTGCTCTTATTGCGCTGGCCTCCACTATTTCCTTTTACATTTGTTTTGGTCTAAAGACATTTTGCATCTGCTACTTCCTCTGTCTGCAATGTGTTTCTTACTGCTTTTCAGTTGGTGGATTCATTCTTGTCATTCAGGACTCAGCTCAAATATTATCACCTTAGAGAGTCATTGTTAGACTACCCTAAACAGCCCCCTTGTTTCCCCCATCCCCAGTCTTGTGTGCTCACCCCTGGTTCTCCTCTTCTTTGAGAACACATAGGAAGATGCTACTTTCTTGATACCTTTACAGTTGGGCAGGACTCTGTGACAAGTTTTGGCAAATGGAGCATGGGTGAAGGTGATGTGATGGTGCTGTCTTATCAGCCTTGGTTTTTTTCAGGTGTGAGAGCAACATGGGGCAGCACCCTGCTGATGTACACAGGGACAGGTACACAGGCACACACTTAAGAGAAACTCCGACTTTGCTGTCTAGCACATTGAGATTTTTGGTGGTGTTTTCATTGTAGTGTAACTACCCCATCCTGTCTAAAATACCATCCTTCTGTTTCATTTTCTTCACAGCACCTGTCCCTTTAAAAAATGACTTTTGTTTCTGCTGTGCATGAAAAAGGTAGATTTAACTGTCTTTTTGTATTGCAATCTTTTTTTCTGTTTTGTCATGCATTTGTTTATCTAAATTTCTAATTTTAAAGTAGGTTATTTATTCATATACCTTAAAATCCAAATTGTGCAAACATATATACAGGAAATATATTAATTATTCTCCTCCCCCTGTCTTCCATTTTTCCAATTCCTACCCCCTTCCTTACTCATATGTAACTCTTTTGGGTTTCTAGCATTTTTTGGGGGGGGGAGTCTTCTTCAAGAAATTCTTCTTGCAAAAACAATCAGATATCAACATCTTGCTTTCCACCCATTTTAGTAATATAATAGGTATATATTACATACACTATCTGTACCCCCAAACCTACATTTTCTACAGGTAGACTGTACCTTTATTCTTTTGCACAGATGGTTAACATTCCATTATATATATATAAGTTAACTTATTTAATCAGTCTTCTAATGATAGTTATCTGGGTTGTTCCTTATCTGTTGCTACTATAACTAAGTTGTTATAAATAACTTTGTGCATACATCACTTCTAATGGGAGGGCATTTGAGAATAAATTCCTAGAATTAAAATGACTAAGTCAAGGATATGTTTGTAAATTTGATCACTATTGTCAAATTGCCCTCCATCAACATTATAGTACTTACACCTTCCACGAGGAATATATGAAAATGCCTGTTTCTCCACAACCCACCATAAAAATGAGTCACAAACTTTTGGATATATGTTAATATAGTAGGTTAGATATGGTCTTTCAATGCAATTTTGATTTGCATTTCTCTTTTTATGATTCAGGTTAATTATCTTTTATGTGTTAAATAATCATTTATATTTTGAGATTCTGTTTTGATCCTAAGATTCCTCGTAATTTAAGGCAAAAACAACACTTCTCTGCTTTATTCATAGCTTCATCAAGTCATGTCCCCAAACCATGGATGTCTGTTGTGTTCGCTCTAGCCTTTTAATTGCTTTGACACTTGGAAATGTCTCAGCCTATCCTTCATCTTCCTCCGGGTGTCTCTCTCTTTTTCTTCTGTATATTACACATGTATTTTTTGACCTTTGTATGGAATTGTTTTCTAGTGGTATCTCTCTTAGCTGAAGTATTTGCTGATATACTCACTGTGATTACCTCATTGTTATATAATTCCCTACAGTTTTATTAACCACATAAAGCAAAAATATTCCCCCAAACAAAAAACAAGCAACAACAAACAAGAACTAAGAAATTTTCCTTTCTGTGTTCAAATCCAAGAAGATTGGATATTTCTTCACTGAAGAGAGAGTAATCAGTATTATCAGTATGTGGAATTTTCCTAGGTCTTCTGACCAGATAAGACTATTTGCACATAGATACTATGTAAAGGTATATTTGCATTTGGATGCAAATTCACTCTGGGGAGGTAGAGGGACTTGGAAACGAGGTTTGATATGTGATGGTTATTGGCAAGTATAAATGCACGCAGACAGGGATCCTGGGGCATAATGATCTCTGACCTCTGTATCCTGATGTAGAGCCTTCTGTTTACTTTGTGGGCCTTAAAGTAGTATAGGACATGCCCACAATATCCACATCGCAGGCTGTGAGTTGTCAAAGACAAAGCATAGCACCTTGGCTTTTCTGTGTAGTGAGCACACAGTCACATTATTTAGATAGTTAGCAGCATAATGTAGAAAATTTTGACAGGGTAGAAGAGACTGAGAGCTGGTTTCATAGGCTTATGACCTGCGTGGTCACGTCGTCCCCTGTGCTTATAAGGCCTCCACACTTGGTTTCATGCTTCATTGTTGGCACTGTGAAATTCTTAATACTGTTTTGAACTAGGGTGCTGTTCTCTTATTTTCTTTTATCTTAAACTCCACAAATAATGTAGTTGTACCTTATGTGACCTGGTTTGCCTAGTGAATCAAGTTGGATTATGGAACAGAATTGAAAGGATTACTGTTATTTATGTAGAAAGCATCTGTAAATATCCTTCCTTCTAGTAAGGTAATTGATATTTTTGTTTGCAAATTGGAGGTGTGAAATCATTTATTGGTTTCAATAGAAGGGGATGTATAATTAATTTAATCCTTCATATCTTACTTTAAAAAGCAGGACAGATACAAGCATGAAGAGCAAAGGGATAAGTGAAATCTTTTCCTTGTGCTACTTGTACTTGTGTAAGTCAATGTAGAGAAGAACACTACTAAGATTTGTTTCAAAATTATACTAAGCCTTTTTTTCCTCATACATTCCTGCTAGGTTTTATTGTCCATGTTAATTTAAATTGAATGTTGTAACTCAAATTATTTATCAGGAAGACATTTGGAAAGTCTTGAAGATGCCTATTTGCCTTTTGGAACCTGGAGATTTAACTGTCATTTGGAAAGTGGTTAAAAAACAACTCCAAATTAAATAACCTTCTAAATTAATACACCTAAGTTTAACCTGAAGATATTCTAAATAAATTCTCATTTCTCTTCCTTGAATATACAAATTTAAGAAGAAAGAGTGTTCTGCATTCAAAGGGTAAAATTCAAGGCAAGCATGTGTCGTCCTGGGTGAGAAGGAAAAAACAAACACACCCTTTAGAAGCAAAAACAAAGTTAGGCTGACTTCAATGTTAGGGTTGCTATTACACAACCAGTTCACTGTGTCATAATTGGACGTGTGAGAACCTGTTTGATAAAAGAACTGTCATCTCTTGAAGCCCCAGGGAAGGGAGGAGAATATGCAAAGTTATTTTTGTTTCCAACCTGTGCCTCTATGGTTTCATGACAACCATTGTGTTACTGCATATGGCAGGAAGACTTGATTTACGATGCATTGCTTTTTCCTGTATGCTTTTTTCTCCATGTGATTAAAAATCATAACACCCTAAACATAAAGCCATAGTTCAAATTTCTATAATTAGTGCATCTTACTCAGATGTGATATTAAATTTGAAAACTCATCAAGTAAACATCCCTCTCTGAGGGATCTCAGAGAGCTCCCTCTATGCCACTGAACTGAAGCAGAGGTCACTTATCTGATCAACAAAAACAACATGGAACATGTGCTTGAGTGGTTGTCTCTAGAAGTTAATTCTTTTTATTCACCTGAATTATTTTGAATTTATATCTTCTTTTCCATTTGGATAATTCACTTTCTTACCACTTAGTACTTTTCAATCGGTAGTTTTTTGGGTGTCATTTATTATCTCAACCAGAGTTACTGATTTTTAATTTCCTGTAATTTTTAGACACATCTAAATAAGCAGTACAGTAAATATGTTGATTTGATTTGATTCTACCATGTTTTGTTTATAACAATTAGAAATCTGTTGCTTAGTCTCAGAAATTTCATTAGTCTAGTAGGAGTAGCAAATTTAATTTCAGTTGTTCTGAGTCTTTTTTTATTGAGAACTTGTCCTTGAATGCAATTACATTTGCTAGGTTTCTCAGTGAGGATCCTCTTGGGGAACCAGACTAAAGGTTGCTGTTTCTCACCTATTTGAGCTGAAGTTGATTTAGCAGCTAGAGTGTCTCTCAAAAGGAAACTTCACTTAAGGGATCAGAGAAGGTAGCATAATGCAGCATTGTTGCCTTTACTCAGAGGCCAGCCAGCAATTTAATCCAATTGAGGAAATATTTTGGTAGTAGGAGGAAGATGTGCTGTCTCAAGACTGCCTTTTGGCTTTCGTAGTGATTTCCAGTTCCGGTTTCCTGTGGTTGGAGCACATTGCTTTTTCTCATTCAGAGACATCTTGTTCTTGTCTGAGTCATATCCATTACTCATCTTGTGCTGGCTCCTTGTTGGGGATTCAAAAGGTTATCCAAAGATACATAGGAACATTAAAAATACTGGACTTCCGAAGGTCAATGTCAGGTGCTAAGAGATATGATCATTTGTGGTTCTTTCAGGGTCACATTGAGCAAGTCATGGTATTAAATTTGCAAATCATTGAATAACTGCTCCACTTTCTGCTGTAAGAAAGATGGAAAGAAAATTCATCAGCTTTTAAAAAAATCTGCTGTTCTAGATCACAACATATGACAGGAATCAGGTGGAGGGTGGAATCAAAGCCAACAACACTGAGGTGGGCATTACAGTAATCCAGAAGCATTCCTCATGTCTTGCTCAGGAAACCATTCTCCATGAGAAGTACCATGTCCGTGTAGTTAATCCCAGATTTGCTGGTGATTCTGATCTTTTGTTTGTTCATTCTATAAAAACTAGACAAACTTTTCTTCTAGTCATGTCTTTTTGTAATTGAATGTTTCTCATCAGCCTCCCTGATGGTCTAGGGGTTAAGTCTCAGCACTACAACCATGATGGCCCTCTGCTGTGGCCTGAGTTCAATCTCCAGCCAGGGAGCTACCCCACAAAGTGCAGCAGACCTCTCCTGTCTTGCCCGCTTTTCCCCTTAGCAGTGTATTTCAGTAAATCTGTCTGTTCTGCTCCCCACTCTGTCTCTGGTGAATCCTGTAGCCCCCACACCTCTGGCCTACACCCTAATTCTTCTATGCAAAAATAAATAAATTTTTTAAAAAGTTTTTTTACAGTAAAAAGAAAGTATAAAATGGAACCAACAATGAAATATAAATGCAGTCGTATTTCTGCACTATTTCTAGAAACAAAAGTCCCGTGGTAGAAGTTTTCTTATCATCTGGCTCTATTCATTTGGTGGAAGTCCTGACTTCCCCTGGAGTTCCTCTAGACAAAGTGTTTCTATGACAATGAGAGAAAAGTAATTCAACTCCATTATAATTTAATTAAAATGAAAATATCAATTTCAAATATTCATAAGAAGGTGATGTCAAGTACATGTTTTAGATTTTGCATAGTTGTCATTCTATATAACATTATAAATATGGAGACTACTTTTGATGTGCCATGCTCTTTCACTGTCCATGAAGAAGTGAATCTGGAAATTGGGCTTGTTTGAGCCAATTGGCAACCCAAGGTTCTTTCTGGATGCTAGCTTCTTGCTACCAATTTTGTTATCATTTGGAAAGCATTTTTCTCTTTAGTGGGTGGGAGCATGGAGGGTAGAACATTTACTTAACAGAGTGTTTGAGGATTTTTTTTTTGTTATTAATGAAGTCTGAGGAATTTTGAGGCAGTGGATACTTGTGACAGGAATTGTGGTGGCAGATATGACAGGCAGGTTGGGTTTTTCTAGCTTATGATTGCCTTTTCTTTATATTTGAATGAAGAGGACTGACATGCAGAGTATATGGCTATATTGCTTGCTGTAGCATATTGGTGATGTGAGTGTGGCAATAGAAATGTTTCATTTTTTAGGACATTGCGTGATTTTCAAGATATATTTAACTATTTTTACTTACTTAAAAGTAAGTACTTACTTTTATTTCTCTTAATCTGTGCTCATTCCATGCCACCTTTCTTTTCTTCTTTGGTTTTTCTGTTCATATCAGCACATAAAATATAGAAAGCTCTTCAACAATGGAAACCAGTTGTTCTTATTACTTCTCATTCTTTCACACAAACTGTGTGACTATGAATATTCTTCAAAAAGGGAAATATAAGGGGGGAATTAATCAGTTTCGTTGACACCTATAAAGAATCAACTTTCCATGGATGAAGTAAGCCTTAGCTTAACTCATCTTTCCCTGAGAAATAGCAGTTAAGGTCAACCACGCAATTCCCCACTGGAAGGCAGACTTTTATGTCACAGGTGACATTTCTTTGCTATTTTATCTTTGAAATTTGTGTTTTGTGTTCTAAATTAAAATCTTTTAATTTTAAATATTCAAATAAAATTAATACTTTTGCAAGATATACCATGTTTACATTGTGACTTTGGATACTTATGGGTCTATCATCATACATTCCCAGAGGAACAAATAATTCAGGTTTAAAAATAACTGTAGAAAGTATTTGTTCTGGTCATTCTGGGCTTTAACAAGAATACTGTAGATTAGTGGCTTAAGCAATAAATGTTTGTTTTTCACAATTTTGGAGACTCAGAAATCCAAAGTCAGGATACCAGCAAGGCCAGGTTCTGATAAAAACCCCCTTCTTGGTTTCCTTCTATGAAAAAAAAGAGATCTCTGGTCTTCAGTCCCTCACAAAGACACTAATACTGTTCATCAGGGCTCCAGCTTTATGACCTAATTGTCTTCTAAAAACCCTGCCTCCAAACACCATCACGTTGAATACTTAGCCTTCAACAGATGAAGTTTTGGGTGACCCAATTACTCAGGCCATAGAAGTATACATGAAATACTTGTTGAATGAACAGTGGCAGGAGCTGAACACTTTGGAGGATATGAGATTAAGAATACCATCTTCTTTGTAATTTGAAAATTTCTTCTACAATATTCCAGATAGCTGTTCTTTTAGCCTCTACTTATGTGACCATCATATTACCACCTCTCAAAGATGTTCAATGTAATGTTATTATTTAAATCCATAGAATTTTTAATTTCTTTCTTTTTTATTGAAATATCATTGATACATTACAATACCTACTCAGATATGTGCTACCACACCACACGCCACCAAGACATCCACTGTCCTCCACAGATTATTGAGTTCTAGCCTCCTTCCCGCCCTCCATCTCCACTCCCAGTCTTGTAGCCCCAGTTCTGCTGTCATATTTCTAGGATTTGTTGCTTTAGTTTTGTCAGTCCCTATGCTTTGTTTCTCTATATTACGGGTATGAATGAAATTAACAGACCCTTTTAAAAGAGAAATTTTAGGTTTATTGCAAAAGTAACTGGAAAATACAGAGTTCCCATATACCCCCCCCCCGCCACACACACACACACACACACACAGAGAGAAAGAGAGAGAGAGTTTCCCTTACTATCAGTATTAATCATGAACCAACATTGACACATCATTTTCAACCAAAGTCCATAGTTTACTACAGGGTTCACTCTTGAGATTACACCTGTTTTGGGTAAAACACCCTGTTATGTAATTTAAGTTTACATTCACTCTTTTGTGAATTGTGCTACTAAATTTATTTTAAAATTTTGCCTTTGTTTTTACCTTTTGTGGGTTTAGGAAGATGTAAACTGGCGTGTATCCACCTAGTTTCATATATAATTATTTCACTACCCGAAAAACTCTCTGTGCTTAGTCTTTTCCTCCTCCCTTTCCCCAACCCCCGGTAACCCCTAATCTTTTCTTTTTTTTTTTTAATTATCTCTGTAGTTTTGCCTTTTCCAGAAAGCCACATAGTTGGAATCATACAGTATGTAACCTTTTTAGACTATCTTGTTTCATTCAGTAATACATATTTTAGGCTCCTTTGTGTCTTTTAATGACTTAATAGCTCATTTCTTTTTAGCACTGAATAATACTCCTTTGTTTGGCTGTATCACAGTTTATCCATTCGCTTTCTGAAAGACATTTGTTTGGTTGCAAGTCTTGGCAATTAAAAATAGAGCTTTATAAGCATTTGTGTTCAGATATTTGTGAGTTCAATATAGTTTTTACTTGCTCAATTTCCTTACCCTAAGTGGAAGTCTGACCTCCTGTAACTTCTCTGCATTAACTACCTGATATGTTGTCCAGTCTCTCTTTGTATGTGAAGACAACTATCCGGGAATTAACAGTTTTTCTACTTTAGGCTAAAGATTGTTGATTCTGGCATTTTTTTTTCCATCATGTTGTAGGACTTTGAGACCTTTTAATTTTCTGGTTTCTACATATGCTGCTCTGTAGAAAGCCTGGAGACTAGTGAGCAGATATGGTCACATTGGCCCCAGAGTATAGAGGGACCATCACTCTCCCTGTTCTGGGTAAAATACCCTGTTATGTAATTTAAGCTTACATTCCCTCTTTTGTGAATTGTGCTACTAAATTTAATTAAAAATTTTGTCTTTGTTTTACCAAATTTGTTGTTAGGCCAACCTTCTCCAATCTCCTTTTCCAGAGGACTTTTTAGGACTAAAATGTTAGACTTTCTATGGATACCCATTAAGCTTCCTCTCGTTAATTTTGATCCATGGTACCAGTTTGTTGAATTTTGAACATTACCAGCTTGCTTTCTTCCTTTGAAATAATGGTTCTTTTATCAAATGTATTACTCATTGCTCTTTATACAAAATGTTCTTTTTTAAATTTTTTTTTTTTAAGATTTATTTTCTTTTTACACAAGAGCTGGGGTACAGGCCAGAGGTGCGGGAGGGTGAGAGGATTCACCAGAGACAGAGCGGGGAGTAGAACAGGCAGACGACTGAAATACACTGCTGAGGGGAGCAGTGGGTGCAACAGAAGAGGTCTGCCACGCCATGTGGGAATCTCCTTGGACGGCCAGGAGTTGAACCCGCGCTGCAGAGGCTGCAGACAGCTTCACAGTGCTGTGCTTAACCTGCTGCACCACCAGGGAGGCCCTATACAAAATGTTCTGATGATAAAAGAGTCATTGTTCATGACAGAACTTTTAGAAAGTGCAAATGAAATGAAAGAAGAAACAAAGATGTTTCCTAACTTATTACCAAAGGTAAACATACCAGCATTTTAGTGTATCTTTGCCTATTCATCTTCTCTATGTGCCTGTGTATATCCCTGTATACACAAGTATGATTTGTTACCATACCATTCATGTATGATATATATTATAGTATTGTGTATGTAGTTTTGTGTAATATATTTCTCCTTTCAATTTTTATTTTATGTATTTTTAAATTATGCTTGAAGTTCATAGCATTATAGAGGTCACTGGGAATATAGTGCTGATCAGTGCAAATGTACTATAGTCTTCTGTTGCTTGACATTTATGTTTTTCTAAATATTATGCTATAATTACCACCCATGTAGCTAAATATTGGCAAACATCCGTGGTTATTGCCTAAGGAAATGGAATGAGTCAAAAATAAGGAAAATTATAAAAGGTCTTGAAGTTTTAACAAACTAACCCGTAGAAAATTATGAAATAATTTCACTTATTAGTTATTTGAAAATTTGATAATGACGTTCTTTTATTTAGCTGGCAAATTATTAATAAATATGTTGAGCAAGAAAAGAACAGTTACAAGATTTTGGAGAAAATTAGTTGATCATTGATCTTCAAATTTTTGTCTACTAGTCAACATTCTGTGGGGACAGCTGTTTGCTCAATTAAGTTTTATCTTGCTCATATTTCTTTATTTTATCAGGTAGGCTTTCAAAAGAAAAAGTTTTGGTGTTTTGCTGAATCAAGATAGTTTACATCTAGATACTTGTCTCCAACAGTATAACAATTCTATGAAATGATAGAAATTTTATTATTTCAGTGTAATATTCTCAGTAAATTAGCCTTGCTCCTAATGCTTATTTCTTTCTTTAATAGGGAAAGTTTCTGCAAGGATGGAAATGTTCGGTGATCTGTGCTATTCAATATGGTAGTCACTGACATATATAGATATTGAACACTGAAAATGTGGCTAGCATAACTCATTTTTTAATTTTGAAAGTGATTTTTAATAAATAATTTAAATTTAAATAGTGAGCTATGGCTTGTGATTACCATATTGGATAACATTGGTTAAAATATCTGAAAATCATGTAATTACTATGATATAACTTAATTGGAGTTTAATATTAAACTGAGAGACTTATGGTTCTTAATATGTATGAGTCTCTTTCTCTCTCACTCTCTTTTAATTGCATATTTCCCACTACACCAACTAATTATTTCTCAAAGATTTCTGACATTCTGTGTAGATGGTTCATATCAGCAGTTTGTTTTCAGACCCTGGGATATAATTGAATCTAATGGTAATGATTTCTTTCAAATTAACCTGATTTCATTTCCTCTAACAATATTTTTCTTCTAACAAAAACATTATACTCCTTGGTGGAAAAACATGTAAAAAAAAATTTTGAGTCCTGTTGTTTTCTGTTATCATCTTTGACATTCTTCTCATCTTTCTAAAAATTAGGTTTCCCCCCTACTTATACTTCCTGAAGTTGATATCATTGAGTTTTTTCTATTGTTGGTAGTATTTCTGTTTTTCAGGTTCATGTTACTTTGGTTATTAGCATTTCTTTCTTTCTTTTTTTTTTTTTACGCTAGGTGTAGTCCCTCCTTCTTGCACCTTTTTTTTTTTTTTTTTAAAGATTTACTTATTTATTTATTTATACAAGCACTGGGTACAGTCAGAAGCACAGGAGGGTGAGAGAATTCACCAGAGCCAGAGCGGGGAGCAGAACAGCCAGACTGACGAAATACACTGCTGAGGGGAGCAGAGGGAGGCAGGAGAGGTCTACATGCCATGTGGGACCCTCACCCGGTGGCCGGGGATCGAACCGGCGCTGCAGAGGCTGCAGGCAGCTTCACGGTCCAGCGCTCAACTGCTGCGCCACCAGGGGAGGCCCAGTTATTAACATTTCTAATACTTATGGCATCATGCCCCTCTTTTATATCTATCATCATGTGTTTTCTTTTTATTCCCCAGTTTTTTTTTTAATGTCATTTTAAAAGTTGAGTTAGATAGGAACATGTGTGGCTAGATAGATTATTTAACTGTTGCTCCTTTTGCATTCCCTGAGAATCAGATTTAATAATATTTTAATTCAGTTCAACCATCCACTGGTGTTGACTGATCCTTAAGTACCAGACCCTGAGTTGGGGCTGAAGATTCCTAGGTCTGTTAGATCATAATGGGACTTACACTCTACTAAGAGAATCAAATTCACACTACAAGTGACATACACTTCATTATATGCCCCTTAACTATATTCACAATATCCTGTGAGAGCTCAGCAGAGAGACACAGTTAATTCTGTTTGTAGGGCAGTTAGAGTGGCATAAGGAGGCTGTGAAGAATTAGAGAACTCTGAAATATAAATGATAGTTGAACAAGAATGAGTAAGAGTTTTCAGGACAGAGATACTAGGTAACATGTAATTCTATTCATGAACAACTTGACAGAGGGCAGAGTAGATGACATATTCTGGGCTCAGCTACTATTCTGCAGCTGGAGTGTATACTAGTACTTCTTGGAAGAGGGAACAGAAATAAAATTGAAGTTAAGGAGCAGCTAAGTGGTGAGGGACCTTGTATTATGCTAAGGAATTTGAATCGATTCCAAATGGAATGAACTTGGATGTTCTTGAACAAAGGGAAATAGATTTGTCTTTAGAGAAACAATTCTGGTGATAGCAATTTAGGATATTTTGGAGTTTGGAAAACATATGGAGACAGTATCAGTCAAAAGGAAGATAGAAATATCAACCAATATAGTGCAGAGTAATAGAGAGCAGGCATTTGATTTAAGGGGCATTGATAGAATTAGATGGTTGGTTGGCTATCGGAAAAATGAAGAGGCAGGAAAATGATTCAGAAGTTTCTGAATATGGTTTTGTTGTTTTTAAACAAAACATCATGTGCACTTTTGAATCATTTTCCCTTTAGGATCACTGGATGTGACATCATGTCTGTCTTTTCTCTGAACTTTGGGAAACTTTTCCCAGTGGTGAGTGAGTATGTATTGAATTTAACCAGTGTTTCACTCCTCTTGTCCTAGAAATTCCAAGATGTGCTCATCACATTTTAAAAAACTTTATTTTGAAATCATTCTGTACTTACAGAAGAGTTGCAGAAATAATCTAGTGACTTTCTACAACCTTCCACCTGGCTTCTGTTTGTTAAAATTCCACATAGATAGAGCAATTTTCAAATCTAAGAAATTAACCTTAGAACTATAGTAATACTAACTGAATTACACAACCTTTGTTTCATTTCACCAATTTTTCTGCTAATATCCTTTTCTCTATTCTAGATTCCAATCACACATTGCATTTAGTTGTCACATTTCCTTAGTATCTTTGATGTGTGCAATTCCTCAGTCTCTCCTTGTTTTTTTGACCTTGACATTTTTGAAAATTACTGGTGAGTTCTTTTTGTACAGTGCCCATTCAATGTGGGTTTGTCTGATGTTTTCTTATAGTTAGATTGAGGCTGTGCTTAGATTGAGGCTGTGCTTTCTTGCAAAGTATACCAAAGACACAGTGTGTCCTCAGTGCTTCAAAGCAGGTGATGTATGACATTGATTAACATTCTAGTGATGTTAACTTTGATCAGTTAGCTAACATGAGGTCTTCGAGAATCTTAACTACAGAGTTACTATTTTGTCCTTCTTACTAATCAGTATTTTGAGGAGAGGTGCTTTGAGAATAAGCAAACACACTATTATTACTTAAATTCTCACCCATTAATGTTAGCATCCTTCAGAAGACCTTGCCGGCAGCAGTTATTAATGTGGTGTTCTAATGTTATTTGCAATTTATCAATTGAAATGCTTTAAAAAAAATCCAATAGGCTGATTTGAACCAAACTTATGGAGATAAAAGTGTGCCATTTTCCCCCACCCCAACTTTACTGAGCTATTATTGAAAAATAACATGTGGATCAAGAAGATGTGGTACATATATACCATGGAATATTATTCAGCATTCAAAAAAGATAAACACATGCAATTTGCAGCAACATGGATGGCGCTAGAAGGGATCATGCTCAGTGAAATAAGCCAAAAAGAAAAAGAAAAATACTGGATGGTCTCACTCATAGCAGGAATCTAGAAAACTTAAATAAGGGACCAGGAAAATGAATAACTCTAAGAAAGTGAAAATCAAAATCAACAAAAAACTATGAAACAGAGACACTTTTTGGGGGTGGGGGCGGGAGAGGAGGGGTTGGGGTCAGAATGGGGGGGTTGCAATTGTATGGGGAATATAAAAATAAAATTTATTTGAAAAAAAAGAAAAATAACATGTAAAGTTAAGGTGTACAATGTGATGATTTGATATCCATATGTATTGTAAAATGATTACCACAATGAAGATAAACTTCTGTCTCCTCACATAATGACCTTTCTTTATGTGTATCCATTCATAACATTTAATATTTACACTCATAACTTATAGTATTGTTAACTGTACTTGCCACATCCCCAAAACTTATTCATCTTATAGCAAGAATTTGTAACCTTTGACTGACATCTCAGACTCCACTCACTCCCATTCCTGACAACTACCAATCTACTCTCTATTTTGATGAGTTTGTCTTTTTTAGATTTTATATGTAATTGAAAACATGCAGCATTTGTCTTTCTATACCTGACATATTTCACTTTGCATAATTCCCTCAAGGTTCATCCATGTTGTCATAAAAGACAAGATTTCCTTTTTTTTTTAAGATTTATTTATTTATTTATACAAGCGCTGGGTACAGTCAGAGGCACTGGAGGGTGAGAGAATTCACCAGAGCGGGGAGCAGAACAGGCAGACAGATGGAGGACACTGCTGAGGGGAGCAGCGGGAGGCAGGAGAGGTCTGCACGCCATGTGGGACCCTCGCCTGGTGGCCGGGATCGAACCGGCACTGCAGAGGCTGCAGGCAGCTTCACAGCCCAGTGCTCAACCACTGCACCACCAGGGGAGGCCCTCCTTTTTTTTTTTTTTAAAGATTTATTTATTTGTTTATACATGCACTGGGTACAGTCAGAAGCGCGGGAGGGTGAGAGAATTCACCAGAGCCAGAGTGGGGAGCAGAGCAGGCAGAAGGACCAAAGTACACTGCTGAGGGGAGCAGGGGGCGGCAGGAGAGGTCTGTGCGCCATGTGGGACCCTCACCTGGCGGCCGGATCGAATTGGCAATGCAGAGGCTGCGGGCAGCTTCACAGCCCAGCACTCTACCGCTGTGCCACAGGGGAGGCCCTCCTTTTTTTTTTTAAATGACTGAATAATTTACAGCACTGGGTGCTTGTTTGTATATGTGTTTGTGTATAATTTACATATAAGTAATATGTCAGATCATATTATCATATTATGTATGTCAACATATTAAATGTTAATTATTTATATAATATAGCATAACACATTTATATGTAGTAATATTTTATAGCTATTACTATATAAATGTGATATATGTATAAATGTGATGTAGACATTTATATCTATATATCTGTATAGATCTATATACATATATAGCTCATATTTTCTTTATCCATTCATCCATTAATGAACACTTACATTATTTTCATGTCTTGGTTATTATGAATTATGCTGCAATCAACATGGGAGTACATGTAACTCTTTGAGATATTGTTTTTATTTCCTTTGGCTATATAACCAGAAGTGGGATTATTGAACCATATGATAGTCCTGTGTTTAATTTTTTGAGGAAGTGCTATAGTACTTTCCATGGTAGCTACCTCAATTTTATATTCCCACTGACAGTGCACAGTTTCCCATCCACATGTTTGCCAATACTTTTTTGTTTCTCATATTTTGATAATCACCATTCTAATAAGTGTGAAGTGATAGCTCATAAAAAGCCTTAGTAAAGGAGAATTGCCTTTTCTTCCCATTTATTTAATCATTTATTTATACTAGTATGGATTAATCATATATTACTGTTATTTGATTTGTTGATAATGTTTTTCCAGTTTTGGCCACGGTTACTCTTCCTGACTCCTGGATCCTTTCACATAATTGCATCCTTTATTTTGGGGAGCTTCCTTAATTTCTTCCATCATACAATGTTTTAGGCTTGAGTTGTAGTTTTCCTGTCCCAGCCCTGGAATCAGACAGTTCTGCAAGGAGTGCTCACAACTTTTAAACGTGCTCCTGTTACTTCTGCTTCACCAAGTAGTTCTTCATTGTTGATTGGAATTGGTAAAAAATAACAAAATGACAGATTTAGGGTCCTCTTTTGTACTTCCTCAAACTTTTGCGATAGAAAAATTATCACTAAACCATGTTGAATTTTTATTCAACAGATATTTACTAAGAATCTACTCTATGTCAATACTGGGTTAGATATGAAGCTGTGCCCCCTGGCACCAGGGAATGTTCTCTAGGTAACTACACACTGGTAAAAGAGCTCATCTTTAGGTAGCTCTTCCTTGGCAAAACCTGAGTTTTACCTTATCATGACTCATATGATTAATACAGAATTCTATTAACATAAAATGCTCCCAACTTCTAATATGCTGAGGTGTACTCAGAGGGTGTCTCATATGTGCTCACAAACAAGACCAGTGAGTCAAGTTGCAAACATATTATAAACAGGGACTGTTACCATGAAGTAGGCTCTGTTTCTTGTCCTGGCTCAGACTTCACCTCCTTTCTTCTGTTATGAGTCAATAGAAAAAACAAAGTTTTCCCCTTTAAATATCTTTTAGCTAGTGTGGCTGCAAAGAAGGGCTGCTTTGCTTCAACAGAATTTTTAGTGAGAATTGCACTTTTTGTTGCTCCTTATGTTTACTCGCCCATCTACCTACCCACCTCTCTTTCTTAAGATATAGTCATGAGTCCCTCGTGGAACTGGATCAGGAGACAATGTCATGCATTTCCACACTATCTTCCAGCTGAAAAAGGCTTTGTTCTTGGGTAAGCATCATTTGCCCACTGTCATTTTCACTAAAAATGAGATAGCACACAGGAGGTTCCTCAGTCTTTCCTGAAAATACACTTCAATGTGTCCATTTAATTCATGCTTTTCTCTAACTTTTGTGTGTGTTTGAAATTTTATATAATAAAGTGGTTTCTTTCTGTCTCTATTTTTTTCATGTCTCCTTGCCTAAGCTGCATTTGCCAGTTCAGTTTTTATCAAAGTCCTGTATTGGGAGAGAAGAGAACATTGGCCAAGTTATTAATAAGAGCCTTATATGATCTCTTATTTTGCTGTTAATTGTAGTTGTGTGGTACCTTGGCAGGTAACCCAGAATGAACAAAGAGTAAGTGGATTATTATATCAAAACTCCACCCTGAACTCTTAACAATTTAGTTACAAGGAAAACAAGCATACTTCTTTTGACCTATTATTCCTATTCCTTGTCAGATGCATAACACTGCCTCTTTTGTAGTAACCAGAGAAAGTTCAGCACTCCTAGGAGACAAAAACAACATAGTAATTCAAGGCCAGTGTTGATTAGAAGGCCAACTGATAATATACTTTGAAAGTTGCTTTTGCATTCTGAGTTCAGCTCACCAACATTCCAGCTACTATAATGTTTATAACCACTGCTGTAAGTGTCAACCCTTTGTGCAAAAGCAAGGAATCTCCAGAACATTTTTGCTAATAAATATGTTACTTTGGAGAAAGAACACATCAACTCAAGCTGCCTAAACATGGATTATTTTTATGAAGTTAAGTTGATAGGATGACCCTCAAGGAAGGAATTCAAGGAAGGAATTACAATACAGTACTTTCTGTGGGGCACCATGAGAAAGCTCTACGGAAGTTCTTACAGTTCTCTGTAGATGCTTGGGAAGCATGGCCTGAGTAGGGAGAATCCTGGTCAGAGTGGAGATAACAAAAATTCTGAAGTCTAGATCAGCAGTTGAAATTGGCTGTTGGAGCCCAAATGCCCAAAAATAGATGACTGGATCAAGAAGATGTGGTACATATATACCATGGACTATTACTCAGCATTCAAAAAAGATAAACACATGCAATTTGCAGCAACATGGATGGCGCTGGAAGGGATCATGCTCAGCGAAATAAGCCAAAAAGAAAAAGAAAAATACCGGATGGTCTCACTCATAGCAGGAATCTAGAAAACTTAAATAAGGGACCAGGAAAATGAATAACTCTAAGAAAGTGAAAATCAAAATCAACAAAAAACTATGAAACAGAGACACTTTTTGGGGGGTGGGGTGGGAGGGGAGGGATTGGGGTCAGAATGGGGGGGGTTGCAATTGTATGGGGAATATAACAATAAAATTTATTATTTAAAAAAAAAGAAATTGGCTGTTGGGACAGAGGAATTGAATTTTAAATTTTGTTTAATTTTAATTAATTCAAATTAATACTTAAATAGTCAGATATAATTGTGATCCCTATATTGGATAGGGCATGTCTACTTGAAGATATGGGGATGGAGAAAAGAAAATCACATAAAAGCAACATATCGGAGAACCAGACATCTATTTTTACTTCACTCACATTTTATATGTACTTTGTATTTCCAGGAAACAAGCAGTTTACAAATTATAAGTTATATTTAGCAAATAACTTCTATAATGAATATTTGTGTAGATTAAGTAGATGGACTATGGTAAGCCATATTGACTAGATTTTTTATGTTTTCATGACCTTATTTTATTCAAACAACACCAAATGAAGGAAAGGAGAGCATTGACTCAGAATTGCAGTTCAATTCTCTACCACTGAGCTATATTCTTTCTTGACTCAGAATTGTCAGGAAGGAAATACTTTTTTTTTTTTAAAGTTTTATTTATTTATGCATATAAGAACTGTGGTACAGGCCAGAGGTGTGGAGGGTGAGAGGATTCACTAGAGACTGAGTGGGGAACAGAACAGGCAGATCGAAACCCATTGAAACCTACTGCTGAGGGGATCAGCAGGGGAGTCAGGAGAAGTCTGCTGTGCCATGTGGGTAGCTCCCTGGCTGGAGATTGAACTCATGCTGCAGTGGTTGTGGACAGCTTCATAGGTTGCATCTTAACCCCTTGCACCACCAGGGAGGCCCCAGGAAGGAAATTCTTTGCTTAAGTATTTTATAAACACTTCAGTTACTTTTCCTAATAAGTAATTGCAAGTTTTGCTATAATTTCTTTTTTTTTTGAATTATAATTATTTTTCTTCATTGGTGATTCCTAGATCAAGGTACATATAAGGACTACAAGCATTATTGAAGTTTATCTAGGGTAGGGCCAAAGGACAGTCTCTACTGCCCTAGGTACTGTCACCTCTTAGGATAATTGATTAAACAAACAAGCTCAGGAGACTCTCTTTTAATGTTAGTTGGACATTTTGGTATATAGAGAGAATGTTCCTTTCTGGTATAATTTAGAAACATAATAGAACTATTTTTTGATTTTTTTTAAATCACAGCCGAGCTATTCAGAAAGTATTAATTAACTGGCACCTAAAGTTTTGCAAAATGGCTGTTGGGGTGCATTGGAACCAGGATGAAAATGAAAATGAAAATAACCTCTAAGTACAGCCTAATCCAGAACAATCTTTCTGTTGTTGTTCAGGAGGAGACAGGATTCTTTGCAGAATCTTTGGAAGGTCCTCCTAATTAATGCAATGATGTACAGTATGTCATTCCCATGCGAGGTAGTTACCCTAGAGAAAGGATTTAGTTATCTCCCTATTTCATGCAGTGTGAAAATCCAAATGGCCTTGCCCCAAGATTTCTCTGTATTTCTGGAGTTCTTGCATTCTTGTGGTCACCCAGGAAATGCTGTTTCCTCTGAATGAATTGACTTGGATGGTAAATCATTTTGCAATTCTGTAACTGGTTATCTTAACCAGTTATCTTAACCCTGGAAGAGCTGATTGGAAGGGTTGATTCCTTATCAGCAGAAACCCAGTGTTAATTCTTTTAATAAGAGCATTTTGTTCAATGTGGCCTATGTGGAAAAGAGAGGTGAGGGTAAAGCATGGATGCAGAAACAAGTCTTCATGCTACTCATCCTTATCAGCTGTCTTTGGAATTCATGTCAACTGTTTTGTACTGTCTCCACAGACTTACCAGGAGCATTTTTTTAAAAAAGATTTAATTATTTATGCATACAGAGCTGGGGTATAGGCCAGAGATGTGGGGAGTGAGAGGATTCACCAGCGACAGAGTGGGGAACAGAACAGGCAGATTGACCGAAGTATACTGCTGAGGGGAGCAGTGGGCGAGTATACTGCTGACCGAAGTATACTGCTGAGGGGAGCAGTGGGTGAGCCAGGAGAGGTCTGCTGTGCCATGTGGGCTCCTCCCTGGCCGGCCAGGGTCGAACTTGTGCTGCAGAGGCTGTGGATTGCTTAACAGTGCGGTGCTTAACCCCTCGCACCACCAGGAAGGCCCACCCGGAGCATTTTGGAATTCTTGAGGAGTCCCATCCATTTTCAGATCCTAACTCAGGAACTAATTGTCCAAAAATCAGCTCTACTCTCTTATATCTTCTGGCTTATTTATTTAACAGACAGTTTCCATCAAGACTTGTTGGAAATTTTTTTTGAGGGTCTACTTCAGAAAATTTACAGTTAGAAGGACCCTAAACTAATTGCAGAATCCAATTTAAAAAATTAGTATAGGGCCTCCCTGGTGGAGCAAGGGGTTAAGACACAACCTATGAAGCTATCTAAGGCCACTGCAGCACAAGTTCGATCCCCGGCTGGTTAGGGAGCAACTCACATGGCGCAGCTGACCTCTCCTGGCTTGCCCGCTGCTCCCCTCAGCAGTGTACTTTGGTCAATCCACCTGTTCTGTTCCTCACTCTGTCTCTGGTGGGTCCTCTCACCCCCTGCACCTCTGGTCTGTGCCCCAGTTCTTGTATGTATAAATAAATAAATCTTTTTAAAAAATCAGTTAATTAAACAAGTAAACATTTTCTCAGTGGAATGAATGGCCTAGAAAGTTGTTTTCAGAGTATGCAATTTCTTAGAGAGGAGAGAAATACGTATTATGGAAAGAGAAATACATATTCTTGCCATGTTCAACAACAGATTATGTAGAGGATTTAGGTTTTTAACACGGTCCTTAGAGTCTGAACTCTAAGGTTTCTGAAGCTTAAATTACTAGAAGCCGGAACAGATGACAATCATCTTTAAGATAAAATTTATTTATGGTGGAATTCACAAATACTGAGTAAAATTGAATGAGTTTTGATGAATGAATATATTTGTGTAACTGCATAAAAAATCAAGATATAGAACATGTCTGTCTCACTTGAATGTCCCCTTATGCCCTTGTCAGTCACCACTCCCATAGGCAACCATTGTTCTGGGAATAGATTAATAATGAAATAATGAAACAAATGAAATAAAAAAGAATATACTCCTTTATGTCTGGCTTCTTTTTTCAACATGTTTTAAAAGTTCATGTAATTGCCTGCATTGGTATTTAATTTTATTGGTGAGTAGTATATATTATTCATCTCCACTTACTTAACACTTTCTTGATTTTTTAAATCAACATTCTATAGTTTCCCTTATACAGATATAGGAAAGCTGCTGGTGATAGTATTAAAAAAATTATGTGTAATATTACCATATAAAAGTACTATTAATATTTGAATGTTGACCTTGTATCCTGAATTTTTGCTAAATTTACTTAGAAGTTTTAGGAACCTCTCCACTTTAATAAAAACAGTATTCTTCTAGGTAGGCAATTATTTTATGTGTAAATAGGCCAGCGTTATTTCGTTGTTACGATTCTATATCTTTATTTATTTTCTTGCCTATTGTACTAACTAGAACATACAGTACAGTTCTGAAGAGGACTGGTAAGGGTGGAAATTCTTGCCTTATTACTTCTTTTAGGTGAAAATCATTCAGTTTTGCCATTTAAATATATATGGAATTTTTATAGATATATACAATTAAGTTAAGGACGTGCCTGCTATTCATATTTTGATGGGATTTTTTTTTAAATCATGAATGGCATTTGAATTTCTTGACTTGATGTGATCATGTAGTTTTTCCTGTAGCTTGGATTCCTGTATGATAGTTTTTCCTGTATTATGGATTCAGTTGATTTTCTAATAGTGAATCTACTTCACATTATTGGGATAAACTCTACTTGGTAATGGCGGATTATTTCTGTATACACCACTCCCAGTCCAATTCCTGCAGTAAGGTTAGGCCTTTAGTCTCCCTGCTCTGTTACACATTTTTGAACACTGCCTCTGTTCCTTTAGGCAGCATTAGGATAGGAAAAAAATACCCAGTGGGATTCCTGTTCCCCTTGGCACCACCAAGAATTAGGCTCTCTGGCCAGACACTAGTCTGCCTAGTCACTACTGCCATTACTGCCACTGCTACTATACAACTGCCTAGGAGTTGAGGTGATTGCCTGCTAGAAAACAAACCAATAGACTTCAGAGAAAGATACTAGAGCACAGAGTTTCTAAAATGTATCATTGACTCTGTCTAATCTATAAAAACATAGCAAGCAATTAAATTACTGGATAATAAGCTGAAATTTGAATTTAAGTTTGACTGATAAAAAGATTCATTTTCAATTTTGTTTGGGTGAATGTATGGCTAGCCCAATGTATGGCTAAGGATACTCCCGATTTTAGACTTTTCTTCCCTAAAATATAGCACAGTAGCTAGCTACTCTCAGACTGCTACTTGTTATTTTCCACCAGGATACTTGGAGCTAGACTGTCCTCTGATAGCTCAGACCAACAAGCCTGTAGGTTTCTGCTTGAATTCTAGGCAAGCAAGGCAGACTGAGGGAATATACTAATATTGCGTGTATAATATGCAATATATAATATTGCATGTGCAGTATAATACCTCTTCCACTTTCTACCCTCTTCTCGTCATCCTACAGGAACTTTGGAATAGTTGTTTTGTACATCTTACCCAGAGTTTATGATTGTTCTCTGTGGGAGACTTTCTCTGCTACAAGATGCTCTGCAAATGCCAGAACTAGAACCACTAAATATATTAATTCATTTATTTAACTACCATCTAAATTTATAAGATGTTAATATTTGCCATTTTTGAAAACCCATTTGTAGCACAGTCCTAACCCCATTCTTTGCTTCCCCAGAGACGACCACTATTTGAAGATTGATGAAGAACCTCCCTCCTCATGTTTCCATATACTTACTGCCCATTTATATATTTATTTAAACTATATAGATTTAAGTTATTTCATATTATATCATTCTACAGCACTCTTATATTTTCCAGATCTATTCATTTTGCAGATAACTACTAGGTTACTCTTTTAAAGTGTTTTCTTCTGTTACCCTGATAGTGGAGGCATAATTTTCCTTTGGGTCAGTGTTGTGCTTTTCTTTTAGTTAAACTTTTATGCCACTTCATATTATTCATAGATAATAATGTGAAGGTAAACTCCAAAATATTCTGTAATGGAAAAGTTAGGGACAAGTAGAATCTCAGCTCTTCTGTAGTGGAAACCTTGACTGTGCTGTAGGTAGATTGGTGTCTCTGCATATTTTGCACTCATGTTGACTAAGTGGTGGGGGATCAGTGGAAGTTCAGTGTCCCTGTGGTATGCTTCTGCTTATGGGAGGAAAGCTAGGTCCTGCAAATGGCAGTAGCTGAGCCATTAAGGAGGAGGAAGACCAGTTGAGAGATTTCCAGTGAAAATACAGGAACAATCATCTGTCTCGAAGAGTAGAAATATCTGCTGCCCAATTTTAAGTTTCTGCACCCTCACAGCTTAAGTTTCCCTTATAATGGCTTGGTGTTTAGTAAAGAAACTTGGAATTTGTTGAGGACCAGCAACAGAGATCTCTGAAGCATTTACCTAAATTGACAATGGATTTACACTTACACTGCTTTGAGGAATGTGTATAAGCACAGTTTTTAATTACTGTTTTTTTTTTTTTTAGTGTAAGCTCTAAAGTAGAATGTGTTCTAATATTTTAGATTGAAAGACTGAAAATACTTTTTCTTCTGTAGGAAAGGGTCTGGACCACAAGTACATAAATTTCTTTCTTACACTAAGAACTGAGGATGTTCTTTCTTCATCCAGTTCCCATAGCAGCATGCAGAGAAAAATCTTCCCCGTAAGAAATTTACTGATATCCTCCAAAACCACAGAAATCAATTGGTAATGATGAAAGAGAAAGATTTCATTCTGAGAGGAATAAAATTTCTTATTTCTTAGTCACTGACTTTTCAGGTCTCTGTCTTTTTAAGCAAATGACTATCATTATTAATCTGGTAATTGTATTTTTTTTTTAGAAACACTTTCAATTTTTATTCCCCAAATTAATAAAACAGCAGAAGTAGATCTTCAGAGCCATATGACAATAACAAAAAAAGAAGTAAACAACATTTTGGAGACATCTTAGAAAGTTTCAAAGGGATACAAAATAGGCTAGTTAAATTATAGACACACAATAGCTTATATTCAAGTTTTAAATAACTTTACAAATATTTTTCAATTTAATCAATTCTTCACTGTAAATATTGATCAATCTTATAAAGCCTCACATTACTCAGCAATCAAAACAGATAAACTCATGCAATTTGCAGCAACATGGATGGAGCTGGAAGGGATCATGCTCAGTGAAATAAGGCAGAAAGAAAAAGAAAAATACCAGATGGTCTCACTCATAGCAGGAATTTACAAAACCTGCATAAGGGACCAGGAAAAAGTCTAATTCTAATAAAGTAAAAATCAGAATCAACAAGCAACTAATTGTATTTTTTTACACGAGGTTTTGACCTCAGATACTTTTCAGGTCTGCTACGCATATGAACTTAAAGCTGGGATAACTTATGAAACTTGAATGTACCTAATTCAGTTTACTGTCCAATGCAGACTGCCCTTGCTTAAATATATTTGGAGAGAGGATCCTTCAAAAATTGAATGTCATATTGCACAAATGGGATGAAAGACTTTGATTATCATTATTTGGGGAGAAAAGGGAAGAGCCGTGAATGCTATAGTCCTGTAGCATTCTTAATAAAAGGATAAAAAAATGTATTCCCCAGGAGTACAAGTCAACCATGTCCAGAATTAATGCTTTTACATTTAATTTCATTTGGCAACCTCAGCATGTTTGAAACAATACTTGAATTATGGCAGGTATTTCCCCAAGTGATCTTTCTATAGAATTGTGAACTTAACAATGTACCATACTTCAGAGAGTTCAACTTTTGGGTAGAGGTAAGTAGTCCATATTTAGTAGCTATCCAGTGTCAATTGCAAATCAAAAGCTACCTTAATATACAATTCAGTAGGGAGAAGGAAATGTTTAATTTTCAAGTATCTTTTAAACTGGAAAATACACTTTTCAGTTAAATATGGTGAATTTCATGTTTTTTCCCTATTATTTTTACTGTAGACCTTTTCAAGTATTATTACCTAATATTCACATTTTTCTGTTTTCACCAGTAACTGCTGCTAGATGAGAATCTTAGAGCTTTAGAGGTTTATGATAGATACAACCAAAAAAACCTATCCCCAATATAGCGGTTTTTATTTTTATCTTAAATTAAATGAATTTCTCTTTACTAAATGAATTTTTAGAATCATTAGTACTCCTTTTCATCTGATTCCGAAGGTAGTTATGTTATTGAAACAGGTTGTCATTTCCGAATGTTTCTTAAGCTTCCATTTTTTCTCATAAAATGAGTATTTTTTTCTTAAATAATAATATTTATATTTACAACTACTCATAGATAATCTAGCATTTGATTCCATTGCCAGGTTGTTTATATCGGATTAGTAGTGTTTTTCTTTGTATTTTTATGTGTTAGGGGTTTCATCACTTAAGCTTAGCTTTAAATGGTTCTTACAACAGTGTTAATTAAACTGACCGTAAGCTAATACTGTCTGAAATTTAGATTTTAGCAATTCTTCTACAGTTTATAAAGATTATAATAAAAGGTATGGACAGGCTGGCTTAAATCTTCAACTTATAAGCAATAACTGAGGATTCTTGCTATGTTCTGAAGGAAATTTTAGTGGCTTTTTTTTCCTGTGAAGAGATAAAAATTTTCCTCTAAAGCAATTCTCTTTGATCTTGATCTCTTAGATTCTGATGTTTTGATTTGCTTGAAGTATATCCTGTTGGTCATTTTATTAATCTCCTAATTGATATTTAAAGGATTCCTATAAAAATACCCTTGTACTTTGACAAATTATGAAAACAACTTTGATCAGAGATAAAATTAGGATGGAAATAACTCAGGGTGATAAGATATAGGGTGACTGAATGACCATTCTCATTTTTTTATTTCTTGAATTATTAACAAAATCAACAGAGGTGTCAAATATGTGCATTTATGAAGTGAGCTATGGTCCCTTTTGACTAAGACTTAAAGTTAAGACAACATTGATATCATTGTGGTTTCCAAATTCATGCAAAGTGGGAAAAAAGGATTTTTAAAAGAGGAGTTGATTTAATTTCATTAAAAAACATATGCGTGAAAAGATCAATACATTGCTGAGATTTTCATTGAAAATGAAAGATAGAAACTAGCTAAAAAATCTGGAGTGCATACCATCAATGAAAAAAAAACTCCATTATGTGGCAATATAATATTTACTCATACAGTCTGCAGAGTACAAAATGAATGGCAAAACATTAAAAAAGATAACTGAAGGAAGAAACTGGAAAAGTCAAAAGGATAAATCATATTCTAGCTATACATTAATTCAATTGCTCATTCTCTCAATACAGGTGTTAACATAATCTTTACTAAATAAACAAGGATTGCATGCAAGAAATCTATTTGTACTAAATTCTCACGGATATAAGAATAAAATGTAACCACAAAGGGAAGCAGTCAGAGAAAAAATGGGGCACAGAGGCTGCTCCCTTCATAACAATTCAGACTCAGGGTTTCAGTATTTTACTAAAAAAATCAATGGAAAATTCTCCTTGGATCTATTTCTCCCATCAAAATATTTCCATTGTTTTCTTTTAAGCCACTTCTTTTCACTTCTTCACTTTCATGAGAATATTTTTACTCTCATCTTCATATTTCTGTGATATCCAACGAGTTCTGGTACAGAGGAGTTACTTGAGCCAGCTTTGTGTTTTACATGTAATGAGTTCCATGAAAAACCACTACGAGAGGGTTATTGTTCCAACATTGGACTACTTCCATAGATAATCAGATGAGAACTTAGTCTTTTTTGCCTATAAAGTAGCTTGGGTTCCATTCCATATATGAAGAATAGGCTCTTCTGTCTCTATTCAATTAAGCAAATGCCTGTCTTTTGGCAAAGAAAGAAAAGCATTAATCATTTCCAATTCATCCATTTCAGGATGTTTACTCCCCAAAGACAAAGATTCAATTCATATCTTTGGTATTATGACCTCTAGATATTTTTCTCAGTGTGGATAATTGTAGAAACATCAGAAACAATTATTTGCAGATGTGTAGAATATTCTGTACTGATTATACAAAACCAGTATTTTTCATATGATTGTATAGAAAAGATCTTTCTCATGAATTTATTAATTAAAGTGAGTAGCTATATATGTTACTCAAAATGAAACATTATCAGGTCTTTCTTTTCTCTTGTCTTATGTGTTACTGAAAATATATTTCAAATTGATATATATAAATAATATATATGCTCTTTCTATTATGCTTTTAGTGTAAATTACAGTAAGAATTTTTAGCAGAGGTTAGGGTGTCTTTACTATTTATAATGGCAATCTGCATTGTCGTTTTTGGTTTTTATTTGCAGGACTAGTGAAAGGAAATGAGGCTTGGTGGGGTTTACAAAGGATATGAACAATTTCGGCCAATACACTTTGTTTTTCCTATCCAACAAATAATAAATGGAAAAGGAAATTGAGGTTGTGACTGAATGTAATGATGACTCAGTGGGTTGACATATCAACCCTGTGCTCATGTTCCTTTGGTGATGTCTGCATTGGTGGTCCCAATGAACAAAATATTTGGAATTGAAGGTCACCAAGGTCAAGGGTCAGCAATAGTCAATTATTATTATTACTCTTGTTATTGATCATTATCATCATTATTATTTACTGTTATTTTTGAAACAGGGTTGTGATCTTTGGAGTGGAATTGTGTTTATTGGTCTCATGTAAAAATAGCTAAAATGATCAAATTCATTTCATCAAGCAGCAGTTTGGCAGCTATGACTATTATCATTCACAATATAAACCTGCCAGTGCTCTTTGAGTAGATAGTCATAGCCCTGGAGTTAAGGGAGACTCACTTTAATTTTTGTTTTTATTTTTACTTTAATATTTTATTTTATATAATTCTTACATCATTTTTCATTTTTGTACAATGTATGCATTTTCATTTTGGTTATATTCCCCATACAATTGCACCCCCCCCCCCTTATTTTGACCCTAATCCTTCTTCTCCCTGCTCCCCCACCCCCCCCCACCCCTGCCGTAGTGTGGGGAAACTCACTTTAATTGAGAAAAAAAAATTTTTTTCTACTGTTTTTTTAAACAGAAAGTCAGGGCCAGATCTTAGTAAGTTTTCTGGAGTTTATAGGAAGTCTGTTACTTTGTCATGGTACCAAATGTTCGTTACCTAAGATAAAAAATGAGGCGATCTCCTTCCTTATCAGTTTCTTGGTTCCTGGATTTGCTGTATTTGAGCAGGAAGGAAGCAGCTGTCTAGAACCCACAGTCTGAACGACTACTGGAAAAATATGTCTGTTTCTTTTAATATAAGGGAGCTATTCCTTGACTTGCTGGCACATCATTTTAATTCCCTTCATGTTTATGACACCAATGAATAAAATGGCTTACTTCTGTCTTCTAGTATGTTTATATATGTTTCTATGTGTATGAGTGTATGTGTGTGTATGTACCTGGGTATATTTTTATTTTTTTATTGTTTTTTTTTTAAGATTTATTTATTTATTTATACAAGCACTGGGTACAGTCAGAAGCGCCGGAGGGTGAGAGAATTCACCAGAGCCAGAGCAGGGAGCAGAGCAGGCAGAAGGACCGAAGTACACTGCTGAGGGGAGCAGCGGGCGGCAGGAGAGGTCTGCGCGCCATGTGGGAACCTCCTCCGGTGGCCGGGGAGCAGCCAGGGATCGAACCGGCGCTGCAGAGGCTGCGGGCTGCTTCGCAACCCAGCGCTCAACCCCTGTGCCATCGGGGAGGCCCCTGGGTATATTTTTAGATAATAGTCATCAGTATATTTTTGGAACATTACATTAGTTCTACCAAGATGATTTTTGAACATTGCACTAATCTTATAATGTTTCCCTTCTTGGACATTCATGATACCTAATATCATATTAAAAACTTTAGAAAGTCCCAAAGTAAAGATATTAGCACATGACTGAGAGGTACCCTGGGAGCCCCAAAGTTGCACACTCTAAGGGATTTTAGCCATCCATGTGCACAAAGACAAAACATACTCTTAGTGTAAAAGAACTTTAATTAGTGTGTGTAGAGACAGAAGAGAAGAAAGGATAATAGTTTTCCAATAAAATACCCAAATTTACCCATCCCCTTGTAGGTAAATCCCTAGCCAAACAGTGTTGCCCTGGAATGGGACGCTGAGATCTGAAAGTTTGCCATAAGGCTAAGGTACCTTCTGATGGGGAGCCATAGGAAAGGGGGAAGAGGGGCCAGGAAAGTCTGGAACAAAGGAGCAAAATCAAAGTAAAAATCAAGATAGCAGCTGCCATTATCAGCCTCCCTAATTGTCTCTTCTGAGTATCTCTCTCTATGTATCTCTTCTCCACATTTCTCCTCCAAATCCCCCCAAGTCTCTGGTGCAAGTCCAAAACCAAGAAGTAAGCACACCTTCTTCTCCATGTGTCTCTTTAGAGCCCACCTGTGTTCTCTGTCTCAGTTTCGCCCTCTAGTTCCCTGTAGCTAGTCCCAGGTGGCTGCATGTAAATGGGGGTGGGGAACATGGTACCTCTTCCTTTTATGGAGATGTCTCTGTTATGGAGACATTAGAACTTGGTTTGGCTCAGAATTTCCCCAACTTCATTTGACTCTGAAGCCTTTTTTTTTCAAGTTATGATTAATAATATCTCACTTTTAAAAATATAATTTGGACATGCTAAAGGATTTGGATGGCTACAACATCTGAAGGATTTGGATGGCTACAATATCCTAATATACAGACCAACTTAGAGGAATGTGGAAATGTAGGCATGCCAATTTCAGACTCTGCTAGCTTTTTTAATCTTAGTTTGGCCTGTTCCACTCCTCAAAGCTTGGATCTCCTAAAGGACTGTCAGGGGACTGTCTTCTGTAAAATTCTTTCCATGCAAATAATAGCTGATAAAGGGCTTACTAAGGTTTAATTATTATTATTATTATTATTATTTTTACCTTAACAGCAACGTTCCTTTCCTTGAAGTTACTAAACTAGTTCTGTTAGTCAAATCAACTTCTTATCTGTTCTACCATCTTCTGCCGTTTGATAATTAGTTAGGCTGGGACCAAAATGAACAGTTTGTTTTTTTTTTTCTTTTAAACTAGGAACATATGCTCATCCCAGGAAAAAATTGAACTGAAGAAAAATATTCCTCAGGTACCAGAGGATTCCTTTCCCTGGAGGTATTTGCAAAAGGGAACAAACAATCCTTTGGGTGCTTTAGATTACTCAGTGAGTAGAAATATGTGGCTTTTTTGTTTAAAACTTAGGGGAGAAGCTCTGAATTTCTTTGATCTATGGTAGATATTGGGAAAAAAGAATAGAGGAAGGAGACAGGGCTATTAATTAACTTATATAAAAGATACTTTATATGAATGATTAATGGTTCTGAGCTAAATTCAAATCAGGGTAGATATGCTGAATAATTGTTTACTTAGATTATTACCAAGCTATCCTGCAGGGAATTTTATTAACCTTTAGGCCACTTCTCATCCCTTTCTCTGTCTATACTTCCTCTCCCTTTATGGTATAACTGATTTTTAAAAACATAGGTATGATTTTAAGAAACCACAAACAAGACCATGGAATCAGTCTCCCCAAAAGGGTCAGAGAAGCTGGGGAACTAAGGTCTATTGTGGGTCTCAGGAAGTCTGTTACCATTACCTAAGGAATGCAGATTATTTTCAGTTAAGAGCAGTAAAGCACTTGCAGATTGAGAGGCGTTTTTGTCCTTGTGTCAGTCAGTCCTTTGCACTTTTCCCAATCAAAAAGGCAGTCACTGCTTCTCCTTTTTATAACATAAAAAAGTATATTTGGGAGCTATCATCCAGATGGAAGGAGTAAAGAAATGCTCCCTGTTGGAAAACTCGTGTTTTTACTGATAGCAAAAGATGAAGTCACCCTCTCTTCTATGCTTGATGCTCCAGGTTTCTTACCACAAGAAATACACCTTTGGCTCACCCCATTTTACTTGAGAATATACAACTGTGTAAGTTCTTGTGAATGTAACTAAATTCGTTTTTCCTTTGATAACTGTCTGATGCTATTTTGACTAGTTATCCAGCCTGAAAATAACTCAGAGAGGTGGGGGATTTTACCCTGTACCCTAACAAAACAATGTAAATACTTTTAGTGTATTTGAAATTCAAACCACAGATAACCTTTCCTAGGTATGTTGTGTATGTGAAGCTTCCTGACTTAAAACAGTGAACTTAACAATAGCAATGATCTAGAGTCATTTGGATTAAATCAAATGGCACACACTGTTGATCTAGATAATTAAAAAAACTCCTTTTCTCTGCCTTATTTCTTGATTTAAGCAAATAAGCTACATAAGGCTTATTACCTTAAAAAGCTTTTTTCTTCTTTTTTAAAAGTGTAGAAATATTCTAATACACAAAAGTAGAATGAGTTTCCACATATTTGTCAACTCAACAATTATCAATATTTTGCCATTCTTTTTTTAAGATTTATTTTTGCATACAAGAACTGGAGTATAGGTCAGAAGTGTCGGGGTGTGTGTGAGAGGACTCACCAGAGACACAGTAGGGAACAGAACAGGCAGATCCACTGAAATACATTGCTGAGGGGAGCAGTGGGCAAGCCAGGAGAGGTCTGCTGTGCCATGTGGATTGCTCCCTGGCCAGGGATCAAACTCATGCTGCAGTGGCTGTGGATAGCTTCATAGGTTGCGTCTTAACCTCTTGCGCCACCAGGGAGGCCCCCATTTTGCCATTCTTATTATTTCTCTCCTTTCCTCCTCTTTTCTCTTGAGTGTTTTAAAGCAAATCCCAGAAATCTTGTCATTTTGCATCATCCATCTCTAACTGATAAGGTTTTTATGCTTCATAAGAAGCATTCCATTACTCAGTCTGACAAAAATGAAGATAATTCCTCAATATTATCTATTACTGAGTTCATATAAATATTCTCTATTATTCTCCCACGTTTTTATCCTGACCTAGCTGTAGGTCACCTATATTCTCTCTTGGATTCTCACTTCGGGGAAGGAGTAGATAAAAACGAGAGTATCTTTGCCTTTTTTTTTTTTTTTTCCAGTCCAAAGCACTAACTTAAATCCATCATTTCCAAATTTTCCTAAATCTGAATTCTGCTCCCATCATTAAGGGCAGTGCTTCACTACTATGAAGTAAGAGCAAAACCAAACTGTTTTGTTGATAAGCCAGACATGAAATTCTAGCATTCATTTTACCTCGCATTTCTTTCCCAAGCCTTCTAGGAGACATAAGAACAGGAAATGAATTTAGCTGTTGGTTTCAAAGCAGCATTTCCTTATAGGGAGTGCAATGTTTTCATTAAAATGATGTATCTTTTCGATTTAAAGTAATCTGTGTTAGCATTAGTTGTGGTAGGTCACTAGTTTGTGCCTTTAGTAAACTCTTAGTGTCAATTGTGTGCAAAACGTCATGCCAATAAGGAAAACACAGGACACAAAGCAAAACGCACCTTTCAGAAAATAAAGTACAATTGAAATTCAGAAGCAAACTATTCTTATATGTGGGTTGATAACAGATAAAGGAGCATTTGACTTGAACCTTAAAAGACATCTAGAATTTGAACAATTGGAGAGGAAGCAAAAAAGATTTTGAGCAAAGGCACAAAGGTAGGAAAAGCAAAACAGATGAAGCAAGCCATAAGGATGAGTCTGGTGAATATGACACTCTTCAGGCCAAACATCATGAAATAACGTGACTGGCTGTGCAGCTAGGTATAGGTATTACGTAATCACCTAATAAGCAGAAATTCCAGTAACTGCTATCACACACTGCTGCCAGGAACTACTAATCAGCCAGCATATTTAGAATGTCAAGGTGATGATTGTTAATATGTGACCAACCATGAAAACTGATGCATGGTAGAGGCATCTGGTGCAATGTGGTGTAATAATTAATCTAATTGGATAATATTTTACCTCCAAATCTGACCTAGTGGTTGAGTCAATAAGCAGATATTGTGTGACTGTTCATTTGAGGAGAATTTCTTGGCAATTTCATAAGTACAAGCTCAACTACATGAAGCTTCACTTGCTGGTGTGCTCATATTTTCCTTAGATCTTTAACATGGTAATTTCATGTTTTTTCCCCCTATCTTTCTAATACCATTAACATAGAAATATCAAGATCTTCTTGGCCCCCAACTCCAGGCTTATGATTACAATTATAAATGATGGTAAAATTGCTCATTGTGGTTTACTCTGGTACAAACAGCACTGAGCTAAAAATGTCCTGGATCAGAGAATGACTTCATATCAGAATAATCCAGTGTCCTGTTCCAGGCTTTATGAGGCATGAGAGACAGCCTCTTCTCTCATTCCTTAACATTTACTAGAAACATATTTTCAGCTAATATTTACTGTGTGTTTATTATGTGCAAGGCACTGCCAGGTGTATCCTAAGCATTGTCTTATTTAATCTTCCTAACTCTATAATAGAGGTTAATATAAATTATCTCCATTTTAGAAATGAGGAAACTGGGGCTTAGAGAGAATTAGTAGTTTACACTAGGCTACACATGTAATAAATGACAAAGCTGGTTTTTGAGCAGTGCTTGTATGTTATGAAAGGCCACAAACATCTGACTAGGAATGGAAGACCAGGAATGTGTGTTGCCATGGGAAGTAGTTGCAAAAAGTCTACAGCCTTCCTCTGCCCTTCTATCTATTCAATTTCTACTTTGCTCTTCTCCCTACTTTTAAATTTCTTGCCATTTCTTATCTAAACTCTTCTATCTCTATGTTCCTTGAATAGAATTATTTTAAATATATATATTAACTAATTTCCTCTTTCACTCGCTGATTACCTCTAGGGTGTCAGGCTTTGTCTGCTAGTAAATTTGCAAAGACAGCTAGCAAGTGAATGAATGAATAAATGAATGAATATAGAAAAACAATGAATACTGTATTGGGATTGCTCTGAGAGCACAAAGAAGGAAAGAATCAAAATCTGAGACCTGGGAGATGGTGCTTGAGTTGTATTTCAAAGGAAGAGAAATTGGACAAAAGTAGGGAGAGATGGGAAGAGATTTCCAAGCAGACACACTAGCATTGTATAGTTACTGGGGTGGGGGAATAGTTATACACAGTTGACACTTGTGGGTTATTGGTGTTGGCTGCAATGAATGTTGAGTGTCCCCTAGGGGAGTTGAGAGATGAAACCAGAGAGGAAGGTAGAGGTCAGACCATGATGCACTTGTGTGCTAAGTTAAAGAGTTTGAATATCATCCTGAAAGTTATAGAAAATCATTGAAAGGATTTAAGTTAGTGAAATGCATGAATATATATATGTATATATATATATTTAAAGATTTATTTATTTATTTATACAAGCACTGGGTACAGTCCGAAGTGCGGGAGCGTGAGAGAAGAGCCAGAGCAGGGAACAGAACAGGTAGAGGGATGAAATACACTGCTGAGGGGAGCAGCGGGCGGCAGGAGAGGTCTGCGTGCCATGTGGGACCCTCACTGGCCGGGGATCGAATTGGCGCTTCAGAGACTGTGGGCAGCTTCGCAGCTCAGCACTCAACTGCCACACCACCAGGGGAGTCCCTATATATATATATATATATATTTTTTTTTTAAATGCTAACTTCTATGTCTGGTAAAGGATACCCTAAGTTCGCACCATGATTGTACACTACCTATCTTGAGAGACTTCAGATCCCTTTATCTCCTTGTGATCTCTGATGGAAGAACTGAGACTTCCATGTAACCTCCTGATATCATAAGTTCTGTTCAGCTGAGTATAAAGAGACTTTGTAAATTGGTCTTTGTGGTTCCTGATTCGATTCTCCATGTGGTCTATTCTACTTCTATAGCTTTCTCTAAATTTTTAAAAATTTCATTTTTTGATTATCTTACATCCTTAATATGGTATTTAAAATTTCCATTTCTACCTTCTGCTTCTTAATTTTATGTCTGAGCTCATTAATTTCTTTTTCTGAATTTTGTTGTAGTTTGATTAGCCTTGTTGAGTTGTATCACTCTGACTTGCCTTTCTGTATTTTTCCCTTTTTTCAATTTTCTTTCTTTTATTTTTTAAAAAGATTTATTTATTAGCAAAAACAGACAGTTATAAACCAGAGACATCTGCAGGGGAGGAGGAGGGAAAATGGTGAGAGGGAGGGAGGGAGGAGCACAGGGGACTGTGGTGATGGTGCACTGGTGCCTTGGGTAAGGAAATTCTATGGGGACTCAATCTGAGGGGGTGGGGGGAAGCAAATATTGTCTGAAAAAATGTGAAAAATGATAAATGTTAAAATAAATAAAAAAATAAAATACAGATAATTCTAGGAGTTGGAAAAGGCTTAATATATAAGGACTTTAATAAAGCCTTTGTGATTTTGGAAAAAAAATTTATACATACAAGAACTGGGGTACAGGCCAGAGGTGTGGGGGGTGAGAGGATTCACCAGAGACAGAGTGGGGAACAGAACAGGTAGGATGACTGAAATATACTTCTGAGGGGAGCAGTGGGCAAGTCAGGAGAGTCTGTTGCACCATGTGGGTAGCTCCCTGGCCGGGGATCGAACTTGTGCTGCAGTGGCTGCAGCAAGCTTCATAGGTTGCATCTTAACCCCTTGTGCCACCAGGGAGGTCCCTCAATTTTCTTTATTATGGCATTTTAAAACTATTTGACAGAGAGATACAATACTCCTTGTCTGTATGGTTAAATTCTAGAGAATTGTTCTCTCATTATGATGCTGTATTTCTTTGGGTCCCAAAATGCCATGTGTTATATTGTCTTATGTGCTTATTCTGCTTTACATTTCTGTACTTTTATTTTTAAATATCTGTAGCAGAAAAAGATTTGAACTGCTTGTGCTTTTTCAGTGGAAGGAGTTGTGGTTTTATGGGGTTATTGCATATGATAAATGAAATTTTCTATGCAAAGCATATTACAATGAGCATATATTAGTTTCTGTTGTTATTATGATAATTATTATGCACCTGAAGCCCTTGCACTTCCAATTAGGGTTTGAAAAATTTTCTAGTCAATACTTAGCTAAGTAGACACTTCTCCAAAGAGGACATACAGATGGCCAACAGCACATAAAAAAAGTTCATCATTTATGACTAGGGAAAAGCAAATCAAAACCACAATGAGTCACCACCTCACATCTATTAGAATTTCCCATATAAAATAAACTAGAAATAAGAAGTGTTGATAAGGGGATAGAGAAAAAGAACCATCGTCTACTGTTGGTAGGAAGGTAGACAGGTTCAGCCCCTATGAAAAATAGTATGGAAACTCCTCACAATATTAAACATAGATCTGGGGCCTCCCTGGTGGCACAGGCAGTTGAGCGCAGCACTGTGAAGCTGTCCACAGCCTCTGCAGTGCTGGTTCGATCCCCACCAGCTGCAGAGATACCCACGTGGTGGGGCAGACTTCTGTCTCACCCGTTGCTCCCCTCAGCAGTGTATTTCGGTAGGTCTGTCTGTTCTGTTCCCTGCACTGTCTCTGGCGAATCCTCTTACCCGCCCACACATCTGGCCTGTACCCTGGTTCTTGTATAAAAATAAATAAATCTTTAAAAAAAATTTAGAAAATAGATCTACCAGCAATCCCACTCCTCGGTATCTGCCTGAAGAATGCAAAAATACTAATTCAAAGGAATGTGTGCATTCCTATGTTCATTGCAGTATTATTTATAATAGTCAGGTTATAGAAATAACCTAAGCGTCCAAGGACAAGTGAGTGGATTATGAAGATGTGGTGTGTATACATAATGACATACTACTCAGCCATAAACATTGATGAAACATTGCCATCTGCAACAACATGAATGGAATTTGAGGGATTATGCTAAATGACATAAGTCAGAAGCAGAAAGACAAATATTGGATGATTTACTTATATATGGAATATAAAGAAACAAATTAAAGGAACAGAAAAAACTAAACCAAAACATTCTCAGAAATCTAAATGTAGAAATGAGGCTACCAGAGGAGGAGTGTTGCAGGTGGGGACAAAAAGAGGGAGGGGGGCCAATGGACTGTGGTTGAGGATTATGGGTGTTTTGGTTAGGTATTATAAGGCAACATACATCTGAAGAGGTGTGAAGCTGTACTCTTAAATCATATACAGTGTTGTGAACCAACATTAATAAAAATTAAGACAGTTTAAAAAAAAAGTTAAGTTTTAGCCTCTCTCTGGTTACAAAAACATCACTAAACTTCTCAGTAAAGACCCAGAACAATTTTAATATTCAACAACAACAAAAACAAAAAAATTTTCTTAAGTGATAACTTTAAAAATCCAACTTTGTTGTATTGTTAATATATAAGAAATGCACATATTTAATATGTAAATTTGATGAGTTTGGACATAGATCCATGAAACCAAAGTGTTTGGTTCTTCCTTTTGATTTAGTCTCTGCCATTGTTAGGAGCTACTTACTGAGGTAACATAAGAGTGAAGCTTTGTTCAGCTGAGTAGTGTGGGTGTCCTGTACTTTTCACACCCAGTGACTAGATGGGATAAAATCAACATGGAGTAATTTAAAGCCTAATAAATTGTATCCCATTTTCAGCAGGAATATTTTAGATAACTCATTTCTGACATGTAAATAAGCAGGTCTCCTTTTTATTTTCTTCCAAACTGATAATCAAGATCAGATAAAGCATGATGTGTTGCTGCCTGGATTTGGCAGGTAGGGGAATCTTGGGTTTTGTGAAAACTGGCTCTGTTTGAAGAAATGGCCTTGAGGGGTGCCAAGCCCTAGGGACCTTTAGGACCAGGACGAACCAGATGAAGGAGAAGCGTGTGGGAGAGAGCTCTGCCAACGGCAGGTGATGGTGGATGTGTCACTGAAATTCCCCAGTACACTGTCTGTGCCTCTCTGATTGTGTGGTGTGGGTTGCCAATGCCTGAGGAGAGGTGTTAGGACTAGTTTGAAAGCTACAAATTAAAAATGATTTATATTTTTGGCCAGCTCAGTCTCCTCTAATTCAGATTCTATAGTTTATTCCAATTCAGACCTTGCCTTCCCTTTCTGAAAGGTTAATTTGAAAAGGGAAAGAAAATGGAAGATGTGAGAAAGGGAAGGAGTATTTCTTCATTTTTCTGGTATAAAAGTAAACCAGACTTCTAGATTCCTTAACTCTACCTTCCTTTTTTTTTTTTTTAAAGTCAGAGCTTTAAGCTCCACAGAAAAACTACTCAAAATAATCAGCCAGTTTAGTGAAGTAGCAGGGTACAAAATCAACACAAAAATCAGTAGCCTTCCTATACACAATCAATCTGAAGAAGAAGAAATCAAGAAAACCATCCCTTTTATAATTGAAACAAAAAAAATCAAATACTTGGGAATAAGCCTATCAAAAGAGATGAAGGACCTATACAAAGAGAATTATAAAACACTGTTAAAGGAAATAGAAGAAGACACAAAGAAATGGAAAGACATCCCCTGCTCATGGATTGGAAGAATCAACATCATTAAAATGGCCATCTTCCCAAAAGCAATATACAGATACAATGTTATTCCAGTAAAAATCTCAATGACATTCTTCAAAGAAATAGAACAAATACTGATGAAATTCATATGGAACCACAAAAAACCACGAATAGCCAAAGCCCTACTGATGAAAACAAAGGAGAAAGGAGGTATCACATTTCCAAACTTCAAGCTATACTACAAAGCCATAATAATTAAAACAGTTTGGTATTGGCACAAAAACAAACACACAGACCAATGGACCCAAATAGAGAGCCCAGAAATAAAGGCACACTTATATGGACAACTAATCTTTGAAATAGGAGCAAAGAATATGCATTGGAACACAGTTTGTTCAATAAATGGTGCTGGGAAAACTGGACCACCACATGCAAAAAGATGAAACTAGACCACTACCTCTCACCGTGCACAAAAATCAACTCAAAATGGATAAGAGAACTAGACATAAGACCTGAAACCATAAAATCATAGTAGAAAATATAGGTAAAACGCTACAAAAACATACATCTTAGTAACATCTTTAAAAACTCATCACCAAAAGCAAAGAAAGTCAAGGAAAAAATAAACACCTAGGATTATATCAAACTGCAAAGCTTCTGTACAGCAAAAGAGACATTAACCAAAATAGAGAGACACCCCACTGCCTGGGAAAAAATTTTTGCACTCCATACAACTGATAAGGGACTGATCACAAAGATATACAAAAAACTCACACAATTCAACAAAAACAATCCAGTCAAGAAATGGGCAGAAGAACTTAGTAGACATTTCTCCAACATCCCTTATCATCAGGGAAATGCAAATCAAAACCACAATGAGATACCACCTTACACCAGAAAGAATGGCACATATGAAAAAAAAAAAAACAACAAAAAACAAGCAACAACAACAGATGTTGGCAAGGATGTGGTGAAAAAGGAATTCTCTTACATTGCTGGCAGGAGTGCAAACTGGTCCAAACACTATGGAAAGCTGTCTGGATGTTCCTCAGTCTACTAAAAATGGAGCTACCATATGATCCAGCAATTCTGCTACTAGGGATCTACCCAAAGGACACAAAAACATTGATCCAAAAGACCATCTGTACCCCTATGTTTTTTGCAGCACTATTTACAATAGGTAAAACCTGGAAATAACCCAAATACTCAAAAATAGATGACTGGATCAAGATGTGCCATATGTACACAATGGAATATTATTCAGCAATCAAAAAAGATAAATTCATGCCATTCGCAGCAACATGGATAGAGCTAGAAGGAATTATGCTTAGTGAAATAAGCCAGAAGGAAAAAGAAAAATATCAGATGATTTCACTTACAGCAGGAATATAGGGAAACCAAATAAGACATCAGTGTAAAAAAAATAATAACAGTACAAAACACAACAAAGCTAAAACAGACAATTATAAACCAGAGACATCCTGCAGGGGAGGAGGAGGGAAAAGATTAGAGGGAGGGAGGGAGGAGCACAGGACTGTGGTGATGGTGCACTGGGTGCATTGGGGAAGGAAATTCTGTGGGTACTATACCTGAGGGGGTGAGGGGAAGCAAATATTGTTTAAAAATGAACAATGATGTAAAAAATTTTTAAAAATTTTAAAAAGTCAACTTTTAAAAACCTATTCCTTGGAATGCTTAAGGTCTTTATAATTTTTTTTTTTCAAATTGGTCTTCTGAAAAGAAATGGCTCTCCCTAATTGCTAATGGAAATAATATACTTTCGGAAATTAACATTCTGTCCTCTTTAAAATATAGAGGTGGAGATAACAAGGTCCCTTTGGATCAATTATTTGTTTTGGATCAGATTTTTATACTTGAAAATCCTAAGTGGTTCCTTTCAGTTGTGTAAACACAGGCATCTGATATTTTAAGGAAAGGGCCCCAAAGAGTCTTTGGGTTTTATAAAGGCAGTGTCTTTAAGTATTCTTTCTTAGTATGCATTTTTCTTAGGAAAACTAGTTGAAGTTTAAGTGATCAGTTAGAAAATAAAAGATGTCACTGTGTTATACCTGAAACTGGTGAAGTAGGTCAGACCAGTTATACTCACAACGGGATTATAAAAGTTTACTGTAGGACACCTGAGTGACTACTTTGAGGAAAATCAAGAAGTGCAGTGGTTTATGCATTCTCAGCAGTCATGTTGACAACAGGGAAGTATAACTCATTCAGAGAATATACCTAGAGAGCTGTGATCTCGAAGAGAAGGATCAGCCTAATTTCTGTGGAAGACACAAGCTATAGAAGGCACATTCATGTCACTGTTGGAGCATGCAAAGAGATGTGTTCTATGTCCCTTTTACCTAGTCATTCTCCTGTTACCCATCCCTGTACAGCTTGTAAATGTGAGTTCCACTGAAACAGAGGTTTTATTTTATTCACTGTTGAATTTCCAGTGCTCAGAACAGTGCCTAATACACAGGAAGCACGCAAACATTTTGTATATATACATATATATATTTTGAATTAATATGGATATATTTAAACTTGGTGAAATCTTGAGGTTTTTGATGGCAAAGTTGGGATCTAAAGAGATGTGTTGGGTTTACAAACTTAATCTACAAAACAAAATAGAAAAAAATGGCCCTTGGGTTAAAAAATCAACTATACAAAATCTCTAGATGGTGAAATGTAGCTTAGTGATACAGTATATGAAAAACTTAGTTGGCAGTAAAAACACAAATTAGCAGTGTGCTAGGACCACAACAAAATTTATTTTTTTCTAAATTATATATATATAGAGATATATTTAACATTGTAAACATTGGTTTACAATACTATATATGATTTAAGGGTGTAGGGTTACACCTCTTCAGATGTATTTTACCACAACATGCCCATCACAAAGCATCCATAGTCCTCCGCCATAGTCAATTGTGTCCCTCTCCCTTTTCCTTTCTATTCCCACAAAGTAGGACATTTCGATTTTACTGGTCCTTCAAGTGCCAATGAGCTTACTCTAGTTTTATATATTCAGCACTGGAAAAGAGCCCTGAGCACTTTCTGATTGTTTATTTTTTTACTTATATAGTACATTGTTTTATACCCTTATTACTATTTTGACAGTATAGGTTTTCTCTCCTCAGGTGTGGTCACGGTAGTTCTCCCACCACCAAAGCATCCAAAGTACCTTGAGAACTTTCTATCCCTGTACACCTTTTGCTTTCCATACCCTTCTGGTAGCCTCAAGTCTGTGGTCAGATTTCTAGGATTTGTTTTGGTTTAGTTTTATCTGTTCCTGTTTTGTTTCTTTATATTCCACATATGAGTGAAATCATACATTGTTTTTCTTCTTTCTCCTGTCTATTCAGCTTAGCATAATACCTTCTACTTGCAACCAGGGTGTTGCAAATGGTTAAGATTTCATCTTTTTAAAAAATAGCTGAGTAGTATTCTATAAAATAAAAGCTTCATGTGATCATGGGTTACATCAATTAAGATGTGACACCTACATTAGAGAAGGTGATAATAGTTATTTTCTTTGTGTTGACCAGGTGGTGCTGGAGTAATATGTTATACTCTGTGTATAATACTCAAAATAAGAGAGTGTAAGTAAATATGAGAGACCAAATTCCTAATATGGGAATTCTCTGTACAAAATCATATACCTGGCTTACCCTATTTGTTTAAACATGAAAAGAAAGAAATCTTCACATTGTTGGTGGTCTTTAAAACATCGTCATTTCTTTGGCAATACCAATTGCTGACTGATTTTGAAGAATGGAAGTCCAAGATATCCCTTGACTATTATTTTCAGTTTTGTGCTTCTCCTGCCAGCTTCTCAATTTCAGACCTTGTGCCCAATTTCCTATCTGCCCTAGACTCCAAGGCTGAACTCAGCTTCCTGTGTATGTTTTTTTTGGTGCTCTCCAAAGACAGAACAAGTACACAGTGCTGGTTCTTTCTACTTCTGGCTATTTTGTAACATACTCCACCTCCATCCATCTAACTCAACACCTGGGACACAAGTCTGGTGCAAGTATGTGCTCGTGCTAGACCACTTGAGGGACTGTGGCAAGGGTACTGCACTTAAGTTGTGTGATGGAGACACAGAGGTCTCTAAGGAAGTTTTGTTAATTAGCAAATGGAAAGCCAACAAAATTGCAGTTTTCTATGGTTACCATAGGAAACATGTTTTCACTTCCCACTTTCCATGCTGAGTCATGTCCTGATTTCATTCTCTCAAGTCCGATAATAACTACTGTCAATGACACAAAACATTTTATCGCTGGTGTTTTACCTGAAAACAGTTTTAAGCTTAGTTATTATGAGAGCAGAAGTAGGCCATGAGTTTTGGGGAATAAGTGGTTACACTTACTTCAAATTTTCACAGCACCTACACACATGATTTCTGGACATCCAGAAAGCACCTCTTCTTTTTCTTGATTGAGAGTTTCCATCCGGTGAATAGGAAACATCTAAGAATATATAACCATTTGGTTGAATTGAGGCTCATCATATCCAATCCTTCCTTCTCTTTTCTTTCATAGGTGACACATCTACATTGTAATTTGAAGGTTCTACCTTTTGTTTTTAACTTTCTCTGTCATTATTTTTCACAGGTGTTTTTCCAGTCATTGGCATTTCTGCTTCTGTCTTGATGTCTGCTTCTTGGACAGTTAGTTAGTCTCAAATACATGATTACCATCTCCCCATCTCCCCTTTTAGTTGAAGACTTTCTTATATCATTAAGAAAATTAAAGTTACTGGAATTTTTGCAGTCCTACCACTTAAATTATCTAACATTATCTGTACCCTTATGTTGTCTTCCATTTGTTACCATAGATGGCGTATCTATTTTATTATCTAAGGCCAAGTTGTCTACTTAGGCAACAGATCCCGCTCCGTTTTTGCTACTCAAAGTAATTTATCCAGTAAATTTCCTCTCTTGTCTACATCTTTCTTTTCTATATCACCATTTCCCCTCTCTGCTCTAACAGTTTCCATGAGTAAAACAGTTATTGTATCTCCCACTTAAAAGAATTCTCTCGTGACTTCACTTCTTCTCCTACGTACTATACATTTCTCTTCCCCTTTACATCTTGACTCCTTAAATGCATTTTCAATATTTTCAAACATCCAGTTTTTCTCCTCCCAATATTTTAAGTACAATTTTATCTGACTTTCCCTTAATCTGCCGTAACTATTATGGTCAAATTACCAATAAGAATTAAGTCCAATGACCAATTTCAATGACCAGTTAATAGTGCAGTGGTACAGCTGATCATTCCCTCCTATTTCTTTCTTTTATTTATTAACATTTAGTACATTGCACTTTCTTGGTTTATCTACTTCTTAACTGTTTACTTTATCATCTTCCTTAACTTCCTAGTAACAGTTGAGTAGTTCAGAGCTCTCACATTTACTCACTGATAATTTTATTCAGCGCCACAGATTTGATTATAATCTTTTATTGCCAAGTTGCAACCTCAGCCTGGATCTTCTTGAATTCCACACTTAATGTATCCATAATCCTACCTGATATGTCTAGTGGTATGTCTGATAGACATCTTAGGATGTCTCAAACCCAAACCCTCACCTCTCACACCTGTGCAAATGGGCCATAACCCACTGGCTTCACTTCAGTCAGTGACTTCTCAGCTAATGAGTGTCATCCCTACAGTTGCTTAGGTCAGAAACATCTCTTCCTATCACATGTAAAAGTCAGTTTATCAGTTACCCTCTGAAATTCTACCATTAAAATATATCTAGGGTCCAGCAAACTTACCTTGCCTTCAGTGGTACCATAGTGCAGTTGCCCTCATTTCTCATCTGATTAATTGCAATGTTCTCTCATTGGTTTTTCTGCTTCAGTTCTTTGTTTGCTGACACTTTTTTTTCTTTTTAAGATTTATTTATACAAGAACCGGGGTCTAGGCCAGATGTGCTGGAGGGTGAGAGGATTCACCAGAGACAGAACGGGAAACAGAACAGGCAGAATGACCGAAATACACCGCTGAGGGGAACAGCAGGCGAGACAGGAGAGGTCTGCAGCGCCATGTGGGTATCTCTGCGGCTGGCAGGGATTGAACCAGCACTGCAGAGGTTGCGGACAGCTTCACAGCGCTGTGCTCAACTGCCTGTGCCACTAGGGAGGCCTGTTTGCTGACACTCTTAATACAGCATACAAAGGAATTCTTAAAAGGCAAGATAGTCACATCACTCCACTCAAACAATTCCCTATTTCATACAGAGCATAAGCAAATCTTTAAAATAGCCTAAATGTTTCCTATGGCCTTTCACACTTTGTTGCTCACCTGACTTTAGACTCTGCTCTACCCACTCTGACCTCCTAATTGATTACACCCAAAACAATATACATTTCTACTTGAGAGCCTTTGCACTGGCTGTTCCTTCTTTTGAGTTCCTTCCCAAGTGAATGTCTTTTTCTTAATGTCTTTGCTCAAATCTGACCTTTACAAATGAGGACAGATTTACCATCCTGTTTAAAATTACAATGACCTCAGTCCTCTAGTCACCTCATTACCCTATTCTTTTTCATGAAACTCATTGTCTCTCTTTTTTTTAATATATATATAGAATTTCTACCTTTTTTTTTTAAGATTTATTTATTTATTTATTAAAGCACTGGGTACAGTCAGAAGTGCGGGAGGGTGAGAGAATTCACCAGAGCCAGAGCGGGAAGCAGAACAGGCAGACTGATGAAATACACTGCTGAAGGGAGCAGCGGGCATGGCAGGAGAGGTCTGTGCGCCATGTGGGGCCCTCGCCGGTGGCCGGGGATCAAACCGGCGCTGCAGAGGCTGCGGGCGGCTTCGCAACCCAGCGCTCAACCACTGCACCACCGGGGAGGCCCAAAACTCATCTCTTAACATTCTGTGTAAATTATTTGTATGTTTACTGTTTGTCCAAAGGATATGAATATCCCATGAAGTTCAACTTTTATGTTTTCTGTAAAACAAAAAGTTCCTGAAATGTAACAGTTACTCAATGAATAATTATTGACTATTAATTAGGTATCATAATTGGTTAATTTTAGAGACAAAACACAACCAAGTGCTGGGTGGCAATGTAGTATAATGTCTTAAGTACAATCACTCTGGATCAGACTTACTGGGATCTTTGAGATCCTGAACAAATTATTGTATTTCTCTAGTCCTTAACTTTTTAATCTAAAGAGAGAATAATTGCACCCACTTTTAGGTTTGTCATAAGCACAAACTGAAACTGTAATATAAAGCTTTTAGCACAGGACTGGGTATAAAAATGAGAAATCAATACATATAACAACAAAAAATTGGGCCTCCCTGGTGGCGCAAGGGGTTAAGACACAACCTATGAAGCTATCTGCAGCCACTGCAGCACGAGTTCGATCCCTGGCCAGGGAGCTACCTACATGGAGAAGCAGACCTTTCCTGCCTTGCCTGCTGCTCCCCTCAGCAGTGTATTTCAGTCAATCTGCCTGTTCTGCTCCCCAGTCTGTCTCTGGTGAATCTTTTCACCCCCAACACCTCTGGTCTGTACCCCAGTTCTTGTATGCATCAATAAATCTTAAAAAAAAAAAAATGAAAAATTAGTAATTGAGTTAGCTCAGATCAAAGTGGGCAGACTATACATATTAGTGTTCAAATTTGTCTTTCTTTCATGTCTATCTTGATGATGAGGTAATTGTGTAGAGGAGGAGGGATTATGGGTGGCATGGAGGGATAAGATCAATTCTTCACAAGATGAGTGGAGCCTTTAGATGAAGTGTGTCTGCTTTCTGTTCTAACAGTCTTAATAGTACTGCTCTCTAGGAGAAGATATTCTTATTGACTCCTACTCTCAGAAGATATTAATTTAAATAATAATAACTGTGACAGTTATTTACGTGCTACTACCTCCAGCCATGACTGTGTGCCACTTTGTTTGGCTTCCTTACAGTTCTCCTAATGACCCTATGCAGTAAGTACTATCATTTCCATTTTGTGGCTGAGGAAACCAAGGCACAGAGAGAGCCATAGACTTGCCTAACTTGTATAAGTGGAGGAGCAGGTCCAAACTCAGCAAGTTCATGCCTTAGCGGTCTTCACAGTATCTCTTGTGGCAACATTTCATCCCGATTATCATCCAGGGCTTTCAATCTCACAGGCCTAATGTGGACTTTTCTCATCTTCTGCCAGTGGAACAGTCAAAGGGCAGGCCCTGTAATATCCTGTTATCAAATACCAGACAGAAAAGCTGTTCATGGAAATGATCACAAAACAGGCCCCAATAACTCTTCCATGCTGACTTTAAAATATTTCCTGCATCTTGGAGAATGAGAGGAAGCATATACAAATGATGACTAAAAGGAAAATGTGAGGGTTCCTGTGACACAACAGTGGAGTAACACCTAATAATTCAGAGAAAAGGAAGGTCTTTGGACATCTTGGATACAAAAGAATGTCCCCTCAGGATGGGAGTTTTCAGTTTTCTTATGTGAAATAGAGCAGTGCTGTGTACGGGGAACTCCTAAGTGACAGAATCTGAGGTCTCTGACCTTTATTAGGACCTGGAGCAGTTCCATGTGCCTGCAGGTCTTTGGCTAACCCCTCAGACTGCAGAGCCTTTAGCCAGGAGCTTCTGCCTGCCTGGTAATAACAAACACTTCCACCTTCCCTGAGGGTGTGGCTTATGAATCTGTATTTTAATTTAGCCCCTATTGTGGTTGTTTTAAACAACAGTTACAAATAAAAGAAAGCTGACTAAATTATATACAAATCAAGGGCACTAGTTTTCACAGAAAATTCATATCCTTACAGGGTTTTATAGACCGTCAGGTAAGTTTCAAGGTTGCTTTCCTCCTGGAAGGAGGCAAGTAGGCTTACCTGGGCAGTGAGGGACACTGCCCATTTCCAGGTGTCTGGCTTCAAAGCCTTTCTAGACTGATGGATTTCAAAATGCAATCAATAAATTCTGTTCTGAGCTTTTTACAACATTTTAGGCAGCAATTTATTCTCCACTTTGCCAAAAGGAGTTTTGGAGGAAGATAAGAATGATTCAAAACAGATGCCCAGTGACAGCAGTTATTTTGGCCATGTGAAGAATATTCAGCTCTTGATTCTGAGCCAGATGTGAAAACCACTTTTCTGAGATTTCCCAGGATCTTTGCGTACATTCTTGTTTTACTTCCTGCAACCTCCATCCCTAAATTCCATGCCCTGCCAATTTCTCCATTAATTGACAAAGGTTGAGTTTGACATTTCCTGTTCCACCCATAGGTATTTCTTTAGTGCCTGTTTGGCTTGATTGCCTTTCTTTTCCATGCTTATTTTAAAGAAAAAGATATCTTGTAAATATCCTTCATCTATAATCTTATTTGCAAAATTTGCTCTCTTTAATAAGATTCTAGAAGAGCTCACTAATCCAATTGCAACATCTATGGACCTTTTCTCATTGTGGCTCTTTCCTTTCTTCACTCCTCATTCTATTTTTTCTCTCCTGTTCCTACCTCCTTTGTACAAATTTTATGTTTACATACCTTTCCCCTTCTCTATTTCTAATGTTTTCTCTTCATTCGGACCTCTTTTTCTCCTAAGTACCTTAGACTCCAGAATGTTGTAAGTGGCAGGTCTTTAAAGATCATGTGCTTCCAGACCCTCATTTAAAAGTAAAGATGCTGCAAGCTAGACAGGCAACCTGATTTGCCTGAAGTCCCCCCACAAGATAGATGCATCCTCTGACCCCAGGGCCCATTGGGATCTTCTCTCTACTTTCCTGAAGGCAGAGCTTACAAATTGCCAGTTTAGGAGCAACATTAAACCCATGAACAAGTATTGTTTGACCTGCATATAAGTCAAACAAACAATTATTTTTTACTATAATATTTAAAAATGAAGTGTTTCTGATAAAGTCTGGAGATTGTGTAGCGATTTAGAGTTGGATTCTTAGAACTGGGGGCCCCAGTTCAAATCCCATTTAAACTTCTTACCAATGTTATGTGGAAGAGTGAATAGACCAAGTATACTTTATATTCTCATTTGTAAAATGGGGGTTTACAAGTCTTTATCTCACAGAGGAATAAACGGCAATATACATGTAACGTGGTTAGAGCAGTGCTGGTACTTGGCAAGCACTGTGTATGTGTGTTAATCATCTAACTTTTATCATCATGACCATTCTGTTGTTCTTCACTCAGAGCTGGGAGACTCTGACCCTTTGTGTAACCTCCCTGGCTCTGGTGGGCCGCACTCCCACTCACCTTTGTCCTCTGGATTTTCCATCAAGGCTTTTCAGGAATAGTGAAATTTTGCAAACTCACTCTTATCTAGAGGGACAACCTGTCCAAATTTTTGAAAGTATGGAATAATTTAATATTAAAAAAAGAAGAAATGCAATTGTGCTACTTCAGATAAGTAGAATAAGTAGATAAGTACTTCAGATAAGTAGAATAATGCAGTGATCAGTTGCTGCTGAGTTGGCTTTAGGTGTTCAAGCAATGTTTTTCAAACAACAGGTGTGTAGGCTCATTAGTAGGAAGGTGTGACAGGAATTTAAAAAAAATGAAATAACATAGATATGTCCTATTGTGTTCTACATAACAAGGGGAAAAATGGTTTTGTACATTCCTTTTCAATTGCATATTCATGCCTGGAATAAGATGTGAAAATGCATTTCTTACTGTGAGTCCTTATCAAAAAGTTAGAAAGCCACTGTGCTAGAGATTGTTGTCTTTTAATAATTAGATAGGAATAATTCTTTTTTTTAGGAATAATTCTTAATCAGCTTGTTGATTTAATAGACTATTTCCTCTAAATTCTTTTCTTTTGAGAAGCATCTTCTTTATATTGTTTATTTGATTATCAATCCACTTTATCAAAAGTTCAGGGAAAATTCCACTACTGGCAGATTGCATAAGAGACTTGTCATCCAGCAAATTTGCTGAAATGACCCAATCCCAACAAATTCTTAACCATAATAATAACAACCTTGTATAAGAAATGATTTTTATGGTTCTTGTCCATGTACATGAGGACAGCATGAGACTATGCATGACTTGTATTGTTAGTGCAGTGGAGAGGATTTAGCTGTTAGTAATTCTTTATTCGAACATCTGGTGCAATTTCCTCATCCCATTTCAATCAGCACTCACCGAGGTCCACATTCTGGTTACCTGGCAACAAATAGCTTAAATATACTCTACATGCTGAACTTCCATGATGTCAGCCATTCTCTCTTGTCACTCTAAGACTGTTCTTCAAATTCACTGTAACTTGATTTCACTTTAAAAGCAAAGGGAATGAGTTTCTGAAGAACTGTTTAAAGTAAAACATGAGTCTACTTTAAGCTTTCACTCTACAACCTGGATCCATCAGATAAAACAAATTACCTATACTTATTTCATTAACATACATTACTATACTAATACATAAATATAATGTTGAATACATATTATATGTATATAACAAAACATGTATAAAAGAAATATAAAAGGATGAGATGAAATAATCATTTAAATGATTTTTAAATGATTGAAATAATTATCTTGACAACAGTATGTTTTGTGGTTTTATGTCATTATTTTAAAAATAATGTGATATTGAGAATTGCAATTCTAGTTCCCAGTATAGTTAATTAAAGTAATATTTGGTTTTATATGCATAATGTTATAGGTGAAAAGGATGTCTTACATAGATAATGAGATGAATTATGTCATTAACTGTTACTGCTTTATGTGATGCTCACTTTTTAATCTCACACATTGATTATACTAAAGTTTTATTGATGTCCAATTTATAATATTCCTCTGCCTCTAAGGCAGTCTTTAAAAACCTATTAAAATGAATTTAAAACCTGAAGTACTTGTTTTGGAGGATTTCTTCCTGGGTTAAATAATTCTTTTCCCATGTTTTAAAGTGTGAGATATGAAAGTTGCTATAGATGATACATATAATTTATAGCAGCACATTTTTATGATGATGATATATTTAATAATCATTTTGAGAATCACAGTTTATTTTGAAAAACAGCCACTATAGCATTGATGCATCACTGTTCAATTGAAAAGACAGGGTTTTTTTTACAAATAAGTAAAATTTTAAAAATTATCTGCAAGGTGCTTTCTCCTTATAGCCACATGTCGATACAGACAAGTTTAGCAAATTTGGGCCACTTGTCTTTTTCATATCTCATCAGTAAGTTTGATATCTTTGAAGCACTCTGATGTGAAATAACCAAGAAAATTTCATGAAATATAAAAGATTTTCATTGTTACTCTCCTCATTCAAAGTATTATAGAGATCCTGTTTTGTAAAATTGATTGCATTAATGACATTCTGTGACACAATGTATGTTTCTATCTCATTTTCTTTCCTATAATTGCTTTTCTTTGAATAATAGAGTACGTAAATTTCATGTGATTTCCTCTCTCCATAACTTAATCTGTTATTGGCATTACTCTGAAAGTGTTACTTTTTTATTACATTCAAATTTTCTATCCCATCAATAGTTTAAACTATTTTCATATGTCCATTAGAGAAGTAATTTACTAAGTAGAATAAGTCTCTGAATGCTTTTCCTTTGGTTGTCCACAAGAAAATTAGTGAGCCATATATGTCATAATTGGAAAAAATCTAGAAAATGCCATAAGCATAGAAAAAGCAGATCTTCTTTCATCCCATTGCATAGCAAAGTTCCCATACTGGGTAGTAATAATTTCTTCAAATCTCCATTTTTTAAAAAAAATATTCCATTAGTATTTCCTGAAAAAAATATTTTTTAAACATTTATTTTCTTTATTTATGCATACAAGAACTGGGGTGTAGGCCAGTGGTGTCGGGGGGTGTGAGGATTCACCAGAGACGGAGTGGGGAGTGGAACAGGTAGATAGACTGAAGTACACTGCTGAGGGGAGCAGTGGGCAAGACAGGAGAGGTCTGCTGTGCCATGTGGGTTAGCTCCCTGTCCAGGGATCGAATTCATGCTTCACTGGCTGGGATAGTTTGATCGTGCGGAGACTTAACCCCAGTGCTACCAGGGAGGCCTCCTGAAAAATTATATTTTAATTTCTAGGCATATTATTTCCAAACTATTTTATTCCAACTGTTTTTATTGCAGAAAGGACATTGTTTCTCAAAAGTATATAGTTTTTCTTTTGTTCTTGTAGTAACAAGAGAAAATGTATCAAATCCAATATTACCTTACATTATTAGAGGCAATGCATTAAATATGTTTTCATAACTTTATTATGGAATTTTGCAAGCACACACAAAAGTGGAGAGAAGAGTATAATGAATCAGATGTGTCTATCACCCAGTTTCAGTAATTCTTATGCCTGATCTTATTCATCTCTATCCCCTGTTCACCTCAGATTATTTTAAATTAGTTATCAGACAACACATCATTTTATCTATACACATTTCAGTATGTATTATGAGAAAGATCCACAATAATAAACACATTAAAAATTAGCAGTATATTTTACATATTATTAAATATTCAATGTTAATATATCTCCATTATTGTATAGTTTTATTTTTATTTTTGAAGATAAAAACAATGAATTAGGAATACATTTTGGGAGTAGACTCTGTGGCACTTTATGCTTGATAGGTTCAATGTGGGAGAAAAGAGAAGAAGACTTTAAAGATGAAACTCAATTTTCTGGGTGAGTGGGAGTGTCATATATTGAAATGAGGAAGAATGTAGAGGCAGTTAGGGTGAGAAACTAAAAAATTCAGTTTAAGATGTGGAAATATCAAGATGGAAATGACAACTCAACATTTGGATGAATATGTCCTGAACTCAAAAAGAGGACTTGAGTTAGAGACAAAAATTTGGAAATAGATAATATTTAAAACTCTGACAATATATGAGTTAAATCATTGAAAGATTATAGAGTAGGAAAATAAGAGAGTTCAGAACTCAGCCTGGCCAATCCTGATGTCCTTATGGAGAATTAGAAGAAGGGATCAGAGACAGTAGAAAAATTGAGGGCATAGTGCCATGAAAACCCAGAGAGAGAGGGTTCAAGAAAACAGTAGGAGGTCAACAGTGTTGGATGATGCTCAGAGGCTTAATGCAATAAGAACCAAAAGTGCTCTCACCGGGTATGAGACCCAGCTCCTCCACTGGCATACTTCATTGCTATTGAGAGTCACCTAATGTATTTGAGTCTCAATTTTAACACTGGTACTGTTAGGGGGAAAGGATGTCCTGAGCTAATTCCATGCAGGCTTTGTGGACCCCACCCCCACTCCAGACCAAAGCCATCAAAACCTTGGGAAAGACAAATCCCGTCACCACCAAAGGGAAGGTGGCTGGGACCTGAGGGTGGAGTTAAGCAGCCAGGTTTGGTATAAAAACCAAACATGTGGGCTTTGGGGGGCTTGCTCTGTCGCTCGCCTCCTGGCTTCACGGCTCCTGGCTTGCGGCCAGCTCTCAGAGTGCCATTTGGGATTTCAGATCAGCGGATCATATCGGGTAGGACGCATTTAAAACTTCTCCCACTTTTCTCCCTGAGTTGTGCATTTCCTCATTTGCCCTTCCCTTGTAAATAAACCTTTTATTAACCTTTTGTGTGTGCCTGCAGTAGAGTATTGATAAGTCCTTTTAAGCGCGTGGGTGAGGACCCACAGTCAGGCACCCCGTTTTGTATTGGGGCTGCCCTATAACAGTACTTATGAAAAGTTGGGGAAAGGTAGGGAAGTAAGTGTTATGAGTCAGGAAGTGCAGGGCATTTTATCCAGCACTGTAAGATAGTGAAGTGTGGAGAGGAGGGTGGAGTAGATGATTTTTTTACCAACTCTGAATATCTATGAGGTGTGAGAATATATGATATTAATATAATAATATTTAACCTCATAGGGCAGTTGAAGGAATTTTCTGAGTCTTTCTGTAAACTACCAAGTGCTAGATAAATATAGGTTTTTTTTTTTTATTGAGATTATAAATGTTAAGGAGAACTTTTGTTGTGGAAGCTGTGTTTTCAGGCAGACTATGATGGCGATTCCATGTAGAAGGAGCTGGAGACAGGATTATCAAGATTGTGATCCCAAGTGTTTCTGCATCAATTACATCGGAGCCCAGAGGCCCCTGATGCTTTGAGATTTGAGTGCCTCTGTTGTTACAAGTGCTAGTCCCTAGGAAATTTTGCCTTGTTCCCAAACTGCAGAGCTATCTGGAAATTATGGATATTTTGAGCCCCCTACTAGGATGGTCAGGTCAGGACCCTGTACATCCGTCCCCCCCTCAAGCAGCAATCACATGGATTAAGGAAGCAAACTCAAAGCAATCTGGATCACAAACATAGTAGAGTGTGCCTCTCAAGTTGCAAAACCTGATTTTCATCTTCACACAACCATGCATGTCACAAAGCTCAAAACTCAAAATTGCTGTTAAAACAAGCAAAAAAAAAAAAAAAAAAACCCAAAAAACAAACAACAAACGAAAGCCAGGACTATGTAGCCATTCAGGCTTGGGGCATTAATGGGATGTAAGACTAACCTTTGTCATTGGCTTATTGTGTCAGCTTTATAGAATAATTTTGAGGAAGTTGTCAGTCATCCTGTCCCCCTAATTACTACCTTTCTGCATGATTACAATTCTACTTGTGGAGCCCCACCTCTTACTAGGCTTTTTTATTTTTATTTTTTGCCTCACAATATTCAAGTGTGCCCAGGAGAGCAAAACTACGTCAGTCTTATATCTTACTGCATTTGAGTTCTTTATATCTTTCCTGAGAGTAAAGTTTGACTAGGGATGTTGAGAAGAAAATGCAGTGATGAAGAGAGGAACTAAACTAGAAGGAGAATGTTAGCAACAACAACAACAAAATATAACTTTACAGACTTCACATTTATACTTAGGGCAGATTCTGATTGGCAGCTAGACAAGGCAAGTACAAGTTTCCCCCACCAGCTGAAAGTAGACTCTTTCTATTTGGTATGATTTGGTAGATTATTTTTGGGGTCTAGGAGTGTGAAAATATTTTCAGCATTATTTCAATAATATCTATACAAAGTAATGGTAATAGTATTCCCAGCCTTCCAAAATAACCTGTAAAATCATACCAATGTGAATGTTCTACTTTTCTATAGCTGGGGGAAACCTGTATCCAAGAATGATGTTACCACTCATTCATTTCTTTATACTTTGCTGTTAATATTTACTGTGAGTCAAATCTCCTATATGCAGATAGTCACCTTTAATATGGTTGCATTTAAACACACAAAATGGGTACAGGTAATGTTTTTTTTTAGTCTCACAGCCCCAATTCCATGCAGCTGATTGTCACAGTAACATGGGCAAACAAGCACCAGAGCTTCAGGTGACACATTCAATTAACAACATTTAGACAAGCAAATAAAGATAAGCATTCTGGTACCAGATAATTTTAAATTACACATTAAGGAATGTAATTTCTGGTTGCATTTTATTTTATTCTTTAACACTGGGGTCAACATTCATTAGCTCAGATATGATATTCGCTCTTTACGAAGGCCAGATTAGATAGAATTACCAAGCTTAATATGACCTCTAGTGGCACCTTTAATAATGAGCACTCTTGAAATACACTTAGGAACTTTGCAGTGGGAATCCTGCCATCATTTCATTTTAAAATTCAGAAAGTAACTATAAACCAGAGATATACTAAGGGGAGGAGAGGAGGATTAGGGCCAAAATAAGGGGGGGTGGGAATTTTATGGGGAGTATAATCAAAATGAAAATACATGCATTGTGCAAAAATGAAAAATGATGTAAGAATTATATAAAATAAAATATAAAAAAATTTAGAAAATAACTTTAGAGATGATTTGCTGGATAAGTTTCCCACCCACTACCCCATTCTACAATTGAGGAGAGTAAGACTTGGAAATGTAGGGTTATTTGATCAAGTGGAAAAGTCACTAATGATAGAACACAGGTTTTTAGGTTTCTGTGCTGTTATAACATCAGGAAAAAATACATAAATTATAAATAAATATATATATAAGTATATAAAATATAAGTATCTCAATATATTTAAAATGTTGATAAGGATAAATGATAATTATCCTTATAAAATTTTATGTTTAAAATTTATTTATTTATTTATACAAGCACTGGGTACAGTCAGAAGCGCAGGAGGGTGAGAGAATTCCCCAGAGTCAGAGGGGAGAGCAAAGCAGGCAGACTGACAGAGTACACTGCTGAGGGGAGCAGTGGGCGGCTGGAGAGGTCTGCATGCCATGTGGGACCCTTGCCCAGCGGCCGGGGATTGAACCGGTCCTGCAGAGCTGCGGGCAGCTTCGCAGCCCAGCGCTCAACCACAGCACCACCTGGGAGGCCCAGAATTTTATATATTCTTAAATATAATAATACACATATGGTTTCCCAACTAATTTGAGTCAAAAATAACGTATTTCCAGTTCATTATCTGAATATTTTAGCTCCAAGTGTTTTTGTAGAGTCATCTAAATGAAAATTACCCTCTTTAGCCATACTTAAGTTGTGGATTTCTTGGATGTTTTTTTCTTTGCATCAATTGTCTAGAACTATGATGGCAATAATAATTCTGATATTAAGCTGATTTAATCAGATTAACAATAAGGTCATCCAATTTAGTACTCAGTTGCAGATCTTGGGACTGTTCAAATTGAGACAAGATATCTTTGTATATTCAACTCAATTTTATAAAGTTGCAGGCAATGAAAAGTAATGAAAAGAATGTACACTACAAATTTGAACACACCTGGGTTAGAATTCTTATTTATCTCTGTTGCTGCTCTCATACATTACCATAAATTGAGTCACTCAAAACAACACAAATTTAATTTTCTATATTTCTGGGGACTAGAAGCTTGAATTGAGTTTTTAAGTACAACAAAGTGCAAGCAGGGCTGGTTTATTCTTCCTTCTTTCACGTCTCAAGGTTGTTGGAATTCATTGGCTCCTGGTTACATCATTCCAGACTCTGCTTCTGTGGTCATATCACCTTTCTCCTTTCTTTCATCAGATTTCCCTCTTATAAGGCTATAAGTGATTACATTTAGGGGACACCTAAGCAATCTAGGATGAGATTGTCAACTCAAGATCCTGAATCATAGTAGAAAGTGTCTCTTGCCATGTAATATTCCCAGGTTTAGGAGTTAGGGTATGGACATCTTTGGGAGCCATTATTCAGCCCTCCAGAACCTCCTACCAGCTGTGTAATCATGGTTTAAGCTTAACCTCCCCTATAAAATTGGTTGTGAAGATTAAAATAGAGGTTAGATAAAATGTATCTAGCAAGTTTCCTGACAGAGAGTAGCTGCTCAGTAATATTCCTTCCTTATCCTTCAGCTAATCAATAGATGGCATTTCTACACAGATTATGCACACAAGAGAGAAGATTTGCTTTCAGTGAAATGTGTGATCTGGTGGATGAGGTGTACACCACAACCCCCTGAAATGCTCCCTGAGCCATGAGGCCTTCTCTCTAGCCTCTTGAGTGGCACATCTTGCATTTTGATTTTGGAAATGTGGTTACTTTCTTTATCCTGTCACCCTTCTTCTAGTATACATAGATGAAAACTTCACTGCTGGTAATCAAATTAATTGTCTTTTAAAATAATTATGTCCTGTGGCAATCAATTTTACAAGCATACCAGATGGTACATAAAGTATGTGCTAAATGGAATGATCATTATATTCAAGTTTATACTCTTTCATGGTTTTACTATGCCCTGGGCTTGGTCCACCTGGGAGAGACACTTAAAAAATGTACTATTATGTTGGTACTGTATGTTTTGCTTTCCTCCTCTTTTTCATCATCTCTTTTCAACACATGCATAGGATAAGCATATTAGAACTCGGTTTTCTTGATTAGAAATGATTTATTGATGGTCACTTGGGAAGCGTCATGCTAGAAATTTCCCTTGATCATGCCATAAATTAGAGGTTTTAAACCTGGCTGTCATCAAGCTGAATGTAGCTCAATTAGTCTTCTTGAATAGCTTCAAGTCTAGTGTTTAAGCTTCATCCCTTCAGATGGGTAAACACTCCAGTCTTTTCCCATTAATAACACCTCCCACTCTATAGGCTACTGCATATTTGGTTAAAGACATTTCTTTGGCCCTCCTGCTCCCTAAAGGTCTCTGTAAGGCAGAAATGGACATCTCGAAAAAAAAAAAAAAACAAAGGAAGAAAGTTTGAAATTTATTACTCCTTGAAAAGATCCCCCACCAAAATAAAAAATATTTCTTTCTGAAGTATTATGGACATTGCTATATATAGCTGCCTTTACCCTATTTGCCCTGTGATGGCCCTTTCTTCCAAAACTTCTTAATGAACTGACTTTATGACTGTAGACAAGTTACTGAAAATACCTAAATCCTATTCATAGAAGGAGGCAAATGGAATCGCATGATCCCACAGTGTTTTTGCTCAAGCATTCTATTACTCTATGTGTCTGTAATTTTTCAGTGGAAAAAGTAACCACTTGATAATAGGAAACAAAAGCCATAATAAATTTGGGGAAGGAAAAAAAGACTACATAGGCAGATGGATTGACCTTAGAGAAAAGGAAGGAAGTCAGAGCAGCCCATGTAATCTGCTCTGTTGACTCTGGCCTGCAATTAAGTTCTTCAGGCCACATCTCTTGTCTTTCACTTACTCTACTTTATCTCTCATTTTTATCAGATGGTCACTAAGATTTCATTAGCTCAAAAATCTTTCATTTCTCATTTCTCTGCAAGTGATACCCCAGAGGGCATTTGTAGACATATTTATTAGCAACAACTTCTATTTCATGTGTCATTCCTCCGTGCTTTTTGTGTGTGTGTATGTGCTACAGTGTAGCAAAAATTCTCAACGAGAGCAAAATATTCTGTAGCTAGAGTTTTAAGTAGTAATTACTGTAAATACTACATCAACTTTGCTGATCATTGCTACTCAGCATGTTATATGTGCAGTTCTGGCCCTGGGATGAACGGTATGATACCTCAAGGTTTTGGTTTTCCATAGATAAATGGATACTCTGTCCCAGGACAGGTAGTAGTGTTTTCCAGCAACATAAATCTGCGATTACAGACCCAGAGCAAAGTTGAAGTTCGAGCTGTTTGTGGATTGCAGGGAAGCTGGGGTTGCAGTTGATTCTCCATCCACTAGATGGAGGTAGAGTTGCACAGAAGAAAATCATCTTGAGGGGAGCTGTTTTGTCATTAGGTAAGATCCACAGGTAAAATGTACAGATTTCATACTTTCAAACATGAGTGGAAAACATTGGCTGGAGGCATAAGACTTTTTTTAGAACTTTTGATTTTATGCTAGAATTCAACTCCTTTACCACCATCAAATAGAAGTCCCTAGTTTACTTAATTTGGGCATTTTCCAGATTTTTACACCTGGATCTACTGATGGCCTTCACTTTCATGCCATACCAGCCCCAGTCTTGAAGTAGTCCCTCCGGCAGCAGGAAGAGTAACAGTTGCCTTCTACACAGGTGTTTGTTCAACAGCACTGAGGTCAAATAATCCAGGAGCTGGGATTTCTAGTTTTTAGGATAGGATTAGTTTCTGCCTCTTGACATTATACATATGGGGATGAGTTTATAGGAAAAGGATTTTGATGTTGGTTCAAGCAACAAATAATACTGGAATAACAACCAAGACTAAATTCAAATGGTAATAATTTGGTAAAATTTAATTTAGCAATATCTAGTATTGCAACTTCCTTTCTCCCCATTTACCCCCTCACCCTTCTCTTTACCCTCTTTTTCTCTCTACTCTTTCTCCCCGGTGCTCCCTCCCCTTCTTTCTCCCTTTATTTCCCTTTTTTTTTTTTTTTTTGTGGGACCCTTGCTGTTGGCTGGGGATCGAACTGGCTCCGAACTGGCGCTGCAGAGGCTGCGGGCAGCCTCGCCCCAGCGCTCAACTGCTGCTCCCCCAGGGGAGTTTTGGATTCTTTAACTATTTTCTCTCCAGTTCTACCTTGCCTAGGAATCGACTCAGTCATTGAGTAGAACTCCACCTAGTGATGGAGGCCTTGGTATCCAATCCTGCATTGCCTGCTTGGGGCCTGTAGTCCTATGAACGTGAAGAGCTCACCTAAATAGTACTGACCAGTACCATATCTTGCTTGTGTGCTCCTGCCCTAGAATGTGTCTTCTAATTTGGACCATTGTCTGGGTCACGTATGAGGCTTTTAATGAAGTGTAGGGCCAAATAAATTCCATTGGGTGGGCAGAAGACGATTGGGAGAAGAGGAAGATAGGATTTGAGATATGACCTCAGATGGGATAACACCTCAAAAAAGATTAAATTTTTGGGTGCCTTCCATTTTGCAGGTTTCCTCTGCTATCTGAATGTAAAATGTTCCTACATGGTATGAGTAATAAGGTTATTTTTGGGTCCTGGGAATGCTATTATCATTAATTTATAGAACTTTTTTTTGAGCATTTGCAGACCCAAAACACAACTTATCAAATGATACTGAGTAGGAAATTTCCACTTTCTGATAACAAAGGAAACCTGCCCTTGAAAAATGTGTGTTAAGTTTACATTACACTAGTCTATATCCATGTTTGTTTTAACATGTTATCATGTATTGAGTTATTTGCCTTCAAGTAAATTTTATAGAAAAATACACTGTATTTATCCTGTGGCTTTGATTCCTTCTGGCCACATCAACAATTATCCCTTACATTTGAATTTTTAGTTAAAATTAGGTAAAAGCATTTGGTAAAGATGCTTTTTTTGGAGTCAGACTGAGGTGGGTTTATCTCTGCTAGCTCAATAGTTGTATATCCTTAGGTACAACTAGGCTTCCATCAGCTTCTTTTGTTCCTGACTCATGAATAGGAATAATTGTGACCCCATAAAGTTGCTGTGAGGATTAAATGATAGAATGTACTCAGAAGGATAGGAAGTAGATAAAAATTGTAGATGAGTACCAGATCCACAATAAGCACACTTAATAAATGTTTTTTATTGTTGTAAAGAGCAAACTGTTCGGATGATACACTGAACCATACATCTGCTGTATGTAAACTTAATCTGGACTTTTTAGTACAATTATTTCACCAAGTTAAAATATGGCTTCTTGCAATATAAATGCAACCTCGAGAATATCAGAATTGCTTTAATAGTGTTCCTAATGGTTTATGCCTTCTTTAATTGGGCAACCCCAACAAATAAGATATTTTCAGTCAGAGAAAAGAAGTGGGGGTGGGATAAGGGCACGACTTATTTCTTTTATGCCCATAGCTTATTTTTTTGACTCTGGAATGACTGGGAAACTTGGAAGTTGGAAACTAGTTGATGCCACAACCTTTCAAAGAAAACAGAAAGAACAGTTGGCTCTGGCTATAGAACTCAGTTTTCAAGTTTAGTTTCTGATTTTGTTCTAATGGACACTATACCACGTCATATCATTTGATTAAACTTGTCCACTGACTCTTTTCTTCTGTGGTATATTTTCACTTTCTTATATTCTAATATTTGCATTTTTCACAGTTGACTTGTGCTAGATAGCCCACCAACATTGAATTTCTGCATTAAGATTGAATTTCTGCTTTTTGAGATCAGAGACAGTATCTTGTTTATACTGTAATTTCTGGAACTGGCACCATATATTTCTTATATTAGGTGCTCAATAATATAACTTTGTTATGAACTTGTGCTCCCCAAACCAATTCTTATGTTGAAACCTAACCTCTGATATATTTGGAGATAGGACGTTTAAAGAGGAAATTAAGATTGTGTGATGTCGGTAAGAACTAATCCAATAAGCCGGTATAGGTTTCTTCCCCATCAAGAGTAGAGTGTTCTTATTTGGTATGATTTGTTTGGTTATTTGGGGATAGTGAAACATTCAAAAATTAGTCCATATAAATTAAAGGCAACAGAATCCCCAACTTCCCTCACCCTGATCCCCAATAACCTAATAAACCTAAAAATCAGACTGAACCTGATTTTTTTATTTTTGTTTTGAAAAATTATTATTTTTTTAATTTTATATATTTTTTACATCATTTTTCATTTTTGCACAATGTATGCATTTTCATCTTGGTTATAGTTCCCATACAATTCCCACCCCACCCCCTTGTTTTGATCCTACTCCCTCCTCCCCCCCTATAGTGTGTCTTTGGTTTATAGTTGTTTGTTGATTTTGCTTTTTACTTTATTATAATTAGTCTTTTTCCTGGTCCCTTATTTAGATTTTCTAAATTCCTGCTATGAGTGAGACCATCCGGTATTTTTCTTTTTCTATCTGGCTGATTTCACTGAGCATGATCCTTTCCAGCTCCATCCATGTTGCTGCAAATGGCATGAGTTTATTTTTTTTGATTGCTGAGTAATATTCCATTGTGTATATGTACCACATCTTCTTGATCCAGTCATCTATTTTTGGGCATTTGGGTTGTTTCCATAGCTTAGCTATTGTAAATAGTGCTGCTATAAACATAGGGGTGCAGGTGCTCTTTGGAATTAATGTTTCTGTGTCAATTGGGTAAATACCTAGGAGTGGAATTGCTGGATCATATGGGAGCTCCATCTTTAGCAGGTTGAGGAATCTCCACACAGCTTTCCATAGTGGTTGGACCAGTTTGCACTCCCACCAGCAGTGCAGGAGAGTTCCTTTTACTCCACATCCTTGCCAACATTTGTTGTTAGTTATTTTAATATGTGCCTTCACTGGTGTAAGATGGTATCTCATTATAGTTTTGATTTATATTTCCCTGATTACAAGTGATGTTGAATATTTTTTCATATGCCTGTTGGCCATTTGCATTTCCTCTTTGGAAAAGTTTCTTTTTAGCTTTTCTGCTCATTTTTTGATTGGATTATTTTCTTTGTTTTTGTGAATCTCATCAGCTCTTTGTAGATTTTTGTAATCAGTCCTTTATCATTAGTGTTATGTGTAAAATTTTTCTCCCAGTCAGTGGGGTGTCTCTTTGTTTTGGTTACTGTCTCTTTTGCTGTACAGAAGCTCTTTAATTTGATGTAGTCCCAGGTGTTTATCTTTGCCTTCACTATCTCTGCTTTGGGTGATATTTCTTTAAAGATGTTACCGAGGTGTAGTCATGTAGTGTTTCGCCTATATTTCCTTTTATATATTTTATGGCTTCAGGTCTTATGTCTAGTTCTTTAATCCATTTTGAGTTGCTTTTTGTGCATGGTGTGAGGTAGTTGTCAAGTTTCATTCTTTTGCATGTAGTAACCCAGTTTTCCCAGCACCATTTATTTAACAAATTTTCTTTGCTCCATTGCATATTCTTTGCTCCTTTGTCAAAGATTAGTTGACCATAAATCTGTGGGTTTATTTCTGGATTTTCTATTTGGTTCCATTGGTCCATGTGTCTGTTCTTGTCCAATACCATGCAGTTTTGATTTTTATGGCTCTGTAGTATAGTCTGAAGTCTGGTCGTGTGATACCTCCATTCCCTTCTCTTTTCTGGGGGGGACAGCCTTGCCTATTTGGGGTTTTTGGTGGCTCCATATGAATTCCATCAATATTTGTTCTATTTCTTTGAAGAATGTCTTGAAATTTTTATTGGAATAGCATTGAATCTATAAATTGCTTTTGGTAGGATGGCCATTTTGATAATGTTAATTCTTCCAACCCATAGGTCTTTCCATTTCTTTGTGACTTCTTCAATTTCTTTTAACAGTGTTTTATAGTTTTCTTTGTATAGGTCCTTTACCTCTTTTGTTAGATTTATTCCCAAGGATTTGATTTTTTTTGTTTCAGTTATAAAAAGGGATGGTTTTCTTGATTTCTTCTTCTTCAAATTGATTGATTGTGTATAGGAAGGCTACTGATTTTTGTGTGTTGATTTTGTATCCTGATACATTACTAAACTGATTGATTAATTAGTTTTTCTGTGGAGTTTTTGGGGTTCTCTCTATATATTATCATATCATCTGCAAATAGTGATAGTTTGACCTCTTCCTTCCCTGTTTGGATTCCTTGTATGTCTTTCTCTTGTCTTATTGCTCTGGCTAGGACTTCCAGTATTATATTGAAAAGCAGTGGTGAGAGTGGACATTCTTGTCTTGTTACAGATCTTAATGGAAATGCTTTCAGTTTTTCACCATTGAGAATGATATTAGCTCTGGGCTTCTCAAATATGGCCTTTATGATGTTGAGGTATGTTCCTTGTATCCTGAGAATTTCAAGGGCATTTATCATAAATGGGTGTTGTACTTTGTTTAAAGCTTTCTCAGCATCTATTGATATTATCATATGGTTTTTATATTTCTTTTTGTTGATGTGTTGGATTACAATGATTCATTTTCAGATGTTGAACCATCCTTGTGTCCCTGGAATAAATCCTACTTGGATGTGGTGAATTATCTTATGGATACATTGTTGGATTCTGTTAGCTAAAATTTTATTGAGGATTTTTGCGTCAGTGCTCATTAGAGAGATTGGCCTGTAGTTTTCTTTTTCTGTGTTGTCCTTGTTCGATTTTGGTATTAGTGTAATGTTGGCTTCATAGAACGTGTTTGGTTTTATCCCTTCTCAACTTTTTGAAATAGTTTATGAAGGATAGGCACTAGTTCGTTTCTGAATGTTTGGTGGAATTCATTTGTAAATCCATCTGGTCCTGGGATTTTGTTTTTGGGGAGGGTTTTGATTACCATTTCAATTTCACTGCTTGTAATTGGTCTGTTTAGGTGTTCTTGTTCTTCTTTATTGAGCTTTGGGTGATTGTAAGTTTTAGGAATTTGTCCATCTCTTCTAGATTGTTGAATTTGTTTGCATGTAACTGTTTCTACTAGTTTCTGATTATTCTTTTGATTTTTGCTGTGTTGGTTGTGATTTCTCCTCTGTCATTTGTGATCCTATTTATTTGTGCTTTCTCCTGGAAAACCTGTATTCTTTTTTTTTTTTTCTTTTTTTACAAAACTAAATGGCTTATCATGTCCACAGATATAATAAAATCATAGCCACAAGTAATAAACTTTCCAGCAGCAACTTTTAGGAATGCAAATCTAATTGTGTTTACCTCACCCTGCTTAAAGTCCTCCAGTGAGTTCGACTGCACTTTCAATAAATCCAGACACTTTAAATTACCCTATAAAGGCTCTAAACCTCTTGGTGCTCTCTCTGGTCTCTCTACATTCCCTTACTACCTCTCTGCTCACTCATTGTACTAGATACGCTTGCCTTTTTTTGTTCCTGAATATGCCTACTGTCATATCTGTCATGTTATTGTTTTATTTCTTTCCTGGCACCTGTAACTCTCCAAAGTTAAAACCTGTATTCTTATAAGAACAGAAGAACTCTCACCTTTTGTACATAACAAAGGTGCACAGGAAGGCATGATCTTTAAGCTGAGAAGAAACCAACCCTGATTCACCTTGGTGTGGCCTCTAGCCTCTAGAACTGTGAGAAAACAGATTTCTGCTGTTTATTTTGTTATGTCAGCCTGAGCTGAGTAATACAGACTTGAATCAGGCAGATGTGGTGTGTTTCTTCCAGTAGCCATTTGTCATAAAAGGTCAGTATCACTGCCTCTAGGATATTCAGTGTTGCAGATCATCTCCCTGAATGAAGACAGGAGTCTGATATAAGATTCATCCCATAATTCAAGTGAGCATTCAGGTATATAAAAGAAATGTACTCTTTAAGAGGGCTTTTTAATTTCTTCTACAATTCTGCTGCTCCGGTGCAAACTGCCAGGATGTGATGGCCTAAGGGAAGTTGAAGTTGCTAGAGAAAAGAGCAAAAGAGTAATTGTTGGGTATCCAAGAATGTGTCTATATGTATCCAGATTCATAGGGTTTTAAAGGCTCATGAATCAAGCCTGTGGCATCTTGATTTTGATTTAATATTATCCACTGGGGAGCAAATTTTGTTTGAACTTTGTTTAAACCTTCCTGAGCAAATGATCCTTCAGATGTGCACCGTGAACCTCCATGAATGGCAACAAGGGACACTTGGGGATGGATGTTTCACATAATTTACTGCAAGCATCCACTGGTCACACATCACTGCACGCCGCACGGCAGCATAGTACCCGAGAGGTGCTGCTGGCAATCTGGCCTTCTGTTTTCTGCTCAGTTGCTGCTCCATAGTGATTTTGGGAATTAAGATAGAAAATCAGAGAATTACAATGACAAAAGAAAGCAAGGACATGGGGCTTCCCTTAAGCTGCCTCCCAAACTGTGAACCCTCAAGCCAAAAATTAGTGGGAAGTATTCAAGCTGAGTCTTATTTTCAGGGCTGCTCTAAAATTTTAAATTCTACTCTATATTCCCTTACATGACTTATTTCATCTACCTGCTCTCTTTGTATATGCGAGTTTGTGATGGGCGCTCCTCCATGATGGAGCTTTCTTCCGGAGAACAATACTTCTTTAGATTTGCATGACATAAATTTCAGAGTGCTCTCTCATCTTCTACATAACTTGATTTATGCGTTGGCTGCATCAGGTTTCAAGTTAATGCAGGACGGGAATTGTCTTATTAATTCACCTCTTAGCACTACCCACCCCAGCACTCTCCATATTTACTCAGCAATGACTCATTCAATAATTTGTTAGATTTTAGAGAAATAAAAATTGTGGGCATCGTTCAGATAAAAGAGTAAACCTCTTTGATAGACATGTTTTTATAAACATCTAAACTTCAAGGAACTCAGATAATTAAAAAAAAAAAGCACGTGGTTTTATACTGGTCTTTTTAGCTCTCAATTTTGTCATTTGAATTTTGCCTTGATTTTTGACTTTGATTGAATTTCATCTTTCTTAAAATGATTGAAACCTATGGGTGACACTTGGGTAACACAAGGTGTTTTATCTCCTGTAAATTAGAAATTCTCAGAAAATTGAACTTTTTGTGTGAAACATAATTGGGAAGCTTTAGCAATAACAACAATTAGTGTTAGATGCTTTATATGGTTCACTGAATTATACTAAATAGTGATGATGCTATCAATCTCTTTGTGTTAATCCATATTAGTATAGTGCTTGGGGTTAAAATTTAGCCTAAATTGAAATCTGTTTCATTAAGTAGACTTGTAGATATTAATATTACATACAGAGGACACCATTGTCATGACCTAGCCTATCCCTAAAAGTGCAAAGTAATTTTTTCTGTAACTTTGCATATTATCTGCAAGAGGAGAAGTGCAGGAAAAAATAGGATAATCTATTATGAGTGAGCTTAATATTGTCTGTTAAAACTGGAGCGATATTCTAAAGCTTGTGTCTGACTCTGAAATGATGAAATAAAACAACCATGTTGGTTTATTCTATCAACCATTAAATATATCTTGTTGCCTAGAATTTGGTTTAACGCTAGGAAACAAAACCCAGCAGCATGAGTTAATTGAATCCTATAAATCAATTAAAAATGTGATTAATATCATTAGTAGCAACATGTCTATGATGTTATAACAATTTATGAGCACTTCTGCTATCTATATTTCTTGTCTCCATTAACAATAAGTACAAGTTCATATAACAATATTTGAGGAATGAAAGGGAAAAAAGTGAGTCATTGCTTTTATTGTCACTTGACCTTTCCGCTCAATTACACTTCAAGTTCAGTGATACCAAGAAAGAAGCTAAAAATCACTTAGTTTGAGTAGGAGACAATCTAAAATGTGTATAGAGTTTTAAACAATTCCAAGGGAGAGAAGGGTAGGAGTTCTTCTTCCACACAATGGCCACCAGATGGCAGTGCCCCTCAAGGAATGTTCAGGGAGGCTGGTTCCTCTGGACCAGAACTGCCAGACCCTATTGTGAACAGCATCTGCTCTAAGCTGGAGATAGGGATGAAGCTCTGAAAGTGTCCAAATATTTCAAATTGTACAGAAAAGCTTTGGAAATACCTTGCAAGCAAATGCCTGGTTGCCTGGGTGTCTCTGAATGGAACAGTTACTAGATTGCAGATCTCTCAAAGGCAAGGCTGTCCCCAAAGAAAGCAGGCACAGCCTGGCACTTGGCATGACTCTATTCTTTCCTCAGATGATCCCATTGTCTCTGGTGGTTTCAGTCTCACCTACACCTCTAATGATGATCCCTGCTGCCTGTGTAAACACCTCCATTTTAGAATATTTTCACAGACATCATTAATTCTACTAGTTCCCAATTTAACTTTAATGCTTGCTTCGCCCCCTGCCGCCACCCCCCACCCCCAATCCTTTGGTAGCATTGGCCAGTTTACCATCCATCAAATCCCTAAAACTAGAAATCTGGGCGTTATGTCTTCCTTACTCTTTCTATGTGTTCCGTCTTAGGGCCTAATGATGCACAGTATTATTAAGTATTAGTCCCACGACCCAAGCCCATGAGCTCCCATGGACTTCTGCAATAATTCTTATTAATCCATTTTTGCTCCATTCCGATCCATTATCTACAATCAGAGTGACCATTAAAATGCAAATCAGTTGGTGACACCTTGGGCCCGACTCTGATCTCTGCTCAATCTCTATGAGCCAGCCATGAGGATTCTCTTTCAATTCTTGCTTTCTTCTTTCTACTTTAAAGCTTTGGACTATGGTGTTACCAATGCTTGGAAGCTATTCCTTTCATCTAACTGTGTCTTATCTTTCAAATCTCAGCTCAAACATCACTTGCTCAGGAGACCTCCTGTAACCCAGGAGACTAGGTCAGGCCTTCCTATTAGATCACTTGTTACTTTCCATTTGTTATACTTACCACACCTATAACCAGCAATCATTGTTTCCTGCTAGACTCTTGGTACCGTGAGGAAAGAAACCTTAACTGTCTTGCCTTTTACAGTATCTCTGTGCCTAGCACAATACCTGGGATATAGTTGTCATTCAGTACATGTTTGTAGAATGAATGGCCTCATGAATGGAAATATTTGAGACTTGAATGAATGAATTAGCAGACTATTTAAATCTGTTTAATAGTGGCTTTTTTTGAAGAGCGTGTTGTGGTGTAGGGATGGAGTGGGCATGCTTTAAGACTTTAAAGAGAGGATGTGGGCATTCTTATATTTTTCCTGGAGTGTGCCCTGCTCCCATGGTCTTCCTGAGGAGGTTGGTGAGGTCTCAGTAGCTCCTAATTTTGGGGAGTGGGAGGAGTGGGGAGGTAAGGAAGAAACTCTTGAGAGTATAAATGTATTGTTGGCTCAGAATTTTGTCTTACTAGGCTTAAGTCAGTTGAGTTGCATTAAAAATAGTAATAATAATAATAATAATAATAATATGACAAAGAGGCCTTTTGCTTCTCTTCCTATAGGAATTTAGAGGAAAAAATAGTATATTTACAAAGTCTAGAGCAGTACTTTCTGTGATGTTGGAAATATTTTATGCCTCTATTCCTATGGTACCCACTCTTCATATGTGACTTTTAAGCATTTGAAATATAGCAAATGCAAACTGGGAACTGGATCTTGAAATTTTGTTTAATTTTAACCAATTTATATTTAAATTTCAGCTAATTTATATTTTAATTTATATAGCCATATACAGCTAATGACTACTGCATTAGATTGTTTTAGACAGGTCTAGAGGATATAAATTTTGTTGAGGTGAAGATGACTGAGTGAATAGAATGTTTTGTACTGGAGTGCCTTGCATTACAAAGAATCTGATTTTGAAATGCTTTTATTTATACTGATGCTCCCTTTCCAACAAGCATGTAAAATCAAATCTTTCTGGAGAAGAAGTAAGATGTGGATGTTTTCTCAATAGGAAAATGGAAAGGGTTGTTTTATAAGCCTGGCTTCCTCTCATTCTTAGAGTATGCTATCATTTTCTAATTCAATGTAGTAGCTTTCATTTCCCATCAGATAAAAAGAGATGCCTCAAACCTATTCCAAAAATCACTTTCAGAAAGCATTGGTTGAGATATCTTCCTGACTCCTGGGATATTAAACAGTAAGTTTTTAAAACAAAACAGCAGTTATGCTACTTCTAGAATCCCAGTGAGTCTTGTTAGTGTTGACATCAAATCACTTGATGGTTGTGTGACATGTTTCATGACATCAAAGCACTTTACCAAATTGAATTCATGATTCTCAGACTTGTTCTAGTTCACTCATTTGGTTAGAACAATATTTGCTACTTAATCTTTTTCATGTAGAGAGTACATGAAAAGTACAAAAACTTTTCCTCTGTGTGCATAGTACACACAGGAACTTCCAGCCTATGTTTGTGTGGGTAAGAGGCCAGGGTTGTGCATGGGTAGAGGATACTGGCCCAGTGGCTATGAGTGATCTATGCTCACCTTTGATGAGAACTGAGAAAATCACATATCTGTAAATTGTGCATCACTGCAGTAGCTAAGTTGAGTTGGTGCTCAGGAGGCTTAGGATCATGCTTCCTAAAATTTAGTGAACATGTAAGTAGCCTGGCCATTTCATTAAAAATGCAAATTCTGAATCAATAGGGTACAACTGGGCCTCGGATCTTGCATTTCTAACAAGGCGCTAAGTGATGCTCATGATGCTTGTCCACCAAATTCACTTTGAGTCACAAGGTATTAGGGCATAGATATGGTTTACAATTTGGTCAGTTTTGCATTGAAAAGTCTTCTTCCAGGATTATGCTATTTTAAATAAGTAAGTAGGAGAAAGACAAATACCAAATGATTCCACTCATATGTGGAATATAGAGAAACAAAACAAAGTAACAGACAAAACTAAATCAGAACAAACCCTATAAATCTAACTGCAGAATTGAGGCTAGCAGAGGGGGAGTAGAATGGTGGGGGCATAGTGGATGATGTTGGAGGGCTGTGGGTGCTTGGGTGGTGGGTGAGGAGTGTTAATATATATCTGAAGAGGTGTGAACTTTTACCTCTGACTCATGCACTTTATTGTAAATCAAAGTTGCTGCAAAAAAAAAAACCTATATATAATATGAAAAAGGATAAACAAAAAAAGAAAAATTTCCCCTCATCACTATAGAACTTATACTTAAATTCTGCCAACTTTGATACTGTACTAACTGTTCAGGTAAGAGTAGATGAAATCACTAATTCATACTCTTTCTTGGGGCTGACTGAGCAGGTCAGCACACAGTGATGGGCAGTTGGCAGTCATGTGGTTACATTATAAGTGGAAAACAACACAGGTAATGTGCTGCTCAGCAGGCATACATAGGGTTCCTTAGCTCATGTCAAATGACTCATCTGATGTTTAGGTTGGAGGAACTGTAGGAATGAATCGAGAGCAGGAATTGGGAGACTGTTTTGAATCTAACTCTCCCCTGACTAAGTTACTGTAGGCATTAGATTCTTTTGGAGTCAACTTTTATCTTTCAAACATAAGCCATGCTGAGTCTGGAGGGTCAGAATCCCTTTTACTTTTCTTTTTAGCACACATCTTCACAGGGTCTTGAGTGTGTGTTATAGACTTCTGGCTACTTAATAAACAGTAAGGTGAGTTGCATTATCAGTCAGAGGAGTGAATACTTTTAGGAAAAAAGAATCACATTAAAAATAATAATAATAACCAGGAAAAAGGCTAATCAATACAAAGTAAAAATCAAAATCAACAAGCAACTATAAACCAGAGACACACTATGGGGAGGGAGTGGGGGAGGGAGGGAGGGTCGGAGAAAGGAAGGACTAGAGTCAAAATAAGGGGGGGGGTGCAATTGTATGGGGAATATAAACAAAATGAAAATTCATACATTGTGCAAAGATGAAAAAAGATGTAAGAATTATATAAAATAAAATATTTAAATAAAAAATAATAATAGTAGTAATAGGCTTGTGCATTAGCATTTGTAGATATGCTTACTTAAATGCCAATCTGTTGATGCCATGAGGATAAGGACACTCGACTTAGTGCTAAGAATAGGGTGGATATTTAACAAATTCTTAATAATAAAGATAATGGTGTTGAAAACATTCTGTGATTGTAACCCAGAGTTACTAGGTGCTCAATAAATGTAGTTAAGGGAATGAATGAGTCAGATCAATGATGACTATTAACACTGCCAAGTCTCTTCTCTTCGAAGGAAGCTGTATCAGAAGAAAAGTTGCTTCATCTCCACTGTGATCTCACAAAATTCTTACAGCAAAACATCCATCTTCTAGGTTTTCTTTTCTCCTTGTCTGCTTGCAATATTTGTGAATTTTCCAATATGCTTCCCTGAGTTTCCTGCCCTGGTGAGAAAGGCCTCAGTTTTTGTAACTGCACTTGTGACAAATGAGACTTAGTTATTCAGAATTGTCAAACTTTTCTTCAGTTCTCAGTAGGATCTTATAACATTATTTTAGACCATAACTTTCCAGTTACTAATTATCTCATTATTGCTTATGCAATAAAAGAAAGAGGCCATGCATTTGCAAAGGTACATGTGAACATTTGCGTCAACACACACTTGTAGACATTTAAACAAAGAAAAGTGGGGCCTCCCTGGTGGCCAGTGGGTTGAGCATAGCGCTGTGAAGTTGTCTGCAGCCTCTGCAGCATGGGTTCAATTCCCGGCCAGCCAGGGAGATTCCCACATGGCGCGGCAGACCTCTCCTGGTGCGCCCGCTGCTCTCCTCAGCAGTGCTTTCCGTCTGTCTGCCTGTTCTGCTCCCCACTCTGTCTTTGGTGAATCTTCTCACCCTCCTGAGCCTCTGGCCTGTACCCCAGCTGTTGTATAAATAAATTTTAAAAAATCTTTTAAAAAAAGTGCAAAAGATGTTGTTAAGGGAGGCCTAACTATGAACTGTCCAGAGTCTCCTTCATCTCAGAATTAAAAGTAAATTTTTAGATAAGCCCTACAAAAATTTCATTCTTTTGTTTTTTCTCTTCCCATCATCCTCCTCTTAAAGGAAGAAAGGTGATTATTTTGGTAATTTATGTATAATTGATTTGAAAAGATTTGTTTAGCAGTTGAAGTAATGCTGTATCTCTTATGTTTTTCTGCATTGGGAAAACCTTGTTAGAGTTGACATTAGGATGCTCTTGATTAAAGGTAGCCACTAGATTCTAGTCAATAACTTATTCTCTGACAAATTTCTCAGATAATACAAACCAATTAATCCAAGACTGATTAGCTTTTGACAGAGGTTTTCTTTTAAAGATAACACAGCTTAAATTTATGTAGCTCCTTCCCTTAAGGATTTCAGACTGCTCATTCTTTACTTACTAAATTATTTAATTGCATTAGTTTCTTAAAACCTTCTCCTCCAGCTGCCTTTCCTAGCTCAGTTTATAGCAGAGTCCCAACTAGGACTACTACATCAGAACTTCTGGGTTGGGCCATGTGCATTTCGGAGTTACAGACAGCGAGAAACACTGCTTTGTATCACGCTTCTGCTAGGCTCCTAAGCAGAAACCTGGAAGGAATTCTTTCTAATTCCTTTCCTTTCTTCCTACGTTCAATTGATTTGCTCATACCTCAAGCATAACTCTCAAACATCCATGTTTCCTCTCCATTTCCACATCCTCTGCCTTACGTCAAGTCTTCCTCATTTTGCTCCTGGTCCATGTTAGAGGCCTTCAATCACATATTTCTGCTTCATTCCTCGCCCCTCCAAATCCACTCCCCATACTGTGAACATATGTGGTTGGACCCTTTATGGCAAGTCCCTTATGTGAAATGTAAACCTGAGGCCTGCTCAGAAAATGCATTTTGGGGGGGTGGTGACAGTGAGCCCGTCCTCCATGCCCTCTCCATAATCTTGCCTGTCTCATTTTGATGTCGCCTCATTTCTTCCCTTTGCTTGTATTCCAGGTTCTAATTACTTGGGGCCACTTCAGTTTTCTCAAATGCAACCTGTTCCTTTATGTGGTATGCATTTTCACATTTTCCCTTCTGCTTCACACTCTTTGTCTTCTTGACTTTATCCTAATGGCTGCTCAAGATCCATTTCACAGGTCACCTTCTTTCTGGAACTTGATATCACTCCCTTCCTGACCATTTTTCTCAGCATAATTAATTCCTTCTTCTCTGTAATCCCAACAGACTATGTATACAGCTCTATTATAGCACTTATCATAGAATGAAATTTATGAATACATGTTCCCTTCCAGGGTTCAAAATCTCTGAGGGTAAGAGTCAATTTTATTCATCGTTGTATCTCCTGTTCTTGGCACTTGGTAAAATGTTCATATTGTGTGTTGAATTGAATGTATCAAATCTTGTTATTTCCTTTAGTATGTGAGGTAGACGCTAACACCCCTGTATTACAGAAAAAGGGAAAGTTCTTGTCCCAGACTCACAGGCAGTGGCTTAGGAGGAGTGGGTTTGTAGGCTGTGCTGAAAAATTGATCTTGGGCTGAGGCACATGGCAGCCCTATTTTCTACTGTGAGATGATCCGTGTCTCTTACACTATTTACCAGGACTTCTCCAGAGCAAGGCCCCTATCTCTTTGACCTTTATGTCTCCAGGCCCTAGTAGTATTAGTTTTCCATTGGTACTGTAACAAATTTAGTGTCTTAAAGCAACTGGAATCATTAACTCACAATTTTGAAGATCAGAAATCTGAAATGGGACTAGTTAAGCTAAAATCAAGGCATTGGCAGGGCTGAATTCCATTTTGGAAATCCTAGGGAAGAATCAATGATCTTGTCTTTTCTAGTGTCTTGAGGCTGCTTACACCTTTAACTACAGACAAGGGGATTGAGGTCATACCACCCTTGCCCTGGGGTGAGGCACCAGGTGTGGATTTGCAGCAGAGCTAAGAGCACTTGTATGTGAATTGAGTGTACAGATAGGTTTCCGCATAGGTTTCCTGTCTGGCAGCATGGAGAATATGAGTGTGGTGCACAGATGAACAACTACTGGGTTGCTTGATACTGGTTCAGAAAGGGGCTGGGATGAGGTCCTGATTTAAATTCCTTCCAGAGCCAAGCACGGAATCGCAGGAGGTGAGAGCTGGAAGACATTGAAATTTATCTTCTTCAGCCCCATAGGCTATACCTGATTGGACTAAGGCTTAGAAGGATGATCCACCCAAGAATATATGGCTAGGCAGGTTAGCAGGTGGGAGATCCTGAGTGTCATATTTATTATTCTTTTTGTTCATTTGTTTTGCTTATTTTCTATTTTTGCTACTTTTATATTTTTAATCCACCCCATTCAGTTATTGACACATCTCGTGAGTATGCATGCCTGCAAATGCCTTTGCTCTTGTGGCACTGCTGAAAGCCGAAGTCCAAATCTGCAAAAATGTTTTGAATGCTTATTATGGAGGCAGTGTAGTAAAGTGCAAAGATCAATGGATTTGGAGTTAGAAGACTAGGGCTTGTCTTCAGGTTTTCACTTATTGGAGAATTAGCTTTCTTGAATCTTGGTGAACTCATCCATAAAATGCAGATAGAAGGTTAAAGGTGAGGACAGTAGAGGAATGACTCTGATGCTTCTTAGGGTGAGGCTGGGCTAGTTGGGTCTAGTGATTATTATGTTACTGGGAGTTTGGCTACCTTGAGAGCTGCCTGTAAAAGTGCTTTATATATTCTAATGTATTGCACGTTATTACACCCACATATTGTGTACTATGGCGAATGCAGGAGAAATAGTGCCTGAAATATAGTCCTTGCCTTCTGTTCAGTTAAAGTTATAACTGCAGGGTATCCCGGGGCAGCATATGCAAGGATGGATACTTAGAAGTCAATGGCAAGGATACATACTTAGAAGTGAAAGAAGTGATGTGACTATGAAATGGGGCACTCGGGAAAGACTGTGTAGTTCTTACTTGAGCTGGGTCATAACAGACAAGAAGAAGGGTCCATCTTAGGCAGATGAAACAACTGAGTGAAGGCTTGAAAGTGCTCAAGGAATATACAAAAGTGGAAATACACAAAAATATTTATGGAGTTGAATTAAATCACTTTGGATATTTAGCTACAAGTCTCACATTTCATTACACAGACAATATGGAGACACAAATGACTTTCAAGCAGGCTTAACTTTTGCAAAGTGGGGGCTTAAGGATGGATCTCGGATGGATGTAGGTTGGTTTAGAGTGGAGAATGCAGGCAGAGAGAACTGCTTATTCTCTTCTGCTCCTTAACACTTTAGGGACATTCGTGTTGTTGCTATTTTGTAATGGCATTCAAAAAAGGGAGGACATTATACCAGGTTCTAGGGTAAGTGGTTTCTAGAATGCCCCCACCTCCCATCTCTGTGAAGCCTGTAAATTCTACTTCTTCCTAACCTGCACAAAACCACAAGGCTGATTGTCTTGGTCTTGATCCAAATGACTTTAATGACTTGCAATTACATTACTGAACAACTGACAACAGAAGGTCATTTTTTTTTTTTCAAGAAGGTACATGGAAAGGACTCTGGAAACCTTATAAAAGAAAGAAAAAAGAGACCAATGTGTCCAATCTCAACAGAGGTCAATGTGTCCAATCTCAGCAGAGAAGTATTTTTTCCTTCCTTTGCATGTTTATTGTGTTTTAGATATGCTCATTTAACAGCCTGAGCAATGAATGGCTATTTTACCACTTGTAGTGGAAAAATTTCCAATCTATTTCCTTCACCACCATTGACATTTTTAGGCTTTTCGACTAGAATATTTACATAATAAAAAACTTGGTAAAATTCCTGGTGCCCATTATGTAAAAAGGATTATTTGAGTGAATATGAAAGTAATGTTTTTATATTAGATGCTACCAGCTTAAAAGGTACAATCAGTGAGAATACATTATTTATATTCTGAACTTTCTTCTTTCAAAAACAGACTAGTCACCAATTCAATATCAAATTGGGAGAAAAAGCATGTGTGCTTCCAATCCTTAAAGTGACAAGTGAATATAAACATAATAGACAAAGAGGACAATAATTGAGTGGGATTTTATTTTTATTCAAATAAAAAAAAAAGAGAGTGCTTCATTCCGTGTATAATTAAAGAGCATTTTAACTTGGAGAACATTGCTCTGTGATTCATACAGTATCTTCCTTCTTAAAAATCATCAGGGCTTTAGATTTAAGTAATGATACCTTCATGGAGACAGGAAACTTTAAAATCAGAAAGATTCTTGAAATGAATTCCAAATTCATATAGATTTCTCTTCTATATTACTTTAATTTTTTATTGATTTGAATTTTCTTCCTAGTCTTTTCTTGTTTATCAATTGATAAGCATCTGTGTGCTAGTTAGTGTCTAAAAAGTGAGATCGAAGTTACCAGTTCCTTTAAAGATCTTGTTTGGAAATAGTTGTTAAGTAATAATGAATAACTTATAATTTCAAAGTGCTTTGCATGTTCTTAATAGCAAAAATTAATTCATGCTCTTCTGTCCCTGATAAAATTCTTCATGAACTGGAAAATACTTCTAAATGTTTAGAAATGAAGCCTGTGAGAGGAGAGGTTATTATTTTTAGTAATTGTTTTCTGAGACTCATATGATCTTTGCAAGTCACTAAACTTTTTTTAAAAAGATTTATGTATACAAGAACTGGGGTACAGGCCAGAGGTGCGGGGGGTGAGAGGACTCACCAGAGACAGAGCGGGGAACAGAACAGGCAGACTGACTGAAATACACTATGGAGGGGAGCAATGGGCGAGAAGGAGAGGTCTGCCATGCCATGTGGGTAGCTCCCTGGCCAGCAGGGGGATTGAACTCAAGCCGCAGAGGCTGCGGACAGCTTCATAACACTGCGCTCAACCGCTTGCGCCCCTGGGGAGGCCCTAAACTTCTTTCACCGTGTTGTCCATCCACCTGGATTTCTCATGAAAATATAGATAGGTATCAGCTCCTAATACTGGTGTGCCCATCTCCTCAAATCCCAAATCCTTGCCTCAGTCCCATTCCTTTACCAATGAGATGTAGAAAAGGGCAAATGAAAAGATTGTGCTACTGCACTATTTGTGCCATGATTTTGCACCTCAGAGTGGCACCTCATATTGTACCCATCTTAGACCTAAGAAGGGAGCTGTAGTGTCATGTCTCTCCTTGCTTGCACAGTATGTTTACCTTGAGTTTGAGGTGGCCACTAATAGCACTGCAGGCTGTCCATTGCGATTCATGGTATTTGTACTCTATGGACAACTCCTCTGTGGCCATCTGTGTACTTAGCTCTGGCATCAGGCAGCAGGGTATGGTGGTGACAGCTGGGCAGTGAAGATTATAAACACTCCAGACTGGATGAAAGGGAAAACATACAGCTTGGGCACATTTTCCACTCTGAGCCTCATATTACAAAGTTGGGAAGAGCTGAAAAGGAACTACAGATCAAAATATTTTTTAAATTATCAACTGCTAGGGGAGAGAACATTGTCTGATTTCAATGGTAGTCTTCTGATTTTCTTATCAGTCTTTATTAGAGTGTAATCAAGCAGAAATAAGTAGTTATTTGATGCATGTAGACCCCCTACTGCTCCCCCCCCCACTACACTTCCTTAGCAACTATGGAAGATGACTTTGATAACCCCATGTAGGTAATTCCTGGGAAATCCACAGAAAAGCTTAGAGCAATATTGAGCAATGGAGAGGATTACAAAAATGTACCAGGACTATAGTTTATCATAATCTGGGAAGTATCTCCTTGTATTCTAGGGAGAAATGGTCAAATATTCACTGCCAAAATGAAAACTTAGCCATTGGGAATCCCAGGTTGTAAAGGTTTTTTTGAGCTTCATAGTTCTTTTGTTTCACGTCTTAGCAAAAAAGAAAAAAAATTAATATGCCATAAGCATTTTCTGAGGAGCAAAGGGAGTCATGAATAGAATTCTAAAAGAATTATTTTTGTGGGAATTTTTAGAGATATTCTGAGAGAGTCAAGTGGCTTGGTAAGACTTGATTATTGTAAGGTTACTTGGGGGTCAGAGACGAAAACGAGAAAGGAAAATTCCATAATGTAAATTCAGGGGACCAAATGGACTGAGAATAAGCTAGAAGGACTGCTGTTTCTTCAAGCTAGAAATTAACTTGTTTTCATATAACATGTTAGATTACATCTGTGGAGCAAGAACCTTAAATAAAATATTTTAAACCTCAAAATAAAACAAAACTCAAAGCATACTACAAGAAAACATTTTCTGAGATGGTATAGGAAGATGTATATTTAAAAGGTTTTAATGAAGTATTAAATTCAGATTTTTCAACTCTTCTGTAGCATCTGGATGCTGAGAACCTATTGAAAAATATTCTTTGTAACCTATGCCGGTGAATCTCTGCTATCTCGGGTGTCATGTGTCTCATACAAATAAGGCAGTGCAAGTAGCTGGAATGTTACAGCTGGCTACTGCTTGCCTTGAAAATGGTGTTGGGAAGGAGGGCATGTAGATTTATGAAGTTGTTTGTAATGATTTAAACATTAGCAAGAAAGATATGACATTTGTCCCCATCAACTGGTCACAGAAGATGCTCCTTTAGCATCTCCTGTCACCTTGTACCAAAACTTTTTTTCCTGACTGAAGCCAGTTTGTTAATTTCTACATCAGGCAAGAAGAGAAATAGGGTTAAGGTTGTAAGTTCCCTAAAATTTTCTCAAGTATTTGCTTTTATATTGAGGCTTCCTTTATCTATAGGCAGCCATACAGGTAGAAAATAAGCAAAGTAAAAAATAACTGATCTTACAAGGTTTTAGCAGGTACCCTTTCTTCCCAACCATCCAAACTCCAGCTGTCTTTCAAGAGACTCTTAATCAACATTTTCTAGGCTTTTCCAAGGCCACTCAAGAACCTGAATTTTTTTCTCTTTGAATTCTTTTCATATTATTAAACTACCTTACATAATTATTAGGACTAATTTGAATTATGTCCTTCCTAATGTCTTGTTGGTTCATATGAAGTAGCCATAACTACAAGCCCTGTGAAGGCAAGGGCGTCTCATACGTCTCTTCTGCATCTGCACGTTGTGGATATAATAACTAGACTTGGATGGTGTTAAGGAAAGATGATGAAAACATCCTTGAAGATAAGGACTTATATATTCTCATTGCATCTGACAAGTAATGGAGGCATTTAATATATATTGAATAATATAGTACCATGAAAATGAAGGAAACAGATTCAAATAGAATCCCTGTCTTTTCTGTCTTATTTCTGAACTGTGTTTCCTCTTGCTGTATGTAATAAGAACATTATTGGGCTAGAAATGATTCCTTCATTTAAAAGCAACTATTCTGAATCACAGAAAACAAAGTTAAGTAAATTTTGAGAAGGGAATGAGCAATACTAACAGGCTCAACCTCCTTTTGTTAGGGGATTAAAGCATTAATCATCCTATTATCTGCTATTTTGAGCTTTGCCAAAGTTGCTGGAGGTCGATGGGCATTAGTTCCAATTAAAGAATGTTAGAACTTTCCCTCTTATATCACCCACTGTTTTGAATTGAAAGAAGATGAATGATGATAACATGGTCTTGATAGTCTAATTGCAGTTTCTTTCCATTTTTGCTAAGAATTTGTAGAAAAGGTCACTTTGGATTTAAAAAATCAAGAGCGTCATTGTCAGAAAGTATCACTAATGCATATAATTACTATTTTAGCTTATCAAGGAGGTCTAAAGACAGACATTTTATTTTAATACTTGCTATTCAATTGCATTAGTGACATTTGCTAATAACCCTAGGAAGTTACCAACTGTGGTGGTGAGTTTCAAGTTATAAAGTTTAGCTTTTTGACATGGGCTACTGGTGCTGTGTATAATGTACATAAAGAGAGCAAGAATCAATAAACATGTCAATTTAAAAATGTTAAAAACCCGAAATAGTCCTCAATAAGTCTGTTAGGAAAGACAAATGTAGTGCACAGTGCACTAACTTCTTGACAGACTGAATGAGGCATTGCCACAATTCACATTTTAAAGGCTGGAATCCTGGCAGATTAAGGTTGGCACGTAAACTAATTTTACAAAATAGTAAACCCAGGTAGGTTAATTGCTGAAGGTTCAATATATTATCATTCAGTGCAGTGCTTCCTTGCCTGGTACAATGATTAAAAAATAAAAATTTCAGAGTTCATTTAGCCTTTAGAGAACTATCTTGTATGATTAAGAAAATACTGGTTAGTTAATTATTCAGCTTTTTATATTTTTCAGTTATTCATCAAACGTCCTTCTTGGACAGTGAGATGAAAGCTCAGTGTCTCATTAACAGATGTTAGATTTACTTGTGTGTATTGTTAGAATACTTAGTGGCAAGTTAATTTTATTATTTGGAAAAGAAGAAAGATGCTTCACTTTAGAGGTTTCTGTATATCCAATATGGGGCTTTGGCTTAAAGAAAGTGATGTCAAGCTTAATCTAGAGATGGATTTATTTATTGTGCAGAGTGGGATTTTATAAATACACACATAAAAGCTGCTTTATTTTCCTGATTATGAAAGTTAGTAAATGTTCAGCATGGAAAATTGGAGGTGAAAAGGAAAAATAAATTACTGCAAATACAATTATATGAACAAAAGTGTTAACATTTTTTCATAAGTTTTCATTTTTTCTATGCAGAGATTTTATAAACAATTGTCCATCTGTATGTCCAATTTTGGACATTTTTTTCAGCTTAATTTATAACCTGAATATGTTCCTGTGCTTTATTACACTATTAATGGATATGTGAGTTCTGTTTAATGGGTTTCCATAATTTACCTGGCCATTACCATATTGTTGAATATTTGAATAGTTTTAAATTTTTCACTATTTTAGTAGGGCTATAATGGAAATCTTTTGAACATGGCATTTTTGATATTTTGGATTTTTTTTCAAGGGTTAATTCTTTTTAGTCAAGGGTATGATAATATAATGGAACAATAATTTTGGATGAGATAACATGTTACAAGAAATAAACCTATTGGAGACATAAGACAAGATGCCAAATTCAGGGAGATTATTAAAATTTAGTTACATTCATCTTATAACATCATGAATATAAAAGTTTCATGATTTGACTGTTAGAGGGAATTTTGGGTCACCATTTTTCGTTTGCTGTTTGGGGAGTGCGTTGCTTCACCTCACTTTAGGTAATTTAATAATTCTATCGGTTTGAATGATTTGGTGGACTTATGTCTGAGAGAACTTAGAGATTTGTGACAATCTGATAAATGCTGTAATGAGCATAAAGGAGAAATTGCCAAAAGGGACTATTTGAACTCCTAAAGTTTGCCCAAGGACGTCTGAGAGTTTCACATGGGTCACATGTTAGCAGTTACATGCGAGAGAGCAAATGTAGCTTCATCCTTGATCTTATCCAGCAAGATAAGATACAGTTCCTGAGAAAAGATACAGTTCCTACTGTTGCAGGTCTTTAAAAACATAAAAACCTATGAAAGAGAAAGGAGAAAGAAGGGAACCAGATATGATGGTATAAGATGAAGAAATTTTAAATGTACCTGTGAAATATCTGAATGTATGTACCTAGAAGGTGCACAGGCAGAAGTTCAGAGAGGCGTGGCTACAGATGTGGACATTGGCGCAGTCAAGTGTAGAAGAATACTGGAGGCTTCAGTGAGTCTGCAGAGATACTGAGTGAGCTGAGAAGGTCAAAAGCAGAATCCTGGCTTATATCAGCCTGCGAGAGGATGAGAAACTAGCAAAAGAAACTGAGGGAAGAAAAAGATAAAGATTTGAGACGATACAGGACTAGGAATGTTATTGAAGCCAAGAAAATTCCAAATGGGAGTGGTTCGTCAATAAGGAAGCTAGGTAAGCTGGATTTTAAGGTTAAGTTGTTTTGACAAGTAATGGGACACCGGTGATTATATATGGTTAATTCTGATTATAATTAAAGGGACCAAGGACCTGACTGCAATGGGTTGAATAGTGAATGGCTGGAGAAAGGGATTCTTTGGATGAAGACCATCTTTCTGTTATCTTGATTGTGAAAGGAAGGGGAGCTATATTCTAGGGAGAGAAAGGCTTAAAGATCAAGAGAAGAGAATGTGTTAGTGGAATTCCAAAGCAAAATTTGAGAGAAGGATTAGTTCATGAACCAAGTTCCAGAGAAGACAAGGGTAGATTAGATCAAGAGACTCCTGGCCCTCTGGATTGGAAACTGTTAAATAGTAGAAGGTATGTAAAAGAAGGTTGCTTGAAGCAACCTTAAACAGAATAGCTTTCTTTAGCATTTATATGGAACAATTTCCAATATATATATTGTGAATGCAAAATGTGAGGTAGTGTGGTATTATGCAACTAGGCTTATGATTGGTAATGCAGATTGTGTACTAACATATGAATGATGTCCCTCTGGAATTGTGTATTTCAAGGTCTTTCCCTGATGTGAGATAGGACCTCACGTTGCCTTTACTCAGGGACACTTTGCAAGATTTTCTGTATTCCTTTGTGGATAATAGTGACAGAGTAATTGTTTGGTTATTTAACTTCTATGATTTATTCAAGGATGTTGCACCAATCTGACTCTTGAATCAGATTCTCATCTCTGCTTGATAGCTAGGTTTTTGAATTGCACATTAATAAAGTGCAATTATTCTGATGATAATTTGGGTCTGCATGTCACTTGCCACAGGAAGAGAATGCATCGGCATGCTAACATGGGTGTTTCTGCCTTATGGTTGGGCCTCTTGTACATGAATAAATGTTATTTTAGCGTGTAATAGCAGTCTTTGAGAACTTGCCTAATAAGGATCCACCTCAGAGTCAGACCTATTTCAGTACGCTGAAAAAACCACGTCTCTCCTTGTTCCTGAAAGTTAAAGACCAGTTCCTAGACTGTAATGCACTCATTAGCCCAATTTTACTTTGTGCAGGCTCATTGCAGGCAGTCAGTCCTGTGGCATCTTCTTTTCGATGTTATTAAAGAAAAAATTATTCTGAATATTTGTTGAAAATGGTAGGGAAGAGCTTATTCAAGGTGAGACTATCTCAATTGTAGGGACCACTGTAGTGGAGTTGAAGAGAGAGTTCGATTCAACCCCAAATACTGCATGGGCAAGTGAAAATTTATAGCTAAGAAGCAGGGTGGGGTCTGTGATGGAAAATTACTGGGGAAACATCAGGAGTATGGGCTAATTCTTGTAAATTGACTTAGCAGGGTCCTTGCTGCAGGAAGGCCAGGTTGATTGATATCACGTGGGGCATGGTAAGTGATGAGGAACCTGATCAGGTACTAAGGGTGGAGGTTAGGAGATTTTCATTAAAATGATAGCAGTATTCTTGTTTAAACTGGACAATGCAGAGAGAGACACATAAGACTGAAATTCAGGGCCAAGTTGAAAAACAGCTGAGTAGCCTGAGTAGAGTTCAGTCAAGGAGGGGAACATTTATCAATACCTCTTTGTTATATGGGCCATGTTATATGGGACAAGAATGGGACACTGAGCAGGTTTTCTATGATCCAGCAGACCCGGTAAAGGAGGAGTCAGAGTCCTCAGTGGTTTTGCAGGTTTTTATTGGGATTACCAGGTACACGGCAGGCAGGGGTGCTAGTGGGCCGGTAGGCTGGCAGGCCTCTCAGCCCCCAGCAGGTCTTCACTCTGGGCTCTCTGGTCTTCTCTTGGCTTTTGCTTCTCTTGCTTCTCTCTCGGCTTCTGCTGGCATCCCTGTGACGCCGCCCTTAAAAGCCCAGTCTTAGCCCAGGTGAATCTCATCTACCTATGCCCCCCCCCCCCTACTCCAGGTGCTTGCCATCAGGCATGCATTCAAGAGCGCAAGGATCCATCATCTATCCTGATGGCAGGAGGGCAGAAAAACCTGACATTTTTCCTTACCCTACAGGTCATTTTTCTTTTTCCTCCCCAATTATTTTTATCAAGGTAAAGTAGGTTTACATCTTTGTATCTGCTCTGGGGACTACAGATTTACAAATGTATACTTTCATACGCTGCTCATGACCAATGCCCCACAAACTGCCACCCTCCCACATTCCTACCCTGCTATCCCCTGTCCCCACCTCTGGTTGCCTCAATTCTGAAGTCAGATGTTAAGAGTTTATTATTTATTGGTTTTGACTGTCCCTTTGTTGTTTCTCTATATTACACATGTGAGACCATCCTGTATTTGTCTTTTTACTTATTTCACTTAGTATTATCCTATTTTCATCCATGCTATTGGACATCAAGGAGTTCATCTTTTTTTATAGCTGGGTAGTATTTGTGTGTGTGTATACACAGTTGTGTAGCCTCTTGTTGATATTAAAAAAATTCATGATAATTGTTGAAGATGGTAGGAAAGAGTTTATTCAAGGGTATACATACCTTGAATACATACTTTTTATATCTACTTCTCTATTCTTGGACACTTAGGCTGTTTCCATAACTTAAGTATTGTTGATAAGGATGCAAAGAACATAGAAGTACATATGTTCCTTTGGAAGAGTGTTTTTGTATTCTTTAGATATTCTTTAGATATCTAGGAGTGGAATTGCTGGGTCATATCATAGATCCATTTTTAATGTTTTGAGACCAGTCTACATTCCTACCAATAGTATATGAGGGTTCCTTTTTCTCTGCATCCTTGCCAATGTTTGTTATTTCTGAACTTTTTAAGGGCCATTCTTGAAAGGGTGAGGTGGTACCTCATTATAGTTTTGACTCGAATTTCCCTAATAAGTGTTGAACATTTCATCGTGCACCTATTTGCCACCTATATATCTTCTTTGGAGAAGTGTCTATTTAGCTTTTCTACCTATATGGGCCTTTTTCTACTCAAATGCAATGCTTTGAAGGTTTCAATTTTCTCCACAAAGAAAGAGGAAAAGTTGTCATTGTGGAGCGTAGGACAGTGTTGGGCTGTGAATGTGTGGAATGAGGAAACAAACTGAATTGGGACATGAAAAGAGGCTGTCCCAGTTGACTAATTGTCTCAGTTTCTAAATTCCATATCCTAGCAACCTCTTTACTTCTAGGCAAGCTGGGATCATTGATCACCCTAGATACCGCTGACATTGGAGACTCAAGATTTATCGGAAAATTCTATAATCTGTAATTTCTTCTAGAAGGTTTCAGCAACCAGAGCATAAAGCCAAGAAGATTGGCGTTTGTATCGATCTGATATTATGGGGAGATTGCTGTAAAACAGATGGGTTGGGAATATTAAGGCCAGGACAGGGGGTGATGCTGGGTCAGACACACATGTGTGTGACACCTTGAGTCTGCATCTCCTGAATCTAATTGCTTCTCTTGAATTGCAAAGGAAGGCCACACTACCTGGAGTAGCACACTGTCCTACTTAGGTACTCCTGTTTATTGGTTTATGTTCTGGTAAGAAAATTTAGGAATACAAAAGCAGGGTATCCTTAAGCAAGAAGAACACCAAGTACAAGCCCTCCTCAGATTAACCTTTAAGCTTCTGTAGAATCATGGGATGTTGGAACTTAAAGGGACTTAGGCATTATTCTAGTTCAACTGAACCCTTGGACATCTGGTAAAGTTAAAGTAGTATTTGTAATACAAATGAAAATGTAAAGTTTGTTGATGTTACCTCTATAATTGTGAGCATGATTGAAGCAATCACCAAATGAGCAATTCAAATCACTACAACACAAACTGTTAGCCAACATGTTGGAGGTGTCTTAATGATATTGCTCTAATGATTAACATTTTGATTCACTGCTAAAATAATATGAGATTAGAGGAGAGTTAGACTGATTCTACATAGTACATTGACTGAGATTCATACTAATAATATGGTTACTGATAAAAGAGTAATCATTATTTCAGAGAACAAAGTTATTGCTCAATATTAAACTAATCTTGTGATTAGCATGGCTAAAATAGCATTCTAAGTTGTTACTAAATTCAACTCAGAGGCAATTACTAAGTGTTTATAACGTGGACCAATACTTAGATGCTGTAGGACAGAAATAACAATACATTTGCCCTGCTTGAGTTAGTCAACTGTGGTAAACAGAATAAAGTTGCCCCTCCCCCCCCACACATGACTATGTCCTTATCCTGGGGACTGGTGACTAGGTTATGTTACTTGACAAGGGGAATTAAGGTTGTAGATGGAATAGATTGCTAGTAAATTGACATTAAAATCGGAAGATTATCCTGGATTATATGGCCAAACTCAATGTAATCACAAGACTCCTTAAAGGTAGAAAAGGGAAGCAAAAAGAGTCAATGTCAAAATTACACAATGTGAAAAAATCATTGCAGATATAAGGGGCCGCTATCTTTCAGTAAAGCTATAGAAGTCAAGGAAGTAGATTCCCCCTTACAGTATTCAAGAAAGGAACACAGTTCTTTGTTTTTAACTCAGTGACACCTGTTTTTAATTTCTGTCCTCTGGAATTGTGAAACAATAAATTTGTGTTATTTTAAGCCACTATGTTGGCAGCAATTTGTTACCACAGCAATAGAAACAAAACTGCAAATAACATAAAGATGTGCTGGGGTTTTATGCCGACAATATGGAAAGGTGACACTGGCAACAGAAGAGTGTCTACCCAATCCACAGATCCTGTTCTGCTCTAGCCAGTTTTTATTATAGGAAATAAAGGCTCAGAGTGCCAATTTTTTTCATTTTTCAAACTACAACAAAATATAGATTTCTATAAAATATAAATATCTATTTCTACATTATTGATAATTAATACAAATAATAAAACCAAAGTTGCATATATATACAAATAAACTTATAAGAGGATGTTCAGCACAGTATTGTTTATAAGAACAAAGACTTGGAAACAATTTTAATATCTGTCAAATATGGGTATGAATAAATAAATGTAAATATAAATGATAAGAAATCCTTTAGTAAAAACCAATGATCTATCTATTTTAAAAATGTTTAAAAAAGATGAAAACAGAGTGAGATATATAGCATGAGACCTCATTTATTTGTATATAAAAATACCCATAAAATAGCATATGTTGTCTGTGAGATATGTCAATAAATAGTGGAATGAGAGTTGGTTGCTGAAAGGGGACAAAACCCAGATGGAAAAGATAACAATAAAAGTGGGAGTGTGCTTGGAATGATGACAGCCATGTGTGACAAACTGAGGTGCCCTGCACAGTTGATCACTATGTCAGCCAGATCAATATTTTAGTTGCTCACTGTGTCATCTGGCGCAGAGAAGACTATGGGTCAGGTTAGACCCATGGGCTTCCACTGGTAATGTAAAGATAAGCAGGATGTAGTTCAACTCTTCATGAGGTTTTATGGAGAATTGGGGGAGAAAGATGTGTAAATGAGGCAGGATGAAAAATTTGGATATAACATTAACACATTTTTACATATTTATTCACTCATTCATTTATTCAACATTCACTCAAATATTTATTAAGCACCTGCTATGCTCCCAGCAATTTGTTCAGTTGCAGGGTGTCTCACAGTACAGCGTTTGATTCTAGGAATACACACAGCCTCCAAGAGTATTTCCAATTATAGTGGCACTGCTGTTAGCCTTTCTGAGTTTTGGATTCCTCCTTGGCAGAAAGGCATTATTTTTGTTCTAACTTCATGTGGGATTGTTGTCAGGAAATAAAGGCAAAGTTGTTGTGAAGTTTGAGGCATTTCTTAGCTGGGAGACCCTTTGCTGGGTTTCATTTTTTCGCTGGCATGGTTCACTTCTCTAACTTGCGCAGTCTGGTCCAGGTCCTCAGTACTGGTGCTCAGGTCACTGCCATAGACACTCAGATTCCCCACACCATTCCATTTCAACCTGGTTTATAATTTAAGCAAAACAGATATCTTAAGGTACCTCCTTTCTCAGTAAATCATAGTCTTATAAAGGAATGGATTTAGATGTCTTCCTTAATCTTGTGTACATTGCAGGAATCCCAGAGGATTCACCTGGGAAATATCTTCTTTGTATCTGTCTCCAATTGTTCCATTAATTTTTTCTAAATTTCCCATTGTGGTGTAGTCATAATTTCCCTTTGTTCTAGGTAATTTCTTTATCCATGTTTCACCAATATAAACTATCTTTTTCCCTCTAGTCAGTTACAAAGATTCATTTGTGGGAAAAACTTTCCTGGACTAGAAGTATTCATGCTGTGATGTTTTCTAGAAAAAAATTTATTCCTGATAATAGGCCTCAGAGTATCTGCCTAGTTCCCACTGATACACATCTGCTCCATAAACAGACATCTCTTTAGAATCAGTGAGATTTTGTAACAACTCATCAAAAGAAGTATGAAAATCAGGTTGGGGGCAAATTTTCATTTTGGAGCCAAATACCTCTATCAGAATTATGAAACAATCCATATGTTAGGATATTTATTAGCGCTTATTGACAATTTAAACTTCTGATGAAATGAAACCTCAACCTAAAAATTATGAGGAGATGGGTCTGTTTCATAGTTGGAGTTCTTGAGTATTTTTGTTGGTAAAGCAATGCATGATTATAGGAGAATGTTAGCTATAAACTGAAGCTGTTTCCTGGAGGGAATATATTTTGTAATATCTCCCATTCAGTGGAAGTTCTTTGCAAACCAAGAAATAGTTGAATTCCTTGTGTTTACTTTTATTGTTTGAAAATTGCTATTGCATTGCAAGTGTTATAGATGTTTGGGAAAGAAGAATGAGGCATTATTAGAAACATATCCCTGGGGCATAATTTAGCATTACTAGTAGGAGATGGAAGAAATGGCTTCATACTGAAAAAGCAATGTCTGAGAAATATTATCGGTAACATGCTACTAAAACTAAAGGCTAGACTGATTAGAATCAGTGGGGGTTTGGTTGCATAAAAAACGGAATTACTGCAACTTGTGGAAAGAAGCGAAACATGAAATAACTATATTGGTAGGTAGGTTGTACAGCATTCCAAAGAATATTAGAAGGTGAAACAGCTTCAATAGGCCTTTTGCAGAATTATTACACATCAATTTATTTTTCTGAAGGATTTAATATGCTTTATAAAGTGTAAATATGACTCATGGACATTTGGGTATTCTTCAGGTGGGAAATATAAAGAGAAGTAAACTCACTAAAGTTTTGATTCACCTATGGATGTAGAAAGTTGAAAGTAGAATTAGAATTGAATCTAATTTTTTTCTTTTTCATGGAAACTCTTTATTGCCAGATGTATTATTTGAAATAATTTTTGCACAAACTGAAAATTCACTTTACAAAACATTTCAGTTATACTTTTGATGATCTTCCTGTGTTTGTTCCTGAAACAATATAAATTATTTTTGTCTCAAAATACTTGGAAGGAAAAAGAAATTGACCTAAGTAACGAGGGTAATAAAAAAATCATTTTATTTTTGCAATCATGTTCTAGAACGTGAGTTAATTAAAAATATTTTTGTTATTTAAATATTTTTTTAGTTATAAAAAAGTAAAGCAGGCACATAATAAAAATTCAAATAGTGCATGATTAGTTTAAAGTAGAAAGTATAAAGTCATGTTCCCTGACTTCTATTCCCTTGCCCCAGAGGTTAACTATTAACTTTTTTTAATGCACCTATATGATCATTTTACCATGCCCATATAAGAATTATATAATATATATCCTATATCTCTTTGATTGTACAAACTGAATGAGACTGTTCTATACCTTGTCTTTTTCACTTACCAGAATATCTTGGTCATCTGGTCTTTCCAAATCAGTGCATTTAGACTTATTTTAAAATTATTATTATGTATTATTCTATTTGGTGTCTTTACTATAATTAATCAGTTTTCCATTGATGAACATTTAGGTTGTTCCTCCAGCTTTGTGTGGGTTTGTGCACACACCTGCACATGCGTGCCAAAACAATGCTGCAATTGATTTCTTTGCATGTGTATTGCACACTTATCTGAGTATAATGCAGAAATGGCCAAAGAAGAACATGTGCATTACATTTTACCAGATGTTTCCAAATTAAATAGGATATATCAGTATCTTCTCTCTTAGCTGAAATGCAGGAAATGAACTGGTTACTAACTCCCCACTTGAATTGTATAGTATCAAACTACTTGTAGTGAAGAATGGTGCCTCATTGCTCTATGTTGATAGAATTGTATATCTTGAGAAAAGAGAAAGCCTGGGGTATTTCTCTATGTTGTTTCCCACTTAAGTTTTTTATTCTCTGAAATGGTAGTTCATGTCCTTGAATTAATTTTCCTCTGCTTTGCTTAACTTTCTTATTGATTTACCAGACCTCTTTATATATTAAGGAAATTAGTTATCATTCTCTCACATGAAACTAGAAAACACTTTTTCTAGTTTGTCCTTTGAATTTTGACTTCATGGTGATTTTTTTTCCACATTGAATTAAAAAAAATTTATATGCCATCACTGATCAAATCTTCTTTTAGGGGGTCTCAAGTTTGATATTTAGAATGTTTTTTCTCTCTATAAATTTATAAAAATATTCACTCACATTTTATCCTAGTTCTTTTATATTTCACTTCTTTTTGCATATAAATCATTAATGTATCTGGAATGTATTTTTTAATAAGGAATGAGGTAGTAAATTGTTTTAAATATTTTTTCCCCAAGTGGCTGGTTTGTTGTCTTAATCACTTATTGAATAATTTGCATTTCCCTAATGAAGTAAAATGCTATGTTTGTTAAAAATGAAATCCCCATATGTACATTTAGCTTTATTTTTTATATTATTTATTCTGTTCCTTTCATCTGTATACATTTTTCTGTGTAGCGCCAAATAATTCCAATGACAGTAATTTTAAAACATGTCAACTATCTGCTGGGCTTAGGTCCCCCACATTATTCTTCTTTCACAGAATTTTCCAGGCTAAACAAGTGCATTCATTTTTCTACATGACCGTGATCATCATTAAGAGACATTGCAAAAAATTCAATAGGCTTATATTGGTTTAATAGATTAATTGGTGGAGAATTGGCATCTTTGCGATATTGAATTTTTTTCATATCTTGTAGAGTTCTTGTTGAATTTTAGTTCTCTACTTTTTTGCTATGTAAATGGAGTATAGCCTAATATATTTTAAAATTTTAAATTGTATTTAAAGTTGGATTGTCCTGCAGTATTGCATGTTAAGTATATCCTATCTATCTACCTATCTATCAAGATGGCTGTCATCATCTGTTTTTGTAGTTGTATAATTTTTGTCAGTGGAGTTTGAAACTTACCTTATTTTCATACTCTGGAATTTTAGTTTTAGAAATTGATACATTCATACTTCTTTTATTTATTTATTTTTAAAGATTTATTTATTTATTTATATAAGCACTGGGTATAGTCAGAAGCATGGTGGGTTGAGAGAATTCACCAGAGCCAGAGCAGGGAACAGAACAGGCAGACTGATGAGATACACTGCTGAGGGGAGCAGCGGGCATGGTAGGAGAGGTCTGTGCGCCATGTGGGACCCTCGCCAGTGGCCAGGGATCAAACTGGCGCTGCGGAGGCTGCGGGCAGCTTCCCAGCCCAGCACTCAACTGCTGCACCACCAGGGGAGGCCCACATTCATACTTCTTTACTACTTCCAGTTTTAGTAATTTACCTCCTTTTAAATATTTACATTCTGTTCTACAATTCTAATCCTTCCAGTCAGCAGTCAGTTAGCCATTTCATTTCTTTGTTCCACAGAGATTGTTTTAATTATATATTACTTATTCAAATAGGTTATTAAAAAAATTTCAAGAATGCTTCAGAAGTGCTTTATATTTACTGTATTCTTGCTTTTCTGCTAAAGCCTATATTGCTTTTATACCTATATAAATACTGGCTACATTTATAATTTTGGGATCCAATGTATTTTCTATAATAATCTATAGTATTTCCACGGAACTGGATTTCCCCCCCATTAGATCTTCATTAATGTTAAAATAAGTACCGTGATCCTCCATGAGTCTCTTCCTGACTTTCAGTTTCTAACTGTAGCATATTTTTATCCTTTTAATCCTGTTCTCTGACTATATCTTCAAAATTCTCTTCTAATTTTAACTGCTTTGCATGTGGTTTTCATGTATGTGAACTTATATATATATACACACACACACACATATATATATATATATATATATATATATATATAGCTTCTATTCATCATCTGTCAAATTATCTTATTATTTTCCTTTGGTTTCTTTTCACTCTTCCCCTCCTCCCCCCACCCAGAATCCCACCAAGTTATCTTTATTTGAAATTTGCTGTTTTTGAATTTTTCTTTTGTAAGTTTCTTTGTAATGCCTCTTCTGATGTTTTCTTTTCAATTAGTTTTTACTTATGTTCATTTATATCTTCCTTGTAGTACCTTACTATAGATTTTGTGTTGATTCCTTTTTGTCTAATGTTCTTTGAGCAAGGCCATCTGGATTTGGTCACTGATTTGCCCAACAATGGTGAGCAATTTATTTTAAAATAAAAAATATTATTGATTTACCATTCATTTACATAACTATATAATTTTAGGAGTATAGCTTTGAATCTCAATATGTGCACATGTTTTACTCACCCAGCGACAAAGCTCTTGTCACACACTTTCTTACCAAAACCTCTCTCAGTTTTCTTCTGAGGCATGTCTTCCCTCAGTTTGTTTCTCTTTTTGAGTATAAGCACAAGCTTCTTGTGGGTTGCAGGAAAGTGTGAATGTCATAAGTCCTCCCTGTCCAAGCTAGCATGTGTATAACTGCACATCTGACTTGGCCAGCAGAAGAATTGCAGTTGCTATTTACCCTCTCTGCAGTTTTCTGCCACTCCTCTGGCCCAGATAGGAGTCGCTATTCCTGCTTTTGTCAGATGCTCTTCCTAGTAAGAAGTTTAGATTTACAGCTCACAGTTATGTTAGAGATGGTAATTTCTTTACATTTTGCTTTCAGTGTGCTTTGGAGAGGAATTGTAAACAAAAAACCATTTACTCCTCTACTTTTAATTAGAAATCTCCACAACCGGTGGTTTGTTGTTTTGCAGACTAAATAACTCTCATTCCAAATGATTTATAAAGCATCTGCAGTGACTCAATTGTGTGAAAATTTAACATAATATAAATCCACTAGGGCATCACCAAAATCACTGACAATAAGGGTTTCCAGATACTAATAGTATCCATTTAAACTCATATTCCCCAAACATTTATTTTTGAATCATTGACTCATAAAATGGTGGGCTGAAATGTGTAAAAGCAAGATTTGGAATCAGACTGATAAGTTGTAATTTCATCTAATTAGTTTCAACATTATTTAGTAGGGAATGAGGGAGTCATTGACATCTTACCCAGGCAATCATATGATTAGAACTCTATTTAAGAAAGATGGATTGAGGGCCTCCCTGGTGGTGCAAGGGGTTAAACACTGCACTATGAAGCAATCCACAGCCTCTGCAGCACGAGTTCGATTCCCTGGCCAGCAACCCACATGGCGCAGAGACCTCTCCTGACTTGCCCGCTGCTCCCCTCAGCAGTGTACTTCAGTCAATCTGCCTCTTCTGTTCTCTACTCTGTTTCTGGTGAATCCTCTCATCCCCCGCATCTCTGGCCTGTACCCCAGCTTTTGTATGCATAATGAATAAATCTTTAAAAAAAAACAAAAAGATGGATTGACTAGAAAAGAGGGTGAATTTACAGAGAGGATACTCCTGAACCCATATTTTTGGAAATTATTTCATGTTTCTCAATCATTATTTTACATTTACCAGTCCCGAATTATATAAATAATAAAAATTGTGAAATATTATTTATATTTTGGTAAACTAGTATAAATTTCATTTCTCATAGTGTCTCTGCTTGCCTATTGTTTAAAGACTACAAGTTCTAATTTTTAGTTAGATGAAATTAGCTACTGGAAATACACATAGATTCTGGACCAAGATGATAGTATATTCTGGACCAAGCTCCTAAATTTGTCTCCTCCCACATACATACCAAATATGTAGCTAAACATGGACCAGTTACCTCAGAGAGAAATCTAGAGACTAGTTGAGTAATTCCTATGTATCATGTAAGTGATATAATACCCACATAAAAGTGGGTAGGAGAGGCTGAGATACCATTTCACCATTACTCCCACCCACCTCTGGCACAGTACCATATAGTTGGTACTGTGGCTACCTACATTTTCCCTCAGATTTGAAGGGTTTGAACCGTACATATAGTACTACAGTTTTTAAGGCTATCACCTGGGTGATAGAGTCTCAAACCATCTAAGATAGAACCCTATCTCTCAAAACCAGTCTAGTCACTCATAAATGACTAGAGCAGACAAAGAAGCAGTTAAGGGGCATGCAGATAAGCACTGTGACTTTTCCCCCAGGCCTCAGCTCAGATACCACCTGTCCAGCTGTAGGCAAGTTGCACTTCAGTGATCTTGAAAACTTGTCATTTTCTTCATGAGGACTAGAAATCATTTCCTTGTGTTTACTTTTGCTCTCTGTGCCTTTCTTTTCACCAACTGTCTTCTGCTCTTTCTAACTACCTCCTTGCTTTCCGAGATCATCTGTCTATAATCACTACAGAATCCTTTTTTTTTGGGTGGGGGGACTTCTCAACACAAGGAACAACCTTCAGTTTTACTTTTTGCAGTGTCATAGAGGGGAAACATTGTGGAGATGACCGGATTAGTGGCTGATTGGATTAGGATAAAAGAGTGAGAGAAATAGGGAGGATAGAGATGGTTGGGGTATTCAGCCTGGGTGCCTGGGAAATGTGATTGATTAATAGATAATGAAAAGTAAGCATTGACTGGCTTGATCAGGGTTTGTTTTGGACTATGTTAAATTTACGATTCTAAAAGAATGTCTCATTTAAGTGGAGCTGTGTAGCAGACATATGGAAATGGCACTAACCTGGCAGAGATATGTTAAGTGTGGTAAAATTTGGTGACAAAAATGAAGGAGATAATTGTGGAGATGAAAATCATACATGAGGAGACTAAGTTTGAGAGGATACATGGAAAAAGAAAAGGGCCAAAGAAAGAACAAGGCCATGGACAATTTGCTTTGTTCATCATTTTTGACAGTCTTCCTTCTCTCCTATTTATATTTGATTCACTGACAATGTCCTTTTGGCCAATTTTAGCAAGTATAAGGCATTCTTCTTACTGAGTGGTTTGGGATAAGAGGATTTGATGAAGCTGTTCTCTAGTGGTCAATCTCATTCAGATTTGGCTGCCTACTTAGGAGCTTTAATGAGAACTCTAGTAACAAAATAATATATGGTAGGGTGAAACAGAGATCATAGGAATGGAGGGAAGAGTAACAGACCTCAGGCACAAGCATGAATTTTTTGCTTTCAACCTCCTGCAATTTTACACTAGAATTAATAATCCTCAGCCTGAGCTGCATATCCCAATTATCTATGCTGCTTTTACATCACAGCACAGTTTCTTCAGGTTAAACCACAGAAGGAAGCAGAGGGAAAACCCCTTTTGAGTTCATGGCAATGAGCAGTAGTCAAAGTGTAGTCTTTGTGAATGAAATATAATCTGCACCTATATTGGTATGCTCTGGGAATATTTCAATGCCTACAAATCGCTTTTACTCCAGTCTATTTCCTTTTAGTAATGTCTATCTCAGCTGCACATGTGAAAAGTTTTCAATTTGGTTAAATTTATGCTAGGAGCTGTTGGAAATTGGAGCTTTGTAGGGGTTCCTCTCCTCCTCTATCGTAATTCTCATGTGAATTCCTCCCCTGCAAAGTTATGCAGCTCTCCATCTGGCCATATTCATAAGGCTTCCTACTTATAGAACTTTGATAAAATGCATCAGCTTCCTTGGAATTAGATTAATATCTCAATCTGAGAGCTTTCTGGGTTCTTCCTGCTGACAGGAGATGAAAGCCTCATAAATAAAAATGCTGCTTTGTTTGCCTCTGTGTTGTGATGGACTCTGGAAGAGGAAGACAATTAGATCTAAGCATCTTTTCATTCAGTGTTATAGATATTCTCTTCTCCATGACCCAACATTGTTGCCTTCTCTTCCAGCGTTATCTATCTACTGTGAGGATTGTGGAATAGCAATGGAAAATTAAATAACATCCTTCAAATTAGCTTTTGCTTCTTCCTCCAGAAATCTTCTCATTGGAGGATGTGGGTTCTTTGTGCTTCATTATCAGTTGACATCATTCTAAATAAAATGATAATTTATTTTCTCCTTAAGATTTCATGTTCAGGGCCTCCCCTGGTGGCGCAGGCAGTTGAGCGCTGCGCTGTGAAGCTGTTCTCAGCCTCTGCAGCACCGGTTCGATCCCAGCCGGCCAGCGAGGGTCCCACATGGCACAGCAGACCTCTCCTGTCTCGCCCACTGCTCACCTCTGCAGTGTATTTAGTCAGTCTGCCTGTTCTGTTCCCTGCTTTGTCTCTGGTGAATCCTCACTCTCCTGTGCATCCGGCCTGTACCCCGGTTCTTGTATAAAATAAATAAATCTTTAAAAAAAAGATTTCATGTTCAAAAATGGTTAATAATAATTAGTCTATGCTGAACAAAACACCTTAATAAAATCTGTATATGTTAGTCTGGAGGTAGATAATTAAATCTTTGCTTTTATATAGCATAGGCTAATGATTTGTAGATGAGATTTAAGTGCATAAGGCAATTTTGAGATAAAAGATTAAGTTTAGTTTTCACTTGAGCTCAGATGTAACTGAATAAAGTCATGAAGTGAGGATTGACTATCAATATGATATTTGTAATTTTTGTACTTTTTCGTTAAAATGACTTAGAGGCAGTGAGCTTCTTATTAACATAAACATGATAAAATTGTCATAGTAATTTATGTCATTTAAGAATAAGGTGGTTAGTATCTGCAACAGGACTGTGGCATTTTTAGATTTCAAGACATATCAGAGGTAGTGTCTCAGAAGTCAAATTTCAAATAATTTAAGAGGGAGAAAGAGTTGGTATCAAAAACAGAAATCTGAAGAACAGCACACACAAAGAAAGTAATTGGTTTTGGCTAGAGTATAGCTTCCTGATACCTTGAAAAACTAGCTTTGATTGAAGGATGAGGATGAAGACATTAATAATCAGACTGATTCAAGAAAGAGCTGATGAAGAGGATGAGGAAATGCACTAAAAATAATTTTGTGTCATTGAAGCATATTCAAACATTCTATCTTTGGATAACATGGAATTCTAGTTTTTCCAAAAATAGGGTTTTAAATATGATATTTGTCTCATTCAGATTCTCAAGACTGGTGTTGTCTCTTCTAAGCTATTTTCTGCTTTTTAATAACTCCCATTTATTTCATACCCTTTGAAAACAATTTTTAAACAGTTTTAACAAGAATTAAATTATTATATAAAGGATGGAGAAATTTATAATGCATTGCTTTTATATCTGAAGACTTCCTAGTTAAATTCTGTTTCAGGGAAAAGCAATTGCCTAAAATGGGAGTTAAAATTCAGGACAAGATTGATTAATAATTTTGCCTGAGCTATGCTCCCTAGTGATAGGAAATCAAGAGTAAGTTTTCTTAAAATATTGGTTACAATTTCAGAAAACTGTCAGTCTCATCATGTTTTTATTATGGGAAGGGATCTTAATTGCAACAGAAATAAAGAAATAGACAGGAGCCATATGGAACTTTATCCATTTGCTGCCAAGAAATTGTCTTCCATTTTAAGAGCCATAGACATCCAAGATGTACAGAAGAATTTAATCCTTTATACATAATGATGCATTTAATAATGCATTTGATTGAGTGACATTGATTGGAAAAAGGCAATGAGATTTTTGTTTTTAAGAAATTATTTAAATGTACTAATTGTGAATTTAATTATCACAAATGGATTTTTCTTATCATGTAATTTTTTATTTACTTTTGGTTAGTTTTAGATTTCCATTATATGCACACTTCAAATTGACTCTTGTTAACTTTTACAGAACTGTGTGTGTGTGTGTGTGTGTGCCCACGTGTGTGGAGGGCTATGTTTAAACTGGAGAAAGCAGAGTGATTTTATATTTTGTAAGGTATTTAAAACATATGAAATTAAGATTAAATAGCTTGACTTTAGTGACTTATGTTGGTTGGAAATTGCAGCATGAAACTGAGTAATAGGATCAAATAAATCTAAGTCTTTTTTTTTTAATAATTTTGGAGATGTCTTTTCTTTTTTTCTTTTTCTTTTTTCTTAATGATTTCTTTATTTATTTATACAAGCTCTGGGTACAGTCAGAAGTGCGGGAGGGCGAGAGAATTCACCAGAGCGGGGAGCAGAGCAGGCAGAAGGACCGAAGTACACTGCTGAGGGAAGCAGTGGGCGGCAGGAGAGGTCTGCACGCCATGTGGGACCCTCCTCCGGTGGCCGGGGAGCAGCCAGGGATCGAACCGGCGCTGCAGAGGCTGCGGGCAGCTTCACAACCCAGCGCTCAACCGCTGCGCCACTAGAGAGGCCCTAAATCTAAGAGTCTTATTAAATCTAATAAGACAACTCCTGACATGAAAATTGTAGATTGAAGAACAGAGGAACAAATGGGTAATAGCTGCATATAAGATGGTGATGCTTACGGTGTAATAAGGCTGGGAAGAACGAAAATCTGGGCAGGAGGCCTCAGTTTTAGTTCTAAGGAAGGTGTATAATCTTGCTATAAATGGAAACTGAAAATAAGTCATTTATCAAATTCACAGTTTTCCTAAGAAACAGAAGCCATGATTAGCTGTATAGTGACCTAGTTCACATATTTGCTGGATAGTTTGCAGTTGTGTTTTCATTTTATAGAAAAGTACATTCATCATGACCGAGCTACAGTTCAGGTTGGAGGGTGCTGTTTGAAGTCAACATGGATCTGTGGAGAAGTGAGAGAAGGTCTTAGTTAATGTTAAGAAGTTTGGGCATGCTTTTAAGGAATAGAATCAGTCAATTTATAAATGCTTGCTAGAGGAAAAGAGAAATAGTACTTCAATTTTGCAGGGTGGCCTACATATTTTGTTTGGAACCTTAAACTCTGTTATCACCTGGTTGTGGCCATCGCTGCTGCAATGGCCTTGAGCTCTGACTCTGACTTTTGTAGGTCTTTGTAAATTCAGTGCTCATTTTGAAGGCATTTTTCTTCTCTGTAGTTTTCCTTACTTTTTATATCAGCAAACAGATTAAGGCTGGGCACTCTCCTCATTTGTCTTATACTACTTCCTCTAAAAGATCTCATTATTAATTCTTATAGAGTTCCTGAGTTGAAACTCTTTTATTTCTCTCACTCTTTCAGTTTCTCAGTTTATCGGGATGTGTAGTTCTCTTAAGAAAACTTGAGCAATACTACATAATTTATCACTCCAAATCCTCTCTTGCAGCTTGCTGTTGCAAATGACCACAAATGGTATGCAACATGTAGAAGCTCCCTTAGGTGAGGATGAATTCCTTGTCCATCAGATTAGAACTCTGGGAAAAATATGGGACAGATTAGCTGTCCATGTTGCCCTTGGTGGTTCTTCAACTATACCAATAGAAAAATGAAATGATGAAAATTATTTACTGATAGTTTTCTGTACCAGTGTTCTTCCAAGTAAAATTCTTTTCTCTCCAGTTAATGGACATATGAATGAATGGTGTTTGTGTCTGCAACTCACACATCCTAATATAGAATATTATAGAAAAGAATTTCAATGAGATTTATTTTTTTAAAGACTGCATCATATTCTTTAGCTGTTGACTGGCTTTCGTCACTTATTATGTGAGAAAGGAAATGTCATTAACTTAAAAGAAAATTTAAGATCAATGTGCTTGAGCTTTTCTGATTTTAAAATTCTTTACAGAAACTTGTCAAAGAGATTATGTATTGGAAACAAGAAAGTTGAAACTTCTTAGGGCACTGGAGAAATTTCTTTGTTTCCTCTGAGCACAAATGATAGAGAAGTGGAATCTTATTCTGGTGAGAGCCTTAGCTGGTATTTGTAGTGTTAGTTCTGTGCACTTACTGCTTTTTTAGGATCTAGTGCTCTGATTTACATGGAAACAAAGACTGGGCTGTAACTATGTGTTCACAGAGCCACAGTGAAATAAGTGGTGAGGCAAAGGTGGTGAATGAATGGATTGTTGGGAGTAGTTCAGGCCTAAATAGACTTTCTGCTGAGGTGACCTAAAGTTGCCCTAACTCTTTCTTTGTTCTAGTTGTATAGATCCAGCCTTAGAAATGTGATAGGAGGTTAACGTGTCAGACTGTGACTTTGTTCTGTCCCTGGAATAAGCAAGGATGTTTTAGAAAATCAATTTGCTCTCTCCAGGAGGACTTCACTGAAGTACATGAACTTAATCTATTGGGGGAAAGTTCCTCTGAAGATGGACATGGTTTCATTTCTGTTTCATTAGCTCTTGCTGCAGAGAAGATGATGGATAAAATTAGTTATTTGCTGCTTTTCTTAATAAGGGCTTTATCCAATTTTTTTTTTCACTGTAGAAGAATCTAGAAACCTAAGTGTGATTGTTGAAATTTGTCATTTTCAGTAGCTCGGGGTTCTCCTGAAATAAACAAAAGACATTTTCTTTCAATACTCATGTCTATAGAAATACAACTGAGAGGGAAATGTGAGAACCTCCAGACCTCAGTGTGTATTCAGATATATTTACCTAGTCAACAATTCTGAATTCAAGGATTTTACATAAGAAATTTTGTTTCCTTGATTAGATTAGGACACAACTATGTTAGTACTTTTTTCACATCAATCTTTCTAATTTTATGTGTTAGTATTTTAAAACAAATTATGAGGTGTATCTATAGGATTAACATGAAACAAAAAAATTAGCCAAAGATCCTGATGGCAGAAACATTTTTCATAGAAATTAGAGCATATGCAAATCCATTTATGTGAAATATTTTACATTTAACTTTAAGAAAAATTTATCTTTCTCTACTTTGCAGTCTAAATTTGCCTTGTAAAAGTTGACTTTTTAAAATGTGACATTCTTGTTTAAAATGAAATGAAGTGAAATAAAGTAAAATTCAAAAGTACCCAATCTTTTTTTCCTCCTTTTTATTCAACAGTGTCTTCAGTAGAAGTTGCCTTGGAATGAGCCTGAGGAGACCACCTCTGTGGGATGAAGGTGATGCCACTTACCCTTCTTTGGCCTTTGTTTCTTCTCTTACAAAATCAGGGCAACAGTGAAATCATCCTTTATGGTCCCTCCCGTATCTCCCTTCCAGCTTTAAAGATTCTATTTTGCTTTCTCTACTATGCACACACCACTACCAAACATCTCCTTGAGAACAATACTTTCACTGTGTAGTTCCATTTTCAAATGTTTTTCAAGAGGGAGAAACTCCAAAGCTGCAAATCCAGCATTTAAAAATTTTAAGATGCAACTAAGAAGAAAAGGATTCATCCATAGAAGGGTATAAATTCCACTTGGCTAAATCTTATCACTTTCCACACACCTCCATTAGGGAAGCAGTTGACATTATAAGAAGAATTTCCCATCTCTAATGGCTGTGGTTGAGAGTCTTGATTGTACAATATTTTGACTTGCACTTCAGAGTTCCCTCAATGTCTCCAGCTATGTCCATGGGTAGCTCTCTAAATACAGCAGTTGTGCCATCTGTTTCAAATATTATTTCAGTCTTCACTGTTTTGGGATAAATTTCATAAAGTGTATTGCATACACACACATTTAATTGAACAAACGAGAAGCCTTTCCAGTTTAAAAAAGCTTCCTAAATGACAAGAAGTGTCCAATTTCCATTCAAATGGTTACTCCGGGGCTTTAAAATGTGTGAATTCATCTAACAGAGGCTGGTGGTGTATTTTGAGGCAGATGGCTTGATTCTGTGAAGAAAAAAAATTAAGTGGATTTTACTATCAATCTTATTTTTTTTTTGGCAAAAGACTGACATAATAAAGATGTGTGTATTACTGAGAATGCTTTTTAATAATGATTCTACCTTATGTTTTCCCCCAAGAATATGGTTAACTGACTAGGAAAATCTATTTAGAGATTTTATGTTTATCCATAATGATCGGCTTAGGAAAAAAAAAAGAAGCCCACTAACAAAATTGCTGAAATACAAAAGGAAAATAATGTTGTACAACTTTCTGAAGGAGTCCAAGAGGAAAGGAATGCTGCAGTTTATTGGATATTTCTCCTCCTAAGAGGAGACTACAGATTTCTGGAGGAAGTGATTTCATGTCTTGTGAGACTGTCTTTGGAAGAATATCTTCTTCAGTATCATTAACAAAGCACTTTATATATTTCATACCAGCAGTTTTAACAATGAATCACTAGAATTATTCTCAGTCACTATTGTATAGTCTCAAAATTAGACTCATGTTAGCACATGTCAAAACTGTCAAAAGTCCTATGCTATAAAAGTTCTTTCAGTCTTATGTGTCTTTTGAAACATTATTGTTTATCCCCCAGATCTACTCAACCCTTCTTCCATTTGTAATTTGCAGACTGACTGAGTTATTGGTTAGTTCCTGATTAGTTAAAGCCAAACATGTTTCTCATCCCTCTTGGAAATGACTATAAGCCAACCAACCCACTGTTTTCTTAGGCACCAATTACCAATATGGATGAGAATATATATTAAATTGTCCCAATCAATCTAAAAGAAAGATCATTTTTTTTTGATACTTGGAAAAAGTGCTATCACTATTCTAGTGGGCATGGGAAGGGAAACATGTAGCCTTTATTGCTACTGACAACTTCCTGAAAACATGTACAGAATAGACCTTAGGATGAAATGAACAATGCAGGTAGCAGGATGAAAAGGAGAGAGAACTTGAATCTCTGTTCTCTGTATCTGAGCTTTGCTCCACTACTCTGAATTCCACTATGCCTGTGAAGTTCCCTTTATGTAAACCAATGCTCATTGTTGAACAGTTTCTATTGTTCATGCCAGTTGGAGTCAGGTTTATGATACTTGCAGCTAAAAGTATCCTAAAATATATCAGGATGTGGCTTAAGGGGGAGGCAGCATCAGACACAATTTTGTATGTTGTGAGACCTTCTCTTAGTCTTGGATGGTAGAGCTTATTTCCCTACTCTGAAACTACTTTGTTATTCTTGATAAGTGAGACGGTAGGTGAAGGAAAATAATACAAGAATTTAATGAAAATGGGTAATGGATTTACCATGTAGTAGAGCCTAAAGCATCTGTCTAGCTAATGATTGACTAAAGGTGGCAATTTCCTTACTGAGTCAGTGATTCGCAAAGCATATTCTACTTGTCTTCCCAGTCCTGTCTCCTGGTTTCCTCCTCAACATGCTTATAAATTGTCACTATTCTCCTCACTGAGGAAAAAAGAAAATGAACAAACTGAAAAAAAAATGGAACATACTGAAAATTATCAGCTCTTCTTAGACCCATCAGAGATTTGAGGTGACAGGGTGAACTGCTACCTAGAAAACTGGGTAGGCAAACACAGAGAACCACAGCTTACCAGGAGTGCAAGCTGTTCCAACCAATAATAGCTAGGAACATTTTCATGGTAATTGACAAACTGATAGAGGCCACGTGTGGACAGGCTTGAAAGTTAAAAACTCCTAGGGACCCAATCTTAGGATTACCTCATTCTTTCATGAGATTTATGTGTTTGAAAACCAGATTCTCATGGTGAAGAGTAGGGGAAAATCCCATGGTGTTTTGGGCCAGACAAAAGTAACTTGTGAAAGATGCTCAGAATGTTCTCCATAGGAAAACCTCCCTTTGAGGGAAACAACTAGCAGAGCCTCACCTCACATGGAGGTAAGGCAGTTAAACACATGGGCCCCCTGTAGGCTTTCTGTCTCACAAAAGGGAAGTTAAAAGGCTAAGATATACTTTTGGAAGTCTCAACTCAGGGGCTGAGACCTATTTAAAAAATGAAGATTTAATCATAAGATTGTAGAATACTTTCTAGTACCTTAACACCATATCAACAGGGCTGGATAATAACAGCAAATTACAAATCAGAGAACTAAAAGACATGGACTCTATGTAAGGAGTTTCTAGGGGAACCCAAAGACAAAACGAGCCCACTAGAGAATATTGAAGACTCTGACACCTACAGTTATAGCAAACATTAAACACACTAATTCTTAGATCAATATAAAATCTTCCCCTAAGGGCCTTCTTATCTCAGTACCCATTATCCAATATCCATTATATCCAACTTTTAACGAAATTTAAGGCATTCCAAGAGGCAAGAAAAAATAGTCAGAAGAGTCAAAGCAAGCATCAGTACTGACTCAGAAATTTTGGAGTTATACTAAGTGTAGTTCCAGGATAAACAGCATCTGTATCACTTGGGAACCTGTTAGAAATATAAATTCTCGAATTCTACTCTAAACCATTGAATATGAAACTGGTGTTGGAGCCCAGCAGCCTGTGCTTTAATAAGCCCTCCAGGTGATTGTATTTGAAGACCACTGCATTATGAATATCAAGCAGATGTGAAATTTGTAAACCCTGTGTTTCCTTAGTGTTTTCAGAGATAGAATAGTAAAGTACATATAGAAACAAAATAATTGAAAATGCAAAGAATACGCTGAAGGTATTGCTTATGATTTTGATTTTTGGCTTTGTCAAGTAATATCACTGCTAATGAATTGTTGTATATGACTGCATGTGGTACAGTGTTATTTAATTGTGTGTGTTTGTGAGTCCACCTGACTTGAGAATCTTATCACCACTGGACAACCTGGCAGAAGGCATGTGTCTGGATGGAAGGTGCAGGGCACTGGGGAATATCTCAGTACAGTATGGTCAAATAGTTTAATCAGGTCAGAACCTATTTTAACTGGTTGTCTCCAGTCAGAACTGGTTTGAAGCAGTTTAATCAGGTCAGAACCGGTTCAAAACAGATTTATTAGTTTTGAACTGGTTTGAACTGGCCAAAAATGGTTAAAACCAATTTGAATTGGTCAGAAATGGTTTGAACTGGTTTGAGTTGGTCAGAACCAGTTTGAGATAGCTTTATCTGGTCAAAAGAGGTTGGACTCTGTGAGAGCTGGTTTGAGCCTTTTTGTAAGGTCAGAACTCGTTTGAACCAGTTTAATCCAGTATTATCCAGTCAGAACCAGCCAGAAGCAGTCAGAGCTAGTCAGAACATGTTTGAACCATTTTTATCTTGTCAGAATCAGTATGAGCTGGCAGTATGATTTGGCCAGGAATGGTTTGAACCAGTAAAAACTGGCCAGAACCAGTTTGAAATGCTCATACCCCATTTGAACCAGTCACAAACAGTTTGAACTGGTTAGAAGTGATTTTATCTGCTCATTACCAGTATGAGCAACTTGAACAGTATTATCTGCTCAGAAGCAGTCAGAAGCAGATTTAAACAGTCAGAATTGACCGAAACCAGTTTGGATTGGTATTATTCCATCAGAATTGGCCAGAACTGAACCAGCCAGATTGAGTTTGAACCACTTTTAGCCAGTTAGAATTGTTTTGTGCCAGCCAGAACCTGTCAAAATTGGTTTGAATCAGTTGAGACAGTCAGAACTGGTTTGAATAGTCAGAAGTGGCCAGAACTGATCAGACCAATTTGAACCTGTCAGAACTGGTCAGAACTGGTTTGAACCTTGTTCATTGTGTCAGAACCAGTATGAGCCAGTTTCAACCTGTATTATGCAGTCAGAATCAGCCAAAATCACTTTGAACTGGTCTTATCTAGTCAAAGCCAGCCAGAACTAGTTTGAAGTGGTCAGAACAACTAGAGCCAGTTTCAGCTGGTTTTATCCAGCCAGAACAGGCTTGAACTTATCAGAACTGGTCAGAACAAGTCAGGACCATTTTGAATCTGTCAGAACAGGTTTGAACTATTTGAACTAGTCAGACCCCTTTTGGACCAATCAGAAATAGCCTGAACCATTTGAACCAGTTTTCTCTGGTCAGAACCAGTATGAGCTTGTTTGAACCTATATTATACAGAGTTGGTTTGAACCAGTCAGAACTGGCCAGAACCAGTCAGAACCAACCAGAGCCATTTTATACTGGTCAGAATTGACCAAAACCAGTTTGAACTGGTCTTCTTTGTTCAGAACAGCCAGAACTGTATTTAGTCATAAACAGTAAGAACTTATTTGAACCAGTTCAATCTTGTTTGAACTGGATCCACCCACAGTTTGAAATTGTTAGAAGCAGCTGGAACCAGCCTGAATTGGTTTTTATTTTTTTCTGGGTGGAACTGGCTTGAACCAGTTTTATTCAGTCAGAGCTAGTTTGAAGCAGTTTGAACTGGTATTCTCTGATCAAAGCTGGTTTTGTTAAAGGGCAGCCCTGATATAAAACGGGTTGCCTGACTGTGGGTCCTCACCTGCGCGCTTAAAAGGAACTTAATACTCCACTGCAGGCACACACAAAAGGTTAATAAAAGATCTATTCACAAGGGAAGGGGAAATGAGGACATGAACAATTCAGGGAGAAAAGTGGGAGATAAAGTCTTAAATGCATCCTACCTGTTCCGCCTATCTGGAATCCCAAATGGCACTCAGAGCTGGTGGTGAGCCAAGAAGAGAGCGAGCCCCCAAGGCCCACGTGTTTGGTTTTTATACCAAACCTGGCTGCTTAACTCCACCCTCAGGTCCCAGCCACCTTCCCTTTGGTGGTGACAGGATTTGTCTTTCCCAATGTCTTGATGGCTTTGGTCTGGAGTGGGGGTGGAGTCCACAAACCTGTATGGATTTAGCTCAGGACATCCTTTCCCCCTAACAGTTTGAACCAGTTTTGGCCTGCCAAAGAGCTAAAGTGATTTAATCCATTTAGTTGGATCCATTTGTCTGCTCAGAACTTGTCAGAACTGTTTTGATCTGCTGTGAACTGGTGTCATTTTGAACTGGTTTGAACCAATTTTGTGTAGTCAGAACTAGTTTAAAGCATTTTTCTGGTCAGAACATGTCAGAACCACTTTTATCCAATCTGAGCCAGTTTTCTTTGCTCAAAATTGGTTTGAGCTGGTTAGAACTGGTTTTTATCTAGTCAGAACCAGTTTGAACCAGTTTTGTCTGATAAGAACCAGTTAGAACCTGTGTGAACTGGTTTTACCTGTTCAGAACCAGTTTGAATAAATTTCATATGGTTAGAACTGGCTTGAATTTGAGGACTTATTACATAACAAATATTATGATTTATGGGTACTATTATTTTTCCATTCATAGATGGAACATCAGGATATGCAGAGATTAAGCAATATACCCCAAAATATCAGTAGGCAAGGAACAAAACTGGACAATCTCAATTCAGAACCATGTTCTTAATCACCACCTTATGCATTATATTCTTGTCCTCTTACTGGAATATGTAAATTGTTAAAAAATGACTCCATAACAGAGAAAAAAATAACACTGTGAAATTCACTGAATTAAAGTGGAATCTTCATTGCTAGGATCTGGAAGGAGGTAGTCATGCAGAATTACTACTCAGTGGGCATAAAGCTTTAATTAAAAAGATGAATATACTGCAGAGATATTCTTTCCATCATTGTACCTATTGTCAACAGTAATATATTGTACACTTAAACATATTTTAAGTGAGTAGTGTCATGTTAAGTGTTTCCACCACAATAAAATTAAATAAAGCCAACCTAGTGGTTTGAAAGTATAGATATGTGAGTATCCTGAGGGTTTGCTCTTGCTTTGACCTATCTAAGATGCGTTGGCTCAGTTCCATGTGTCTTCCAGCCTCCTCTTATGACAAAAGTTAGCCTGATCATTTCCTTTTAATTTCATGACAAAGGCACCAATGATTAAGACCAAACATGCAGGTCCTTTCAGACTTTGGTACTGTCTTACCGGTTAATATCCCATTGACTAACCCATATCACCAATGGAGAGGCAGGAAAGTTATATGCATAGACATGTATATAGGGAGGGTGATGAATTAGGGCCATTAATGCTACATAACATTGCTAATGTACTTCTTTCATAGTTGTCACTTGGGGGGAAAACATAAACAAAACATACACAAAAATTTGCAAGCAATGGACTTCCTGAGAACAGTATAATTGTTACCATTGCACTAGTACCCCAGGACTCAGCAAGGCAAATATATACTTGGCTTAGCTATTTTAAACGTATGCCTCATTTCACATATATATTTGTATATATATGAAATAAATTTACTAAATATATATACATGTATATGATAACTATATATCCATGAGGAGTATATGTAAATGTATAGATATTGTGTGTATATAAATATATTGTGTATATATAGATGTTTATTGTATATGTGTATATATATCTATATTAGGTATATATAAATATACTCTATATATTCTCCTATGCCCAATTAGTTAAGTGCAAAATGATGAATGCATAAATGTGGTTGAGATATGATTTTTTCTGATTATAGCTAGTGGTTCACATGTAGTGAGACGGTTCACATGTGGTAGAAAGTGTATTTGATGGAATAGTGTGGGAATTAGTTTTTGACTTGGGTCAGTCAATAATATAAAAGAAAACCTTGAGCAAGTTCCTTAATTTTCCTGTGTGAAAATTTTCTTATCATTAAAATTGGTTTGGAGAATCTCCAGGTTCTTTTCAAACCTAAGGACTTGAGAAGGAAATTTTAAAAATGGAAATGTGAAAACAGTATAGATGGGAATTCACTGAAATGTATGTTTTGAATTAGGAGCAGCAGCTGACTTATAAGGAACAATAACATGTGCTCTAAAATAATTATAATTGAACAGACACTGTTGATATAAAGATGGATAGATCTCATGAATATAATTGTAAACTTCATCCAGACTAGTATTCTTTTTAAAGTACAAAGGAACAGCAAGTTGCTTTAAATTTTTAAAAAATCAGTAGTAGATGAATTATGAGTAGGAAAAAAATAGAGAGTATAAAGTTTATACTAACTTATATCACCACTAGTCACTGATTCAAAGCAGCATGCTTTAGTAAGAAAGTATATCAGAATGGACCTGTCCTAGGACATATTCTTTTTGGTTGACAATACTTCCTGTATTGTATTATAGGAAAGCATAGTAATCATTTGTTTCATCAACTCAAAAGGCTGTGGCTTTGTTCCAAGCTTCTCCATCTTCCCCTATGAAGCAGTTATAAATCCACAATCCACTAATGTATATGAATATACATTATAGATTAGTTTTATATATACAAAATGACTCACTTCACCAAGTAAGACTAGCAATATATCACCTTTTCTATTTTTCTTATTAATCATTCAAGCAACAATGATTGGAGGAAGTCCAGTCTCTCCCATTTGAGTTCTTTTCCTTCCCTACTACCCTAAATTGTTCAGGTGGCTTTCTCAGGTCAAAGGTTATCAATTATTGTCCCAAGATAATTGCAAGTTTACATTGTTTCTCTCCTTATGACTTCTCATTTCCAACTGGTGTCACTATCAGCTTTTTCAGTAAACATGTTCTGTAGGTCTTCATCATTTGATGGTGATACCTTTATGGTCTAAGTCCTTACATTGTCTTCCCAACATGTTGCCTTCAAAATCTAGAGTTTTTGGTTACGATTCTAGATTCATGTGACCTGGATTTCCATTTTACCTTTGCTTCTTATTAGCTGTGTGATTTAATAAGTCAAGTTATCTACATTTCTCGCCCTCAGTTTCCTCCTCTATAAAATAAAGATAATAATATAATTATCTCAGAGTTGTTATGAAAATTAAATAAGGCAGCACATAAAAAAACAGGATACTTGACAGTTACAAGATTTCTAGAAAATATGCTCCTGCTATCATTCTGATAAGAACTATTGTTAATAATCATTTCCAAAAGTGTAGCAATATTCCAAGTTTGTTATAATGTAGAGTTTTTTGTTGTTTACATCTTGAAATGAAGCTGGACTTTCTATGCAAATTAGCCTACCTTCTTCTCAGAACTTGTGTACCAAAGCATAATATTTAAAGCTCCTCTATGTCCAAAAATGATAAATAAAACATATATCATGAGCCAACTTGATATTCTTAACTTATAAAGGATTTGTCGAAACCAGCTGCATAAAACCCTCTCAGGAAAAATATAATGATGGGAACAGACAAAAGAATACCAATGACCAACATACCAAAATGTTCAACAATGCAGTTATCAATTCCTTGCCTCTTAGCTCTATATTTACCTGTCAGTACCTGCTCTGAAATAATGAACTGGATTCTCTACACTTTTCTGTTTTCACAGTAAGAATAATGTTCAGCTTTATTAGTAGGATAAAATGTCACTGGAAGGGATCTTCTTACTGGATCTGGTGTACTATGTTTTATTTTTTAATTTTTGCTCTGCTACATTATGGGTCAGCTGCACAGGGGTGTGGGGATACCTTGGGGTGATATGCCCCAGCATTGTGCCCACAGTGATCTTGCTGTCTCAGCCTAGACTTAATTACTACATTTATTTTATTTAAATATTTTATTTTATATAATTCCTACATCTTTTTTCATCTTTGCACAATGTATGCATTTTCATTTTGGTTGTAAATCCCCATAAAATTGCACCCCCCCCTTATTTTGACTCTAGTCTTTCCTTTCCCTGCCCCCCCACCCCGTGTGTCTCTGGTTTATAGTTGCTTGTTGATTTTGATTTTTACTTTGCACTGATTAGTCTTTTTCCTGGTCTCTTGTTTAGGTTTTCTAAATTCCTGCTATGAGTGAGACCATCCGGTATTTTTCTTTTTCTTTCTGACTTATTTCGCTGAGCGTGATCCCTTCTAGCTCCATTCATGTTGCTGCAAACTGCATGTGTTTATTTTTTGATTGCTGAGTAATATTCCATTGTGTATATGTACCACATCTTCTTGATTACTACATTTCTGTGGTCCCTCCCTAGTCAGACACTACACAGGTAAAGGATGAACCTGTGGATATGCTCTGACTCCGTTGCACGCCCAGCCCTCAACCTGGACTCACCGGTATCTTAGAGTCATTTTACATGGCTTTCCCAGAACAAACACCACTACTCCAGGCCTCTGCCTGTAGTGATACCTCAGTGTCCCCTTTTGTGCCTGTCTGCCCCAGCCTTGGTGCATGTGTACACTAGAGGACTGCTTCCTGCTTCCTAGGTGACTGAGGAGCATCAGTTCTAGCAGTAGTAACCCAGTAAACTTCTCTGTGGGTTTTTAATGGATCCTAGAATGCAAATAATTTAATATATCATTTTTTCTTTGATTTTTATAATCATTCCCAGTTAGCATGTTCCACATCTATCACATAACAGAAAGGACTTGCTTCTATGAATTTTTAGTAATTTTAACTTAGGACAGCTTTAGAACCAAAATTTATGACCTTATAATGAAAAAATCTAAATGCTGCTAGATATCTTCACTTGAAGTTCTGCTTACTCATTTTTATTCTAACTGTAATAAGCAGATATTGACTGAAGTTGATATCAACAATCAAGATTTATTGATCTGAACTAATACCAACTAAAATAATGTCAAGATCACTGTGTGCTCAAGAGACTATCGATCTTGTTTGAAGACTAAAAGATCATCAATATCTGCACTATTTACCCTAGGTATTATAAAAATTTCTTGTATAAAATGTAGTTTTCAGGAAGTATATGGTTCATTCTGAAGGAAATGAGAAGAATTTAGAATCTGTCAAAATAGACTGGGGACTAAATAATGTCCTAAAAATACTTCTCTGGCTTACTTCTATTTTGGCAATTGGATTCTTGTGTTTCTTCAAGTGGTGGAAAGAGAGAGGCTTTGGTCTCTTGCTCTTATAAAGACAGTAGTTCCATGGAATCTCCATCTTTGTGGCCTCATCTAAAGCTAATTACCTTTCAAGGGTCTCAGTTTCAAATATCATGACATTGGAGACATGAATGGAGGGAGGGGGATACAAACATTCAGTTCATAGTAAGTACTATGCTGATAATTATGTTCTGATATTTATGATAAGTACTGATATTATCTTCTCTAAAAATGATCAATGTATGACAATGATCATTACATATTGATTAGAACAAACAAAACAGTAGAGTTTAATATAATTTTTAAAAAGTATATGTATATATATATATATATGCTTGGAAGAAATTCGAGAAGTGTGCATATGAAAAGATAAATCTAAGCTCATCATAAAATATTTGCATCAGTGCTTTGTTCAATGATTCTCAAACTTGAATCTCTATCAGAATCACAGGCTGTTAAAATGCAACCTCATGTCTGTACGCATTGTCAACCCTACAGATTCTGACTCAATAGGTCTGGTGTGGGACCTGATAAATTGCCTTTATAATAAATTCCTGCTTGTCAGGAAACACATGTTGAGAACTGCCATTTGTCTATGTGGCAATTTAGTGCTATAGTTGAATTCAAAGCCAACATCCTTGGGTTTATATCGGAGTCTATCACAGTTACATAACTTTCAGCAAGTTTTAAAATTCCCTGTGCCACATTTTTCCACCTGGAAAATGGGGATAAAAGTTGTAATTAACTTGTTGTATTAAGCTATAAAAACTTTGCCTACTAATATTATAAATGCTTTAATTGCATTTTAACTTGTCTTAAAACCTAAGTATGTTAATTACCAAGACTTTTACTATTGGCTCTATCAAGTTCGTGGCACTGCATGTGTGCATACTATGGTGAAAAGATGGTGAGATTTTAGAATCAGTGCATAGTGTCACCTTCTAGCCTTTGTGTCCTCATCTGTAAAATGGGGACAGTAATTTCTATCCTGTATTGTTTTTGGAAGGATTAAAGGATCCATGTATAAAATACCTGGCAAGAAACCTAAGTCATTAATATTAATCCTCTTAGTTCCCATACTACTTCCGACCAAGCATCACTCATTTAACTAATGACTGCTTATTAAATTCTTCTTACTGTCTTAGCCTTCAGGGATATATCATTTCACAGGACTTAAAAGACCGTACACTCTTGAAGCTTACATTATATTGGGGGATATTTTAGATCTAATGTTAGTAGTTAGAAAGACAGCATTGCAACAGAAAAGCATTATCAAGAGGGAGAAAGTCTGATTTTCCTGATATTCTGCTACTAATTCCCCCTCCCCACTTCTACTATTAATTTAATGTTTAGTATTGAGCAAGGCATTTATCTGGGAAAGTGAAAATGTTGGGTAATATAATTTTAAGATTTTTAAATCTAACATTCTTTCAGTGTGAAGCTTAGAGTTTTATAAATTAGGTGTTGAATCTAAGTGTCTTTATGGGATAGGTGGGTGTAAATAGCTGACTATGGTGTGGGCTGGAGAAATGGCCATTTGGAGAGTTTGCGTCTGCTTTACATTTAAATAGTTATAAAAATATTTAACTTGTCAGATCAAACACACTGACAAACTGAAGTCTGTAAAACATAGTCCAGGTATTAGGCCTGATTTAGTTGTTCAGGACATTACATTTCTTCGTGCTTTGATTTTCCTATTTTACAGTAAGTCCAGCCAATATTTATCTTAAAAGAGCTTAAAGGCTTTTGAGATAATCAATGCTTTTAGTTAGAATAGGGAGAAATAATGATATCCCGGTTTTAAATATGAAAACGACTTAATTCTATAAAACAGGATATAGTAGGGCTATTACAAACTATTCAGTTGTTTACACTACTCATTTTAGTGTTAACTGAAATAATAGTAAGTACTGAGCAATGATGATATATAGATCATCTGTAGGGAAATAATTAAAAAATCTGGGTACAGAGTCAGCTTGTACCTGGTGGTTTACGGTATGGGTGGAATGTTCTACATTTGCTCTGCTAGTCACTGATAGTTAAGAAGGACATTAATCATGTTGTCTGTGGGAAGTAAAAATTAGAAGTGTGTTATGTGTGTAGAGATTATGACACTGAATTCGTTGAAGAAAAGATATCGTTTGGAAGAATTTACGGCAAATAGCAGGGAACGTGAAAAGGGATCATAAAACAAAATATCTTGTTTCCTATTTAAATAGAAACTTTCTTTTTCTCTGCTGTACTACTCTTTTTTGCTATATTATTTTTTCTTGAGGTAATGTTGGTTTACAAGTGTGTGAATTAGAGGTCTAGGTTCACACCTCTTCAGATGTATGCTACCACATCTCACCTACCACCAACGCATCCATTATCCTTCATCATAATTCATTGAGCCCTCTCCCCACTTTGCTCACAAATCCTACCCTTCCCCTTTGGTAGCCTCAAATCTACTATCAGATTTCTAAGCTTTGTTTTGGTTGGTTTGACTGTTCTTTTTTTTTTTTTTTTCTATAATGCACGTATCAGAGAAATGATCCAAAAAAAAAAAAAAAAGATCCAACATTTGTCTTTCTCCTTATTTCAGTTAGCAAAATCCCTTCCAGTTCCATCCATGTTATTGCAAATATCAAGATTTTGTCTTTTTTTCAAATTATTGAGTAGCAGTCCATTATATATATGCATATATATAAAATATCATCTTCTTTTTTTTTCTGCTTTTGTTTTTTATTTATTTATTTTTTTTTATAAATTTTATTGTTATATTCCCCATACAATTGCAGCCCCCCCATTCTGACCCCAATCCCTCCCCTCCCGCCCCCGCCCCCCTAAAAGTGTCTCTGGTTCATAGTTTTTTGTTGATTTTGATTTTCACTTTCTTATAGTTATTCATTTTCCTGGTCCCTTATTTAAGTTTTCTAGATTCCTGCTATGAGTGAGACCATCCGGTATTTTTCTTTTTCTTTTTGGCTTATTTCGCTGAGCATGATCCCTTCCAGCGCCATCCATGTTGCTGCAAATTGCATGTGTTTATCTTTTTTGAATGCTGAGTAATATTCCATGGTATATATGTACCACATCTTCTTGATCCAGTCATCTATTTTTGGGCATTTGGGTTGTTTCCAAAGCTTAGCTATTGTAAACAGTGCTGCTATAAACATAGGGGTGCAGGTGTTCTTTGGAATTGATGTTTCTGTGTCCTTTGGGTAAATACCTAGGAGTGGAATTGCTGGATCATATGGAAGCTCTATGTTTAGTAGGTCCAGAAATCTCCACACAGCTCTCCACAGTGGTTGGACCAGTTTGCACTCCCACCAACAGTGCAGAAGAGTTCCTTTTTCTCCACACCCTCGCCAGCATTTGTTGTTGCTAGTTTTTTTAATATGTGCCATTCTCACTGGTGTAAGATGGTATCTCATGGTAGTTTTGATTTGCATTTCCCTGATGGCAAGTGATGTTGAACATTTTTTCATATGCCTGTTGGCAAATATCATCTTCTTAATTTACTCATCTGTCTGTTGGCATATATATAAATATGTATATATTTATATGTATACATATGTGCATATTTATGAACATGTATATGTTTACATACATGTATTCATATAAATATATATTATATCAATCCATATAGCATATATTATTATATATTATGCATGTATATATTATTTATTATTATATAAAAAGATAGTTTTCATATCTTGGCCATTGTAAATAGTGCTGCAATGAAAGCGTGATGGAGGAACTATTACAAATCAGCTGATTTTTTTCTTCTCTGGCCACCTTTAATATTCCTTGTCTTGGACTCTTGGTAGTTTACCTACTGTATGTCATGGTGGAGGTCTCATTGCACTTAGATACCAGGTATTCTTTTAGCTTTATGCATTTGTATATTTTGTTCCTTCCTTAAGTTTGGATAGTTTTCTTCTATTATTCCCTTAAATAAAGCCTTTCTCTTCCCAGCCTCTCTCATTTCCCCATCTGGAAACCCATTATCCTTATATTGCTTTCCTAATGGAATCAAATAGTTCTTGAAGTGTTTCTTCAGTTTTTTACTTAGTAGTTCTCTTTCTAACTGGTTCTTTTGTGCACTATTATCTTTGAGATAACTTATTTATTCTTTCATTTGGTCTATTCTGCTTCCATAGTTTTCTCTAGAATAAATATTTACTCTCATCTAATAGGATTTTACATATGATTCTCTCAAATTTTCTTATTTAAAGCTTCAGTTTCTACTTTCTGTTTATTAATTTTATTTTTCAGATCATTCATTTGTTTTTCTAAGTTTTGTTGTATCTCTGATTTTCTATGTTATTGCAATTTTGAACTTTATAGGGAGATAACATCTTCCATTTATTTGTGACCACATTCTAGGCAATTATTCTCTCCTTTTTGTGTTATATTCCCTTGGAGTCTCAGTATGCCATGTATTGTATTTTTTGTCTGCCCATTTAACTGCTTTAGAGTTTTCTTTATCTTTTAAGTATCCATAGCAGTAACTTAGGGAGTAGAACTACTTTTACTTTTCCAGCAGGTGGCACTGTGGTTTTATTTGAATTTTTTTTTTTTTTTTGGTCCTGAGATCGTGCAGCTGCTGAATCAGAAGGTGGTGGTGGGGACTAGAGGTATCGATTTAACTGTTTGATTGTACTGGGGAGGGACCTAGTTTGAATTTGTAGCATAACCAGTATCTTTCCTTTCTTGGTTCCACATTTGCAACTCTGTAGTCTGCAAATTGTTGGTGAGCTTTATGAGGTCAGTGCCATTCCTGAGATTGGTGAGGAACAGGGCAGCAGATTACTGCCTCTGTTTTTTTCACTGGGGACCAGTCCTCTACACTTATTCCATCTCAGTCAAGGGTTTGTGCTTCTACACCATTCAACTTTCTCCTCTCCAAGTAGAAAACAGAATAGAGAATCCAGAAATAGACCCAGATAAATATAATTAACTGATCTTTGACAAAGGAGAAAAGGAAACACAATGGAACAAAAATAATTTCTTAACAAAAAGTAATGAAACAACTAGGAGCTGCATACAAAAAATGAATTTGAACACAGAAACTATACCCTTCACAAATATTAACTCAAAATGAACCACTGATTAACTTGAGGAAATCCTACAGACCAAATGTAAAACAAAACTATAAATCTAGTAGATAATAGGAGAAAACATATATGATCTTTGTTATACTGATGCCTTTTATTTATTTATTCAATGTATTTACCTACATTGTTGTTAATTTTTGTTTTATTCCCTAAGGTGTAGTCCCTGTAGTTCTCCTACCACCATAGCATCCGTGATCCATCACCACAGTCCCTTGGATGCCTTTTAAAATACAACACCAAAGCACAATATATGAATGGGGAGAGAAAAAAATGAAAAGAAATAAATGTTATTTTTCCCCACCACTATCCATGTTTCCATTTCCTTTTCTGTCCCGGCTCCCTCTTAATCTCAGAATCCTCAGCATATTTATTAATGTCCACTAGTTTTTTTTAAGTGCTTCACATTATCAATTTTCTGCCATGTAAAATGTCCAATATTGTTTTTTTAATCATTCTGACTTACTTTGTTGCACATATCGCTCTCAAATTCCCTCCCTTTTGTTGAAAATGTCTTCACTTCATCCTTTCTTAGGCTTGTAGAATACTCATGTGTGTATTTATATCAAATCTTGATCCAGTTGTCTGTCCATGAACATTTAGGCTACTTCCATGTCTTAGCTATTGTAAATAATGCATTATGAACATTGAGGAACATATGGAATTTTTGGTTCATGATTTCATATTGTGTGTATCTATACCTAAGAGTGGGATTGCAGGGTTGTATGGAATTTGCATGTTTGGGTTTTTAAGTTAAATCCAGATTGATTTCCATAATATTACATTGGTTCACATTAACCAATAGTGTAACGGGCCTCCTTTTTCTCAGAATCCTCTCCAACACTTGTTGGTAGTCTTTTTAATATGTCTTTTTAATAATATGTCATATACATGAGGTATGTGATGGTATTTTGGTATAGTTTTAATCTGCATCCCTTTTATTAGAAGTGATGATGAACATTTTTTTTCACACGTGTTTTGGACTTCTGGATATCTTCTAGCTGAATTGTCTGTACATATCTATTGCCCTTTTATCAATTGGGTAATTTTTTAAAAGTGTTAAATTATATGGGATTTTTATATATTTTGGTTATTAATCCTTTATCATTTATATATTGTGTGAGTATTTTCTTCCATTCAGGAGGGTGTTTATTTAATCATCTTGCATTTTCTTTCACTTATTGAAGGTTTTTTTTTTTTTAATTTATTTATTTATGCATACAAGAGCTGGGGTATAGGCCAGAGATGCGGGAGGGTGAGAGGACTCACCAGAGACAGAGTGGGGAGCAGAACAGGCAGATCCACTGAAATACACTGCTGAGGGGAGCAGCAGGTGAGATAGGAGAGATCTGCTGTGCCAAGTGGGCTTCTTTCTGGCCTGCCACGGATTGAACTTGGAGGCTGCGGATTGCTTCATGGTGTGGTGCTTAACCCCTTGAGCCATCAGGGAGGCCCTGTATTGAAGGTTTTTAACTTGAGGAAATCCCAGTTGTTTATTTTTGTTTTTAATTCCTTTGCCCTAGGAATTGAGTGACCAAAAGTATCTTTATTGTCCGCCAGTCTTTTTACTATGTGCTTTATCGTTGCAGGCCTTGTGTCTAATCTACTTGGAGTTAATTTTTGTGTATGCTATTAGTGAGTAATCTAACTTCATTTGTTCATGTGTGACTTTCCAATTTTCCCAGCACCATAAATTGAAGAGACTGTCTTCTAACCATTTTATGGTTATGGATGCTTTGTCATAGACCAGGTGCTGGTATGTATATGGATTTATTTAGGGCTTTTGATTCTGTTCCGTTGGTCCATGTATTTATTTTTGTGCCAATACTATATTGTTTTTAATATTGATGGTTTATAGTAAAGTTTGAAGTTGGGTAATGTGATACTTCATAAAAATAAATAATATTACACATAGGTTCTTTTTTATTAATCATAGTTATTATAATACTATAATTCAAACAATCCTTAATATTCTCCATTTAATACAAACTATAAGCAGGTGAAATATTTGCACAGTCTCAGTAATTTAGAAGTAGAAAGGGTTTTTATTCTTGCTGGTCTGATGCCAAATCCTCTGCTGTTAGCAATAGACCAGTATGGTTCCTCATGAAGTGGACATAGTTACAGTCACTGGCTGAGAGCTTGGAGTTGAGGCAGAACTATAAATGACAGGAATAGTGCAGGTATCTCTCAAGAACCTAAAAGCCGCTCCACAAAAATAATGCGAACCTTTAAAGTCATAAATGCCAAGCTCTGTCAAATAACTTTCTGCATCTTATTTCTCTTACCTTTCAGTGCTTCAGCATTACAGGGATCAGATTCAATGTAGTGAACAGGCTAAGGATGTAGGAGAGGAAGGTGGGAAAATAGAGTTGAAGGTTGTAACTCAGCTCTGCCTCTAAAGTGACCCTTAGTTGAAGGGAACAGGCAGTTTGAATCAGATGATAGACTGCAAGTTATGCTATTATATTAGGTAACACATTTTGTTCCCTAAAAGTTGTTCCCTAAAAGCTATAGGTTTTAGTAAGGATATCAAGTTAAGAAGTGAGTTGTGGGAAAAATTAATTTGTCCCTTTTTTCCCTGAGTTTAGTTTAGTCACTAAACTGGTACAAACTATTTCCTATTACAGAAATCTGAAAAATCAGAATATTCCTTTAAAAGTATCAGAGATTTAATTAGTTTAATCAATTTAGTTTAGATGAACATGCAAGCTATTTCCTAATGAAGGAAAAACATCGAAGATTCCAGCCTCCTTGAATTCTAGCCATCGCTGCTCCTTCCCTCCTCCTATTCTTGTGTATTTAGAAACTATTCAGTGTGTTTCACTTTTGGTGGGTGTTTCTTTGGCTAATCACTCTCTGTGCTGCCTTTTATTTTGTGTTTACTGTTGTCTGTTCCATGATTTTATGGAGGATTAAGTAAATCTTAGAAATGTTATGTTTAGAGAGTTGAGGTCAAATAGTTCTCCCTTCCTTGAAAAGCCAGATTTTATCAAAATGTGCTTGACAGTGTTTCCAACTTTCCCCTGTGTTGACTTTCATACCTAAAGTCTGGGTAAAACATTGCTTGTTTTTCTCAAAAAAAAAAAACCCACAAAAAACCCCAAAACCCACTGTCCAACAGAATATGTGAAGATACAGAAATGTTCTATATTTGCATTGTCTGATATAGTCACCACTTGCCACACATGGCAATGGAGTACTAAAATATGACCTGTGAGACTGAGGAACTAAGTGTTTAATTTCAATTAAATATAAATTTAAATAGACACATGCAGGGCCTCCCCGGTGGCGCAGCGGTTGAGCGCTGGGTTGCGAAGCTGCCCGCAGCTTCTGCAGCGCCGGTTCCATCCCCGGCCACCAGCGAGGGTCCCACATGGCAGGCAGACCTCTCCTGCCGCCCGCTGCTCCCCTTAGCAGTGTACTTAGGTCCCTCCGCCTGCTCTGCTCCCCGCTCTGGCTCTGGTGAATTCTCTCACCCTCTTGAGTCTCTGACTGTACCCAGTACTTGTGTAAATAAATAAATAAATCTTAAAAAAAATAGACACATGTAGCTAGTGCAGCTCTAGAAAATACATCTTAAAGATTGAATGGACCTCTGATTCCCACCAAACCCCTGTGGACTTCTCATTTGGTTGCATTTTTTCTGGTCATTTTAAAGACCTTCATCCCTCTTTTCCTCCTTCCCTCCCTTCCTCCTGCCCTTCTTTCTCTTAAGATAAACAGATAAGCACACTCAGATGGGAGAAGAAATAGTTTTATAAAAGCTCAATATTTCAGGCCAAAGTGTCCATTTCTCTTGAGTAATATCTGGCTTTGAAATGTTGCTACTGTTAGCACTAAATGAAGCCTCCATTTCCATGCTTCAGAGATGCTATTGATGCACATTAGCAGTGTGTAGAGTGCACACAGCAGCCGCTAACAGTCACATGTGTTGAGTTCTATGCTTAACTGTCCTGCCTCAGGATCCCTGCAGTTCCTTGAGTATTCTGTTAAAGACTCTAAGTTCTTTTTCTAAGAGAGGAACAGATGCATCTTTCCATACAGAGAAATCAGCAATGTTCAGGAGATGTGAGGCCAGACTATATTCATATTTTTTCCACAGTGCTGACTACTTTGTTGGTACTTAAATCAGTCTTAACAGCAAACATCTCTTTGAAAAAATTAGTTTCTATTTTGGCTGTTTGAGATCAGAAACTACTGAGTATTCATGTGAGTGAATTTCTTTCATTGTTTATAATCCTTTTTAATGCAATTCTAAAGGTATACTACTATTTCTATTTTAAAACCCAATTTTCAGGAGCTTCTGGCTTTATGAAGAAAACTGTTTTTTCTTCTTTGCTCCTTTGAAAGCAAACAATGATTTTAATTTAACATAAATACTTTGGCTAATAGTGTTGTCTTTCAGAAGTAATATGCATCTTATACCACAGACAGGAGTATGAGAAAAATGTCTATGTATGCACATATAAATTATTACATATATTGCATCTTACCTCCCAAGAAACACACAAATCAAGTCTTCCCAGTAAGTGGAAACAATAGCCCCATTAACATGCACTTGTGTATTTATAAGCATGTATAAATTTATAATACAGATCTGTAGCTTTACTTTATAGGTGACATGAAATTAGGCAAAACACTTTATAAGTCAGAAAACTGAATCTTACAAAATTTATTCAGTCTTTGTATATGTTGTCTTGGATATCGTATATCTAAGTTCTCCATACAAAGATACAAAGCCAAAGTCTCCTTGACGTTAGGTATGATTAGTTGCTTTCAATACATCATTTGGGGATTCCCAGTGATAAGAAGCTCACTACTTTGACAGTAGCCCGCTCTGTTGTGAGATAGTTACTGTTTTTAGAAAAGTGTCAGTTTAAGAGTTTGATTTCCCCCCTTCAGTATAATCAATTTATTGGTTTTACTTTTGAACATTTTGATAAGTATGTTTTATATAAAACATATGCATATATAGCATCAAAAATCTATATCCTTGTCAAAAAAATATAGTGTTAGTTTACTTCATATAAAGTTTTAGAATTCTTAGTTACTAAAATGTCAGTGGAAAATATGATTGCACTAAGTAAAATTCCATTTATACAGATCTTAATTGACAGCATAGATAAAATGGAGGGCAGTTAGTAAGTTTCATAATAATTTTCTAACATGGACTTAGTATCGAATTTTTCTAAATGGTAAGTTGCTTTAGTGCACTAAAATGTAAATCAATTTATAAAAATTCACACTCAATTTTCCTTATCTATTAAGTGATTAATTCATTTATATCAAATATTGGACTGTTGACTTCTGTGAAGCACTCTCATATGTTTTCTAATGGATGCCACCAAGAAAAAGTGACTTTTCATTCTATGTTGGAACTTGAAGAAATTTTACGAAGGGTACTCTTTTTTTTTTAAAGTTTTTTTTTTAAAGATTTATTTGTTTGTTTGTTTGTTTTTGTTTGTTTGTTTATACAAGCACTGGGTACAGTCAGAAGCGCTGGAGGGTGAGAGAATGCGGGGAGCAGAGCAGGCAGAAGGACCGAAGTACACTGCTGAGGGGAGCAGCGGGCGGCAGGAGAGGTCTGCGCGCCATGTGGGACCCTCCTCAGGTGGCCGGGGAGCAGCCGGGGATCGAACCAGTGCTGCAGAGGCTGCGGGCAGCCGTGCAACCCGGTGCTCAACTGCTGCGCCATGGGGGGGGGGCACGAAGGGCACTCTTAATTAATGTCATGCAATGACAGTTGATGCCCTACCAGAAATCATTGTTTTTGAAACTATGCCAAAACTATTTATATGCATTGGTTTGATTATGACTTTTAATTTATAAAAAATTTAGGGAGGTCCTAGTTATCTTAAAGATACAGAAAAATATCTGCATGAGCAAATATGTAAGATGCCATCCAGTTAAATTATATGCATGCATTTATTTTTAAGAGTTTTTCCTGTTAAGAAATTGTTGTACTTATATACAGACTGTATTATATTCTATGAAGCAGAACTAATAAACAAGTTCACCAAGGTTAAAGAAAACAAGACTAATATGCAAAATCCAATTGTCATTCTATTTAGTAGCAATGTACAAACCAAAAATGATATTAAGAAACCAGATCTACTTACAATAGAATAAAAAAAATATAAATTATCTCAATAAAAGAAATACAAAACTTATACTCTGAAAATTATAAAATATTTAAAGAAATTAAAGAAGATAGAAATAAATAGAAAGATATTTCCTGTTCACTGATTAAAGTACTTATTAAGATGGCCATAGTCTCCAAATTGATCTATGTAGTCAATGCAAACTCTATCATAATTACAGCTGATGGGCCTCTGTGGTGGCACAGTGGGTTGAACGCCATACTGTGAAGCTATCCGCAGCCTCTGCAGCCTGGATTCGATTCCAGCTGGCCAGGGAGAAACCCACATGGCACTGCAGGCCTCTCCTGCCTTGCCTGCTGCTCCCCTCGGCAGTGTCTTTGGTCTGTCTGCCTGTTCTGCTTCCTGCTCTGTCTCTGGTGAATTCTCTCACCCTTCTGTGCCTCTGACCTGTACCCCAGTTATTGTTTAAATAAAAAAAAATCTTAAAAAAAATTACAGCTAACTTCTTTGTAGAAATTAACAAGGTAATCCTAAAATTTATATGGAGAACCAAGGGACACAGAATATCCAACCAATCTTGAAAAAGAATAACAGAGTTGGAAGAGTCACACTTCCATGTTTCAAAAGGGTATTGGCAATATGCATTTTCAATAAGAATATAGTAAAGGCAGAGAGAAAATTTCCCTTTACCACTTTGTATTTTTTCTTGGGCTGTTCCAGTAATCAACTTAACACCGAAAGAGAGTGACACATGTGACAAAAACCAGATGTTCTGCAACTAGATGTTTGCCTTGCTATATAGTTTTCCTTGGTAGGTTAATTCTGGAGATAAACCTCCGTCTGGATAATGCCCCAAATATTTATTCTTCTAGGTGGTTAAGGTTTTAGTGAAGGTTTCTCTGGTTGCCACAGGGTCTCAGTTGACTTTAGTTCAAAAGAATCCACAATGCCAAGGTGACATACCTTGAAAGGTCAGTTCTGGACTTCCTGAAGAGGTCTGTTTGAACATATTGGGGAGACCTATTTTTCAGTATTAAAATAACTTAATGGAGAAATAATAGACTTTCAATAAATAGTACTGGATAACTGGACAACCACATGAAAAATAAAAAGGAAATACATTGGATCACTATCTCACATCATATAGAAAAATTAAAGTTGTTCAAAGACCTAAATGTAAGAACTAAGACTGTGAAACTCTTAGAAAAAAGCGTAAGTGTGACTTTTTGTGGAACTTGGATTAAGTAATACTTTCTTAGTTGTCACACAAAATCATAAGCTACTATATATACACACACACACATATATATACACACATATATATAAACTGTATATCATTAAAATAAAAACCACTAGTGCTTCAAAGGAAACTCTCAAGAAAATGAAATGATAACCCATTAGGAAATCATTTGAAAATATGTTTAGTATCATAGTCATTAGGGAAAAGCAATTCAAAGTTACAGTGAGATACCAGTTCCCATCTAGTCAGATGGCTGAAATAAAAAAGACACACAATAACAAATGTTGTCTCAAATGTGAAGAAAGTAGTACCACATTTATTACTGGAAGTAGCATCAAATGGTGCAGCCACTTTGGAAAACAAGTTATTTAAAATGTTAAAGAGTTAGCATGTTGCTCAGCAATTCTACTCCGAGGTGTAGGCCCCAAATAAATTAAAACACATGTCTACACATGTACTGGTACATGTATATTCATAGCAGCACCATATATAATACCAAAAAGTGGAAACAACCCAAATATCTATTAACTGATGAATTAACATGTGGGCAAGTTTTGTTTAAACATCTTGTGAGCATATTGGGAGAACCCATACTGACTATCTTGCTGGGTCTGTACTTCACACATAACCTATGGACTAGAAATCCCATTCCTTGGTATTTAACCAAAAGAAAAGAAAACCTGTGTTCTCATGAAGATCTGCCTGATTATAATCATGGTAGTTTTTATCATAATAGTTCCAAATGAAAAACATCCAAATGTCAACAGGTAAATGGCAAAACAAATGATGGTCTGAGTAGCACTCGGCAACACAAGAAAAAGTGTAATGCACATAACAACAACAAATCTAAAAATGTCAGGTGAAAAAATTCAGACATGAGTATATAATGTATAATTTCATTTGTATAAAATTCTAAAACAGAGCCAAATATGTAGTAACAGTAGACAAATATGTGGCTGGAGTCAGGGAGTTGATTATCATAGGTTAATAGCAAATGGTTTGGGGGCGATGGTAATGTTCTACATTTCACTGTGACTATGTTGATTAAGGAAGTGTACATATTTGTCACAGTTAACATCACTGCATTTAAAATGGGTGCATTTTATCATATTTAAATTATATTTTAGTAAATTTGATGAAAATATGGTCAGGTGTTTCATTTTGACAGACAGAACTTATAATTCTTCATCTTTCCTTCCATTATTTGGGTGAAACTATTAAGTCATTACTGGGATTAATTGATTTTCTGCTTGTAGCATATGATAACACTAATATATAACTGGGATCATTTAACTGTTTATAAAGTTTCACAGTTAATAGAGCCAGCCCACTAACAACTATCATTTCACATTTCAGGGATTTACAAAAATAAGTGAAATTAATTTATAAGCATAATCTTTTGATCTTAATGAAAAGTTATGCTTCATAGAGTTGTACAGCTGCACATGTTAAACTACTGTCTTTGAGCAATTTTTTTAAAAATAGCTATTAACTTTTGAAGTGGATGCTGATGATTCTTCAGCAGATTCTGACACCTGGTTTTCAAAGAATCAGTGAAATCACCATGGCTTCAAATTGCAGATTGTAAACTCTGACAAATACACTATAAATAACACATGTATCATCAATTTTCTTAAGAACAGACCTTCGGTACTTATTTTTTAAAATAAACATGCACTTATGCCTTTTTAGTTCATTATCAATGGAATAGTTTATTGAAAAACAAATAAAAGTATTACCAAACCATGAAGTAAATAGGTAAGCAATGAATTTCCAACCTACAATTGGAGATGCCTGGTGCAGATCACCAGGCGGAAAGCCACCCCCCAAGGGCCGGACACCAGCATGCTGGACAGGATTCCTGTTCAGTCCCTAATCTGAGCCCTCTCCCTGACATCTTCAGAGAGGAAGCTTCTGGGAAGGGGCCACAGCTGAGTGGCCTTTTTTTTTTTGAGCCTTTTATCGGGAGTGATGATGTGGGCCCATTCTCTTTTTTGTTGAAGCTGCTGTGGAAGGCAGCCACACCAGCTGACCAGGTGGGGAGCCTTTAACCTACCTGTGCCCCCCTCCACCAGAATTGGGGGTGGTTTCTACCGTAGCAGTGGCAGGCCTCTGCCACACTCTGCCTGCTCTGGTACCTGCGAGTACACTTTGCACCTCTGATGGGTAATTAGTCCTTCTCCCTTTCCCTCTACTCTGTTGGTTAAAATATATTTTTTCCTCTTTTGCTACACCAAAGGGCCTTTCTTTTGCATTTGAGACAGTGGGTGACCAGGCCCAGACCCTATAAGAGAGATTCTGACCTGGCGACAAGTTTTAGACCTTTCAGCCTGATAATAGCACTATGGTTGCGATATTTGGACTCTTCTTTATAAGACAGAATGCTAATCCTGTCCTGCACATATTTCACGTACGCTGCACTGTGAATTCCCCATAGACCCTGTTACATGGTGTATAATAGTTTCTTGCATTTCTCTAGTTTAAATCCAGGATCAGCTTTATGGGTGTGTGACAAGTACCTTTGTACAGAATCTGCTCTCAGAAGGGCCCTATGTTTGTTAAAAACAAACTGCTTTTTGCCTTATTGAAATTCTTAATAATTTGATTTTTGAAACAGTGTGAAGTCTGAGGGGATAATGAAACATATATACTAGCAGAGGAATAATAAATAACAAAATGTGATGAAAGAAAATAAATGCAGCATATTTTTTAACCTGGCAGAAAATTTTCTCTCTAACCATAACTGCTAGGGTTTTTTGTTGTTGTTGTTGATCTCAAATAAAAACAATTAGTAATTTTGAAAAGAAATATAACTTATTCAGAAACACAGTAATGGAACAGAGGGCATATTAGATAATGTCTTGGTGAGGAGGCTCATGTGCCTTTCCCCAAATGCAAGACGAAGAACCCCCTGTATCGCCTCTGGAAGCCACAAGCTCAGTTCCATGGGACAGGCAAGCAGTGGGACATGCAAGGCATGTTGGGTCTTGCTGGCTGATTAGGCATGTGTGGGCATTCACTAGCCTCCTGACCTCATTTAAATAGGGTTTCGAATATTAATATTCACATTTCCAAAGGCTGAGGTTTAGTTCAAAGGGTGATAGAGAGCAAAATTTGCCAACTCAAAATATATCTCTTTGGCATATGGTTTAGTTCATTAGAGGGGCTCAGAAAGCTGGATGGAGGGTACCCTTTTATAAGAGTCATCTGGTAAAAAACAAAACAAAAAAACTCCCATTTATATGGGTGGCTCTCTTTCTGTGTCAGGAAGACCTAATCTCTTTAACTCATCAATTGAGAGCATAGCAATTTAAATCTGCACAATAGTCACACTTTTGTTAACTGTGTCTTTCCCAGTAATCTCCCATGACCTTCACTTTCCAGCTTCTACCATTCTCACCCTCCTATCCTTTGTTGTTAGCTGAAGTTGGTTAAGGAGGTGACTTAAGTCATGAACTATTTAGGTGAGTTACTCAGTTTTTACTGGGTAACTTATGTATATAAGAGATATACATGTTGTATTTAATTTCTTTCTGCTTTTCACTTTTCAATCTGTCTAATGTTAATTTGGTAATTTACCAGTCTAGAAGAACCAAACAGGAGAATGGGGGACTCTTTCCCTTTCCCCTATAGGGTAATATTTAATATATGTTATTACTTTTTGTATTGCTGGTTTTTCTATATTCTTATGGGTCCTTGGTGATTTCTGGGTAAAGCTGTTCTAAGGATTGTGATGCAATGACTTTATTTTATTTTATCTATCATTCTCTAGAAAAGGATAGCCATGTTGGAAACAAGCTGGGTACTTTTTCAGAGAAGAATATCTATTCGTGGACATTTTTTTTTAATTGTTAGAAACCAAAATTCATCCAAGAAAATTTATAAATCTAATTGGCTTTATTAAATGATTTTTTGATGGGGGCAGCATCCCGTCTAGCATCCCATCCCAGCATCCCATCCCAGTAGAAAGGTGCTGCATGAAGTTACACAATATGTGAGATTTTCATAGTAGAAAGAGGGTGGGATAGGTCATTAGCAAAAGAAAAGATTATTTCTGGCAAAGCCACCTTTCCTTAAGAGAAGGCAAGGCATTCTTATGCATAAAACCTCACTTGTGCTGACCAGGAAATTCCAATTGATTGGTTTAAAATCTTGCTTTTGGGAGGGGCAAAAGCTGCAATTAGATTAGGTGTTGAGCTTTTGGTGGGACCTGGAGTGAAAGACTTCCTTTATTTTTAAGATTATCAGAATTGATATTACATGATAAAAGCAACACATACTTATTGAAGAACACAAAAATATGCATATATAAAAATTGAAACATTGAACTCAATTCTGCTTCTAAGAGCCACCATTAATGTTCTCCTATATATCCTTTTGGCTGCACCTCTGTGTGTCTCATCTTGTTCCATAACATACTGTTTTTAACTCTCAATGACATATGGCACCTATTTTTCTATGTCAGTATCTCCATAGATGATGTATGTTTATGGATAGACCACAATATTTTAAACCAACCCCAACTTGGTTGTTTCTAAATTTACAGAATTTAAATAACCTGCCATGGAGTTTTTTTTTTTTTTTTTTTTTTTTTTTTGACATTTATCACTTATGATTAACTTGAAGGATATATTATGACATAAGCAACCTAAGTGTTGGGGAACAGTATGCCCTGAATGTTTGAACTCCACCCCTTAAGATTTTATGGACTCCTCTCCCACCTCCATGTCAGAGAGATTCCAGGTGCTGAGGACTACAACTTCCATTATGCCATGAATCTCCCATGACTCTTGACTCCTGAAGTGGGGGTTTCTGGGAACCAAGGATAGAGTTAAACAGCCATATTTGATATATAACAGAACACATGTGGGCCTGGACGGGTTTTGGTTTTGCCTGCCTTCAGCTTGTACTGGTGGTACCAGCTCAGACAGCATTACTGATAGTATATATTGACCAAAGTCAATCTCTCCCCACCCTCCTTTCTCTCTCCTTCCCCTTTACCCCTCCCTCCTCCTCCTCTCCTTCTTTTCATTTCCTTTGTAAATAAACCTTTTATTAACCTTTCTGTGTGCACCCTCCCTTGGGTCTTATTCTTATTTTTTTCAAGTGTGAGGGTGAGGGCTCACACCCAGGCCATCCCATTTCCCTTTGGGGTTGCCCTGTAACATCATGACAGGAAATGGATGCATTTTATTGCGAACTATTAGCTATATTATAAAAACCATGCCCCTTACTTGTTCTCTTGCCAATAAAAGCATCCCTCTGTACCTTCTAGTTGAGAATCACTGCTTTAGAGACCTAATTACTAGATCTGAAAACAAAGTTTCTGTTGTATAGTTCTTAATGAAAAGGATGGTGATAATCATAACCATTCATTTACTTTGTTGCAAGCACATGTCACTAAAAGTAAGCTCCTGGCTCCACCTCTCTTGATTTAGTGGCTCAGGCAAAAGATCAGAAAGTCCCATGCACAGTTGCCCTAACAATGTTCAGCAAACAGAAGGAAAAGCTTAACTTTCTGTGCCTAAGGCTTCACAACTTTTACTGAGAAAGATCATAAGCATTGCAGCCTAAAAGGTGTCTTCCTTATGACTCCTGTACAACTTCAGATTCTGTACACGTTGAAGCTCTCATTAAGACTGCTGTTGTGATGCATGCCTGGAAGGAGAGGATTGACAGTTATTTTGATCAACAAGAGTTGACAGTTTGGATTTTGGCTTTTGTGTTGGGTTGCTTTAACATTCAGCGCATTATCTTCCAGATGCTACCTGCCATCACTCATTTATAGACTGCAGGTCTAATCTCATAGATTCTGGCTTTGTACTTTCTTTGACCACTGCTCTGTCTTCCCTCTTCCCATCCTTGGCTGAGCCTTATCTCTGGTCCTACATTGAATCAAAGGGTCCAAGAAGATTTTGGTTCTGTGAGGGCACTTGCTAAGCTTTTTCTGACATTACTTAGAAATTTCAATAATTTTGCAAGCTTCTCTCCCTGCCCCTCAAATTAGTCTGGGTGCTGATTTCAATTCCACTGAGGAATTCTGTCTGTCATATAAGTTCCTTATTTTTTCTAGGTTAGACCCACTATTTCCTTGTCTTTCTTGATTTATTTTCTCCTCTTGCAGCAGGCACATTTGGAATAGCTTCCTGAGAAATGGTGGGTGGGAGGTACATTTTTTTTTTTTAAAGATTTTTATTTATTTATTCATACAAGCCCTAGGTACAGTCAGAAGCGCGGGAGGGTGAGAGAATTCACCAGAGACAGAGCGGGGAACAGAACAGACAGACTGATGAAATACACTGCTGAGGGGAGCAGTGGGCATGGCAGGTGAGGTCTGTCGTGCCATGTGGGACCCTCGCTGGCGGCCGGGGATCTAACTGGTGCTGCAGAGGCTGCGGGCAGCCTCGCAGCCCAACACTCAACCACTGAGCCACCAGGGGCCCTGGGAGGTACATTTTTTATGTCTGAAAATGTTTTCATTCTACTCTTTTATGTAATTAATAGTTTGGAGAGATGTAACCGTTGAGGCTACAAATAAATGGACATTATTTATATGACTTTTCCCTCAACTTCTCTCTATAGTCTACCTTTACTTTTTGAATTTTTAATCAGCATCAAATAAAAAGCAAAACCTGACTTAGGTAAAGAGAGATTTTATTGCAGAAAGGAAGTCTAGGACAACTGCTGCAGGGAAGGGATACTGTTGCAATAGGAAGATTGCCTGGGTGATGAGCTATGCAAGCATCTGGAAAGTTAGTAAGAGAAGAGCTTGATTTTTAGAGGAAGAAGTAAACAAGACTAGAAAGATTTTTAGAGGAAGGAGTAAACGAGACTAGGGAGAATGGTATGAGTGATAGTGATTTTGTGTTGTACTGCAGCACATTGAATGCTCAATGGTACAGTTTGGAAAAGTGGAAGGAGAGCAAGAAAGGTAAGAGCAGAAAAGCCTGAATAGCTTGTTCCTAACAGGCAAAAAGATGGGGACATAGAAGTGTCCATTGGTTTGTGACAAGAGCAAATGAATTAGAGTGCTTGGGATAAAAGCAAGATTAAAAATGGTTGAAAGTGAATTGGAAATTACTTTCACTGTGAATTAGAGCAAGAAACATGGCAATAGGTAAAGGAGAATATATTGATTCAGGAATGAGGGGGACAATCATAGAAGTAAATGCTTTAGTTGATGCTGCCATGAAATACTGTTTTGAGGAGGCGATGTTTTTATGGGTCCCAGTACTCAAGGTATTTACTTATATTTTTTTCTCGAGATATCTTCAACTTTAATTGTACCAGTGACAGAAGGGTGACATCTCCATGTACATTATCTGAATCTCAGACACTAACTTACTGTCACAATGAAACTTTCCTTAGAATCTTGGTTCTTGCTACATGATTTGCCCAGCCTGTGTTTATTCATCAACTTAATGGGAGCAATAATACCCACTACCTAGGTTTTTGTGGATGAGAAATGAGACAGTTTTTATGGATTGTCTTGAGTTTTATAAGTCTGTACAAAATGGTAAAATGGACGTTTGCTAAAATATGTGTGATAGTGCCCAATTAGTCATAGAACAGCTATTATTTTATGCCTTAAAATAATGCTAGATACAAATGCTGTGAAGAAAGGAATCACATTTTACTCATCTTTGTATCCTCAGTACTCAGCAGTGTACTTATCTCAGAGTTGTTACACAATGTATGTGTCAAATTAAATTACAACACACACACAGTCACACAAAGCAACTTCCTGCAAATTATAGAGCAAGACAGAATTAGATATGACTATCATCATTTTGACTTTGTAGGTCTGCTCTTGATACTATGGAGTTTGGAATTGTATCCTTACACAGGCTGCATTTGGCACTTAAATGAAAAGAGCTGCTTACGAACACCCATGCATAGTTACCGATGATAGCTCCCTGAAGTCACACAACTGTTTAAGCTTCTATTTCCTTAACTGTTTCATTGTTATTATTATTCAGTGACTTGACTGAATAATTTGTCACAATTTACTTATAGTCATCTTTAGATATAAGTATTTCTTTTCAGTCCTGCAAGTTTGTTACTAAAGATTTTGGGTTTGGTTCCAATACATTTTAGCCCTTTGTCTTATGTTCCAAGTGAATCTAAATTGAGATAGGTGTTACTTTTATGATCAGAGAAAATGTGAAATATTTGCATATAAGCAGTCAATTTAGCAATGATTTTTCTTCTCACAGTGGCCACTTGTGATAGTCTCTTAGATGTTCAGTTTTCCTACCTGAAAGTGTTTTCTTGTGCTCTTTAAACTCTTTGATCCCATTCACTTTGAAAGCAGTATGACCTTGCAAACCCTGTATTTGCAGTTTTCTTAGATAAATGATTTTCAGATATAATTTTTTAAAAATCAGAAGAATTTTGTGAAATGCTATTTTCTCTTTATAGCTAAAAAACATATTTGTACTAAAGGTTTAGCCAGATATTAAATATGAATCAATTTGGTTTAGTGATTACTAAGCTATTAATCATGTCTGACATTATTAATTTTTAATTTGATTTTAGTTTCATTCAGAAAATGCCCTAGCTTTTCTTTTTTTTTTTTTTTTTTTTTTTTAAAATGACAGCAATTTTTTTTTTAAAGATTTATTTATTTATTTATACAAGCACTGGGTACAGTCAGAAGCGCGGGAGGGTGAGAGAATTCACCAGAGCCAGAGCGGGGAGCAGAGCAGGCAGAAGGACCGAAGTACACTGCTGAGGGGAGCAGCGGGCGGCTGGAGAGGTCTGCGCGCCATGCGGGACCCTCCTCCGGTGGCCGGGGAGCAGCCGGGGATCGAACCGGCGCTGCAGAGGCTGCGGGCAGCTTCGCAACCCAGCGCTCAACCGCTGCGCCACTGGGGAGGCCCAAGAAAATGCCCTAGCTTTTCTTGTGAAAGTAAACTTCATTTTTAAGATCAAAACTGTGTGCTGTGTGGCAAAATTGTAGAATGACTCAACTACTTTCAAAAAGGACTAGGTACAGAATTACTTATTACTGAATTGACTCCTAGAAAACACTAATTTATTTACTAACCTAATGAATCTTATTATATAGCAATAACTATTTCATTCCTCAAACTTTGGGGCATTTTTCTTTCAATAAACATGTAATAAACACCTACTATGTGAGAGATGCAATGTAGGCTTTAGATCTAATATTCCAATTTATATTATGTAGATTATTATTTTAATTCATTAGGTGAAAGAATTCATTAGGTGATTATATGTATGTGAGTATATTTAGTTATATGAGGGCAGAGGTTTTTGTCTATTTTGTTTTCCTTAGCTACTAAAACAGCCCCCAATAAATAGTGTTTATTGTTTGTTAAATAGATGAATAAGTGATGCATGAATATGAATAAGTGATATATGGAACTTTAAGAGAATAGCAGTAAAGAAATACTTTGTCAAAAGGCGTGGAAATGGGAGGTAGATGAGAGAATTTGAAGGACAGTCACCTTTGACTTGTGTCTAACTCCTAAGGAGAATGGAAAGCAGGCCCACATATGTCTATGTTCATTGCTATCTCTTAATGCTCTGACTAGACCCCCTGCCCACCATAGCTCTCAGTTTTTGCATATTGTAGTCATTCCCCTGCTAGTGTGGAGAATTATTCTACCATCTTATACACAAACTTTGTACAAAGAATTGCTTGCTATTGCTCTTGGTCCTTTCAGAAACTTGATGTGAATACTGATTTTTCAGTTTCTGCTTGCTTTCTATTCTCTTTCAGAATTAGACACAACTGATTATTTTTGAAAATTTGGTTTTAAACAGACATGAAGAAAAAGAAATATTTTGATTAATTAAAAACAATGGCATCTAGAAAACTCACTTTCTGGCATTTACCAAAGAGAAATTGAATCATATCTAATGGGAAAAAATCTATAAAACAGTATTCACAACAGATTTAATCATAATGGCCCAATATGAAGACAGTTCAAACATACTGAAAGAGGAGAATGGATAAACAAACTGAGACTATTCATTCATTAGAATATTATATAGTAGTAAAAAGGAATGAACTACTGATATATGCACAACAATATGTTTCTGAAAAACATTTTTCAACTAATCAAACAAGTTAGTGCATAGTATTTCACATGAATTATTCCATTTATATGAAGTTTAAGAACACATAATATTAATGTATAGTGATAGAAATAAAAAAGTATTGCCTGAAGATGGAAAGGGAGAAAAAGAGAAAACCAACTGGAAAGGGGCATATGGGAATTTTCAGGAGTAATGGAAATGTTCTCTGTCATGTTTAGCATGACAGAGTTATGCAATTGTCAAATGTTATCAAAATAAACAATGTCTATATATTTTATTTATGTAAATCATACATTAATTAAAAATAAGATAAAAGGTTAATTTGAGAATTAAGATGTAGGACAATTAAGCTCAAGTAATAAGTATTTACTAAGCACCTGTTTTTACTCAGTCGCTTTTCAGGGGCTAAAAATCTAAACAGGAATAAGAAATAGTACTTCCCCTGATGAAGTAGCAGTCTAGAAAGGAGAATGGTTATGGAAAAAGACATCAACAAATATGTCATTTACACAAAACTGTATAACTATCATCTTAGGTAAAGGCTATTGTATGAAACATAGTCATCCTGTCAAATCCTATATTTATGCTGTGGGAGATATCATCCAACATATACCCATATAGCAGAAGTGAGGATAAGTCATTTCCAAGATAACGGTATAAAAGTCTGTGAATTCTCTCTCTGTCTCTCTGTCTCTGTCTCTGTCTCTCTCTGTCTCTGTCTCTCTCTTGTTCTGTCTCTCTCATTAGTCACATTGGGGGAAGCCAGATGACATGTTACTAAAATACTCAGGCAGTCGGAAAAGCCTATGTGAAGAGAAATGGAGACATGTGGCCAACAGTTAGCAAGGAAGTAGGTCCTTCCTACATGAGTTATCTTAAAAACATATCCTCTGCTGATCAGTTCTTCAGATGAAACTGCAGCCCTTGCTGACTTCTTGATAAACCTCCTGAAAGACCTTGAGCCAGACATCTCAGTTAAACCTCCCCTGAATTCCTAACCCAAAGAAATTATGAAGAAATAAATAATTATTGCTTTAAGCTGCTAAATTTTGTATACAATAGTAAATACCCAATACATAGGACATTTCCAAAATGTAAAATATATGAATTCATGGGTTAGTGAATAATTTCTGATTATAAATAGATCATATTCAATTATTAAGTATTATTTATTGATAGAATGAAAAGCTTTCTAAAAACTTGTTAAGCAATTGTTTTAATTCCCAATTTATACCCAGGGAATAGTTTACTTATTAAAAAAATCTAGCCCTTTGAATAAAAACTTATGGTATATAGAAATCTAAGCTACCAGACTAAAACATGTAAAACCATAATTTAATAAAATTTAATTGCTTTCCAAGTATGAAAGGTCAATTTTCTATTATTGAATTTACTAATGAAAAAGCAAATGAAAATTAAAGTGAATTAAAATTAATATTCACAAGTAATCTTCACTTTGAACTTGAAAATATATAATATAGCTTCAAGTTATTACAGTGTAGAGACCACAATTTAATTTAAAAAAATTGTAGGTGCGATTTAAGCTGATTTTTAAATTAAGGCAATAGAATATGAAATTTTAGAGTAATTGAGATTATTGCTTTGCCCCTTTGAGATGAGACAACCAGCCTTTACTCTTTCTTGAATCTTTAGATTTAAAAATTATACTACTCATGACAGTTATTATTAAGTTAGTCTAAACTCATTTCTGCATTAGGAAAGCAGATCTCAGTGGCTGTCAGTGGCAGAATGGGATGTGTATTTAAGTATGGGTATCCTCCACTTTTCAAAAGCTCACATGATGCCTTTTGCTTTTATTAAAGACCTATATTAGTACCTGTTTTTGCTAATGAGAAGAAATCCAAAGAGGATTTTTGCTTTTAGGATATAAGGTGAGAGCAAAGATGACATAAAGCATTTGTTTTGCAGCAGCTGTCACAGAGGCAGAGCACACACTGAGAAGCAAGAGACACTGCCAGACTCCTTACCAAAAACTAGTTTGCATTTAGCAGATCATTCCTACTTTTACTATATGTTAGTGTTATTTTATATTTTATGTATTTTATTTAGTGTGATTGGTGAGTTGATTTTTGGGTCTGGGACCACTCAAAAATTTTTCACTATAAATTAATAGTAATTCCTTCTTTGCTTTACACCATTTTTATTTTAGAAAGGTTTTATAGAAAGGTTTTACTTTTGGATAGTATATAGTGCTACAGACACCCCTCCATTTTCAGTGCCATTTTCACTGCCTCTGCTTACATGCAGCCACCTTGGATTACAGGTCTCAGTGAGCTATGAACTAGATTTCCTGAGTAGACTTCCTGCATAGCAAACCTACTAGGAACTAGTGACAGAGCTGAGTGGTCAGGTAAAGCTGTATAACAGAAGGCATGTGGACTCTGAGGCTCTTGTGTCTCATGCTTTGACTTGCACCCAGGGACTTGGGGGGACTTGTAAGAAGACACATGGAGGAAAGACATTTCTTGGCAGAAACAGTGGCAGCTGTTATTTTGATTTGTACTTTGATTTTACATTTCCTTTTTCTCCTTTTGTCCCAGCTTTCTGGGACCTACTTTATCCCCTTTGTGCTGTTTCCCCAGAAGGTGCCTTAGACTGTGGTAAACTTTTGGGCCTCAATAGTCCTTCTTTTGGCCAACCCTGTTTGGCTGGGCATTTGCCCATGAGGGGATGGGCAACTTTGAGTACTTTATTGGGAATATCCTTTCTTCTTTCTCCCTGGGCACAGTACTTCTATTAAATATCTATCACACTAAGAGTCTGTTTCCTTTGCTTTTGTGTGCATGAATTGCCAAATCTTTGTAGAGCATGTCACCTTAATAGTTTAGGGTCCCTGGGAATCCCTCGGACACATGATAATAATAGGAGAAACTTGTACAAAGAAAACCCCTTTTCTTCCAGTTTAGCAAAAATTAAAGAGAAAGTGAATCCTTGCCTAACAATTCCTACCAAGCCTTCCCCCTAGAGTTAGGGTAGCTAAAAGAAATGTTGTGAAGATTTCACTGGGCAATGAGATCATTTCTTATTTCTGAGAGATTGGAAAGGATTATGGAAGTTTCTGAAGATAATATGAATGTTAGTATTATTCCTCATTAGGTTCCACACCAATGATTCACAAACATTGGAGTGCATCAGGATCACATGAAGGACTTATTAAAATGCAGATTGCTTATCCTCATCCCTAGAGATTTGGATTTAGAAATTTGACCATGTTGCATAGGAATTAATTCTTGTTGCTCTAGGGATCACATTTTTTTTTAAGGTTTATTTATTTATTTATGCAAGCACTGGGTATAGTCAGTAGCGCGGGAGGGTGAGAGAATTCACCAGAGCCAGAGCGGAGAACAGAACAGGCAGAGTGATGATATACACTGCTGAGGGGAGCAGCGGGTGGCAGGAGAGGTCTGTGTGCCATGTGGGACCCTCGCTGGTGGCCAGGGATTGAACCTGTGCTGCAGAGGCTGCAGGAAGCTTCACAACCCAGTGCTCAACCGCTGCGCCACCTGGGAGGCCCTAGGGATCACATTTTGAAAAACATTAATCTAGATTATATTATTTTCTTTTGTTTTTGGGTTCCATTTTTCTACAAACCCTGACTGACAATTGAATGGGGAGTTTTTAAAGGAGAGCAGCCCTTGAAGGCCCTGTCTTATGTGAATTTTTATTCTATCAAACTTTGAATATTATCAGTCATTATTGACTACCCAGTTGAAGTCCCCAGGGTATTGTTCTTGAGTTCATGCTCTACCTGCTGGAGACAGGTAGATGATTCTGGGTGAAAATAATCTCCATGATGAATATAGTATTTTCCTAAAGGTGATAGAGGTTAGAAAAAGTGGGATTTTGGAAAGTAGAGTGATGTGAGGATTGGAAAATCAACAAAGATGGCTTTGAAGCACAGTTGTTTTGCACTGCTCTTTTGATTGTGGAAAAGTCTTTTTGTCACAGAATTTAACTTTTCACATCCTACACGTTATTTCCTTTTAATTATCCAGACTTTTAAGGGAAGTTTGTGTGATGGTGTTATAGGCAACCGAGGGACAAGGTGAGAAAATGGTGTATGATCTACTCTCTATTAACCACTCACTGACATCATCACATCCCATCTGCAGGGACTGTGCACAAGACTCCAGGTGAACAGAGGCTCAAGGAGGAATGAGTGGGATATGTGAATTAACAACTTTAAGACTGTTGGTGCAGCTGAACCCTGCACCCTGGGCCTTGGGATGAGTGGCATGGCTTCCTAGGCTGGGTACAAACAGTACACTTTGCCCACAGGATGAGGGGCCGAACTCTGCTGCCTGACTTCTGGATACCACCAAAACTGGAGGCAAGGAGGCTGCCTGAGAAGTAGCCCTGGTCAGAACTCTGTGACTGATGTCTTCACTGGGAGGGGATAGAATGGCCATTTTGGGGACTGTTTAAATGGTAGTGACACATATGGGCTCTTTATCTTTGTCAGCTGGACTGCTGTGGAAGGCAGATGCCTGTTTGGGCAGACCTTCACCCCTAGGGTGGTGGTGTGGGAGTCGTCAGACCCTCAACAGTGGCAGACCTCTCCTGCACCCTTACACCCCAGTGGTGGCAGAATTGGTAAGACTTTGCTCTGGGACACTACAGGTCCTGGGTCCAGATGTGGCAGGACTTGCCATAACCTGCCTACTCCTGTAGCTGCAGTTCTACCTCATACCTCATACCTAAAGCTTTTCCTTCTCCCTCTACCTTGACAGTTAAAGTAAATATGTATTTTTTTAATAAATTTTATTTTTATATTCCCCATACAATTGCAACCCCCTTATTTTGACCCCAATCCCTCCCCTCCCCGCCCCCCACCCCCCATTGAGTGTCTCTGGTTCATAGTTGTTTGTTGATTATGATTTTCACTTTCTTATAGTTATTCATTTTCCTGGTCTCTTATTTAAGTTTTCTAGATTCCTGCTATGAGTGAGACCATCCAGTATTTTTCTTTTTCTTTCTGGCTTATTTCGCTGAGCATGATCCCTTCCAGCGCCATCCATGTTGCTGCAAATTGCATATGTTTATCTTTTTTGAATGCTGAGTAATATTCCATGGTGTATATGTACCACATCTTCTTGATCCAGTCATCTATTTTTGGGCATTTGGGCTGTTTCCAAAGCTTAGCTATTGTAAACAATGCTGCTATAAACATAGGGGTGAGGTGCTCTTTGGAATTGATGTTTCTGTGTCCTTTGGGTAAATACCTAGGAGTGGAATTGCTGGATCATATGGAAGCTCCATGTTTAGTAGGTCAAGAAATCTCCACACAGCTCTCCATAGTGGTTGGGCCAGTTTGCACTCCCACCAACAGTGCGGAAGAGTTCCTTTTTCTCCACATCCTCGCCAACATTTGTTGTTGCTAGTTTTTTTAATATGTGCCATTCTCACTGGTGTAAGATGGTATCTCATGGTAGTTTTGATTTGCATTTCCCTGATTACAAGTGATGTTGAACATTTTTTCATATGCCTGTTGGCCATTTGCATTTCCTCTTCTGAGAAGTTTCTTTTTAGCTCTTCTGCCCTTTTTTTGACAGGATTATTTTCTTTGTTGTTGTTGAGTCTCATCAGCTCTTTGCAGATTTTTGTGATCAGTCCTTTATCATTAGTATTGTGTGCAAAAATGTTCTCCCAGTCAGTGAGGTTTCTCTTTGTTTTTGTTATTGTCTCTTTTGCTGTGCAGAAGCTCTTTATTAAATATGTATTTTTTCTATCTTAATGCACCAAAGATCCTTTTGTTTGCATTTGTGATTGCAGGTGGCAGATCCCAGAGCCATTAAGAGAGCTTCTGATTCATTCCAGCTCCATCCGTTTTGCTGCAAATTGCATGAGTTTATCTTTTTTGATAGCTGAGTAATATTCCATTGTGTATATGTACCACATCTTCTTGATCCAGTCATCTATTTTGGGGAATTTGGGTTGTTTCCATAGCTTAGCTATTGTAAATAGTGCTTCTATAAACATAGGGGTGCAGGTAATTCAGTGAGTCTTTAGAAACTTTGTGTGGTAACAAGACTACTTAGGAGAGTAAGACAGAAACCTCTTCTTTCCCCAAATATACCCGAGGAAGCTAATATTTGAGAGACTGGAGTTGGATACTTTAGTATGTATGTAAAATAAAAGGGATAGATTAGGTGGCTTCCTAAATTCATTTTCATATTTAGGACTGTGTAGTATTTCTGTAACCCTGCAAGCAGAAAGCTCCTGATTCCATTTTGTTGTCATTACTCAAGGTGTTAGGGTAGCCTGGATATAGCTCTTCTCTTGAAAGTCTGTCTAATTGTTGCTTATATTTTTTTGAATCTAAAAACCAGTCAACTAATTGACATAAGAATTTCAGATGTAAAAATATAAGGTAAATTGCTTAGGAAAGGTGTTACAATGAACGAGAGTCTTGAATGTTAAAATTTCAAGTAAATTACATGGTAAGTCATAGTTATACTATCTTGTCATTTAAATTAGCATGAATTGACTTTGTTTAGTGGCTGTTTTTTTAATAGACTGCTGTTCTAATAGATCCTTATCAGATCAATTAGATCATTCATTTACCAGTTGTGTTTGGATACTCAGTCTTTGCTTCCCCATCCTCAGAGTAATCCAGTAACTCAAAGTCAAATCTCCTCTTGTTCCCTAAGTTCTGATTTTCAAAAAATTTTTCCCAATATCTACCAAATAAAATCCCTTTGCAACAACAATATGCTCTACATACAAAAAACAAGCATCTTCTTCCCTTTTATATGTCTTTTCCAGATGATTTGCCTCTGAACAATGACATGCTTTTTTGTTGGTTCCTATATCACCTACCCAAATTACATGCTCTTTTCTTTTGAACTTTTTTTTTTTTTGATCTCTAGCTTTTCTATCTCCAGTCATTCTCAAGCCAATGTTTATGGAATTGAAGCTTTTCTCTCACCTATTTTATGTGGCATAATACAGGGAGTCCTCACATAATCCAATGTAGGAATAAAAATAATCATGTTTCTATAATAGAATTTGTATTTCCACTGCTTAGCATGGAAGAAAGGGTGAATTACACAGTAAAGGCATCATGAAATGTTATAGCTGCAAGGGAGAGTGGAGTTCTGTTTAGGCTGTCTTCCTCGTTTTATAGATGAGAATAATGAAGCCTCGGGTCTGCTTAGTCCAATATTAGGAACTGAGATTCAAACATTCTGATTTTGGTTCAATGCAAACTCCCTAACATCATGCTGCTGCATCAATACTACTTTTAGAATATAAATATAGAATTGGCAATTTTGAGATCTCAAATTTTATTCAGTAGTCTTTCATATATGCACATTATGTTATAGTTTTTAAACAACTTGATAATGAATAATTACACCTAAAAGGCAATTATGTGTTCTTTTCAAAATCTCTTTTTAAGGGAAGCTTTTTGCATTTTCCCTGAACAACTGTTGTTAAGATTGTTTTAAAAGACCAAAATATATATCTTTAAAAAAATTTTATATAGAAAAAGTCATTTTTTCCTTTAGTTTCTAACAAGTTTTATTCCCCCCCACCCTGCCCCTCTGCAACATATGGGTTGTCTTAGAAAGTTATTTTATAGAACATAGGAAAAAGATATTTTCTGAAAATGACCCATTATTCTGTTACTTCCCATTTAGGTAAATTTCAAATACACTGATTTAAATTGCGTGAGGGAGCTCTATTGGAACTATATATTGAAATAACTTTCCTGGTTTTGCTATCTGAGGCAGCTATCCTACAATGAATGTAGCTTGTCCTGTGTATGTTGGTAGTTATGTATCAAGGCTGGTTAAAGTTAATACTGAGGGTTTTCTGAATGGGTGAAATTTCAAAAGTCTCTGGTTTACTCTGGAACTATGCACAAAAACCATACCTGGACATATAATGTGGAAAATTGGAACAGTTTATGTATCTTGATAATCCAAATAAATGTTCTAACATCTACCTCAATTACCTTAAATCTGCAAGAAAATGTGTTTTTATGTTGGAATTAGTATGAAAAATGCTTCAGTGTTTTATTCCAATTTACATGTCCAGATATAGCTTTTGAATAATAACAGTCAAGGCTTCCATTATGTTTCGGGTGATTTTCATATATTATTTCTAACCTGCATAGCAACTCCACAAACTAAGCATTGTTGTTCCCATTTTACCCACGAGGGAACCAAGCTCATAGAGGTTACAGGATTTATGAAGAGCTTGAAATAGTAATCTTCTTTGAGGAATATCAGCAAAGTGATGAAAGAAAACAATACTTGTTAAGTCTCAGGAAATGAATAAATGTTCACAACATTATCAGTTTGAAAAGAAGTGAGTAAATTTCAAAGAATTTTTTGATGGCAAATCTTTGCTCCTGTTGGTTGGCCATAGACTGATGGTGATTTTGGTCTTTGCTCTCCTTTCTTTTTGACTTTACAACATCGTTTTAATGCTTGTTTTTTCTTTTATTTTTTAAAGTATAATTTTATTTTCCAAATCTTCAAGTGACTAAATTGAAACCAAAGGCTTTAAAAAAAGGGAAAAAGTTACTGTGCTCCATACAAAACAGCATGTCAAAATACCAAGTTACTTTCTCCTTCTAAGGCAATAATTTGCACAACCAAGCTATATTGGAATGCATTAACTTGCTACAATTTTGACAGAGACAGTCTGTGTGCACAAATCCCTCGAATACTGATGGGATTGTGATTATACCCTGAAAAGAGAAGAGTCTGAATACAAATTTTAGAGGGCCAGAAAGTGTTTAATGTCTCATTGTTTGCATGGAGATTCTAAATCACATTCAAGTCAATGATTCTGATGCTCATATCAATGCACAAATGGAACAGAAGAGAAAAGCCAGGAAGGCTGTTTTCTGAGTGAAACACTGATTTTGTTCTCATGTTACCAGCAAGAGACCATTTGGGATATTTAAGCCTGAGGTTGAGTGCTTCACATTTGTTAGAGCTCCTCAATGTTTGAAATGGGTTTTCCCTTTAGGGAGCCCATCCATTTGGACAAGTGCTACATTAGATCAAAAGACATGGGAAGAGGTATTTTGCACAGATTGAATTTTTTTCTGGCAAACTAACATAGCCTTTTAGCACAACATTGTCTATTCTCTGCTGAGTGTCTTTTTTTTTTTTTTTTTTTATACTTGGAGTCTGTTTTCCAATAAGTGTCAGGCTTTTTTCATGTGGCAAATTGGCTAGTAGCCACCTGGAGATAATTTGAAATGAAAGCTGGTGTTATGGGATTTGGTTTCTCATCTCTAGTTGGTAATGTTTTTCAGTTTATTAAATGTTGGTTAGATTGCTCATTGAACTAAAATTATTATTCATCTAATTTTTGTATTATTTACTTTTTATACACAGAAATATTAATATCAGCCTTTACTTTTGGTTATAATTATATTCTGTTAAAGTGTCATGGAACTACTAAAAACTCCTATCTGTAGTTTTTAATTCTTCCAATTGAAAGAAAGGCAGTGTCATCTGTATCTGAAGACTATCGTCAACTTTGAATGGCTTAAAAGGAGGCACTGTAAAGCAAACTTGCTATTTCAACTATAAGGAAAGGATAACCTGGCACTGGAAATCAATGACCATGTTTTATTTCTGAATGGTGATGCTGATCCATTTGAGGTGAACACAAATCCCAGACCATGTTTTATGGTGAAACAGTACCAGGTAGTTGGAGACAGCACCAGAAAGTATGCCACTCTCAGGGCATATGGAGGGGATGGAGGAAGGGAGAGAAAACAAACATGTTCTATCAATCTGCTTTCTTCCACCATTGAGGAGAATTGCTGGCATGACTGATCCAGTTTTTCCCTGTTGTCATTAGCAATCGCCTCCAATCATAGCTAATCATCTACTTCCAAAATGAAAAGAGAGTTGGCCAAGGTGCAGTTGGAACTACTGCCGCTGCATCTCTGGGGACATCACTGGAAACTTTACAAATTCCTGTTTCCAAACTGCTGTCTTCTGATACAACATAATGGAAAATTGGAGCAATTATTCAGATAATATGTGCAAGCAGTGTGTTTTCACCTTTGGTTTATTGAAGAAAACCATCTCTTAGTTACAGTCATTCATGACTTCTAGCATTTCTTGTTAGAACCATCACCTTTTCTGAAATTATATTTAATTTATATTTCAATATTCTACAACTTGCCTTTCACAGAGTCTGAAATCCATTAGTTGCTGCATAACCATCCATTGTTTTTGAAGCTAATTATTACCTTTGTAAAATAAGAGATATTAGAGAATTATAGTTAGAGACTGAGATCTGGTGTTGAACTAAGTTCAGATATTATCTCCTTTAGACTTTGTATGACTTTGGAGAAGTCACTTAATTCTGTGTGACCTCACTTCTTAATCTGTGAAATGGGGATAATAGTATTACTTCTCTCAAGCACTAATATTCAGCTGATATATACCTATGTGCCATTTGTTAAAACATTGAAGGGCTTCCACACTGATTGGTAAATAGCTGTAGCCTCAACCCCCCTGAGATGTCTTCCTTTCTTCTCACCGCCTCAGTATACTTTGCTCTCCTCATTGATCCTTCAAGGGCTTGCTTGCTCAGTAGGGGGCCACCAGGATCCTGCCCCAGCGCTATTTCCAGCTTGTGTTCTTATAGGTTGTCTTGTACCTGTTGGCAGTTGTCCTTAATACCGTTCTTTTAATAGAGTCATTATAAGAATTAAATGATATATATTGATATGTTTCAAATAGTACCTAGTGCTCATTAAGCAAGGGGTCCAAGTTGCTATTATGAGTAGATGATACATTTTACAAGGTAAGGACAATATAAAGTGGAATCATGTAGTATTTATTCTTCTGTGACTGACTTATTTTCACTTAGCATGTTTTCCAGGTTTGTTTGCTTTTGCACATTGCGTAGCTTCCTTCTTTTTTTTTTAATAACAAATAATATTCCATTGTATATATCCACCACATTTCCTTTTTTGATTCTTTGCAAATGATGGACATTTATATAGTTTCCACATCTGGGCTATTGTGAATAGTACTATAATGAATGTGGAAGTGCTAATATCTCTTTGAGATCCTGATTTTAATTCACATGGACAAATACCCAGAAGTGCTATTGCTACATAATATGACAGTGCTAATTTTAGTTTTTTTGAGAAACTTTCATAGCCTTAACGGCTGCAGCGTTTTTGCATTCCCACCAGCAGAATGTAGGGGTCACATTTTGCACCTCATTGCCAACAATTTTCTTTTTTGATAATAGCCATCCTGGCATATGTGAGGTGATAGCTCATTGTAGTTTTGTTTTATAGTTTCCTGATGATTAATGGCATTGAACATCTTTTCATATACCTGTTTGTCGTCTTTGGAGAAATGTCCATTAAAGTCTTTCCCCATTTAAAAAAAAATCATGTGATCAGTTTTTTTTTATTGAGTTAATATTGGGTTTATAACACTGTGTATGATTTGGAGGTACAGGAAAATACCATTCAGGTGTTGTTACTTACTATACCACACCTACTACTCAGGCACCCTTAGACCTTTCACTTGCTTTTTAGTTAGCTTCATGAAATAAGCTCTAATTCTGCAAAAGAGGCATTTTTTTTCCTTCTTCTAACCTGATTTCATTTCTCTTCATTAATAATGTCCTAAAACATCCATTCAGACAAACATAATTTTTGCTTTTGTTTAACAAGGTACTATTTTCTCCAATTTTGCTTTTCTTCATAGCATTCTTAGAAATTAGTTTTAACTTTTGCATTTTAAAGACCATTATTTCATGCTGTGGATAATTTTCTTCTTTTTTCAATCTACAGTCTTGGCAACCATTTAGAAAGAAATTTTCATTGTCCCTTACTAGTATCGTGGGAAAATCTACTTTGAAAAAGATCTATTTAATTTTATCAATGGCTAATGTAAGCCAAATAAATACTTTTTGTCCTTTCCATAAGCCACTACATTCAAAAAGAAAATAATTAGAAATGAACCATTCTCATTTATAATTCAGAGGCCATTTTATTTGTTTTTCTTTCCTTTTCACACTGAAGAATAGTTGTAATAGAAAAGAAAAAAGCCAACACACTGCAGTCAGTGTTAGATTTATCTTTGAAACATAAATGGACTTTTCACTATTGAATAGATTACTGAAACATAGATGCACTCTTTCTACCAACCATATGTCACTAAGGCACACTCTGCAACAGTGGAACACCAAGTGAAAGAGACAACACATATGTGAAATTATATTAGAAAAGAATACAACTTCTGGGCTGAAGAATACAACTTCTAATTTCATCCTTTCTTTAGGTGTAGCTATATTAACCCATTCAAAGTCAACAGAGAAGGCTCATATTTGTCTCCAATAGAGTAAGAGTTAAAATTCGAGTGTGTTCCAATCTGCAAATTTGTGCTGCTGAACACATAATGGGTACTCATTAAATATTTCTTCAGTGTTTTGTTAATTGACCTCTAATTTTGCACTTGGGGAAACAGATGAATGACACACCAAACTGATTTTGTCCTTGGCTCTGCCAAATGAGTTTTTGCCACTTACTTTTCCACTATTATGTACTTTCCAACTTAAAAATGTGAACTTGAACTTGTGAATGTGAACTTGAGATCAAAAGGAAGAAAACTTCATTTTAATATACATTTTCAGATTTTCCCAATTCTCCTTAACCACAAATTCAATGTCTTATTGATATTATTGTCTTTGGATTAATATTTTTTAATGCCTAGTAAAACCTTACCTGTTTTTCTTCCCCTCTTGTTACTATCTGTTACATTTGTGTTGGTTCTCATGCAAGTAACTATTATTTATTGGACTTTTCCTAAGTCTCACTGTAGGTTATAATTACTTGCATTTTCTTGATAAGAAACCTGGGTTTAAAGAGAATGTAAGTTGTCTAGTTTCATAAGTAAATTTATTATTTTTTCAAATGTACATTGTCAGAATACTTGATCTGAATTTTACACTGCCAATATAATTTTCCAATATAATTTGCCAATTATATTGCCTTCAAACTCCTGAGGGACAGGAGCAGTTCATTGGGATGGGGACTTAGATCATCAGGAAACCATTCTTTATCTTTATTTAGTAGCTTCTACAGGATATAGCACTAATTATTTGCATTTAAGAAATATAAAGGTTAGTAGCTTAGCCTAATTTCCCTTCCAATCAAGAGGCATACTTTACATTGGGAAACCAGAATCAATAAGCCTAAGTAACAAGAGTCTTTTAATGTCCTCAGGATGTGTAGAACCCACACCTAGCAGAGAACTGAGAACCTTTGTGCCTCCTAAGAGATTGGTGGAATTAAGTCTAGACTAAGCTCCGTTAATAGCCAGAAATCAAGCATAACCTTTTAAATATCACACATATATGTCATGGTGTAAAGTCTGACTTTGTCTAAAGGATACAGCAACCCAAGCTTCAGCATGCATTGGTTAAATGATTATATGGAATCTGTGACCTGTTGCTAGCTAATTCCACGCAGGTCCTCTGCACAGGAGTGAAAAATCTCAGAGTTATCTAAAGAAATAAGCTCTTAGTTGGCCTTATTCCTTTCATCTCTTCTCATTCCTTTATCGTATTTGTATTTTAGTTTGAATTTAGTGTGAATTCCTTTATACCTTTTCAGATAAATTTTCATCTAGATTTTTCTCTCTGAAGGTGTTATTAGAGGCTTTGCCTCTAATCCCAGGAATATAAAGGTCCTGCTTGTGTCTGTTGTGTAGTTCCACTGGAAGTATTTTAGTAGTTATTGTCAAATTTTCTCTAATTTCTTTAAGACAAAAGTATGAACCTCAGTTTTTCTCCTAATATCTTCTTATTTCAGTTTTCCCTATGACTAAAGTGCATATTTCTTTAAAGAAACACAACATTTTCCTGTGTATCATCACCTCACCCATTGTTTTTGTTATTTCCCTCCCATTTCATCTTAAAATACATAAGAGCTTCCTTTTCTAGATTTACTTCATATTCTTTTTGTTACATTTGCACAAATCTGTTATTTTTAAGTACTTTTTGTTGACATAGTTTATATTCCAAAGAAAGGATGGCCTAAAAAAAAGCAGGTAAACCTGAATAATCTCATGATAGCCAATAACACAGTAATAATAATAAAGCAAAATATTTGTATTTTTAAAGAAGGACATACAATATCAGAGATAAATATCAATGTAGATAAAAATAAAAATGCCATTGGAAAAGAGAAACACTTAAGTTAGAAAATAAAAGCATTAAGTTTTGAATGCTTTTCCACCTTCTCAAGTGATGATTTATTTGGCATTATTGGTTATGAGGGTTCAGCAATTTGAAGAAAAATGTATATACTCTTTCCTCAGTGCTTTAATTGGAAGTAACTAATAAGAAAAGCGCTGCACTGAAATACAGTGAAGTTGTCTTCCTTCCTAAATGCTTCTGTGGTGGTGTCCACTTTGATTTCATCACTATCTCACTCTCTACCCTCAGTCATGATTATGTTGCTCTGATCATTAATAGTGACATGCAACTGTCAATACACAAGCTGCTTCTGTAAGTAGCATTACTGTATTTGCAAAAAAGTATAGCAGATAAAATGCATCATATAAAGCACTCTGCGACTCACCTAGACTTCTTTCTCTGCTTTACTCTCTAGCTTCACATGCATGCATGTGTGCATACACACAAAAACACATGCATATACATGTCACATCAAGAAAACCTGAGAACACGTTAAAGCTCCAAGTTCATAGTATCATGGGGAGGTGAGCTCCTGAGTATACCAAGAAACAGGGTTTGGAGAATTTGTAAGATGATAGTAGAAGGGAAAGAATAATACCTGCATACCAAGTTCTTAAAAACTTCTGAGAATGTCTGCACCACATGTACATACTTATCTCAGAGGTCTGCCTTGATTTATTTTAAGAACCATTGAAGCTCTGAAACTCTGTTTGTCTTTCAGGGACTCAGTTTCCTGTGACTTTTCTCCCAACTTACATCAAGACACAGTTCTTGCAGTATTCTCAGCTAACATAGCAATTTCCTCACTGTATCTGTACTTACTATCACTATGTAGATGTCACCCTATTTACATTGAGTCACCTCCCACCTTTGCTTGCACAGCTTCTCCACAAGTGACCTCACTGATATCACCACATACAGGTTCTTAGCATTTTAGATCTATTATTTATTCCATGGAGCCTAAGGTTGCTCAGTCTCAGGACACTGTATCTGCCATCCCAGATCAGCATATCCGTATTTCTTGATAAACATGAAATTAGAAAAGAATTTCAGGAGCTCCATCTCATCAATTCTAGTTTGGCTGGGTCTCTACACTGGGTTGCTCTTAATGTTCTGTTTGAGGAGATAGTCACTGGGCTATTTTTACTCCAAAGCTTATCTGGAATATATGTTCTGATCCCTGGGACTCTCACATAACTCATATCACAATTCCCTCTAACAGAGAATAAGTCTGTTGCCCCTGATTTCTGAGTCCAGAGTCATTCTGTATGCTTTAATTTATAATACTGAATGTCTAAACTGATCACCACTTTATGTTTCATACTAAGATTCTGCATCTTCTCCGGAGACTCTTTAAAGCCTGGAGTCTTGCTTCCTTCCCTGGGTTAGGGACCAGTTCCTAAAGTCCTCAGCCTCCCCTGATTCCTCTTGCCAATCTGGGTTTTAGAATTTTGCTCTTGCCTGGATTCTCTTCATTGCTGTTTTTCACAGAACTGCCGGCAGTTCTCATATTCCTTCTTGGAAATTCAGTGCTTATTAACTACCTCAACTGTTGCTTGAGATTGCACAGTCCTTTGCCCACCATGCCTTCCTTGACTCTGCTACCCACAAAGTTTATTCCTGTGCCTGCTCAGTTCTGTGGGTCGTCAGGTCCCATCCCTACTGTTTTTCATATGACTTGCTATGAGTATTGAACTATACAATGCCAGAGTGGTCTTACATTTGAGAACACACATCTTAGTTAACATGCTGAAACATGGATCATATTTTGTAGTAATTTGAATGTATTACTGAGATAGACAAACTATTTTTAATGAAACTCATCAAAGAACAAAATTATCAAGAAAACACTTTGCTCTTAGTGCCGCAATTGCCTTACCTTCTTATTCCACACAACTAAGCTCTTCCCCGTGCCCCCTGCACCACTGCCCCCTTTACACACACACTGATAATACCCAGTGTGTTAGTATTAGTGGTTACTATTCAGCAAAGTCAAAGATGCACAAATGCTATGTGGGTAAGGCCTTCCACTCTTCCTGAAATGAAATTTGTTTCAAAAAATTCTTTAGCTTTCATTCAGTACTGGTGAATTGTCCTCCTGAGCATGGTCTCAGTCTATCTTGTTACTAAGTTGTCATTTAAATTCAAATCTATAGTCTTAACAGTTTTAACTGTCTAAACTACTGCATTAGTTAGAGGGGAAATATCCCAATTAAAAAAATACCTTTAGAATATACAAAGTCATTCTCAGCTGGAATAAGCTCAAGAAGCCCTGAGAATATGATGACAGAGAGAATGGGAATATCAATCTACTGATTGCTTCAATTTTTCATAAAAGGAATATTATTGCTGGTCCTCCTTGGTGGTGCAAGGGGTTAAATCTCAGCACTATGAAGCTATTGGCAGCACTGCAACATGAGTTTCGATCCACGGCCAGGGAGCTGACACATGGTGCAGCAGACCTCTCCTGTCTCGCCCATTGCTCCCCTCAGCAGTGTATTTCAGTAGATCAGTCTGTTCTGCTCCTCATTCTGTCTCTGGTGAATCCTCTCATCACCACCCGCCCCCCCACCCCTGCACCTCTGGCCTAGATCCCAGTACTTGTATGCATAAATAAATACATATTTTTTTAAAAAGGAATATTATTGCTAAAAAATTATATTAGGTTTTCAATTAAAAATTTCATTAATTTTATTATAAAAATACAATAGCCTAATATGCATATTTAAAGTTATCAAAATCTGGAATATATTCTGATTAGTACAAATTAATATTATTAATACTTATATATTTATTTATATTATTGATATATAATATTAAAGTCTCCATATTAGAGAAATATTTAAACTAGAAAACCTGTAAAGCCTAATATCACTGAAATCTGGTATCTGAAAGTGTACAAGTGCTGTACGAGCATATAAAAGTGAGCTCATATCTCAGAACTAGAAGCTTGACCTCTAGGTTGGAATGACTTTGTATTGCCACAGACTGAGTTCTAATCCGTGGTTTGTTTTTACAAAAACAGAGTGTGTGTGGGACCAATGTGTTGATAACACCTAGACAAATCTGCGAATTAGCTTCTATCATAAATTATTTCTATTTTCTACTGTATTATACCTACTTCCTATTATTTATACCTGTTATTTAATAGTATATTTAGGAAGATGCAATATTATGTTTTACCTGTGTTAGGTGACTATTGAAGAATTATATAATGAACTTAGATAATATATAACATAATGAATTGAAATGGTAGGATTCACTAACTTATCAATCTTGTGATTATAAAGATTCACTAACTTATCAATCTATTGTAGTTATGAAATTAATTGTATATAATTTGTCAATTATTGCTATATCAGTAGTTGTAAAATTAACAATATTTAATGATGGCTATCACTTGTTTAACGTTGAACATATAGTAGATGTTTTAAGTGTATAAACTTGTTTTATCTACCATAGCTACACGATGAGGCTTTAATATTTCACATATACCAAACCTCTCAGATAATGAGGATGGGACCTGGGACTTTGCCTGACTCCCACAATTTTGCATCATTTGCACCTCAAATACTCTGAACACAGAGCCAAGGAACAAGACTCATATGACAACTTATTAACATTGAGGATGTCTGCGCATCACATTTCTTATTAGATCCAATCCTGGTTAAATATTCAACGGGAGTGATTTATGATTCATCACCAATATCAAGTCAGTGAAATGACTGCATGTGAAACTATATAAAGGTATGAAGCAGAATAGCCAACTACACTTCATACTAGTTCTCATAAAAGTTTCACTCCAGGTCAACATGTCAGCCCACATGAGGCTGCTGTGTTACAAGCAGTAGGGGCCATGCTCCTAGTAGCCTTTGGAAGAGAACAAAGTGGAGAGCACAGGTATGGGTCTGTTTGTCAGGGCACCACCTTCACCATACCCCAGGGAGTCTAAGATAAAGCCCACAAATGGAGAAAAACAATCACTTCTAATGTCTTCACCATTATCAAGGCCATTAAAGAGATGTAAAAAGCACAAAAGCTAACCACCATCATAAATAGTAAACTAGCCTTTGAGAAGGCAATAAGAACTCAGCCTCTTAAGTAACTAGATGTACGTTAATTTAATTTTATTGGACGAAGTAGAAAAATATAAAACATTAATCACCATCTCAAGAATGATTTATTATGCATATATTCCTGCAGAGAGAAGGAGAGCTGTTTGCTTTTGGTAGTCTTCCAGCTCCTACTTCCTTCTTCATCATCAGGAGGCTGCATTCATACATCTTCCATATGTCGATAGTGGCTTAGCCCTGATGTGACCATTCTCTGCTTTCATGTGTTCAGCCGGAATGTACTGACTTTCATGGGCAAATGGTGGTGAGTTTGGTATTTGTGATAAAGCTGTTACATATCAGACCCTCTAGCTCAAACAGTTTGATCTAAGGGCTTCCCAGATGCCCAAGTTATTATTTCTCCTCAATAGGTATGAATGGACCCCTTTTGTATTTTCTTTTTCAGCTTTATTGAAGTATGATTGACATATAACTTTGTGTATATTTGTATACAACATAATGATTTGATATTCATGCTGCAAATGATTACCACAATATAGTTAACACATCTATCAGCTTACATACCATTTTTGTTTGTGTGTGTGTATGTGTGTGTGTGTGTGTTTGCGCGTGCGTGCATGTGATGAGAACTTTTAAGATGTACCCTCTTACCAGGCTTCAAGCACAGTATTGTTAACTGCAGTCACCATGCTGTACTTTAGATCCCAGAGCTTACCATTCTGATCAGGGCAAGTTTGCTCCCTTGACCACCTTTACCTCCCTCCCCTCACCCCCACCCTTGGTAACTCTCATTTTCCATCAATCTGCTCTCAGTTTCCTTAAGTTCAGGTCCATTTGTTTCTTTTCAGATTCCATATATAGTGAGATCATACAATATTTGTTTTTTCTGACTTAATTTATTTGACATGTATTTTAGGTTTATTCATGCGGTCATAAATGTCAAGATTTCCTTTATGACCAAATAATATTCATGTTCATATATATACATACACACACATAATTTTCTTTATCCATTCATCCTTTAGGAAACACTTAGGATGTTTCTATGTCTTGGTTATTGTGAATAATGCTGTAATGAATATGGGGGTACAGATATCTCTTAGAGATCTTTTTCTTTGGATATATAAACCAGATGTGGAGTTGCTAGATCATATGGTAGATCTATTCATTCATTCATTCATTCATTCATTCATTCAATCTTTCTTCCTTTTTTTCTTTCATTTATTTATTTGAGGATGCTTCCTATTTTTTTTTCACAGGCATTGCACCTATTTACATTCCCAAGAGTGCACAAGGATTTCATATACCTATTGGCCATTTGTATGGCATCTAAGGGAAAATGTCTGTCCATGTCCTTTGTGAATGGGTCCCTTTCTAAGCAAATGTGCCTTTTGGTGGTGGGTGAGGGAGGCATGTGCACATATGGAAGTGTGAAACTGTACTCTGAAGTTATATAGCTCTGTAAACAAATGGTAAATTTAAAAACTTGACTTTTTGAAAAGAAAATGTTCCTTACATTGCAAATATTGTTTCCTGAACTTCCTGACTGATATAAACGGGTGCATATGTTCCTAGTGAAGAAATCACTTTCCTGTTAGAGTGATTGAGAAATTCATACAATATTTTGGGAAAATACAACTTCCACAGTCAGCTTGATTTTTATTCTACTTGAGTTCATTTTGTCATATTTTTAGAAGTAAATACAAACTTTAAACTTAAAACAAACTTGAACTTCTCAGGAAATAATGCAGATTCTACTTATACACAGACCACCATGTATATATGATTCACTAGCAAGATTCAGCATACCACATCTCAAGTCAGGAAAGCTAGTGGAATGCCACTGTTTTGAAAATATCCAAATCAAATATCCAATCAAAATCAAATATCCAATAGAAAATATCCAATATCAAATATCCAATCAAAATCATAACAAAAAGATTTTACAAGAGGCTAGTATAAGGTAATTGCCTATTTTTTTTAATATTATAAACTTTCATTTTATTTCTTTTATTTATTTATTTTTTTAATTAATAAATTTTATTTTTATATTCCTCATACAATTGCCTATTTTTAAAATTGTTTGGTCTTAATTTTCAAAATGACCAGTGCCAAAATATAATTTCTTGTTTCAGCCTTGCTGAAACACATTTCAGACAGAAATATAAAAAATTACAGTTATGCTGGAATGCATAATTTTAAAACTTGTACAAATGAGAATCTTGCCTGTTAAAACTTACCAGGAAATTATAAACATACTATACATGTTTTATTGTTGCTTAAGACATTATTGCAAATCTCATTAAGCAAATCCTCAGGGAATTTCCTCCTAAAAAACTTCAACCAAAGTTATTATTGTTTAGATGGATCCATGCTTCTGGAGAGGGCAGGGGTCTGGACTAAACATGATACTTAAATTGAGGATCATGATGGCACAGTGTAATTTATTTTAATGGGTCTGTTGTTTTGTATGGTTTGTAAACTGGCTCTGAAAAAAAAAAAATCCAAGATGAATTCTAACCAAGGGTTGAGTATCAACAACTCTCATGGGAATAAGCAGTTAGTTCTCAAATATGTGAATGTCTTTGAAGGACTTAGTGGGAACCATGTTTCAGTGTGTTTGTTAAAATTTCACTAACTTGAAAGTCATTCATTTAGCAGGAGATCAAAAGTTTGGCATTGAACTGATAGTATTTAATTTTAACTTTCAAACTTTTCTCTACCATAGAAGCTTGTTCAAAGGTGGAGTCTATTTCCTTGATTAATTTATATTACCGGAGACAAGTATTAGAAAGCAATATCTTTTGTACTTTTAGTTACTAAACCACAACCCAAATTAAAAGTAGTATTTTTAGTTTGCCACAGCCATGTGGGGAGGGGAGTTTCTTCATGACACTAAGGCTTATTCTATATAAAAATGACAGAAAGTACTTTTTTAATTTTCAGGAAAGGAAGTTGGTTATCATTTGAAAACAAGTAATAGAAATATTGCTGCTTTCAAACTATAGGTAAGAATCGAAATACTTTAATAATATGTTTTGAAAATGCTTATCCATTAAAAATTTATAAAGAGTAGAATTAGAATATCCCAAACCACACAAAAATCAACAATAGCATTAAGATAACAGAGAGAAATCACTGTTTTTGTGGACAAACTAATGCCTGCTTGGCAGGGAGTCTAGAAATGCTCATGTTCTTCACCCAAGAGTTTTGAGTTCCTAAGGGTATTTCATGTGATCTCTGGGAAGCAATGCCCCAGGTCACCCTATGGGGTAACCTGTTCAGCTCTAGCTTGTTCTGGAGGAGTTCCTATCAGCTCTAGAAACAAAGCAACTTCTGACTGGTCAAGCCTGTGAGGACCCACCTAGTGTCCACAGTGCCCACCCTGTCTTGGGGGCATTTGTTGACACTGATATTGCCGGCATCTTGGACGTCTTCCTGGAGAGCAAATTGCAGATGAGGCGACAAGGAAGAAAATTTCCTTTTTATTTTTTGGAGAAAGCCTGAGGAATGAGCCGAAGTATAATTTGAATGAGATAATTGCAATGGTCAGCATCACCTAACCATCCCACCCTGGCCCAGGAGTCGTACACCAAATCTGTGGGCCTACCTCTTTCTTTTCTTACAAGAAGTTACTTTTTGTCCTGAAAGTACTTCTTGGTCCCCTAGCCAAACAACCCTGGGCTGTTATGTGTCACCAGTTATTCAGAAGATACTCATTCAGTTTTATGCTTGGTAAAACTTAGCCTTACATGCTAAGACCCCTCATACAGGGTCCTGCTAATGAACAAATACTTTACTTACTAGGACTGTGCAACATTGAGGTTGTCATTGTCTCTTATAAATTTTGCTTTAACCATTTAAGATACAAGTCAGAAAAATTATAATAAGAATCGTAACTATTGTAATAGATTTCTAGCAATTATTGCATCCTACTGTATGTCACACAGTGTTCTCCATTGTGTTTTATGTTGAATAACTCATTTAATCTTAAGAGTAACCCTGTAGGACAGGTGTGCTTATTTCTCCCATTTTACTGTGAGGATATAGAAGTCACTTTACTTCCCTGAGGTCATGCTGACTGGATTCATAGCTTGAGCATCTGAAGATCAGCCAAAAAATTATTTTTTCTCAATTCTTAGTATAAACAACTAATTAAATGCAATTAAAGAATATTTCTCTCCTATTTGAATGGTAAGCCCCATCAAAACAGGGGATCTGCCTGTTAAATTTCTCCATGGTTTCACTCACACCTAGTTTGTGCTTAGTACAAAATAGACAACAAACGTTTGTGGGACAAATGTTTAGAAAACATTCAGTGGCTTTTTCTTATGTGACCTTTATTCTTTTTCTTGTGTTTCCAACTTCTGTGCTTTTTTAAATCTGCACTAAAGAATTATTGACCAGTATCTGGATTAGAGTCATTCAACATTCCTTGTTAATAATTTACACAGCTTTCTGTTGGCTGTAATTGCTAACAGAAGAATTGGGGTTGGTTTGGGAGATGGATCAATTAAGAAGGTGTTTTCCTTACAGGATATCATCAACTAAACTTCACTGAGATGTGTAATGGAAGAGACTGAAATATGGAGTCCATATCTAATGGGTGAGCCACAACTTTCACCTCTTCTATGAGATCTTTACTATATACTATTTTGTTAATTATTCCTGACAATAAGAATAATTTAAAAAGTTGTTTGCACCACAGATGACAGTGCTGATAGAGCTATGTAAGTTATAGGTGAAGTGCTATGTAAGTTGACTTACAAATCTCCTTAATGAATAATACATATAGAGACAATGTAACTATGTGGCTTGGGAAGCAAATCAGAGCCGCAGTTGGTAACTGTATGTTAGTTCTAGTCTTTGTGTTACTAACTGTTTATTTGAATATTAATCCTTTAGTTCCTCATATTTTGTAACTATTGGGCATCTTCAACTTCTTCGTTCTAAGACGTTATGGTAACCATATTCATTAAAGGACTGACAAAATAACTTCATTTCACACAATGTTTTCTTTTCAAACTATTTACTAGCATCCTGGAATTTGAAAATATCCATTCATAAATTATTCTTATATTGGACTTTGATCAATTCACTTAAATTTAGTATGCCCTTCTCTCCATTTGTAAATGAAGCATAGTCTTGACCTACTTTTCAGAGGAGCCAATAAAAATGATTAATTGTGCCTGCCTCATATAGTACTTTAAAAATGTGTAATTGATTTGGATATGGAAAAACTAATCACAAGTTTTAAAAAATGTTTAAAAATACTTGCATGAGAAATCTAGAATGCAAATAGGGACTTGCTAATGCTGAATAAGAAGAATATATTGTGCCAGTCAATTTTACTAGTTTTAAGTAAAGTTTATCTAATTATAAAAATCTATTTAATCAGTGATGGAGTCATTTCATTTCAGTGAGTGTCTGGTCATTGGGGAGCTCAGCGACACAATCAAGACCTCCTTTTATTATGCTCAGTTCCAGACTACCTTTAATGAAATGTGACGATGGAGCATTTCCTTTGATTAAAGCACTTTAATAAATACATAAGTAGCTAAATGAATTTACCAACTAGGAGGGAAAAGGAGTGAATGGAGCTGTAAATCCTATAAGAATAGTTTTAGTGTTTTAAAAAACTTTTATGGATTATTTAAATTGTGCTTCTCTAATTACAATAGTTTATAATGTTTCATTTGGTTTAATAGCATTTGCTTAGATTATGTCATTATCATAGTTAGCAAGTTTTCCTGATATCTACCTTACAGTAAATATCTTTCCAGTAATGTGAAGGATAATTGAAGTTAAGTGAATGTGCTTTCCTTTTGTATCCCTAGAAGAGAACATAATAGAATCTGGAGACACTTCCATACCCACTTACTGTATTTCAGATATATTTATTAAAGGCTTAATTTTGCATATTCATCCTTTTTTTCCTCCCTCACAGATTTTAATCATCCCATTCAGTTTTGGCAGTGTAGCGGTGGAAGGTTACATTTTCCAACTTTTGTACTTTTGCAGTAGATCCATAGCATTGTAGAGAAAATATAAAAAGATTCCAGTCTTCTCTTTGTTCAAAATTTGGGGGAAACCTCTGATTATACCTCATATCCTAGTCCTTCAGCTCTGATTTCAGAAGGTACAAATGGGGAGAACCTTCACCCTCTTTTTTATTTTGTGTGGTCCCTTGGCCCTAATTCGTACTCATGCGACTCTCTTAGGTTGATTTGAGTGAATAAAAATAGTATTGTAATTGAAGGCAAACAGGGGCTAAGGACCATTATGTAAATATTTTGTTTGTCCTGTACCTTATCTTTGCTCATGCATTTTTTGGAGTTTAGGTGTGTGCATATGTGAGTGTGCGTGTGTGTGTGTGTGTGTGTGTGTGTGTGTGTGTGAAAGAGAGAGAGAGATTGTTAAGATTGTTATCTGCTCTAGTAATGCCATAATCACAGCCAAGTAAAACACCTTCATTGATTCTCTGGTAGTTACTGCAGGTCCTATGGAAAGGAAAGTGTGCTATGGTCCAGTCAAAAGAATATAGACTTTGTAGTAAGGAAAAATTAAGTTTATATTTCAGTTCTGGATTCACAGGTAATTACATTTAATGTATATTGCAAATTCATTGAACCCATCTGAGTCTGTTTCCTTAGTCACAAAATGGGACTAATAATACAAACCTCGCAGGATTATTGTGAGTACTAAGTATGGAAACTTTATGGAACATTGTATGTTTTTAATAAATGTGTGTTCTGTTCTGCTTCTTATTACTCTACTGAGATGGCTTCCCATAAAGCAGAAATATGATAAAATTTGAAACAGAACTATGAAAATATGAATAGTAAAAGGAGGGTAAAGCAATTAGACTAAGCAAATATTTAATATTGTTTATTGCCACTAATTGTAGTACTTAACGCTCATTCTCAAAGGACAAGGTGACAAGAGAAACACAGATTATTATCAATATTTGAGAAAAAATACAACTCACCAAATCTTTCTGTACTAATATATTTAATATTAAATGCCTTTGTACCTATTCTGCATCTCATTTTCATTAAGATTTTAATTGAGTTAATTACAAATTCAGCAGAGAAGGAACACCACCAAATAATGAATAGATATTTCTCTACTACAGTTATGGCTACTTCTTTTCTTAACAAATAAAGGGAATCTTTTAGATTCTTATTAGATCATTCTAATAAGGTTTGAACTAGAGGTTTTTCTGTTGTAGAAATGATAGAAAAAGAAAAGCTGATAAAATGAAGAGCTAGTGAGATAATGACTGATACATTTTTTCTCTTGGTTTGGTGAGTACAAAAGTATGGATATTTTCTTGCCTACAGTTCTTCTGTAGTGACTGCACCAGTGTAGACCTTTCCCTAACAGTCCTCACAATTGTGTATTTGTTTTCCCCTTGGTCCAGTGCCAACGCTCTATCAACACTACCCCGTCTTCCCCTTTCCCATACACATGCCACTTAATTCTTCCCAAAGTTCATTGCTCTCATCAGTCAAGAAGTTTTCGCTTGAAAGAAGAGAATGTACATTTGAATTTTAAAACACTCACCCACAATTGGTACTACAGTGTCTTTTAGTGCAAAGGAAAGTTGTAGTGTTTACAAATTCCCAAATTCCTAGCAGATATTAATCTTTGGGATTTATCAATGAGAAATTGGAATTCCTGCAAATTTTGCAAATCACATATGATCCTTAAAATATTATCAATAGTATTCATAGTCTTTGTGGATATCCAAACAAGTGATTATAAATACAAATGAAATATTAATTTAGGAGCATTCATAAAGCACTGTAGCCTGTAGTGCATATTCAAATATTGATAAATACCAGTGAAGAATACTGGGTTATGTTAGAATAATGTAACATTTTATTTTTTTATTTTTTTTAAAGTATTTTGAAATTCCATCTTTATTTATTTATTTATACATACATACATACAAGCACTGGGTACAGTCAGAAGCACGGGAGGGTGAGAGAATTCACCAGAGCCAGAGCGGGGAGCAGAGCAGGCAGAAGGACCGAAGTACACTGCTGAGGGGAGCAGCGGGCGGCAAGAGAGGTCTGCGCGCCATGTGGGATCCTCCTCCGATGGCCGGGGAGCAGCCGGGGATCGAACCGGCACTGCAGAGGCTGCGGGCAGCTTCACAACCCAGCGCTCAACCGCTGCGCCACTGGGGAGGCCCAGAATAATGTAACATTTTAAATTCTAGGGCCTCCCCGGTGGCGCAGCGGTTGAACACTGGGTTGCGAAGCTGCCCACAGCCTCTGCAGCACCGGTTCAATCCCCGGCTGCGGGGTGAGGGTCCCACATGGTGCACAGACCTCTCCTGCTGCCCGCTGCTCCCCTCAGCAGTGTACTTCGTCAGTCTGCCTTTTCTGTTTTCTGCTCTGGCTCTGGTGCATTCTCTTACCCTCCCGCGTATCTGACTGTACCCAGTGCTCGTATAAATAAATAAATCTTTAAAAACAAACAAACAAACAAACATTTTAAATCCTAGCAAAGTTAATATCACTCATGACACAGAATCATGTACTAAAATTGCCAATGTAAGGACTTAATTTTCTCACTAAACGTTATTCCTTAAACCATTACTCATAGGATTTATTCACTTTATATTATACAGATAAATTTATTAATGTTTATTTTATTTGCAAGCATGACTCACTGTTAGAAGCAAAAATAAATTTTGTTAAAAATGATCACACATTTATTCAGCAATAGCCACAGATATCTGTGGCAGGAGGTTTCTGGGAACTGAAACCCCCTTTTCAGTTCCCAGAAATGTTGACCTCAACTCCCGAGCCTCCCAAGCATTTCCTGCTCCTGCTTTCTATCTGACTAGTAGATCCTTTGAACCAGTGATGTATCTATGAGGATTGTTACATTTCAATTCCTGAAAGAATTCTCATACTTTTCTTAATTTTTTCCATTTCTCAAGTGATTTTTCTCTGGATCCCAAGTATACCTATGGGACCCTAAGAAATAGTCCCTATTTTTAGGTCAGTGGTCTTCAACATTGATGAGACTTTTCATTCACTTGAATGCTATATTTGAAATATTTGTACCTGATGGATCCCAGAGAGTTGATTTAGTGAGGTATATATTTTTTTCAAATACAGAAGATTCTATTGTGTAGACAGGTTTGAGAAGTTCTCCAGCTACCTAGTTGCTTGCTCCTCATTCTGTAACTCTGTGGATATACTTAATAAAGTATTTTTCCTTCTTTCATTGTAGGCAAAATAATTTTTGTATTCTCTGAAGTGATTTGTAAAAATCTCCAGGGGAGATATATTTACTGTTGAAACTTATTTTTGATCAGTGATTTCAGAAGCTAAGAGGTTGAATGTGCTTTCCTAGAAATTTTAGGAAATTTTCCTAGAAGTTGACAAAAGATATCTAAAAAACATTGTGTAGGTCTCATAGCCTCAGCTAGCCTTCAGAAATAAATGGGTAAATGAAAGACAAATTGAAACCATACTGTTTGAGGTTAATATATTAAAGGTTAGTACCTTTATTATTATATTCTGGCAGGTACAAGTATTTAATCAGTTGTGCATGTTTGATTATCAAAGAAATACATGCACCCATTTACAAATACTTGTGCAGAATTAGTCATACTGAAAATAATACTTATCTACCCCAGTCTCCCTCTTCAGAAATACCCGTTTTTCATTCTATCAGTCATTTGTCCCTGTCTTCATCTTAGCATTTCTAACTAATATGATTATGCTTTTACATCCTGATGATTTATGTTTTGACTTTTATTTCTTTACAGCCATGATAGGATGGATTTAACCATCTGTTCTCTTACTTTCTCCATCCTTCTGTTAAACTGCATTGTTATTTTTCTATAATTTTCTACTGGTTACTTTTTGAATTTTAATTCATATATTTGCATCATTTTTCCTGTTCACGAACTGTGAGAGGTATAGTTCATTTATAAGACAAAGATATTGGGGGGGCGGGGAGGGGGGCGCAGGACCCCAGGGCCAATTCCCTTCCCCCCAGCAGCATGGCATCCTGTGCTGAGCCCTCTGCCATGGGCCCCGAGCCTGCTGCCCCACCTCCAGCTGGGGTCCCGCTGCTTGAGGACTTCGAGGTGCTGGATGGGGTAGAAGATGCAGAGGGTGAGGAGGAGGAGGAAGAAGAGGAGGAAGAAGAGAAAGAAGAGGATCTGAGCGAGCTGCCACCACTTGAGGATGTGGGGCAGCCCCCACTGGAGGAGGCTGAGCAGCCTGGGGCCTTAGCCCGAGAGTTCCTGGCTGCCATGGAGCCTGAGCCTGAGTCCGCCCCAGCCCCGGACGAGTGGCTGGACATCCTGGGCAATGGGCTGTTGAGGAAGAAGACGCTGGTCCCAGGCCCACCTGGCTCTAGCCGCCCAGCCAAGGGCCAGGTAGTCAATGTGCAGCTGCAGACATCACTTGAGAATGGCACCCGGGTGCAGGAGGATCCTGAGCTGGTGTTCACCTTGGGGGACTGTGATGTCATCCAGGCCTTGGATCTCAGTGTCCCACTCATGGATGTTGGGGAGACAGTGATGGTCACTGCTGACTCCAAGTACTGTTACGGCCCCCAGGGCAGCAGGAGCCCGTATATCCCCCCGCACGCAGCCCTATGCCTGGAGGTGACTCTGAAGACTGCAGTGGATGGGCCTGACCTGGAGATGCTCACGGGGCAGGAGAGAGTGGCCCTGGCCAACCGAAAGCGGGAGTGTGGCAATGCCCACTACCAGCGGGCTGACTTTGTGCTGGCTGCCAACTCTTATGACCTCGCCATCAAGGCCATCACTTCCAGCGCCAAAGTGGACATGACGTTCGAGGAGGAGGAACAACTCTTGCAGCTGAAGGTGAAGTGTCTGAACAACCTGGCAGCCTCACAACTGAAGCTAGACCACTACCGCGCAGCACTGCGCTCCTGCAGCCTGGTGCTCGAACACCAGCCTGACAACATTAAGGCGCTCTTCCGCAAGGGCAAGGTGCTGGCCCAGCAAGGCGAGTACAGCGAGGCCATTCCCATCCTGAGGGCAGCCCTAAAGCTGGAACCTTCCAACAAGACGATCCATGCAGAGCTTTCAAAGCTGGTGAAGAAGCATGCAGCCCAGCGGAGCACAGAGACCGCCCTATATCGGAAAATGCTGGGCAATCCCAGTCGACTGCCTGCCAAGTGTCCTGGCAAGGGTGCCTGGTCCATTCCATGGAAGTGGCTGTTTGGGGCGACTGCCGTTGCCCTGGGGGGTGTGGCGCTCTCTGTGGTCATTGCTGCCAGGAACTGACTGCCCAGGTGGCCGCAACCCCCTCTGCGTGCCATGGACCCCACCCCGTGCTCCCTGATGCCCCCAGGTTCCCTGTCCACTGCCCTCTCTGAACCTAGCCCCCTCCTCTAGGGCAGGGGAAGCGAGGTTTGGGGGTTGTGTGGCCCAGTGAACAGGAGGGGCTGAGGCTCTATAGGGAGAGTGAGGTAGAACCTGGGCCCCATGTCCAGCTGGGAGGGAGGGGGCCCTCATTCCTCCAGACCCAATTCCCAATCCATCTCCACTTGCTGGGTCAGGTCCCAGTAGGGGCCCACCTCAGTGTTTCCTTCCCAACAGGTCTGGGGCAGCCCTTCCCCCACCCAGTCTGTGTCCAACACCAAATGTCCCTGCCCCTGCCTATGCCCTCTGTCCAGGCTCCACTCCTCCTTCCCTCTCCGCCCCCCAGTGAAAAAAAGCCTCCCACCCCGCAAAAAAAAAAAAAAAAAAAAAAAGACAAAGATATTTGCCCTTCTCTTCTACTCTCCCGCATTTTCCAGTTTTTGTTATTTTTACTTTTACATCATCAAAGTTGATAAAAATATATCCAACTTTATATATAATATGCATGTCCTATATTTTGTCTGTAGATTAGTTTTAAAAATTGATAGCTAATATATATATATTCATTTTATTCTGAATCTATAAAAATAGTAAATGAAAAGCTAATCAGGCTTTTGTACATTGATGTGCCCTGCTTTCATTTTTTTACTGTTTTCTTTTGCATCCCTCATCCTTAAAAAAATTGGGGGGATAAATTGTGGCAATGGTGATGAGAAAGTATAAAATTGTACATTAGTGGTTAACTTAATGTAGTGTAATACATATACTGATTCTCAATGATGCATACCTGAAACTTTTATAATGCAATGTTACTTCAATAAAAAAGGGGGGATTTTGTTTAATCAGATATTCTTTCTTGACCAGATTATTCACACTACTACCCTCAAACTGCTTTTTTTTTTTTAAGTTTTTTTTTTTTTTAAGATTTATTTATTTATTTATACAAGCACTGGGTACAGTCAGAAGCACGGGAGGGTGAGAGAATGCACCAAAGCCAGAGAGGGGAACAGAACAGGTAGACCATTGAAATGCACTGCTGAGGGGAGCAGCGGGCGGCAGGAGAGGTCTGCGCACCATGTGGGACCCAGGTGGCTGGGCATCGAACCGGCACTGCAGAGGCTGCGGGCAGCTTCGTAGCCCAGCGCTCAACCGCTGTGCCACTGGGGAGGCCCACCCTCAAACTGCTTTAATAAGCTGTACTGCCTTTTGTCTCAAAGCTATAATTCTGAGACTTCCTTCTAGGTTAAGAATAATTGTTTCTTACATTTTGGAGACATTATTCTCATTTCTAGGAGTGTTGATGCTGGTCATTTCCCTTCATTTTTATGTAAAAAATCATTTTAGGTGAGCCTCCCTGGAAGATTTTTTAATTTTCACTTTATCTTTGGCACTCTATAATTTAACATTAAAGTGTGTAGAGTGGATATTTTTCCATTCATTATGTTGAACATATAATGCACTGTTTCAAGAAATTCTCACTCAGTATTCCTTCGATGATTTTCTTATCTCAGTCCACTCTTGTCTAATCACCTGAACTGTAATTAGTGTGATGTTGGGCATCTTGTAGAAACACTGATGTACTCCCTATGTCTTTTATATTTTCTCTAATCTTATGTTTAATTTTTTTCTAGCTTTTTGTTAATATTTAAATTGTTTTTTAATCTCTCAGTGATTTTTATTAACTTTCAGAAGCTATCACTTTTTAATTTTAAGAGACATTATTATATTCCTGTTCATGCTATCTTTTTCTCTCTCTTTCTGTCATCTACATACATTTCTATGTCTATTCATGCCATAATAGATATTTAAATATTTTATTTCATTATTTAATGTCTTTTTTTGCTTCCCAAATTATGTCCAGTCCCTCTGCAATAACATTTTTCTGTTTAGCATTAGTTTCTTTATTTCATGTTGCAGGTTTGCCTTAAGGATATCATTTTGTTTGTTTTTAATTCATGTTTAAAAATGCAACAATACAAAGCACATTGGAATTCAGTGCACAACTTGGGATTTTGATAGGTGTATTTTATAATAATTGGGCAGTTACTTGACTCTTACAACTGTTAAAATTTTTCAGAATTTGAGATATTGTTTTCTGTTGCCTGGGAGATCCTTTAGAAAAATAAGTCTCTTATTTTTTTGTTAAGCAATAGATATCGGGGAGCCAGGTAGTGAGAGTGAATGGTGACTGCTTGACTTTTAATTAGTGTTCTTACTTTTATCCCCAAGTCTTTCTCAGCTATATGTCCCTTAGTTGTATCTCTTTTCAAGTTTGCTTTTCCAGGTTGGTGCTTCTTATCCTTATACCATCGTTTTTGTTGTCCTTTTGTGATCATTGTGGACACCAAATGGTCATAAGGTTGTGTCTGGTAATTAAGTAAATGAAGAAGACTATCCTTAAAAAATAAAAATGGAGTTGGCATATCCTGAAATTGAAGAGATTTCAACGTATCCTGAAGTTGAAGAGATTTCAGCCATTTCATTTTATTCCTTTGCAATTAATTTAGTGAATTTTCAAAAGGCAAAAATAGTAGATGGAGTAGATGCACATGGTTGACTTGTTTTCTTGACTCAGAGATGTTCTTAGGTACTAAACCCTAAAACACATTTATTATTTCTTGTTGGGGGTGGGACTTCAGATCCTATTTCCATCAAAATCCCTCCATCCTACCTTAAATGAATACTGTTTCTAGGTTAAACTGTCCTTGCCATGCCCAAGCAACCTCAGTCACATCGTAAAGGAAACATTTCCTATTCAAAAAATTTCAATATAAAAGGCCTTGAATAATCTAAAAGACAGTAATTTTACCTTGATTTTACGGAACCATGACAGCATGCTTAACGTTTCTTTCTCATTTGGACTCAAGGTGTAAATTTAGGGCTGAATATTGAGACATAACTCAGGAAAAGTGATTTTGCCTGAGTCTAGGTTAATATGGTTCATTTATCTAGCTTTCTGGTTCTATAACTTGATCAAAGATGGACTGAGTTTGATATATAACCTGAGAATGAGATGGATGGCGCATTGCTAGGTGGTCACTTTTAATGTCGTTTCTCTTGCCAGGCCTTTAAGTAATGTTACCGAAAATTAACAATTATATCCTCAGATAAGAGCTCAAGTGTCATGATTTTCTGATGCTGACTGAAGGGAGAATAATTGAGAATTATTTACATTATTCGATGATGGCAAGGTTGATGGCATATTGGATATTGGATAAATATAAATTTATTTTCAACTTGAGGAAGGCCTCTGAAGGGATGCTTGTAAACCAGGCCAAAAATGGTATTTAAGTTGTCAAGCTCTCTTTGTTATATTGCCAGGTTTGTCATTTTTCGGAGTTAATGTTGAATGGTGGCTGAATATGCCAGCCCAAAATATGACTATGGAGTTTGGAAAATGCCACCCCCAAAATATTCTGCTTTGGTATTTTGGTTATTTTGAACTGCCAGAACTTTGAAAAACAAGCAAAAGAGAGACTTACTCTGAATTCCTCTTAACTATGGAAAGGCAGTTCTTCTGAAAGGAACTCAGTTGTCATCAATCCCCTCCAGAAAAGATTTAATCAGGGAGGATTGGCTCATCACAGGAGGGGAGACTAGAAGTTGATACCACACCCAAACAAAAATTTTCACAAACTTTCATACCTCCCATCTATTTTAAGGTCCCATCAAAAAAGTCATTTCCTGTCTTGGAAGAGGCTAGCATTCTGACTCCCTTTTCTATTTAGATGACAGTTAAGCCTGAATTCTAAACCACTTTAGAGTTACTGTGGGGATTTTTCCTCTGGGGATCTGTGATGTGTACATGATTTATACATATTAGTAACTTGTTAGTTTTTTTTTCCTTGTTAATATTTTTTTTATCATAGGAACTTCAGTGAAAATTTAGAAGGGTAGCAGGGAAATTATTTTTCCTCTCCTACAATGCCAAAGCAAGGCTTGATAGAAGGGAGGATTAATAGTTTCTGTGAAACTTCCCCAAGTTACTCCAAATAACTGTACAGTCTTTATTAACACCTTATACTTTCCTCACAGAGATAATTTTAAACCCCAGCAAGTAAACATCATATAAGAACTTTGTGCTTTTTATTCAAGGTAACATCAATGTAGTCCTTAACTTCTAATTTCTATTCCTAAGGCTCTCTTATGTACAAAATTTGGTAGCATTATCATAATATGAGTGGGAAATACTATAATAGCATGCAGCCACAATTTATACTTGTATCTATATTCCCAATCAGTTGGGAAATAGGGCATATTGTTTTTAAAATCCTTAAAAACATGCCGTGAAACTATTAATTCACCTAAATCTGCCTTGCTCAGATATTTAAAACAAACAATAAATTTTGAAGATATTTGGGTTACCATAACAATTCAACGCAATCAGATATCTCCATTAAGGCTGTCAGCTCTCACATTAAGCAGGAGACAATCAAATCAAAGTTCAACAACTGAAATATGTGACTTGCTGCTATGATTCTTCATGACGAAGATAGATCTTCAAACAGCTGATGACATTGTGGTGTTCTAAATTGATTGCTGAGATGGCCAGTGGTGTACACCACAGGCTGTCTTTTCCTTGCCACACACTCCTTAACTGGTCACTTACAGCCACATGTCTAGATCAATATCCTAACATGTAAGAGATTATTGAAGTGTTGCAAAGTTAGGCAATTTAAAGGTAAGCATAGTTGCTGAGAAGCATCTCAAATAATAAGTCTGTGAGACTAGTGATATACTCGACTTCAAAGGAAATGTTGTCAGAAAGGGACCCTCTGTCCTTTTAAAGTTACAGATTAAGGAATATTTTTGTCTCCTTAGGAAACCATTCAGAAGGAGAAAGGACACATTTAAGGCATGCTTCTCTTATGTTATGCTGATTTATCTTCTTTAGCTCGTTTTTTATAAGCCAAAGTACTGACCTGCAGTTTTTTGGGTAAAGGATATGTATGGAGTCTAGTTTCCAAACTTAAATCCAGCAATTGAATATATTAGTCTTGCAGAAAATCTTATGAAGTACTTCAAAGATTTCTCCAAGACTAAATCATAAAGGTATATTTTATTTACTTTGTTCATACCTACCCCATCTTAAAAGCAAGGAGAGGAAACTCAATCTTCAGGTGCCAAAGGACAAATACATCTTTTGAGAAATTTGCTTGGGTAGTGTAAGATTGTACATTCTGCAAAGGCCATTGATTATCTCCCATCCCACCTTCCCTACTTTGATGATCCTCCTGTCACCTCATATCAAGAGGTGGTACCTGTGTTCCTTCTCCTTGACTGTGTGGACTTGTGACTACAGCAGAGATGATGTGATATAACTAGTTAGAAAAAGTGATAGAACTTCTGCTTAGTTTGCTTGCAACACTTGCTCTTAGAACATAGTCTTCATGCTCCAGGAAACTTAAGCATCTCCATGGAGAAGCCCACTGGAAAGGAACCAATAGCCTGAACTTTCTCACCAGCCCCCAGCGAGGTCCAGTCCCGGTTGAGGCCCCATTTTCATTGTCATGCTTACAGCAGTGGCCATTCCCACTGAACCTGGTACAGATTGTGGATGTGTAAGCAAAATAAATGATATTTTTGCACTTTTGGGTTTCATAGTACTTTGATGGGCAACAAAGGATCACTGTACCAGGAATCAACTTAACCTTGTAGGGACTTAAATTTAGTAGAGTTTCCTTCTTTTTCTGTAACGGAGTTTGGTAAACTACAGTCTGCAGACTAAATTATGACCCATAGCTATACTTTAAAATGGTTTCTACATTTTAAAAATGTCATTGAAAAGGAAAACATAAAACAAAGACTGTATGACAGATATGTGGCCAGCACATACTAAAATAATTTGCGATATGACCCTTTACAGAAAGTTTGCTGACCTCCATTCTATAATAATGTTGTCCTACAAATCCATCTTATCTCAGATACTTATTGTGAATTAGTGCTACTTGTTTTGTGCTGGAAAAAAAAAAAACTTGGCAATAATAGGAACTCTCAGAAATCTTTCTCCAAGGGCCATACCATTACTGTCTTCCTGCAACTAATTTAAACTTCAAGAGCAGTAACCCATTTTGTTGGGTACTCTCATTTAAACGTGTTCATTTTCCCACTAACATACAATATACTATAATTCAAGAAAATTTATTAGAAGTATAGGCCTCAGAATCAAAAATTATTGAGCAGGAAATTTTTGAAAAACATTTGCTTGATATCTAGAAATATATTTACTACCCACTTTTCTCTCTCTCCCAATACATACCTGTGGTGTATCTATAATATCTTATCTGGGGCTGAAATAATATGTACATGGGGGGAATAGTATTTTCTTTATAGTTGCATATTAAGGTTATATATAGGAACTAAAGTTTTCTAAGATGAAATTGAACTTTAAAATGTGAACACATAGTACCAAACATTTTAACAGTTTTAGATGACTGAATTGATTAAATTAAGACACCATATCAAAATCAGTTACCACCCTAGAATTGTACTAAGCATTGTGCTGTTCCATGGACTTGGTGTGCCATCAAAGTCACAGAATCTGGTCAAAAAGTCATTTTCTCATAGTTGCTCTCCATTGAACAGATATTTTCATCATATCTCTAACCTTAGACTGAATAATTATTGAAATCTAAACTTTTTTTTCAATATGGTAGAAGGAATAAGAGTGTTTTAGTGTAATAGTGTTTGGATTTAGACAGAAAAATTGGGGGAGTTTGGGATTTTGAGTTGTTTACTCTTCTTCATTGAATTGAGGTGGGGAGCTATTTGAAGTCAAGTAGGAATAGCAGAAATCTTTGTGTGTGTGAGGAGATGGATTCAGACTCACAGGTTATATTTTTTTCTGTGGACATTTTAGATAAAATTACTTATGATGTTTGAAAGCTAAGGTTTTAAATTGGTAAATTTTTAATTAGACATCTTTGGCTTTTAAACTTCTATCACTTTGCCATTTGCCAGTGAAATGTGTCTGTGGAAAATCATGAATAGCAAAGAGCTGTTTTCACAATTGGCATACATATAAGTACTGACTCACTCTGTCCTTTACTAGGGTTCTTGGTGATTTTTAGGGAAAACAACATAATGCAGGCCTTATAAGGCTACATTTAAGCCCTTGATAGCTTGGGAATTGCTGTGAAGCTTTAATTTTGAAATATGTCTTCAGCACAAGATAAAATTGATGTGATGACATAAAGAAGCAAAACAAGTAACAACCTTTCAAAGAGATTCAACATAATTGTTAGAAAGTGGCAAACCTTTGAGAACCCCCATACATTTCAGCAAGAATTGTCTTGTTTTTCATTACATTTTTATAGAGCGTCTGTAATATTGGTTCATAAAATGTGTGTCTGCAGAAATTATCTACGGAAGTAAGAGGTAGAAAAGACCTGCTAGGGCATCTATTTCATTTACAAACCATCAATAACTAATGTAAGACATGACAATAATGCAGCATTAAGGTTATACATTTAAACACAGAAGTCAGGAAATGCAAAAATCAAGGATCTCATAATAACATCAAACACCCACAGTGCACAGATAAAATATTTTTGATTGCTAATTATACAGTTAAGTGTTATACCTTAAAATGAAGCATATGAAATATGAATAAGCTAATGTTCCCTTGAGATACTTAACTTGCATTTCCTGGCTTTTATGTCTAAATTGGAAACTTTAAAAGTTTCATTGACATAGATTTTTGTTTTTCATTTCCTTCCTTTATTTTGGAAGAAAAAGAAAAAAAAGTCCATTGATCACAATGTTATTAATAGTGTTAAGAGTTACCCTCAGCCTCCATAGAGATTTCTGAAGTGATTTCAAAATTGGACTTTAAAATAAATCAGAAACATAACCCACAGTTCTCAGGATGTGGTTATCCATGTCTCTGATTATGGGTCGGTGTTGTGGCTTGACCCTTTCATTTAAATATGAAGTTGACTTCTCTAAACAAATTGGTTCGAGATGACATTTGTAGATATCTAAAGTTTACACAGTACAAATTGAAAGAATATTGGGGATAATGATATGTCCACATCTGACACAATTTGATTTAAGGTAGCCTTTTTAAGATGTCTGTAAAAGAATTTTAATATAAAATGGAAGCAGAGAATATAAGATAGAAAAATGAATGTACTCTCAAAACAAAACTTAAGGACTGATAAGAACTGAGAGACTGATTTCCTGTAAATTCCTTATTTACAGAAAACTGAAACTTATTCCTGGTCCAAAAGGCATTTGCAAGAATCTCTCCCCATTTTTGATGCTTGGATTTATAAGAAGTTCAGGAATAGCCAACACAAAACTGATGAATCACCAAATAGTCATTGGTAGAGGTTTATTATACATATATTAAAACAACAGTTTACAAGCTAGGATCACTCAAGTCAAAATATGGACTGAAACTGAGGGGTATATTATTATAAAGTAGCTTATGTAATGAGAAAACAGTGATTATTCTTCACAGAGATTGGTTGAAATATTAGAATTTTCTTAATGATAAGGAATTAATCAAAGGTTGACTCATATCAACTTTGCTCATGGTTTAAAGAGGTGTAGACAAAAAATGACCTAGTTTGAACTTGTTTCACAAAGTAGACTGGACTGTGCTTGATTTGTATGACTGAGTTAATTTTGGTTGCTTGGGAAAATGTTCAGATTTGGCCCATTTTTGTGTGTATGGTTTTGTTTCTGTTTTTCATTTTAACAGATTCCATTTAAACTCCCCTGTCTTTCCCTACCCAAAAATATAGAGTATTCCAAATCCTCACTAGACTTGCCTGTAACTTGTTAGTTTGCATGTCTGAAATACCAATTTCTCTGTTATTCCTTAACAAATTTTTTCCATACAATTTTGAGCTTGTCTCAGTTTACCTATTTAGTTGACAAGATAGAGTCTCCCTTTCAAAAAGACTACAAACAGAAGGGAAGAATGGTAAGGACCTATACATATAGAACACAGTAATCAATTATGAGATTAGAAGCAGTATAAATTTAAATTCAAGATGCAAAGATATCAGTGGGATAGAGGAAAGGACTTGGGAACTAGATGACAACCTTTACTGATATTTCAAAGCATATGGTCCAAAATCTAAATGCCTGACATGGTGAACAAAACCCCAATTAACCTCCAGCTTGCTTCTTATGGTAGGAAGAATCATGGACTCCCAAAGAAGTGTCTGTCCTCAGTTTCAGAATCTGTGACTATGTTACTTTACATAACTAAAGTAATTTTGCCATTATAATTAACTGGGAACTCTTGAGATGGGGAGATTCTCCTGAAATATCTGAGTGAGCCCAATGTAATCACCTGAGTCCTTGTAACAGACTAAGGAAGGCAGAAGAGTCAGGGACCAAGACACAGTAATTGAAGCAAAGGCGAGTTTATGATTGCTGACCTTGGGTATGAAAAGTGGCCATATGCCAAGGAATGCAGGAGGCTTTGGGGTGTTGGAAACTCAAAGAATGGATTCTCTCCTAGAGCTTTCAGATGGAATGTGGTCCCCACTGACATCTTGATTCTATTTATGTAAGACCCATTTTGAACTTTTTTGAACTCAAGAATTATGAAATAGTAAATCTGTGTTACAAATTTTGTGGTAATTATTACAGCAGCAATAAGGAAACTAATATACCTCCATATACTCATAATGATGACATCATAGTAGTGTCAAAGATGCCTTCTAGCTTAAGACACAAAACTAATTTTGTTCATTTAAATAGACTTGGAAATAGGTACAAAACAAAAGCATTTGTTTTATGAACTAGTGGTAACTTAATACAATTACATATTATATCCTTAAATATGGCAATCAAAGCTGGAACAAGTTTTTCGTACAGTCAAATTCTTATGATTCTTTTGATTTTCTTTAAGTTTTACAAGTTTGATCTTAACGTGGTGTTTTTCATAGTCCAGGCTTAGATTTCTTTCAAAGTGTTTCAAGGTGTTTTGTTTGCATTTGCTTCTTGTTAATTCATAGTTCTAATTTTTCTTTAATTGAATTATGTGCTGTTGGAAATTTAATAGCTTTGTTTGGAAGCCTAGTAGAAGCATTTGTCAGACAGATGTTGGTGCTCCAGTGATAGTCCTTCATGATGCATGAATCAGCCAAGCTATGCTTCACTACCTTTAACAGTCTGATGATTTATTCTAAAACACTGGCAGTGTCTTCTGTGTCTAATTGCATTACCTGATGTGACAGACAGTCTTTGGCATATTCAAACTGCATCATAGCCCTCATAGTGTAATGTTTTTTGAAGACATTTAAGCGACAATTAAAGATCCATATTTCAGTGAAAATTAAATTGCATGTGATGCTACCATTGTAAAGGACTCAAATGATTAATGAACAAACACCATTTATGCACACTGGTTTCCTAAACTCAGGACCAAAGAACTGGGTTGTATCTTACTCCTCTGCCTTTCAGCTGAAAAGATTATTTTGTATTGGTTACATGATACCTCTTGATTTTTAGAGATATCACAATAAAACTCTTGCCCTTTTGGAATCTAGAAAATAGGGTAATAACTTGAAAAAGAGCTAATACAGCAAAATCTAGAAGAAGAAGCTGAGTCTGGGAAAAAATAACTAACTTCCCCATGGTCACAGAGTTAGCATGTAGCAGCCTCTCTGCAGCCTGGCTCTTCATCACACATCACTGCACCCCTTTACCCCCTTCCAGTTCCTACAACCTGTACTGAACTCAGTTCCTACAACTGTACTGATCCACAAACATGCATTCTTTTTTTCCAGCCTCTGTAAATTGAGCACATGGTTTCTGCTTTTCCACTTAGCATCTTCTCTTAGTATTTTAAGGTATGTGCTCTAAACTTGGGTGACTAGAATCCTGTCTCTACCACTTACTAAGCTTCAGTGTCCTCATTTCTAAAATTCAGATTGCTTAGTTCATGTCTCATAGGTTAGCAGTGAAGATTAAGAAAAATAATGCAGATATTATTAGTAATAGTGACAGGCACACAGTGAATTACACTTAATGAGAAGAAGAATAGAAAGAAACTGAAACTAAGAGCTGGGTTAGTTTCTTTCCATCTACCATCCATTCCTTTTTCATACCCTACAGTTCAATTACAGTCTGAAAGCATATTTGACCATCCACTGTGTGCATGCCCAGAACTAGTTTTGCTATCACCAGGGAGGTTAATGGTGTTCCAGGAAACATGAGGATACTCTGTAGTGGGGAGGGCTCCCCCTTGATGTCAAGGAGAAACAAAGCTGGATACTAATTAAAGGTAGTAAAGCCAGAGTTTAGAAGATCACAATAGGGGAAAAGAGATTTTGATATGGAACTGAGCTCAGTTCTTAATACAAGACAAAATGAGGATTTATATCCAGGAAGCAAAGTGAGGGAATCAGTGGATAGAAAATTACTAAGAGGAGGCATCAAGGGTGGAGAGATTCTTGCTAAACTACCTTAACAGGGTTTTTGTTGATGGCAGATGATCAGATATTGAGGTATCAAAATGAGGAACTTGATCAGATTCAAGGGTGATTAAGTCTTCAGAGATGACATAGTGGAGTGCTTGCTAAACTGGCTTCAGCACAGGTGAACACAGAAGGCCAAGGTCAAGGTCTGGTAGAGAAAAGGGCTTAGGGGAACCTAACTATTGTTAGGGCAAGGAGAGTCTGCCAGTCGGCATCAATGGCAAACTCTGAGCAAAGGTTCATGTTTTCTCTCCTTTTTCTCTTTCCTTTTACTGCTTTAGTTCTGTCATACTTAATGGCAAACCTTCAATGGGTAGACTTTGTAAAGGCCTGACTTTGTAAGTGAATGTTGCTTGGAGAAGAAGCATAGACAGGTGATTCTCTAATCAATGTGCCAATCAGTCTTGCTCTGACGCTAAAAGAAAAGAAATCTAGGTACCTCCTTCGGTTATAAAGTGGAGGTGAATAGGAGAAACCCCATGAGGAATTTAAGGATTAAAATGTCAAATTTTGAAAAGTAGAAATAGTTGGTCCCTTCTAATTCTATACCAAAAGGTCTAGCTGTAGGCCTGGACACTACCTCAACTCACTAAATATGCAGTCAATCTCAATGAAATTATAGCACTTTTTATTTTTTACTGAAGAATCTTAGAGACTTTATGTTTTGTTTTTGTAGGGTAGGCTACTCCCTTCACTAATCACTATGACTTTTGATATCTCACATTTACTGATCATTTACTCTGAGGTATTTGTAAAAATCTTTACTGGTTTTAAAGATATGGTAAACTCAATGATAATTTCTCTCTAGAAGCATTTTCTGCACAGTTTGAATTAATGTGACAGATCATCTTCACCCTTGAGGTAGATGTGTGTGGGAAGGCACACATGTACTGCATAGACACATATATATGTGTGGATCCAGCAGGAACAAAGAGAAGTAGTTTGCTGTCATTTATATAAAAGCTTTGATTTTTTAAAAAAAATTGGAAGTCAATAGAGACAAATTTCAAAGAAGGGAAAAATTTTAGATATTGGGAGACACTACTATTTTCTCTGTTCTCTGACCTTTGGTATATTATTTATCTAGTGGGTTACGATGATCTTTAATATTTGAAAAAGGTCATATGAATAGCCAGATTCACATACCGTATTTGAATAATGTAGGCAGCAGGGGTCTAGAGAATTAACGTACTTAGACTAGGATGCGTGATTTTCCAGCCTGGTCTCATTTCTGCCCCTGATTTGTAGTTTGACCTGAGGTAAGTCATTCTCTCTTATGTCTGTCAATGGTGATAATGAGATCTCTACTTTCCCTTTCTAAAATAGATGCTGTGAAGAATGTAATAATCTCCTAGCTGGCCTCTCTCCTTTATATATTCTCTACCTTCCTAAAAACCTGCTTTGTGCTTTAGCCCCTGTTTAAAAATCCCTAGATCTTTCCCCAGTATGCTATCAGGGTCCTCCTTCCCAGCTTAATCCCAAGTAATTGCTGAGCATCTTCAATGTGCTAAATATTGAACTGTGAACTTTTAATATTAACTCTTAATCTTCATGTCACCACGAGCATAGCTATTAATATTTACAGCCTTTTAAATATAAAATAAAATCTTTAAATGCCCACATTTGAAGACAGGTCTGTTGGATTCTTGGTTCTTGCTCCTTCCACATGTATATTCATGCTGTTACTTAGTTCATTCATTTACACACACATACACTTTTATTTAGAACTTTATATTCATGCCCCCTTCTGTTTTCAAAAAAGATACAAGGGAGAACAATTAAATTGAGTGTCCAACAACACTGTTACATTAGGAATAGAGAAAAACAAGAACTGTGAGAAGGAAGAGGAAGCAGGCATTGCATTTCATCTCTAAAATGTTTCCCGCACCATTCGCTTGTCAGTATCGCCCTGCCACCACTCAAATCTCTTGATGCAATTGGCACCTGTCATCTCTCTACAACTCAAGTTCCAAATACAGGGTAGACTGCTTACTTTAAAATGTAAGCCATGGTGTCTGCTTAAAATATTGTACTATTCCTTATTATATTTAGGATAAAATGTCACCCTCTACCGTGACTTCAAGGGCTGTGTGTGGTCTGCTTCATGTGCAGATCTCCATCTTCATCTTTCCTCTTCCTCATGTACCTCACTTCAGCCATTATTAATAGTCTTCCTAGAGTCATGCGTCTGGTCCAAGCTATGTGTATAGCCTGTTCTCATCATTCAAGCATCAGTTCCCAGTGTGCTAGTTCCAGGTAAGTATCTGTGGACATAATCTATCCTTTTTAAAAATGGTTGCATCGTGTTTATGATATGGGTTTTCCTTAATTCAGTTAACCTGTTCTCAGCCTCTAGCCATTTAGTTGCTGCCCAATCTTTCACAATTACCAAAATGAAAAAATATGAATGATTGCATATACTACCTATTAAGAATCAATGGCATTATTTCTGAGAATAATTACCTGAATTAGAATTACTAGATCAAAGGCTATGAGATTATTGTTTTTGATAGATTTGTTAAGTCACAGAGCTGAATTTTATTTTTCTCCTCTACATAAAATGGACAGATAAAAATTGTATGTGTTTAAGGAGTAGGTGATGGTTTAGTCTATATAAACAGTGCGGAATAATTACCTCCATCAAGTTAATTAACACATCTATCACATCGCATACTTTTTAAAATTTTGGTGTCTTGAGAATTCTTTGGATCTATTCTGTTAGCAAATTTCAAGTATAAAATACAAATATTATTAACCATAAGCAACAAGCTGTGCTTTAGGTACACTCTTTGGGGAGAGTGTGTTATCTTTTTACTGAAAATTTGTTCCCTTTGACCAACATCTACCCATTTCCCCTGCTCTTCAGTGTTTGGTAATCATTGGTAGATGCAGAGTTTAATTTTAAAGCAAAGGTAAGGATGTTTTTACTGGCTAAGCTAAGGCAGTTATGCTCTGTAGCTTTATGAAAATCTAACCTGATGTTCCTTAATGTGCATTATGTTGGCTGGACTTCAGGTAGACTTTTTTTTTCCTGAACACAGCTCCACATTTCTTATTCAGTACGAGTCACATAGGCTGGGACTGTAATGAAAACAAGAGTTGACTGCCTGCTGTACATACTGGAAAGCCTCTGCTGTGTTTTTGCCTGCATGGAGGATTTGTAAGCTTCACTGTGAAGATGAGTTGGGGGGCTCCCTTTCAGCGAATTCCCATCCTCTGCTTTCATCATGTTCTGAAGAGTTAGCACCGGGATTGCTTCCTCCAGATGTCTCCTGACTACACTAAAATAAACAAAACCCAAAACACCTTTTCCTTTTCTGTACTCTTTTCACATTTACTACCAGCACTATTTACTTGGTCCTAAAAATATACTATGTCTTATTTCTTATTTATCTCTTCTGCATACCTTCCATCTTTGCTTGTGTTGTGTGGTGTGGAAGGGCAGAGATGTGGCTGCACACCTCTTCTTGTTTCCAAACCTAATTTAACAACTCACACATTCCAATACAAGCAGTAAAACGTATTGTGCTACTGACTGTCCACTATTGCTGACAGCATCTGACCTATCGCCATTCTTCCAACCACTCTCCCTTCAATCTGTGATATTCCAGCAGGAGGCAACTGTCCTGAACCAGAAGCTGATCTCAGGTTGGAATATTTTTCTTCTGTATGAATTTCATACCAATATGAGCCCGTGACCTTGGCTTCATTAGCTGTTTTCTAACCAACTGAACCCATGACTAAATATTTTTAAGGCAAAATTCCATTATAACTCATTGTTAAGCTGACTCTATGAAGAAAACAAACTATAGCCCTGGAGGAAAAAAGCATCAAAGAGTAGCTGGTTAGAGAAAATTGGGGTTATATGGTCAGTCTGTATGCCATGTCAGCTACAGCATGTTTCCTCTGTAATGAGCTATGCAGTGATCCATAGATGTATGATCCATATATATCCATATATATATATGCACACATATTAAAAGACTGCTGGAATCAAATTACTAGATGTAGTCATTATTGATGTTTTCATGCCTTGGCTTACTAACATTTGACAGGCCTGATCCATTTAGTGCTTTTGCTGCTGCAAAGCTAAGTGTCTCAACAGCTGTCTATGAAGTGCATGCAATGAGAAGAAGCTTTTGTTCTGATTGCTTCTGAGTATCTTGCATATTATGGGCACTCAGTTCATTTGATTGACAGCTTGTCTTCACATGATTCCTTTAAAGGCTAAAGGTATTTCCTTTGGCCTGTTGCTATGGAGAGGATTGACTGTATCTAGTTTTGAAATGAGTGATTGAGTATTTAGGTACGATGAGTCATGACAGAACCAAACCGAGTGATTGTGCCTAAATTTTAATTTAAGTTTGACTTTTGGTGCTGAAAATTTTTGAGTTAATGCTCTTTGTTATGAAGAGAAAATCATTGTGTAGATGGTTAGTACAGATTTGACATAGCCCTCTTGTTATGAGTAGTCAGGGTTATTTGAATTCTCACACTGTTGCTACTCAGTATTTGACACAAGCGGTAGTAAATGGGAGATAAAAAGTGAAAGGGAGATAGAAAGTAATTATTCAGGTATTACAGGTTTTACAACCCATTTTGTCTCACTTTAAGATTTGAAGTTTAGATCTTTCTGAAACCAATTTTAACCAAAGTCAAACTTAAACTAAGTTTATCCCCATAATAAATGTGTTGCATCACAACTTTTTTCCTAGAGATTTCACTGCCTCTTATGTAGTTCTTAAACCAATAGTCCTTTTTAGAAGTAAAAAGCATTATATGTAAATTTTTAAAGCTTCAATATATTATGGCATTGCTTGGCTCACAATAACTCCATGTATTTTTAAATGGCCATTATTTTAATATCTTTGCAAATACTCTTTTTCTTATATATTTTACTCTCTTATTTACTTCTGCACTTTAAATCTATTATAAAATTCTTTTAATCATTTAAATATCTCTCTTCTACCATTTATCCATTCATATACATTTACTGAGCACTAGCTCTTTCTTGTCTAATGTGAAAACTTGACTTTTATAAAGCAGTTTTATCTTTCTTTTCTTTTTTTTTTTTAAGATTTATTTATTTATTTATACAAGCACTGGGTACAGTCAGAAGCACCGGAGGGTGAGAGAATTCACCAGAGCCAGAGTGGGGAGCAGAGCAGGCAGAAGGACCGAGTACACTGCTGAGGGGAGCAGCGGGCGGCAGGAGAGGTCTGCGCGCCATGTGGGACCCTGCTCCGGTGGCCAGGGAGCAGCCGGGGATAGAACCGGTGCTGCAGAGGCTGCGGGCAGCTTCGCAACCCAGCATTCAACCGCTGCGCCACCGGGGAGGCCCAAGCAGTTTTATCTTTCCTTGTGATGATACCAATGCTTGAACAGCAAGTAAACAATTTCAGAAAGACTTAAATATTTAGATGTTGTTAGTTTAAACAGAATGCTGTGTAACTGTACAAAACTGAGTATTCCTAATCTGGGCTTGTTAGAAATAGTAGAATAAATAAAGGCTAAGTCAGTAATGAGGAGACTTTGATAAATTCAGATATGCTCAGGCTGCTGAAATCTATTTAGGTATGTTGTCTGTTTAGACTATTTAAGTCTATTATATACACTTGTAAAATGCTACATACATACTTCCCCCACCCCTCTAATTTGGTATCCCTGACTTCCTGAAGCAATAGAATAATATTTGATGAGATGAGCAGACTTCTTTAATGTTCCGTATTTATTCAGGCAAAGACCTAGAAGTTAAAAAATGTCAAGCCATTTCTCTCAGGTTGTGTTGTGTTAAGGTGATGTCTTCAGTCTGCATTGTTAAATGTCAAACATATGAGTGGATTTTAATCATGATTCTCTTATTGATAAAAATTATTGCTGTGTGCTGATGATAAAAAATTAGCATTTTCAACCTTTTAGAAAGGAAAATTTCAAACAAACAAAATAAATAGAATAGGATAATGAACCTTCATGTGCCCATCATCTAGCTTAAGAAATATCAGTAGGGCCTCCCTGGTGGCCTAGGGGTTAAGCCTCAGTGCTGTCAATCCCTGAGTTCAGTCTCTGGCCAATGAGCTAACCCACCTGGTGCAATAGACCTCTCCTCTCTCGCCTGCTGTTCCCCTCAGCAGTGTATTTCAGTACATCTGCCTCTTCTGCTCTCCACTCTGTCTCTGGTGAATCCTCTCACCTACTGCACCTCTGGTCTACACCCCAGCTCTTCCATGCAAAAATAAAATAAATAAAAATCTTTAAAAAAATCATTATACAGAGCCTCCCCTGTGGCGCAGCGGTTGAGCGCTGGGCTGTGAAGCTGCCTGCAGCCTCTGCAGAGCCAGTTAGATCGGCAGCTGGTGAGTGTCCCACATGGCGCACAGACCTCTCCTGCCGCGCCCACTGCTCCCCTCAGCAGTGTATTTCGTTAGTCTGCCTGTTCTGTTGCCCGCTCTGGCTCTGGTGAATTCTCTCACCCTCCCGAGCTTCTCACTGTACCCAGTGCTTGTATAAATAAATAAATAAATAAATAAATAAATAAACAAACAAACAAATAAATAAATAAATAAATCTTTAAAAAAATCAATATACAATCATTTTTGTTTTGTCTTTGCTTCTACCCATTTCTCACCACCACTCAATAATTATAATTAATTATAATATTTAAAGTAGTGAGGTGTAATTTAAGGACTTTGCAGTATAAAATCTTTAGTAGTACAGTTTTCAAATATAAATACATCCCTGTAACCCCACCAATAACATGAGGTTTATACCTCATGTTATACAGATATTCATATGGAAGAGAAGGAAATTCTCCCTCCTTATATACTACCTGGTGCTCAGGCCTGGTAATTGAACCTGATATAAGGGCTGAAGGACATTAGATGGGTAAATTTTTCCTTCCAAGACAATGGCATCCAAAATAATATTCTTCTCAATTATAGACTCTCTGAAATATGCTCCCCCTTGTGCCTTTTCAAAATATAAGAGGAGATGGCTATCATGAATTGATGACAAGGAGAACAGAGGAAGAATCTCTATGTCTCAAGTTAATGCTCAGGGGTTTTGTTATTAGAAAACCAGTTGGAATTAAATTAATGCTCTATTTCAGGCTTTTACCAAAGTGAGAAAATATTTTTTTCCTTTCATCTCTAGAAACTCATTTTTTGAGCTATAAGTTGATAGTTTCATCATACTCTTAGATTTCTATAACCGCTAATGAATCAGAAAATTGATATAATTCTAGTTTCTCTGGATACTTCTCAAGTTTGGCTGTTGAAGTCCCATCTGGGTGTTCAATAAGAATGAACCATAGTAAAATCTCTGGGGTATACTGGGGGCTATATGTAAAATACAGAACACTAATGCCAAATAAGCCTTGGTTTTATGTACCAGAGCCATTCACATTATTTCTTTCCTCTGTTGGCTTTGAAAATTACAAACTAGTACACATATATTTAAGAAATGAAGTCAGAATTCGTTACTTGATATTGTTACTTATTCATAGTCAGTGGGTATTTGCAAAGCTGATCATTATAATTCTGCAGAAAATTGCCTGTATTTCTGAGTCACTCTTGAATAATCAAAATCCAGAGCTTCAATAAGGTGCTCCTCATTTACAAGGTTAATTCCTCCAATAATGATGTCTACACTCACACACATTTCTGAGCTAAGAATTTATTGCATAGGGCACAAACTCATTCGACATGCAGTGTAAATAACCTTATTAAGGATGCAATGAGAGGATATACATTACCGTTTTGCTGGGTCAGGAGGGTAAACACAACAAGAAAATGAGGCATTTACCACTAAGTAGTCCAACTGATTTATTTTACTGTGCCTTTTACATTTTGAGTTTTTTAAAGCACAGGCTATCTGGGTACTCTGCCCTCATTCAAGCATTCAAAGAGAAATATTAAATTCTAGAGGGTGTGAGAACTGTCCCAGAGAACAAGGCCAGGCATGATGTATTAACTACTATTAGAATTGAGATAATGTTTCAGGTAAGGGTTAGTTGGTAGTAAATCTGCTTTTGCTTTTTGTGTTCCAGGTGGTTCTGATAGAATTTAATATAACAGAGAATTTCTCCCTGCCAGTGTAAACAAAACTCAATTCATCTAGATCTAAACAGTGACATAACTCTGAGTAGAGGTGAGAGCTAAGCTGGAGCAGGATATACTAACCCTTCAGCTGTCTTCTGTATATGGTCTGTATTTCCAGTTCACCTCTAAGTGCTTTGCTAGAAGAAAGTTGCTCACTATTACTGTTCTTCCCGGAGACAGCACCCAGTGTCATGTGGCAGTGGGAAGAGTTCTAGAAGCCAAGCGTCTTCTCAGTCACAGGTCACCTTTTATATAGCAGAAAACATTTCAAAGCTGTAATATCTTTGGGGTCTTTCCCCCAAAGGTCATGTAACCTCATAGTATATACTTTCCCAGAATTTGAAACAATGAAATATTTGTAGGTATTTTTAGGAAGGTATCCGTGTCTTTCAGCTGGTAACAGCTGCTGTAATATTTCTTTTCCTAACAATCATAATGATTATAGATTACTGTTTGCTGCATTGAAAAGATTGTAAATGAGAGTGGACTCATGAGGACAGCATTTGGTTTTATGATGAACCCCAAATAATGCTCATACTCAGTGCATCTTATAATCTACAAATTCCCTGAATAAATAGCTTGTTGAATCTTATTCATTTCTCTTTCCCTGGTTTGTAGGAAAAGAAAGGACTATGTATCTCCCTTTCTTTTCTCCATCTCCCTGAGGTTCATTTTTGGCTTACTTTATCCTATTCATAGTTTCTTTCTTCATACAAGAACTAGGGTGCAGGTCAGAGATGCGGGGTGTGAGAGGATTCACCAGAAACAGAGTGGGGAGCAGAACAGGTGGATCTACTGAAGTACACTGCTGAGGGGAGCGTGGGCGAGTCAGGACAGGTCTGCTGTGCCATGTGGGTTAGCTGCCTGGCCTAGGATAGAACTCAGGCTGCAGGTGATGGCTTGATATCACTGAGACTTTAACCCCTGTACCACCACGGAGGCCCCATATTCATACTTTCAAAAAAGAAGGATGGTTTCTCAATTTTCATTGTTCCAAATCTCTGTCTGATGGAAAAGTCTTTATTGCTTCATTTTTGTTCACAAGTGTTAGATCTGTGTTGCGTCTGAAAGCTTTGCCTGCTCAACACTACTTCCTTCTGTTTTGTCACAGGCATTGCCCAGCCTTGAATGGATCTTTTGCACTCCTAACTTAGTCCCAGCATTCAGAAGAACTGAACTGACCTGTCAGAGAATCTATGCCAGGCTTTACGTGAAAAGGGATATACTGAAGGTAGATATTTTCGGGTTTATTTGAACAGGGTCTTTTTGGTTATGTTTCTTCTATCCTTTCTATTTTCTCTTGTGGAATTGAGCATTTTTGAAACTGGTTAGGCCTTTAGAGTCCTAATTTTTGCCTTTGGATTTTTAATAGATGAAGAATAAGACCAATATGAAATGACTTGTTCAAGGCAAACATTGACATTTTAGACTGTCTGTTTCTTTGAGGAGATGGTCAAGTCAGAAGAAGATTCCATAACTGCTCCTCAGACCAGCATGTTCGTTATAAATCATGGAACTGTTCAAATGCTCTTTTCAGCTTGATCAACAAGCACAGGTTTGGTACTTCTTAGCTGTGTCTTCTGTAGAGACAAGAGTCACATAATGGATATTTGAGTAATGGAGCTGTTTTTCCAAGGTTATTTCTGTTTGGCCCTGTCTTAAGTGATAGAGTTCTCTCAAACTCCAACTTCTTGCACTTAAGTGGCTACAAAGGAACATTGACAGTGAGATGAGCTGTCAGGAGTGCTGTTCATTCTACTGTTGGTGTGTCCCTCTAACTCGGTGCCCATCTTTCCCTTGGAGTGAAATATTTAAAAAATTATACTAATCAAATATTTATAGTGTCAATATAGTTTTTGTATTTCTACCATGAAGTGACCTCTGTAAACAAATTGTGTAAATATCAGAAGTAAGTGCTCAATATCAACACCTTCAAAATGAAAATTGAAATTTTTTGAAGATATTTCAGTATCTAAGTGGATGATGCTTAGCAGTTCCATTCTACAGGTTCTATGAAGTGAATTTTGAGAGTAATTGATCTTGAAATGCCATTAAGGAATAGTGCTCCTCAAATTTAAGTTTATATCTATACTCATGTGATGGGGATTGAGAATTGCTAAAGTACATTGTCAAAGCTTCCCAGTGAATGTACAATACAGAACTGTGAGGACTTAATTTTGCTATTATTCAGATCTTTGTGAAGAACTAAAACTGTTTTTGAGAGAAATCTTTGTCCTGCTCAACTCAGTTGCTCTGCAGCTGGGCAAGACTACAAATAAACTATTCACTGTCAATATAAAAATATAAATCTTGTCAAATATGTGACTAGTCACTAAGTTATAAAGAAAGCAGTTCATTAAAAAAAAGTTTATGGAAGGTGTTCATGGAAACCTTAATTTTCTACTATCCTTTAGAAGATCATATTGTTACTGGACAATGAGAGGCACTAAAACTGACCAAGGAAGGAAGAATATTTATTTCAAAATATGCTAAATTATCAAAGATATTCATTTTATCCCTTAATTTCAACAGTATGTGAAATATTTGCTCTCTAACACTTATGAATTTGTCTAACTTGCATTTCTTAAACCTGGAGGAAGGCATACCTCCTTGAAAAGAAACAAAATTACTTAGGAAGAGTACCAGTAATTAACCCTTGCCTGTGGTAGTTCTACATTTTGCTGAACTAGGGATTATAAACTGATTCTACCAAAGTTGTTTATTCTAGTAATTCTCCATCTTAATTTCAAGGTGAGAGCTCAACTGTGGACCAAATTAAATAAATCTTCACAAATAACCTTATATGATCACATGGTTCAAATATGGATATTCAGTAGGTCCATGCCTCAGAGAGAATAGGAGATGATGGACAGTAAGTCACTACCAAGATGGTAGAAGGCATCATTTATAAGTCTAACACTACTGATTAGATTTATACAAATAATTCTTGGGAAATCATTATATCTGTATAGATCTAATTTTCCAGATGAATGACTGCACTCACAAAAGCAATGGTTTTAATATTTTCTCTATTGTTTAATTTCATGTTTGATAATTTGGAAAGTCCCCCATTCATTGTGAGTTATGTTTCATTTTTCAGCCTGATTATATATTGATGACATAGTTTGATTGAATAAGAGTATGTGGAGCCATGTTGCAATATAGGGCTTTTAGCATTTATGGACAGGATCTTTGTAATCCCACCCTGAGGACATTTTATATTCAGATTATGAGCAAATATTTGCTTAAAGTGTGGTCAGGATCAGTATTAGACAAACATGGGAATTTCTTTATTTTTGTCTTTCTATATAAATTATAAAAATTACCGTAATTTTCTGTTCACATCATTCATTTAAACATTGTCTTCAGAACATCACAGGAGAATTTTTTTTAAATGAAGAGTTACTCAAAAATGTGTTTGTGTCTTTAACACAACAAACTGTTAGTTGCTCCAACATTCCCATACACATACACACACCCATACACCCATTACATCATTCACTCAATTTCTGAAGCCTCTCAGGCTCCTGATGGCACAAGTGAAGTGACATTTCAGCAACCTAACACTGAGTTTCAGAAATGGTGAGGTCGGAATGCCACTTACAGTTTAATCCCCTCTCTATTAAGAATTCTTTTGGAAAATTACAAGAGTTCTGTTTGGCACCTACAAATGCATTGGTAACCTGTTGAGTGGAAATTGGCCTAGGTATCTAAGACCTGAATGGAAGGCTTGTTCATGAAAGACTTTCTGCACATGCCTGTGTTCAGAAGGAAGGGGCGGGGTGCGGTTGGGAAGGATGGTCAGATGAGAATACCATTAGATTTTTGTCAACTTTCAAAATGTGATAATATTCACCTTCCAAAATATTTATTGGACTAAATGGAAAGAATATTTGAGCTAGTAATTGTTTTTGTAAAGGCTGAAAAATGTTTCAGGAAACAATTTTTAGAGGATATCAGATTCTGAGAAAGAATTGTCTATTTGCAAAATCTTGTTTCCGTATGCCAACACAGCCATGTATGTTCATTATGGGGAAGAAATACATTGGTCTTCAAATAACACAAAGTGGTAGCAAAAGTTACTTTTATGTAAACAAAGTAACTGGGCTGAAGGGATTGGAGCTGGAGGAAAATGGATTCTACTTTTCCATAACTGAGACTATGTAAAAGAAAACCTTTCCCCAGCAGAATTAGCAGATTCTTTAAATCTTTGGGGTACATGGGCTCAATTTAATACTGATTTAGATTTATTCATTCAAAGGAATTTTTCTCTTGTGAGAATTTAATGAACTGGATATGAATAAAACTATGTCATCAATTTGAACCTTGTCATTTCTCTAGTGATTTTCAAAAATTATTAAGATAGCTTTTTCAGTTGTGGAAAATATAACAACACTCCATTCCTTCATTGGTTATGGCTGCTATAGACCATTTCCTAAGAAAGTCAACTGACTCTTAGATTGATCTAACTTCAAAGTCTAGCCTTGCTGAAGCAAGTTGATTTTCTTCTCTATTTGAGATAAATGTGGGCAGACAGTGAATACTTGGGAGATTAGAATTAGTCCTCAAAAAATAAAATTGTTCAACCAAGAATGGGTTGACTCTAAAAGATAAAAGTTTATTGTGGATAAATAGAAATTCCTTCATTTTGGATGCAAATAAAAATTAAAAGAAAAAAATTAATATTAAAAGATTGGAAGTTTAATAGCAGCATATTTAAATTAGTTTGCTATATAAGGCAGCATTCTCAAAGAAACAGAACCAATAGAATTTATGTCTCTATCTCTAGCTTGCTGTCTCTATCTCTAGTTATATCTGTACCTATATACGTAGTCTTATTGCTATAGTTAATGTCATCTATATGCAGAGGTATTAAAAGGTAGAAAATTTTTTTAATGATGGGAGAAATGATTATTACTGTTCCATTCATGAAAAATGTCCAGAGAGTGACTACTTTTCCATATGCATTATATGTTCATCATAAATGTTATGTTTCTGTAGGTCAACATGAGTAAACTGGAAAATGTTAATTTTTTCATCACAAATCCTCTGTTTTGTTAGGATAATGCTATTGAATACCTTCCAGAATGTGTCACGAAGTAACTATGATGTTATGATAAATCTACCTTGACACAATTTTCATTTCTCCCTCCAAGATGTGGTTATTTTCTTATATGATAAAAATGAATGCATGAAGTTTGATGTTGAGCCTCAGGGACATTGAACATAATGAATATATATAAGAATAGACATGAGACACATTCATTTCATGTCTCAGAAAAATGCCACTGCTGGCTAATTAGATGGTATGATCCCAAAAGAATAAGGTCTCACCAGGGAACAATTTCATGTTTTTCTAATAAGAAAATACCACTGACATTACAGACTTCTAGACAAGGTGGCAAATTGGTAGCTTAAAGAGTTAATCCAGTCCAAATGTGCTCAAGTGATTTGAAAATATGAGAACATGTAAAATTCTGGTGGTTGCAAATAAATACCTCGATCTGTTCTTTTTATGAAAAATGGGAACTTCTGGCAATATTGGGTAATGTGTTCTTTCATGGCAACAAAACTCTGAAAGAGTGTAACCACAGCTGCCTTTAGGAAAGCTTTGTGCTCTCTAATTGGATGTGGTTCATTCTACTCACTAGATGTGCCCATGTGCCATTCACCAGGTGGCTCACATCACTTATTTACATCACCTTCCAGCTTTAGAGTCCTTGAAGTTTGTCTCCAGCTCCAGTAAATTAGGTGTTGCTAATCTAACTAAAGATTCAGAACAAACTCCCACCTTTTGGGAGTGTATATTAAAATGATTACGGTAGCCTATGTTTCTGGCTTAGAAATTTCTTAGAATTCTTGGCTTTAAAAGAAATGGGCTTATTTTATTATGACAATAGAGATTATTAGAACAATTTTTTCTACCATAATCCAGTTTGAGGCTTTCAACAAAGACTTGCTGGAAATACAAACCACACATTCAATGCTTTTATTGGCAAATAGGGTTGTACTGGTTTACTGCTTATAAAGTAATTGCACTTTTATAGCCATTGGCACTCTGGTTTATAATTATTTTAAATTTAATGCTTTTGATTAGGTAGTTCCAGAAATGGTTATGCTGAAGTAATCCAAGAAACAAGGAAATGCCTTATAAACCTAACAATGATTTAAAAGCTTTCTTAAAGTTATTCAATACCAGACACCTGTAAAGCTGGTTCCTGGAATTGGTCGTCTGTAAATTAAACAACTACCAAGAAATTATAGTACTATAAATAATGTAATCATCATGAGTTCTTCATTGAAAGCATCTAAAATAAATCAGTAAATCTTGTAGGTATGCGGAATCTCTAAAAAAACCTGAAAAAAGTTTGTTTTATGTGATGTATGAGTAACAATGTGTCAGTATTTCCACTGATGATCTTATTAAAGTATTTTGAGTTGAACTTTCTTTTAATAACATTTTCCTGTTTGTGGTACAATAATACCTTCAATAAAATAAAACTTTACTTTAGCCGTGCAGCTGCTTGCTAACTTATCAACTAACTGTGCCCATCAAGAAGTAAGGCTAATTTATTCAGCTTTTATGCTCTTGAGATTAGAAATACTTGGTGAAATTACTTGTTGAGCAAGGAAATCGATTGTACTTATGAATAAAGCTTATGTGGGCCTTCTCTCAAATGTGGCTGAATCTGTTTTTATAATTTGTCTGCAATGCTGTGTGGCCTAAAACCCAATAGGATATAGAGCCAATTTATTTTTGTATAGGAACAGTTCCTGGGCTACAACTGATTTTGTAAGTTCCTAAAAAACCTATAGCTCTCCTATAATTCAGTTTTGCATTAAGAAAGCTATTAGACTGTATCTGTGAGATGCCCACATCCTAGTAGAAAATGAAAAGTAAAATAAGTTGATGGAGGAAGATCAATGATGTAGACAACAATTTTCTGACTTGGATTAGTTATTTCAATCAAAAAGACTTCTTCATATAGATATATTAATGAGTTCCTTTATACCATTGTGTTTAGGTCTATTTTAAAACAAAGGAATACTAAAAACAAAGACTAAACATTTGCATGGCACAAATTTCAATAAGTGTAGGAATTTAGGGATACAAAGTTCTTATATTTATTTTATATAATAGTATAACTCTTTATTGTGAATCTAAAACTTTACTGTAATAGAAAGCTGTGTTAAAACTGGTCACCTACCTTTTCACTTTGAGAGAAACATATATCCTTACTTTCAAAATGTGCAGTTATATATTTATTCTGTCTCACTGACTTTCTTCATTCATTCTTTTATTCAAAATATATTATCAAGTGCTTCTTACATGCTGGGAATTCTTCTGGGTACTAGGGAAGCTTTAAGGAACATGAATAACCCACAGGGGGTATTATATTTAGATGTGTGCTGGGAGAAAGATCTTATCAATAAGTAAATTATATATATTCAGAAAATGGTAAATACTGTAAAACTGCACGAGATGGGATCATCCAGGAAATAAATGTATATAGTGATACAAAGAGGGCAAAGATTGAACCCTGGTGATGTTTTCTCACTGAGATAACTTTGTGAGACTATGGTGAAATCAACCTTTATCCTTTACTACTTACACAAACTCCTGATGGATGTCAATTTCATCATTTTAGGTTTGACACTAGTAAAAAAAAAGACAAAATAACACCTTCATGTCCCTTAATGAAAAGAAGCTTATATTGAATGACAGAAAGAACATAACTCTCTTGTAAGCACCATCCAAAAGTACTGATTGATAACTATGCTTTATTAAAACTCCATGTCACATAGAGGACTTTAAAGCTTCCTTTTTTACTTGGAACATTTCAGTCATTGAGAGTTTACTTATCTGATTTTTAAAGGAAGTTGGTAATAAACCATGTAGTTTGGGGAAACACTTACTAGTCAGGGTGCCTTCCTGTTCTAGATTCAGCTTTCTTTAAGAACTAAACGGCATTCATCACTTTTCCTCTGATTCTGAAATATTAAATAGGTCCTTTTCTTGACATAATTACTGCTTAGATTTCCACTTCGGGCGCTATCAGATACTGGTTAATATTTTATATGGCTAAGTTTATTTCCTGATATAAGCATATGCTGCATATACAACTATTCGGTCAACTGAGTCTGTAAGACAAGAAATTCCTTCAGTAAAGAGCTCAGGGTTTTCAGATCACTGGTACAAATTTTTTTCTTGAAAGTTTGTGGAATTTATGACATTGTTATTCACTCTATTAAAAGTAAAACAGTAACAAATAATGTCAGCTACTTTATCTCAAATATTTTATCTTTTCCTTCTGAAAGCCTTTAATGGAATTACTATCTTTTTAGCTAACCAACTTGTAGAGTATGTGGGTAGTGGTATTCAATATTTATGAAATGTTTGTTTCTCATAGGCTAGAAGCTACTGATTTTTTTCTATAAATGACAGAATTTATTGTTATTTGAACCTGTTGCATTTTCATTTTAACATTTTAAAGTGGTAGAGGACACAGCAGATATGCATTCAAGGTAAGACCTGCAAATTGTTTGAGAATATATTGCTTGAAAATTTCCTTATAAAGTAAAACAGCCTCCAAGAATGAGGAATAGTCATAGTTCCTGTCAACATAATTAAGAATGCCTTAAAAAGTTTCCTAGAATCATTTCAAGTTTTAGTAAATACTTAACCATGGAAATACAGGGAAATTTATATCAATGGCTTTCAAAAAATCGGTAGATTCATGTATCTCATGTTTACTCTGAGTAGAATGGCTTTGTAAGTGTGCTTGTTTATGCAGCTGACACTTTGCTGGAAAAGCATGGACCTGGATTTGTTTGGTGTAGAAAACACCAAACTCTCTTTCACTACTAAACAGGAGAGAGAAGACAATGTGAATATCCTCTGGCTATTTTCAGTAGTTACATAAGCTTTAAATTCATTTACCATTTAGGAAAGATTTATTCACAGGGTTGGCTAGGAATCTTAAAAGACTGAACTCTTGGATTTTAATCTCAATTCATAGTAGCCATAGGCAACTCACCTCTATGTAGCAATTAAGGACATAAATGTTAAAATTTCCTAGGCCAATTGAATAAAATGAAATTTTATAAAGGAATATGCCAGTGGTATTACTGAGAAAGCATTATTACACAGAGCATTATTAAACAGTTGACAGAGCAATGTACAACCACACAAGCTGCATCAGTCTTCCTCACAGTCACCTTTAAACATGAAGTGTACAGTCAAAGCATCTCTAAAAACTTTCCTTGTGGGTCCTGAGTCCCAGTTTTTCACTTTTCTTCCCACTGAGAAATCATAATAGCTCATGAGTGGAATGTTTAGATGGTGTTCAAACCAGGTCCACGGCTCCAAAGGCTGGTGGGCTGATAGTGGTTTGGAGGCTCCTCAACAAAAGTGGAGATTTTAAAGCAGGTTTAGTGTCCAGCTTGTTCTTCACAATTGGGTCCTATTTTTTCTTTTCTTTTCTTTTTTTATTTCTTTTCTTTTCTTTTTTTTTTTTTTTTGCGTTGACAGCTTCTTAGTCATTATTATCCCAATCAAACCAGTTTTCATGATGATATTCCATATCCCATTTTCATCGCTATGTGAAATGTAGTATTGAAAGGACTAGGTATCTTTCATGAAACACAACAGGACATTGATAACTGTGTGGATTTACTCCTGATCCAATCTCAGCCTGTGTTTTTTACTTTATGACTTTTTTTTCTAGAGCAACAGGCTTTGCTTTCGCTCATCAGGCTGATGAGGGCTCGCTTCACACATACCACTCAAGACTTCTGTGCAGTATAAAATAGAAGATCAAAAGCAGGTAGGAAAAAAGGAGTAAGGGAATGAAATGAAAATTGAAAGCATTGGAAGGAAACAAAGGTCTATAAAGGATGAGCTCCAGTTTCATGTTGGTGATGATTAACCTCGCAAAACTTTCTGAGACCTGTGAAACATTTGCTTGTCTTAAATCCAGTTTTTTTAATATATTTTTTTTTTTTAAGATTTCTCATACTGAGCAACTCTGCTCTGATTTGAAGGGTTGAATCTTTTCTGAAAGCATTTGGTAAGGCCAGGCATTTGAAAACTCAGGCACATGCAGCAGAACCAGGTACATGGAGGACAGCTGACTCCTCAGAGCCAGGGACTTGGGTAAGTGCCCAGCAGTGAAGCCACCTAAATGGCTACAAATGCTGCCTTTCTAATGAGCGTGGAAAACTCATTTTGTTTGAATAATGTTTTTATGAAACCAGGCAATCTCCAATAAAACGCTTTTAGTGGTGTGGTTCCAGCGATGGGTAAGGGCTGGGGTGGGAAATATCTTAAATTAGAAAAGGAAGCATAATATTTAATCTCATATTTGGGTACAGAAGGGTAGAAACAAAATTTTCTTATGTAGACTAAGTCCCACACCAAATATTTTTATTAAAATTAGAGAAAGTACTGACTCTTCTTTAATGTTGAGGTTAGAGGTTGAAGTCAAGTTAGTGCAGGATTACCGGAACATTGTATTTCAGACTTAAATCCCATCACAGTCCATTGCAGTGGGCTACAGTCCACAGATGTTCCATTAATGAAGCTAACAGATAATTTATATTTGATATTTCTTATCAAGGTTTCATCATACCAGAAATGCTGGTGAAGATGGGTGGCATCATCTCTAATTACAAAGATGATATGATAATTGAAAATAATTATGGTCTGATTTCCTTTTAAATGAAAATTATTTAAGTGATTAGCCCAGTGCTGTTAGAATGGACATGGAACCCACATAATTTGGGAGAAGTCATCCATGGCTTCTGTCATTTCCATTTCCATTCTGTGGGTGATCTCGAAGGCTCCTTCCATTCCAATATTGCCTGTGGTAAAATCAGTTGTTTTTGATGTTCAGGAAGAGAGTTTATTTCTTGGGTTCATGTATTTGAGATAGTAATCTGTTCGGTTCTCAGGAGTATGACATTATTTATTTTGCTACTCTGAATTGGCTTCTTATAATTCATTTCAGGAACCAAAGAAAAACAATTCTGACTGTCAGTTTAAATAATATTGGTGGCAACAACAAAGGGACTGAATTTAGTTAAAAACCTAATATTTCTTTTAATATATAATAGAAAATATCTCCACTATTTCATTTTCCTGTTACTAGCTTTATCTTATAAGTCACATATCAGACCTACTATTTCTAGTTACATAGTTTTTAATATGCCTAAGTGATATTTGAATTTTCTTTAATGTCTATTATAATACTTAAAATGTATAAATAAATGTTGTATGTACTTTCATTTAAAATTTTTGAGGAATATCCTCAAATACAATATAGTTATCATTATTGTTAATAGCCATATAATAATAGTAACAAGATGTGTTAGACTTCCAGCAGTTCATCATTCTTTTTAAGACATTTAAAGCTTTCCCCTCTCCCCTTTAAGGATGCTTATGATAATGATGCAGCAATGATAAACAACTGAATTTTTCCTGCAAGGAAATCTTATTTTAGAGGTAACTTTTAAACCATGAGCAGATGCTGAGACTATAATCTATTTCGTTATGGCAACAAACAGTGAATTACTGAAGATTTATGTTTTTGTCACTTTTTCAATAGCTTGAATAGCTTTAAGTTCATTGGTAAAGAATGATAATCTTTTGTATCGTTTAAACACCTATTAGCAAATTTTGCTTGCAAGGAATTCAATTTTTTGGCTAATTTACCAAATTTGTGTTTTTTCTTTCTGTATTTAAACTGGAATGTAAACTGGGTTTAGACTAAAAATTAAGCTTCCTTTTCTGAGTTTTGTCTTCATTATAAAATGTTGTAGTTGAAGGCCAGATATAATAGGTTTACCAAGATGTGATAAACATTAGGCTACATTTTATAGATTCAGTGTCATTGTTGATTGTTATTAGCTGTCTATATTTATTTCAAGTAGGAAATTATAGCAATTCAAAACTCTACTGATCAGGTAAAGAAAAGTAAAAAATAAGCTATCATTTTCACCGGTTCATTAATGCTTCTCTAAATAGTGAGTCAACATAATGGTATTTTATTGATAATGACCAATGGCCTTTATTAAGGCTTAGAAAAATGTACTAATGAGAAACCAGTAAGATGATATTTACTAAAGGAAATCCCCTTAGAAATGTATTGTGTCTCCCAGATTTATATGTTGCATGTGTGTGTAATATATTAATTGTTTAGCGTAAGCAAACTTTTCTATGGAAGGTCAGATAGCAAATATTTTGGTCTTGTGAGTCTCTATCTTGACTAATCAAATCCACATTTGTAGCAAAAAGCAGTCATAGAAAATACATACACAAAGAAGCATAGCTGTGTTTCAATAATATTTCATTTAGACACTGAAAATATGAGTTTCATATATTTTTTGTTTTAATGAAATATTTTTCTTTTGACATTTACTGATCATTTAAAAAATATGAAAACTGCTTTTGTTTGTCATAGTACATATCAAAATAGATGATGGGCAGAATTCATCCTGCGGGTCATAATTTGCTGACCTCTGCTTTAAAATTTTAATTTTCTACAACTCACAACAAGAAGTATAATACCTCAAAAAATATATGCATGGATATGCATGGATATTTTTAAGTAACAAAAATATTTTTAAAATATTATAGAGGCATACTTTGGGGAAGAAAGGAAGGAAAAGTTGCTAAGTCACAAGAATTGCAAAGTTCATTCAGATTAATATGATCGTTTTGTTATTTCTGTTGCTATCTACATGAAAGATCCACATGCTAAAAGCAAACAGTATTTTTAGTTTGGTTAAAAGGTAGCTGAGGTCAAATGGAAATGTTAGTGGTTCTATTTGTAAATTTGAAATTCTCTATAAAATGGTTTAACTTTACTCTATCATCATAGTCATTCAATATGAAACTGCATCATGGGAAAAAGTAACAAAGAATGAAGACAACTTATTGTCATATGTTAGAATTTGAAGTATGTTATTTGCTGATATATGCTTATCTAATAAGTGGCTAGAGTTCATAAAACTACACTTTGTCGTTGAACATACCATCATTAAACCACTGAATATAAATAAATCTCTGTATATTAGATGAATTGTACTTTCAAATAAGGTCATTTTTCTTTAGTTAGGATATATTATGAAATGGAAAAAAATCATGGATAAATTTTCCTTCTATTTTAAATGTAATTTATCATAAGTTGTATATAAGAAGTTAAAATAATTACACAATTTAAAAACAATCATTAAGATTTTAAATCATTATTTATAGAATATATACATTTAAAAAACTAATGTGTATTTGTTTATTACATGTATTTGTGTTCATATTTTGAATTCCGACACAATTCTATTTAGAAACTTATTTTGGCAAATATTTAAAATTAAAATACTATACTTCTGGTTTCTAAATTTCTTAGCATTTTTATCAAATAAAAATATCAATTCTATTCTAGAAATGTGTTAATAGCATGAAAAGGAGACTTAGTGAGGTACTATATTATTTGATGCTTTTTAGTTTATAAATTTTTTAAAAATAAAAATATTTATGGTGGGGCATAAAAGTAGTAGTTAAATATTTTTTAAAAAGTAGAACAACTTATTAAATGCCATTTAGAGAACATGAAAGTACTAGCTGAACATCAAAACAAACAATTAACTAAACTTAAGCACTTTTAATGCAAGAGTTTCGTATATAGATATAATTTCAAACCAAGGCCTAAGCCACAACCCTCATTTCCTTTTGTATTAAAATCATATGAAACCAATATAAATTATTTCTAGTGATGGGCTGATTTGAGGATTTTAATTTAATTGATGTTTAGATGAAATTAAACATTTTTATTTCATTAGTGATAGAATCTTTAAAAAGTAAAGCATTTTTCTGATCAGGAGTAGATATCAATGCTCTTGATTTACATTTTGAGGGTATGACACTATTCCTTTTGTAATGAGATTATCATTTCATTTGACAAAGATTTCTGGGAATCTGTAGTGGATGTGGCCTTCTGCTAGGTCCTAAATACAAAGATATATGTATTACTCTTGTCCTCACCAAGTTTGCAGTTTTACTAGTGGAGAACTAGGGTGATTTTTGACCCCAGTAGACATTTGGAAATGTCTAGAAATATTTTAGAGTGTTATGAATTCAGGTGTGCTCCTGACATGTAGTGGGTAGAAGTCAGGGATGTTGACCATCCCACAATACCTTTAAGAGAGCACAAAAAAGAATTAGCCAGTCTAAAATATCTATAGTACTGACTTTGATAAACTTTGATCTAAGTTTTTAGATAATTTTTAGAACTATTAGAGAATTATGGATTGATTCTGGTGGGAACACAGAAGAATTGGTCAATTCTACAAGCAAGAAGAGTTGTTTTGGTTAAAGAATAGCTCGAAAGAAGAGTTATGTATGAGGTGATTCTTGAGGGACTGAATGGAGAGATGCCCTATAGAGAGCAAATGTAGCTCAGAAAAGGAACTTCCAAGATTGAAATAGCAAAGTGTATGAAGACATGGATGTATAAAATTTCAGGGTCTCTCTCTTTTGTTTGGTGTGTAATAGAGTTGGAGTTCCTCTTAGGAGTTGTTGGAATTATCAGAGGATTTTGAAAAGGTACACAACATGATCCGGCAGTCTATTTGTATCATGGTTAGCGTCATGATTATTTTAGGAAACACAAAATCCTACATCATTTGATTAGAAAAAATCCTCAGGAAGGAAAGTTCTCCCAGCATCAAAGAAGGATCCTGCTTCTTATAAATGTTTGTTTCTGATTTAATTCTTTCATTTTATTTGTCATAATTCTATGAAATTCATAAAAAACTAACCATAATTCATTATCTGTCATTTCATAAATGTTGCTAATTGACTGACTCCCCTGGGTATAAACTGTCTTGTGATAGTATCAGGTAGCATTATAGTTTCTTAGATGTTCTTTTTTCAGGTTTCTGCTATGAAGCCATGTTGGGGGTGGGGGGAGAGAAAGAGAGAATCTGCTTACCAATATTAATAACAAAAACCAACTAGAATCAGAATCTCAACTATAGCAAAACATTACTTCTCTATCTAAGTGGTTCTCAACGCTGGATACTCATTACTCATTGCTGGAAGAGATTTGAGTATCTGTATTTCCTAAAACTCCTTTGGTTAACACAGGAAACTTTTATGGATATACAAAATATTAACCTGACATTTTTATTTGGCTCTGCCAAGATTTAAAAAAAAATTTTTTTTTCCTCCAGTAGGCATGCTTTCTTTTTTCATTAAAAGTCAAACTAATTTTTTTGCGCATACACTAACTTTCTACAGGGTGGCTTCCCATTAGATGGAACTAGTCTGATTTCTTAGTAAAATTCACAGATTGGATGAGTCTTACTTAGGTAGTAGAGTGATAAATAGAGATTTGAATGTGGAGTTCTGAAGTTATATTTATACCTTTAAAAAGGTTTTATTTTGTGCTGCCTAGTTCTCTAATTGGCTAACATCAGTAGTATACATGTTACTGTGAAGGAAAGTATGAGTTCATCTTCCTAGATCCCATTCTCTGTTCTTTACAGATCATTCTTTCCATACTAAGTACTTGACTTGAAATTGTGGTATTTTCTTGCTAAGGTGCTGCCAGAGATTGCACCATGCTGCTGTGATTTTACAGCATCCCTGTAAATCATCCCTGTAAAAAATTACTAAAAAAACACCAGTCCTAATATTTGCTCAACAAATTGTCAGCAAATAGGATGACCTTTTGTTTTTCCTATCAGGAAACAGAAAGGAAAAATATGGTTTTGTTTTCATTCCCTTTAGAGTATTTATAACATTGTATTATGAGCAAAATAGAAAACATTGTTATAAGTTGTACTCTCTCTAGCCTCTTGGGTAATTTTCTTTTTTTTTTTAAAGATTTATTTATTTATTTATACAAGAAATGGGGTACAGGTGAAGCACGGGAAGGTGAGAGAATTTACCAGAGACAGAGCAGGGAGCATAACAGGCAGACAGACCGAAGACAATGCTGAGGGGAGCAGTGGGCGAGGCAGGAGAGATCTGTCCCACATGTGGGTTTCTCCCTGGCTGGTGGGGAATCGAACCGGCGCTGCAGAGGCTGTGGAGAGCTGCACAGCATGGTGCTCAACCTCTGCTTCACCGGGGAGGCCCTTGAGTACTTTTCTTTGCATTGTTTTGGTCTCTGCCGCTAAAGTGTTTGCTTTGTGGAAAAATTCCCTCTAGATGCTAATTCCTTTCTAGGTACATTTTTAATTTTCTTCTTCACTTCTCAAACCTCCTTAAGTAATTATTGTTTCTAATTCCTTGACATATATTTGCAACAAACATCTTAATATATAAACAAATAATAAGCAATCAAAATTTCTATCAAACTTTGAGTACATAGAACATGGGAAATATATTTTTTCTTAACATGGTTCTTGGGTAATAGTGACAGTGGTAATGTTATTTACTCTTCAGATTACTTCTTCAAGGAGTTTTCATTGTATATGTCTTTTACCTGCTTTGTTAAGTTTATTTTAAAGTATGTAATTCTTTTTTATGAAATTGTAAATGAGATTGTTTTCTTCATTTCTTTCTCTCCTAATTTTTGGTTTGCATGTAGGAACACACCAATTTCTGTTTATTGATTTTGTAGCCTCCCATTTTACTGCATTGATGTAGTGTTTCTAATAGTTTTTAATGGAATCTTTAGAGTTTTCTATGTAAATTATCATGCCATCTGCAAGCAGTGATAGTTTTACTTCTTTCTCAATTTGGCTTCCTTGTTTATTTTCTCTTCCCTTTTTGTTCTAGCTAGGATTTCCAATACTGTGTTGAAAAGTAGTGCTGAAAGTGGACATCCTTGTTTTGTACCTGATCTTAGAGGAGAAGCTTTCAGATTTTACCCTTGAGTGTGATGTTAGCTATGGGTTTGTCATATATGGTCTTTTCTATCATGTTCTGGTGGCAGCCCCTATTGAAAACAGTATGGAGGTTTTGCAAACTATTAAAAATAGATCTACCATATGACCTAGTGATTCTACTCTTAGATATATGCCCAAAGAATGCAGAAGCATTAATTCAAAGGGATATATGTACTCCTAAGTTCATTGCAGCACCATTTACAGTAACCAAGTTATGAAAATAATCTAAATGCCCAAGGGGTGTTACATAGATAAAGAAAACATGATATACATAGATACTGGAATAATACTCAGCTATATATAAAATAGATGAAATCTTGCCATTTGCAACAACATAGTGGAACTGGAGGCAATTAGGCTAAGCAAAATAAGTCAGAAGGAGACAAAGACTAAATTATTTTGCTTAGGTAATACAGAGAAACAAAACAAATGAATTGACAAAAATAATTCAAAACATTTCCTAGAAAATTGACTGTAGAAGTGAAACTACTAGAAGGGTTGTGTGGGGTGAGAAGCAAAGGAGAGAGGGGACCCAAAGGACTACTATGGAGGACTATGGCTATCTTAGTGGTGGGTGTGGTGTAACCTATGTCTGAAAATGTATGAAGCTATACCTCTAAATCATATAATATGTTATAAATCAACATTACCTCAATAAAAATAATTCAATAGAAAACAAATTTAAAAAACCTAGTTACAGTTCTTTAGTCTTTTAGGTAATATAACTCTTTATTTTAGAGAGAAGAGTCTGAGAGTCACAGAGTTACTCAAGCTACGACAGTTAGAGTAAGTTAATTTTAAGTCACTTGATTTTGTTTTTTTTAATTATGATGAATTTGAAATATAGAAGAAATTGAAATAATAGTACCATCCTTAATATATTTCCAGCACGCACACACACACATGCACACACACAATGTTTTTTTGATGAGTTGTTTTAAATCAGAAATATTTTTGCTACTTGAAAGCCAGCATTAATGTTTATTTTTTTCCTTTTAATTATTGATTTCTAGCCAAAGATTTAATAAAATGATCACCTCCAGTGATCTATGAGTATTTTTTTTAATTCATAAATCAGAAGCAGTTAACATGGTACTATTTGAAATGCTTCCATATAAGACCTTTAATTTCTCCCTGATTTCAACATCAATTCTAAAGTAAAGCTTGTGTATGTGTGTGTATCTATCTTTCTATCTTGATCCAACTGGCTAACATTTTTGTGACTCATTTCATTATGTCTCATTTTTCATTATGTCTTCATTATTCTGTAGATGTATTTTTGTTTTCACCACGTAGCCAAGTTAGAAATATTAGAAATTATTATTTCAGGAGCTCTTTTTGGTTTTCTTCTTTCATATTATATATAACAAGCATGCACTGCCCAGGAAAACCATTTAGCCACTTGGCCTCAATTCCCACAACTAAAATACATAGACGCTTTGTTTGCTTCAATGTATTCCTCAGAGTGATGTCATGAAGGTCAATATTACATACCCCCCAAAGGTTTAACAAATAATAAAACAAACAAACAAAAACCATGAAAGTTAATGAGAACAGGGTTGAAAATGTATTTGAGGTAGGACAAAGTACTGTTATAAATTACCAGCAGCCTATTTTATTTTGTGATTATTGCTTCCTAAAGGCTGCTGGAGATCTTTGAAAAACAAACAGAAATGCAGACATAAGGAGAAATAAATAAAAGTGTAATACCAATAGCAACTTATTCACATTTTATTTCATGTAATTTTAATTTTACCATATTTGTAGGTGGAAGGATAGCCGTTCGAAACTGGAAGGACTGATACTTTAATAAGATTGGGATTAGATTGAAACTGCTTGTTGATTTTATATCTTAAAAAGAGCCCAGTGCTAATTATGAGGGTATTCTAGCTGCAGCACTTGCCACCTCATCAATTGGTAAGAAGGCAATTATTCTCTAACTCTTTCTGACATAGTAACGCCTAAATTTTGATAGGGAAAATGACTCTAGAAAGAAGGTATTAGGGAATTTATCACTATTTACTACTGCAATTGTTAAAATATCATGGTTTCACTGACTCTTTATATTTGGAAGTCACCTTAGTCGTCGTCTAGTTAAGCACTTCGCTTCCCACTAAGGTAACAGAGAATGGGACATTGTGTGACTTTCCTAAGAACATAGATATCAGTGATGGAATGAGAATCGGAACACGGCCTATGGTTATATTTATTCAAGGATATATTCATATATGTTGCATAAATGTCATGCTTTAAGAATTAAAAGGCAATATGAAAACAAAAATCTCAGTTAACCTCTAGAAGGAAGTTGTTAAGAGGCCTAGTCTACAACTTTACAATGTGAAAACAATTTTTTTCACTAGATATTTTATTGTCTCAAGGTTATAAAGATATTTTCCTGAATTATAAAAGTTTTAATGTTGTTAATATAATTATTCTGTAGCTAAACTATTTCCCTTTTAATTAAAAATTTTTGAGGGCTAAAGAACATATTCAGAAATACATATTCTGTGCATTTAGTGAAGTCACATTAAATTGGCATTTATCATCAACATATTCAAATATAAAATCTTGAGGGGGAAATGAGAAAGAAATGTGATTAATTTCAATTGTTTGCACAGTCTTCCTGTTATTAAATCAATGAATCCATTTATGACTCTCTAAATGTGAGATAGACAACATCAGTCGATAGATACCCTTTGCTTGACCTTCATTCTGTAATTGAATCTCAACATGTGGTATGTCATTTTAGTGTTTAAAGATTTGAATTCTACCTCTGACATGTCTTCTGAAGCAAAATAACTTCTTGTTCTGAATTTAGTGTGAGGTTTGAATAGCTGAAAAATATATTCTAAAGTTTTTAGGATTAAGATTCACCTAATGCAAACCTACTTTCTTAAAGATTTTAAGTTCAAAGTTCTGACTTATTGTCCATAAGCCTAGTGAACTTTAAAAATAATTTTAACAATTTTGAGAATATTTGATTTGTCAATTTTAGTCACTATGGGTTTAAACTGTAGTTTCTTTTGTGGTAACAATATACTGATAGTCCACATTCTCCACATCCCCCTTCTCCTAACCTCCTCATGTTTCATGTACAGAAAGGGAGGGAGTGGAGGCCATACAGTGCAGGTTAAAGAACACAGACTCTGGAGCCCTATTATCTGGGTTCAAATATCATCTTGACTACTTCCTAGGTAAGTGATCTAAAAAGTAAGCTACCTAACCTCTCCAGCTTTAACTTCCTCACCTGTAAAATAGGGACAATTATAGTACCTAGCTCATAAATTGCAGTGATAATTAAAAGCTAATATTGGTAAATAATATTCATACCTATCAAATGTGATTCATGATTCATAATGATATAATTAATTTTATATAAATAAATAATAGCTACTATTATATACTGTAGCTACTTAAAATTACTGATTGTCCTGGTGCTGAAGATATTTAGTGATTTTACCACTAATTTGTAGTCCAAATTAGTCTAAATGGAGAGTTTTCATGTTTGGCCTTTAGGTATCATTTTTACAGGGCACCTCCCGGAGAAATGGGGTGAACATTGTATGAGTCCTCAGTCATGCTGCAACACCCAAAAGCAGATATGCAGAGAGGAATTTAAATAAAAAGGTATATATATATATAAGAGAATGGAAGAGAGAGTGTGCGTTAGCTAATGTGTGGTCAGGTACCATCCATCCTACTAGCTAGTGGTACCAGGGTGCAAGTTGGGCCTGTGGAAGCGAGAGAGTAGGCTTTTCATGTGGTATAGGCCTACCTGGCCACTTAGCTCTGCTCTTAGTCCCAGTAGCTCCTCTGATTAAGAAATCATGGTGTACTGGGACTTGTAATCCAAGGTGGCTGCATGTAAGTGGGAATGGGGGAAATGGTGCTTTGTATCCTCTCCCCTTTCACAGATGTGTGTCTGTAACATCACCATTACCATTGCTGTGTCCATGAAAACTGGCATAACTTAACTCTCTTCACAAAGCAGCAAAGGCACAGTGGTTTATACTCTCTTACAATGACTATATTTCCTCCCCTGCACACATAATCTCTTACTGGTGTGACTAGAAGTTGGAACTTCTAACACATTCCCCAACTGTCCCGGCTTTGGATCACCCATCTTGCAACTATCCAGCACCTAATGAACTGCCCAGCAAGGTACAACACATCTTGATTTTCAGTTATCGTTTTTGTCTCTCTTGAGAGTTTATGGAAGCTTTTGTTTTTTTAAGATATCTCTAGAAAACTAAATGGGAAGCTATTTCAAGACTTCTCTCAGTTTAGATCTTCCCTACCACCATTGTCACTCAACTCTGACTCCCATGTTGCCATGGGACTCTGAAGGACACTTCCTATCAGGTTTCAGACTTAAAAAAAAAAAAAAAAAAGAACATGCCTGTGTCCCTTACATGTCTATAGAGTCCATGTTCTGCCTGGATATTTTTATCTAAAATAAGAGCAAAAAAGAAAATTCCACACCAGAATCTAAATGCTCTTGTTTTTCCCACTCCCTTCCAAGCTTCTTTGTGTGGGGCAGAACCTTGCATTTGTGCTTTATCTTGACTCACATCTTCTCTGTGGGGTTTAGGCCAAATCCTCTGCTCAGTCCTCTAAGCCTGGCACCTAACATGGAAGCCCAGATCATGATGAACCAAAATCTCCTTCATCTTTAGCCATCAAAACTCATAGATTTTTATAGCCATTTTCTCTACTTTGACTTTAAAATAAGGATATTTGGAATTCAGAATTAGGCAATAATTTTCTTTTCATACAGCTTTCATTTTCTTTTTCCTCAAAGGGTAAAAAGCTGTTATAACAGAAACTATTAGAAGAAAATTCATTGAAAATATTATTCTGTTACTCACAAATCTCTCATAAGGATGGGCAATTTAAGGAGTTTCATTGGCAATTTTTGACAACATGAGGTAACTGTAGATCTAGAATGCTCAGTGAGATGTTATCCTTCTGGATGTGTTAGAAATATTCTCCCTTCAGTACATATTATATTTCTGGGAGATGCTCTGTGATAACCAACAGAGAATTGATCTTGCAGCTTAAAGCAAGAGTGCTTACTGCCTTTTACTATGTATTTCATTTTTTATGACACCTCTGTTTCTGTACGGAAAAATTAGATTTCAGTGCTTTTGGTGCTAATCTACTAATGTGTTATTACAGACACTCGCTCTCATTCTGTAAGCACCTCCTCCAGTTTTCCCCCCATCTCCATATATGGTACTTGGTTGACCAAGACAAACTTGAGAAGCATCCCTGACTCCTTTTTCTCACTCATTTTGCACCAGAATTTAATATAAAGTTTTGTTATTTCCTATTCAAAATAATTTAAAATTGTATACTTCACTCCACTCTAGGCACTATAGCCCTTGTTCTCAACTCAAAGGCATCAAAGCTTCCATTCCATTTAAGAAAAATGGAATACCACTTTCTACTTGTCTATACCTTTAGACTTGTCCCCTGACCTTCTCTTGGTTTGGCATCATGGACCTTCTTTCAAATTTCAAAAAATATGAACTCTCTCTATGTTTTGGAACCCGTGGTTATACAACAAATTTTACTAAGAGTGCTTTTCCACAGTCTTTATTTGACTTAATACTAAAATTCTTATCAATTATGGTACTTCTCAGAAAGTGTTTTCTTTCTCCTTTCCATCTAAATTAGGTTCTTTTATTATATTTTCTTTAAACATATTTTAATTTCCTCTCATGGTACTTGCCAAATATATTTTGTAGATATATCTTTATGAATGCAATCATTAATTCAATGACTGATCCCCTCTCTATTTGGTAAATTCCATGAAGGTAAGGGCTATGTTTGTTTCGCTCATTACTGGTCCCCAGTGCCCTGGGCCTGACACTTAGAACCTGTTCAATAAAAATTTATAAACTGAATAAATAAATGAGCACATTAACAACAGAAATAAAAATAGTCAAGGACCAATTAATTTCACTCATTTTAATTCTTAAGCAACTGTTGACTGAGGCATCTAGCTATCTTCCCATGACCACTTTTAGTACCCATGCAAATATCTGATATTTTGGAAGGGGGGGGTTGATATTCAACCAGAATATATCAGCAGGGTATCCCTTTGGATTGGCTGATTCCTATGCTGTGTCTGCTCATAACTATTTTGTATATCATCTCTATGGAAAAAGGAAATATTTCCATTGTGAAATAATCATACTAAGTGTTGATCATTTAATTAGAGGATAATGGGAATTTAAATAAATTATTGATTTATTTAATAATTTGTTATTTTACTTCATCAAAGAAAGGAGGACACCAATATACTAACGTTTTCAGAGCTACATCAGAGGAATAAAAATGTGCAAGTATCTTGAAAAAGAACTTGGCAAGTTATTAAGAAAAAGCTTTTAGAGTAACTTAGTTTGATATCTCAGTACCCCCAAAACTTAGGTGCTAAAACAAATGTTCTAAACTAAACACTAAATCATTTAAATGCTATAGATTATTTGAGAAAACCCTCAACAGAAAGATAAATGAGAAAACTGGGCAAAGGGAAATAAATGAACAGTTGCTTCGTGTCAGAGAAAATTGGAGTATGTTTTTCTCTTAGGAGCAGCCTTTAGCATTCATATTTCCTTATGGTATATACATCAGCATCTTTAGAGTCATAAAATTTCTGCATGTCTTCTTGATGGCTAAAAGTATTTCCTTCTTTATTTGAGGCATTATTCTAGAAGTACACAGAGTGTTTTTGTTTATCAAGACAAGGACACTGTGTAAAGAATGTATATATATATATATATGTAATATTAGCTGTTTCTGATAAAAGTTTTATATTTTCATTTTCCTATTAAAATGTACCTTACTCTAATGATCCAATATAACATAGAGATAAAAAAAAATAGAGCTTCAGTCTAGACAAGCCATCAGAAAACATGTTTCTTTATTAAATAGTCATGGTCTCCAGAACTTTAAAGCTGGCAATTTTGGAGAGTGAAGTAATAGTTACTTTTTTTTTTCCCAGAGGCAATATTCTGTAACAACATGAGACTTAACTGAGCAGGACCATTACCTACCTGCACAGTTTCAGTGCCTCTTTGCCAGAACTTGTCTAGGTTCTCTTGGTTGCTCCGTAGGTCGGTGTAAGGTCTTTATTTCTTTAACATAAGCTCTGATCTCTGTTAAAGTACACACATTTCTGTTTCTCTTCCCTGGGAATTGATACAACTACTAATCCTATCATTTTGAATCTTTTTTTTTAAAGTTTTTTTTTTTTGAAGATTTATTTATTTGTTTGTTTGTTTGTTTATTTATTTATTTATTTATCTATTTATTTATTTATTTATTTATACAAGCACTGGGTACAGTCAGAAGCGTGGGAGGGCGAGAGAATTCACCAGAGCCAGAGCGGGGAGCAGAGCAGGCAGAAGGACCGAAGTACACTGCTGAGGGGAGCAGCAGGCGGCAGGAGAGGTCTGCGCGCCATGCGGGACCCTCCTCTGATGGCCGGGGAGCAGCCGGGGATTGAACTGGCGCTGCAGAGGCTGCAGGCAGCTTCACAATCCAGTGCTCAACCTCTGCGCCACCGGGGAGGCCCCTGTCATTTTGAATTTAATGAACTGTTTCTTATCCTTTTTTCGGTGTAGGCTGGTGGGGGTTGGGGGGTTGATACAGAAGCAGTGGGAATGAGGTTATCTCTATGGAGGACAGCAAGCCTGTGTGGGGGAGCTGATCAATAAAAGCAGAGGGGGCCTAAGGATGACATAATTGGGACAATGACCCAGGTCAAAGAAACCACTCATATATTTATGAATTTCTATGATAAAACATTTAGCTCTCTTTTAAAGTACATAAATCTGACATTGATGATTGAATATTTGAAGAAATGATGTTTGCTGTGTATTTCCTTTCTTCCCAACTATACTGGCCTATATGAAGGCCATAAAATTAAGGCAGTATGAAACTTTGCTAAATTGTTGAGCTCATTTGTTTTTGCATAAGTTATTTCTCATGAGTGAATAAAGGCACTTTTGGACATGTTTACTTTTTCTCAGGTCACAGTGGTGCTATTTAAGAAATTACTTTTCTTGGTCACTAAGGGCCACCTCTATTCATCTGAAAAGGTTAATGCAGCTGTTCAAAGTGTTCATGTTATTCCCAGAGAATAATTTATGCACTAAAATCTGTTTTATTTGGGAAATGACTAAATAGCCAAAAAAAAAAAAAAATTGGAAAGTACCAATTAAAGTCAGGTAGAACAGGGTGTTCATAAGTGATTTTTAAAAATTTCCTTGCAAACTTCATTTATATGGATTGATTATATATCCCTAAACACCCCAATTAAATTTTTATTATTCCCTCCTTTCTACTTCAGAACTTCCTATCATTCTTTTTGGCTTTACTTTTCTCCTTGTCACTTTTCACAAACACACTCTATTTTACCTGTATTTTCTTCACATTTCCCTCACTAGAATATAAATTCTATGCAGATAAAAGTTTTTTCTAATTGTTGTAACTTAGCCCCTGGATGGTACCAGCCAAGTGTAGGCATTCAATAATTTTTGATAAATAAATGTAGTAATAAGTTGAGATAAGTCAAACTTACCAAGTAATTGCCAAATTTGATTTAGTGTTAAAAGGATTGTTGTCTGGAAGGCAACGCTACATAATAGTTGACAGTTTCTGGAGTCATTGTGCTTTGAATCTTGATTTTAATGCTGATTGTCTCCTTAGCCTTGGGCAAGTCGTTTAATATTTCTGTGCCTTAGTTTTCTTATCCTAGAATAAATAACATATCTCATTGCTTAAAAAATATGCATGAGATGCTTTAAAAAATTCTGGCATAAAACTCACTTGTACTATCATTGAATCAATTTGTGAAAAGAATGATATTTTTATGCACTCATTTCCTAATTGAGAGAGTCATGACAATTATGTAGATATTAAAAATATTTTGCCTGAATCATCTGACTCATTTAGTTCAAAGCATATTTTAAGCATACATTATTAATATAATTTACTTTCTGGAAATTAGCAGTACATTAATTTTATTTATTTGACAAACTCCAATTAAGTCAACCAGAGTGGCATAATAATTACAAAGGTCAAGCTTGGTTTTGAATTCTGTTCTGCCATTTACTAGGTCTGTAACCCTGGACAAGTCAATTAAAAACTTTGGACTTTAGTTTTCACATTTGTAACATGGGTAAAAATTAAATCCATGTTAATAGCTGAATATTAAACATAGCACACTGCCTGGAATATAATAGACCTCAAAAAAGGAGATATCAAAAAAAATAAACGGTATTTTTGACAGAACAACATGAATTTGTGTGAAATTCAGTAGGAACTGAGAAATTGTTTTTTCTGACTCTAAGTTCAATTCTAAACTAGAAATTCATATTTTGGAAGAAGTTTTTTAGAGAAATTTAATATGAGAAATATTGACATATTTGCTAGCAAAATCATCAAGCATATGACTTTTTTAGCATTGTTAAATATAAAACACAGATTCTGTTAGTCAGATTAAGGGATATGAGCATAGTTTTTTTTTTAATGAAGGAATAAGACATTTATTGTCTAAAGCATTTGTCTGTACATACATATACACAGATCTGTTTTTTTCTGGGAAACAGATGACAGAGGTGCATGCTCCATAAAAAGTGTGCAATATGTTGGGGGATATTGTACAGAAGCCAGGTCAATTCTACCTACCAGAAGTCAACTGTCTCTCACAACACAAGGGTGCCACACTATTTTCTGTTGAATAGCATGATCTCTGACATGTACTTTCATAGAAGTCTTCTAAATTCTCAGCCTTCTGAGATGTACAGATGGTCTGTCTGAAAAATCTCTTTAGCCCATTAGAGTTGGTCTTTTTAAAATCAGTACTTCTGAATTCCTTAAAATTCAGCATGATGCATACAGTTGTCCTCTCCCTCCTGATCTCCATCAACTAAAATTTATGAAGGTGCTAAGTTAAGAAATAAACATATCTGAAAATCTTGTTTATACCTATCTCTGAGGCCATTATTATCTAAGAATGTGTCACTAATATTTTGTAATATTGGCTGTTAGGCAGTTTTGTCCACCATTGTTGACACCAAAGAAGGGGTGTTGTCATTGTACCTATTGCTAAGATGGGAGATGCTTCTGCTTAGTTTCTGGAGTCACAATGGGACAGCAAACACCTCAGCTCATACCAGAATAGACCACCAAAATCAGGTTCTATTTTGTGTCATGAAGTTCAACAAAGCTTTATTAGCTAGACCAGTCCTGCAGAGCACAGTTTAGAATTGAACCTGCCCATGGCCAAGGGCCCTTAGAAAACAGGTCATTATGCTTTGATGGGTATAAAGGGACTCAACATCATCACCAATGTCAGGCAATCCCATTTCAGAAAGTAACTTTAAGAACTGTGGCAAGTAGCAGCTGACAAGACTGCTAATGTGAGTTGAAGCTTATGTTTTCATGTGTAATTGATATGATGGATATAGGGTTAAGGATGATAAAGGAAGTTTACAATATTATATAAATTGCAGGAGTGCAGCTCATACCGTGACATGTCACCAAACTTCTAATGCCATACACGCTATCAAATTAGACCCCTTCTAACTTTTCACCTCATCACCTTCCGTTTCCTCTTGGTAACCACCATTTTCCCCACAGAGTCTAAGAGTTATTATATTCGGTTAGTTATAGTCCACATATGAGATATATAGTCCACATATGAGTCCACATGTCAGATATATAGTCTACATATATATAGATCACATCCAGTAACTGTTTGCTTTAGTGTGATCAAGGGGTGTCTAGGGACTCCCAAACATGTATGTCCTAAAAGGGATCTGGCTCTCTGTACATACAAGGCAAAGACAGGCCCTTAGCGTGAAAAGACTTTAATATTTGTAATTGGTAAACATAAAGAAGAAATGATGTTTTTCCCCTTAAATCACCCAGAATTATCCATCCCCTAGTGGGTAAATGCCCAGTCAAACAGTGTTGGCTTGAAGTGGGGCCACTGAGGCTGAAAGGTTGCCACAAGTGTAAGGCGCCTTCTGGTGGGGAATCATAAGGGATGGTTTCTGAAATACGTCCCAGAAAGCTGCAACTAAAAGAGGTTCCAAATCAAGAGAGCGGCTGCCATTGCCAGCCTCCCCACTTGTCTCTCACCCTTGTGTCTCTTCCATGTCTCTCCTGCATGCATTTCCTTCCATGTCTCATTCTAAGCTGTGATCATGGTACAATATGGGCTGCAGGAACAAGAGGAACTCCCCTCTCAGCCCACCTGCCTTCTGCGTTTTATACTTCACCTGGCTGCTCAGTTCCACCCATAGTTAAGTGAGGTGGGGAACGTGGTACCTCCCCTAATAATTCACGTTCTGACTTATTTTGCTTAGCCTCCTTACCTCAAGTTCCATCCATTTTGTTACAAAGAGCTAGATTTATCTTTTAAGAGTTGAGTATTATTGCATCAAACATATATACATCTTCTTAAACTACTCATCTGTTGATGGCCATTTATATTGCTTTCATGCTTTTGACTATTGTGAATACCACTGCTATGAACATAGGAGTGCACATCTTTTTGAGTTAGTGTTTTCATAGTCATAGGATAAACTCATAGGAAAGACATCAGTGGATCATATGATTTTTTTATTTTTAGCCTTTTAAGGAATTTGCACACTGTTTTCCATAATGGATGCACCATTCATTCCCAACAACACGTGAGAGTTCCTTTTTCTCCACACCCTCACCAGCACTTGTTGTTTACAATCTGTTAGATACAAACCATTTCCACAAGTGTGCAGTGACATATCATTGTGATTTTGTTGGTATTTTCCCAAAATAAGTGGAGCTGAGCATGTTTTCATATGTCTGCTGGCCATATGGATGCTGAGACTTATTTTTCCTTCTCTGTACCTAGAGTAATAATTCTTTATATTTAGGAGGTCTACATCACTGTTTATATACGCTCCCTCATCTAATTCTTATAAGGAATATGAATTATAAGGAATCATTGAACACCTTATTATAGGTAAATTATCTGCCACATAGTGTCTTCTTTGTGCATGTTGAACACTTAGTGCTAATTTTTCCCATTGGAAGATATAAAAGCTAGAAATTACTTCAAAATAACAAAAATAATCCACCAACTAAAATTCCTGATTGAAACCTTAGGGCTGGTAGACATCTGTAGAATGGAAAATAGTGGTGATGGTGGTGAGGGTCTATAGTCTCTAATGCCTTCTGAGAATTAGGGGGACCCATCATGAGAAGGCAGTGGCAAGGCATGGAATAGGTGTGTGTGATGGGATGCACCAATCAGACCAAGCTGTTCCTTTTCCTAGTAGTTTTCCACAAACCCAAAAGAGCAGGACTGTTTTAGTCTCTTTGAAGTGTCTTGAGCTGCTTGACTTTTATATAATGGACTGTTCTAGGGGAATAGTGCTAACTTGACATATGACTCTTCTACCAAAACTCATTAGGTTTATCTGAGTAGTATGTTACAGCATGAAAGGAAGGAAGCTCCTGTTGAATTAATAATTTTTTCAGTCAATTTTTTGAGAGTAAACTCATCTCTTCCTTTCCCACATCCTCACTCAAGTGACTTCATTCACCATAAACTTGTTATACTCAAATGATGATTCAAAAGCAAAATGTGTTTCCTTCCTTTTGCTAAAACCTTGATTAATCATCTAAGATTTGATCTTTAAAAACATGTAAAATACCATTTTCCCCAAGCCCCAAACTTTAAAATGTACTGAATTATTTGAATAAACCATTTATAATTTTATTTTCTTTTTGCTGGTTATGTATAGATACAAGCTACCAATGAACAGATTTCTTTCTCAGTTCACAAACTCTATGCTGACAATTAGTTGGTCACTTCTGACAGGTGTTTTAATTTTATCCAACCAATGAAAGGGAATCCAGGAAAAATAATATTAAACACCGAGATGACTCGTATTTAAGTTTCAAAGTCAACTTCTGTCTATTTGTACAACCCACACTGTCATATTAAAAAAATCATGATGTTCTCCTAAGAATTCAGTGTTTTCATATATCTGTATCAGTCCTTACTAACCACCAATGAGTAATTATTAGACGAACTGTGAGTTATTTCACATATAGTATTTTCTGTTCTTCCTTTTGCATTATTCCTGTATTTCCTGAAAAAAAAAAAAAGATACACAGACCCTTGATTTGAGACAGGGCAGTACTCTAGTAGAATTCCTTTGTTAAAGACAAATTTTTCCTGATGTTATATGGTCATGCAGAATATTGAGAATCCTGTCAGATCAAGTATTAAGCAATAAGTCCCTCAATACATTTCATGTATTGATATTTTAAAGTATAGATTTGTCTCTGAATTGATTAGCCTGCCTAGTTACACTGCTCTAATCTGTCAGATACTTGGATCGATTTTCCCATTCATGAAAAAGAAATTTTCTTCTGCATACTTCATGATTTATGCTATAGCTCTTCACCAGAAAAAACTCACTTTGTCACCCTTCGCAAGCTGAAGCCAAAGAATAATCATAATATTGAAATAATGTAAGAAAATCTTTATCTTCATTGTTGATAATAATTTCTAATAATTCTTAGACTTTTAATAACCTTGACTACATATATATATGGCCTGTTTAAGAGTGTGTTGAGAGCAACCTCAGTCTTTCCAGAAATTAAAAGTGAAGGCTGTTGACGTCTACATGATAAGAAACTCTTTTCTAGGTTTTGCAATGGAACAAATATGGTTGCTGCTGCTTCTAATGATTAGAGTACTTCCGGGGTCTGCTCAGTTCAATAGCTACAACTGTGATGCCAACCTCCACAGTAGATTTCCTGGTAAGTACGAATCTAATCTTTTCTCTAATTGTATCTGGAAAGAGTGATCGTATTTGAATAGTAAATCATTTAAATATATGTGGAAAGTGGGGGTTATCCCTCAACACTAAATGGGTATTAGCAAATGGCAAATGACAAAAGACCTTTTTCTGGAGTTGTAATTTATATCCACATTAACATACAAAGTGTTCATTATAGTTAATATTATTATAATGGCTGCTCAAAGATATGAAACTTACTGGCTAGTGAGTGATAAAATTGTGAGACTAATTTCATTCAAAATTTGCCTAATTGATGCCCTTTTTTTCTCATAAGTTTTTCCTCTTAAGTTTTAAACTGCCTTTATATGCTAATAGATTTATTTAGAAATAATACTTAAGAAAATGATTGTGAAATATTATGTAGCACTCAAAAAAAAATCTTTTCAATGAAATGTTGGTCACCACCAAAGTACACAGGTCAGTTTTGGAATGTACCACACAGCAATCCATCAATATTGTTATAGAGATTTTGAGGTTTTACCATGTTGGTGGATATGTCTGACTGGTTCCTAAAATCTGCACTCAGGAGAAGTAATTCAATGTTTCACTTCAGTGTTCATCATTTTATATCAGTTAAAGTAATAGAACCACAGTACATTTACAAAATGAGGATTAGACCATCTGAAACTACTTATCCAAATCTATCCTGGAAACTGAAATACCTTCTGTCATGTTTTACATTCTTCAAATTTGCTAATACTCCTTTGTTTGAAGCATACCAGGGCAGGAACATACCTGCATAAAGCAATTAGTAGGTAGCTATATTGCTTATATGAGATTTCTAATTTATGTGAGAAGAGGTCATTTAACTTCTCCAAAATAGTGACCAGAGTGTGTAGGAATGTCTTCATGAGCCCAGATCTAGTATCCAAGTGCTTAGCAGGTTAAGAAAAATGTGATGAAGATAAAGAACATCTAAAGTTAAGTCTAGAAAAGTATTCTATGGGAGTGTTGTTAATGGTTTTGAATACCACAAATAGGGATTTTTAAAAATATTTTTTTATTATGGAAAATTTCAAATATATGCAGAAGTGGAGATTAGGAAAAAAGCTCTCATACTGATAATTTAGCCTCACCAATTATCAACACATAAATTTTGCTTCATATCTCCCCATCTAATCTCCCCCATCTTTGGAATATTTTATAGCAAGTTCATTATTCATGCTTCATAGTGTATATCTAATGGAAAAGGATGATTAAAAATCATATTTCATATATGCATCTAACAAAATTAATAGTGTTTCCCTAGTATCATTAAACACTCAGTCAAGTTGCCTCTAAAACATCCACATGGTGCATATGTTGACATATGTCTTAAGTCTGTTTGAATTTATGACAGATCCTCTGTGTTGTTTGCCTAAAGTTACTGTTTATCTCTTGAAGTGATTTGGTCATTTGTTTTATAGAATTCTGATTCTCTGGATCTGATTAACCACAACTCTGATGTGTCATTTACCATGTTCCTCTTTTCCTGTAAACTAATCAGAAGTAGAAGTTTGAGTAAATTCAGGCTCACTTGTTTTTGCAAGGATGTTTTATGTGTTAATTGTGTTATTTGTTTTTATGTCATAGCAATGAAGAATCATTGAGTCTTTTTAGACATGCCTTTCTTAGGTTTTGAGGTGGTCACATTTTACTTCAGAATGCAGACACTGGGAAAATCATGAAAGATTGAACTGAGATAGAAGAAACTAACAGCAGAAAGAAATATGAAGGCAGTGACAGTGGGAGCAATAGAAGGTGACAGCTATTAACAGAGATTTTTGTGGCGGACTCAACAAAACTTGAAAACTTATATGATTTGGGACATGAGAGAAAGGGAAATGATAATTATGTTTTTCAGGATATTTTGACCATAGATAACTGTTGATACTGTTAACTGACACCAAAAGTATAGCACACTTTCATGTGTTAGAAAGGGAGTTTGAGTTTGGAAATAATGAGTTTAGGAACTTGGAGAATTTTTGGTAGCAACCTGGTAGTAGGAAACATGCAATCCAGGTAGCTAGGTGAAACTGAGTCCCTGCGCAGTGAGTGAGCCATGAATGGGGTATAGGAACATGAGAGGTATGCAAATAGACTATTGATATAACTGTGCAGGGAAAGGAGAAAGAGGATTAGCAAGTCAACAATTTAAATAAAAAAAGAGGATTTTGCTAAGAGGTTAGGGTCATCTGAGTAAAGGGAAAGTTGTCAAAGACTGGGGAACTCTAATAATGAAGTAAGTGATGTGATGAGGAAAGAATCTATAGAAGACATCTAAGGTACAGGTGGAGGAGTTAACCATGCAAAAGTGTTAGCAGTTTCTTTGATTCAGAAAAGAAAGAAGACAAAAGACACTGACAGAAAAATTGAAAGATGCTAATTGTATTCTCCTCTGTGATGTAGGAGGGAGTGTCGTTCAGTAGAGTGAGGTCTGAGACCTGGCCAGGGCCTTGGAAGAGTGTCCAGCTTTACCCTGCTATGGATAGTAAAAGAAGTTCAAAATATAAACAGATTTCTTGGCAGAGAGGAATTAGTTGGTGTTGGAGTTATTTTGGGCTGTTGGAAGAGTCATGATGTATTTTTTTCCATTTTCTATGCAAAAATGCATCATGACTTTTCCGACAACCACACTATATTTATAATATGATACCGAGATTCTTCAATGTGACATACACATGCACACAAACAATTACAATTTAAAATCTATATTAAAAATATAAAATTCAGATTTCAAAAACATCTTAAAGAATTTTAATTCAGAAGTCCCAAAGAGGTTTTAAGTTTATATGGTTATTATTTTCATGCAAGCACAGTTTTTTGTGGGTTGTTTGCAAATGACGACCAGAGGGAGCAAATAAAGTCAAAGGTTAATTGCTCTGCCTCCTCTTGACTTGTGGCTTCTCTTCCACATCAGGATCACTCTTGATGTCATCAAGAGTTCCACAGCTGCTCAAATACAAGCAATGGGATAGAATGAGAATGAGTCTGCAAAGGAGAGGGCCTATCTAAATGCAAAGTAATGTTAATAATGATGAGAGTAATCATCTCACCCTATCTGACCTTTTCTGTTTCATGGCATTAGAACTATTTTCTTTAATTTCCATGGCATTTATCCTTGGGCCAAGAGAACCACAGTAGTCTAATGCGTTTTAAATTCAAAGGGATACCTCTTTATTTTAAAAGTATTCACACTTGGCTATTCAAGCTGTTAAATGAGTAAAGTCTCAAGGATAAACAAAGAGTTTATTAGAAAATCAAAGTGAGGATTTGAACCCAGGAAGCACTACAACAAATTTTACTATGTGAGCGCTGGATCAATAAACAAGTTTGAATTTAGTTTTTATAGGTAGAAACGGTAAGTCAATGACATTAGGAATGTGGTTATTCTTGATAGGAGGGGCTTCTTTTCTAAATTGTCCTGATCTGAAAATATGCTGATGCCAGAGGAAGGCAACAAGATTTAATTTTTTTTCTTTTTTTTTTTTTTTGTGGGACCCTCGCTGGCAGCCGTGGAACGAACCGGTGCTGCAGAGGCTGAGGGCAGCCTCACAGCCCAGCGCTCAATCGCTGCGCCACCACCAGGGGAGGCCCAATTTTTTTTCTTGCTAATGAATGTACTATGGCAATGCAAAGGCTGGGTGGGTGCCCATTGTTAAATCGCTGTTTATCTGAAAAGACTAACTTTATCTTCAAGCAGCAGATTGCTGCATACAGGATAAAGCCTGTGAACATGACTTTGCTCTCTTGCCTGCTAGACCAGTGGCAGGATCCCCAGAAAATTTTACAGTATGTTTACAAAGCTATAGCATGGAAGCATGGAAGAGACTGATCTGCTGAAACAGTAGTTATGCTCTCTCAGAATAAAACTCAAAGGACAGTTGACTTTTAGAGCATTAAAGAATGATTTGGCCAGAATGAAACATACAGGTAAATGCATTTAGCCTTTGTGATTAATGAATACTCTTAACTGAAAAATAAAGTCTCAAGAATAGTTAGACAAAGAGTTTAAGATAATCAAAGTGAGGATTCAACCCAGAAGTAGCCCAACAGATTTTAATCAGTGAGAAATGTTGGAAAAAGCCTAACTTTGTATTATTTTGTATGGGCAGAAACAGTGAGTCAGCAACACCAGCAACAAATGCTCTTGTTAACAGGAGCTTGCAACTCCAGATTTCCTGTCCAAATGTTATAGGACAGGAAGAGGGGCAGCCCAAACCCCCGCAAACCTGCCTATTCTAAATGGGTTCTGCCATCCGCCGCATCAACACAAAACATATGAGACTTTAATGGGAAGGAACTTTAATAAAACTAGGAAACAATACAGGTAAGGCAAAGAGTCTAGTTTCTAAATGAAGCACCCAAAGTTACCCGTCCCCTCGTGGGTAAAAGGCCATCCATATGGGAATGGCGCAGAGCAAGGCCCCAAAGCCTGCCACAAGTCTAAAGCATCTTCCAGTGGGGACCCACAGAAAAGGGTCAGAAACAACCAGACAAGCCCGGAAGGAAAAGAGCAAAATCAACATCAAGATAAAAGCTGCCATTGTCACCTCCCCATGGGTCTCACCCACATCTGTGTCACCCAGTCCACGACCAAAAGACAAGCGCAGTTTCTTCACGTGTCTCTAGGCTCCATGCATCTCCTCCAGGTCTCCTGGCTCCATCCAGCTTCCTTCCTCAGTCTCTTCTGCTGCTTCTCCTCTCCCTGCTCAGCTCCACCCTCCCTTGGGTGGGGCAGGGAACCTCCCCCTTTCCTGGGGACCACCCTGTTACACAAAGACTTGCCAGTGGTAGAAGAAAGCAATGGAGGCTCCAATCTCCTTAGAAGAATGCCCTGCAGAGACAGGAAAGGCAGGACATACTTGTTAAATCTTTTCCCAGCTCTTTGGTAATTAGTGGGGATTGAAACACTTGAAAGACTGGTTTACCTGCAGGCATCAGAGTTTTCCCATACAAGAAGGAGCCTAGGAAGATGGCTTGTGAATTTCCCCATCCAGATCACAACCCCAGAAAATTTTACATGACATTTACAATACCTTCTGGAATTAGTCCCTTTTTTTTTTTAAGTTCCATTTCTAGCTTCAATCTTTCTTATTTTTTAATTTTTTTAAATTTATATCTTTTACATCATTGTGTAGTCCCCATAAAATTCTAACCACCAGTTCACCTGTGAACCATCAGCATAGTCTCTTGTACTCTTCTGGCCCCTGTTTTGATCCCGTTTCCTTCCCCTCCCTCGCATAATGTCTCTGATTTATGGTTGCCTGCTAATTTTGTTGTTTTATTATTATTGTTGTTGTTGTTATTGTTAATTTTTTTCCTGACCTCTTACTTGACTCCCCTATATTCCTACTATAAGTGAAAACATTCGATATTTTTCTTTTTCCCTCTGTCTTATTTCACTGAACATCATCCCTTCTAGCTCCATCCATGTTGCTGCAAATAGCATGAGGTTATCTTTTTTGAGTATTTGCTGAGTATTTGGAATTAGTCCCTTTTTTTGGGAAGGTGGCAGTATATAAATACCTTCTGGAATTAGGCGCCTCCCCTTTTATTATATAAGGATTAGCTTAATCTTTCAGGCCTCTAAAAAAGTCTTCAGCATATACTGTGCAAAAATGAAAAATGATGTAAGAATTTTATAAAATAAAATATTTTTAAAAATAAAATAAAAAAATCTTCACTGGCAAATATACAATCAAGGATAAATTAGGCTTATGGCACCAGAAATTTTGTGACCTCACACTGCTTAATGGCAACTAGTCAGATAAAGGAAACTGAATGTAAGTCAGTGTTATATAACATGCCATCTGTGTGAAATAGCACTAATAGGGAAGAAAACAATAGGTTACATTTATTAAGTTCTTGGCAAATTACATAGTTCTTTCTCTTATTCCTTCCAACACACCTACAAAGCCTTTTTAAATCTTCATTTTGCTGGGGGGAAACGATGTCCTGAACAAAGTCCTCAAATACAGGTTTTATGGACTCCACCCCCACTACAGACCAAAGAAATTCAAGCCACCAAGAACTACAAATCCCATAATAGCATCACCGAAGGGAGGGTTGCTGAGAACTGAGGGTGCAGTTGAGCAGCCAGGTATATACATACATACATACATACATACATACATACATACATATATATATAGAGAGAGAGAGAGAAGGAGAGAGAGAATCACAATTGAAATTACTGCGTTAAAGTACCATATAGTAAGAAAAAATCTGATGAAAGGGAAACAGGACCTGCGTGACTAAGGAAACCTTTTTTGCAATGACACCTATTAGCATATCAATCAAATAGAGCATCACTGATTTAATCAATAGAATTCAGAGGTGGGTCAAGCAAAAGGAAATATCTAATCTTGTGTTAGACTTTGCCCAATCATTGCATTGTTCAGTGCCAAAGGACAAAGCAAGAGTAAAGATAGGGAAACTCAACAGAGGTCAGATAAAGTCAAACTTAACTAACTTTTGAAAGCTAACCATCGAACTTGCACATCCAGAGATTGTGGGGCAAAGGTGAGAACAAAGTGGGGAGGAAGCAGGATGGACTGTGGGGGTGGGCTATGGTGCTTCAGTGCTGGTGCCCTACAGTAACTATACCCAGTGTAGTTACTACTCCTACAAATGAAACCCAATGGTACCTCAATAAAAAAAATTTTAACAATGACAACAAAAAGTGTAATTTGCCAATGAATATATCCTGGCCCTCTTGTAGATAAGAAAAGCCAATTTTTCTGCCTCCCCATGGAGGAATAGTGTTTTGCTCTCCAGGTTGTTGGGAGGGTGACTGCAGTTACTGGATCAGATGAGGTAGAAGACCTGATGCAGCCAGTGATTGCAAATCACATCCCGATTAATCTCCAATGATAAAGGGCAGTGGAGAGAAGAGCAATTAGTCAGCAAGTTTAGTAACTGAATAATTCAGAGTCCATGCCCTTCTTTTTTTAACAACAAAGTACTTTATTGCATGAATTTTCACTTTGCTTGAGTAAGTAAAAAAGTAAAACCCATGTGCTTTTTTTTTTTTCCTGCCTGGAAAAGATGAACAAACTTCTGATACCAAAGGATGTGGAACAACAAGTATGAATATGTCTGCAGTTTGCTTCAGACAGCATATGAATTTCCTATAGCTCTGGAAACAACAGCTTGCATTTGCTAACAAGAAACAGACATGAAAAACTGGGATGGAAGGAACCTGTTCAGTGTAGAGAGGAAGCCTGAATTTCTAATCACTTTAAATTCTTCATCAGCTGCTGCTATTTTGTGTAGATAAAATATCAAACCCCCTTTAGAACTTCTTGCTCTTTTAGTACTAAAATCGCACATTGTTTAAAAACCTAAGAGGAAAAGTAGCGACAAAATGAGTTGAAACAATGCATATAACATCTGCAAGCAATTGTAAGTTTAGGTAGTATCAAATATCACTGCTCTAATTTTACAGAGATAGAAATGGAAATAACGTATAAATTACTTTTATGATCTGTTAAGATGGTATGGTTTTTGAAATATCTGTTTGCGTTCAGGAAGTAAATTATTTCCAGATGAGATTTCTATGGCCCTACAAAGCTATACACTCTTTAGTATCAGAAAGAGGATCTTCCTACTATATCATATCATACTATCAATTTTATTTTTTTAAAGATTTATTTATTAATGCATACGATAACCGGGGTATAGGCCAGAGGTGTGGCGGTGAGAGGATTCACCAGAGACAGAGTGGAGAACAGAACAGGCAGATTGACTGAAATACACTGCTGAGGGGAGCAGGTGGGCAAGACAGGAGAGGTCTGCTGCGCCATGTGGGTTGCTCCCTGGCCGGGGATCAAACTCGTGCTACAGTGGCTGTGGAAAGCTTCATAGGTTGGATCTTAACCCCTTGCGCCTCCAGGGAGGCCCTCATACTATCAATTTTAAATCAGTGCTGAAATGGAACACACCTAAGGGACTGGGAATGAGCCAGTTGGTAAGTCCTCACCTGAGCACTTCAAAATGCAGGACAGGACCCACAAGCAGAAAAGAAAATAATGTATTTACACAGGAAGGGAGGAAAAGTGAGAGCAGAGGAAAGTAGAGAAAGATTATTTCTGCCCAGCCTAGACCATGGTCAAGCAGAAGCCATATGAGGAAGCCAGCCTGCCTGTGCTGCCTGCCCCACTCCACCAGCTGGCCCAGCAAGCCCTGTTCAGGAAGTCAGAGTAGAGCTCTGAGTCTTGCTGTTCTCTTATGCTACTTTTAAGTGTATATAAGCCAGCCCCTGGATACAGAAGCAGACATCCACACAGGAGTACCCATGTGTGAACTGTGGAGACGTCCCTGTGTTCACAAGACTCATCTGCTCCACCTCATGTCTTCTCTAGTCATTATGGAGAGTGGCCAGGGCAGAGGAACCCTTAGAAGTGGACTCTTCCATTTAGCCAACTGCGGTGGTTTGTGGAATGGGCACAGAAGGGGAGGTCAAAATCTGAGTATTTCCAATTTTGTTTCACACATTGTCACCTGAGCACTAGAGTTGACTTGTTTGGGCTCAGTCTCCCAAAGGCTGTTTCATAAGCTCTCTTCACTCTAAACTAGTTAATTCCTCAGATAAGAGAGTCAGACAAACGCATTCATTCCCTTCATGATTTCATGATTCCTCTGTCTCCTGGCCCTCTTTCATCCAAAATGCTCCCTCTTGTAACAATGTAAATCACACGAATTTGGTGGGAGTGCTTCATCCTGCTAGACAAATACACCAAGGGGTTAGCTCCTCCCCAGTCAAAATAGATAGTTGTAACTACACAGATCAATTAAGAGATTTGTAACATTGCCAGCTCCTGAGCACATGTACCAATGTACAAATCAGGCCCTTCCCCAGATCTACTGAGTCCCAATCTGCATTAGTGATACGCTTGCACAGTGAGGTGTAGGAAGTGCTGGGTGGAGCGTGGGATGCATGTCTTGCTAGCTTTGTGTGGTTGTATAACCACAGAGTTTATGCCAACCTCAGCCCTCTGTCATGCACTTGATAGCTGGTAATGACAAAAGGGATCAGCAAATCTATCACTGTTAAAGGGAAGTGATTAAAAAATTCCTTATTAATTGTGAGGTGAGATAGTCAATAAGACTAATGAATTCAAAAGGTTAAATGCAAACAGATAGCAAAAAATCCATTAATTTCATATTATTTTCATAGGTTGAATTTTCTCAAGTGGAAGTCAGAAAATCTCTGACTTGAGTGATTTTGATGTTCATTTAAAACTGAAAACAGGAATCATCTCAGTGTTAGCAGAAGAATGATAGGAAATAGGAATTCTAGATGAATAGTAGAGACAAAACCATCTCAATGGTGCACATATTTTCTTTGTGAATCTTGAAATTTGATATTAAAAAATAGAAATTATACATGGTGTTAGTGAAATTTTACTTAAGTATATTTTTAATAAACATTTCCAGCGTGTGAGGCACTTTGAGAAAACAGAGCTTTCAATCTAAAGGAAAAGCATATATCAACTCTCATACATAATGTAAGCAATGTTGTAACCTCACAAAGTGAAATAGGATAGAATAGAAGAGAATGGTTATATTCCAGGGAAAGTCTTATTAAATATTTTAGATATTATTTTTCCTATTTTCTTTCTCTTCTCACCTGAAATTGTGACAGGCTATTTCAGAATGTTCTCATGGGTATTTCATCTACTAATATTGTTTATAATTAAAATATAGAGTATTTGGTAATTCTCAAAGTTGTATTTCTCACTGTTTCCTATCCTTCATATCCTAGACATATATTTCAACTACCTACTCTACATTTTTGCTTTAATGTCCTAGATGTACCTCAGTCTCTCAAAATCTGAGTTTATCATCATTTTGTCTCTTGAATTTCTTATAACATGGAATAATTCACTCACTGAAACTAGAAACCTGAATATCAGTCTGCTTTCCCCTTCTCTGCATATCGCCATCTAATCAATCTTGTAAAATTTAATATGTTAGCACTACTTCATTTCATCCCAGCTATCCCTTCCAAACAACTTCACCCTACCAAGAATTCTGTCATTTCATTATCAGCCTGTCTTGTTATTATCTGCTTTTCAACTCTGTCTCCTTTACTCAACTATGGAAGGAGTTTAAAGGAGTTTTGTTAATGACCTTATCTTTAGAGTCTAGCACAAAGACTGATACAATATATGTAAATGAATTTTCAAATACTATATTGATATGATGTGCCATGTATGTTAGGTCTTGAAAATAAATAGGACCAACAGCCTTCAGCTTGTATACAATTAATGGCACTGATTTTGTGTGTTCAACTCTTAGTTATCCACTATCCTTTTTATTATAGGCTGTCTACCAGAAATGCTTTTCATATAGATTTTTATTTTTTTTTCTGGTCAATGATAAAGGAATATTTTGAGCAACTGTACTGCTATGCTACCACCAATCTATAGCCCAATTTGGTGGTGTTGCTGTTTGTTTGTATTGTATACTATGTGCATGCGAATTATTTGAATAATTACACTGATATGTGTCCAAATTATTTCAGGAAATAGTTAAAAAATTTTAAACATTCTGAGTTAGTGAAAAGAAATGTAGGTCTCAAACTGAACAGTCTGAAATGATATGAAAATCATTCAGTCTATCAAAAGCTAAGAATATTTGGCTTCATCTGGATGTGTTGGATTTAGACAAGTTGAATATGGAATTGTTGAGAATAAAAACAGTTAGAATATACTTGTTAAATATGAGAATGAATTGCTATAAATATATTGTCAGTAATTAAAAGGGAAAAGTGTCACTAGGTGTTGTAGGAATGTAACTTTATTGAAAAAGTAGAATCCCTTCTTTACTCTCATTTTATATGGTAACCATATTTTGTGAACCCCAAACCCTGACTTGTGAACCCCAAGTTAAGACATATTTTTATACGTGGTGAGATAGATGGTTGACAATGTGACAGCCTATTTAGAATTTGCATAATTTTAGAAAATCTGAAACAGATAAACCCAATGCCTGATTGATAGGTAATTGGAATACATAACATTTCCTTTTTTCTTTATCTGATTTCAGCTGAAGACTGGATTTTTTTATTCTTAGGAAAAACTTCGCTTGGTTAAAATATCAGGAAAAAGGGCCTCCCTGGTGGCACAAGGGGTTAAAACACAGCACTGTGAAGCTATCCGTAGCCACTGTAGCACGTGTTTGATCCCCGGCCAGGGAGGTGACCCACATGGCCCAGCAGACCTTTCCTGATTCACCCACTGCTCCTCTCAGCAGTGTATTTTGGTCATTCTGCTTGTTCTGTTCCCCACTCTGTCTCTGGTGAATTCTCTCACCCTCCACACCTCTGGCCTATACCCCAGTTCTTGTATGCATAAATAAATAAATCTTAAAAAATAATATCAGGGGAAATAGCCATTTGGCACTATAACTTACCTAAAATCTGTGAATAGACCTGTCATTTTAAACACACTGAATAACTTTAAAAACAAAATACTGATAATCAAACATCTAATGATATTTATTTCTTGATTTTGTGTTCACTTAAAGGGTTGCCACAATTCAGGCCAGAAATTGGGCAATTAAAGGTTTATAAAATTTAGTTTCTGAGAGCAACTGTTATTGGTAACTCTGAAAAAAGTTCTCTACTTTTGGCAGAAATTGCCCTTTGGCAACTTGAAGTATCATTTTTTTCTCTCAAAGCCTCACAAATGAAAAAGTTATGCTGAATGGATGTCTTTAGTTTCTACAACTGGGGAAAAATGTGTTTGTCAGAAGGGACAGTGAAAAGTCTTTAGAAAACTGAGTTAGGTTGGATTTGAGCAGATCTCTTCTTACCCTGCAGAAAGCCTTTAGTTTGTTATCATATCTCCAAGTGGGATCACTGTGTAGAAAATTCAGTTCCATTGGAGGGGTTACAAATTTCAGTTATAAAGCAGAATATAGAAATCTGGACAAAATAATCTTTGCCATTTGTTATGCTTTTCTAAACATCAATTAATTCCTCTAAAACAAAGGTTAAGATGCTATAGGCTTTGGTTTTAATTAAAGAGAATGATGCCTCTCTTTTGTAACATTTATAAATATATATTTACTTTGATACATTTATGATATGCCAGGTAATGCAATGATACTCGTTCTCCATTTCATTGGTATAATGAGTTCTTGGTGAACTCTGTAGCTGAAAACTTGATTTGACATTCGGATAAGCATTTTATTACCTTACAGAGACTATTTTATAGGTAAATGTTTCCTATCATCTTGCTTGTGTGCTTGCCACTTGGCCTCATTCCTGGCCATTTCCCCCTTTACATTTAAATACTAACAGAATCTGAACTGTCCAGTTTCCAACCAGCTTTTTATTTTTTTTTTTAATTTTTAAAAAAATTTTAAAAAGATTTATTTTTATACAAGAACCAGGGTACAGGCCAGATGTGCGGGAGGGTAAGAGTATTCACCACAGGCAGAGTGGGGAGCAGAACAGGCAGACTGATGAAATACACTGCTGAGGGGAGCAGCGGGTGGTACAGGAGAGGTCTGCTTCACCATGTGGGACCCTTGCCTGCCGGCCGGGATCAAACCTGCACTGCAAAGGCTGCAGATAGCTTCACAGTGGGGCACTCAACTGCCTGCACCACCAGGGAGGCTCCCAACTGGCTTTTTATATTTGTATCATTATTCACATTTCACCTCTGTTATAAATTTTCTACTACTTTATGTAGCTAGCTCCTACTAATACTTTAAAATTCAGTTCAATACCACCTCTTCCAGGAAGTGGTTCCCAACCAACTCATGTTGGTGAAGCCAACTTTCTATGCCACCCCTTAGTCCTCTACCTAATGTTTCTGTCAGTGGGGCTGACCCCTTATAGATTTTCATCTCCTTGAGAACAAAGACCACTCTTTGTGACTCATCAGTGCAGTCTGTTGTTCCTGTACTTTATGTGATTAATTAAGTAATTAAATACTAAATAGAGTGCATAGATGATTATTATAACAGCTTTCTGATTTGAGGGACCATCAGTTTATTGTGAAGACAAATGTTTAAATTCATATATGATCCTAAGGCATACAACATCTTGAAGCAGATAATTTAGATTAGGGATTAGGGGAGTCTTTGGGAAAAGGAATGGCATTTGGGACCTAAAGTGTCAGTTGTGGTTACGTAAACAAAGAGTGGGTTAGGAGGAGCATTCCAGACAGAAAAAAGAGCACTGATTCAAGGCTTTGTGTATAAACTATACTAGGTATTTTTATTTTTATTTTTTTTATTTTTTTTTTATAAATTTTATTGTTATATTCCCCATACAATTGCAGCCCCGCATTCTGACCCCAATCCCTCCCCTCCCGCCCCCGCCCCCCTAAAAGTGTCTCTGGTTCATAGTTTTTTGTTGATTTTGATTTTCACTTTCTTATAGTTATTCATTTTCCTGGTCCCTTATTTAAGTTTTCTAGATTCCTGCTATGAGTGAGACCATCCGGTATTTTTCTTTTTCTTTTTGGCTTATTTCGCTGAGCATGATCCCTTCCAGCGCCATCCATGTTGCAGCAAATTGCATGTGTTTATCTTTTTTGAATGCTGAGTAATATTCCATGGTATATATGTACCACATCTTCTTGATCCAGTCATCTATTTTTGGGCATTTGGGTTGTTTCCAAAGCTTAGCTATTGTAAACAGTGCTGCTATAAACATAGGGGTGCAGGTGTTCTTTGGAATTGATGTTTCTGTGTCCTTTGGGTAAATACCTAGGAGTGGAATTGCTGGGTCATATGGAAGCTCTATGTTTAGTAGGTCCAGAAATCTCCACACAGCTTTCCACAGTGGTTGGACCAGTTTGCACTCCCACCAACAGTGCAGAAGAGTTCCTTTTTCTCCACACCCTCGCCAACATTTGTTGTTGCTAGTTTTTTTAATATGTGCCATTCTCACTGGTGTAAGATGGTATCTCATGGTAGTTTTGATTTGCATTTCCCTGATGACAAGTGATGTTGAACATTTTTTCATATGCCTGTTGGCCATTTGCATTTCCTCTTCAGAGAAGTTTCTTTTAAGCTCTTCTGCCCATTTTTTGACTGGATTATTTTCTTTGTTGTTGTTTAGACTCATCAGCTCTTTGCAGATTTTTGTGATCAGTCCTTTATCATTAGTGTTGGGTGCAAAAATGTTCTCCCAGTTGGTGGGGTTTCTCTTTGTTTTTGTTATTGTCTCTTTTGCTGTGCAAAAGCTCTTTAATTTGATATAGTCCCAGCTGTTTATCTTTGCCTTCACTATCACTGCTTTGGGTGATGTGTCTGTGAAGATGTCTTTGATGTGCAAATCACGTAGTGTTTCGCCTATATTTCCTTCTATATATTTTATGGTTTCAGGTCTTATGTCTAGTTCTTTAATCCATTTTGAGTTGATTTTTGTGTATGGTGTGAGGTGGTGGTCAAGCTTCATTCTTTTGCATGTAGCGACCCTATACTAGGTATTTTTAAATGGTTCATAGTACATTATTGAGACTAATTTACATAGAAAAAATGCACCAATTTTAAGGTTTCAAGTGAGATTTGACAATATGTGTACATACATGTTGTCACCATGCATCTACCATGCATGCACCATGCTTGATCTGTTCAGATCAAGATATAACATTTTTATTATTCTCCAGATTTTCTAGATTTTCTTTTTTCCCTTTTTCTAGACAATTCCACCTGGGAGGTAACCACTATTTTTGCCTTCTGTTACTCAGTGTGATGCTTTTAAAGACCATAAAGTTCAGTGAAACAAATGTAGGGAGCAAAGGGGAGAGAGGACAGAGATGAGAATGCAGAGGTAAGCAGATGGAAATCATGCAAGTCTTAATGACTTGGTTCAAGATTTGAACTGTGGCTTGATAAAATGTAGCAGTTAAAGATCTGAGTATAGAAGTGATATGTTTGGACTAATGTCTTAACAGTTGTATTCATTAGAGGGGATTAAAGTAGAAATAAAGAAATTAGAAAGTTAATGTAATAATCTAGGGAAAATGATAACATAAGCAAAGGAATAGCATGTAGATGGAGATTTAGAAGTATTTTGAAATTGGTAAGCATTCAATAACCATTTGTAGAAATGAAATTATTTTAGTAAAGAGCATCATTAAAAGATATAATTACTTTTAGCATTGATGAAGGTCAGTAGAGACAATTCCCCAATTTAAGTGGTATTAATTTTTTTCTGTGTTGGCAAAGTGTACTATAAAAAGTTCATTTAAAATTTCCACTAACAAAAAGACTATTGTATGGAGTTTTCTATAATAGACTAATATTTGCCTTTTGGTGATGAGAAAGAGTACCTATCTTGGGTCAAGGGGAAAAAATATTTCCCATTCTTTTGTAAAGAATATAAAATTGTAGCCCAACATAGAATTTCCCATATTGACTTATTCACATTCTCAAAATATGACTTCCACGTCAGCAAAAAAAATGAATATATATTAAATATATCTATAGATGGAGAGAGAGAGAGACACAGAGACAAGGAGACAGAGAGACACTCCAAAAAGATAGGCTCTTAAGTATTACTGCCCTTAAATTATCTTTGATATTTAAGCAAATTAATTCTGTGCTGGAAAAATCTTAAGTGACATTCAGGTGAACATGCTATCATTTACCAAAAATATCTTTCATTTTGCTTATTTTCTTTTTTTGAACAGTCAAGGTCAATTCTCCAAATAGCTTAACCAGATTTTGTTTCTATAATTTGAAAAACCAGTGCATATTTCAGATTCTTTAAGTGTAAGTCAGAGTGCTGAAACTTGGTAAGGTTGCTGTATTAATCTCTCAAGTCTGACATCGTAAAGTACCACAGTGTAATTTAAAACTAAGTAAGGTGTCAACAGTACTAGACTCCCTCTGAGACTGGGTAGAATCCTTCCTTGTCTCTCTTTTTTTTTTTTTTTTTTTAAAGATTTATTTATTTATTTATACAAGCACTGGGTACAGTCAAAAGCGCAGGAGGGTGAGAGAGGATTCACCAGAGCCAGAGCCAGGAACAGAACATGCAGACTGACGAAATACATTGCTGAGGGGAGCAGCAGGCACAGCAGGAGAGGTCTGTCGCACCATGTGGGATCCTTGCCAGCAGCCGGGGATCGAACTGGCGCTGCAGAGGCTGTGGGCAGCTTCGCAGCCCAGCGCTCAACTACTGTGCCACCAGGGGAGGCCCCCTTGTGTCTTTCTAATTGCTGGTGTCTTGCTGGCAATCTTTGACATTCCTTGCTGCAGTTATCACTGCAACTTTCTGTCTTTACATGGCCTGTGTCTCCGCTTCTTCGCATGCCTTTCTTTTATACAGAAACCAGTCATATTGAATTAGAGATCTGTATCTGTAATGACACCAATTTTATATAAGTCACCTTCTAAGGTATTGGAGGTTAGGACTCAATATAACTTTTCTCTGTGGTAGGGTGGGGCATAATTCAACTTTATAATCATTACCAAAACCAATACAAATGAAAGTTTCACTGCCACTGGTTCATTACCTAACCATCAAATTCTCCATTTTCTATATTTATTAGATAGGAAAATAACTACACAGAGATACGAGAAAGCTAGTATGTGTGCATGTGCACTTACCTCCACAGACCTAGGATGAATTCCTTTCACTGATAACTCATGAAATTATGGAAAACTGAGCAAACTTTTTTACATTTCTATGCTTAGTCCATTCCTTTTCCTAAGACATAGTCATTGGCAATGTTTTCTTAGAGTAGACTACACATTTTTGTTTGTATTATCAGCATATTCTTTTTCATTTCTTTCTCTCTTGTGATTTAAAATAGACAAAATAAAATGGAAGTCTGATGGATGGCTTTTGTTTCAACATCCTGGATGAAATGGGTTACAAAATACCAAAGGACTCAACAATATGACTTAGGGTGGGTTTTAGCGCTGCTGTTTTATCTTTTTTACAAATGCATCATTTGTAGTGAGTTTTACTACTTTCGACAGGTGATCTGAATAATTTAGTTACTCTAGTGCAGAATTTTCTCAGTAACCTGATTTTTTCCACTCAATTCTCCAATCATTTGACAATACTTGACTGACACTGAATGTTCATCCACTGTACCAGGCACAAGAAAACAAATATGAACCATAATCTCCACACTCGAATATCTCTCCCCAACTAACTAGATGAAAGACTCTATTTCCTTAAGCTTTTCTTAATGACTTGCACATTGGATTATGGAGTATTTAAATATAGGGGTAAGTTAAACAGATTAATGAGGAGATCAGTAAATGCATCAGGGAATGCTAATGCTATTCTTGTACCCACTGGTGTGCTTTTGTGACCTGTGTTTGCTTTTTATTTATTTTTATTTCAGCTGAAAGAGACATCAACGTCTACTGTGGGGTGCAGGCCATTACAATGAAGATTAATTTTTGCACAGTACTTTTCTCCGGTTATTCTGAAACAGATCTGGCGCTGAACGGAAGGCATGGGGATTCCCACTGCAGGGGCTTCATCAATAACAACACCTTTCCCGCAGTGGTCATTTTCATCATCAATCTCAGCACCTTGGAGGGCTGTGGAAACAACTTAGTGGTAAGATTAGTGTGAAATTGTGTGCTAGGTTTGGGGTCGTAACTAAAAAAAATTCCCATTTTGTGACATAATCAGAAGCCCAATCTATCTTTCAAGAAAAAAAATCCAATAAAACTGAACAAATCACTTTCCTTTGCCTTTCTGAGGCGTCTGCTCTGAAACATACAATTTTAGTTTCTAATAATGGTTCTGTTTATTGTAGCTAGGAAGAAGAGGGGCCTGAGATTGGCTGTGTTTCTCTAAGCACCATTAGTGTGTGGGGTGACACTGATGAATATTTCTCTACTGTTTGTCATAAGCTGTATCTTCATGCTTTATGGGTGTATCTTATTCTACCAAATTTTTCCCAGTGATTTTGGCAATGAATTGCTTGGTCTGTTGCCTCTTAGTGACTTCTTTCAAAACAAAGAAAGAAACAAACAACGTTATGTAGAATATGAAACTTAGAAGCTTCTAGGTTTCTTTTTGCCGTTGAGTGATCCTTCCAGTGTTTTGTAAAAGGGCTGTCAGCATTTCTGGTGAAATTGTTCTCTGTGTGGGACTGTCCTTTGAATTTCAAAAGGTTTATCACACCTAATCTTACCCAAGAAATCTCAGCACACTCTCTTCAGTCGTGAAAATCAAAACAACACTTCAAATATTTGTACCCTGAATGAGAATGAGTAGTCTGTGCTGTTATTTACTTATCCATGCACTGAATGTCCCAAACCGAAGTGAATAAGGAATTGACTGACCTGAGAATTAGAATTAATTGAAGTTAAAATATTGTGATTTGGGGAAGTACTTGTTACACGGAAATTTATTGAGTACTATTTTTCATTTTGCTTGTATAAATCATTTTGATAATATTATTGGTAAAATCTAGGGGGAAAAGAAGGGAAGAGGATGAGTGAGGAAGGAGACATTGGCCTTTACTCATTATGAATTATTGCTTGGGATTAAGGGGAAAAGCTTGATTATTTCAAGGGCAGGGTTGCTAAGACTTGGTAGGGAATGCGCGACAGTTAAAAGAGTTTTCTTCGAATATCCTTGCTTATCTTCTCCCAGAGGGCAGAGAGAATATTGTGCTCATGACCATTTCTAAGCGTGCAGCTTGGGCATTGTTTACTCTTTTTATTAAAAACGTTTATTCATCTCTCCGAGTTGTGTGCACAGAGGTTATGAAGTGGGCCTAAGGGAGACTGAGGCAGGTTGATTATTGCATGTCTGTGTTTCCTCGTGGAGGGAGGGATTCTGTGTGGAAAGGAGAAGCATTTCCCCTCATCCTACCACACCCCAAAGGCGTTCTTCATGGAACTTTCTTCTCTGAGTTTCAGTCATCTTACTCTGCTACCTGGAAAGCAATTCAGAAGAAAAACTCAAGAAAAGCATCTCTGTCCCCCACTCCCACCCACCCCATCTTTATTATTTTAGAGTTGAATAACTATAGTATAAAAAGCACTATATATATATTTCTTGCTTTTTAAAGATTTATGTATTTATTTATGCATAGAAGAACTGAGGTGTAAGCCAGAGGGTAAGCGTATTCACCAGAGACAGTGTGGGGAGCAGAACAGGCAAATCTACTGAAATATACTGCTGAGGGAAGTGGGCAAGACAGGAGAGGTCTGTTGTCCTCTCCATTTGTGGATTTGTTCCACAGGCATAGAAGTGATAGCTCTGAGACTTAACCCCTGTGCCACCAGGGAGGCCCTGTATTTTTTTTTTCCAAACATAACTGGTATGTTGAGCTAGCCACTGAGACAACCTGAGAGCAGGGGATGATTTACCCATCTTTCATTTTTGCCTCAGATGTCTCCAAATTTGGATTCTACTCCAAGGATAGTCCTTTATGGTAAATATTAAGTTGACCACCAAATCACTGGATAAGAATCAAAATGATTCTCCTCTGTTCCTGAAATAGTTAAAATTGCCTCAGCTTTACGCACATGCTCCTAGATTTATGCATAAAAGTTCATCCTGTTGTTGAAAATTAAGTTAAATCTACTAAAAAATATTTATTGAGCACTGTATGGTATTTAATATTGTGGAAGTAGTATCCCTCTATGGTATTATGAAGATAAAGGTCAGTCATTATTATTTCTTACATGAGTTTAGGGGATCGCATGAAAGTGAGTCTCAGGAAAACACAAACACCGACAATATTTTTACCTAACTTCTAGGAATTCATGATCTCCCTGATACCCATTTGTGAGCTGTTACCTGGCAAGGGGATGGGAATCTCCATATATCACAGAGAAGGACCTGGAAAAGATCAACCCTTAGAAAATTTGTGACCTTAATTCATTTATTCAAAAACTGTCTTGGGGCCTCAACATGCTTGTCTCATCACTTATGCTGAAGATGCAAGAACGATATCTAGAGGGTTCCCAATCCGTAAGAACTCTGATTATGGCTAAAAGGACTGTCAAGTGAAGAGGCTGTAGCTACTCCTGCACAGTGGGAAGGAAAAGTAGGGTCTGTCATGGTGAAGTGGGGGAGAGAGAAGGCAGAGAGGAAACACAAAGGCCAAGGCAAAAGGGTATCGGGATTGAAGCATTATTCACTGAGAGATTATTAGTCTGGAGATATGAAGCTAAATTGAAAAACAATATCAAATTAACATGTCTTTTAAGTCATGCCACAGAACTTGGACTTTATCCATGAATGTTTTCAAATTACTTCTTATTGCACCCTGAGCATACAGTCACTGTCGTTTAAATTTTGAAATATGTAATGAGACTTTAGTAAATACAATAAGCATATTTAGTTAAAAGACATGTAGTCACTTATAAATAGCATTTTGTATGTATAATTTCAAAATCTTAGCATTTTATAGTTGAAACAGACCTCAGAAATGATCTAGTCTAATGTTTTATTTTGTGTATAAATTACCTAGATTTATATGGAGTCATTTAATCATACTTATTCTACCATTCTAACAGGTATCTACAATTCCTGGAGTAAGTGCATATGGAAATGCAAGTTCAGTACAAATAGGAAATATTTCAGGATATATAGATACTCCAGATCCACCAACAATCATCAGTTATCTACCTGGACTTCTTTACAAATTTAGTTGTAGTTATCCATTGGAGTATCTGGTTAATAATACCCAGCTTGCTTCGTAAGTTCACTTTTTTCCTTGCTTTTTCAGTCTTTATTTTGAGTTATTTCTTTTCCCTGAGGAACTTATAAAGATAGCAGGATGTGATGTCAATAGCCAAACTTGATGTAACAGAAACCACAAGTCTAATCTATCTGTCTAATCTCTCTCTCACTTTCTCTCTCTCTCTCTCTCTTTCTTACTTTCTCTCTCCTTATCTCTACCTATCTGTCCCTCTCTATCATTCTTTCCATCCATCCATCTACCCATCTACCCACCCACCCACCTATCTATCAATTATCTATAAATGTTATGACCCATATAAACATCTTGGGATACACACACACACATATAATATACAAGTATATATTAATATTAATGTAATATATCATATTAATATGTTATAGAATAATACTCCCCCAAGTTAAAACTGGCTCAAGTTAATCAGGTGTCTGCCTTGATTTCTCCTAGTTGCTTCAGAATTTCCCACAGCCCAAGACCCCTGGGTGCTTATGAGTTCAGAAGGCTCTGTCCTGTTGCCAGTAAATAGAACACTTGGCCTTTACATTGTTGGGTCCTGCTTCGTTTCAGTCTCTGTCATATGCGCTCACTGTTGGACTCAACTACCACAGAATCTGGGGTCTCCATGCCTCCCGCTGTGGTTTCACCTGCACAGATACTGATGATTCTTAAAGAAAGGTGACATCATCCAGAGCCAAGAGATCCCCAAATGGACTGAGGTCAAAGCTATTTATTTTATAGTCATGTACCTAAAGCTTATACTTCAAGATAGGTTCACATTTATATTATAACAGAATGATCTGGATTTGTCAAATATTTCAGACAATGGAACCATTGAGAGAGACCTTTTCCTCTTCAGCTCTAGGATCTGCTATCACAAAGGTCTAGTTATTGTTTAACGTAGGTCACAAAGGAATGCGGAAACCACACTTTGCTGTATGAGAAAATATCTGCTAACTGGTTTAATGGCACAATAGTGATTAACACCTTGGTCAAAAGTAATATTTCGATATGGAAAATAAGAAATAAAAGCCCTTGGGTCTCAAGGGATAGGTGTAGAGGGGAGCAGGACATTAGGGTGTCCAACATATTTCTCTGCCCCTTGCACTTCCCCACTAAGCACATTTCTGAATTTCATGTCCACGGGAGTTTATTTATTTATTCAATAAATATTTATTAGGCACCTTCTATATACTATGCACTGCATTAGCTTTGAATAAAGTCAAACAAAATCTCTGATCTTGTGAAACTTTTGTTCTAATCCAATTGATGAAAATGTATTTGCATTAGATTTATATTCTTATGAAATAAAGTTTTTCTGCCAAAAGTCTCATACATGAAATGGAAAATGGAGAAAAAGATGCCTTTATAAATAAAAAAAGATCATAATGTCAGCTTGTCTTTACTTGGTTCTCTTGCTTTTTGATTATCTGTTCAGGGATTTGAGCAGTATTCCCACTCAAGGCCTAGTTAAAAGTGTGTCAGGCTTACTCAAAATTTTAGTGATTTAAATCTAACATTAAGGAATAACTGAAACTTTTAATTTAAAATCTCATCAATGCTTTCTTTTTTTCTAAATCTGTTTTAGATCCTCAGCTGCTATTTCTGTGAGAGAGAACAATGGTACATTTGTCAGCACTTTGAACCTGCTCCTTTATAACGTAAGTTGGCGGGTGAAGGATGTTATTTTCTCTCCCACTGTTTTGAGGAGCCATTTATGTGAATGACTTTTATATAAAAATCTACCAAAAGCTGTGTCAGCCCTGTTTTACTTTGATTACATGTATCCATCTTTACTACCATTTTCATATATCTTAGAAATAAAGGTATTCTAAAACCACAATTATTTTCTTAAAGTTGATGAACGATTTAACTTTTATATCATAAGTGGGATTCTACATAGTTCCTCCAAGAGTCTATCTATCTATCTATCTATCTATCTATCTATCTATCTATCTATCTATCATCTACCTATATAACGTGTATGTGTAGCCTTAGCTAGGGTCAAGATTTTGGAAATAATGTTTTTGTGAAACAAAGTTAGGAAAAGTGATACTTTTCCTAAGTGACACTTTTCTTGAGGAGATGCTTGGTAATGAATGTGTTAATATTTTCAATATGAGTTTTTACTGATGACAGTTCTGTAAAATCTGAAATAATTTGGGTTAACTACATAGCATTGTCTAAACTTTTGTCATGTAAATATCGACAGTGGCAGCAAAACGTGAAAAATACATGGATTTCTATTTATAACTCTAACATTAATCCCCCAAATGATATTTTCATGTTGATTAAAAATTTTTATTCATACATTTTAAATGCCTGATTTAAATATCAATTTTTCAATCTATCAACCAACATTTTTGTAAATTATGAATCTGATTTTTACATTATTATTCATGTCATCATGGCACTGAGTTATAATTCATGCAACTGATTTAAAAGTCAGTGCTTTATACTTTGAATATAATGAGCTATAAATATTGTAGTAGGACATTTTCCAAAGACATTTAAAAAAAATCATGTTTATAAGTTTGTAGTCTGACACCATGGAGTTCTAAACAACAAATTAAAATGTGTTGGAATGAAGATTGCCTTTCTGTCATTTCTAAACTTTCTTCTGCAAGTAGAAACTGCCAAGTTACTTGGTTCTACAATCTCAGCAAATGTGTGTCAATATTCATTCCATATATGGCAAGATATTTATTATTCTTGTAAGTGGTAGTTTTAAATTGGAAAGTTTCTATGTGTTGATTTATTTGTGTCAGCTCCCTGAGATAGACTTGAGGTTTGGATTCTATACTATTTGTTATAATTGAGTGAAACAAAGATGAGAATTCCTGATCCTAAGTCAGTGAAAAATATATCCACATGGCAGTCAATGATACCATTATTTTCTGTGAAATTGGAAAGTACTGGAAAAGCAGAAAATCAAAAGTTTAGAAATATGAATTTGAGGAGAGCTATGCTATTTAGGTGTTTGTATTGTGATTAGAAATCATGTCATAGTCTTGTTGCTAACTAGACACAATCTTTCAAATTGATTCTAATTTGATAATAATTATTTGTTCACAATGCTAATATTTATCCAAATGTAGTTTTAATGTAGCATTTCAAATTAAATACTGATTTATACCACTAGGGGCTATGCTTTCCTATTTACCATGCAGAGTTTTTTATAATGATAAGATTGATTAAAAGTTACATAACATCCCCACTACTATTATTTCCTGGTTTGTTATTTGGAGAGAAAAATTTTACCTAGTTTGAATTCCAAACAATTTGTATTTCTATGTGTTCTAAGATTCAGTAAATGAACTCAGGAAAAATTTAATTATAAAAATTAATGAATTTTGTTGTCTACATGACTTGTATGTATTTCAGTTATTTCAAGTTGAACTTTGACCTACTTTTATGTACTATAAATATGTCAGTTTTCTGCTCTATAGGCATGGAAAGGTCATATGAATTTGTGAATTTGAGTTGTAACTAAATACTAGTATCTTCAGAACAATACAAAAATCAGTAAATCTGAAATAAGCTTACGGTAATTATGAATAGTTTTTAAAAGTTGGAGGAAAAATCTAAAATAAATATAATTTATTTGGGGGACAAAATTGTTCTAGCAAGAGTAGAGACAATGATACAAGATAAAGTCAAAAAATAACTTTTAGAAGCAATTGTAGGAGGAAAGAATGATGCTCCAAGCCATAATTCAGTTTTCTATGACTTAGCAGTGTAAGTTGCAAAATGATAAGCATTGTTCTGGACAATACTGATTCAAAAGTAAGATACAAGAGTTGCGTATTTAATGAATGTTGCTTAATTTGGGGAATTTGGAGAAGGGAACCAGAAAGATAATTACATAAAAACATTACCTATAAGGAATGGCTAGAGGAGCTGTTACCATTTATCACAGAAATATAGAAAATAAGTATAGCCCATAACTTCTCATTTGTCTTTTATTATTTTGGATTGAATGTTTCATATGAATCACCTTTTTCAAAAGTGAAATTCCAAACTATATTGTTTTAAATTTTAAAAATTCATAATCTGTTGCTGTCTTCCCAGCTTTGTTAGAGTATGTTCTGTATTTTGCCTTTGCTTGATGAATGTTGAGATTCATAATGATCATTAAATCTTATTTTTGCTCCAAAATAGCAGTACCTTCAAAGTTACTAAGTTTGGGGGAAACTACTGTAGATTGGGGAATAAAACAAACTCTTTAAAATTGATTTACACAGATAGGTAGAAATGAAATCATGAGACATCCTTCTATATGCAACCCTCAAGAAATTTGGTGCAGAGTATCTATTACATGCATTTTAGCAATTTTGGGAACATATTGTCTCTTTTTGTTTTCTATTAAATGTTGGCAATTTCAAGCTGTTATATAAGTGTTTGGATAACAGAGAAATTCTGTAAACACAACTCCAGTGGCAAAGGGTTATAAAAATATATATACATGAAACATGCAATTTAAGTAAATACTATTAGTCACTAATATAAGTTAAATAAATGAATATTAACTTAAGTAAGCTAATTATTAGTAATTGAAAATTAAACTAAGTATTAACCACTGACTATCAATCCTTAGACAATTTAAATAAACTGAGCATTAATCACCATATGTGGTAAACTGTGGAAACAAAAAGATTTATGTGTGAAAATGAACTTCTTCTATGGACATGCAAGCCATTTACATGGTTTAAGTACAATTTTGTTAAGAAATTAGAACATTAGGTATATTTGGAGTTGGCTCTGTATATTTATACTATTCACCCTCTTCCTTTGTCTCTGTCATTATTGTTTTATGTGGTAAATGTACTGTGTGAGGAAGGTAATGATGGACCATTTTTTTTTTCCATCATTAGGATTCAACCTACAGTCAACAGTTAATTATCCCAAGTATAGGATTACCTTTGAAAACCAAAGTATATGCAGCTGTACAAGCCACTAACCTGGATGGCAGGTATTTTCAAACTCTTATCTTTTGATGGTTAAATCATTTGGTTGCCTAAAGCCTCATGAATTATAAAGATATTTTACTCATTTTTTATTTAAAGAGTACTGTCATTGCCACACCATTTAAAAATGTTGATAGGGCCTCCCTGGTGGTGCAAGGGGTTAAGGCATAACCTATGAAGCTATTCACAGCCACTGCAGCATGAGTTTGACCCCAGGCCAGTAATGTGACCCATATGGTGCAGCAGACCTCTCCTGACTTGCCTGCTGCTCCCCTCAGAAGTGTCTTTCAGTCAATCCGCCTGTTCTGTTCCCACTCTGTCTCTGGTGAATCCTCTAACACCCCTCCCCTCCACACACACCCCCCACTGGCCTGTACCACAGTTCTTGTATGCATAAATAAGTACATCTTAAAAAAAAAAAAAAATGTTGGCCTCCCTGGTGGCGCAAGGGCTTAAGCACCGCACTATGAAGCATTTCATAGTCTCTGTAGCACGAGTTGGATCCCCAGCCTGCCAGGGAGCAACCCACATGGCGAAGCAGACCTCTCCTGACTGGTCCGCTGCTTCCCTCAGCAGTGTATTTCAGTCAGTCTGCCTGTTCTTTTCCCCACTCTGTCTCTGGTGGGTCCTCTCATCTCATGTATCTCTGGCCTATATCCCAGCTCTTGTTTGCATAAATAAATGTCTTAAAAAAAACATGTTGATGGAAATAACAAATAAGATTAAGAAGTGATACTCATTTTATGTCATTAATTGCAAAATAACAGGTTTTCTCCTCTCAACAAGGAGGAGTAGTGACTGAAGGAAACATAAAGAGATCTTCTGGTTTTAAGATGATTGATCAGATGCAGTCATTTTATGAACACTTAATGATTTGTGCATTTTTGTACATGGTATTATTATTCAATAAAAATTTATTAAAGAAACAATATAATTCTCTCCATCAGTATCTGAGCCAAAATTACATGTAACTATCCCCATAAAAATCTCTGCAAAAAACTCAAATCATTTCAGTTATATGATACTTCAGAAATTCTAAATGATCAATATTGAAAGGGGATTCAAAAACTGAAAATTCAGGGCCTCCCCAGTTGAACACTGGGCTAAGCTGCCCACAGCCTCTGCAGCGGCAGTTCGATCCCTGGTGAGGGTCCCACATGGCATGCAGACCTCTCCTGCCGCGCCCCCTGCTGCCCTCAGCAGTGTCCTCTGTCTGTCTGCCTGTTCTGTTCCCCGTTATGGCTCAGGTGAATTTTCTCACCCTCCCGCGCTTCTGACTGTATCCAGTGCTTGTATAAATAAATAAATAAATCTTTAAAAAAAAATCATTTAAAAAACAAACAAACAAACAAAAAAAAACAAAGCAGGGGCCTCCCCGGTGGCGCAGCGGTTGAGCGCTGGGTTACGAAGCTGCCCGCAGCCTCTGCAGCGCCGGTTCGATACCCGGCTGCTCCCCGGCAACCGGAGGAGGGTCCCACATGGTGGGCAGACCTCTCCTGCCGCCCGCTGCTCCCCTCAGCAGTGTACTTCGGTCCTTCTGCCTGCTCTGCTCCCCGCTCTGGCTCTGGTGAATTCTCTCACCCTCCTGCACTTCTGACTGTACCCAGTGCTTGTCTAAACAAACAAATAAATAAATAAATAAAAATAAATCTTTATAAAAAAAAAAACACAAAGCAAAAACTGAAAATTCAATCCTGCCTTATAAAAATTATAATGTGTAAATAGAGTATTTGGGTTTCTCATGAATTATTATTTAAACTCTGTTCTGAAGAGGTTACTATACTCTAGAAATTTGGTTCTACCTTACCTTCTACCTTTGTGTCTTCTTGGTATTCCTATTTTGGGATATATTTGATTCTTTAAAATTATCTTACAAATGAAACTTTTTTTTTTCATCTTGGTATTCATTTCTCATGGACTAGTAATTTTTATGATAACAGAGTTGGAATGTGGTCATGTGGAGGAAGGTTGTGTATTGGCCTCATGACTTTCTTCTACCTAACACAGAATCTATTGTGGAATTCCATTCCCACTTTCACTGATTATGACATAATTTACAATATAGTTTATGTACCAAACTTCTTTGTTGTATGTGGCTTTATAATATCCTCTGTCATCTATTAGAGTGAACAACTTTTAGAAACAAAAGGCATTGTGTCACTAAACATGGAAATATCTAGTTCATTTTTGGGTTTTGTTTCTTGAGACTTGTGCCCTTCAGGTGTATTGTATATACTTTTTTGATGTATAGGGTATTACCTTTAACCCCACTTGATGTGAGATGGCAATTTGTTGCAGAGTTTTAAACACCTTCAGTAGGAAAATATTTTAATAAATAAGAAGCCTCTGGGGCCTCCCCGGTGGCGCAGCGGTTGAGCGTTGGGTTGTGAAGCTGCCCGCGGCCTCTGCGGCGCCGGTTCGATCCCCGGCTGCTCCCCGGCCACCAGAGGAGGGTCCCACATGGCGCGCAGACCTCTCCTGCCGCCCGCTGCTCCCCTCAGCAGTGTACTTCGGTCCTTCTGCCTGCTCTGCTCCCCGCTCTGGCTCTGGTGAATTCTCTCACCCTCCCGCGCTTCTGACTGTACCCAGTGCATGTATAAACAAAACAAACAAACAAATAAATAAATAAAACATGCCTCTATTTAAAAAAAAAAAAAAGCCTCTGCAAATAACTAAAGGAAAAAAAAAAACACCCTATTCTATAGGGTAAGAAGTTTGTCAAAATTTATTTCCGTGGAATTAGTAGCAAAAACCTAAATGAGTGTCTGACTGTAGTTATGCTTACTATTCTTTGCAGATGGAATGTTTTAATGGATTATTGCTACACGACCCCGTCAGGGAACCCAAATGATGATATCCGGTATGATCTCTTCCTTAGGTAGGTGTACTATCTCATGTTGATAGCAAAGTCTCAGTTGAAAATACAAGAGATAGAAAATTTATTGAGATGAAAAAATTATTGAGATAAACTTTGATAGCTTTTAAATTTAAAGTTTTATGTTTGAACTTTTAGTCCTTGTAAAACTGAAAGTATATACAAGTCAAGAACAGATTTCAACATGAAATGCTGAATAAGATTGTTGCTGAATGAGAGTGGCAAGCAAGTTAGGTCCAACAAAGATGTTTTATTCATGTTTAGGACATATGAGAATATTTCACTGTCTTAGGAAAAGCATGGCTACAATATTATTGCCAATAGTAAAAAAAAAAAAGCAATGGTGAGTACTATTTATCTGAAACTAGAAGGAATCATCATATGTCAAAAGGAGAGTTAAAATTTAAGTGATTGTCTGGATAATTTAGATACTCAGGATTTTTTTTTCATTTATAAGTATTTAATATGAAAGTATAATATAGCCTACCCCTCCTTTTTTATCAGAGCCAATAACTTCAACTTTATTTACCAATAGACAGTGATAGACTGAATGTAGTCTGCATTTGGGGAAAGGGAACATTGATCAAAAAACTTTGAATCGTCCAGTTCCCTTTCAGCATTTTATCTGACAGCAATACAGACTTGAGAGTATAAGCAATGGTTTCTAATCATGATTATAAATGCAGTTGGCTCAGATCACTGCTGTTTATTGACACATGATGGGAGTAATATGACGGGAAACCAAAAGAATATGTCTTATTTGCTAACCAAGATTAAGGTGATGTCCGGAGGCTATGGTTAAACTGACACTCTCATATCCTATTGCGGGAAGTAGTAATTTAGACATCATTTTTGGGAAAAAAAAATCAGTATGTATCAAAACTTTGGAAGATTTTATATTCTTTGATTTTACATATGTAAGTATATATAAATTGAGAAACATATCCTAAAATATGTTTAACTTCCTGGTTTATCAGTGATACTTAAAATAGTAAAATATTGGAATAAACTGAGTGTAATGTGAAATGGTTAGGTGAATTATGTAGAACCAGTAAGTTGAAAATTCACATAGGCATTTTAGTCTTATACAGTTACTTAAAAAAATAGGTGGGGGGAATGGCTAGTTTCATAGTGTCTCTTCCCTTTATATCTTCTTGGTATTTTATCCTTGGAAAATATGGTTCTTTAAAATTTAAATGTATTAAAATATGAACTGAAAAAAACAAACAATTATATGTATAGAAACTAATTTATATAATAAATGGTAGAAAAGATTAAGGGAATACATAAAATGCAATGGTACATGGCACATTGTAAAATTGTGGATTATTTGCCTTAATTTTTTTCTTATTTTCCAAATATTCTATAATGATATAATTCTTTGATAACTGGAATACAGTGATCAGCCCTTTCTAGTATGACTGTAGTGAGAGTTTAGTTCTGAACCTTTTCAGTTTTCTTATTTAAACACTATAGAGTTAAATGGATAACTAAGCCAAATGTTTATTTCAGTGAAATTAAGAGGAAAAGAAAGTCTAGAAATTTCAAAATATATGAACTATATATTGATAGCTATTTATAACAATAATAGAAACAAATCACCACTTGGAAATTTAAAACTCTTAAATAACACTCAGGTAAGAAAAAGGAAATGTAGACCAATAGAGAAAAAGTAAGTTCTTTAAAAAGAAACAAAAACAAATAGACAATAACATGTTAATCTAATTAAGAAAAAGAGATGAGAAATCCACGAAATACAAAAAAAGAAGAACATGGCCCTAGCAAATATTATAATTATTTAAAGTTCTAAAATTGGTAAAGGAATGTGATATTTTTTAAGATTAAACACAAAAAAATTTAGAATATAAGTTGAGAAATATATCCAACACAAGTGGAGATTTACTACATAATAGAATAGATGCCATAAATCAGTGGAATAAACAGAGGTTATTAAAAATAGTACTTGACAATGGATAATCATTTAAAAAATAAAACACTGGATCTCTACTTCATTCAGTACATCATAATAATCTTTAAATAGGGGGCCTCCCTAGTAGCGCAAAGGGTTAAGATGCAACCTATGAAGCTGTCCGCAGCTACTGCAGTAGGAATTCAATCTCCGACCAGGGAGAAACCCACATGGTGCAGCAGACCTCTCCTGATTTGCCCACTGCTCCCCTCAGTGGTGTATTTCAGTCAATCTGCCTGTTCTGTTCCCCACTCTGTTCCTGGTGAATCCTCTCACCCCGACACCTCTGGCCTGTACCCCAGTCTTGTATGCATAAATAAATAAATCTTTAAAAAAATAATAATCTTTAAATAGATCATTGATCAATGTAAAACTACAGCTTTAAAAGTGGTGGGAGAAAACATGCAAAATACCTTTATCACTTTGAAGAAAGGAAAATTTGTCTTTAGTTCAAATATTAGAAGTCATAAAATAGGGCCTCCCTGGTGGCGCAGCGGTTGAGCGCTGGGTTGCGAAGCTGCCCGCAGCCTCTGCAGCGCCAGTTCGATCCCCGGCTGCTCCCCGGCCACCAGAGGAGGGTCCCACATGGCGCGCAGACCTCTCCTGCCGCCCGCTGCTCCCCTCAGCAGTGTGCTTCGGTCCTTCTGCCTGCTCTGCTCCCCGCTCTGGCTCTGGTGAATTCTCTCACCCTCCCGCACTTCTGACTGTACCCAGTGCATGTATAAACAAAACAAGCGAACAAACAAATAAAAAAAAAATATTAGAAGTCATAAAATAAATACTGAAAATTTATCCTAGTAAAAATAAAACTACACTCATACCCATACACACACACCCTAGAGATTTCCAAAGCCAAACAGCAAAGTAAAACTAATTGCAAGTTGTAAATTATATAAGGAGTCACGCTTCCTAATATATAAAGTAGTTATAGGAATCAAAGAAGAAAAAGAACTAGAAAACAGTAAAAATCGAGCAAATGACAAAAAAGTTCAGATAAAGAAATACAGTGACTCCTATGTAAGTGAAAAAATGCACATATTCATTCTCACCAAGAAAAAGCCAAATTAAAATTATATGGTGATAGTTTATTTTCCTGTCAAATAAGGAATAGTCCAAAATTTTACCCATACATTTTATTGATATAATCCTGGGGTAAATAGATTTTTGTCATATATTACCGGGTTGCAAAATGTAACAATATTTATAGAAAGCAGTATAGCAAAATCTATTGAATTATCTATAGACATATCATAAAGGTAACCCTGCTCATGTTCAAAATGATATATGTAAGTCTATGATTATTACATATTTGAAATACTTATTTAAGTTGAATATTCAAAATTATTACTTATTCAAAATAGTCAAAACAATGAAAGTATATGCAAAAAAGGAACTGGTTAAATTAATACTGGCACAAATACATAGCAGAACACTATATAACTGTGAAAAAATGACAAGGCCCTCTAAATATCCATAGGAAAAAATCTCTAAGATGCATTGTTGAATTTTAAAAAGGCAAGCTACAAAACAATGTAGATTGTGTTCTATCATTTGTTTAAGAAGGGGAGAATTATACGAATATATTGTTTCTGCTTCTACTTGCATATGCCTTGGAAGCAAGCAATATCAAGAGAGATCACCTCGTTAAGTAGAATACACCTGTGCAGATATGGAATAGTATGGGCAAAGACAAAGATGGGAGGGAGAGTTTTCATTATACGTGTTTTATGCAGTTTGGATTTTTGAACTATATGAAACAATAATCCCTCTAAAATTAGACAGTAATATTTTAATCAGAAACTAATCTGTTTAACTTTTATGTTCTAGGTCAATCACTGTATCTGTTGAGTTAACTTATATTCTTACTAAATGTCTATAACATGGCATAATTTTGTTAGCTCTTAATGTAATGGTGTAATATGTAGAAATTAATTTACAAGTCCCACTGGGATGGTACTTTTCAGTAATATCCAGTTTTCATGTTCACCGCAATGTAGCTGTGACAAAGATCCTCAGACGACCGTCATTGAAAATGGCAAAAGCCAGCACGGCCGATTCTCCTTTGAAGTGTTCCGATTTGTGAAGCACAAGAATCAGAAAATGTCCACGGTCTTCCTACACTGTGTTACCAAGCTCTGCAGAGCTGATGACTGCCCCTTCCTTATGCCAGTAAGTTTTTAGCAACTTTATTTTTAATTGTTGAACTGATCTAAGCTGGAAGATTATCAAGTTTAGGAGCTGATTTCTACATAGAAAGAGGATGTGCATCAGGTCAAAGCGTTTAGCACAGCATTTATTCATTTGTCCAGTAAAAATCTGTTGAATGCCTGCCTTGTGCCAGGCAAACTGGGAATACAGAGATGAACTCTGCATAAATTCTGAATTCAATTCAGTCCTTAGGATTGTGAGATAGTCATAGAAGTAAACAAGACAAAAATGTTATGGTGCAAAGGCAGTTATGTATGTAGATTGTAGCAGGAGGTAATATTCATCACTGTGAGAGAGAAGGGGTAGCAGAGGTTGGGAGGATTGGTGGAAGAGATGAATCTTGGTTGTGACTTTGAAAATGGGTGAATCCCAAAGGGACAAAACCAACATGTGAGTGAGAGACACTTGATGTCAAAGGGTGCTCAAAGTCACATACAGAATAATCTGTCCTTCCGTGAGGCTGTGGAAAAGAGTAGAGATGTTGGAGAGCCTGGGGAGGAGGGAGAGATGTTATTAGGAAGGTGGATTGGGACCAGATAACCCAGGAATCTCTTGCATTAAAAGTTAAAAGCTGTAAAAGGCTTGGATTCAAATTCAGACAGTCATAATTAAAATATAGATCCATTTAACACTGAATTAAAAAAATCTGTTTGGCAGATTGCCTGGGGTCACATCGATGATAAGCTGAGAGAAATGCAGACATTTCTAAAATTTGAAATAGCTTTAATATGTTTAGATTTATGCTCACATTCTTGCATTTCTTCACCATCACTGCTGACTAAACCCAACTAGCTATATCCGGTGGAGCTAAATGGAGAGTCCACGTTCCCTTGGCTCTGTGCTGACTAACATTTCAGGGAAACATTTATTAAAGGCTTGAGAGAAATAAAAGTGAAAAAGTTTGATAAACACAGCTCTTTTTCAGGAAAGCCGGTGGAGTTATGTAAATTAATGAGGCAGTGCACAATTACAACGAGAGGAAATAAGAAATGTGGCCCAAACCAAGATAACGGAACACTGTTTCAGTTATATGCAAAGTAATTAAATAAATGCACAGAAGTAAATGAATAAAATTAAACGTGTGGTATCTCTTGCAAAAGAATCTGCTTTCTAAATGGCCATAAAGAAATGGTTTTATGCTGGTGTGGAATTTCATTTGTTTTCATTAACACCTCAGATTTGTGGCAACAGAGAAAGGAGAGATGTCGGGAGGAGGACAACGTGGAGCCCCCAGAGCACATCTGGAAACGCAGTCCTGTCTGCGGGTCCCATCATTACTCGGAGTGGTAAGATTGTTCCTTCTTTTGCGTGCAGTAATAGAGCCTCCCCAACTGATCCCTTGCATGGCATCTAAGGGGAGCTCAAAGTGGTTCCTAAACAGCCCTAATTAACTGTGAGACAAGATAAACTGCTCAACAACTTCAATTTCACGGTAGTTTCCTGTTTTCTCTCAACTCACACACAAAGGGCAATGTTGTCTTTACTACATTCCCTATCACACTCCCTCCCCGAAGCAGACAGATACACACACACACACACACATGCACGCGCACACGCACACACACAATAGCACCACCGCCCCCCCACTCCCCCACTCCCCCCCGAATGTTTCATTTGCCCCTCAAGGCCTACTCTACCCTCCTTTCCCTGATCTCTGCTCCCAAGGAAGAAACTATGTGAGCTGTGTCCTCTGGTTTCTTGGACACATGGTTTCTGGTTGGGTTTGGCCAGCTGGTGACTCTGTCAGAGGCTGGGGTGCAGTCCTCATTGATCCGGCCAGACACCTTTCTCTATTAAACTCTCTCTGAATTCTGGAAACCCCCCTTTAACCCATAGATCACGTAACTTGATTTTCTCTTGTGAATTCCCTACATCTTGAGTACCATTTGTTTCCTCCCAGGATCCTGAAATGTTACAAACCACCATCTAATGCATACATTCATGCTTATGAATCCAATGGACACAAATATTCATATACACATATTACCAGGTGTACAAAAATTGGTGCATGTGCACACACATACACACACATTCTCCAAGGGGATATTGTTTTATGTTCTGGTAACCAAGAGATAACCAGAATCAGCTGAATAAAGAGACATGCAGTGTATTCAACACAAACTAAAGTCAGAGAAACCAGTTCTAGTTCCAGCTTTTGTCCTAACAAGTGATATTACTTGAGGTTTTATATCACTTCTCTAGGCAAATGTTTCTTCATTTTTTTTCAAAAGAGGGGCTTGAAAATGTAGTCTTACTGACATTGAGGACTTACAGTGTATATTTTACTGTTACATAAACACAGCATAATTCTAAAATCATAAAATTACATTTTTATAATGCTGTCTAAAAATAATTGTTTCTAACACTATAGTTCTAAATCTTTCCCAAAAAGGGCAGAAGTCTGGTTTGGATTATATTATAATATTTTTTTTCCCTCCATTTCATTTTAGCAGCGAGGCTAGTACTGTGGTTCAGTGGGTATCTTAACTTTTTCTCCCATGCCTCCTACTCCACAATAAAAAGAAAGTTTTGCCTGAAATAGGTAATTAAGCAAAAAGTGGTTTTGGCTTGAAAGTCCAGACAATTGCTTTAATTATTCACTCCTCTGTGTTTGGGTAGACATAGCATTATTTAAAAACAAACTAATAGGCCTTTTAAATAATGCAGAAATTTATTAAATATGAAATTTCAAACTTAATCCTGATTCCCTGAGGGTTTGGTATGTGTTTTGAATAGTTTGAAAATGGCTTGTTTGTGGTTTGTGAAGGGCTCAACTCTTATCTCTATTTAATGATTAGGAATAGCTCAGAGAATTACACTGCATAGAAACTCAGCTCCTGTTGGCAATAATTAGGAATGCTTTATGTAGGTATAATTAAAATGTTTTATTTCTGTGGTGCATATCTATCTTGTCAGTTTGCTGTAAGAAGAGAACCTTAAAAAATGACTTCTCTCTGCCTATGTTGAATAGGTAGCTTTTCCTCCTTATTAACCTCCTGACCTCCTTCATACCTGGTCCACATCGAATGCAAATATTACAAATTCCAAATTTTTTTTAGCATAAGATAATTTTTATAAAGACAAAAAAATTATTAAGTTCCCAAATCCTAGAAAGGATTACCAAATAAAGAGTTCCAGTGGAAAAAGTTTCTGGTTCTATGATAGTCAACCAGCTATCCAGGTAGTTTTCACTTGTACCATATCCAATCACCCATGTAACTATACTGAAACCTTGAAGAGCTTGTGCCTTTGATTACAGTGCTTTTTTTTTTTTTTAAGATTTATTTATTTACTTATACAAACACTGGGTACAGTCAGAAGCACAGGAGGGTGAGAGAATTCACCAGAGCCAGAGCAGGGAACAGAACAGGCAGACTGATGAAATAAAGTGCTGAGGGGAGCAGTGAGTATGGCAGGAGAGATCTGACGCGCCATGTGGGACACTCACCGGTGGCCGGGGATCAAACCAGTGCTGCAGAGGCTGCTGCAGAGGCTGCTGCAGAGGCTGCTGCAGAGGCTGCGGGCAGCTTTGCAGCCCAGCGCTCAACCGCTGCTCCACCAGGGGAGGCCTTGATTACAGTGCTTTTGATGTCATCCTTGGACTTCTCTCTTACCCATTGCAACCTATTTCCATCTCAAGGATGACATTTATTTCCAGGCACACTAGGGTTGTCTTTTAGTCACTTTGGTCTTGCCTCTCACAAAACTGCCAAAGGATCGTGTTCAGACCTTCCAGATCCCCTTCATTTCTTTCTTAATCTGTGGATTTGTTTTTTATGATTTTGATAAATAGCAGTAGAATACCAAAAATTTTATTTCAAGTTTCATAGAAGCACAGAACTAAAAAATCAGGTCCTATCAATCCACATGCAAAACCTTTGTGAGCTTTCTATCCAGTTTAATGACCAAGGGCACCCTTTTTCCTTAGTTTCACTTGAGTTTTATCTTACATAATTTAGAATTCATCTCTTCAGATCCTGTGGTTTATTATATGTAGACAAGTCCCATTTCAGGCTTGGCTTGCTCTCTTCAAAGCTCTCTGATACTTGGAATTTTTGCTTTATTTATTCATTGAACCACTCCTTTCTCCCCTAGACATCTGACTTAGGCCAAGTTAAATGAGTTGATAAACCTCCAAACTTCTGCTTTCTGCTTTAATGAAATAAAATCCATTCTGGTTATTTCTATTCAACATTATTAATTCATTTTTAGTTGATTTAGGGAAATATTCACATCCCCAATATTCAAAATTCTCAAAATTTACAAAGCATTCTTATTTTAAGCTATCAAAAGCTAAAACTGTCTGGTACGGCAATGCTTATCATGAGGCATAATTCTGGAAATTTAAAAATATAAAAAATGCCTAAAAGGCAATAGGACCTAATCATATTTAACACAAATGTCTATGGACATGTCTATGCCAAAGTCTTGTTCTATTAGTATCATAGAGTGCTGAATAAATCACTTGAGCATTTTTGTTTAGTCCTTGACTGATATAGGCATTATGCTGGGAACCGGGAGTGTTATAGAGAACCAGCCACAATTTTTACCCTCAGAGATTTAACAATCAAGGGTAGACTACAGTGGACAATTAATGAACGTAACACAAAGGACAGTAAAAAGTTTCTTGAAATTTGTAGTCTATTTCACTACATAGATCATTGAAGTTTTTAAAAAACAGCCTGCTTCTATTAAAAAAAAGGAAAAATATTCATTCCCCATATATCTTTGTACTGATGTCCATTTTTTGCCATTTATTTCAAAACTTATATGAGTGAAAAGCAGAGAATGACAAGTTATCTGCCACTTCTGGCTTTCTCACAGCTGTAGTATTGCTGCTATCACTTCCTTTCTATGGGCCCTCAGCTAGCTATACATCTTTTGAAGAGCTCACCAAGTTTAGTATTCCAATTCCCCAGGTATATTAAAAAAAAAAAAAGCTGTCTATCTCCTTTCTCTGCTAGACATGGTTTGATTTTTCCTTTTTTTTTTTTTCACAGTGATACTAAATTGCAGGGTACAAGAAATGTATCTAGATAAAGTGAATTTCTCTACTTTTATTCATTATCAAATATACTTTCAATAATATTCAAATATTACATGTTTTGATTCCTGCCATGTGCCAAAGGTAGGATGCTTTCCACTTTTCAGTCTGGAAACTTGGAACTCATTTGGCTCACTTGGTATCTTGCCCCCACACGGGGAGATTTTGCTCACAGCCAAGTCCTCATAGGTGACACCTGGATATCTGGATTTTGTTGTTACAGAGTTTTGGTGATCACTGGGAGAAGAGAGGGATAGTCTTATTTCTTTTATTAATGTTAGGGGCATCTTGTCATAGCACTTTACCTTATTAGGTATGCACAGGAGGGAGAGCTTTCTGTTCTTTAATAGAAACATTAATAAAAAGCAAGTTGTGTATTGTAAACAAAGAATTGGTTTTAGAAAGGAATTATATATTCCTTATATATTATATATTCTCCTGCATGTTCCATTTGTCTTGGAAAAAAGGTTTGTGGATCTTTTGGATGAGCCAGTCACGATCCATTCAGCCCATCTAGTTCCATGAGAAGGAAGTGTCTTATCAAATGCTATTGGTTGGAGATTAGGATTTCTCCATTAGGATTTTCCTAATGGTGTCCTATAAAATAAATGTTGTGTTGCTTTTCTGTTTGTCCTAAAGCAATGTACTGCATGCACCATTGTAAAGAATCTTGTGAGTAAGTGCTCTGTGAATTTTGGTTATATTGGATTGTTGGAAAAATCATGATGCAATTTTGCTTGAAAACATAGAAAAATACATCATGTGACAATTAAATGATCTATAAAAGGTTCTTTTGACAACATATGATTTACCTTAGACCAAGAAATCCCTTTACTTGGACTTCTTAGCACCTGTTTTTCTACCATTTCTGGTGGAAAGGATTATAACTATCTCCTCAAACCATTCTTACCTTCAAAGTTCAATTCAGACATCACAACTTCTACCTCTACTTGAAGATTCTTTTTCTGCCTAAAATCTGTTTTGGAATTTAACTATTTTATATAATACAGAGGGTTATAGAGTAGCCTCTATGTTAGGGATTTCCTTTCTTTTTATATCATTTCCATAACCCTTTGACTGATTCTGTATAAGTTAAATTAATGGAAAAGAAAATGTGACTTCAAAATAATAAAAATTTGAAGTTTAAAAAAAAAATACATCATGATTTTTCTGACAACCCAGCAGTTCTTCAGAAGCAAACAGAAGAACCATCATTACTGCCTAGACTCAGGTGCCTGGAAATAAGTAGCATCTGTTGTTTTATAAATATATCTCCAGATTCTCCCAGTAATTATTTGGAGTTTTGTATCTTCAGATGTTTATCTTTGTAACTAAGGATATTTTCCATACTTGGTTAGTTTATATTATTTTAGAAAAATGACTCTGAAACTGAGCTTTCATTTAAGCATATGTTTACTTTATCATGGATCCTGTGACAGATGGAAGTGTCTTCATCTGTAAAATGGGGGTATCTGAACCATATGGTTAATAAGAAGATTTATGTGATCACATACAAACTATATGACATTATACATCTATTAATTGTAATGATGCTTGTGCTCTAGAATCAAATGTACACATTGTGTGGTTCAAATAAAAAACAGAGACATACACACACACACACATATTTAAACACAAATGTGAAATTCACTCATTATATAAGCTCAAGGGTTAATTACTACATGATCACAAAATGGGCAACAAAATTTGGGAAACCAAGTGAAAACGTTCATTGCATTTATTATTTGCCAGGGAAAAGTGAAAAATCAACAGATCCAATCTTTTACTTAACAGATGCAAATAAAACTACAACTGAAGCTGAGGAGTCACGTTTTTCTTTCATTTAGTTATTAAGTGTGAATTTATCTTTTTGAAACTTAAAAATGATGTTTTTGCAGATTATGATGGGCAAATTGGCAACACTTAGAATAGAATTGCACTAAATAATGAATATTTCTCTATAACAGAATAACAAATGGTGAGTTATAGGGCTATAAAAATGTAATAGCTGTTAACAATTACTGCCCTTACTAACCTTACTGGAGAGATAATGATGAAGCAAAGTTGGCAGGAAAGAATACAGCATAGTATATTTTGTGATTGTATTTGTATACCCATGGCAATGGCAGGGTGTGGGCTTAGGAAGGTGATAGATGATAAAATCTAGAATGTGTGGGGCAGAAAATGGGAAAGGAGAATGGTTCAGGAAGACTTTTATTACTGCCTTCTCCATGGAGCTTGTGAGTGAAGGTGAAGGGACCTATAGCTATAAAACAATAACAGAATTATAGTAAATACACTTGAATTACATCAAACTGAAAGGCTTCTGTACAGCAAAAGAGACATAACCAAAACAAAGAGACACCCCACTGATAGGGGAAAAAGTCTTGGCACTCCATACAACTGGTAAGGGACTGATCACAAAGACATACAAAGAACTCACATGACTCAACAAGAACAAAGTAAATAATCAAATCAAGAAATGGGCAGAAGAACTTAAAAGACACTTCCCCAAAGAGGAAATGCAAATGGCCAATGGGCATATGAAAAAAATGTTGAACATCCCTTATAATCAAGGAAATGCAAATCAAAACCAGAATGATACACCACCTTATACCAGTAAGAATGGCACCTATCAGAAAAACTAGGAACAACAAATATTGGCGAGGAGGTGGTAAAAAGGAATTCTCCTACGTTGCTGGTGGGGGTACAAACTGGTCCCACCACTATGGAAAGCTGTCTGGAGTTTCCTCAGTCTACTAAAAATGGAGCTACCATATGACCCAGCAATTCCACTCTTAGGGATCTACCCAAAGGACACAAAAACATTGATTCAAAAGAATACCTGTACTCCTATGTTTGTTGCAGCACTATTTACAATAGCTAAGCTATGGAAACAACCCAAATGCCCAAAAATAGATACTGAATCAAGAAGATCAAAATATACACAATGGAATACTATTCAGCAATCAAAAAAAGATAAACTAATGCCATTCGCAGCAACATGGATGGAGCTAGAAGAAATGATGCTCAGTGAAATAAGCTAGAAGGAAAAAGAAAGCTATTGGATGGTTTTGCTTATAGGAGGAATATAGGAGAACCAAATAAGATATCGGGGGAAATATAATAATAATAATACAAAACACAATACAACAAAACAAAAACAAACAGACAATTATAAACCAGAGATATCCTGCAGGGGAGGAGGAGGGAGAGGGATCAGAGGGAGGGAGAGAGGAGCCCAGGGGACTGTGGTGATGGTGCACAGGTAAATTAGTGAAGGAAATTCTATGTGGACTACATCTTTGGGGTGGGGATGGAGGCAAATATTGTTTAAAAATTAACAATAATGTAAAATATATATAAATATAAAAAGGGGGGAAGAATTCTAGTAAACATAGGTAAATATTTGAAAACCCAATGTTGCTTATATTTTTCCCTCTTGTTCCCTTCCAGATGAGACTCCAACCAACAATTCACAGCTTGGTAAGATTATTAACATACAATGATTTTAAAAGTATGATTTTTTTAAATGTTAATTATTTTCTGATGACTAGCTAACAAAACTGCCATTATCTAAATGTATTGATCTCTGCTCTTTTATATTTATTCTGTTTTAAATAACAGCTCCCTGAGGACTTCTAAACTCATAGGCAACTTGTTGATCAATTTTCACTTTATTCATTTAACTTATACCATTTTAAAGATCTGTTTTTTTAACTACCTTAGGGATTCTGGGCCATGGAACCACACAATCTTTTGGGTATTGGGTTGAATTACAAAGCAATAGATTGTAGTATAACCCAGTGTCATATTGTTTCTACAAGTTCCTGGTGACAGATCTCTTAGGTATACATTGGGATAAGGTGATATAAATCTGATGTTGGATCTTTCACTGTGTGTGTTTTATCCCTTGTAGGTTCTCCAAACCAACCTCCTTTCCAGCTGAACGCAGTCACCAGTGCGCTAATTTCAGGTGTGGTCATCCTGGGGGTCATGAGCTTTTCCCTTCTCCTGTGCTCACTGGCCCTCCTGCACAGGAAGACACCCACCAGTTTGGTGTTGAATGGCATAAGAAACCCTGTTTTTGATTGACTGTAACAGGTCCCTGGTCTTGTGAAGGCTTTGCTGACTATATCTTGTGATCAGTCAGTGCTCCATCTGAATTGAATTCCAGCCAGTGTTCGGTATTTGTAAGTTTGATAGATTTCACTGTGTAGCTTATGAACATGATAGTGAAGAATTTGGATAATATTGTTCTTGTCACTTATGTGTGTGGTCAGCCCTATTTGCATGGCACCAATAGGTATACTGATAATAAGCAAAAGATATACAGGACTTAGATCCCACAGTCAGTCATTTTCCTTTTATTTCAACTTTTTTGATCATTAGTTATAGAGATTAAAAAGTAGGCATAGGAAAAAAAAAAGGAATTTGTTGCATATTCTCCCTTAAGCATCACAATTCAATGTGATGGTATTTAGACTACACATGTGGTCCTAAAATGAAAGTTGCTTTTTTGTTTTATTCCAGGTAATTCCAGCTTAGGGATATGTTTTAATTGGACTGGTCAGTTTGGACTCCTAAGATTTAATTAATCATTCTATGACCTTCCTGTGAAATTGGCTAGCTTCCATATCTGTTGAAATTCATTAGAGAAAACCAAAAACTCTTGGGAAATGTATCTTAACCTGGAGCATCCCTTTGTGTAGCAAACACTAAAAAATATTCATTAACCTCCAGAAGATACTAAATGGCCCTAGATCATTATTCATTTGGATAGGGCTGGCCGTGATTGGTTTTCCTCTTCTGGTTCATGTGAGAACATCAGCACATGTTGATTCTCCTCCCAGGTAAACAGCTCAGCTGCTGTCACAGCTGTGTTTCCAGCAGTGAGGTAACTGCAAAGATTATTCTTAATTCAGAACCAGTAGATGGGAAAGCCGACTGTAGCTGTGGAACATTGTCCCCGCCAGGAAGCAGAGTATTCCTATGCGCATTTTTAACAACCTGTGTTCTTTTTTCCCTTAGAACAAAAATGAAACAGGTTAAGTGTATTTTGCAGAACATTGTTGAAGTCTCCATGAAAAAAATGTTCTTTTTCCCACAAATTTCTGATGTGGGAAAAACAAATTGGAGGCGGCCTTCTTTTTAAAGTGTTTTGATTGCCATAGAATAAACACTTCATTTCTTTAGTAGTAAAGTAAAAAGAACTAGTTGATCTTTATCAATATTTGCAAAAATATTTTAAAAAACCCGTGTTTGAAGCAACATGTGTTCTTATAAAAATATCAGCCTTCCCTTTGTTTGTGTTTATTTGCACCGTTGAACAAATGAAAACATTCAATGACGAATCCCCAAACCTACGGTGAGCAGCTACTGGAATTCCGGTGGTAACTGTAAAAATCACTGTAGAAGCTAACTTTTGTTCAACATTCAGGACTTAATTTACTATACTACCTGTAAATTTTAGATTTGCTTTAAATGAAGTGTCTGCACTCTCGTTAATAATTAAATTAATCACCAAATCAAAAACCTTTTTTCCAATTTGCCTGAATAGTTCAGAAGAAATTGTTTTTATTATGGTAATTAGATATATAATTGCCTTAACTTTCTATTTCAAGGTATAGACACAGAGTGAATGGAATCTAGAAAGTTTCTGGATAATTTTTAATATAAAAAAATGTGTCATTTAAGAAGTCAAGCTCTTCTTCCTTGTGTTACTTTAAAATATCTTTGAAATGGCTATTCGGAATTATCTGTGTTAACAAATATATTTTTTAATTTAAAAAGAAAAGTCCTACAGAAAATAATATGGAGCATACTATTTATGTGGCCCTATGTAGATGTTGATAATATTGGAATATTCTGGAAATATCTATCTCAGATACTTTAAGTGAGTTTATTTTGATCTGAGAATGAAGTCCTTCAAATAGGACATTACATCACAGAAGCCAGTTTGATTTTTGTGCCTTAGGATGGCTACTGTTGCAACTGCTGACCTTTTAAGTTCTAGATACTATTTTATAACACTGGATATTGGACATATTTTGCAAGCAATTTAAATCTCATATTGTTATTTTGTTACCCTTTTATTATAAATGGGAGAGTCAGAGCTATAATGAAACAGACCAGGCTTGTTTGATATAGCTTGGTTCTTAAAGGCTTGAAGTTATATGTAGTATTTAGTTATACTGAATTATCCAGTTGCTATAGTGTGACATCCTTACAAAATACGTGCAAATGTTCCTTCAGTTTTAATACCTCAAACTGTTTTTTGCACTTCAGGGGTAAGGTCTGATGACATGTAAAAGATGATTGTTTAATAAAATAATTATAAATGAATATTTTAAAATAGTGACCTGTTTTATTTTTAAATATATTCTCCTGCCTACTCTCAATATTCTATTCCTACTTCAACAAATATTAAGATTAAACTTAAAATCAGTTGTCTGATCCAACAGAGTGGCATCTGCAGCTGGATGAAGGCTGACCTCCCCAAACTGAGTTTCCTGTGATGGGTGACATATTTGTGAGATCAACTGAGGGTAAACAAATAACTTTACCTTGAGTTTGCGTTTTAATTAAACAGAGTCTATGATTTTTAAAACTTTGAGGGGAAAGTAAAAGCTGGAAAGACTAAGAGCTCAGCTTTTTTTTTAAAGATATATTTATACAAGAATCGGGGTACAGGCCAGATGTGCGGGAGGGTAAGAGGATTCACCAGAGACAGAGCGGGGAACAGAACAGGCAGACTGACAAAATGCACTGCTGATGGGAGTAGCGGGCAAGACAGGAGAGGTCTGCTGCACCATTGGGACCCTCGCCCGCCAGCGGGGATGGAACCTGCGCTGCAGAGGCTGCAGACAGCTTCATAGCGGTGCTCAACTGCCTGCGCCTCCAGGGGAGGCACAAGAGCTCAGCTTTTGACCAGAGTCACATAGTCTCTCATGACAGTTCCATCAGGGTCTGGTTGTCAGCCCTTGTTTTGGGGTGTGACACAGACTTAAGGAGAAATCCTTTTTCTGACCCAGGAAGGATTCAATCTTATGGAACCGAGTGCTAATCAAATATCAGCAGTGAGCTTTGTGAAGATCACAAAAAAATGGTTCATGAAAGGCATTGTCAGTGTGGAAAATGCAGGGCGGTAAACATGTAAGGGGAGAAAGGAGCAAAGAAATTCAAGGGAGACACTGTGAATGCATGTGAGGTATGGTTTGGGGGATGCACTTGGCAGTAGGGAATTATAACAGCTTGGAGAGGCTTCTGTCATGATGGTAGGGGTTAATGGGTCAGCACACATTTGTTTTCATTCCATATTTATTTAAAAAAGAGCAAGCTGATCATAGAGGAATTATTTTTGGCAATGAAGTTCCTCAATTATTGACAAGTGGGGAGACATTTGATATAAACAATCCAAATTCCTAATTTGGAAAAAAATTATGCTTGGTGGTAAATGAAATAAATACCAGTGTTAGCTGGCATTTAGGGCCCTCCAGAGAAAAAGAACTAACAGAATGAGTGTATACATACTTATACATATATAAGATATATAAATCCATTCTATGTATTTGTTTATTTTAAGGAATTGATTTATACAGATAAGGAAGCTCATAAGTCCCAAGCTCTGCAGTCACAAGCTGGAGCCCCATGAGAGCTGGTGCTGTAGCTAGTCCAAATCCAAAGGCCTAAGAACCAGAAGAGCTGATGGTATGTTCTCAGTGTGAAAGCCAGCAGGGTAAAGACCTAAGAAGAGTGGCTATTTCAGTTCTAGCTCAAAGGCAGGAATAAACTAGTATGTCTGTTTCAAATGCAGTCAGGGCAGGAGTTTCTTCTGACTCATGGAGGGGCCAGCTCTTTCTTCTGTTCAGACCTTGGACTGACTGAAAGTGTCTACCCACATGAGTGAGGGCATTCTGCCCTACTCATTTATTCAAACGTTAGTATCACCCAGAAACACAACCACATACACTATAGACACAACCAGAGTAATGTTTGAACAAATGTTTGGGCAACCTGTGGCCTGATATAAAATTAACCATCACAACTGGCATATGTGTAAACAAACCAACTGTATGTATCACACTGCTAAAAATGAAAAACCCTAATCCAGTGACATTCAAGGAATGAATAAATAAAATTTAATAACATTTGACAGTCTATAATTGAAATAATTTTGAAATATTTGTTGTCTTGATTTAGGGGCTTATGCTCAGAGGGCCCTTTTATTAGCTAATAATAAGGATCAAATAGAGCACAGACAGCACTATGAATTAGACGGGCAGTAATGAGCTCTAAACTCACACCAAATTATCCCACATCAGCAGGAGAAATAGGGCAGGAGGAAGCCTGGCATCAAAGTGCTGACTGCAGCCAAATTATGGAATCAACCTAAATGCCCGTTGCCAGGGCCATGGATTAAGAAGTTGTGGTAGACACAATGGAATACTACTCAACTATAAAAAAAAGATGAACTTTTTCTATTTGTGACAACATGGGTGGAACTGGAGGGGATTATGCTAAGTGAAATAAATCTGAAAGAGAAAGATACCAGATGATTTCAGTCATATGGAATATAAGAAAACAAACATTCAGCAACAATAATGGCAAAACACAAAGGAACTGACAAAGCTAAACCAAAAAATCCACTAGAAACATGACTGTGAAATTGAGCTTCTAGAAGGGGAGGGAATAGAGGTGGGAACAAAAGTAGCAAGGGGCACAATTGTCTGGTAAAGGACTATGGGTGTTGGATGCTAGGGGTAGAGTAATATCAATCCGGTGTGAAGTATTCTCTTAAATCTTATATAGTGTTTTAAACCAATGTTATCTCAATGAAGGAAAATAAAAAGTGTTGATTGTACCCATACCCTGCAAGTTTGGACTGAGGGTGCTGGCAGCTGATGCTGAGTGAGTCACAACATGAGCATTAACAACAGTCTATAAGTGGTGAAGAACATGAAAGAACACAGCAGAGGTGATAGGGAACAGATGTGACAAGAAAAGTGCTGGACATTTGGAGAGGCAGCTTCTCAGGGGGGGATGAATTAGTGGAAGACAAAACTAGAATCTTTGATAGCTGTTACCTGTATTCCTCTTGATGGTGGCCTGTCTCCTCCAGAGGCTCAAAGGAAGTGAAAACTGGATAAACATAAATTACAGTTTCATGTCTATGAGAATATCTTGCCTGATAGCTTTTTGGTTAACAACATCAGTTTCTGCACACTTGAGTAGCACAGAAAACTTAAAATAGCTTCAATAAATGCCACTTTTTGCTGACATAGGAAGGAGAGAATTGGTTTTGGGGGCTTCTGCTCATGGGTACTAGAGATAATATTTGGAAATTTCTGCTCAGTAAACTTCATTTATGAAATGCTTTGTATTCTTGGCAGAGTAGAATTGAGAGCTGAGATTGTTATCTGCAAAGTTTAAACCTCCGATTCCCTTTGGCTTCAAGTATCTGGATATTTCCTGTTTTACTTAAATTGTCAACGTAATTACCTCAATTTTCCCTTCATTTTCTATGTTGAAAAGAGAAGTGCTATCATGAGATGGAAGTTTAGTCAAAGGCAATGTGGTCCAAATTCTGAGATTAGGTTCCATGAGGAGTGTAGCTGGAGTAACAGAGCCCAGCACAGAAGCAGCTACTGAATGGTCTGCTGCTTTGGCTAATCAACTAGCGCTGATCCTGGGAGAGTTGTGCTTTGACAATTTCAGGCACCCTGACTCAAGTTATACAGGTCCTGAGACTACTACTTGTACGTAGTTTTGTCTTTTTTATTCTTATGGTAGTGAGCTTTTGATTAAAATGAAAAATTACCCTCGAAGAAATATATTACTTTTTAGAAATAATTTACCATTTGGAATTGGAACTGATTTCTTGTTTAAACGCTATATATATTTTGTCTTTGATAAAACGACATGCCTTCGAGTGTATTCCAGAGAGAAACTGAATCCAGTAATCCCTTTTAAGTCCTATAAAGGTAAATCATAGATTTTATTTTTTATATCACCCTCCTAAAAATACAAATGGAATAAAGATGTTTAACTATTTCTTACTAAATTTGTCAAAACTTTAATGTTTTGTTTTTTTTTCCAGTTGTTAGTGGTATGTAATGGGAATTTCTCTTAGGACTAGATCAGGAACTCTTTTTCAAGTTGCTCTTGAACATTATGATTAAACCAATAGGACAGCATTTTTTTTACACAAGTGAATAATTGCAGAGCTATTCTAGCTTAAAAAGTGTATGCACATTTGGCTTTGTGTTCACAGTTGTGTATGCCTGGTCACCACACCAGTGATTCCCAAATCCATGTTGTATACTCTCCCAAAATAGTATTTTCATCAGCCCACAGTCATTTTCCTTTCTCTTTGCTTTTTGTGTATAGGAATCAACTTGGTGGGAAGTCTATATAATTTTTGGTTTTGATATACACACAATTTGAGTTAATTAGAAAAAGGTACAATTGAGTTGGATATTTGATAAAAGATTAAGTGGCAAAATGTCAGAGATATCAAAGGTTTCTGTACTTTTTCTTCTATTTTTAATTCCTAAAACTTTCAAACTTATAGGAAAATGCAGAGGACAATGTAACCATCTTAAATGTATTTCCACTCTTGATTATAATAAATACATATTTTGTTTTAATTGCTTCAGATCTCTAAAAAGAAATTTGCATATAAGTTGAATTCCAGTTTGTTCTCCTATTAATATAATTTTTTATCTCTGTGTTCAGAGATAATCACTATCATAAATTCAGTGTATTTCCTTCCCAATCGTATTTTTCTATTACATTTGGATAGTTTCCAAACAACAGAGTTTTAATGTTATCATATGGTACATTTCCTTATCATTTCCTTATACATTTCCTTTGGCATTTTGCCTCTTGAAATTAGTAACAAGTTATTAAGATATCTTCCTCAGAAGGATCAGTTCCATGCCTTCTTTATATTATGTTTGCCTGTTAGTGTGCCAACACCTCTGGCGATCATTATTATAATTTAGCAATAATTACTTTGTAAAATGTCTATATATTTTGTAAGTAAGTCCCCTCCACACCTTTTTGGCTTTCAAAATTCCCTTGGCAATTCTTAGGTCATTGCTTCTACACATGGATTTTCAAATCACATATCATAACAAAAATGATGTTAGAAATTTATGGAATTGCATTGAAGTCCAAGATTAATGGGAAATCACTGTGTTTTTGATACTGAGAGATTTTCCATCATCAGTAATGGTCTAGTTCTTATTTTCTAGTCTTCCAGTATTATCTTCAATTGAGTCCTGTGCTTTTCTCTATAGGAGTAGATAATTACATTATAGAACTTTTGTTAGATTTATTCCCAGTTATAGTATGTTTTAGTGACTATCATAAATGAAATCCCTTTTAAAAACAAGCCATAGTTATCTTAACAAATATTCAGCAGGTACAGAAAGCAAGAGGTATCCTACAGGTTTTCCTTTGTATTTTTGCCTGCTTCTTGTTGATACCCTTGACTCAGGAAACACACGGAAGATGCTTCTTGCTCTCACTGCCGTTAATGGTCTCCAAAGGATGACAACCTATGCCCACCAATTGCTTCCTCCCTAGAGCTGTCAAAATAGTTCTGTAAGTAAGTGCAGATTCTTTGTCCAGTTTTTATCATCTGGTCCTCAATACTTCACACACACATATGCATACACAGATACACACACGAGCCAGTTTCCTTATCTTAGATCTTTGATTTCTCAGATTATAAAAGCTCAAACCATTTCTAAAGACCTGGGAAGGAACTAAAGACAATTCTATTGACTGATTTCTGTATCAAATCCCCTTCAAAAGTCTTTATCTTTCTTTCCTCCAAAGTAAGAGCCTTTAAGAACATCCTCAAAGTTTTCACTATTTATAAGTACATAGTATCAATTTTATTAAAAGAGTACTAGATGCCACTTATATGGTCCCAGATGCAAAATTCTTAGATGCATTGTGGTAATTTTCTACCATATAATAATATGTAGACACTAAAAAACAGTTCTAAAATTTTGCAATAATGTGAAAAGAAAAGAAAGAAACCAGAACACAGAACCATATATGTGTGTATGTGTGTATGCTAACAGAAAAAAGAAAGGAAGGAAATTGATAGAAATATTAATAATAGTCAGTAGGGTAAAATAATTGGTTTTAATATTAGCCTTCTTGTATTACTCTTTATAATAATTTCCTTTTTTAAAAAATATAGTCAGATAATTTACCCCAGAAAGCAATTTTAGTAGCCTGGAAATTTAGAAATTGAGGTAAGTATTGCATTCACATTATCGAGATTTTATTTATATTAAGTTACATCAATTCTCAACATCATTCAGTTTAATCTACTGAACAAAATGTTCTTTGTATTAAATAAGCGTGCACATGAAGAAAAACAAAAGGCCAAACCTTTCTGAGATATTATAAAAATACAATACCTTTGTTTATTCCTAAATATTTGTGACATTTTACTCAACAAGAAAATGGTCTGCAATGTACTTCAGATTATACACAGGAAGATACTAAACAGATTTTGGGGAAACTGTGCCTCCTATCGATAGCAATGATTGAGCTCGCTGACTCATTGTTTTCCATTTGTGTATTTCTTTGCCCCACATCACTAGTATTCGTTATGGTCACACAGCCAGGCTCACACCGAAAACGAGTTTATGCTCTGGGAAATGGTTGAAAAGCATCATCTTCATTATGTCAACAGTGAAAATGATGTTTGTCCATACTCTCCGGAATTGATGGCTGGAATGTTCGAAAACAACATCCCGGCATTTTCCTTCTCACCCTGAGGAAAAAAAAAATCCATGCCAGCTTTATTTTTTTATTTTGCAAATAATCTGTTTTCCCCTTGCCCTTTAGAGCTGAGAAAAACTGCATGTAATGAATGCTATTTGTGCATAAAGGCAATTTCCAGAATGAGTGTAATGCCACTGCCTGCCGATTCCTGAGAGAAATTGGCATGTAAAAAGATACAGAAATTCTCCAGATTACCCCCTTCAGTGGAACACTACCCATATTTTGAAGTAAACAAATGACTATTTTCTATGAATTTTCACCTCGCCCCTTATCCCTGTCAGAACAGTCTTCTCTTCACATTCTTTTCATTACTTATTATCTCTTAGAATGGTCAGCCAGGGTTCCGTTGTTAATATGAAATCCAAATTCCTGCAGGTCTGAGGAAAATGTCTGCCACAGCTTTCCACATTAGCTCATTAATTCTTTTGCATTAATTTTTTTTCTCAAAAATGGATCTTACCTCAAAATAGCAACCAGTAAAAGTAACTTTAAATATACCCAGAGGGTTGGAAATAATGCTGTAAGACTGTGTTTTTTCCTAAATTGTCAACTGTAAGTTCAAAGGGAATCACATTTTGCTTCAGCTTGAAATCAACATTTTCTTTCCTCAGATGGGATTAAAAGAATAATGGAGTTAAGGATAGCACGTCAATGTGTATCTTTGCTCTTCAGTCAAAATTACTTTCTACAGTATCTAAACTCGGTGCTAACTCTAAATGGAAGGCAAGAAGCAAAGAATAATGTGCTGTTTTAAATGTAGATGGAAGATAAGAAGTTGAGACTAAATTTTAAAAACCACACCAAGATATATATTCATTCCACTCTCACATTTAAATAATGCTCACATTAAATAATTGTTCCAAAGGGAACTGTCAAAATGAAACAGTCAGTCATAGCTTTCCCTAGCTGAGCTCTGACAACTATAAAAGTCTAGGGCTCACAGTAAAGCCATGAAAATTATTTTGTGGAAAAATCATTTGCAAAACATGAGCAAAACCTTACTTCTCACTGATTATTGGCAGAAAAATGAACACATTCTACAATATTGATTAGTGAAGGTTTCTAGATTATATTGATTATGCAGGGCTACCCAAGAAATTGAAACCATCTATACAAAATTGAGTTTTGAGCATCTATGCATAAATTGCTAAGTTCTAGGCATTATTGTTTTGAACTTTTATCTTAGTTGTCATCTATATTTGTGTTTTCTATGCTCAGGGAAAATGTGGAAAACACTGTGAAATGCATAAACTCTTCAAAAATCAGTATTTAGAGCTTCCCGGTGGCCTGATTTGAAATCAAGGAATTGAGCACTTTGCTTGTAAAGCAGATTACACCCTCCTGGTGGCTGATACATGTGATAGGCAACTTTGGTTTGGAGTAAAGAGAAATAAATTAGAAAGTTGCAATAACTTCAGAACCATAGTTCTCAAAGTGCAGACTCCTGTCAGCACAGTCCATCTTCCTGGGAACTTGTTAGAAATGCGATTTCTGAGAACCCAATATAGACCTACTAGATCAGGAACTCAGTGTGGACACCTATATTTTCTGTTTAGCAAGTTCTCTGGTAGATTCTGTTGCATATGAAAGTTTGCGAACCACTACTCTGGAATAAGATTGAAGGCAATTTTACAAAGTTTGGGGTCATCAGAAATATATGACATCATCTGTATATTCATAAATTGAAGGTATGAGCCACACTTTCTAGAGACTAGAATTGGAAATATATCCCCATTATGAAATCAGTCTCTTCTTTTCTGAGTTTAATCTAAATGATTCCACTTTGTTACCACTCATGAGTACCAGAACTGATTCGGCAGCCCTGGCCCACCTGGTGTATACTTTCTGCCTTATAGCTCCTTGTTTATCCTCTGGAGGCAGTAATTTATATGCTTTGTTAAAGAGGATAAACTTTTCAGAGACTGTTCTTTGGTCAAGTCATACACATGACCTGAATTCCTCAGCTCTTCTGCACATTCCTTAGAGACAGAGAATACTCCTGGATATGGAAAACTTCTATTGTCTAGACTGTACATTTGAAAATAATGTGTAATGGAAAAAAAACATGTTCTTTGGAATCAGACAGACCTGATTTGAACCATGGTTCTGTCATTGGTTAGCTGCATGACCTTGGAGAAGTCATCTATTTTCTTTGAACTTCAGCTTCTTTATCTAGGAAGTGAACAATCTCATAGCAACTTTCAGGTTAATTTGAGGAGTAGGGATAATCTGCATAAATTCCTGGCACTTGGTACATTTTAGACTTTCCACTTTGCATGATTTGCCTTTGCTGTTGTTCTTTGTCTTTATTGTGATTTCTGTCTTTTTAATTTGTTTTCTGCAGAGGGTGGTAAGTGCATGGGCCATGGTGTTGGACCTTCTTGTTAAGTGCATGGGCCATGGTGTCATCTTAAATGGGTTTCAATCCCAGTTCTGAAATATACTCTGTGGTTTTCTCACGTGTACAATGTGATAAAACAATACTCCCTATCTTTTTAAGTTGGTAAGGAACAAAGGAGTATAAGGGCTTATCAAATAACTGGCAGATTGTAAGGATGCAATTAATGTTAGCTGTTACTTCATTATCCTCATTTCGTAGCCCTGTTTTGACTTCACTTTTCCTTATCATTCCTTTACTCTAAAACATATTACTCTGGTGGGAGCAAATAACCCCATACATTAATTAAGTCAATCAGCAACTGTTTTTGAGGAACTGTTATTTGGAAGAACTTAAACACAGATAGATTCCTGTCCCTAGTTTTTGAAGCACAGATTTGCATTTAGAACTTTACCCCTCCAAGTTAGTGTCTTAATCTGGAAAATGGAGGTAATTCTTTGGTATCTATTCTAAATTGTTGTAAATAAAATGAGGTAATGACATGATTCCAAAAACTGAAATGAAAAGCTTCAAGGTCATGTGTATATAACCAAACTATAAACATCTCCCCAGAGAGCACACTCTCAGTGAAGAGTATAGTGACCGCTTCTCCTTTCCAAACACCGCCCCCTCCCACCTGCCAGTTTGTATTTTCTTTGGCAGCTTTAGGGCTGTTCGTAGAATGAGATTTAACAAATAAGAAATAAAGAAGCAGAAGGATCAAATTCATGAGGTTTTGTTCTTCAAAAGTTTAAAGCTTTTCATAATAAATTGTTGTTGTTGGAAAGAACGTTTATCTACCACCAAGATGGAACCGTAGAAACAAAAACTCACTTTTTGAGCATCAGTTAGGTCACTGAATGACACTGGGGATGGTTCTTTATGTGCCCCAGACTGCTGGGTGCAGGTCACTACAGATCCAGCATAGAACCAAGGAAGACAAACAGGGAGTGTTGGGTGTTCCTTCTCCATCAGGCGATCAAAGGATATTAAGTTTAACTTGATCCTCCTAAGAGCCCTTGCCATTGGATCTCTGGGAATTCTCTGGGCATGTGTGTGTCCATTGGGATCCAATCTTTCCTTTTATTGATCACCTTTCATGACTGGACTTCAGTTCTGATGCCTGGCTCGTTCTCTTTTCTGAGACCTGCGCAATCTGTTTCTCTGCCTCTGTGCCCATCAATTGCCACTCAGGCCCTGTCCTGCTATAAATTAGAATCATGAGTGATGAGGCTTCTTGATCAAAGACATCATCAGTGTTAAAAATTATTCTTTGGAGGTCTATTATTTCTCCCCCGTAGGAATTTTTTACCAGCTGAATTTTATACCATGTCTAAGTCTGTTGGAGGTTTGATTTTGAATTTTAAATGGTTGACCATCCCTTGGGGATCTAGTGCATGTGGGTTCTTATTCATGCTTATTCTGATTTTACTTGGCCTATGCTATAGTCAGCTGAGTACTCCAAGAATCGTACAGCCTGGATTAGTAAGTCAAGACAGAAAGTCTGAAAAGAAAAAAAATCATTTCAGACTTCCCTAGATAGCAATTGAAGCGACCCAGGCCATTTAAATCATAACATTTCTAAAAAGGCAAGCAAAAATATTGTTAATTAAATATTTAATCTTTCTTATAGCTAGCATATTTTAAATAGTTTTAATTTATAGTATAGCACAATTTTATTTATATGTAGCATGTATACTTTATAGCACAGAGTGCCCTTTTGTATAATCAATGTATAGAGAATATTTATGCTCATTTTATTGGACTCTGAGCATAATTTCACTATTAAATATATGGGAGAATTTTATGGTTGTTTTTATGATATTATTGGCCTGAGCTAGACTGACTTTTATGCCAAGTCTCTTGTCAAGAACACAGCTCTCGATTCAACATTGCTTCTATGGGAAAAAGCATAAATGCATTGTCTTTCATAAGCTTCTGCTTGTTTTTCAATAAAGCAAATGGCCAGAGATGGAGGTTTTCTTATTTCTGTTGGGACTTTTTTCCTCTTTGTACTTCCCTTTTGGGATAATTGCTTCCCTTGAGGTTATGTGGTTATGTTATGTGGTCGTGAAGTTTTTACTATGAATGAAGATTTCATTTCCTTGAGATGCAAAATTCTAAGGAAGCTGAAGTTCTTTAAAAGTGCTTGTCTGTGGGTGGGAGTGAGGTTGTATGTATAAATGATTTACAACCAAAAATAGAAAGCAATTTCAAATAAAAAAGCTATTAAATACAAAATAAAAATTGATTTTACCCAGAGCTGTCTCCTATTGTTGGTAGTTTATTCTTCTTTCAGTGTATTTCAAATCACAGACTTGTTCAGAGGTCTGGATTTTATTTGGTCTGTATGGCCTGCAAATCCTCTCCCTGGTTATCAGGAGTGAGAAGGTAATCTGGAGCAAGAAGATAACCTGGAACAAGATATAAAAATGGTGCATCATCTCTTTACCAACACTGGGCTTCTGGTGGTTGGTAATAAGTTGTATCTAGCACCTTAGGTAAAGTGCAAGCTAATGGGAATTTAGTGATATGTTAGAATGTTGAGCAAAAAGTTTGAAGACCTGCATTCACTGTGGCAAATCATCATCTCTCCAAACTTTCATTAGAATCCTTGTTGTTGTGCTTTATTAATTTCCCATAAGAAATGCACACAGCATTTCTTCTACTTCATGTGTCAGACTACTTTAATATATTAAAACTTTGATAAAAATAGTTAAGTACATGTGGAAATATATGCATTGCAACTCCAAGTTTTCCACAGTTGGCGAGAGAATAACTGTCAAACCCAGCCATGTAGCCTTAGGTTAAGATAGCAATAAATACAATTTGATAATTTAAAATTCCCATCTTCAGACTTTGTATAATAAACTATACATGCTAGAATAATAAGATTTCATAAACAGCACATACCTAATCATCTTTTGTTATTGAGTGCTTTTAATTTGATGCCAGTTGTTCTTTGTCATTATATATTGTAAGATGCAAATCCTTACAATCATCTTTTTATACTAATGAAAAGTCATATAAATTTAGAAACCATTTCATTACTTCTACACAATGTTCATTTCAATCCAGAGTAAGCAAATATTTCATATGTACACAGTGAATCTCTTATAGTCACATTTTAAGGTTGTCAAGTATTCTGACTTCAATCTGATTTGACCAATTTAAATTGCAATTTAAATGGTTAGAGTCTACCATTAGATTTTAATTACCTTCAATTCTATCAGAGCAGATTCCAACTCTTTGTAGAAAATTCATTTCCTGCTTAACCAAAGAGACAATACTCTTTAAATAGACTTTCCCTTTGCCGGTGCTTTCTTTGGAAAGAAACACAGACTGTTGTTTATTTCCTTTCTTACTCTAGGAAAAATTTATGAGTAAAATAAGTAACACACCAATACAAGGGAAAGATAAGATGAAAAATATGATAATATTTACTTTGCAAAAAAGAGATGCTTATCATTCTTTAATATTTGTGACTGAGTGGCTTTATCATTTTAATCAGAAATCCCAAATGTTCATAGTATGACTTTACACCTTTCTATTTCTCTTTGCATAGGTCATTTAATATGTAACTTCTCTCTAGAGAATATAAATTAAATGAGGTACAAAGAGAATTAGAAATCCTAAGTAGACAGCCTATGATTTCAAGACCAGCATAGATAAATATCACAGAAATCCATCTGAAGTGTACACAGTTACATTTATAGAAATATGTTGTAGAAGATGTAGTAATAGGAAACCTTTTTTTTTCTTTAGGTTTTACTTAAATTTTTAAATTGAAGTAATATTAGTTTATAACATTATGCACGTTTCAGTTGTACATTATGTTTGCCACTGAATCGTTTTCCTGACTTAAGCTATTATCAGGAATTTCTGGACACATTATTAATTGCTTCTTGCCGCCAAGGGCCCATTCAGTGTATGGAAGCAGTAACCTTAGAAGTGGTCCTGCTGGCCAGAAAGATTTACGTTAGGTTCTAGAATGAAAGCCGCAGTAGTTTGTACAGAAATGCTACAAGTCAGGCATATAGGAAATGACCGTGTCTCCATATAATAATTTGGGGAATGTAAATCTTGTCATATATGAATAGGTGGGAAAAAGAAAATTATTTTCTTCACCGGAAGCTTGAGAATTTTTGAAGTAACCATTGTCTAAAAGTGAAACTAACTCTATCATGATGTTACAAGATCTTGGCAGAAATCTTAACTACTATTGTGCACCATTTTAATAAAATCTAGTGTGGCAAGAGATTGCCAAGTTTCTTTAAATGGGATCTGTTACCGTTAATCAAATCTGACAGTCTCCTGGTTCATATGTTAAAAGAAAGTACTATTTATCCTTGAATCATATAATGAACCTAATTAAGTCAAATTAAAGCTTTATAAAATCAGCATCTTACATAAAACATTCAGATGTAAACAGAATGTTTGCCTCCGTGACTGCCACCAACAAGTATTGTGGGAGGCCCTACATGCTAAAGAGGTTTTTTGACAGCTTAAAACTCACCCAAATCTGGGCTCTGCCACTTGTAGCTAAGTGATCCTTGACAAATTTCTTAATATCTTCAAGCCTTAGTTTCCTCATCTGTAAAATGTGTGACTAAATATAGTTGCTGGAGGATTAAATTAGATCATTTGATATAAATTCTCAACACAGCCAAATTCTTCGTCTGTCCTCAGTATGCTGATGGTGGTTCTGCTACCCAGTAACTCTCCCCTCAGGCTGCAGTCCCTCGACAGCTGATCCATCAAGGCAGCCTCAACGTTATCTCACCTTTGCACTTTATTTTCCTGTCCTGGTATGAGAAAATGTCTGAGAGAGAGCTCTGCATGTTCTATCAGACAATAGAATAATTAGATATTTTTAGCATTTTATTGAGTTACTGAACTTACAGCATTTAATATATGCTCCACTTCTGATAATTACACATCCCAATCGATTCTAAACAGTGCCACCAGAACTACCTTTTAAAGCAAAACTTTTTAGAATCACTCCCTTCTTAGATACTTCCCATCGCTCCTCAGCATGATGTATAACATTACCAGAGTGGGTCATTACTTCTTTTTACAACCTTCCAATATTTCCCCTAATACCCTACCACCACTCTGCTTTCCAGCACTTCAGAAACATGCCTTCCTCTAAATATATTCTAATTTTGCTTTTTATGAGAAGATAACTCTTTAATTGGTAAACATGGATCTGAAATATTTTCATATACCTTCACTCTGTACCAAATAGGCTATTTCTCTTTCACTATTCATGTTCTTGTCCTTCATGGCCCTACTTACAATTTTGTTTTTCCTGTTTTACCTTCTTGGATCTCCCAGCTGGAAACCAACCTCACTCTTACCTGTTCACCATTTTTTAGACTATATCTCCATTCATCCTTCACCTTAGTTTGTCATGTACAACATGACCTGAGAACTGTGGAAGGCAAGGTCACCATTTCCCCTCAACACTCCACAAAGCCTAGTGGAACATCTTTCACAAGGAAGGTGCTAAAATTATATTAAGAAATACTGCCTTCTTTTTTCTTCTATAGGTGCCTTTACTAGTATTGAGCTAGAGTAAAGAAGTAAAGAAACAAAAGATACAGCAGCAACTGGATATAAACAATCCCCCAAACCAGAGGGGACAGAGGTTGGCTTTGATGCTCTCCTCTCTTTTCTCATGTATTTCTCTTAGGCTCTACATTCTTTTGATATTTATTTTAACAAGAATTTACTAGAATAAAAATGTTAGGGGAAGGTCATAGATAAAAGATGAAGAGAGAAGCAAAGTTTTTCCCCTAACCAAAGATGCCACTGTGAACTGACCCATCTTTGTTCTGAACTGTTTTACTGAAATCTATGACAAGCCCCCGGTGTCACACAGCACCAACCACCAAAAAAGCACATCTATAATCTATAACTCCTTGATTTTTTTTTTTTTTTTTTTTTTTTTTTTTTACTATTTGATGACAACTTATATTATCCTGACCTGGTCAGTTTGCTATTCAGAGTATGTTGAAAAATTTATCACAGAACAAAATGGCATTTCATCAATGGACCGTCTCCTCACTTTTTGCATCTGATCTCTACTCCAATATTTTATGATTCTCTTTAGCCCCAAATTGCTTATCTGAGTGAAAAGTTGAAGATTGAAAGGCAGAGTTAGAAAATACTTTCTTGACTTTGAACACCAACAAGGTGCAGGATTATCAATGATGACCACATCTGTCAATCTGGTAACATTGCAAGGATTGCTTCAGGTTTCTCAAATCTTTCTACATTCTCATGTAAACCACAGGGCAGTACTGTGAACTGTGCAGAAGATGTAATGAGTAGGGTCATCTGGGGACCACAGAATTAATAGCTGTGGGCAAAGTACTACTGTAAGGTTTTGCCATACCTTTGATAGAGTAATTAGTTGGATAACAACATTGCCTATTTAAAAATTTAAAGATCTATCCAAGCTATCCATCATTCTAAATAAGTGAATGAAACTGATCAGCAGTTACAGCTTCATCTTGACCAGACCAATGGGCAATGAAAGTTAGTCATCTTTTACTTTGAGGAATGATTTTAATTCCTACAGTTTTGAATTTCAATTTAACATCAGAATAGATGGTCTAAAGGACAAAGAAAATATATTCATCCACAAATTAGCAGTTTTGCCAGGTAAAAACAAGTAAGATTGTTGTTGGCTGATCGCCTAACTGATAACCTAAATCAGAGTGCAGAAAGCATTGCCTTTTTCCATGTGTCAAAGTATTTTCCTGGGCTTCTTAGTGTTGGAAATAGCTCTGTGGTGATGGCTTTCATTCTCCTGACATCCCTTGAGTTTTACTTTGCATAAGATCTGGAAGGGGGATGTATTGAGTGATTTTTTCCTGTGATCACCTCCTTTCCTTTCATTTAAAGGTGCATTAACCACGGTTTACAAGGATATTCAAATCACACAGGTTTTCCTTTTAAAGTTTTCCACTTGATAGAACAGAGCAACAATATCATAACTACATTGCTCTTTGTACTGAATCCACTGTTTCAGAAAGATATTGTCTGCAAAACTGCTGCTAGCTATAAAATGAATAAAATATCAATGCTGAGCTACAAGGTACACACCAGATGTAACCATGCTCTTCTGGAAAGTATGCCCACCAACACTAGCTACATGGGAAAATGGCCCTGAGCTCTTTCATAAACAGGACTCTAATTAGCACACTGATAAATACTTCCAACAACTTGCAGACAGAGTAAGCATTCTGTGGTCTAATCTACACAATCCTCGTGGCATTTTTCTGTTAAAGAATGATAAACAATATTGCTGACACCAGGGATTCATGAAAGTAACAATAGCTTTAAGCAAGATTTATTTACAAAATCTCATTACACCTCAATCTTGAATATCTCTGCAAATAATGAGCAGGGATAGTACGGATAAATGCAATTTATAGATAGTCATCTCATAAAAACCTTTAGTTGTAGATTCCCGGACCTCTTATCCCTTTACTAAAACCCGAAGTGTAGATGGATGCTGATAAGGACTCTACGCCTGTAGGCCTGGCCTTGATGCACACACCTGCCTGTTTCAAATTCAGAAATAAGCTCTTTTTTCACTGGATACAATTCACATTTATTGAAGCAGGCCTATTTTAGGCTCATTTGCAAAGTATAGAAAGGTATGCAGGCTTGTTTACATGATGGGAGTGTTTGCTTAGGATGTACAAAGAGGTCAAGAAGCACTGAAGAAAATCTCAGCAGAAATAATCAGGCCTCATGGAGAACTGTAAGAACTCAAGCTACTCAAATGGGCCAACAACAATTCTAGTAATGATCTGTTCCTCCAAGTCTCTTTCTGTGATTCTTTACTTCTGGTTTTTGTTTTGACTGGAACTCAGGCAAACTTGTGACTTCCATTTGCACATGGTTACCTCTGTCTCGTGGTTTCTGGATACTGCAAACATTCCATGTGTCTCTGCTACTATATTTTCTGAGTCATTCTATTTTTGTACTCAAGTTTCTCAGGAAAAGGACCTAATCAAGACAGATAATCATAGTCCTGCATACAGCACCTGTAATTAGTTGATTTTTGACTTTAGGACACATTATAGGATTGAGTGCATTTAGTTTAGGGTTTCTTCAATTATAACAAGGTGTTGAGGTGACATGGTTCAAAGCATGAGGACCTGCTTTGGTTACTATTGCATTGAACATCTTTCATTATATAGAGACTACTTATTTCATTTATATGCACTGGATTATGCCTTACAATGCCAGCAATGTGACAGATAGGAAGGAAATATATGGCCAAAAAGTAGAGGAAGATCGAATGGCTTGGGAAAATATATAAAAGTATTACTTGGCACTTTTTATTGTTTCATTCAAACCCACAATAATAAATATGACTTTCTAGGAGGAGCTCTGTTTTGGCTTTTGAATAATCAGAGATGTTAAAGAAATTGCCAACCACACTGTATGAAATACAGGTTCATCAAAATTATAGTATAATTGTTAACATTAGAACTGTGTTTGCATAAGGCTGAGAATACACCTCAGCTCCTTTGATTGTCCTGCCACTTTAGAGGAAGTAGGGGTAGGGGCCCTAGAATTTCATAGCTTAATACTTGAAAGGTAATAAAAGATCATCTAATCCAAACCTCTTATTTTGCAGTTGAAATATAAAGCTAAGCAAATAGTCCAAGCTAGTTAGCATCTAGGCATTGCACCTTATTATGAAGAATAAGTTTAATGGTCCATGACAACATTTTCCCTGTAGATTCTGAGTTTTTAGCTATAATACTGTGAGCAGCATTTCTGCACGCGTCCAGGGAAATGCTACCAGTTTCAAGTGATTATCCTATGACTCCAATACCCCATTTTACAGACAAAAGAAAGCAGATAAGTGACTAAAGTGCATTTTTCCCCTCTAGATTTGAATATTCAAATTCATATATATATTTCTCCACATTATAGAACACTAAAAAATGTTAAATTATGTCATTTTACATCTTTTGAAGGATAGGTCGCTACTGTTAATCACAACATCAATGCAAAGTCATAATTACTCTTTGTTTCTACCTTGTTTCATGGGCCACAATTGAAGCTTTGCAAAGGTACATGCTCGGGCTTGGGCCAGGAATGAGCAGCATCGACTGAGGATTTCACATCGCTGATTGTCCTTTATTATCTGTGATTTGTTAACTGTGTCCTCTCAATTACAATCCTTTAATTTTACCTTGTATAGGAAATGTACCACGCTAAACCTGTCATTTAAAGCACAAGAAATTAAATCAAACTGAAAATCTAGAATATAAATGATCTCCATTGAGGCACTTTACAGATGCTAGACTTAAATGATAGATGACTGCTCTTTCAGGTACACCCTTTTCTCATCCTTATGGCAGTTCAGATTTCTATTAGATTCTTGGTCCTTATGAAAATAAAGCCAGCCTTTCTGCTTTATTCTTTGGGTGCAATCCTAGAGTGAAGATATAACCATTTCCCTTATCACTCCTTAACACCCCAGAATGGGCAGTTGAGATTAGGTCTTTGAGAACAGAAAAGAAGCAATACCTGATTCTTGTTGCCCAGGAAAGAAAAAAAAAAACATATTGGAAAATAAAACAAAAACCTCTCACCTATCAAATGACCACTTCAGCTAGCAATAGAGTTCAAAATGTTTATAGAACCATACTAAGTTTGCAGCAGTAAATTACTGGATTCAAATATATTATTAGTATTCACAGTCTCAGAACAATCCTCAAACCTCAGCTTAGCTCCATATGTGCTTATAATTTCGGTAAGTTATGACCAACAGTCACCTAATATGTTTTGACTGTCAAACTTTTAAGCAATTGGTAATGAGCCTGCTAAAATGGTTAGCCATTTTCTGTAGCCAATGAAGCTTTCACCCATAAACCATAGATTCAGGAAGGAAAGAGGGAACCACCAAGGCATTTTGTGTTTGCATTTATATTCATTTGTATACAGATCCATAATTCCTAATGATGCATCCTTTCATTCTCTAAATGTCACTCTTAAATGCTACAGTCATGCATATGGTTCTGAATAACACCAAGGATTTCAAAATAAAACTCTTGTCCTGGTCTTATATTGGAATATGAGTATATCAACCATAGTAAGTTAAAAACAAGGACATGAGCTGAGAAATTCTCAAGTTTAGAAACTCCAGTTCTTCCTATGTCTAATCTCATGGTAAGACAGTAATATTCAGCAGGTGAAGCACTGTTTACTAGTAAGCAGTTCAGTAAAACAATCAGTGGAGCTCAGTCATGGGAAATCTGAAAGACAAGTAGGCAAAGATCCACTTTGTTAATCATTTGGATTACAGGAAAGAAAGCATTGCTTATAAACCAGGGTTTGTGAACAGGTTTTGTGAATAGAAATCTAGTTGCAGGAAGGTGGGACTTAGCTGATAGCATTGTCCAAAGTGAATGGGTCAGAAAAGTGATTTGGGTAATTGGTTGCAATAATAATAACACAAGCAATAATAACAGATAGCATATTTAGAGCTGTTTCTTTTTTTTTTAATAAAGATTTATTTATTTATACAAGCACTGGAAACAGTCTGAAGCGCGGGAGGGTGAGGGAATTCACTAGAGCCAGAGGGGGGAACAGAACAGGCAGGCCTACGAAATACACTGCTGAGGGGAGCAGCAGGCGCGGCAGGAGAGGTCTGCGTGCCATGTGGGACCTCGCCAGTGGCCAGGGATTGAACTGGAACTGCAGAGGCTGCGGGAAGCTTCGCAGCCCAGCGCTCAACCGCTGTGCCACCAGGGGAGGCCCTAGAGCTGTTTCTAACAGGTGCTTTGCTGAACAATCTTCCATGAACTAGGCTCATTTAATTATCATAACAATATTGGGGCTAATATTATTCCCATTCAAAAAATAAGAAAACTGAGGTGTAGAAAAGGGGCTTGACCAAACTCCTGTCTCTTGCTTGCATTTTTATCTGCTACTTCAGATATTCCCCATTTGCCCCAGTTTCCTACTCCACCTTGCTCTTTACCCAAAGAGATAGACAAAAGAAAAGCAGAGGGAGTTAGAGAAAGGAAAGGAGGAAAGTGAGATCAAAGCAGTTATTTCACAAAATCCTTCCTATAGTCATGTCAGATAGCCTGTGTCTTGTGAGCATTTAATACTGGGCACATGATGGAGTCATAGTCTCTAGCAGTGTGAGATCCCCAGTTATTATAATCTCCTAAGAATTCAGAGAGAGACGGATAACTAGGTTTGTAGAAATTCAGGATGTGCCACAAAATCTGAGATGCTTATGATCATAGACCTGGGGAACACTTTTTTTCTCTTACTAATTGTCCTTTTAGCTAATTCTTTTATGACATCATCATACAGTGACATGATGGAATCACTGCCCTCCCCACCCCAAGACTAAAACTTTAATACTAATAGAGCCAAGAAATGCATGCAAGTTACCAGAGAGGTGGGCTAGCTACTGGGCTCACAGGAATTGATCTTAACCCAGTAAAATAGATTAACACAATTTTTTTTTAAAACCAATGAATCTATCAAAAGACAGCACTAAGCCTCCAGGACAAAGAAAAAGGAGAGTTAGGGCAATAAATGGAACTGGACCCACTCTGGCACAGTTTGGTGAATATGAAGGAAAAAAGACCTTTGGCTGATAACTTTGGCAGATAACAAGCACCTGCGCTTTTGTCAAGACTTCTTACTGGGAGATGGTGGCTTTATGTGAATATCCAATTTTTCAACTATTTTCTCATTGACCAGAAACAGTTTGATTATAATTGGACTTCCCATATATCTTGTCTTCAGGGAGCTAATGTGCCAGCTAGAATTGAGAAACTGAATTGAATGTATTTTTGTACTAAAATAAATCTGTTATCACTCCGGCTTTATTTATCAGTTTTCTGAGTTAAGGTAATGTGAGACGAATCTGAGAAACTGATCTCTCAATGTGTGCTGCCAATTAAGGCTTCACCTGCTTCAGGACTAAGGGCCACAAGCTGTACCATGTGAAAACCATTAAGCTAATTTCATCCCATAAAGTATTTTGAGAGAAGAGTGAGCTAGCTAGCCTGCCACGGGGGACTCCCTCTCATTGGTAACCTGGGGTCTTCGTTGTTGGTTTATTTTTTTAAAAAGCTATTAGGTTTGCCTAAAGTGTCAGGTGCTTTTCCTTCTATGAGCAACATAACGATGATCAAGACACACTCCAGCCTTCAAAGACCATCGCGTGTGGCGAGGACATAGGCAAGTAACTCATTTTCTGCCTTAACTTCTACCTGACTGAGACTGTAAACACTGAGGGCAATTTAGATGTGTAAATGCTCTGGGGCTCTGTGTAGGTAAGTTACTCAGACAAGATGAGCACCTCTTGGTTAAGAAAAAAGTTTGACAAGCTTCTGTTAAAACTAGACTATATATATAGTGTTATAGGATCCAGCATTCATCCTTGCCTGCTCCTGTAGACTTGGATTTTCAGAACATGCCTGGTTTTCTGGACTACCTTCAGTCAGGACTAGGACTTAGTTCTCACCTTGCTCTTTGCCACAGTTGAGAATCAGTCTCAACTTTCTCCTGTGTTCAGACCAAGATAGAGCCACAGATACTTGTTTTCCTCCACATAATATTCTAATCACACTGTCAACTATTATAATTATTGTTATGTACAAATAGAAAAAATAATTCTTCCCCTTAATGATTTCATTCACTAATTGATCTATTCATTCAAACTATGTTCTTTGAAAAAGTACTACATGCAAAACTTACTAGTTCTTTCCCTGTACTGACTTATTCTAGAAAAAGAAGAAAGCCATGTATTGCTAATTGTATGCAAGATATTCCTAGACTCCTTGTGGAAACACTGGGGCATTAGGGATATTGTGGAGCAGGCAGTCATGAGAGTTCTCGAAAGATCATACATGTTTTTACTAGCACAGATGGCAAGGACTCAGGAAAAGACAACAGCAGTCATTGTGAAAGGGGAAACAATGCTGGTTTTGAAGCTTGATTGAACTCCTATCTAGCACTGCCAATTATCATGTATGTGACCTGGGAAAAAAATCAATTTCTCTCTTTCAAGCTTCCATTTTCCTCATGAACAAAATGCTATAATACCCACCTTCGCACGGTTGTGGGATCACATGTGACAATAAATGTTAAGTTCCATGTAATATGAGGTGCTATGTAAGAGTAGGATTTTGCTCACACAAAAGGAAAACTCAGAGACATCATGGGGTGTGCTCTAGGAGTTAGAGGTGTTAGGGCCATGAATTATGTTTAGGTGTTTATACCCTTTCTCATTTGATTGACCGTGGAAAAGCCGCTTGCTTCTTTTCTCCTCTCACTTACTCAGCTGGAAAATGGCAATGCTATTTTCCACTTACTGGTGTTACAGAGTCACTGTGATTACTAAAATTAGATTACTTTATACACTGCAAGAGCATTTGGAAGTGAAGAGCTAATGTAAATAAGCTCAACTGAGTAGATGCTTCAGCAAAGAAATAACATTCTAAAGAGGTTTTCTTTAATGTGCTACTGTTCACTTTTACTAGGAAAACAGGAAATATTTGATAAAGATTTGAAATGGTGGCAGACTAAGTAAATGCTTTAAATTTTAATCTATCTTAGGTGACTGTCTTGTTTCAAAATATTGTCAGCTTGGTTTTTAAAAATTGCAGTATTCCAGTTCTTGATTTTGCTAATTACCATCAGAGCCATTTTGGAGGTTTGGGCATGAACTGTATTTTATTTAATTAATTAATTAATTAATTTTTATTTATTTATACAAGCACTGGGTACAGTCAGAAGCGCGGGAGGGTGAGAGAATTCACCAGAGCCAGAGAGGGGAGCAGAACAGGCAGACCAATGAAGTACACTGCTGAGGGGAGCAGTGGGCACGGCAGGAGAGGTCTGCACACCATGTGGGACCCTCCTCCGGTGGCCGGGGAGCAGCCAGGGATCGAACCGGTGCTGCAGAGGCTGTGGGCAGCTTCACAACCCAGTGCTCAACCGCTGCGCCACCAGGGGGGCCCATGAACTGTATTTTAATAAACAGCATCTGCCTTATTTGGGAATGACTTTTATTTCAAAATTGAATTCCTAAGGTAAATGTCTAAAAGAAGCCTCTGCAAAATTCAACAGCATCCCTAGGAATTAAGTCTTTGTAGTGTAAACAGAGCCTAAATTTGCAATAAGGATATAAACATAAGAATTTTGGAACAGTCATCTGTAAATGATAGCATAACTCCTAATGCTTCATCGCTTTGTTTTCCACATGCTGCCTTTAAACTCTGCTTAATCTGTTTCTCTGATAGTTGGGGGTGTTGTGTGACACCTACAGAAGAAGTATTTTCTTCAATATCACCATTATGAGCAACATCTTAGTATAGAAAAGATGCCATGAGCAATGCTAATTTGGGTGGCTTCTGAGGCAACATCAACATTGTTGACACTGTGGCATTATGGATACCAAGCCTAATCGCTCTAGTAATAAGATGCCTCTGTAAATCTGTGAACATTATCATACAGTCTCATCAACTTAGCCCTGCCTCATGCTACAGGATATTGGCACAGAAACACACTGGTTTAGGGGGCAGAACAGTTCAATCATAAATACACAGAATGTGCTTTGCAGTGCTTATATAATTTGTAACAGGGCTGTCTATTTGTCAAAAATTCTGTTAATAGGATGGCACATTTCTTTAGTCTTATTGATCCCAAACATTTTGTGAATGCTATTTCAAAGCAAGATGTATGTATTTTGAAAGAGGTCATTTGCCTTTATTATAACATGAAACATACATACTCACATTCGAAAATATTATCAATCCAATTTCCAATTTATAAGACAAATTAATGAGGTGGCAATTATTTCCTTTCCAGATGGCTATTTTCATGGAGAACTATATTCTTGTTAGACTTAAAGTTCCTTTGGGGACATACATAAAATAAGACTTATGTAGGAGTGTTCAGAAATGTAAAAATATACACAGCCTTCTAACCAGTGTAGTGTCAGTAAATGGCACATCAAAAACAGTACATCTTTCCTGCTTTGCTCAAGCTGTGAATGGATGAAAAGATACACATGTAGTAATATAGAACTAGATAATTATAACAAAATTTAAAAAAAAATTACTAAGTCACAACTGTGGTACTGGGAAGGATTTGCTTGTAGTATTCTTGTCTTTGGATCAGAGGACAACCAAGTAAAAACCATTTGAGGGTACATTTCTCCAAAGTAACAATCATTTCTTAAAAGATATAATGGGACAGAGTGCACTAAGCATATTTAATGGGGTTTTTCTGCTGTGCTTGATAGCTGTCAGTAGATTGTGTAGTAAGCCACAATTATTTTTAGGGTAAAATATATGTAGTTCAGGACCTTTCTGCCTTTATTTCTTTGATAACTGCAGTGTTACTTGCATTATTTAAGAGTAATTCTTAGTCTTGGAATGAAATTAGCCAGAGCTTTGTGGACTTATTTACCAAAACCACATGAAGTGATGCTTTGTTAAAAACCATTCTTCTGAATAGAATGTGTGGTGCAGCGAGCAGAATTGTCTGGAAGTGTTTCCAAGTGTTCAGGGTGGATAATCTGGAAAATAAAGCAGCTAGGACAACAAGATCTCTTCTTTCTGGTGGGAGGAGTTGCATCCAAACTCAGCTTCCCATGAGTATAGTGGGGTCTGCCAGTGCCCTACTGTCCATGAGTTTCCAGGTGCCCGGCAGCAAGATTTCTCAGACAGCTCTGACAAACCTTAACACCCAACTCCTAATTCCTAGTATTGGCAACTATGTATTCCCTTCCTGAAGAGGCTGCTTTTTGGTTCTTTATCGACAGAAGGGAGATAAATCCCTATCTCCCATAAGTATTCCACAGAAATGTACCCATTAATGCTAAGGCATAGGTGTATTATTTGAAACATGGAAGTGGCAGGCTGGATTATGTAATGTGCTCCAATACTGGACACAAGTAGCAGCCCTGGAGGATTTCTCCTGGCAAAGGATGCATTTGATTAAGTCCCTAGGTGGTGCTATTTACAAAACATTGGAAGCATAGGACTTATAGATTCCCAGAGCATTCAATTGTGCTATAAAAGATGAAAGAACCAGCAAATTCTATTGGTTGTTGATTTAGCAACTTTGGTGATTAAATTCTGGAAGAAAAAAAAAGCCCACTTTTACAATAAACAACCTATAATTAGGTAACATTATATTCAGCCTAGTATTAGGGTGCTCTCAAATGGGGAGAAGAATAGGGTTGGGGAGGTTTTGTCATATGCACAGAAATCCTGCAAGGGTCACAACCATGCACGATTCCATTTTTAGGAGGGACAGCTTAGAGGGGAGAAGACATTTGTAAAGATTGGCAACTGAAAAGGTTGGCTCAATGGTGTGTAAGAACCCTTCTGCATCTCAGTGGGGTGGTTTTTATCACCTTCACAAAGGATGAATTTCAGATTCTGGTAATTTGGCATTTTAAAAAGCAAGCTCTGAGGCAAAATTTTCTTCTGAAAATGCATGCATGATTTCCACTGACATTCTCTTACAATATTTTCCCTCTAGTTAGGAAATTCATAGGATGTAATAAGCAGTATAATCTAGTTGTAGGGAGGTAAAAACTACTGTGTGATATACCCATTAATGCTAATGCATAGTTGTATTATTTGAAACTTGGAAGTCAATGACTCCAGGAGTTGAGTTCAAGGTCTTTACTGCCAATATTAGTCCTTGAATAGTTACATTAACGATGACTCATATCCTTTAAGTGACAATAGTTAAGCAGAGCAAGCCAGCAGACTCAATTCAAAGAAGTCTTGATTTCAATAGTATGCAAATAATTTTACATACATTGTATCACTGTTATATTTTTCTGTTTACTCCATGATTTTCTTCCCACTTGTAAAGAACAAGTAAAATAATGGAACTGTGAACAATAAAGCCACCTTGATCCTGGTAAAATTAAATTGCTCAAAATGGAAAATAAAGACGATCAAGACTTTGCTTACATAGCTTATGAAATAGTGTAACTAGAGCAGGGCCTTCATGCCTAATTGAGGAAGTATGTGTTATGTTGGAGGATTTACAATTGTTTCTTAAAATTGCTTTGTAGACAGTGAACCTGTTAGAGCCGACTAAAGCATTCACCTTTATCCCTCATGGACAATAAATGCTAAATGGTTCAAGGTCCAAACTGGCTTTTTTTCACAATTCAAATTCACTGAAATATTTAATTACCAAAGCTTAATTTTGTGTTGGCAGGAGAAAGCAGAGGAAGATGAAGCTTTCATGGAAAAATCTATCTACCAATAGCAGCTTTTGTATTTTATAAAGCAGTTAGTGATAATGCAGCTTTCCTTCTCTGTCCAATTTTTGTATTTTTGGTCCTTTGGGAAAAAGGGAAATAAAAAATTGACACTGTCATGAAATGGTGCAATGAAAATTAAATTGCATGGACTTTGTGAGGAGTTAAAAGGAAGATAAACTATGTTTGATATAGGGCCTTCCAAACTTGACCACATCCTTTGTGTCAAATAGAAGTGAATGGATTTTGGTGATGTTTCGCTTTGTAGTAATAATGATTGGGAATGTTAACATCAATAACTTATTATTGCATAAACTACATTTGAAAAGAAATATCTTTGAGACAATAGTACTTCGACCATTATTCAAATGAGCAAGAACAAATAAGGCAGATATGCTGTTATTTCTTTCTTACTCAAAATCAAGCTAAATCTCATTAAGAAATGATTCCACCAAAATGAGCTTCTGCAATTAGAAAGAATTTAGATTAGAAATAATTTATTTGACTAAAAGAATATAGTCTATTTGAACTTATTTATCCTGAAAAACAAAAATCAATTTTCTGTTAAGTTTCCTTCACTCAGAACTAAAATAGATGACACCTAATTAATGGAAACATTATTTTTTTCCTCCCAAAATTTTCTATCATCAGACAAGGAAGACGATTAGTGAAACCTAAAACTATTTGACATACACCCGAAGAAGTGTGAACCTATAGAGTATTGTAAAGCAATGTTACCTGAATTAAAAAAATACAATAAAAATAGTCTCTCCTCTTTTTATGCTGTTCATCCTGTAAATGAATTTTCAAACACTGTTAACTGCAGTTTGACTACAAATTATCCGCAAGTCAATTAGAAAAACTTTATCAGATACTTTAAATCAAATATAGCAATAGAGTGACTCAGTGGATTAAATCAAGTTTTGTAAATTGGGAAACTGCAGTATTATCCTAGTTTTTCCCAATTACCTGTGACCTCCTGACAGACATTATTACTTATGGCAAACTCTGCGGGTCTTTGAGAGGGCTTCTTCCCCTACTTTCCATCTCCAGCTGCTGCTGTTTGGAAAACAATGAATATCCTTTTCCCAATAAAAATATTTTAATTTAATTAAATTTTGTTGGCACCTTTGTTGAAATCAACTGATTTATATAAGTAGGTCTATTTTTTTGGACTCCATTCTTTCTATTGACCCATATGCTTACTTCCATGCTAATATCATAATGAAGATTACTGTAGCTTTAGAACAAGTCCAATAAATCATCCTACTTTGTTACTTTTCAAAATTGTTTTTTTTCCCTCTTTCAGGTCTTTGCATTTCTATAGAAATGTATTTTATTTATATATTATTTCATTTCACAGAAGTTGGCTTATAGGTTTATTTTATTGGCTCTCAGCTCCTGGGAATTCCATCTCCTTAAAATAAACAAATAAATATTGACCACCTACTATCCAAGAATAAGTTTCCACTTTGCTGTTAACATTTTAAGGGTTATTCTGAAAGACATTTGAAAGTAAGTACTTAATAATACTTTCAGAAAGGTTAACTAACTCTCTGTTGAGATACAGGTCTGCTGTCTTTAGGAAGTAAAAGAGGTTGTAACATTTTAAAAGTTAGTTTATTTGACTTAACACCACAAAGGTCCTTCTTGGTTAAAAGGACCCAAAGCAAATTTCCTGTGATCACTATGTCTTCTCCAGCTCATTTGAAGTCAAACCCAGAAATCTGTGTAGACATAGTTTTACTTCCTTGCAACCAAGTAACTCTGTTGTGAATTTATATTTGGTCATTTTTTTTAACAAAGCCTGAACCCCTAATTTGTTTAAATTTATTTTTGTTTTGTTTCAATTGTTATCATTTTTTATCTGGGTCACATTGCTTTACAACACTGTATATAACTTAGGAGTACAGATTCATACCTCTTCATATGAATGTTACCACACAGAAGCACAGATAATTTTAATTTCCATTTTTTTGCTAAGGACCTCTTTTAGTTTCCTTGATCATTTATATCATATTTATACACATAATTATGTGTTTATCTCTTCTTAGAATAATTAGAATATTTATACTAGTTCCTTTAGCATCTTTATTTGCCAAAATCAACATTAAGCCTTTCATAGAGATGGTTTCTATTGACGACATTCTTGTGTGACTGTGAACCACACTTTTTCTTTCTTTTCACATCTCATAATTTGTTGTTTTATCATATATTGGGTAATACATGTATTGGATACTCATTGTACAATATATTGGATAACAGTGTATAGAATATGGATTCTATTATCTTCTAAGTGTTTTGATTATTAATCAAACACCTTGAACTTGTGCAAGCATGCCTTACAATTGGTTGATGCAGATTAGACAAAAGCAAACAATATTTCCCAAGACACTCCAATTTACCAGAATCCAAATTCCTCCCAATTATTTATTACCTGAGACTTTTGTCAGGGCTTGGTTTTGGTTTTATTTGGCAGTTCTAAAGTAGTCTGTACTAAATCTTGTGATGTCTCAACTTGATTCCTAGAGTATATCCAGTGTTTAAAGGAGTTATACTCTTTGTCTAGATCACATTCCGGCTTCCAGCAATCTTCAGCCACTAACCTTCATCTCTGAAGTCTATACCTATTATATTCTGGAAAGACTGAGAAGGTCTCAACTTAAAATATTCAGTCCAGAACCTAAAGAACAAGAAACTTCCAAAGAGGTCTCTCTCTACCCCCTGAACAATTTCTTCCTGTCTGATGTCTTTATTCTCAGATCCCAGCTGCTTTAACTACCCCAACCTTCATTGTCCCACCTCAGTAGGATCTTCCTTTTTTCACCTGAATTATAAATTATTGTGCCAGACTGAAAAGTGGGGTGATTTTTGTGGCTCATCTCATGGACTTTCCCATCCCTCAATGTTCGTAGTATTTTACTGTCTATTGTTCACTGCCTTAAAAATAGTATCCTTGCATGTTTTATCCAGTTTTATAATTAGTCATGTCAAAAGGAATTGGTATTAGTTACCTTGTTGTATCTGGAAGCAAAAGTCTCCCCTACCTAATTTTTCAAAAGTTAGAATCTTTAGAATGGATATATTCAAGAATCTTATTTTCCTTGCTCTATTGACTATGTTTACTTCAAGCACATGTTATCTATACAAGTTATTTCTCTTTCATGGCATTGTGATTCCTCGAAAGTATGGTGATTATATCAGTTAAGGTTACAATATGACACCTAGAGCCCAATTGAAATAGGATAATCAAAGAAAAGTTAATTTCTAAAGATGTGGGCATAGGGGAACCTTGGGGTAGTCCTGAAGAAAGCAAACACATATCTAGAATGGTATTTATACTGCAACATGGTGATTTTTGATACCTGCATTTTATTATATACCATGGACAGTGAGGGAGAAAATCTTCACAGATGAGAAAGATGAACAAGAGGGACAAGGAGGAGGAGGGTGAGGGAGGGGAAGAGAAAGAGAAGTTGGAGGGTGAGGAGGGAACACAGGTTAACAATCTGGCTCTATTTATTCCAGCATCTGTGCATTTCTTGTGGTTTGTTGGTTTAGTATCATTGCTGATATTGACAAACAGATTACCCTGTTTTCCCTTGAGTTAGTTTAAAATGGATCCGTCACTTGTCACTTGTCACAGACTCCTAAGTAATACTGACAATCAAAGGTTGAGGGAAATGAAGACTGATTAAAGAGATTTTATTCAATGTGATTGGGCCAACCTCAATTTGATGGTTAAGTGTATTTTGAGGAATTTATGACATGTTACTTGTTGTTTTCCATAAATTCAAAAGTGTACTCTCTTAATTTTTTTTTATTCTTTCTTATACCCATGGAAAAGAAATGATACCTGAGAGTTTGCGTGACATAGGCACCTTTTTTGCTTTTGTTTACTTTGGTTTTCTCAGGTTTTAGTCAATCAATCAACTGAATAGGAATGAAACATTATCAAGTGTGTTCTGCCAGTTATGATTTCATTGGGTCCAGTATTGTTTGATAAAATCTTTAAACATGCTACATATTAAATGCTTATTCTAAAAATTAATTTACTAATAATTTTGTGCAAAGTATCTGTGTCGCAGCTCTTTAAAGGTTACCAATTTTATTGCTACTTATGGAACCAGGAGTTAAGGTGGGTTATGACTGTGCATGCCTTTCTACTACTGGAATAAAAGATTTGTTATTTTCTGTTTGGAAGTTGAAGGTGGTTAGCTCTTACATTGCCTATTTTCATCTAGAATGATTAAAACTTGGGAGAGAAGCTGCCACATAAACTATTTAACTGCTTGCACTGAGCTTTAAAAGGAATTACATTTGTCAACATAAAAAAAACTGTAATATATTCAAGTTTAATACTTATTAATTAACATGTTTAAATAAAATCTTACACAAGTTTAAACTATGAATATAATGCTCCCTTCTTTTTAAATTTTTATTTGTACTGTTTATATGAATAGGATATGGTAATAAGATGAGGGAATGCATTAAACAAGACAGAGCCAAATTTTATAGCTTGGTTAGGGGAAAGAAAACACTAGAGCTTTTAAAATAAGACTTACAATGAATGTTTATGGAATTAGATTCAGGCAAGGCTGTTAAGTAACTATATGCCTTTAATTCACCAAAGGGTGATAAATAATTTCTTTTGTCACGGTGAAAAAATGGTAGATCCAAATATACATATTCAAATCATTTATTACTCATGAACTTAGTATATGTTGATGATTCTGGCCTTTAATTTATGTCTTATTTGGTGGGTATGCAGGGCATTGGAGACTGTCAGGTGGAAAACAAGTTTGGTTTCTGTTGAGATTTATGAGTTAGGGAGGATGTAGCACTGGTCCACCCACACTTCCCAGCACTGTGTCTCAGCCCTGTAAGCCATTTTTGTTCTTTTTATTTTCCTTTGCATTATTGAACAATGGGAACAAAAACATCTGTCTGAAAAATATACATTTAGGAGAAGTGTACATAAGACAAGTTCATGCAAGCATTTTGTGTTATTTGCTCCCAAGAAAATTTTTTTTACACTTTGTTTTGATTATCTGTCTTACCCTGTTGTCATCCTCAATTTTAGATTTTTGGTTGCCTTGTGCAAACCTTGATGTGTGTGATGGAGTGTGAGGGGGTGCAAGTCAAAGAGTGATACAGGATAATAAATAACTTTATTGAGGAGGTAATTACCACCAAAACCTAGGGTATTTGTGCAGTTTACACCACCTTCTCTCACAGCTAACCAAAATTTTCCTCCTGAGAACACTGTCATATTTATATAACCCTAAACCTGCCCACCACTCACCACTGTTACTGAATTCTGGACCCCATCAATTCCTACCTGAGTAGGGACACTTCTTTGGGGACACTTTGGGGATAGGCTTTCATTGAAACCTAAGGTTTGCACAGTGAGAATCATATATAGGAAAGTTCATTTCCAACCTCCAGTACTATCAGAATTTGGTTTCCATAGATTTCTGAGTTTACCAGGGAGTTAGGTAAACACTCTAAGAATTGTTATTCTTTAGGCCCATTGGAACTTCAATTGATTTTTTTCCATAATATTTCTGTAAGTGGTGGCTGAATGGATTTTTTTCATCTCCTATGAGAAATTGGAAGATGTGAATGAGCCATTCATTATATGACTCATTGGGCCTTTGGTTCTGAGCCCAAATGACCAGACTATTATTTTTGCCAGAAAGATACAAGCTTAGGCCAATACTTCAGTACTTAAAACTTCAAAGTCTAATCTTGTGGCAAAGCTAGAAGGGGACCTGAAATGGAGGAAAATGCTCTAAGGGTTTAAACCACATTAGACTGGATCATATTCCTGGTGCTCTTCAAAAAGAGGCCTCTGCCATCTTTGTATTTCCCATGAATCTATTATGGAGTAATCTGGCTAGTAAAACATGATCATCCATTTTGCTTCCTTTGTATTCTTTCTTCCCTGCATTCCAACAATCGAATTCTGGCCACTCTTCTTTGACAATGCCCATGTCTGAATAAGAGTTACCTACATCATCAGGTCACACTGGAATTCTCACTATAAATAGGTCATGTGGAGCCATTTTCCCTGGACACTGTCCTTTCTTCAAGAGGCTTTTGTTTGCCTCTCAGCTTAACAGTTTGTCTCTCCCTAAAGCACATGTTATTTATAACTAGGCAACAAAACTTTTGAGTTTTTCCTTTGTGTCTGGCCTCAGGTTATGACATTGGGAATATATATGTGAAGAAGATGTTGGGTTTATTCACTCCATTCTGACTGCTTAAATATAGCAGATCTGTTCCTCTACCGTAAAGTCAACTTCTTTCCTCCATTCAATCTTCACCCTCCAACCAAGTTCTCATCTCCCTGACTCATTCAAGTCCTTGTTCTTTGCTTGAAATTCCATATCCATGGCTGGCACTTCAACTTTCATTTGCCCCAGTTTCCCAACTTCCTCTTTTGCTTTATCAGTCTTGATTTACAACCTCCCTTGATTGTGGTGTTACTGGTAGTTTGTAGTTAAAGTAATCACAGCAGTTTTCCCTGCAGGGAAGAGAAAATGAAGAGTAACCATAGAGCTCTGGAGAATATTTGTAATTATTATGTGCCAAACACAGTGGTAAGTATCTCACTTATGTGATTTCATTTACTTTAGTAGCAGAAATATATAAAATATACTATATATACGATTTTGGTTTTAAGCTTATCTTTGACTATTTAGACCAGAAAATTTCCTTGCTCATATTACCAGTGATGTGCATGTAACTGGTTATGGACTATGAATTTCTAATCCCTGGTCATTAATGCCATATTTTGTGTAATAGCTGTTATCAAATAAACAACAAGTTAATCACATTTACTGTAACTAAAATTAATATATGGCTATGATTTTCTGCTTTCCCTAGAGAGCCTAGAGTTTAGAGATCATCTTACTGCTGGAAATCTTAAGTTGTCCAGGAGGACTTGGTTTAATTGTGGTTGTTTCTCATGTTTATGGACTTATGTACTTTTTCCCTGCTATTACTTGAAAACATTAATGCCCATTGTTTGGTAAAGGACAACTTGGGTCAGTGTGTAGAGGGTAAGGGAATGATGAACATTGCAGGTGGCTTTAACAGAGTGGGCAACAGTCAATGGGACAAATTTGATGTCTAAAGTAAATGATTTTCCAGAACTCCTGTGGGAGTTGCAGTTTGTTAGGGATAACATCTGGGGCTCCATGAAGTGGGAACAAGTAAGCTGGTCTCTGTGATCAAACAGAAACAGAAAATCTACTGGGCAGGCTGGGTGGGATGCAGAGTTAAATCAGTCAAAGCTTTGTAGAATTCATAACCCTTCGGTTCAAACTTTCACCCTCCCATTGTTCTCCTTTGTCCTAACAAAATGTTAAAAACAACCATAAACTTCTCAAAGGAGGGAGAAGACCTATGAACTTAAGACTTCATTTGTGTGGGCAGAGAAAGGGGAATAAGTGGAGAAAAAATGGTGTTGCACTTTTGTAAGCTATTGTAAAATAAGGCACCTGCTATTAAGATGGTGTGCAGTGATATATTCTAATAAGATCAAGAAAAGTCATTATCTGATAATGAAGAAATATTTGGGCCCATTATGCAATATTTTATTAAAGATTCCATTACATTTAGAGGAAAGACTAAGAGTAAGCCTTTACTGGGTGATTCTTGATAGGGGACAGGGACTAATGGGAAATGCAAATGCTGTGACATCTATTATAAAATAGATTTGGAAATGCACTGAAGGAGTGAAGAAAAATCACTCTCACACAGACCAAAAATGAACTTTAGTAGAAAGTAAATTACCAAAATATTGTTGTCCAGTTAGACTAGATCTGAGGAAAATGAAGTCATCGTGACTTGAATTTATTTCTTAAAATGGCCAGCTCCACCTTCATTATTTCTTATTTTCTGGAAATCTCTTCCACATTGATGCACTGTGTAGTATGAATAACTCAAACAGAATGAACTCGTACAAAGTGTTGTGCTCTCAATAGAGACCACCAGTGCTACACCATCAGCTACCATGAAAGCATACAAAATATATGAGGGAGTGACTTTATTTTGTGTTGGATATTAAATTAATTAGTAGTAGGACATTTCAGCACTGTAGTTGCCAGATGTCAAAATCTGGTTTTCTGTTTGTAGCTGAAGCTGTGCAAAGACCTAGGAAGGAGATCGCTTGGAATGGAATTGTTATGGATAGTTGATAAGTGCAATTTATGACATGAGCCTTTAGGTCTTCAGTGGACTATATCATAATAAAATAAATTATTGTCTATGTCATTGTTTACTGCTCTTATGTAAACATAAAATTTAACAGGGAAATGTGTTAATAATACCCATGTTCTTGGAATGAAATAGTTTACTGAATCAGACTCCTCGTGGAAAATATTCAGTATACATTCATCATAGGAGTTGCCATGCTGACTCTGAGAGGTGGACATGTAGCTCGGTGATTACGAAACATAAATAATTTGTGTGGTTACAAGAGAGTAGTGGGAACAGTTCAGTTTATATTGATCAGAAAATGTCCATTTTTTTGGGCCTCCCCGGTGGCGCAGCGGTTGAGCACTGGGTTGCGAAGCTGCCCGCAGCCTCTGCAGCGCCGGTTCGATCCCCGGCTGCTCCCCGGCCACTGGAGGAGGGTCCCACATGGTGCGCAGACCTCTCCTGCCGCCCGCTGCTCCCCTCAGCAGTGTACTTCGGTCCTTCTGCCTGCTCTGCTCCCCGCTCTGGCTCTGGTGAATTCTCTCACCCTCCCATGCTTCTGACTGTACCCAGTGCTTGTATAAATGAATAAATAAATCTTAAAAAAAAAAAATGTCCATTTTCATAAATTGAATTTAGGTTTTCTCTGGACCGTTTGCTGTCTGAATTGGCGTCTACTCTTGCTTTGCTCTTCACTGGAAGCCATCCACTTTTATTTAATTTTCCAAATAATTTCAACAATTAAAAAAGTATCTGGTGGATTTACACAAATGTTAGATCTAATACCCCTCTCTTTGAATTCACTTTTTTAAAAAAGGAACTCTTGGGTAACACTGGCTTTGTATTATGAAGTCGTGATTATCAGAATCATAAAATACAGATTATGAAGGAATCTTAGAAATTATCGAGAATAATAGTTCTTAAAGCTGGCTTCTTAAGAATTAGAACCTGGGGATAGAGCAATAACAGATATTTTTAAACCAGTTTTAAAGGGGATTTTAATGCAAACAGTGAAAACATTGATCATTTTACAGAAAGTTACTTCAGTTCTGGAGAAGTTCAACAGCCTAGGTGAACACAGTACTGGTTTGCAATAGTAAGAACTAAACTTCAGAATATGTTTTTGATTCTAAAAATAATTTTTAGATTTAAAAAATGCTATTCTTTTTACTGTATTATTTTTTAATGGAAGTAACATTTCTTTACAACACTGTATAGTTCACAGGTATCAGTTCGAATATCCTCAGATGTTTGTCACCACATTCTCAAGTTACTGAGTGTTCTCTGTAAAACATCAAGAAAAATATAAATTTTATCCTCATTGTGAATGCACTAAACGCCACTGACTTTTATACATTAAAGTGGTTAGTTTTATGTTATATGCACTTCACCTAGTGAAAACAATGTTAGAAAACACTGATTTTATCAGCAGGTAGGATATTTCATTCATTTAAAAAATATAACCTAGAATGGGAACCCTGTTTTATGTCTGACCAGGGGCTATAGGTAATAGGAAGACTCAATATGCATCATTCCAATTACTAAATCAGCTTTCTGGTCTGTAAGATCAAGGTTGGTGATAATATCTCTGTTGTTAGGTTACTATAAAGCTTTGTGAGAGAATGTATGTACTATGCCTAGCACATAGAAGGTGCTAGTTTTGTTTGTAGATGTATATCTTGTTACGTGCTTTTTTTCTCACTTTGCCTACCAGAGTGTCTTACACATAGTAGGTGATTAATAATTTATTTATTTGCTCATTGATTGATAAGACACACATAGAAATCACTGCAGCCTCTGGTGAAAAGAAATTTCCTTGCAATTTCACTTGGAGAGAGCTCAGCAAGTCCATTTACTCCATATGTGAATGTTCTGCTTTCCTGAGTCTGATTAGGTTACAAGTTGTAAGGGCAGGACTCATTTTTGGGTAATTACAGCATTAAATGCACCCAGAAGGCTATTATACACTGGCCATATCCAATGCATATAATAAATAATTAATTAGATAAATAAATAAATAAAAATTACAGCTCATAAAAGTTTCTCATTAACTTGCCCAGTACTAGTCTGGCTCTTGCAATTAATTTTAAACTCTCTTGTTTCTCCTTTATTAAGTAAGCTGAAATGAAATAGAAATGATATAATTGTTTTCGCTTTCTCATTTGGAGAAATATTCATGTGGACTCAGTTCTTACAGCACACAGAAAATGAGACTAGAAGAGTCTCATTTGATACACAAGTAACAGAATTCTGAATATTGATGAAATCATCCTTAATCAAGTGAATGAGTATGTGTGTATGTGTGTAAAATATGTTCCAATGAAGGAGATATGATCTCCATGGATTTAGAATAAACAAAAACACTTATTTTGCCATTACCAAATCATTTCAGGGAAATAATTAACATTCACTCTTTTTTTAAAGATTTATTTATTTATGCATACAACAGCTGGGGTACAGGCTAGGGATGTGGGGAATGAGAGGATTCACCAGAGAAAGAGTGGGGAACAGAACAGGCAGATTGACTGAAATACACTGCTGAGGGGAGCAGCGGGCAAGACAGGAGAGGTCTGCCTCGCCATGTGGGTTGCTCCCTGGCCGGCTGGGGATTGATTTCATGCTGCAGAGGCTGCAGATTGCTTCATAGTGCGGTGCTTAAGCCCTTGTGCCACCAGGGAGCATTCACTCTTCTTTTGTAAATGCTGTTATATGAAATTTCCTCAATATTAAGCCCATCCTTTCTTGGATTGGAGAAAGTGCATATGGGCGCACCTGCTATATCTGCATGTCTTAGTTCTGAACACACTATGTGGTCAGAGAATGGAATACAAAATCATAGAGATGAAATTTGCCAGTATGTCTTCCAAGAAAAGTATTGACTCAACAATTTTGTCCTGTGAAGATCAACTGATACAATCGTGAGGAAATGAGCACTTGCTGTCATATTGTTTGGGAGAACTTGTAGATATTAAGGGTGCATGGTGGTTGAAATGAACAGTGGTTGAGAGAGGCCACTCTCCTCACTACTAGTCAGTACAAACTCTTTTATAGGCAGTTCTGGGTACACAGAGAGAGGCCACAATTTACCCTAACCTGATTTATCAAACCTGCTGATAGAGCATTGATTATCTTTGGAGGAATCTCACTTTCAAGCTCATTATTTTGGATTCCTATGAACTTCAAATTCTACTCAATAATTATTATTTTTCTAATCCAAAAATCAGTAGAGTGAATAATGTCCCACATAATTCATCTGAAGGAATCTTGATTTGATTAAAATGAATCATCCAGGCTTACATAAATGCATTGTGCATGATTTCACTTTAAATTGGCATTGTGGCATAGTGCAAAGAGAACTGGACTGGAAGTCAGGAGAGCTGATCAAGGTTGTAATCTCCAATAAGCTGTTCAGGATGTTTAAATTTATATTTAAATAACTGGGCCCAGATGTTCATCAAATGTTATTCTGGATGTGTTTGTGAGGGCATTTATCCATAAGATCAACAATTGAATGCATAGACTGAGTAAAACAAATTGCCTTCCTCAGTGTGGATGGGCCCTGTCCAATCAGTTGAAGGTCTGAATAGGGAAAAATGGTTGCCCTTAGAAGTAGGGTATTTCCTCCTGCAGGAGCAAGACAAGGGATATATTCCCTCCCCGCCTCCCTCCACCCCCAACCTTCAGACTGGAACAGAAGCATCAGTTCTTCCTCTCACTTGAGCTCACTAGCATTCAGACTGGAAATTCATCATTGTCTCAACTGGGTCTCCAGCATGCTGGTGATGGATACTGGTGCTTATCAGTGTCTATAATCATGTGAGCCAATTCCTTATGGTAAGCCTCTCTCTCTTTCTTCCCCCCACCCTCCATAACCCTCTGCTATTAGCTATTTTTCTGGAGCGATCTGACTTGTGCGCTGTGTGATCTTGAGAATATCAACACATCAACACAGCTTTCTGAAATCCGGTTTTCCTTATTTGTGCAGTGAAAGAATTGGGCAACATAAGGTCTATCGTAGCTAGCTCCAAGGTCCAATCTGTTTTTAAATTTATAATTTAATGACATTTTTGGGCTCCCTCAGAAGAGATATTTTTATCTCACTGTCTTAGGAAGAAAACAGAATACATTTTTCCCCACTTCATGTTCCCATTTATCAGAGGCCTTTAAAAAATCCCTCCTCTTCCTTGATGCTCTGTTCTAATCTAGGCATCCTGGTGGACAAAACATTATCAGTTGGAGAACCATGATTGACATACACTTTCTCTAAGCTGGTTAGCTAAAGGAGAGGCTTTCTCTCAAATAAAATGCATAGTAGTACACAGTAAGGCATGTTGGAAAAATAAAGTTCATGCAAATATCACGTACTCAGGGAAGGAAGCCCTGAGGGCAACACTGTATTGTGGGTTGTGAATTTTCTGATGTTACCTCCATGGCTGTGAACACAAGCTCTGCCAAGGAGGGGCTGTCTGAGCCATCCTGTCTTTGCTTCTCCTAGTGGTTGGCAGTTGTAGATAGCAGTGAACAATCAGTTCCTTGGTTATCCTCCAAGGTGAGCAAGGTCAATTTTAAACAGCTTTGCTGTCAGGCAGCCTCATATTTTACTTGTCTCCTGACCTCACAAATCTTGAGGCTGGCACTGAAGTCAATGATTCCTCTGCAGCCTGATTCCCCACAGCGTCTGCGCTCCTCTTGCAAACAGTGCCTCATCACGGCCCTGCCAGTCCACACAGGTTTTTAGGGAGCAGAACTGCAATTAGTCAGTGCAGCCATAATTCAACTATAATATAGTATTTGCTTTCACTAAGTGTCCTTTTCTCACAGTCCCAAATTAAGCTCCCACAAAAGGAAAACTGCCCTTGAAAGTCTGGACTTTGGTATCAAATCACGGAGCTGACTTTTAAACTTTGTCAAATGATTGTCATAGGAGAGGGTGTGATTACAGTCACTTGCTTATTAGCATTGCATTTAAAATATTATCATATCAGGGCCTCCCTGGTGGCGCAGCGGTTGAGCGCTGGGTTGCGAAGCTGCCCGCAGCCTCTGCAGCGCGGGTTCAATCCCTGGCTGCTCCCAGGCCACCGGAGGAGGGTCCCACATGGCGCGCAGACCTCTCCTGCCGCCTGCTGCTCCCCTCAGCAGTGTACTTCGGTCCTTCTTCCTGCTCTGCTCCCACTCTGGCTCTGGTGAATTCTCTCACCCTCCCCCGCTTCTGACTGTACCCAGTGCTTGTATAAATAAATAAATCTTTAAAAAAAATTAAAATATTACCATATCGAATTGACTTAATTCTCTTCAAGGTATAAATATTGAAACTTTTCAAACTCCCATTATGTTTCTTGTCCTCATTTTTTCTTCACACATGAAGAGAAAAAAAGAGAATTTGATCCACAGAAATGTCTTTTAACCTCACACAAGGTGATGATAAATGGTTCATGAGGTGTCAGGTGTCCAAGAAGGAAAATATCTCCAAAATAAGACTGTCTCAGCTTGTTTCAGCTCTTATTCTCTCAAATGACAGGCATGCTCCCAACTAAAAGTATATCCAGCTTTATTTCAAATAAATGAGTGATGACATTTGCATGTAGATACCTGTTAATGTGTGATAGACTGCTTGAAAATATTTATCCAGGGCAAGAATTTGTTTTGTGTGTGCCCTGTTAATCCCACTCAGCTTCCTGTCTGTCATTAACATGTTGAAGGCACCAGCAGGAAATAAGAAACTCATTGAAAATATTCCTGGGAAAGAAAATGTTTTCCACTTCTGCTTTTAGAAGTATGGACTGGCAAAGTTTTTTGTATGGTTGGCAATACATGAGCCAGCTTGGAAATTAAGTAACAGCCAAAGTTCTTGGAAGTTAGTAGGTAGAAGGAGAATGGGGGTAAGCAATTGTGTGTCCAGTTCTTGATTCACCTGGTCAAGTGTGCCCATTCTTTCATGATTGATATTTACATTAATAGTGCTGAGAAACAGGTAAAAGGTGAAGATTTATGAAGAAAACACTTTACAACCTAATCAGTATCTCCCAAATCCTCGGATAGATGAGGCATGTGGCATTCCATTTCTAGTACTGAGTTGTTTTCTGTTTCATTTTTGCACTTAGTCATATAATGAATTGAACTAGCCCCATGGTATCCATGGGACAATTAAAAATACAGCCATACTTGTCTTTGGTTTCTCTGACAGCAAAAAAAAAAAAAAAAAAAATGGAGAGTCTTGATTATTGTATTGTTTTAAAATTTAATTGTGTACTAACAGGTTAGGAGAAAACTGCCATCGTCTTTGAGTATGGATTTACCTGAAGGTATGATCATTCTTGTGAATCCACTGGATAATCTACATCTACATCTTTTAGAGCTAAGACAACACCCAGAGGGCCCATAGTAGTTGGGCTGCAGAATCTGAAACTATCTTTCTGGGGCTTGATTATAAATGTATCATAGTATCTAGGACAGAAAAATTATTGGTGTACCATATGTCTATGTTTACTTTATGTGAAGGTCTTATTTCCCTTCAAACTGTTCCCCCAAAGCTGAATTATTCTTTAAAATGTAGCTCTTATGTCAATCATCTATAATGACTTCTTCACTATGGCTTTCTGGATAAAATCCAAAGTATTAAATAAGGCACCTCAAAATCCTGTTCAGGCCACCAATTACCCCCCTGCTCTCACCTCTTTTCTCTGGCTCTCTCACACATTATTTTCTAGCTACATAGAATTATTTGTTTTACCTTGGCAGTCACAACTTCTCACGTTTCCTTGTATGTGGTATTCCTGCACCTTGTGAAGCCTTCTTACATATTAGCTTGGCTAACTCCGATGCATATTTGAGAGTTGAGCTCCTCTTTCAATGGAGCCGCCTTCCCCTCTACCAGCACGCGCGTCCCATCTGAGAGTTTTGTTCCTCTTTTGTTTCCCTTATTCAGTAAATTAGCACATACTACATTATGTGCTCCTTGTGGATAGGATATGCACCTTTAGTGCAGCTTAGTTTTATCTGACACACAGTAGGCTCTGTTAGTGTTTGTTGAGTGGAGACTTGGAGTAAGCCTTGAGCGAAGAGGTGAAGGACATAAGAATGATGCCTTTGAAGTGGGCCAGTTCTTTGGACATCTCAGTCTTTAAATAATGGATTATTTTTATGTTTCTCTGCATTTGTGGCCATTTTCCTGCCTTGATATTCAATGAAATCTCTTTTGAAGTTTTAGCTTCCCTCACTTGTACAAAGAGGAACATCAACAAGACTTTGTTAGGAAGAGCAAAGAAAGGACATGCCATACCCCTTGGGGCTGGGGAGATGGTGCAGTGGTATTTGAAATGCAAATTTCAAGGGGGAGAGAAGACATTCCTAAAGAGAGTGGTGGGATTGCTGGATGGTTATCTTCCCCTGAAGAAAATCCTGGAGCTTTGAAGTTGCACTTTGATAAGAAAAACCTGTTTCTTTGCATTTTCTGCTTTCTTTCTTTTGGTCACATTCTCCTCTCTTTGTGAGCTGGCTGTCCAGAGCCTTCATGAGGTTTTTGGTACCCAGAGAGTCAGCACTGATTTGCTGTAACTGCTTGGCTTCCTATTCCTGCCAGGGGAGGGAGCTTCTGGCAGTTGTCACCAAACTAGAGTATTTTCCCTGTAGGTGCTGAGTGCTTGTGGATGAGAAAACTAAAAATACCATGTTTCATAAGGAGAGGTTATACTTCACAACTTAGAGGCTTAAAGTAACAATCAGTTTATCATCTCTCAGGTTTCTGTGGGTTACTGCGTTTAGTTGCCCATTATTCTGCTGGTCTTCCTTGAGGTTTCTCAGGTGGTTGCAGTCAAATGAAGGCCACTAGGGTCGTCTGGAGGCTGGCCTGTGATGCTGGATGTACTGGTCTTGGGGTGTCTCCTCTTTCCATGACCTTCCCTTGTGGTGGCTGGATTAAGGGACCTGACTTGTGAAAGCTCAGAGCTCCCCAATACAAGCAAGGGGAGGCAGAAGCTGCTGTCCTCTTCAAGTCTGGGTACAGAGTGGTCACATCACAGTGTGCTTCTGAAGCATGTTGCTTAATGGAAGTCCCAAAGAAGCTCAGATTCAAGATCAGGGTGTTACAAGGCAGGGAGAGGGGCAGCCCAGACCCCGCAAACCTGCCTATTCTAAATGGGTTCTGCCATCCGCCGCATCAACACAAAACATATGAGACTTTAATGGGAAGGAACTTTAATAGAATAGGAAACAATACAGAAAAGGCAAAGAATATAGTTTCTAAATCAAGCACCCAAAGTTACCTGTCCCCTCGTGGGTAAAACTCCATCCAAATGGGATCGGCCCAGAGCAAGGCCCCAAAGCCTGCCACAAGTCTGAAGCATCTTCCAGTGGGGGCCCACAGAAAAGGGCCAGAAACAACCAGGCAAGCCCGGAAGGAAAAGAGCAAAATCAAAATCAAGAGACCTCCCCACGGGTCTCACCCACATCTGAGTCACCCAGTCCCCGACCAAAAGACAAGCACAGTTTCTTCACGTGTCTCTAGGCTCCATGTGCCTCCTCCAGATCTCCTCTGGCTCCATCCTGCTTCCTTCCTCAGTCTCCTCTCCACCTTCCTTTTGGGAAGGTCTCCTCAGCTCCACCCTCTTTTGGGTGGGGCCGGAAACCTGGAACCTCCCCCTTTCTTGGGGACCACCCTGTTACAAGGGGACTACATGAGGTCATGAATACCAGGAGGCATGGTTCATCAGGGGCATCTTTTAATACTAGTTAATTTGCTCTCATCAGATACTTGCATTTCCATAAGCAACAGATATTTCAAAAATACTTATAAGCACTGGGGCTGTGTTTGTTTCTTCCTTCTTGTAAAACGCTTCCACTTGTAAAACGCTTCCTGCCCCAATTCTCCACCACATCTTTTTATTACTTAAGTTTGACTCCCTCGTTTTCATTGATTGTACTTTGCCCCTCCCCCAAATAGTGGACCTGCCCTAAGCCCCAGGCCTTGTCATTTTTACTTGTTCCTCTTTCAGTCTCTCCCCTATAGAGTTCAACTGAAACTTGGTACCATTCTTTCATGATTTCTCTCTGATTTTCTTTGCTCGGTCTATCTCTTACCACTCCTGTGCATCCTGTGCTGTAGGTTTTTTGAATATTAACACTGCCTTGAATAGTATAATTTCCTTTATATCTTTTTTCTTTCTTTTTTTTTTTCTTTCTTTTTATTACCTATGCTTTTCCTTCCAACAAGGAAGGAATTTATTTCTAAAACCCTTAGTAATTTCCACTCTGCCCTTGGAACAAGTTGGAAGAACATTCTTCATGACCTTGGATGAAGCCTCCTTCAACTTAATCTGCATGATCAATTAACCCCTCCTCTACTCTCTGCAACACTTTTGATAGAGAGTTGATTTTGTTGTGTTGTACGCATTTTAAGGTGTTTGTCTTTCTGGTGATATGATTTATTTATCTCTGTGTCTTTCTGTCCCAGGGTCTCACAATATCTAACAATTAGGAGGAACTCAATCTTGCTGAATTGGCTGTCTGAATTATTTCATACTTGTTTTCTTTTCCCAGCTGCCTCCTCTATGTAGGTGGCTGTGACCTATTTCTCAGAAATCCTTTCTGTGTAATCACATTTCATTATTGTCTCCTGGAATTTATTTTGATAATGCTGTGGTCATCTCAAAAGCTGCACCCCTCCTATCATCCTATCACACTTATTCTCTCTCCTTCACAAATTTCCTCATCTTTTTTCGTGACACCACCATTATCCCAGTCATGGAGACTAACCTCTGTTCCTTTCATCCATCCACATCAGTGAGTCTTAGATTTCAGCCATTTGTTTCTTTCACTATGTTTATTATTGTGTGTGTGTATTTACTGTCACCTTCCTAGCCCAAAGCTCTCTCTTCTCAGATCTAAATTGTCACTTTGCTCTTATATCTTATTTCTGAACTATCTGTTTTCTTTTCTAATTCCTCTCACTCTCATTGCAGGCTAATTTCCTAAAAATACTATTTTCTTTCCATACTTCCAGAAATGCTATCTCTTTGCTGTCAAATCAAATCTACTCTTGAGCCTGGTTCTCAGTGCCTTCCGCCGCCCAAATTCCACTGTACACATCTTACTTTGCTTCCCACTACTCTGCAGCACCGGCCCTCATTTCTAATTACCTACTTGCTTCATTGATTCTGGATCAAATAAACATTTGTTTGATCTCACCTATAAGTTCCATCTGTCTGAAAGCTTCTCCTTCTTGCCCTTTTCTCCTGATATGTAAATACCCTCCTCATTCTTCCAGGGTGTGTCCAAGTTTTAATCCTCTATCAAGTTTCTATCCATTTACTCTCATCTTCTTCAATCTCCGCTATCTCTTAAATTCTGATTATAAATGCATTATGTCAAAACCACTTTTTACTAACCATTTTCATCTGTCCTTTATCAGTATCTGTGCTGCAAAGTATATATCTGTGCTGCTTGAGATGAGACAGCATGGCTTATTGTCTTGGTAGTTCTTACAATATTAACGTGTCCAGCACAATGCTGGTCACCTAGTAGGTGCTCTAATATCAGTGGGTAAATTATATGAACTTGTAGAGGTAGCATTTTCTGGGATATCGCCTGTAGCTCAGTAGTATGGGGTGTTTTTTTTTTTTTTTTCTTTTCAGGATAACAAAAGGTAGCAAGGAAAGAAGGAGTTTTCTGAAAGTCTTCAATACCCCAATGAGCTATTTCCAACTTTGGTTTTGGATATTAGAACTAGATATAGGAAAATAATAATAACTAGTATATTTCTGCTATTTAACTGCTTATTAAGCACTTTTACTGATATTTACTTATTTGGAGCTGTAGGCATAATGTGTGAAGAAGACATAAGTGGAAGAAGCAGGGGTGAGGAATTTGTATTTACAAGAATATTTGATAGTAGATTGATCTTTTTATTGTTCACAAGGAGGCTTACCTCCTGAGTGTTGAGAAATATGTGTACACACACACATGCACACACTTATATGTAGGATAAAGAGTTCTATGATTTAGCAGAAAGGAGAATTAAAAATATTTAGGAACAAAGATGAATGTTTGTCAGCCTGTAGGACCCAGTAATAGCAAAATCCTAAGAGTCCCATATTCAGTTCACAACACAGAAGAATCTTGAACTTGTTTTTCTCAAACCAGCTTATATGACTTAATAGTTTTTCCATTAAGTGGATGGGTCAGATGACAAATATTTTAGTGACAGACGGCAAAAATGAAAGCGAAGGAAAGGTGACAAAGGAAATGAAAGACACATCTGTGGAAACATGGGGAGCTGAAACTTTTACACCATAATGTGAATGCTTATTTTTAAGATTATATCGCCACCTAGTAAATCAGCGTAGAAATACATTCACAGCTGAAGGTTGCATCAGCCTGTGCTTAGCTCCAGTCTGGGCAGCAATTCCCTCAGGCATCCTTTTTCTCTAAACATCAGCACAAAACACAGGACCAGTACTGCCTACACCAGCCTCTCCAGTCCTTGGGGCTCAGGCTCAGCCCCAGCCCACATCTCCTGTTCATGTAGGGTTATGACATTAAAAATGCAATAGCACATATTTAGATGTAAAAATGTGTCAAGAATTTCTCAATCTTTGTTCTCTACTCTTGGAAAATAATTAGTGTAACCACACATATTATCAATTATCTCTTATAAATAATTTAACTCCCGCCTGTTCATTAGTGAAAATATTTTGTATTCTCTACTTTGATTTCTGCCTAGTAAAAGAAGGGTCTGGTCATTATCTTTGTGTGCAAACATAGGAATCATGGAATTAAGAACACTGTATGCAGAAAACCCTACATTTTCTGGAAGCCACATCTTTAGTTTTGTTGTTATTTTAATCAAGCTCTTGTTTTTTCTGCATTGGTTGTTCGCCCTGAATGCATGATAACCTACCCTTGTATTGTTTTTTATAACGAGATTGTTAGTTTGATAAAACTGTTGCACAAGATTTTAAGGTGTGGTATCTACATATGAGAGGTTATCAGGTGTGGTATCATTTTTTTTTTTCAGTTGTAAGACAGTAACAACAATAGTTTACATCTATATGTAATGTTTCAGAGGAATAAATTAAGCTTGTAAGTACTCCAAAATGTTAGCTGTTATTATTAACAACAAAAATAGATTGACTTAGAAATGATAGGAAAAAACTATAGGAACTGTTTCCTTCTTGCCACTCACGATAGATCAAAATGCTTTAGGCAAATAAATAGATACAGAGAGAGGGTTTATATTCTGATATTGAACTATCCATTTTTAAAAATTCAAGTGATTAAATTTTTAAAAAATATTAAATTTTAGTCATTATAAAATTGCTTAAATTTAAGCGCTTAAAAAACCTTGAAAATGTACCTTCACTCTTTTTTTTTCTATACTTCCTTTTTTAGAACACTATTCTCACTTCAACCCTCCAATAGTCTCTTGTTTTATTTTAAGGTCTACTAGAATATTTTGGCTAGGCAAGTTAGCTAAGTTTAGGGGGATTTCTTTTGAAAGCCTTTTCGATGGTGACTATCTGTCATAAAAATATCAATTTTACTTCATCCAGACATAGCAGAACCTGCCATTTTTCTTCTGTAACTGTTTTTCTTTTTTTTTTTTTTTAAAGGCAATAGCACTTTTGATTGGTACACAACCATATCATTGAATATGTCCCTGTTGTTACATATTAGCATACTGAAGGCTTCCCAGTAAATAAATCTGCTTAATTCTGTTTACTTCAGAATTTCCCAAGTGTACTTGATCACACAACTAATACATTAAGCACTGTCTGCTAACACCTCAAGATTCTAGTGTTTCATTGAACACACTGCTTGAAATTCTAGGGGAAAATATATATACAACTCTCACCTCTCCCCAATTACTTTTGTATTAGTCTGAGTAGTGACTGTTGCTGAGTACATTGACCTGAATCTCAGAGCTCAACAATGAGGTCCTGATTCCTGTCACATAAACTTATTTGTTTATGTGACTTAGGGCAAATCACTGCTGATATCTGGGCTTAAATTTCTTGATCTGGTAAAACAGTGACCGTGACTTTGGACTGGATGAAGTCCAGTGACATAAGAGCTTAAGAAAAAGAGTTGTATGTAGAAAAAGCAAATGTAGAAATGCAGCTATGAAATACCTTGACAAAACTCTAATAGTACAGAAACAGCAGACGATCTTTGGCCAGGTATACAAAGTAGAGGATGGTATTCCGGGCAGAGGAAGTAGCATGTGCAAAGGCTTGAATATAAGAAATAGTGAGGCAGGGCCTCCCTGGTGGCACAAGGAGTTAAGACACAACCTATGAAGCTGTCTGCAGCCATTGCAGCACGAGTTCGAGCCCAGGCCAGGGAGATATCCACATGGTGCAGCAGAACTCTCCTGGCTTGTCTGCTGCTCCCCTCAGCAGTGTATTTCAGCCAATCTGTCTGTTCTGTTCTCCACTCTGTCTCTGATGAATCCTCTCACCCTCCACACTTCTGGCCTATACCCCAGTTCTTATATTCATAAATAAATAAATCTGAAAAAAAAAAAAGAGTGTGAGTTCATGAGATTGTAGATGTGGATGTTAGTGAAGACAGAGGGTCAAATGGAGAAATGGTCAAAGTGGAGAAGTCAAATGAAAATATAAGTTGGGTGGGTCTGGGTGGTGGAGTTTGTTCAATATATTACGGCAGTGTAGATTCAAGTTTTGAATCCATCTGAGTAGGTGTTTCCAACAATTAAACATAAACCAAAACTCCCTTCATTCTGATCATATTCCATGCTTCTTGATCTTTCTGAGAAAAAATAGAATAAAAGCTAGGGTACAATTAATTTCCTATTTTTTTCCTTAAAAGAATGATCTAATCATTGTTCTGATTGGGTACAGCATGAAATTTTAGATGTATATTTATTTACATAGAAATCATTTTCCTTGTTTGTATAATAGGACAATTTTGAAGTAAGTTCCTCATGGTGTGGGATGTTTTATAGACAAGTCACTATGTATGGTGAGGTGCTTTGAAGAGATTGGTGTTTCGAATATAATTGATGTTATTTCTGAGACCGCTGGTTAAGGCAGATCTAGTTAATGTAGAGGAAATCTTGACTTGTAACATACAAAACAAACACATCTGTCTCCGCCTACAAACTCAGACTTTCATCTCCACCCACTCCAACATTGTTCCACAGGCCCAGTCATGTATTGAATCCCCACTCTGGGTCCTGATGAACTAATCTATATGTTATGCTGGGAATTTAATAAGATATAGTCTGAAAGTCCTTGAGGCTCTGGTTCTTTGGTTATAGTATATAGAATTATTATGAGAATGTGTTACAAAATAAGGGTAAATGGGAAGACATGAAAGGGAGAAGAGGAAGCTTTCATTAAGTTAAGGTGATGGCAGGTATACTGAATATTGAGAATAAACTTGGATGTCCTATAGCACCATGCAAGGAGAGTATAAAAGGAACATTGTAATAGCGATATTTTAAATGGGAAAATAGGCTTGATTATTTTCCCACCCAGGACTATATAAGATGTACATTTTTTCCAATTGACTGGATATATTATCCTCAACAACAACAAAATAAGGAAAATAAGAGCAGGAGAAATGCTTTCAAATCCACTGAAATTCAAGTGGGCATGTGATATGTGAGAGTTAACTTCTTGCCTTTAAATTTTCTCATATACTTGCTAATAGGCTGTTAGAAGTTTATTAGCTTGATGTTGGTTAATCATCCTTATTGTTTCTGTTCTGGGCCACAGTAAAGGCACACAAACCAAATTAACCAACACACAGGTTCTTTATAAGAATCTTTTTAAAATAATTTATTTGCTTATTCACTCCCACATTTTTGAGTTCTCTGAATTATAGAATTCTCCAAATGAACCAGTACCCAATTTGTTTGCCAAAATACAAAGATGAAAAGAAAAATGAACTCTTACAATACCCTCTGGGACTAATTACCCTGATCTGACTAGGCTGGTTGTTAGATCTGAATTATAGTCATGAATAAGTTAGATCTTAATTAAAGTCATGTATGGGGTTCAAGAGGCAATGTCATACAGGCAAAAAAGCTGTTTTGTAGTAAGTGGAAATTAGTACTGTGCTTCATGAGAAATTGATCTTCTGGTTAGAAACCTGATTGTTGAAATACATAAGAAATTTCAGGCTTAAAAAATTAATCAGTCTTCTTTCACCATATATGTTTCTCTCCGAAATTTTCAGTTTAGAACCTTTATTAATTGTTGAGTTTCTGATAACATGAATGATATATTTCCAAAATTAGTTTATTTTCATTTTCTTCTACCTGAACATTTGTGGAAACTTTTATTTAAGATTTAAAATTTTCCTATTAGTTCCCAATATCTTATGTGGATGGGAGACATTGAAGCCAGAGAGATTTTGGTTAAATGAGATAATGTCAGTGGGAGTTTTCTGGTAGTGAGGAGATGTTAAACATTAGCAAATAGCTCTGGGGAATAGATAATAGAATTTTCCAGAGGTTTTTAAATTTAAAGAAGTTTGATGGCTAGGAGATGAACTACATCTGTGCTTCTTGACCTAGTCATTTCATTGAACAATCGAAAAATTTCTAAATTTGTTACCAGCTGTCCTAAGGAGTGAAGACATTGACCATGTATTGAACATATACATGTCCGATTTCTTACTACAAGCCCAGCACAAGGCCCAGGATCAGTGACAACTCCCTGTGAGACCTAAGCTGACAAAACACACGGACTGAACAGAGTGCTGGTCTCAATATGAATCAATAGGTTTAAAGAAAAGCTGGGAGAGACTCTAGGACACTGTATGGAGTCACCAGATGACAAGCCAGACATGGGAGAAGATTCCAGAGGGAGTTATCTTTCTGAAAGTTTTCATTATGTCAGGGTTCCTAATATTTTCTGGGGCAAATCACTTCATGGGGGAGGGCCACACAGTAGTTTTAATTTTCCTTCACATTTTAATATAACCTAAGAAGAGCTAAAACATTCTCACACCTGTAATAAGTTGGTGATTGAATGGAGGTAATTATTCCCATTTTATATCTGGAGAAAATTGAGATTTGGAGAAAATCTCTGACTTATTCAAGGTCATAGAGCTGGAAATGGAGGGAATAGATATCCAATGCAGGCTTCTGACTCTAGCATTGGTGCTTTTTATATATACCTGCCTCTTTATAATGAATTCACAGTCATATTTTGCTTGGAAGTGAGGTAGCAAAGGAAGCACCACAATTTTCTTTCCTACGGAGAATTCTCAAAATTGACAAAATAGAGCATTTTGGAGGGTGTTTTGCAAAAGCAAGGCCTAATTCCAATTGTTAAATCTACAAAGCCTATACATTATCGTATGCTGATAATTAGCTTAAATGTACTTGTGTAGAGTGGGTTATTAGCTTTGAAGATATCTTTCAATCCATTGGCTCATAGATTCATATGCTGTTGGGTTAGATAAGATCTTGAATATCATTTAATCTAGTTCTTTAATTTACACAGGAGAAACCTGGCCTGAATGGGTTAATGCTATGTTTACTAGATATATAATATAAATGGGGAAGTCTCAGGGAAAATGTTTCAATTATAAAGAAAATTGCAAAACAGAATAAAAACCACAAAGCCTTGACCAACGCTCTTGAGCAAAAGTTTAAGAAGGAAATAAGTTGTTTCTTTATTAACCAAATTTTAACATTAAGTTTGTATAAAGGAATATTAGTACAACCACAACACATCCTTGTAATGTTACCCAGTGGAATAAGAGATGATGGAGACATATAATCTGGAGTCTAAGAATGACTAATCCACAAAAACATAGCAATTGTCTAGTTAGCAGTTTCCTGATTTTCATAGTAATTTCTTCAGGTCTTAGAGTCTTAGAGTACAGTAGTTTGGAGATGAGTTTCAGTTCCACATAAATCATTAAGATGTGTGCAAAGGGAAGAAGGGAGTTTAAAAATGAATGTACATCTTCTGTTATCTCTTTTTCTGAGTCTTACCCATATTTGAGTTTGACCATGCTCTTGTTTCTTAAAAAATTCATCCTTTAACAAAATCACCTGCTAATAATAAGATGTTCATTAATGCCTGGAATGACTTACATATGCAATATAATTGCACCTCTCTTAGCAATTAGGTTATAAAATAAGAGCATAAAGTGAAATCATATAAGTCAGAGTTGCTCTTGAAATATCTCATAAAGTATAGTATCATAGCAACCCAAATTAGTTTTATACAACTAATTTTCTTCCTTGTTTCTTGGAGTGAACACCAGATAAAGTATCTTATTTTAGAGGCCAAATGATACAAACCAAACAAACAAAAACCCAACCAACCAATTAAATGAGCAAATTAAAACAGCAGCAGCTTCAAACATAAGCATTAGAATGAGCACAGAGCATGTGTGTAGGATGTGGGCCGCGGAACTCGGACCAAGTTGGAGAGCAGGCTCCTCTCATCTCACGAGCACATCAGATTATTCACTGATTGAGTAAAAGGGTAACTGAATTCATCTGTGCTTTTTTTAAAAAAAGATATATTTATCTATGCATATAAGAACTGGGGTATAGATCAGGGGGGGTGGTGGTGAGAGGATTCACCAGAGACTGAGTTGGGAACAGAACAGGCAGATTGAATGAAATACACTGCTGAGGGGAGCAGCGGGTGAGTCGGGAGAGGTCTGCTGTGCCATGTGGGTAGCTCCCTGGCTGGGGATCGAACTTGCGCTGCAGTGGCTGTGGTAACTTCATAGGTTGTGTCTTAACCCCTTGCACCACCAGGGAGGCCCCACCTGTGCTTTTTAAATGGCTTTCTTTTTCCCTCTTTTAAAGTACATAGAATTAAATTAGCCAAGTTGAATGGATGAATATTATCAGTCCGCAGTCTGCTACTTCTTAAGCATTCCCCAACTCTTCTTGTCAACAAGCACTAAATAAAAAAATAAATAGGAAAACTTACTAGATGTATTTGATGGTGGCTCCTTTGGTCTGATTGTGTTTCCCCAGAATTCATACCTTGAAATTGTAACACTTTCAGGAGGTGGAGACCTTTGGTGGGCACTTATGTCACGAGGGTGGAGCCCTTGTGAGGGTTAGTGTTTTCTAGAAGAGGCACCAGAGAGATCTCCAGTACCTTCTACCATGTGGCGATATAAGGAGATGTCTGTGACTGGGAAGAGAGCCCCCATCTAACCATGCTGGCACCTCCAGCTTCTAGAACAGTGAGAAATATGTTTATCTTATTTGTAAGCCACCAGACTATCTGTTCTGTTACAGCAGCCCAAATAGAAGAAGACATTGACATTTGAGTTTGAGTGATAGCTCACCTGTTTCTTATTCCAATCCATCCTTAGACATAATCATCTGAGGAATTTGGTGACTAGCTATGGCCTCACTGAATATCATAATTGATTAAAAAATATTTTGACATCTTGAGCACTCAAATAACTTATCATAAAACATATCTACTCTCATAGTAGATCATTCAGTGAATGGAATTAACTCAAGAGCGGTAGGGAAATAGAAGACAAAGGATAACAGACACACTTTGTGGATTTAAGCACTTAAAGACTCTCCCCTGAAGTGTCACACCTCAGGACTTTCCGCTTCAGCCTGGGATTCAGCCAGGTCTGGATAAAGCCTACTGGCAAAGCAGTAGGGAGGGTCTGCTGAGAGAGGTATGTGAAGAGAAGCCATAAACTTAGTAAGCTGAATGATATTCTTTTCTCTTTTTAAATCTTAAACCCAAACAGCTCTGAAAACAAAGATTTCTCCTAATTCTTTTGCAAACACATTTGGTTGGAAAATCTGAAGTGAATTCATGCATCTATCCTGGGTCTTTATTTGAACCCCGCTTGGAATATTCCTATTCGCTTGCAGATTATTGAAGTGTTTGCTTACCGGCATTGTCCTAGGACTGGCTTGGGGTTTCACGTAATCCATGGTATGATGCTATGCTACCTTCTATAATTAAAAATATTCCGAATTCTGAAACACATATGACTTTCAAGGAAGGGGTGATAGCCTTGTGATGTTTTGCCAGGCAGAGTTTCTACCTCTTTCCACTAGTTTAATTTAACTTCAGGCCCTAGGTTTATAGTTGTGAACTTGCTTATTCTGTTATATCTGACATGGCCTCTTCATTTAAGCTAAAATCCATGATGAATGAGAAGCTTAACACAGATCCTCTCTATGCATAAAATCCCAAGTGTTTTGATTAAAAGAAAATTTGGTGGTTATTTTGGGTCTCGTTGGCACCTTAAGTTTGAAAAGGCAATGAAAACGACCCAATCAGTCAGAAAAGGGAAGCCAGAGGGTGGCCTTTGCCTGGAGACTCGGCCGCGCGAGGGTGGATTCACGGCGGAGCGCAGGAGGCTAAGAGGCTTGTCCCTGCCGTGGCGGTCACGGATGTAACTCGCTGAGAACCAATGAGAAACACCCGCCGCTGTCCAGTATTTCAAAGCCCTTTATTGCTTTATTTGTTCAGAGGTGCATCAGGTAAATGGAGTGCTTATAATTGTAGGTGTAGAACGAGCCATTAAAGCAAATATATTTACAGCCCCTGTAATTATATTTTGGTAAAAGTTGTTCTGGATGGCTCGGCAGGTCTCCTCCTTGGGTAATATGTTTACTTCGATATTCTCTCCAATGATGCAGAACGGCTTATAGTCCAAACATTTCCACTGATGATACTTTTATTTCTTGCGTGACCTTCTTCTCTTTCAAATCTGAAAGGAGGGAAAAAAAAAACCAGTTTATGGAAACATAGAGTGACAGATAAATGCAATGCGCTCCAGGAATTTAATTGATTTATTGACTAACAGTCACATTAAAAAAAAAATCTATAATCTGAAAAGTTAATGAAAGAAGGAAGGCACAGTAAGTATGTTAAAGTCTATGTTTAGACATGATGTGTGAATTCTTACCCTGATGTCTTTTGATCTTGGGTAGTCTGGCACAGATTTTCTTGTTCCTTAAGTATTTATGTAGAACAGAACTATGATGCCATTTACCAGAAATACTGTAGTATGGCTTTCTGCTCAGCAACAGCATGAGCTTTCTCTTGGGAGTGTTTTAAAGCATACTTAATTAGGTCACCTTTGGGCAAATTGAGTTTCGAGCAAATTGAAAGGTCTCTAAATTTTTTCAGATTACCTCAGTATCATTTAGTGTCCTGGTATGCTAATTTGCTGAATGGAAACCCCTGGGAAGAGAAATAATTAAATCAATAAATAAAGAAAATAAGTAAATGCTTACTTATAAATGAGACTGTCCTATATTAATATAATATCTTTGACTTATTTTGTGGATATGATATCAAATATTTTATGAAAGGAGTTTTCACATCATTTTCTAAGTTTCTTTATTTCAAATGCATTTCCATATTTTTCTCCATAATGGCTCTATATGTTATGAGGTCATTAGAAGAATTATATTCTCTTATAACTATTTATAATATTTAATATGGTGATTTGAACAATGGTGACTATCTGCATTATGTTGGAGCAGCAGATACCTAGTTCTCTAAAACCCAGGATTCTGGAGTCAAATGAGAAACAAAAACATAAATTTATTCATCTTATGGAAATCTGTAGTCTCTTAAAGCAATGAAAATTTATGGTTTTAGCCTTTTCAACAACTTTTTTCCCCCAATGTGAGATGGTCCCCCCTTTTAAAATATGTAATATAGCCTATTAATCAGTGTCTCACCTAGTTCCTGGCAACAGGAATTATGCCCTAGGCTTCTCTTAATATAGACTTTTTTTTTTTTGCATTACCAGCAGAATAGCCATCTCTCTATAATAAGATCAATAAAAATCTTTGCATGGTATTTTTTATATGGATGTTAAGAGAGGGTAACTCTTTTTAGATAGCAGGCTGTAAAAATACAGGCTTCCATGTGTCAACATCTGTCCTTCCATACAGAGACAGTCAGTTTGTTGAAGGAGGAATGAGGCCAGTTACGATACAAAGAACAGTAAGCACTATAAGACATGGAGCCAAAATTTGGAAAGAGTACCACTGAATTCCTTGATCTAGCCATGCCTGAATCTTACTTTTGGACTTCCTACTTGAATGACTCAATCCCCTCTATTAATGCACGTTTCAATTAGGTTTAATCCATATATAAACAAAGTATCCTAACTAATAAAAACATAGTATTTTTGGAACTACAAAGTGGTTCAATAGAAACTGATTTTTTTTCTAGAAAATTTGTCTGCTTTTTCAGAAGGTGACATTAGGTAAAGACTGATATAGATGCACAGATTATTTAGTATAACTGAGAAATATGAAGTCATTTGTTTTAGTTATATTCATTAAAATCATAGATAGCATAATAGCTGTAGAAGATTTAGTAGTTCCACGTCCTTTTACAACGATGGCAAAAGGATGCTGTATGAAGTACATTTGAAAGAACAACATCTAAATACAATGATGGCATATTTACTCAGTGAATCAAATATTATCAATAGTTGCTTAAGTGATGCAAAATTTTATTCTTGTTAATTTTTATTTTTCTCACCCATTTTTTGTCTGCATATGCCACTAGACCCTTCTCTTTGCTTCTGTAGCATTTCATGTCTTGCTATAAAATACTTTAGATTTCAGAATAGACTAACATATTTCAATCTATCTTCTTAGTTTCTGAGGGATGATTTTGATTTTGATTTGCTTTCTGCTTCCAGATTTATCTTGCAATGGAAAGCCAGTTTGCTGCATGCAGTTTGTTCTATTTCATGTCTTGCACACAAACTATTCTGTTCTCTCCCCTCTCTGTGTGTCTCTCATAACTGTCCTGGTTGTGTCAAACCCTGCAACTATTTTCTGCCAGGAGAAAGATGATCTCCAATCATCCCATAGTCATTCCATTTTCTTCTTGAAAGGTTGGAAGTGCTCATCCTCTTTCCAATTTATATTATTTTGACCCACATTTTGAATAAATATGTATGTGCAAATATAAAAAATCAGACACATATTGATTATACATATACAAAGCAAAGATTTGTAAACCAAATGTTTGTAAGTTACAAAGTTACTAGTGGGATTCTAAATATCTTTTCAGTTACTATCAATCACTAGATTGTCATAACTATTTTGTAAATTTCCAAAAATATGTTTAGTTTTGTTGAATGCAGTGTGATTCAGATTACTCTCAGTACACGAATATTTGACAGTTTTTTTAAAACACTGGCAAGCCCGCAGCAAATTTTAAGATATATTAAAAGATGTTTATCACACCCAGTATCAAATAGATGTAATCAGACAAAGGCATTCAAGCCAATTCAGAAGATTCATTTTACAGGCGCAATATTATAATTTATTATTAATATTTTCTGGATGCTGTAGTTTTGGTTGAGGTAAAGATGTGCAGTTCCACACCTCCCTGTCCATGGTCAGTGTTCATCTAATAGCTAGCATCCTACCTACGATTAGATTTATGCATTTGTTTTTGGTTCAAGGTTTCTTGCTCCCACTGGCAAACACAGATGCTCCTTAACTCCTCTCCACCTGAATGTGCACAGAATATAATTATGATGGGAGCTAACATTATCTGAAATACATTTCTGTTTATGCTTGTAGACCAAGGTCAGGACAATTAATCTGAAAGATGGTAGCACCGCAGATTGTGCCAAACAATATTTCCCCCAGGAATGTAATACCATATATCACAAATAGGCAAAATATTCATGCATATCCTCTGCTGGCCTCTTTGTCAACTCAGGTTTACTGTCACTAAATATGAAGTTTGCAAAATAGACTGTAGGGAAAGCAGATGTTTCTAGTGGTATTCTGTGTATATGTTGGAATAGTATTGTGATGGTTAATTTTTCCAGCTTTTTTTGAGATATAATCAATAACATTGGGTAAGTTTAAAGTATACAGTGTGATGATTTAGTGTATGTGTATATAGTAATGTGATCATCACAATAAGGTTTCTTAGCACATGATGAAGATAAATTTTATGTATCTACTTGACTGGCCACAAGTACCCAAATATTTGATCAAATAATGTTCTGTGTGTTTTTGCGAGTGTGTTTTGGATGAGGTTAACATTTAAATCGGTAGACTGAAGAGGAGATTGCCCCCCTGAACTGGGCCTGATCCAATCAGGCAAAAGCCTAAATAAAATAAAAAGGCTGACCTCCCCACTCCACCATTTTCCTGGAGGATTCCTAACGGCTGACTGCTTTTTAGCTGGAACACTTTTTTTTTTTTTTTTTCATATCTTTAGGCCTGAACTAAAACATCAAGTTTTCCTGAACTCATGCCTGCCAGCAATCGAACTATGCTACAACATTGACACTCATGGTTTCTGGACGTGGACCAGAGCTACATTGTCAGCTTTTATTGTTTTGTTTTTTGGTTTTTTTTTTTTTTAAAGATTAATTTATTTATTTATACACACTTGGGTACAGTCAGAAGCACGGGAGGGTGAGAGAATTCACCAGAGCCAGAGCAGGGAGCAGAGCAGGCAGAAGGACCTAAGTACACTGCTGAGGGGAGCAGCGGGCGACAGGAGAGGTCTGCGCGCCATGTGGGACCCTCCTCTGGTGGCCGGGGAGCAGCCAGGGGTAGAACCCGCACCGCAGAGGCTGCGGGCAGCTTCGCAACCCAGCGCTCAACCACTGCACCACTGGCGAGGCCCAGCTTTTATTGTTTTTAAAAATAATCAGCCCAATGTAAATTTTTCTGTTGTGTAGATGTGATCTAAAATGTTCAGGGTTTGAAAAGACTTTATATCAGTCTAAAATCCATGTTCTTTAAAATTTGCTTTAAAAGCTACATCCTTATGTTGATTTCATTCTGGGATAGGAGTTTTATTTTAAACTTTCAGTCTTTTAAATTTAAAAAGTGGATGCATCATCAGAAAAAGAGATGTCTGTATCAAAGAGCAGAGGAACTTGATCCTGTGAGTAATGGTTGCTAAGGGATCATTTCATGCAAATAAACCTGTAAACGTTTAACAGCTAGATACCTAATGGAGGAGGGAAAAGTGGTGAAAATTGGGCAGGTGGAGAGCAAGCAATTACTCTCATCTGATTGGAAATAGGTAATCTTGGTGTCTTCATACAGACCAGTAGCATCATAATGTCCCTTTAATTTCTCTTTCACATAGTTTTCTTTGAGGGGAGGGGAGGGGAAGGAATTGTGGGGAATATGGAAGGAATACTTGGTGTTCAAATTGCACCTAAAAGGGTAAGGAAACCAAATACATTTTGGGTTAAGAGACATTTACTTGTATTTCTCATTAAAGAAAGATGAAAAGTTGAAAATATATTCATCATATTTTTTCCCTTCAAAGAGCTCACGTGATAAATTACTACACACACACACAGACACACACACACATGCACACACACAGGAATGCATTTAAAACTAGTGAAATCAGAACAAGGTCAGTCAGTGTCTGTTTTTCCATGTAAGGTCACTGAAATGCATCAATGTCAATTTCCTGGCTGTGATATTCTACTGTAGTTATACAAATGTTAGCCATTGGAGTAAAGTGGTTATAGGATTTACCAGAGTTCCGTACATTACTTCTTACAACTGCATGAAAAACTAGTCTCAAAATTAAAAGTTAAAAATATTGTGAATATCATAAAATGCATTATTTCTTTTTTCACTTACTTCCTTGAAAATTGATATTTAACAGTTGTAAAAGCTAACACATTGAAATGGCTCTCTGAAAAATGATGGAAGAATTCTGACCCTGCAATTTTTCTACAGAGCAGCAAGCAATAAGTTTTCACTTATATATCCTTTTTCTATAGTTCCAAAAGAAAAATTCTGAATTATTGTTATGCTCATGTACTGTGCTCAGAAAATTGCCAACATGTAATGAATATAACTTGTTTTAAATTAATCCAACTGGATTGAGCAACAGAATGCAATGTAGTTTTTATAAAGACCTACTTACTATAAGTACATGGCAAACTGTTTCTTTTCATTACATTACCTATCATGAGTCAGTTTGAGTTACATTAAAATTTTTATGGCACATTGAAATATATTTGCCCAAATGATTATCAAAAACATTGATTAATTTTTAAAAAGGACATTTATTTACCTTTTTTAACTATTCCAAAAATCCCTGCTGACCATGTAGAATATTAAGTATTGAGACAACTGGCAACATTTTTTTCTAATTCTTAAAGATCATTATAAAAGATATATCAATTATTTATCAGTTACTTTTGACTACATTAAATATTGTATCATAAGGTATAGATATAATATTAAACAAGAAAAAAGGATTTTAACTTAATAGTGGCTTCTGTCCAACTATGAACTTAAACAAAATGCTATTATAATAACACTCATTATTACATAGTAATGTCAGATCTGGTGCTAACATGTTCATGTTTTCATTAAAACTGATTATAAACCCTCAAGTAGGCTTTGGGGAGGCAGGTGAATGAAGTTAAAGGGCTTTGACATAAGTGATAAAATGAGCTAGAGCTGGATGATAGGTAAATAATAAAAGAGAAATGTACTGAAACTTAACAAAGTAACATTCTTATTTGAGCTATTCAGGAGAGGCAATGAGATCAAGATATCAACATATACAAAAGAATATAAAATGTTAGTATATTGCTTGATGCTTCAAGAAAAAAATAGCTAAATAGTTATATTCATGGAAACAGTTTTCTGGTACTCAACTTCTAAATTGACTAAGTACATAGATTATAAAAATAATTTTAATAGTTGTAGGAGAAAATATAAATTCTAGTGTAAAGTTACAGTTGATAGAAGCTCGGAGGTGGAATGAAGTTAGGGAAGGTGCTGGATTGCACAGAGCAAGGGCATCAGGAGAGACCACAAGGTGATAAAACAAGAAATTTAAGGTTATTTTTTAGAGTTGCAGAGGGCACCTCTACTGAGGGAGGAAGGGAGTGGGGAGAGGTGAGGGTTCACGATACCTCTATTAGAGGAAGAAGTTTATAGACAATGTCCAAGTTGATAAATCAATAGTTACTACATTAATAATGGGATATTTTTGAGGGGAAAAAGATCACCAGAAGTCACTAAACATGATTGTTTCAGCAATGTGCAAAAAGCTGGGAATGACTAGGAAAGCTTCCTTCACCGCAGACCTTATGTGCTATTTGATTACTTTTTGGTTTTAAAATAAAGCAGTCTTTTGTCTTATAAGAGAGAGCAATTTCCCTATTAAGAAACATTTGAATTTCAATTCTTCACTCACTAGAAAACCATTCATTGAGCATATATTTTGTGAGAAGCTGAACTTACAAGAAAATAATATTTTTGAGGATGATGCTTCATACTTGAATATATTACACTAAAGTGAATTTCTGTTTCAAAAATTAATACTTGGATATTTATATATGTGAGTGTATTCAGTGTTTGAGAATGTAAAAGATGACGTGAGTTTCATCACAATCAAGCTATTCATTTAGGATTTGATAGTGATGAAGTTATTCATTTTAATGTCTTGCATACACCAAACCTCATTCTTAGTTTTTGTTTGAGACATCATAATAATTGTTTCCCGTTAACATCCAGCCCTTCCCAACCTTGTCCATTACCTTGACCCAGAATGAAAAAAATCTGACTGCTGAAACTTTCAATCCTGAACTCTGTTAAGAAAACATACTTTTTTGCTATGTATGGTAAACATGGTCCTGTCTAAGAGGTCATAGTTTATTAGTATTTTACTAGCTGCAAAAACAATCTGCTGCAACATTATGGTATGGTATCAATGTAATGTATGTGATGAGAATATTTCCCATTTTAAAGCCTATTCAAATCTTGGGAAATAATTGTTTGCAAAGATTAGACTTAAAACATAAAACATTTCTGTATCTGTTATATTCATTATATTTGTTTTTAAGTATAGGCAGTTAGGAGACTTGCTAAATAATCATGTACCTAAAGGCAAAGTTTAGGAGAAGGTAGTGGCAGTGATTTTGTTAGAATAGCTACCTCACAGGGGAATTACCTCCAGAATCTGCTTACTTGTGATGTTCAAGGGAAAGAGCATGCGTTTAACTCTGCTAGCAAAAGTAGACTAGGAGCCAGGATTATAACTCAGATTGTCTCAGTTTCAGTCTATTCATGTGCAAAATGAGCAAGTACTATTATTCAGTGAATCACTGACAACACTGCTGAATATCCAGTAGCAATAAGTAATAAGTACTGAGCACTCATTACTGAGCACTATCTGGCAGTTTCAGTTTTAAGTGCTTGTACGTGAATCTTATTAGATCCTCCCAACTGTTAGAACCTACATTTTAAATAGGAGGGTCACAAAGGCTCTAACTCTTAGTAAGGTTAAATGGTGGAAAAGAGATTGAAACATGACTCTCTGATTCCAAAGTCCTCATACTTAAAATACTGCTCTAAATTGCTGAATTTATGGGACTTAAGTGTTACTGCAGTTTAAATATGTTATTAGTAGTTCTTAATTCCTGTGCCCTAAACCCCAAGGGTCAGGGTTCACAGCCACAGGAGACATTCATAGTCTACATGTGCTCAGTCTAAAATTTGTAGACTGATAGCATGATACACAAGCACGATGTTGTCTCAAGAGTAAACAGATGCTGTGTGATTTTTTAAAAAAAGCAAATGGGGCCTCCCCTGGTGGCGCAGTGGTTGAGCGCTGGGTTGCGAGGCTGCCTGCAGCCTCTACAACACCAGTTCGATCCCCGACTACCAGCGAGGGACCCACAAAAAAAAAAAAAAAAAAAAAAAAAAAAAGCAAATGAAGTTAAATAATTACAGATGTGTTTGTTTTTCTCTAATCAACCATTTCTAAATACACTATACTTTCTATCACTATGGAAAGTAAAAGATGTCTTGATGTTAAACAGGAATCAGACTCTGGGTGACTACTCAGCTCCAAGGGTGCCATCCTCATAGACCCCGTGTGAATAGGTCCTATGGAATGTGTCATGTGTAAGTTGTCCCATTTATATGCCAAGCTCAAAGTCTGGAAATCACTTTGACCAAATGGCATTGAAAAAGAAAGATTTTTCACTGTATTGCCTTTATTTATATAACCATAAAGTTGACTTTGGAAATATATAGTAAAGATGATTAACTGGATTATGAGTAAGAAAAAACAAAACAAAACTATAGTGACAAGCAAATTAAAAGTTTGTTTCAGGGCTGGAATGTTGCTTCAGGGTGTCATGGACTTGGCTTATTTCCTGTCGCTCTGGCCATTCTCAGAGGGCATTCCAGCGCACCACTGCCAGTCTCCAGCAGTCATAGGCACTCCACGCAGGAGGACAGAGGACAGGAGTAACAGGACGTGCCTCTCTCTTTAAGATCTTCTGCCTTTTTCTGTTTCTCATTTGTCAAAACTTAACCACATGATACAAAGGAAATTATCAGTAGTTTAGCTAAAATTTGCTTGGGTAAGTTCTTGGGAGAGGGAGAATGCTTATTGAAAAAAGTTATCAGTCTCTGTTAAACATTTTGGTTTCTGGTATTTCCCTTTCCTTTTGTTTAAAAACGAAGACTAGGAAGCTAAGTCCATCTCCCAAGGACTTCATATCCTACTCATATTTTTAAGATTTACTTATCTTTATTGGTGGTTGTAAAGATCTAGTTATTTATAAAGATTCAGTAATAGAATTGTTATGGTTTCTTTTGAGAATAAATCCAGAAATAAATGGGGGTACCCACTGGTATACCTTAAAACTTGATTTTAAGGGCAAGGAATCTAGAATCTAGAAGCCTGAGATCAAGGTATTGGCAGAGTTGTTTTGTCCTGGGCATCTCTTTTTGGCTTTAGATGGCTGTCTTCATAAAAACTCTCTCTCTCTCTTTCTCTCCTCTCTCTCCTCCTAATCTCCTCTTTTTATAATATTTATAATATCTCCTCTTTTTAATATCTTTTAATACCTGTATAATATCTCCTCTTTTATAATATTTATAATATCTAATATTGGATTAGAGTCCACCCTAATGACCTCATTTTTACTTACTTTCCTTATTAAAGATCCTATTTTCTAAATGTAGTCTCATTCTGAGGTATAGGAGCTTAGGACTTTGACACATGATCAGGGGGATGGAGCACAATTCACTGCTAACACTGTACCTCCTCCCACAGAGAATGACATATATACGTTCATGACTTCTCAAAATGCCACAGTCTCCTGCTACTCCCGTGGCTTTTCCTTTCTAGGAATTTGCTGGCTCTTTATTTCTCTTAGTCTTATGCTTTTTTCTATCTACTCTTTTTTTGGTAGGCAATTTCATTCTACCTCCTCCTAGAGCATCAGACTCCATGGATTGAATAAGCAGCTCAAATTCAGCATGGCCAGGAGAGAACATTTTCAAATTGAAAGAATTATGCAAATACGGAATTCTTACTTCATGTAAACAATATGTATCCCAATATGTGGCCTGCAATAAGATTTTGGTAATTTTAATATATTAGGGAAGGGCTCCCTACTTATAAAAATAGCACTCTGTAAGCTTTTATAAACCAAAGGAGAGTTTTGTGACATGAATCATTAATCTCTAATTTCCAGTGTTTAATAATCTTGAGAAAAATCTTCATTTCTTTGACCCTTATTTTTTTGGTTAATAGCAATGAGATGATCACAAAGTAGTTGTATCACAGGATGATTCAAAGAGAGAAGAAAATAATTATCAGAGAACATACCTTATAAGTTCTAGAAATTGTCCTTTAAATCAAAATAAGAAATATTTGAGTAGCTATGATTTAAAGTATAGTGACCAAGCAAAGAAAGAGTTATTTTGGCTCTAAAGTAAGAAAACAATGTTGAAACTGAAAATTTCACAAAGTTTTTCATCCAGAAATTAACGAGTATCTTGATAAATATATTTGGTAAAGCTAATATAATACTTTCATTTTTTTTTTTACTTTTAATTTTGGTTCAATTTATTTTTTAGAAACATAGCTTTTGCATCACATTCTAAAGTTTTCCTTTTTCACTGAGAAACTAAAGTGAGGTGCTTATCTTTTGGGTTCCCAAGAAATATTTTGCAAAGTGTCAACTGAGAGTATAGAAAAACTAACAAGATTCCAATTAGAAATACTTTAATTATTTCTCTATATCCTACTTATCCTTGTTTTCCCTAGCCTATCACTATGTATAAAGGTATACTTCTTATGATTTTTCTCAAATCATAATGCCACCGAACCCCATGTACTTCCTTACCAGAAATTACTGCCACAGAGAAGGTCCTTTAGGTATTTCTGAGAATTTTTCCAAGGCACTGCCTCTCCTGTTACCAAAACGGTCAGATTCTTTGACTCTGGCCTCTTTCTTGCCCGAAGTCTGGTACACCTTCTGCTGGAGACACTTGTGAATTGAGTTCTGCTGAGCAAAGCTATTTCCATTAATGGTGCCACTTCTCTCCCTGATCCCAGGTGGTGTCCAAAGATTAGTCTCGGCTATTCTCATCTGCTCTCCAGGTGCTGGCTGCTCTGGAAATCAGGCCCTGGACTGCCATGAGCAACCACTCCACTCATTTCCACACTGCCTCCTCGTTGCCTGGAGAATATCATCCTCCCCCAGGAATCACTCCAGACCTTTCCAACCAAGAGTCTGGGATGGTTAATTTTATGATTGAAATAATGGATACCAAGATAGCTGGTAAAATATTATGTGTGTCTGTGAGACAGTTTCCAGAAGGGATTAGTATTTAAATCCCTAGTCTGAGTGAAAGGGATCTGTCCTCACCAATGCATAGGGAGGAATCATCCAATATATTGAGGGACAAAATAAAGCAAAAAGCAGAGAGAAGGAGACATTTCTCCCTCTTCTTGAGCAGAGACTTCCACTTTCTGCCATGTGATGTCAGAGCTCTTATTGTTGGATCTTAGGTCTGTGGGACTTACACCACTCATCCTCTCTCCCCGCTTCTCAGGCTTTTGACTTCAAACTGGCAGTTATGCCATTGGTTCTCTCAGGCCTGTGGAGTCACATTAAACCATACCACCAATTTTCTTGTTTCTCCAGTTTTCGAAGGGCAAGTCATGGGACTTCTCAGACTCTGTAATTCCATGAGCCAGTTCCTATATATTCTATATATCCTATTGGTTCTGTTTCTCTGGAGACCTTGGTTAATAAAAAATCCATACCCCTTTGGATCCAAGCCCTAAGAAAAAAATATTCTCTTTTTCATCAGTTAAAATTCATGCTTAATAATCTAACCCAGGCTAAATTACTACCCGGTATGATTGATAGTGGGTATATCCATATATTTCAGAGGTTAGCTCCATCTTCACCCACTAGGTCAGAGATTTGAACCATGACTCCTATAAAGTCTTTAAAAAGCCCAAGACTGATAAATTCTCAGAAATCCTACTATTCAGTCTTTCATATTCAGTTATCCAGTCTCAGTGTCCTCAGCTGCATGTAAAAAATTATGGCTTTACTTACATTAAATTCAAAGTGGTACTATCTTGAAAGCTTTTAAAATTTGAGCTGAATCATTCTCCAGGCTGAATAGAGTTAATAAATCTAAACAATAAAGTTCGTTTTGTTAAAGGCTACCAGTTACTATGTACATAACATTTTATAGTGTACTTAACATTCTTTATAATTTAACTATAGACAATAGCTAATTTCCATTTTTTTTCTGTTAATTTTCAAAACATACTGGTTCTAACTCAGTGATCATATCAGACTTATCTTCAATAGCAATGAAATTTAACTTGCAAATTTCCTAAGTAAAGGATACATTATATGCATATATGTTCACAAATGTTGGAGTTTACTTGATATACAAGTATGTATTTAACATATAATCATTATCTTTATAGCTTACTATCCTTGAGATAATGATCTCACCTTGAAACAAATCTTGCATTCAAGTGCTCTTTGTTCTTATCATCTGCTATTAAATAATTACCTAAGACTTGGGAAGTATCTAAATGAGAATATTATGAAATAAGAATTACTATTCTCGATTCTGTTCTCAGATGTTCAAATTCATATTGACTTTAACTCTTTTGCTCAGAACATCTATTATATGTGACCATTCATGTACAAATGAGGCTAAATGATTATGCAGGGTATTAGCATATTTGTGCACAGGGATGTGAAGAGAATTCCGGATAACACTCTGAGCTTTTACAATAAATTGGAAAGAAGCTGATATCCATTCCAATTCCACAAGGGATGATCTTTTTTCTCACTGAGAGGCATTTCTTCAAACTAACTATAGGATCATAATGTTCAGGTGCAAATACAGGAAAAGCTCCAGTACTTTCATACTTCACGATACCTGTTTGTATTTAAGAATCTGTCTAGTTCAGAGTAGAATCTTAAATATAATATATAGTTGGAGTTAGGCAATGCGTGTAATCTTATGCATTTGTTTGCAAAAGATTTTGAGACTCCTAGTAAAGAACTTGTCCACGTAAGTATCAGAAACACATTTGACTATCTGCTGACCCGAGGTGAGGAACCAAATACATCTAAACTACAGAGAATGCTATGAGATCCTTGAGAGAGATTGCCAAGGGACAAATAGTCTCATGACTGCCCCCCCACCCGCTTCAAATTTGGTGACTTGGCCTAAATTGTGGGAGGTCAGTGATTCCAAGTGCAGTGAATTCACTCTGCCCGATACCTCCTTGTAGTTCTTACATGCCCTGTACGAGAAGAGGTCTGCACATTGAAAACCAGGATCTTCAAGGTGCAAAGTGATAATTTAATGTTCAAATTAGCATAATTCAGAGTCAAGGCAGTGTTATTAATAATTACACCGGGACAAGATGAATATTCCTGACTATGCCAGTCAAATCTAGGTACGCTGTTACCAAATCGAAATAACATGATTGTGCATCCTTGCTAAAAGAATACAAATTAGGAACAAGAAAGCTTTCCTACTGTTAGAGAAACAGAAAACACCAAAAAAGATGAGACGGATTTAGATGGTAAAGAAATTTAAAAGCCACAGGCAAGACCCTGGCAGAAATCCCAAGACAGGTCATGAAGGCAAACTCTTTGGAGCTGCATTCCAGGGTCCGCCAGTGCAGCTTGCTGTCCGTGTCCGAATCTGTGTGAAGAGAGTGTTGGTCTGCGGTTGTTGCATGGAGCAGTGGCTGAGGGAGTCCATGCAGTTATACTGGGGGCAGTGAGCCCCAATAACGTAATTGATCTTGGGAGTCTGAAAGGAGACCAGCACCACTGCATGGGTGGCATGCTGACCAAATGTCTGTGTTTGCTGGAGATGCTTTGTGAATCGTGCTCTGGTAGTGGGTGCTTTAGTGATTCATCCAGACTCTCACAGGCTGATGTATCTATATCGCAATTGCTGTGACTGTGGACTACTAAAGACATACAGCTGACACCACAACAGCACTCCCTGCCCCCACATATGCCCTCAGATGAAAGGGAGGGATAGTTTTCTAGGATGGATTGACCCATAGTCTATGGTCAACAGAAATTAGTGCAAACTGTCTTCCTCTTTGTTTAAGAGGGTGACAACTTTCTAGAGCAAAAACACACCCTAGTGCTCCCTGTGGATCACACCAGGAGCAGCGATCACTGAGACTGCATCCTTGCTTTGTCCTTCCCCTTTTTCCTTATCCCGCTTCCCTCACTGCTTTGGAGATTTACCTTGAATAAATCACATAAATGAATCCTTGTCTTGGGTGCACTCTGATTCTAGCAGTCTTGACCTGAGGCATCCCCTTTCACTCTCAATAGTGTCCCCATTTGGATGACCAATTCACTCTGGACATCAAAGCTTAGTGCGGGCAACATCAGAAGAAATAAGCAGGGTAAAGGTTGGAAGAAACAATAAGATTTCAGCAGAGCGGCATGGAGATAGAAATGAGAAGTCTGCGTGGCTGATTATATGTGACAGCCCCATTCTAGGGATTTCTGCGCCTATGCTACACAGAAGAGGGATAGTGTCCTCTATTGGTCTGTGAGAGCTATTTATGTAAGGGGCTTTGGATCTAACTGTTAAAGTGAATTTATTTTGTGTGATCTTTAGGGATATTCTGTTCATATAGATAGTAATAAAATCTGGGTGTTAGTTAAAGGCACTTGATTCTTTTTAGCAAGGAAAAAAATAGCAGTTTTATAATCTTACATCTTACCCCAAGACTTGTGTAACTTTGAGGTGCTTATATTCTGAGCCCTGCTTTTGCTGGACTGGGTCTCATTTTGACTATATGAAGGTCACTGGTGATATTAGTTAGGGATTGATTCGCTGGGGTGGGGTGGGGGGCTTGATTGGAAGAGTGAGAGTTGGAAAGTAGAAACAGGAGAAAAAGACTATTTTCAAAAGTTCCCTAGAAAAGAATATCCGTGAAATGGGGCTTTAGTTGAAGGTGACATTTTATCTAAAGAGGATTATTTTTAATATGGAAAATATAGAAGTTTGTTTATATGCAAACAATAAAAATAACTCACATTTACGTATTGTGTGCCAGAAACTAAGTGTTCCATATGTATCTATTTAATTTTTAATTTCTTTTTTTAAGATTTATTTATTTATTTATTTATTTATTTATTTTTTAATGATAAATTTTATTTTTATATTCCCCATACAATTACAACCCCCTTATTTTGACCCCAATCCCTCCCCTCCTGCCCTCTACCCCCCATAGAGTGTCTCTGGTTCATAGTTTTTTGTTGATTTTGATTTTCACTTTCTTATAGTTATTCATTTTCCTGGTCCCTTATTTAAGTTTTCTAGATTCCTGCTATGAGTGAGACCATCCAGTATTTTTCTTTTTCTTTCTGGCTTATTTCGCTGAGCATGATCCCTTCCAGCGCCATCCATGTTGCTGCAAATTGCATGTGTTTATCTTTTTTGAATGCTGAGTAATATTCCATGGTGTACATGTACCATGTCTTCTTGATCCAGTCATCTATTTTTGGGCATTTGGGTTGTTTCCAAAGCTTACCTATTGTAAACAGTGCTGCTATAAACATAGGGTGCAGGTGTTCTTTGGAATTGATGTTTCTGTGTCCTTTGGGTAAATACCTAGGAGTTTATTTTTATTTATTTATTTATTTGTTTGTTTGTTTGTTTGCTTGTTTGTTTGTTTGTTTATACAAGCACTGGGTACAGTCAGAAGCACGGGAGGGTGAGAGAATTCACCAGAGCCAGAGCGGGGAGCAGAGCAGGCAGAAGGACCGAAGTACACTGCTGAGGGGAGCAGCGGGAGGCAGGAGAGGTCTGCGCGCCATGTGGGACCCTCCTCCGGTGGCCGGGCAGCAGCCGGGGATCCAACCGGCGCTGCAGAGGCTGTGGCTGCTTCGCAACCCAACGCTCAACCGCTGCGCCACCGGGGAGGCCCTAATTTTTAATTTCATAAGAAATTTTCATTTTACAGATGGAATTAACTCACAAAAGGGGCTGGTAATGGCCTGATGTCATGAAGCTCCTATGGGGTGGGCCCAGTATCCCAATCCCAGATCTCTGGATCCAGAGCCCATGCACTTCAGAGTAGAGTACCCTGCCTCTCTTAAAAACAGAAGTGTTCCAGGAGGGAGAGGGACATTGATAGAGACAAAAACAGGACTGTTCAGGAGCAAAGTCCTAAAAGATGACAAGGGGCTTGGGAAGGATCCTTCCCATGCACTTCAGAACAGTCTCTGAAGTACTGTAAATGAAGGGGAGCTGCTGGTTTTGGTGGTGACTCTCTGATTTTTTTTTCTTTTCCTCAGTGTAACAAGGGGGATGGAGTAGAGCAGGCCATTATGGAATATTTGAGAAGTATAAAATTCATGTGAAATAAGGACCTCATTACAGTCCTCTCCCACCACACATCTTGAAGAGGACAATAACCAAGTCAGATGCCTCTTAAATTTAGAACTTTGGCTACTTCTTACCACAGTCCTTGTTTGACATCCATCTGAACTATGGTGTACCTTTCTAGTGATCCAAGAATTCTCTTCTTCCTGAGACTTGAACTTGAACTCCTTTACATGACTGAATTTCATCAAAACGTAGGAATGTCTCTTTTCTAAGAATCCTATTAGGGACATATGGGAATTAAAATAAGGTTTTAAGGTGGCCAAAGGGTAAGTGGAAGCATTTCATGTGCCTCGTTAAAACAAAATACCACAATGGAAGAAGAATGAACCTTTAAAACCAATTGTCTGAGACCTCACCCTAGGAAGTTTTATTTCCCTACAGATTAAACATGTCTTTTCATTTTCTTGGAAAGATATCTGCTTGTAAAAGTGTTTTATGTACAGTTTAAGTGCCACTAATGTGGTGTCACAGGAAACTGTGCACTACTTTGTGAGTGTTCTCTTGTTCTTTCTTCCTGTCAAGTCATATCTTTAGCTCATAATCCATTAATTCCTGAGATGTTTAAATCTATATAAAAATACATTATGAATTTGTTGAAAATATGGCAATGCAGTCATCTTCTCTTCTACTTTGATTTTCAGTCATGGTTAAACATCCTTGACCTACACTCTTCCACTCATTAGTCCGAATGCCAGGACATTTTTGATGCTATTTCTAACCTAGAGCATACAACCATTTTTAGAAGGACAAAAAAGATACCAAAGATTTTGCCTCGCTTGCCTAACTGACTGATTATATTTAGCCAGTGACAAGATTTCCTCAAAGATGTGTAAATGCCATTTTGTGACTAATGGGAAATTTCAGCAAAATTAACCAGTTCATTTTTGTGAACCTAAAGAAAAAAGTGATATATCAGAACCTCTCATAGCTCTCTCCTTTTTTAATCTACATCTATTTGATTGTTAGACATCAATCATAGCCTGTAACTTCCTTCTTTCTTACTAAATTCCTGCCAGTGGCATTCCCGTGCCTCAGCTTTTGCTCTTTCACCCAACATCTCTATTTTTCAAAATTAAGTTTTTCCATCTCAGTGCTGCTCTATTGGAATGCACAAATAGGTCATATTGAGATAATATGTTTTTAAAAAAATTCGTGCAACTATGAAAAATAATGCTGAAGATTTACTTCTGTTGCTTTGGGCAAATGTGTACAATTAATGCTAAGAGTCAAAAGCAGATTACCAAAGAGTATATAAAGTGTGACCCCATTTTGATTAACCCAAAGGACACAAAAACATTGATCCAAAAGAACACCTGTATCCCTATGTTTACTGCAGCACTATTTACAATAGGTAAAACCTGGAAACAACCCAAATGCCCAAAAATAGATGACTGGATCAGGAAGATGTGGTAGATAAACACATTGGAATATTATTCAGCAATCAAAAAAGATAAACTCATGCCATTCACAGCAACATGGATTGAGCTAGAAGGAATTATGCTCAGTGAAATAAGCCAGACGGAAAAAGAAAAATATCGGATGGTTTCACTTATAACAGGAATATAGGGGAATGAAATAAGACATCAGTGTAAAAAAATAATAACAGTACAAAATACAACAAAGCAAAAACAAACAATTATAAATCAGAGACATCCTGCAGGGGAGGAGGAGGGAGAGGGATCAGAGAGAGGGAAGGAGGAGCACAGGGGACCGAGGTGATGGTGCACAGGTGCATTGGTGAAGGAAACTCTGTGGGGACTACACCTGAGGGGGTGGGGAGAAGCAAATATTGTTAAAAAATAAACAATTTTGTAAAAAATTTTTAAAAAATTAAAAAAAGGAAAAAAGAAAGAAAGTGTGACCCCATTTTGTATACAAATTATTTATAAGTAATTTGGAAGGATTGGTATCAGAATGTAAACTGGTAGTATGATGATAATCCAAATCCCTTTGAGCTTTATCAATAAATGTATTTTACTCATTTAATATAAAGACAGTGGGAGGTTTGGATAAACAAGGAATTGCTTTCTTTTCCATATGGCTCTTTATCTCTTCAGATATAAGCCACCCAGAGATCTGTGTGGAATGTCTTTTAGCTCATTATTCTGCTTATTCAGTTTAGCTTGATGCTTATCCATGTTACTAGCTCCGTAAACTTACACAAGTCACCTAACTTTTTTGTGTCTCAGTTTCCTCACCTATAAATGAAATAGTAATAGTTCTTATATCAAAGGGTTGACTGGAAAATCCTGTATGTAAAAAGCTTAGAAGTGACAGTATCTATTTTTGTATTTCTTCATTATTATGCATTTAATTCCAACAATATGTTAACCTATACCTGAAAGTCACACAGAGGAGATAGCAGAATCAATACCTATTCAAAGTGTAGAGGAAGAAACAAATAATTATTAACTGTAGAGAATATGCTGATGCCCATGGAGAGGATAAAGTGGTATACTGAAATATTTAAGAGGGGCATGTAACCTAAAGTGGAAGGCTTTCTCAAAGATGTGATGTCATTCATGGAAAAGATAAAGTTATTTTGCCAAGGAGGGGTTCTAATTTCATGGGCCTGGACTCAAAACCTCTTCTGTTTCAATTCAACATGCTGTGAACTTGAACTTCTAATTCCACTTTAAATATCACAGTTCTTCCAGTCACATCTAGTATTCTATGTGATAGAGACATTAATTGCCTCCTGTCTTCTAGGAGCTATGGAGAAATTATAATTTTTGATAAAGAACACTGAAAGCTCATTTGTAAAATCTCCTTTGGGAATTGAATGATTAATCCTTGAATAAATAACTTTGTAAGTCAAAAGGGAAATAGGCAAATCTTAGAAAGAAGTTAATCTATAAATCCCAGACTCTGACTTTTATTGGCAACTGAGACTTTTTTTTAAAAAGGTGATTTTTTAAAAATTTCAAATTGAATCCTTTGAATGAAAAGGAGATAGAGAAAGCGCAGTTAATTTCTGTATGCACTGAGATAGCATTTAATGGTTTAATTAAGATGCAGATTAAATGGTAGATACAAAATGCCAGTATTCTGGGGTCTAACCAAGAAGTTAAGAAGATTGTATTTTCATTTTGAGCAAACAGATGCAAACAAAGGAAATTCTTTGCAGAGAGAGTAGTGTTGCCAGACTCGTAAGTTATCTGCAGTGTGTACACTGATCTTTTTGGCAACTTCAGTTTTTAAAAACTTTTTAGTAATTCACATCTAATTTACTTTTGGTGTCTTTTATACTTTCAGATAGAGTAATATAAACTTTAGAGACTTGTCTTTTAATTAGGTATAACTTATTTTAGTCATAGAAATAAGCTAAAACAGCTAATGCCTGCCTTTTTTTCTGTCTTGTTTTAATTGTGACAAGACACACATATTAGAAAATTTACCTTCTTGATCATTTTAATTGTACAGTTCAGTGTTATTAAATATATTCACATGGTTTTACAACTATCACCACTATCTATCTCCAGAAGGCTTTACATGCTGAAAAACTGAAACTCTTACCTATTAAACAGTAACTCTCTCCCTTGTCCCTTGACTTTTAAGTAGAGAATGCTCTAGTTTGTCTTTTTTTAATCTGACCTGAAATTTATTACAAGAACATAGGATGTAAAGGACCTATGTAATAAAACTATAAGACATATAGGTTGGGGACAATCTAAGTACACAGTAATGAAAGCACCCAATAAATGATTGAACTAAAAACAATTTTTATTGCATTACCATCTGTTAACAATGGGACTGCATGTCGGGGAGGGGTCTGGAGAGGTTCAGTCACTGGTAAAAAGTGGTGCGGGGAGGAGGTAGCTCATGCCTGTGGTGCAGCTGACAGCCCCCCTCTCTGTTTTCAGGCCAGTGTCTAGAGTCTGTGGGCTGGGTTTTCAGTGCTGTTTCATGGGTCACATCCCGAGGGTTTGTGTCCTTCACTGGTACCTTGCCCATCTGGCTCACCGCAGCACCTTTGCAGTTATATCCCCACAATTAAGAATGTGCTTCTACACCAAGCAGCTCTCCTTCCTTATCCCATCGCAGAGCAGGGGTTTAAATTGCTGTGGGAACCCATCTCCAGGGGCCTTCTCCCCCACCTTCTCTTGGACAGAGTTGCATTTTGTCAGTGTCTCTTCTGATTACAGGAGTTGCTCTAGTTTCACCCCAAGTCACAGGATCCCTAGTCTAGTGACTTTCTGGATTACTCTAGATTGTCCTCCAGGCACTGAAGCTCTTCTGATGTCATCTTCTTCAGACTACCAAAGGCTGAATTTTCAAACTAGTCTACAAAAATCTATTTATATACTCACAATCTGATAAAATAGAATAATTAGTTGACAGGTTTAGAAACCATAGGAACAGAAGACTGACATTTGCTGTCCATGAAAGTCATCCGTACAGAAACATCCATTATCTGTTTTTCAAAAGCATCACTTTATTGTGCATAAAACAAACATTAAGCAAAATTTGGGAATGGGAAAATTTGTGTTTGACATCTGTCCTGCCTCTTCTTATAGTTATCACTCCTATTCTAGTGCTTTTCTTTCCAATTTCTAAACTCTTACCTCCCTAATTCTACCCTAAATTTAAATCTAGTGTGTCACATAGAACTGTCATTCCTGAGAATCTCACACTTTCAAAGGACTCTTTTATCTGCACATTTTCATTGAAGTTTTCTAAAGTGAAGATGGGGTTGTTTTATATTAAAACAAGCATGAAGGACATCTGTAAACCACATTTACAAGTCATTTTTCACTTTTTTAGAACTTTTTTAGAACTGAGGAGAATTCAGAGACAGTATTAGGTTGTCATTAAAGTGCATGAAGCAGATTCCATCACACCATGAGAAATGCTAAATGGACACTCACAAGTACTAATGATGAGATTACAGCCATTTTTCACTCAGCTCTGTGGCTTACAGTGCTGCTCTACTACTAAGCTTGAGAATGGTGAATTATCTCTAACATTTAATTAGAATATTAAGTTATAATTGTATCATAGATATGGAACTTTGTAAATTCCCTCTAGTCAGAATCTCAATTTGCTTTTTCTATTCATTTTGCTTTCTATATTTTATACGTCTTGAGAAACTTTGACCTGAGATGGGTGTGTGTGTGTGTGTGTGTGTGTTTGTGTGTGTGTGTGTGTGAAAGCTTACATTATATACATTTTGGAAGTGGAAGGGTGATTGCAATCAGAAGGCAGCTAGTCATTCCTCCAAGCTTCAGTGGGTGTTTTGTAGGGTAGGAACCTACATCTACTAGTTCTTTCTAGTAATCATCAGGTTCTCCAGGAAAAGAATGCTAATTGTTTTGTAGGCCAATATTCACCCCACTGATACTTTTCTTCTTATCTTAAGGCTACGTATTAATCCTTATTTCTTGGGGGAAGTTCAAACTTTCTAGTACATGGTCTTATCGATTAAACACTCTCTAATGCATGAAGCATGGTTTGCTGGCAACCTGACGACCATTTTTATGATGTGAACTGCTGCTTTTGGGCAGTTCGGGTAGTGACAGTTGCCTGGGGATTTTTGACAGTGTGTAAACTTCTTTGGGGAATGGAGGAAAGGAAAAGATTCCCTTTAATATTTAACTGTGGAATATCTGTGCCGTTCTCTAATGTTTTCTCACCGTATACCTGGTGATAGTGGTTGGAATAGATTGATTAAAAAAGCGCTTTTATTTTAATTATTTCATTGATTTCATTCAGTTCAGTTCAGTTTAGTTTGCCTGTGTTGTTTTCTTTGTAAGCAGGCGGACCATTGCTTACCTCTGACAGGTGTTGGAAGGTCATTCCTCAGCTAAATGTTGCCATTTCTTGTTAGCCAGAACATTTCAGCAAATGCCTTTGTTCTAGAAAGAAATCTTGCAACTGTCTCTATAACATACTTTGATCATTAAAATAACCACAAGTATTGAGGTCACAAACCTGTTCCATTTATTGTAGCATTCCTAATTTAATAATATTTTAACCCTCAAATGTTATTTCTAAATTGATTACTAGGCTAAAGCAATTTACTTTCGGTTTCGGAGGCGAGTATCTACTAAGTGTTAGATATTTCAATAGTATATTTTTTTCAGTAATGCTTTACTTCTTATTCTTTTATTTTAATCATTGATGCACTTGACTTAAAACTGTGACATCTTCACATTAGTAATTCTTACAGGTATAATGCCAAGTAAGGTTACCCTTTTCAGCTCAAAACACTGTCATAGGATAAAACTAAATCAGGGTTAAAGAAACAATATAAAAGTAAATCATAACAGATATTTATAGGGAGGAAATAATATTTTTATTGAATGGCCTACAGCAGCAGTAATGTTCAGAAATGGGAAAATGCCATCCTACAGAAAATAGACAAATAATCGGAGACTTGTTTTGAAGGACCAAATGCTAGTAATTCATAAATTTTCTCAATGTTGTAAAACTTTTTTTCATCAGAAGAGAAGCTATTTCTTTATATATTAAGCCTATTTTACATTAACAAAAGGAAATGGGATGATGTAATGAAGCTGATAAGTTTATAGATCTTTGCTCTCTACATTTGGTTTCTCTGTATATTTGGTTGTAAAAAATTCTCTTAGAATTATCTGTTACTTATCTCAGTTAATGGTGAATATGGAAAAAGACTTTTGTCATAGATAATGACTGTATCTACCCAGGTTGAATGATATAAGTGGATATTTTTTGATCATTCAATTATGCTATTATAATAATAGTCACTCAGTAGATTTTATCTAGGGTAGATGGCTTGATGTGAGGAATAAACACCATTAAATAAAAAATATTCTATTGCTACTCTGCCCTATTTCAGTTGTTGGGAATAGTAATGTCAGTTATTTGATACAGTTACAGCGAACTATCATGTGAAAGGTCTGGAATATGGAGGTAAAGCCTACAAAACACTTCTATTAATTTTGTAAACTTTGGTTTATGCTCTGTAATGATTTGTAGTCTCAGTTTGCAATAGCAGACGCATCAGTCTCCAGAATTCAGCAGATTAGGCAAAGTATTTGTTAAAGGGTCTTTTAAAGTCTCATTCTTTCTTTTCTATTCTTTTCTCTCCCTTTTGGCCACTAGTTCTGTATTTGCACTCTGAGCTAACAAATTCCATTTATTTGAGACCAAGGATCCAAAATCCTATTTGTTCCAAATTTCAAAATCTTATTTATCTGCAAGACAAATAACTGCTCTCTTAGCAATATTTTTGTGTCTTCCAAAGAACAAACTTGTGGTCTAATATGCCAATCTACCCATTCCCCAGTAAGGGTTGGGGAGGCTGGGCTAAGTCAGTGAAGGGTCCAAAGATCTCTGTCCCTCACACCTTCCAAAGCTGATGCGTAAGTGACCTTAGAAAGCAACCTGCAGTTTTCAAACTGTTCAATTAGTGGGTCAATGTTATCAATTTATCTATTAATTAGAGCAGATATTCTGACTACATAGACAATAACATCAGTTTGTAGTTTTCTTATATTACATTCTTAAAGATTGCACTGTTTTAGCAACAACTTCCTCTAACTTTGTCACGCACTGTTACATGCTATATCACAGACAAAACTGAATTTACTATACTCAGTGTTGGTTTTACTGGGTATAGTTCCTTCCTTTTTTAAACTTTGGATATGGAAAAACAATCTTTTCACTTCTGATTTTTCAATTTAAATGTGTATGGGAAAGAATATCTTCATAAACAGCTCACCAACAGGATTTTCTACTTGCAAATGGAATTTTTTCAATTTGCTAATGTGATGTACATGTAGACCACCAGTTCTAGACAAATATGGCTCCTTTCCTACTGTTTTGAGACTATGTCAGTAACCTCTGCTGATGTGGGTCAGGAAGTAGCACTGAAATAAGCAATTTTAAAACATGCAGATGAATGCTGAAAGGTTTGAAGTTGAGTTTTGGATAGCATTGAATTAGAGGAACTCTTGTGTTCAGTCATTCTTGAGCTTTGGGGGAAGATTGCACTATATTAAAAAGCTTTTCACTGACTTTCAAAGAGAAAAAAACTAAGGTAGGAGAAAGAAACTGCATACATTACAATTTCACCTGATTGAGAAATGTGAGCTAGAAGGTATGTGACAGAGGGGTAACTGATGTGGCAGTTCTAAAATGTTATTGATTAGTAAATTCATTATTGAGTGTGAATCTGTATTTACTATTAGAGAATTAATGGGGTATTTATTGGCTATACACTATATTAGTTCATTCATTAGTTCACTGGCTATGTCTGGTTTGCACTGCAACACCACCTAGTCAGCCAAGCATACTTCTGAGAACTCTGCGATTGTGATTTGTGATTCCTGTTTCATTGTTGAGCATTTTTCCTAAAGCCCCAGTTAGCAAGATAGAGCTGCTCCAACTGGCCAATAAAGGTAGCACAGAGAGGATTATGAATTATTACTAAAGCATATTGATTTTTTGAAATGTTGGCTGAGATTTGAAAGGAAACAGAAAAATCAAATCTTTGATTGGGGAAGGCTGTCCATTTACAGGTAGAGGAGCATCTTTATAGAAATATCTAGAAAAGATATATGCTTTTATAAAAATAAGTCTTTCCATTCTAAGTGCAATTTCTCATCTCCTTTTCTCTAAGCTTTCTATCTCTCTCCCTTACAATTCCTCTGGGTAAAGATTTTACAAACAATGTGAGTTTTATAGGCTTTCATCCAAATAGATTGAAAGCAACTAAGAAGAATTATAGCTGAACAAATATTTACTTAATCTAAGAAATTTCATAAAACATATTACAGTGGTTGAAGCTGCATGGTTTTGTAACTATAAGAGGTTTGAGTGAGGAATCTTTTCTCTAATTCTAGCCTAATCTTAACACTGACCAAATATATTGAATCCCACGTTAATCATTTGAAAAGGAACCCAAAAAATGAAGTAAAAGTGATTGTAGAAATAAAAAAGTCATTGGTGGAAAACAGCAAATTTAATGTGTGCCTTTGAGAATTTGTAGGACGTTTGTAGGGGATGTTGACCAGTTATAATCTCTGTCCACAAGGAAATGGTCAAGAGAAAATAATCTTAAATCAATGGCAAGAGGGAGTTCTGTTGGATATGGGAGGTATTTTCAGATCATATGGGTGATAAAATGCTGAAATTGCCTTCTGAGGGAAGCAATGCTGTCTTTTCACTAAATATGTGATATATTTGATAACAAATAGTCCTTGCTGAGTGAAAAATTTTCTTGCTTTAAGATGAGAGGTTGGACCACATATGCTTTCAAACGTATACAACTCAATAGACTGAGTTGAATCTTTTATGTACAAAGCAGTATTTATTGAATATGTATTATATTAGTTTTCCTATGCTGTCATACCAAATTATCACAAACTTTGTGGCTTAAAATGATACAAGTTTAATATCTTACACATTTTCATGGTCAGAAATCCAAGAAATCCTGTTGGCAGGTAGTTTTTCTATCTGGAGACTCTGGGATAGAATTTCTTTCCTTTCTAAATTGGGACTTCGGTAATCCTTTCATACAACAAATACATTTAATTGATAATTTAAGAGTGATATCTATTACTGATATTTCTTCAAAAGATCATAAAATATTTTAGTCAATATTTACTTAATCCTTCTTGAAATTTAGGTAGTAAATATATTTCCTTTGTTATCAAGGGCATAAAGGCAAAAGAAAATATTGACAATACTCACTACAATTGAATGTAGTTGTCTCCATCCCAATGGCTGGAGATAGTGGTTTCCTCTTGGAGAGTTATTTTTACTGCAGTAATTTTTTTCCACATTGAAGTATTACTTTTCTGGAATCAAATCTCCTTTATCACAGTTTTCCTCCATACACAGGACTAAGCTTTGATATCACATCTTACTAGGAGGCCGCTGTGCTGTAACTTAACTTTTTAGCTTCTGTTCCCAATACTTCATCTAGAATGCAAACCATTGTTTCCTGCACACAGGGCACCCTGTGCTGCCTCTGTGTCTTGTTCATGTAGAACTCTCTGCCTTTAATGCCCTTCCCATGTCCTCTTGTGCAGAATTCCACCCATCCTCAGGGATTGACTGGAAACAATAACCATTCCTCTTACATAACCGATCCTCACTTATTTTACTTCCTACTCTTTTATATACATACTTTATCTTTCTTACTAAATTTAAAATCGTAGGTTAAAATTACATCTGATACATCTTTGCGATCTTTCACTGTTCAAATAAGTGTCTTTTAAGTAGAAATGTAGATAAGTATTAGTTTGATAAATAATGCTGAATATATCATGAATGAATGGAATCTTATTTTATCTGGCTTGAGATATTTCAATTATTATAATGTAAATGAATAAAGCATTGTCTACTTATAAATCAAATACTCATTTATTGTATGCAATCAGCCAAGACTTGCATTTCTTCCAAGCCAAATGCTATCATGATTTTAGTCTTGGATGAAGACCAAGGTTCTTATTGGGAAGACACTATGCTAAGTGCTGAGAATTCAAAGAGCACAGAGCAGGTTTGCTATAATAGAAGAGTTTCTAGTATACCTGAGGTAAATAAGCTATGCACCTGAGAAGTTAATCACTTACCTACAAAAGACGGTGTTTGGCACATAGTAAAATGTTATAATGTAAACATTATATCATTATTTGCATTAAAAGAAAGATTGGAAGGGTAGGAGAAGATGGTTTTGGGTTGAACTACGAAAAATAAGGGAGATATTTTAGGAGGGGAGAGGAAAGGCCTGGGAAGGCATTTTAGAGAGACTGAGTTAGCAGAATTGGAATTCAGCCATTAGTGATCTTCTATATGATACACCTCCAAAAAGTAAAGTGCTTAGTTCAGGAAAGTTAAGGAAAATAAGAGAATGCCTGAAATTATTCTTCTAATTTGACTGGTAGTGTATTTAAAGATCCTCTTAGCTGTGGTAGAGAACTTTTATGAAGAGAACAGCCAAGAGAAAATGAATAGCAAGAGTTAGAAGAAATCCATAGTGTATTTGAGCATTCGGATCTTGCAGATTGACCTGAATGCTGAGTTTGAGTCATAGTGTCACAGCAGGTGACCTAATTAACTTCTCACTTACATCTCTTCCCTGAAGACTTTAGTGAGTCCTATCTGTCATTTTGGGATCAGAACCTTTTGGGAAGCATGAACTTTGCCCACAATCCCAGGAACCCTCTGGGCAAATGAAGACTCCTCTGCTTTGAGATGTGGTTCAGACAGTGGGGTCTGGCCTGCTGCCATGAACCTTAGGAGTCAAAGGGAACTTTCACTCTTTGGATTCCCATCTAGGGCTGAAGCTTGTGCTCACTTGGGGCTGTGGGGTCGAAGATGTAGTGTTTGGTAGGACAACAAGGCAGTTTTTGGATGATTTTATGGGTGATTCTAATCATGTCATGCCTCACTACCCAAATGACAGTGTGTTGGAATTTCTATTCCTGCAACCGAGGTCTCCTAACTCTATTATGCTGGAGTTGGAGTGACTGTCCGCATGCAAGGCAGGCATCAGAGGAAGAGTAACAGCTAAAATCTGCTGCATGTTTACTCAGTGATCAGCTTGCCACTTTATATGAATTAGGTCATTTAATCTCTACAGTCACCAAGGGACTACTTTTATCTCTATTTTGTAAATGAGGAAACCCAGGCACAAAGAGTTAAATTTTTTATTTGAGTGACAGTGACTGTGACAGAATAGGAATTGAAATTATTGTACTTGACTCCAGGACCCACCATGCAATAGTGCCTCCTTCTCTGCCATTAGGATTTGTGCAAAGGCAGCTGTGAAAACATCCAAATATTTTACATACATAGCACAGGGGAGTCATTAACATTATTCAAAACCCCAACCATTCCTCCTCCTTCCCACACCCTCTGTATTAATGTGCTATTATCTCCTTGTAGCAAATTAAATCAAACTTAGCAACTTGAAAAATATCAGTTTATTCTCTCCTGGGAATCAGGAATCCAACTGGGTCCTTGCTTATGGTCTCAGAGGTTATAAAAATCAGGGTATCAGCTGGGCTGCTGTCATTTCTGGAGCTTGAGATTCTCATGAATTTATGTGATTATCGTTATTATTATTATTTTTTTTTACAAATAAAAAATTCTGTAATTGAAGATATTTTCCATGGAAAATATGAAATCCATTTGTTTTATTTATTTATTTTTTTAATTAATAAATTTTATTTTTATATTCCCCATACAATTGCAATCCCCCCATTCTGACCCCAATCCCTCCCCTCCCACCCTCCACCGCCCAAAAAGTGTATCTGGTTCATAGTTTTTGTTGATTTTGATTTTCACTTTCTTATAGTTATTCATTTTCCTGGTCCCTTATTTAAGTTTTCTAGATTCCTGCTATGAGTGAGACCATCCGGTATTTTTCTTTTTCTTTTTGGATTATTTCGCTGAGCATGATCCCTTCATTATTTTGAGAAACTTCCAAACTTATTTCTATAGGGACTGGACAAGTCTACATTCCCATCCTATGGATGGAAGTGGAGGGGATTGTGCTAAGTGAAATAAGCCAGAATGAGAAAGTCAAATACCAGATGGAATATAGAGAAACAAAACAAAGGGTCAGAAAAAGCAAAACCAAAAATAAACCCAAGATATCAGACTTTACTACTGAGCCTATACTAGAGGGGAGAGGGCGTAGTGGGGAGTGAAGGAAGGAGGGGGCTCAGTGGATCAAGGTAGAGGACTAGGGGTGCTTTGGTGGTGGGTGTGGTGTGGTAACATACCTCTGACAAGGTGGCCACCTATAATCTAAATCATATTCACGTTACTTCAATACAAAATGGCACAACAAAAACATTCATGTGACTTTTGTCAGTATTCAGTTCTTTGAAATTATATGACTCAGCTCCTGGAAGTTCCCCATTCTTACCCGCCGTGTGCCAGGTTATAACAGGGCATAGCACCCTAGGGTCCTTGTCTTCTGTGTAAGCCAACAGAAACACAAAGACCCTGGTTTGAGCTGTGGAAAAGAGTTTATTGGGTTGCACAAGCCAGGAGCTTTGGGGACCAAAACTAGACTCCCTGACTTGTAACGGGCTTTTGATTTTATAAGGAGGTTAAGCATATACATAGAGGTATTTATGTTAAAAATTCAATACATTTATATTCATATTCATAGTATTGAGTTTCAAGGAAAGTGAGAGTATTTCCAAAAAGATGGGTGCACACACTCAGCCATTATCATAAGTTTTATATGCACACCACGTTCAGATGGGGCTGGAGACAAGCGTTATAATTAAGGGGAGGCTGGACTTTCTATGTAAAAGGACATAACTCTCTTGCCTATGTTAAGACCCCAACAGCTAATGGGAAATGGATCAGTATGTGGGGTGACTTGTCAGGAAATGGTAACCACAGCATTGGGCACAATTGCTATTCACACTGAGCTTGTAGAAACACCTGGTAAAATAGGTTCCAAAAGAGTGAAAATAGTAAGAGTGAAAACAGCAAGGGAGGTAAAATTTTTCTTTTTATTAATGGTAGTATCAAACTTGCTTCTTCTAGATCAGCTGGAGTGACTATCCCATCACAGTGGCCATATAACACAATTTATTCGAGGGAGAAAAAGTAGCATTATATTCCCAGGTCTCACTCACAGTTAAGGGGAAAGAATTGCACAGGGCATGTACTCATTGCACTAGAAATCTTGGTAGCAGTCTCAGAATTCTGGCTGTCACATCCCTAATGGGAGTGGCCTTCAATCACAGCGGGAGCATGTCTGGGAGGCACCATGTGTGCTTTCTGCCTTAGATGCATCAGCGCTCCCAAAGAGAACAAACACAAATCTGCTACTCCTCATTGAGATGTGGGAAAGCATGACCACCCACAGAGACAGAACTTCATGAGATTAAAAGACCTGGAATTATTGAGAGTTTCTAAAATTAAACTTCAAGGTCACTTCTTCCTAAAAGTATTACCTTTATGAATGTGGTTAAATTGGGCAGAAACCACCTTGCAAAATAGTTATTACAGTTAGTTGCAGTTCATTAAGACTGTTTTGTGAGTAACTCTATTAGTGTTTCTGAATCTCCAATATTTGTGGGGGGTCAATCCCACTAAATCCAGGCTGCTTCTGGTAAAAATCTATTTGGGCTAAACGTACTTAGAATCAACCTAAATTTATCTGCCTGAATTCAAAAAGGATTCTTAATTCTAAATCTGATTAAAATGAGTATTAGTTAGAATAGGTTTATTTTTCATTAAAAGAACATTTCCATGAAAGACTAACCTTAAATTACCTTTTTTATTTAGCTAGAGTCTGCTTAGGAGAATGGAGGTAAATAAACACATTGTGTTATTGAGCAATTTTTATCTTTTGTTTATATTAAGTAGGCACAGCAAGACTATTATTATTGCAAAGAAAATTGCATTATTCTATTGCTAATTTTCAAGCATTGAAACAAAAACAAATGTAAGCTCTTAAGCTATGATATTCATACATATTTCCAAGGAAAATTAATTGGTCATTTAGGGTGTTTTCAGTCACTTTTCAGTCATCTTTTACTCTTTTTTGATTTTATTTCATACTGTTTTGTATGGAAAGAAGCCTCAAGAGTTGTGTGAGGCTGATCTTTGAAGAAGCCTTAAAATTGCTATTGATCATTTTCAGTGGAATTAATCCATTGAAATCTAATTTCAGGTATCCAGTTATATGCATGTTATGTTTACACTCTTGATGCTGATTACATTGTCATAGATTTAAAGGCTCTGTGCCTCCTCCCTTCTACCCACCTCCTTCCTCATTTTACCACTGCCAGCCTCTGGTTTTTGCACCTGACTAGCTGACTGCTGTATCTTGTGTGGGAGATTCTATTTGTAGCTTCTCTGAGCTGACCTGGCTTTTAAGACAGTCATCAGCATACTAATAATTCTTGCCCCAGGCATCATGGGTACAAGAAGGATTGTGATGACAGAAATAGTCATTTGATTTTTTTAAACCATTATCAACCCTATTCGCCCTTATCAACACACTCCTTAGGTGCATTTCTAAAGTTCAAGATTTTTTTTTTGTGCAGAAGCCCTGAATTCTCTTCATTTGTTGCTGACCTGCTCTTGCTCCAGCCCCTCCCTACCAATATTCTTGCCTCTGCGTTTTGAACATAACACCCGTTTCTGAGTCTTTTGACTCAGTGATTGCTTTTGACCAGCTCCTTTAAAGATTGATCTGTTTTACTCCTTAGGCCTGTAATAAGCTGGTTGCCTCAAGTAGGAACCCATATTATGATTTAGTTTCTCAGAACCAAGTCATTGCAAGAGGCAAGGAAAGTACTAATCCCTGAAAGAAGGGAGAATGGAGGCTGGAAAACAGGAAAGATGCTTTGAGGGATAACACTAGTTAGCACAATGCAAATGTAAGTACAACAAGATTTCTTTGGGGGTGTCTAGCAACAAAAGCTCTAACACTGTTCACAGTGATAACTGCACTAGCTGCCACAGATTTTTTTTTTTTTAAATAAAAGACTATAGGAGGATTAAATTCTTTAGATCTTGGTCTGGTGGGAGGCTTTAGGCTTTGTTGCATTCGCTCAGCTCTAGGCTCACTGCACTCACTGCATGACTTATATTGGAGTCCTTGGAATCAGTCTCAGAAATTTAGAATGACATACTGCAGATAATGGGAGTTTGCTGTTAGGAGATTTATCTGCCAGACTGGGTAGAATGAGAAAGTGACCCATAGTGAAGCCACTAATGAGGAGTTCACCAATCTGTGGTCAGTTCTAAAGCTGGGATGAATTTCAGTGTTTTCCCAAATTAAGGTAAAGGGCAAGGAATATTTATCTTCACTTAATCTATTCCTTTACTTTTTTTTTAGTAGACTACCACAGTGTTATTACAGTGTGTTGTTACATAAAGAAGCAGTAATATTGTAATAGCAATACTGTTACTATAATCAAACCACAAGTCAACATTCTAAAAATCACCCATCTTTAACAATCGTTATGTGCCTGTGCCATTAGAATTTATGGCAAGTGTCATAGAAGAAGATAGAATTTACTTCAGTTGGTTCAAATGGTGAGATTTCCATTAAAGTACCATTTCTAAGGTATACACAAGTCAGGAGATATGAAGGAACGATGAGGCACCCACATACTAGCAATAATGGGATTCAGTGAATTCCCCTGAGTTAGCGAGAAGGAGGGATGTAGAGGGAGGTGGACGCCCCATGAGTGTTGGAGTTAAGGAGGAAGGTTAACCAGATGAAACAGAAGTGCTGGAGTCCAGGAGCTACTGGCAGGAGGTGGTGCCAAGCCCTTGATTATATGCTGCTCTCTTCTCATGGGCCTAACCAACTGGAAGCCAACTAAGAGGGCTGGAATGCACAAGGGTTAGTAGTTTGGTACAAAGAATAGAATGAGAAGAGCAAAGAATAGATAAGAACTGGCAAGTAGAAAATAATTAGTACACTTTCCAAACAAGGCATAGATTATGCTTCTATCTATAAAACTTGCCGTTTTCTCGGATGTATTTGCAAATAATCACCAAGCAAAAGAGTTAATAAAGAGACTCCACTAGCTGAGATTCCTAGTCTCAAGATAGTAGGACTTCATCTAATTTTATTTATTTTTTTCCTCTTTAGAATAAGCCTTCACTAATGAAATGTTGAAAGAAAAAAAATCTCTAATTGCTAATTCTATGTTGTAACCACCAGTCCATTTTAGTTGTTGGACAGGTGCCATACAAATAATGCTGTTTTTGAGAACCTGGAAATTACAGATACTAGAGAAGCCACCAGGAGAATAACTAAAAGAAATAATTATTACTGAATGTTCAATATGGTATGTCTGACTTTTACTGTATAACACCCATTAAGAGAGTCACATGATTAAACCTTATACATATTTTTCCCAAATTTACCCCCTAAGGGGCAAATTACCAGCACAGTTCTGAATATCATTATTGTAGCTATTAGTCTTTGTGTGCATAATTCCCCATCCATGATGTTTACAATTATCTTCTTAGTGTTTCTTTGAAAAGTGGCACAATTACAACATTTTCATTATACTATGGCTCACATAGATAATTAAACATATAAATATGCTCTTACACAATTCATTTTATACATTCCCAATATTAATAAAACTCTCATTGGCAGGATATCTGCAATTTCAGTTTCATTTTACAAAGGCATCTTCTGGAAGATTAATAGAACACATCAACTTAAGACATAACCTTCATAATTCTCTCTCCAATCAGAAATCAAATAGTGCAAAATAAGAGCAACTCCACAGCTTTTACATGGTAATAATAAGGACAGTCTATTTTCATTTTAATGTGGTTTAGAGAGATTAGAAATGTATTTTTGCTTTCATTGATTATCACTGAGGCTATAGTTGAGTTAATTTCTAAGTATTTAGTACATTTTCTAAGATGAGTTAACAACTCAAATACTGCGCTTTTGGAATGGTGCTGAATCTAGTAAAAGTTGGTTTTAGTTACTATAAGCAAACTTTCAAAACAATCTAGATTTTTTTTTCAAAATAATAAAATTTTTCAGTAAGCTGGAAAAATAGGTGTTTTTTTTTTTTATCAATAAAGAGACCATATCTCAGAAATATTGAATGGCTCTTCAAGGTCTTACAGCTGGTTTCAGGCAGAGGTAGAACTATAGGGACAATTTCTTAAATGCCACCACTGTACTATTTCTGCTATTCAGCATGCCCTTTCTCAGGACCTTCTTATTCTCTCTTTCACTAAATATTTTTGGGACTTTATGTTAAGCACTTCTTGAGATTCTGGGGACTGGCAGATGAATAAGACATGAAGTTTTCATCGTAGCTCACAATTTAGTGAGGGAGGCAGATGTGTGGGTGAATGATTATCGTTTATTATGCATTATAATGCATGTTTTCGAGAACACAGAGGAGGGAGTTCTTAGCATTCTTTGGTCTCCTTGGATTTGAGGTTTGCTATTTCTTCAACTAAAATAATCACTGGGATCTTGGAACACACCACGTGCCTGGCCATAGCATGCATGGCGTGTTTTCTTTCTGTTGGCCCTATGTGTGTTCCTGCCTCTCCCATCAGTCCTGATTTCTGCCCTATCCCCTCATGCAGTTGTTGCTGCTTCAGTGTTATTATTTCTAATTTTGAAAGTTCTAAATTATCTACAGCTCCAGGAGCAGAAACTGCTACCCAGAAGAGAAAATTTTCTCCTTACAATGGTTATTTTTTTTATTATACTTTCAGAGGATCATCTAATTCTTTGTGTCTCCCCCTTCCCCCCCAACCTCTAAGCACCCACCCCTAAACTAAGGTCAATTTTCAGTAACACCATCTGGGTATCTCACCCTAACCCACTCAATGCACATGACTGATGACATTGATAAGAGTGACATGTCCACTGGAGTGGAACAAGGGTTATGTACCCCAAACATACACCACATGACTCCATTCCCCTCTCAAGGGAGAGACTATAGAAAGAAAAGAGAATGGGAATGTTAGAGAGGAAATAAATCTGTCTGTAAAACTTGCCGTTTTCTCGGATGTATTTGCAAATAATCACCAAAACTGCTTACATAAGGCTATGGAGTCAATTTTGAGCAAAACCACTGTCATAAAAACTTGCTTTCTCAGTAATAATCTGCTGGCATCTAGGATCAAGTCCAGGCACCTAGTGGTCTCCTGAGAGAGGTTTCTTCCCATGAAGTGATATTCCTCCTACCCACATTCAATAAGAAATTCCAAATTGATTTCATTTCTTCCCTCTGTCCTTCATACTAGCACTGATCTTTGGAGGCTAAATCATCTTCTCAGCTTCTCCATGAAATCCCACATCTTCATTTACCAGGGATCACAGGAAGGCCTAGAGAATTTGTTAGCTATTGCCCGCAATAGGTGACCCCAGCAATACACTAGATCTTACTCTCTGTTCCCACAGGAGGCAGTTGATATCTTGAACTATCCCCACAACTTCCTACTAGCTTACACAAATAAAGCTTGAATTGCTTACTTTTACAAGTTGAGTACATTCTGGCAAAACTCCCAGTATGTGATTAGCATTTGTCCTTAGAATTAACACTGAAGCTTCTGGAAAACCTTAGACTTTATTTCGATTAATGATGGCTAAGTACACTTTTCTGAAGTGATATATGCTGATGGTCTTTGAAAAGTCTGTCGTGAATTTGTGTCATTTGTTATGTGTATACTAAAGAAATATGTGTATTAGAAAGAGAAAATGAAATATGTGTATTAGGAAGAGAAAAATGGACTTTTCTACTTAATTTAATGTAATTATAGAAAGGTTGTGGAATACATGATTTAAAAGACAATATAACTAGTGTCAATACTAGGTATGAGCCTGAAAGAGGATGTTGTGGATCTGAAATGGCAGGCCTGGAGGCTTACCTGAGAGGGTTCCTGTCTCTTACTGTCTCAGTTACCTGTGATAACAATTTTAAAATTTGCTGTGTAAGCCCAATGAGCTCCTCTTTGAGAACTGGCTCCAGACCTGTGCTAAGTAGGTGGTTCATAGCTTCCTATGTCTTATGGCCTTTTCCACTGTGGTTGAGTGTTAAAAGAAGTTCCATCTGGGGCCTTGATGGTGGTGCAAGGGGTTAAGACACAGCACTATGAAGCTATTGTCAGCCACTGCAGCACAAGTTCAATCCCTGGCCAGGGAGCTACCCACATGGTGCAGCAGACCTCTCCTGACTTGCCCACTGCTCCCCTCAGCAATGTATTTTGGTCAAGCTGCCTGTTCTGTTTCCTATTCTGTCTCTGGTGAATCCTCTCACCCCTCCCTCTCGCCTCTAGCCTATACCCCAGTATGTATAAATAAATAAATCTTAAAAAAAAAAAAAGAAGTTCCATCTGTGCCCTGACTTCATAACTCCACCTATCATGCTGGTACTCACACAGTCCTATTTGCTCACTCAAGGGAGAAAGCATAGCTTTTGGGGACAAGCATGCAAGCCCAATGAGATTGTAGGATTTACGTGTACACAGGCGGATCAAACCACATTTCCTTTACCTGCTACATTAACTGTTCTCTCATTTTCCCCTAAATAAAATTCTACGGTCATTTCCCTCCAGTTCTGTGGCTTTGCACGGTTGGCCTAATTTAACTCTCTTTGCGTTTTGACTGAGGTTCCCTACGATGCTTAGATATAAAATCAATATTTGATGACAGATACTTTGTGTTCATTTAATATTTGAATTATATTTCTCTTTGCCTCTGTAATAGCTGAGCTATTTGCCATCCGGAGCATCTTTATTTCCAGTTCCACATACCAACATTTTTGTTTCTTCCTTCATCAGTCTCTTGCCTTCCTGACAGTAGAAATGCTTTGTGAAGTTGCAGTTAGCATTACTTTGTATTTTTAATGTCTTCCTCTGTCATTAGTTGATATTTTGGTTGGTATTCTTCTGAGTATATATCTCTTTACTTAAAGGTTTTATAAAATTTAAGAAAGTTTCAAACTCGTTTCCTTTTTAATTCCATGTTTTCCCCTTTGTTTTTCTTTCCTAAGCAGCTTTTAATATATAGATTAGAAATTTTAAATGTAATTGCAATTCCATAATTATTCTTTTTGGCATCTGAGCTTACTCCATTTAAATTTTTTGTCTTCAAGCAGGACAGGGAAAGATATATGCTTGACTTGAAGAAAAAAAATGAGAAATTCATAAGTTGTGCTTAAATGGCCTCACGCAGGGGGAAGAACACTGGATTTCAGGAGACCTGGTTTCAAGTCACGGTTTTGTTGCTAACAAGTTTGTGTCTTTGGACAAGTTCTAACACTTTCAGTTTCATTTTCAGAGTGAATTGCATTTTCATTCTCTCCAGCTTTGTAATTATGTATGAACTGAGGATAAGACGGTAGAGAGAAAAAAAGGAAAAGATTTCTTAGATACAACATTAAATTGCAAGTCATGTGAATACTTTGATTGGGATGCTACCACCCTAAAATTGTGTGGGGTAAATAGTTAGAATAAACCTCCATGAGCAATAGTTTTTATCTCTTTCACATCATTTTGTATGTTCCCAATAGGATAGGAATGAAGTCTATTATATCATTATAGAAGGTTGGGGGGAGAAAAAAAGTTTAGGAAAAGCCCTTTGCTGCATATTGGGAATCAGGGGTAACTAAATAATGGTATATTTCTCCCATTAAAATTGCCTTCATAACCTTCACCAGAAATAGCATTTGAGACTAGAAGAGAATTAATGTTCAGTAATTGTTAGATCCTTATTTAAATGTGACTTTCAAATATCTTTCCCAAGAGGAACACTTAAAAAGATCTATCAAAGCAATCGTGCTAATAATCTGCCATGGGACCTGGGCAGTAGGTTAAGAGACTCACCTCTCATTAATCAGATGAAGGATTCACAAAATGTTAGGCGTGTACCTGAGCCCTGTATTCATTTTCAGGACAGTCATCTATCCATGAGCGAAATGACATTGGAAATAGCAGACATCTAGTCCATGGAAGAGGGAGCATAAAAAAGTTTTAAAGTCAAAGATTTGAAAACAGTGAAATTACTTGCTGTTGAAGTGGTGAAAAAGTATACTTCCAATGGCATTTTAACATTCACTAGATGCTAAGAGTGTCTGTGTGTAAATGAGTGTGTGTATGGGTCTTGGAAGTGGTTATTAGGGGCCAGCTTCTGAAGGCACACAGTCCTGCAGCAGTCCTGATTTCTGCCTCCGAGGCCCAAGGCACTGCCTCATTTTTTGTTTACAATAAAATCACCATGATTACCTTACCCGGTGGCCCTCCAAGAACTTCAGGAAGGTGCATGGGGAGCTTTTAAGCCTATGGCATCTGTTAATTCAGTCACTTGGGGCTTGGATTTGAGGTAGAGAAGAAGAGCAGCAAGGATAGCAGCTGAAAAAGGCAGAGCTCCTGTTCTCTGACACTGAGGAAGTCAGACCCTATCTTTTAAGGAATAAAATTATTTGTCAGAGCTGTAGTCATTGTTAGCGGTGAGCTGGAACAGGAACAGGATGATTTACCCTCCATACCCAAATCTTTTTGGTTTTGCTTTTGGCTGTTGCATTACTAGCAAATGGGAGGAAGAATAAATTCTGACTTTGCAGCAACTACCATTCATAGACTCTGAAAAATACATAGGACACATTAAAGGACCAAATTCAACATTCTTTTGAAAGATATTTGTAAATGAGTCACCTGTAAAAGTTTTGTCACTAAAGAGAAGATGCATAGTGAAAGTCAAATGAAATAAGAAATGAAATGACCTAAACTGCAGGTCCTCTCCACCCTAAAATTGTTCATTAGAGCCTCCACTCCCCTCTCCCATGTCCCTCATCACAGTGTCCTCTCCAGCTATGTTCCACTCTTGAAGCACACAAGGGGCTTTTATTTTGGCAGGAAGGAGTGCAGGACCCATTAAGTCGATTTAGTACTTGAACTGTCCCGTGTATTCTGTGCAGAGACCAGATCTTTGTGAAACTAGGGGATAAGAGTAACACAAGTGACACCTGTAACCACAACAAATAACCTCAATTATCTAAGGAGGCAGTGTGGCCATGATGATGGAGGTGACTCTGAGCAAGAAGTCAGAGGGCTGCAGAAGTGGTTTCCTATGTCAATTTAAACTGGCTTGTGTTTATGCAAAATCAATTCACACTTCTGAAGAACCAACCTGTGGTGGTCTGTGATCTTAATTAGTAATCACAGGGACCTTTTTACTCTTTGTAAAATCCATTTAAAATAGGATCAAAGCAAGTTTAAGGATTTTAAAGTTATTAAGATAGCTCAGGTGAACTTTATTTCTTTTATATTTCTACAGCCACATCTTTGTCTATAAAGATTTCTAGACTAAGGCAAACACGGAGATGGACATATACAAGAGATTCATAAATTTGCTTGTAGAAGATCAGAAATGTTACCCCGAATCTAGCAAAACACTGAAAATCTTTTATGTATCAGGCCAAGTCTAGAGTCTGGTAATCCAAACTGAATAATTCTTCTGTCCATTAAACATATGTTTACATATAATAACAAAATCATGAACTTTCCTTGAGTCTTGTATTTTTGGTTTAAAGTGAAGTTGAAAGGACCCTTCTCAAACTACTTATTCTAGAAAAAAACAAACACTTACTGAAAAGAACCACCCTTCCCCATGTAACTTTGATAAACTTAGCTAAGTCTCTAGTCTCTGGTAAAACAAGTCTTTTTTTGCCTATGACAAGGCCACACACAGACCCTCCAGTCTCTCTCCTGGCCTTATAATAATTAGCTGATCTGTTTGCCCCCAGTAAGAATCTGAACCAAGGGCTTGTTAATCAAATTTGGTAAGTTCAGCTCTTACTGTGGCCTATGCTCAGCTTAATTCTGCATAAAACCCTCCTAAAGTGCCCCTCTTGGAAAACAGGCCAGCCAGGAGATAAAATTATGATCTTTCCCACAGCCTCTAAGATCCTGGTTGACTCCTCTTGATACTGAATGCCTGTCTCGATTTCCCTTAGCCAATAAAAGAAAACAGTTTGAGAAAAAGGAAAAAGTTTAATTTGTTGACAAATTGAGGAGGACAGCCAACTTGCATCTGAAAGACCACCGTCCTACTCTTTGGTGGAGGGTAGGGGTATTTAGTCAGAGTTGCAAGGGAGTAGAAGAGGGGGTGGACAGGGGTCAGCATGTCCATCTTTGCTACACAGGAGTCTGATGCAGTGAAACAGGACAGGTCTCTCTTCCTGCCCCATCAGATAAGCATCCCCCTCTATTGCATTTAACAAGTTTGTCTTCTTGCAGTTTAAGGAAAAGGAAGGACATTTTTTTTTTTTATAGAGGCATGCTTTATTTATTTGTTTGCTGGTTTGTTTGTTTGTTTTTGTTTATACATGCACTGGGTACAGTCAGAAGCGCGGGAGGGTGAGAGAATTCACCAGAGCCAGAGCGGGGAGCAGAGCAGGCAGAAGGACTGAAGTACACTGCTGAGGGGAGCAGCGGGAGGCAGGAGAGGTCTGCACGCCATGTGGGACCCTCCTCCGGTGGCCGGGGAGCAGCCGGGGATCGAACTGGCGCCGCAAAGGCCGTGCGCAGCTTCGCAACCCGGCGCTCAACCGCTGCGCCACCGGGGAGGCCCAAGGAAGGACATTCTTAAGAGAATAACAAGGAAGTTAACATCTAAGGAAATTAAATATCAGGTGCTGACAATGCAAGCTGGCACTCACCGAAATCTCTGTTTGCCTGCCTCAAAAGGACATGGCCACCCTTGCACATCTCCCTTTTGTTTCACTCCTTTGTATAAATACCCCCGCCCTCTTCCAAAGAGCAGGACAGTGGTCTTCAGACTCGAGTCTGCTACCCTCCTCCATTTGTCATCAAATTAAACTACTTTCCTTCTCCTCAAACTGTCTCCTTTTATTGCCTGAGGGAAACTGAAGCCAGCACTAGGTATCATCTAGAGACTTTGGTTGCCAAAAGCTGGCTTTTACTATTACCTGGTAGTCCCAATTCTGGTGTTATCTTCCTAATGATGCTCTTTTCCCTCTGATGCAAGAAAACAAAGTTTGTTAAGCCTAGAGGGTAAATAACAGAAATGGGAGAGCTTATCAGGTGGGGCAGAAGGAGAGGCAAGTCCTTCCTTGCTGTTTCATTTCTATAAAAGAAAACCCATTTGTCTGACTCTTGAAACTCCTGTAGATCATATGGTTACAGCCTCCTCTTGATAGAGCAACCCCAATATTAAACGGGTTCCTGGCTGTGGGTCCTCACCCGCGCGCTTTAAAGGGACTTATGAATACTCCACTACAGGCACACACAAAAGGTTAATAAAAGGTTTATTTACAAGGGAAAAGGAAATAAGGAAAATGTACAATTCAGGGAGAAAATAGGGAAATAAAGTCTTTAATGCGTCCTACCCGTTCCGAGGACCCGGAAACCCAAAGTCACTCTCAGAGCTGGCCGGATGCTGCGAGCTGGCGGAGAGCCAAAATGGGGATCCCCAAAGCCCACGTGTCTGCCTTTTATATCCACATGGCTGCTTAACCCCACCCTCAGGTCCCAGCCACCTTCCCTTTGGTGGTGATGGGATTTGGAGTTCCCAGTGTCTTTGGCTTTGACCTGGGGTTGGGGTGGAGTCCACAAAGCCTGTATGGAATTAGCTTTGGGACATCCTTTTCCCCCTAACACTCTCAGTCTTAAGTTTCCTGTCCCTAGTCCAATAACTCTGCTCCTTCCCCTTACAAGTGATACCATAATTGTCAGGTCTAGTCTCCCAGCCAGGAACGGATCTCAGGCTGCAGGGCAGCGCTGAGTCCCAGCCACTAGACCCCCCAGGGTTGGTGTCTCACGAAGCCGCAGCAGGAACTTCGCAGATGCTCAGGCAAGCAAGCGAGAAGAGGCAGGTTCGTTTATAGAAAGAAAAAGTTTATTGAGGAGGAAAAGAGCAGAAATAAAGTGGGACTCCCAGGCCAGGGAACCAGGCCTGGGAGGGGCAAGGAAGCCAAAGTAGAGTCGTGTCTTAGGGAATATATACCTTTTTTTCCCTCATTATTCTAAAACTTCACCAGTCTCTTTGTGATTGGTTAGTTCTCGGCTGTCTTACTTAATTTGCTACTGAGTGCGGGATCTTTACATTCCTTATCTAACAGCTTTCTCTTTCCCCATTAGTTGCATCTTTAAATTTATGGCCCAGTACTCTGGATGGGCATCCCTGCATTGAAGTTAAACAGCTGCCCTTCTAATGTGTCCATAAATTAAACCACTCTCCATTTCTCCAGTCTCCACCTCCCTTTATCACCTGAAGAAAACCAGGACCATCATTAACAGTATTAATATTATTCGTGGTCCTGGGGTGTTTGTTTTCCTAATGGAATTGGTTATATTTCTTTGGTTGTCTTTATCTCTAAAGCCTCCCTAAATTCTTCAGAGGTCCCCTCCTGCACTGTCCCTAAAAACTGCCTAATAACCCTAGCTTGCCCTGTCTCACAAGGATCATTTTGAATAAATGCTCTCTTTACCAAGTCCAGAAATTTTTTTTTGATGAGGATTTGCAAGTTTGTTTCAACAGTAAGTTGTGCTTGTATTTACTTGTTTTTGGTAGAGGGAACCACTTTTCCCTGTGCTCCACTGGCAATACAATTCTTATTTTATGTATCACCTAACTCCTAGTTGGTGTTGAGGGAAGAGACTACGGTGTAGGTCTCTCTGGGATTTATCTGTTTCCTGTAATAGAAGCTCTCAAATAAATTGGACAGAGCAAGAGCATGTGCCATTAAATTTCTCTGTAAAAGACTCTTCAAAACTTTGGAAAACCAGATAAAAGCCTACACGAATTGGGTGGACTGCTCGATACACTTCTAAACCTTTTGAACATCCAGAATTTACTCAGGATTAGGACACAATTCATAATTATTTAGGTGGATACAGGATGTCTCCTACTCCTAAAGAAAGAGGAAGAAAAATGTTCTTTTGGGTCCCTCAGAACTGACAGGAAGTGCTTCCAGAGACAAATGACAAGTTGTGGTAAATTCTACAGCAGTGAGGTTTCATTTATTACTGTTTCCACTAAACAGCAAGTCCTTGCTTGAGGTAATTCTAAGATAAGAGAACAAGATGTGTAAATGTAAAGGGAGTTGGCTCATTGACTCAATCTCCATGTAAACTGAATGCCCTTTGTGTCTCTTCTTACAATTACTGCCCAGAAAAAAACAGCACTCCTGCAGAGTTTCAGTTCTTGAATTTTTAGGCAACATGTTAAATCCTACCTCTTGGCTGTTTTTACCATGGGCTTCCCTACTGAGTCTCCAGAGAACCAAGGGTTTTGTATCCAGCAATGCCTGGGGCAAGATGTTGATTATCACACAGTTAGAAGCACAGTAAACTATATGCAGATGGAAAACAAAGAGGCTTTGGAACAATGGTGGAAATTGCAGTTAGGCTATTAATCCCCCCTCCCTCACCCCCCCCATTCAAAGCCAGAATGCCCTGCATTATTTATTTTCTATTTTCCCCATTCTTTACAGTTGGTCTTTTGACCTCTCTCAGTGATTTTTACTTTTTGATGGAATGGTAATACAAGGGCAAAATTATTTATTACTTTTGTATTTTAATTGAATGCCAGTCATTTTCCACTCAAAAAGAAATGGCCTTCTTTGTAGTTGAGAACTTCACTGATCTTTTCATATTCTGAACTAATATTTTAGTATGTATATTTCCTTTTATTTTACTATTTATAAAGTCATTATAAATCAAACCAATTGCAGCATAACAGGAAATGGTTGACATTTTTTTATCTCAAAGACTCATTCATAATTTCCCAATTACATGTAGTTTAAATACATCGCACCCAATCTGCAGTTTTTGAAATAGTGCCAAATTCCATCTGCCTTCCTGAATATTGCTATGGTTATTTCTGCACATGACATGAGAGAGGGCTTCTGAGAACTTTCACTTGAATACCAACCTCTCTCAATAGAACCTTGCAATTTTCTGTTCAATAACCTTCTCTTACGTAAGTGCAGAGTTCTATTGATTTTCATATCCGGCTGCTTAATGATCTCCACTAGCAACCTATCAGCATTTCTTTTCTGTTCAGGCCTGGAGGAGCTGATACCTCTCCCAACATCACAAAAGGTCCATTACAATTGAGTGCTAGCACAATTGCCGTATGTAAATACAGCCATCAGACTCAATCTTTTGGATACTATCAGGTGACATCTTAAAATTCTACCCAGAGGTTGAAATAATTGAAGCTATCCTTTGAGAGGATAATTATGAACTTGTTTTACATGAAATATCTCTACTAAATTGTCATTACTTTATCTCAGCTTTTCTTTTAAGATTCCTCCCTTTCTCTCTTGCTGACATTGTTATAGAGCAACCCCGATACAAAACGGGGTGCCTGACTGTGGGTCCTCACCCGCGCGCTTAAAAGGACTTATCAATGCTCTACTGCAGGCACACGTGAAAGGTTCATAAAAGGTTTATTTACAAGGGAAGGGGAAATGAGGAAATGTACAGCTCTGGGAGAAAAGTGGGAGACAAAGGTTTAAATGAGTCCTACCCGATCTGCCGATTAGGAATCCCAAAATGGCGCTCTGAGAACTGGCCGCCAGCCAGGAGCGGTGAAGCCAGGAGGCGAGCGATCGCGAGCCAGAGAGCCAGCCCAAGGCCCACGTGTTTGGTTTTTTTATATCCAACCTGGCTGCCCAACTCCACCCTCAGGTCCCAGCCACCCTCCCTTGGTGGTGATGGGATTTTTCTTTCCAGAGTCTTGATGGCTTTAGTCTGGAGTGGGGGTGGAGTCCACAAAGCCTGTATAGGATTAACTCAGGACATCACTTCCCCCTAACAATTCCCCCCTTTCACTTTTTGCCACCATTTCCATGGTGATGAAGATCAAACATATGGATGCTGGGTGGGATACAGTCTCAGATGAAAATTTTCCAGGGTTCCAGTCTGAAAGAAAACGAATCCCTCCAGGTATTTTCCATTGTGGAAAGCAAAAGTCCTCCATTCCTGGAAAAACAGTTCATCCGTCCCAGCCGAAAGAAAACATCTGGAGGCATTAGCCAGAACAAGACAGCAGATATGTCAAAAATCACAGGAAAAAAATCTTAAAATGGTTCAACTTATGTAAAAACAAATTCTCTCAACTTTGATCCCAAACTTTAACAGCATAGCAAAAGTTTGCAAATTAAGTCTACTTTTAAACCATTTTGCCTATTTTTGCATAAAATCACAGGGCAGAATAACTAAGCAGCAATTTTAGCTGGCTTTGTTGAAATACTCCATATAGGATCAGAGCGAACCATTGGCATCCGGTCGATGTAGGCTTCAGGTACAAAGTTGGTCTCATCAGACTCCACCTGGGCTTTCCTCTTCTCGAGGGTACCAGGGCATTTTCGTTGGCTGGGTTGTCCAGTCCTGCCAATGGAGGCAAGCTTCCTCACCTTCTTTGGAGGTCTCTGGAACCCTACAAACAAGGCAAACAGGTTCTCCTCTTCTTGGTTCAGCTCTGTTTCAACTTTCTGGAAGAACTCCACACAAAGCCACACAATGAAACTTATGTCCAATTTTTTTCAGTTTAAACAAAATCCCTATGGAAGTTATGCAAAAACAGACTCTGAGATAAGTAGTAAAAGATTACTACCACTATTTTTATGCTGTGTTGGTATCAAGGGGAGAGAAAATGCAAACACAAGTTAGCTTTGTTGGAAAAAAAAATTACAACCTTGCTGCAGATCCTGGTCACCAAAACAAGAAAACTTTGTGGATTTAGAACAAAATGCAAAAAAATCATCAGTATTATTATGTCAAGGAAAACTTAGTAAATATGAGGTGTATTTCCAAGTCTATTCAGTCCTTAGTAGAAAAGTTTTACTCTCAACAGTTCCATCAATAGGAATCTGTTGAGACCTTTTCTCCCTATATTTTCAGAAACAATTCCTGTAGATATGAAACAATTGAAGTATACAATATTACAAGGTGACAATCATCATTGACAATTTACATACATACCAGATACTGAGAGGTTTTTTTTTTTTTATACACATTATAGAGAACCACTGTTAACATTTTGTACATACCAAAGTTTTACCATTTTCCCAAGTGACAATGCTTCCCTTCTAGTTTTACTCTACTAGGTAAGCCAAATAGAACAAATTCATCTAATGCCTTTCCCAGGAGGAAAGGGAAAAACTTTGTGGAGTGTCTCAGGAGCTCTACTGAGGTTCCACAAAATTTCCTTGCATCAGCCAAATGACAGGCTACCAAATTTGTACTTGAATTTAGATTTCTGGGAAGCTTTGCCATAAATATCAGAAAAATAACAGAAACAACAATGTTTAATCTCTATGAAGGCACCGGCTTAGTTCAGTAGCACAATGTTGTCAATCAAACCATAACCTCTACTTTTTCTCGTAACTGGAGACTCTTTTTTTCAACGTCTATGGGCACCATGTATACCAATTTGTCAATCACTGGAGGTCAAGACAAGGACTCAAGGAAAGGACATACAGACATACAACATATAGACACAAAGAGCTCTTTAGTTACCATTTATCACGCGTGGGATATCTCATGCAACTGCAGTTTCACTCATTGGCCAAAGTAACAAAAAGAAAGCAGAGAAATCTCAAAGGTAAAAAAAGCAAAAAGTTAAAAAAAAAAATAACAAAATCAAAATCAAGATTGAAAACCTTTCTGTGTAAAAAAAAAAATACTGTCAGCATATGCATGATCCTAGATGTTATTTCACGTCTCCTAAACTTTGAAAGGAAGAAGATTGGTTAGAGCAAGTTAGTTTTCTCAGGGTTTCTTCAGGAAAAAAAAAATGAATCCTTGGGTATCCTGCAACAATAACTGGAAAAGAAGTCAGTAACATTCAAGTTTTTTGTCTGTTTCTTAAACAAATATCTCAAGTCCTCAATGGGTTCACAAGACCAATGGGACTTCATCTCTGGGTCAGTTCCTCCTGGGGCTTCTCTAGATCTAGTGAAGCCCCCGGGCACCCCTATTCTGCATCTGAACTTTCTCCATGAACTATCATTTGTCTCCTCTCCTCTGCACTTGGCTCTAGATTCCTTCTACTCTGTCTGTATTCCCTCCTATCTTCACCTGAGGCTCTACCCTGTGCTGTCATTTGTCTCCTGTCCTCTGTACTGGGCTCTCGATTCCTTCTCTGTCTGTATTCCCTGTCATCATCTTGTTAGGGGGAAGTGATGTCCTGAGTTTATCCTATACAGGCTTTGTGGACTCCACCCCCACTCCAGACCAAAGCCATCAAGACTCTGGAAAGAAAAATCCCATCACCACCAAGGGAGGGTGGCTGGGACCTGAGGGTGGAGTTGGGCAGCCAGGTTGGATATAAAAAAACCAAACACGTGGGCCTTGGGCTGGCTCTCTGGCTCGCGATCGCTCGCCTCCTGGCTTCACCGCTCCTGGCTGGCGGCCAGTTCTCAGAGCGCCATTTTGGGATTCCTAATCGGCAGATCGGGTAGGACTCATTTAAACCTTTGTCTCCCACTTTTCTCCCAGAGCTGTACATTTCCTCATTTCCCCTTCCCTTGTAAATAAACCTTTTATGAACCTTTCACGTGTGCCTGCAGTAGAGCATTGATAAGTCCTTTTAAGCGCGCGGGTGAGGACCCACAGTCAGGCACCTCGTTTTGTATCGGGGTTGCTCTACAACAATCTGAGCCTCCACTCTGTGCTAACATTTGTCTTCTTTCCTCTCTCCTTGGTTCCTGGTTCTGTGTGCTCCTTCTATATTCCCTCCTGTAACCCCTACGTGAATCATCATGTCTTGGGGTTCTCTGTCTTCTATCCTGCCTTCTATAATTATTGCGTCTGCCGCTGCCCTGTAACCTGGGACAACTGTACTTCCAATGTCCCTCTTTCCTAGAGAAAGCACACTGATTTCTTCCTAGGGGTTCACGTCCCTGTCCATTATTGTTTCCCTGAAACCCTGTTCTGTGTTCTCTTTTTAAAAAAATAGTCGCAGGTTTCGGTCTCCTGTCCTCTCTATTATTATAAACCCTGAATGCCAGGTCCACTACCTGGGACGGACTCATCTCAGTGACGCCGTCCACCTTAGCTAACTTTTTCTTTATGTCTGGGGCACTATGGGTAATGAAAGCCATAGTGATCAGACGAGCATTTTCTGGGGCATCTGGGTTTATATCCGTGTGGTTAGTGTAAGTTTGAATAATCCTCTCAAGGAACTCTGACGGATCCTCATTAGCTCCTTGCTCGAGTTGCAATATTTTGTTAAAGTTTTTTTGTTTGGGGATCCCCTGCTGCAGTCCTACCAATAAGCATTTTTTATACAGATCCAACATCGCCGTTCCTCCATTGTTAGGGTCCCATCCAGGATCTCTCTCTGGGACAACAACCTCCGGCTCTGGGGACTGCCTATCCTGTTGGTGGAGACGGTCAGCCTCCTCCCTGGCTTTCCTGAATACCATCCTCTGCTCATCCAGCGTTAATAAAGTATCCAGCATGGACTGTATATCTGCCCAGTTAGGGCGGTGGGAGACAAAGATAGAGGCAAACAAGTTCACCATCCTCTTGGGAGCCTGCCGGTACGAGGGAACAGAGCTCCTCCAATTTAGGAGGTCCGCAGTACTGAACAGATGGTGCGACCAAAAGTACCCAGCAGGTCTCCCATGTTCATTTAAGCCACCCATTGGCATCTGGCGAAGGGGAAACTGCCCTGCCTCAGGTTGATCCTTCCTGCCAAAATGGGTGCCCAATCTAGTGTGGGGAGGAGACGCCATTTTAGTGTCCTCCCCAGAGGGCAGTGGAGGCTGTGCAGCCTCAGGGGTCTGCACGGGAGGGGCTTTGTCACGTGGAAGAGGATTTTGTCCTGATGTATTTAAAGTATTTAAAATATGATGCTCCTCCTCTTCTAACTCTGCTCGCTGGCTGTCCTCATGGAAAGGGGAAGGTCTAGCCTTTCTCTGCACAATTAGCCTAGCCTTCGCCTCCGCCATATCTAATTTATGGAGGGCTGCCTGCATCTGGTCCTGCATACCTTTAAAAGCTGACTCAAAAGTCCGATTTTGTTGTTGCACTTGATACAGCATGCTTTGATAAGCTGACTCAAAAACGTTATGATTTTCATCCCTTATACTCTTAATAGTTAAATCAAAGGCCTGATTTTGTTGTTGTATGGCCACATTAAAAGCCTGAATTTGTTGTTGCATGGCTATGTTAAGAGCCTGAATGTGTTGTTGCACATTCTCAGTATGTGAAGTAGAACTTCTACCTCTCACAGAAACAAGAATATAGCAAATTGCGCTTACACATATTACCAAAAACCCACCCAGAAGCACAGTCTGTAAAGGGATGGCTTGTAAACCACCCATGTATGTATACAATAGTAAAATCACGTGCCATACACCAGGCTTCATCAAATTATTTATATTAATGAAACTGGTGGTGATATTTAATGGAAGAAGGCTGCTCAAATTCAAGGCCGGAAGGAAACTGAAAGAACTCAGGCTAGGGATGAAACTGTATAGGCTCATGGTTGAGGCCATATTTGAATCAAAACACACCCACAAGGGCTGTACGCACAGGGAAAAAACAGACTTTTCAGGACTAGAGACAAATATTATACTGCTAGTCCTGCAGAACTAGTGCGCTTAAGGTGACCAACGCAAGGAATATTACTTTGGGCTGGTCAACTGCGGGTGTAACTTGGAAACCACGCTGGGCGCCAAACTGTTGTAGAGCAACCCCGATACAAAACGGGGTGCCTGACTGTGGGTCCTCACCCGCGCGCTTAAAAGGACTTATCAATGCTCTACTGCAGGCACACGTGAAAGGTTCATAAAAGGTTTATTTACAAGGGAAGGGGAAATGAGGAAATGTACAGCTCTGGGAGAAAAGTGGGAGACAAAGGTTTAAATGAGTCCTACCCGATCCGCCGATCAGGAATCCCAAAATGGCGCTCTGAGAACTGGCTGCCAGCCAGGAGCGGTGAAGCCAGGAGGCGAGCGATCGCGAGCCAGAGAGCCAGCCCAAGGCCCATGTGTTTGGTTTTTTTATATCCAACCTGGCTGCCCAACTCCACCCTCAGGTCCCAGCCACCCTCCCTTGGTGGTGATGGGATTTGTCTTTCTCAGAGTCTTGATGGCTTTTGTCTGGAGTGGGGGTGGAGTCCACAAAGCCTGTATAGGATTAACTCAGGACATCACTTCCCCCTAACAACATCAGTAACTTTCCAGAGCACTGTCCTCTCAGGGCAGAGTTATTTCCTAAGGTCAGGTACTTTGACATCCTTTTCCCTCTTCTTTACAGTTAAACACTGGGCCATGTAGGGTCTGGGGCATTGATTTCCACGTATATGCCACTGTAATACATAATGTAGGCTTGGATTTTTAAAAATACATGGATGGCACTAGAGGGGATTATGAAATAAACCAGATAGAGAAATAAACCAGAGGGAGGAAGATAAAAGGCAGCTGGTTTGGAATTGTTAGGGGGAAAAGGATGTCCTAAAGCTAATTCCATACAGGCTTTGTGGACTCCACCCCCACCCCAGGCCAAAGCCAAAGACACTGGGAACTCCAAATCCTATCACCACCAAAGGGAAGGTGGCTGGGACCTGAGGGTGGGGTTAAGCACCCAGTTGGATATAAAGGCAGAGACATGGGCTTTGGGGGACCCCCCATTTTTGGCTCTCTGCCAGCTCGCAGCGTCCGGCTAGCTCTGAGAGTGACTTTGGGTTTCCAGGTCGTCGGATCGGGTAGGACGCATTAAAGACTTTATTTCCCTATTTTCTCCTGAGTTGTACATTTTCCTTATTTCCTTTTCTCTTGTAAATAAACCTTTTATTAACCGTTTGTGTGTGCCTGTAGTGGAGTATTAATAAGTCCCTTTAAAGCGCGCGGGTGAGGACCCACAGCCAGGAACCCGTTCAATATCGGGGCTGCTCTATAACAGCTTCACTTATATGTCAAATATAAGCAGACAAAATAAAGGGTCACATAAAACCAAACCAAAAACAAGCTCTAGAAATCTGACTTAAGATTGAGGCTATCAGATGGGAGGGGCACAACGGACTGTGGTTAAGGACTGTGTGTTCCTTGTTGGTGGGCGTGGTGTGGTAACATAGCTAAAGAAGTGTGAACCTATCCTCTGAATCATATTAAGTGTTGTAAATTTATAAAATAAATTAAAAGAAATAAAAGGACACATTGATTTGACAAAATTATAAAATTCCTTTGGAAAATTACAACCATTCAGTGCTAAAATCTACTTTTCCACAGATACACCAAACAGCTGAAACAAATGGAAAAAAAAAAAAAAAACCCTGTCTTTTCTGAATTAAAGCTAATGTCTAATGATTTTTTATATAATCTCCACACATGCTAAGTTGGCCTCACAGCTAAAACTGTCATTCCTTTAAAAAATAGATCTGTAGTTGCCTGCAGCAGTACTAACCTATTTTCTCATTTATTTAAAAAATTTTGCTTATATAAGTATATGATTTTTTACTAACATGCTAAAGAAAATATTAAATATTGATAGCACACACTGCCTATAAGATTTTTTCCAGTTTTTAAATGAACTCTCAAATGTTGGCTTCTTCAGTTGGGTTTCTGTTACTCTCCTTTGGTCAATATCTTCATGTCTTACACACAATGCTTAACTTGTTGAAACATATTCTATCATTTTTCTAGCAGTCTACCTCCCACATTCCCCTACATCCCTTCTGTACAATGCTTTGTGTGACAGACAGGAACTGTCAATCCACATTAGCAACACTTTCTAAATATGGTGTGAAAAATCTCTTGGAAAGTTCCATACTACTGAGAGGAGCCACACATTAACAATTTTCCATTTTTTATCTAGTTTGGCATGGATTTTACCAAGCAATAGAACTCAGGCCAGAAACTTAGGTTGCAAGAGACATTGTACTTTTTCATTGTCTGTGAGTTAACATTGTTTTGATTCTAAGTCTTACAGACTAGTAAGACATTCAAATTTTGTAAGTTGCGGAGCCCCCTCCACCACCAGAGATGACAGTGTTTATGTAGCTGGGGCCGATGATTCTTGGTGGGGAGAAGGGGACCACTTCTGATAATGTTTGTTAGACCACACAGATACTATCGATGTGTCCCTTGTGTTCATTTGTACAGCCCGCTTAGATTCTCCTCTTGGTACAGAGTTATATCCCAGGGCCATGTACTTGAACATTCCATTTTCCATTTGTTTACAAACACTGTTAACTCTTGAGAAATGTGGATGTTAGCGGTATTGAAAACAGTTAAAAATCAATGTATAGCTTTTCAGTCATCCAAACTTATCAATAACCTGCTATTGACCGGAAGACTTACTGATAGCATGTATTGTATACTTATAATAAAGTAAGCTAGAGAATAGGTTTTTTTTTGAGAAAACCATAAAGAGACAATACACTTATAGTATGGCACTGTATTTATTGGAAAAGTCTGCATTTAAGTGGACTTGCATATCATTTTTCTAGCAATCTACCTCCCACATTCCCCTACATCCCTTCTGTACAATGCTTTGTGTGACAGATAGAAATCCACATTAGCAACACTTTCTAAATATGGTGTGAAAAATCTCTTGGACAGTTCTATGCATAGTTCAAACCCACTATTCAAGAGGCAACTGTACTTAGCTTAAACTGCTGTAACAAAATACTATGAACATAGTTTATAAATAGTATAACTTTATTTCTCACAGGACCCCCAAACCTACTCTAAATGGGTTCTATCCCCTGCTGCATAAAGATAAACATATTCTTAGTATGTAAAACTTCCAATTGGAAGGAACTTTAATACAATTAGTGTACAGTAGAGAGGCGAAGAGAAAGAACATAGTTAAAATAGTTTCCCATTAAACACTCAAAGTTACCCATCCCTGCCGGGGACCAGCCTCCGGCAAAACGTCTTGCCAGGGGTTCCTGAAAGGATGAGACGGCCTAGGCAAAAACGAAAGGGCTGAAACTTTGGGGCTGAGGGGAAGGGGAATGAGGTAGAATGAGGAGACACTGACACTTGGTGAGGTACTAATATCTTCTGCCGAGAGACTTAGCAGGTCTTTATTTATTCATTATTAGTAATAATAATAAGAAAATACATTATCAAGTGTAAAGCATAAACAATTAGTGTATTATGTTTTCCATAGACTAGTGGCCCCTACAGGTCTCAGCTAGACAGCAACTCTCAAGGTTAACAGATAATAAACCAAACCTAACATTAAAGCTACTTATTTTTTCATTTAGACAATTATTGAAAATAGTGAATAACCGCCAGTGCATCCCTATCAGCTAAAGCCTAAGCATCAAAGGACTATTCTATTCACATGACCTTTAGCCGGAGACCAGCTGCAGTTCAGCTATCAGAACTTTTTTTTACCTAGAAACTCCTTAACTCAAATAACTTCATATTAAAAACTTTCCCAAGAAACTTCAAGAGAAAACAAAATAGAAGGACCTGCTATGATTATTGTATTGTAATGCTTATCAGGCATATTCAATAAATTGTCTTCCATTGTCAAGTAGGCCAAATTGTTTAATAATTAGTTTCTAATTTTCCATGCCGTTTATTTGCAATATACTGATGCATATAATATAGTGCCTAATATACCTTTTTGGGAAATTTTTTCTTATTTATAACTAAGAACAAAAAGTGAAGGAATGTTAGATCTTCAACCTCACGGTGTGAGGCACAAGGAATCTTCGGCCCCACGGTGTGAGGCCCTTTGGCTTCGGCCCCACGGTGTGAGGCCCTTTGGCTTCGCTGCTTGCCAGTGTCTTATCTGGCTGGGGCATCAAGGCCTCCTGCAGCACATCCCCTCATAGGTAAATGCTCAGTCAAACAGGGTTGACCCAAAGGGAGGCCACTGAGGTCTGAAAATTTGCCTCAAATCTAAGGAAACTTCTGGCAGGGAACTATAGGAAAGGGCCAGAAGGGGCTAGGCAATTCTTGAAGGAAAACAGCTAAGTCAAAATACAAGTCAAAATAAAGGCTTCTATTGTCAGCCTCCACAAAGGTCTCTTACCCATGTCTATCTCTTTCAAGTGTCTCTGTCCATGTTCCCCAAGTCCCTGGTAGAAGTTCAAGACCAAGAAGCAAGCAAGCCCAGCTGCTGCTTCACATATCTCTCTGTTCCATGTGCTTCCTCCAAGTCTTCTTCATCTCCTCTCCTCCTCCTCCTCCATCTTTTTCCCAGTCTTTCCTGAGCTTTTTACTCAGTTCTACCTTTCCTTGGGTTGGGCAGGGAACCTGGAACCTCCCCTTTTTATGCCTATCACACTTACACAAATACCATCGCACCCAGGATTAGATTTCAACATACGAAGAAAAGGTAGCAGAGAGGCAAACATTCAGCCTGCAACATATATTTGCCTTTATTTCTGAATCCATTTGAAGTTCTAGTTATTTCTAAAAACTAATTTTTTTTTCTACCTCTACTCCTTTTTTTTTATTGTTATTTAAGTCACCAATGTCTTAGATGCCTATACTTTTGAGTTCTCCCCATTGAAACTCCCTACCCCTGAGAAATCTTTCCCTGGTCCAGGGCTCTCCCAGGGGTCTATGTGCCTGTCTAGCACCATGGAGCAGTGGAGGGAGAGACTCAGTCTTATTGGAGATGACCTTGGCTGTTGAATTTGGTGATAGAAGCACACCTAGGGAGGCGAGCCATATCAGGATTATAGATACCTAGAAATAGGCTTGCCAAGACAGAACAAAACATGAAACAAACAGAAGCCTTGTCAGGAAATTTAGGTGGAAAAAAATTGGCACAGGTATATTCACAAAGCCTCTAGACCTCATTGAAACACCCTGGTCTAGTTGCTGAGTAGAGTTTTCTTGAGAGTAGAAAGGTTCTAGTGTGGAAGCATAATCTGAGAGATGTCTGTCAGTTAGTCTGGGAATTGGGAGAAGACTAATTTCCAAGAGGGAAATCATAGATCCCATTCTCAGTTACCGAGAGGTAGAATAAGGGCTCTCAATCTTTTCTGGAAAGAAGTATGTGACTCACATAAAGTCTGCCAACAAATTTTTGTCTTTCTTCCCGTCCTCTGGAGACAAAGAATGTATTAGAGTTGACTGTTTTATGATGGTTTCCATATCGATGGTCCAGATGCTTCATATAAAACATAAGTTTACAAAATCAGAATCTTCCTGTAAATTCTCAAATGCAAATCCTCCAACCTCACTTACCTCTCCCTTCTCCCACCCCATTCAAGCAAGATATACTGACTAGCACATTCCAATTCCTCATTCCCTTCTGATATTCTAATATAGGTCAATGTCTTGTCCAGTTATTTAATCTTGGGTGAACTTTTTTCCTTCTCTTTCTGGGCCTAAGTTTCATTCTGTACATTTACTATTAATTCTGTGTTTTCCAGGCCTGGCTTCCTCCTCCAATCAATTCACTGGGCTATTCTTCCAAATAAATTTTGCCTATTTAAGACAGCGATTTCGTACCAAAGGAAAAATTTCTTCTGCAAGACCTGTATTTTCCCATTCTGGAAAATTGGTGGCATACTGGGGGTGGGAATTCTTTTATTAGAAATAAAAGTCCAGGGACCTTATAACATTCTTTGCAGGCTATTAACTTAGAGGAGACAAAAGAGTACATGGACAGAGAATCATTAAAAGGGAAATCTAGCAGGAATTAGCAAAGAGGAGATTTATGTTAATTTAGTTAAACTTGGGATAGTTGTTATGCTTAAATATTCCTAAGGAAGGAATCCAGGGAATGGATCTTGATTTGTAGAATTTCAAGGTTTTGGGAGGAGAGAAATTTAGGCATGGGGTTTCCGAATGTCACCTTAATCAAAATCTATTTCATCTGTTCACGTGACTGACTCTGACAAGCAGTGAGAACTACTACAGTTTTTAAATTCCTCTTTCTGTCTGATTCAGTGACTGCTGCTATCTTTAGTACTTGTAAGGTGATTAATCTAGTACCTGACTTGCTGCATAGTATGAGCACAATAAATGAAAGCTACTGCATCATCTTTCTATATTCTAAATAAATTTTTAAAAATTTTCTCCAAATTTTAAAAAAAAACATTGTTGCTGCATTGAAATTAATTGATTCATTACATAAAATAAGATAAATCTTGCAGTGAAGCATGATAAAAAAGAGAAAGCAGAGAAGTTATGAAATAACTGGTTTAGAAATAGGCAATATAGAAAATAGAGATAAAGAATTTACCACGTTCAGAAAACATTGCTTTCGAAGAAAATCAATTTATAATATAGCCTTTCTCATACTAAAAATTCCCCAAAAAGGCATCTAAAGCTAAAGATTTTGCATGAGCATTTTTTGAGTGCTGTTGATCTTATCTGTTTTTGTAAACGTTTTAGTTTTCACATGTGGAGAGTTGTGGAGATAAAGGGAAGGAGTTTGAGTAACACAATATATTGTTAATTTTTCAGGATGCCTTTGATAAATTAACATTCACACATCAATCAACTCATCTGGAAAAACATACAGGAATTCTCATTCAAACGGAACAGAGGTAAATGACCCCAGACTCCAGGAGGCAGGAGAGAGACAGTTTATAACTGACCATGGGTACCAGCACCTCTTATTTTTTCTTTCAGTTCAGATCCAACATAATCCATTAGACTGTCACAATTCACACTTGCTTGTTATTTATTTAGTGAGCTCTATTGAGTCTTTGAAGACTTGTGGGCAAAGCTCCTTGACTTGAAAGACCATGTTGCTAAGGGCAGAGGTGTTAATATAGATTTTGGCCCCTCAACCAGGAAAGCACTTAAAAAGATGCAGCCACTAAATGATTCAATTATTCTAACCTCCCAATAGCCCTTTTTAAGAAAAAAGTCTCCTCTGCCACAGCAGTAGTCTAAGATCATACCCTTTATATGTACTCTGTATGAAATGGAGTAGTTTTTCCAAGCTGAAAGCTTTTGTAGGACAGATTTAAGGGTACAAGAAAGAAAAAAGGGGTTTTGGTGATCTGAGGCCAATGCTTCATGAAATGACTTGTACTATTGTGTCATCTGACCCTATACTACTAAATTATAAACTGTTAAAAGCAACACTATCAAACCTAGCTTGGCGTATTAGTGATTTGACGGTTTTCATGAAAAAGAATTAAGTTTACTAACAAATTATGGATTCCCAGCCCTTTACACTACACACTAATTTCCAGGCAGTTTAAAACCACTTCTGGCCTGCCTTTTCTACTTGAATCTACTGCTGAGTCTAAAAGCCTTCTTGATTCCCCTGTGTTTATTACAGATTCTTTTTCCATTTGAAGAATCAATACTAAATGCAAGCATAGAGAGATGGCATTTTATACTTGGTATTTGGAACAATGGGAGGTCATCATTTATTAGTACTTTTTCAGGCACCAGGAAATTATGGGGGGAAAATACATTTGTAGATTGAACAATTTCTTCAGGTACAGAGATTATGCTAACTAGATAGACATTCTTAGGTAGGTGCAGAAAGTCTTGATAAAAGTGCAAAAACTCTTTGAAATGAGTGAGCATTGCTATTGTAAAGCTGAGAAAAATATTCTGTCTGCCAACTTCAATACTCTCAAAGAAATCTAGAAGCAAGAGTTGCTTGAAAAGTAACACTACAGGATAAAATCTCCAAAAGTGTTAAAAAACAAGAGTGGTGATAGTGTAGTAATTTACTTTCTTTTAAAGTTTTTTATTTGGGAACACTTTGGGAAATTCTCTAGTTCATACTAAATAAGAGATACTGATAAGCATATAAAATGTTTCCATTTTTATACTCTCAATTCAAACAATATTTATTATGCTTTCCATAACCTGTCATTCAGCAAGGCACTGGGAACACAAATGATCTCATTAAAATATTCCTTTCAAAATGTTTTCCCTGAATAGACGTTGGAAGCGTTTCCAGCTAAATTGAATAAAGAATAAAGAGAAAGAGTAACAAAACACTGAACTTGGAAATGCCTTATTGTAGTTTTAATTTTGGATATATCAATCAGCTGTCAGTCAAATCTGCTTTCTATATGTTTCCAAATCACATCTACCTATTAAGAGCATTCTAATTGAGAAATTATACTTCAAAAAAATAACCAGCTAGCTCTTCTTCTTGCACCCATATAGAGATAGGCTGTAAGACTGGAAAGGATCTGAAATTGTATGCTTTTTTCCCACTGTATGTCTGTATTGTTTCAGATTATTCTGACAAAATGTTCTTAAAATGATTATGAACATTTCATAACCTTGTACTATGTGCTGGGCCATGAGCAAAGTACTTTCAACATTTTAAGATTATTAAAATCTTCTTATATCAATCATGTGAAAAGATGTTGCCCTCTTCATTTTATAGATGGGACAACTGGGCTCAGAATAATCAAGTAAACTCCTGGTCTTGCACTCAGTAGGTGAGGGAGCAGATAAACAAAGTCAGAACTTTGATACTAAATATTTCCTTGGATCTAAAAATAGATGTTAAGAAACAAATTATGATACATCCATTATTACCACTATAGGAAGACCAGTCAGGAGGATAATGCCAAGCTCAGAAGATGTACGTTTATTTATAATTCAAGTTATAGCTTTTCCCTACTATCCAAAAGTAGAATGTTGGTATTTGGTATGATTTGGTAGGTTATTGTTTTCAATTTAGAATATTATTATCATTTATTCATATGGAAAATTTTTCAACATTTTCTGATCCCCAAAATAGTCTTTTAAATCATAATCAATATGAATTATCTAATTTGGGATGAAGGAAGAAACTGTTTCTCATGAATATAACTTAGAAAAAAAAATAACTTTTGCCTAGTTAAGTGTCTTGCTATTCCTTGAGGGTCACATTGGAAAATTCTCTCAATCTGAACATTATATCTGGTTCTTTTGAGTTTTCAAGTCTTTCTAGATAAGTTGGATAACACTTCACAAAGATTCAGGTTTTTTTATTTGTTTTCCAAATTGTCCTAAAAAAGCATTCTTATTCAAGAAAGAACAGATAACATCTTAGCAGATAATTGTACTTGTTTGTACCAAATACTGCCTATTTTGCCTATACAATCAATAACAGAATTGCTGACTTACATTAAATTATATAAACATCCCAATCAACTGGTTTTCTGTCCCATGCAATATGAATCATTTCTTTCAACTGAAACCTGCACCTGTAACTAAATGGGGTGGAAACCATTTTCTTTTAACTATATATGAGGCATTAAAAAAATCTAAATGTAGAGAGAAATATGATGATAAGGATGATAACAGTATATAGTCACAACAAAAAACAAGTAACAACAACTAACCACTCCATCTCGACTACTCCCTCCTGGCAGTCTGAGCACTTAGCACATGCCAGGCCCTGTTCAAAGCATTTGACCTGACTTATCTCATCATGTCCTCAAAACACTTTGACAGAGAAAGGGTGAGGATCCCCATTTCATAGGTAATAAAAGAATCCAAGCCTCCGAAGGTTTGGAAAACTTTATAAAATGCATCTTTGTCTAGTGTATATAAAAACACCTCTCTCAAGGAAATGAACCAGGGGAGCTGGTTACTGATGATTTAAGCTCTGTGAGCATCTTCCTGTATTAGAATACCCTTTTTACTATAGGCTCTCTGTGGCATATTTAAATGTCAGAGATAATTCCTATTGTCAGGCCTCTCTTGATTGTACTGATTTTACACAAAATCTTAGTAAAATCTGTAGTTACATTTCAATTACCTGTGATGACTGACCAGGGCAGTATTTTTTATGGCAGTTATACTAAAATGTTATTTTTATTTTAAAAAGAGAAAAATAATATACCAACATTTTAATTTTCTTGAAATGTAGAAAAATGAGAATGTTATCTTTAGGTGGTTTTTAATCTTTATACATTTAGTTGAATTCAATATGAATGTATAATTTTACATTTGGTTCTTTCAATTAATATTATATTAAAAAAGCCAGCTCATTGCTAAAGCTTCTATGTTTTATCTCTGAAATATCTTCTGCCTCTGGTTATCTGTTTCCAACATCCTAAACTTAAGTACAATTTTCTCTTTCCTGACTTCAACAATATCTTTTCAAGAGTTTTTTATTTTGATCTACTTTCATTCTGCAGTTAAAATGTTCTAAAAGCATGAATCTCATCATATTATCTAAAAAGCCTTTTTTTTAAATTGATCTTAATATACAGGCGGATCTTCTACAGAGGTATTCCCACTGGCTCCACCAGTCTCACCTGGGGCCAAATTTACTTTTTTCACTCAATTTCAGTTGTATTGTTTCTATCAGTCTACTAGGGTTGCCACAACCAAAATACCACAGAGTATGTGACAAAAGCAACAGAAATTTGTTGTCTCACATACCTGGAGACTTGAAAGTTCAAGATCAAGTTTTGGTAAAGTAACTTTCCGGTGAGAACTGTCTTCCTGTTTTAATATTGTACATTTGTCTACATCTTCTAATATGGGTGTCATAGTTAAATATCTTTACTGCTAAACTGAAAGTCTTAGGTTGACTCCTGAAGTTATTTTGTAGTTGTCTGTAGCCCATTTTCTGTTATAGTTTTTCAGGGAAGGCTCTTGGGATCTACATCCTAAGATCATGCATGTTAATTACTGTCTGTGGTTATTATATTAAAAAGACAGTTTGAATGAATGAAAAGTTTTTGACTCACATGTTTTTTCCTTAGAGAATATTTTTGTTTAGAAATCTAATAGAATTCCAATTTTCTTTTTCTTATCAGTAACTTCATTTTTTTCTGTATATGTTTATAGAACCTCCTAATTTGGAAGCTGAAAAATCTCACTAAGTTTGGTCTCAGTAATGCTCATCTGGGGTCTGTTCTCAACAGTGTAAATGTACCTTTCCATATGTAGTCTTTTATTTCTGTAATGTTTGTTGCTCTAGCAACTCTTTCAAACATGCAGAGGAGCATACACTTGTGTTATTATCTAACAATATAAGACATAGAAAAAAACGCAAATGACTATACCATTTAAAAAATATATCAGCACATTGTCTAGTCATTGGACAAAGCTAATTATAATGTTAAGGTGGAACTAGTAGTCAGCATCATGTAGCACCAAAGTGCACACCTCCTGGAATTAAGCTTCCTGAATTTAATATTAACACTCCTGCTTTGTTAGCTTTCATCTTGGGAAAGTTTGTTAACCTTTTTGTATCATTTATAAAATGAAGATAATGGAATGTTCCTCTTAATATTTTTATGAAATTAAATGAGAGAATCCACATTCAGTGTGTAAACTTTGATAAACCTCATACCGAAATGCTAAAAACATCTCAAGTATTTAAGTCCAGTTTTTAATAGACTTTATAGGCTACCATCATCAGATAATTTCAACCTTCCATTTGTGTGTGTGTGTAATTACAAAATCCCTTTGTTTAAAAGATAAGGAGCTTGGATAGTTGAGGTATCAAAATAGAGGAAATATGGCTTCCAGACCTGGAGTTCCTAAGTGCTTGAATCCATCTGTTGATTATTTCCAAGATGGGGATACTATTTGCACTGAACTCTCTCATGCTCCAGCTTTCCCAGGATCCTATCTTATTCTCTTTGCCTGGCTACCTTTTTCTCATCATTACAGAATCAGACTGATTATTACTTCCTTCACTGGACAAGGCCCTCCAAATGTGCCTTAGAGATTTCTAGAATACCTTCTACTGATTTCTACCTTAATTTTCGTTATAATCTTTGATAAATTTCTGATTACGTGGCTGTCTTCCCCAGAAGCAAATGAAGGGCAATGGGTGTATTTTTAAACTAGCTTCTATAATGCCTGTTATTTGGTGGTTGAACAATATATTTTTGTCAACCTTACATTCCCTAAAGCATGATTATAAGAATAAAATGGAAAAACATAAATGAAGTTTTCCTGGAAACACATTAAGCCTAAAATACTTAACAATTATAAATAATGGAACCCAGCTTTAGATATTTGAAATGAGAAAATTGTATCATTCAAAATCCAAGTAGATTTACCACTGTAAATAGAAGAATCAAGAATGGCCACTACATTTTAATATGACTTTTCGAACCAAACAACATTGCTAGAATATTAAATAGCCTTAAATGATCTGAGTTTACTTTTGAAGATATAGGCACATCTCAAAGTGTAGTTTATTGTGTCTTCATTTGTTTGAGGAGCAAACAATAGATTGCTCATTTTACCCACTTCTGTGATATATATATATATATATATATATATATATATATATATATATATATATATATATATATAGCCCAGAAAGTCTACAACTTATCTCCGAGCTCTGCAGAACTGTCCAATTATAAAGACTCTTGTAAATATCTCTGCCTTGTTAATGAAAACGCAACCCCACTTCTGTTATTTTTTTTTAAGATTTATTTATTTATTTATACAAGCACTGGGTACAGTCAGAAGCACGGGAGGGTGAGAGAATTCACCAGAGACAGAGCCGGGGAGCAGAACAGGCAGACTGACGAAATACACTGCTGAGGGGAGCGGCGGGCGGCAGGAGAGGTCTGTTGTGCCATGTGGGACCCTCGCCCAGAGGCTGGGGATTGAACTAGTGCTGCAGAGGCTGCGGGCAGCTTTGCAGCCCAGTGCTCAACTGCTGTGCCACCGGGGAGGCCCGACTTCTATTTTTTTTTAAGATTTATTTATTTATGCATACAAGAACTGGGACAAGGTCAGAGGTGTGGGGGTGGGGAGGGTGTGAGAGGATTCAACAGAGACAGAGTGGGGAGCAGAACAGGCAGATCTACTGAAATACACTGCTGAGGGGAGCAGTGGGCAAGACAGGAGAGGTCTGCTGTGCCATGTGGGTAGCTCCCTTGCTGGCTGGGGATTGAACTTGCACTGAAGAGACTGTGGACAACCTCACAGTGCTGTGCTCAATCCCCTCTGCCACCAGGGAGGCCCATTTCTTCTATTAATGTAGGGTATAAGCTTCCATTTTTATTTTCTTCTTTAGCTAAAAAGACATAAGTATGAACATATTATTTTGGAGAAAGGTTTAAAGCTGTACAGATGGAAAGTATTTGGAAAATCTTAGTGTAAATAATGTGAAATTTGTCATTAGCATCTTTCACATCTCATTTGTGTATCCTGCCCATCTCCAACACATCTGTCATCATTATTGTAGTGTTGTTCTAGCAGATTGGAGAGATGAGTCTCAGAGAACAATTAGTAAATTAAAATAGTATAAATTGTACAAGGTCCCAGAATGGTTTCCCGTTCCTTAATGAGTAAAATCAAGCTAATTTAGAAATTCAAGGATTATTTGCATGCTTTGGAGATTTTTCCTAAAATGTTATTTCTGCAAGTTTCTTCTCTCAGATACCAATATCTGTTGAACGTCCATTCTTTAAGACACAGCTCCATGATTCTTCCCCTTTACTTCTGGCTTATAATTTTCTATCTTATAGCTATTTCTGTATTACTTGTGTGATAATTATAGTTCATTCATTTATGAATCCCCTATGTTTTGGAGTTTCTGTATGTAATATAATGCATAATTTTTGATCTTGGGGATTCAACTGGCAAGAAGAAATATGTTGTCACTGATAATTGAAGTGTTCTAGGGAAACAATAATCAGTCAATAGGTTAGATTTCCTTCATTCTGGTATTGTACCTATCACAGAAAGAATTTTGGGTTTCATCACCTCCCTGTCTTCACCTTACCTTCTTAAAGAAACTTTTTAGGTTTTCACTCTTTTTAGAATGGTATGTTCTCAAAACAACAGCTAAGTAGGCAGTAGTCCAGGTGACCCCATAATGTAGCCTTTGGAGTAGAAATATAGTCATGATCCAAGCGCAGATAATACATTTCCCTCTCTAGGATCTTGGTATTTGAACTCAGAATTGAGTCAGTCTGTGTTGGCAATTAAATTACAAGAGGGTATAGCAGTGTATTTCATCAGCCTGCCTGTTCTGTTCCCTGCTCTGGCTCTGGTGAATTCTCTCACCCTCCCACACTTCTGACTGTACCCAGTGTTTGTATAAATAAATAAATAAATCTTAAAAAAAATAAATTACAAGAGGGTAGCCAGCAGGGACCCCATGTAGTTAGTCTTTTCTATGTTAACTGAACAATCAGAAAATAAGTCACTGTTGAAAAGGAGTGAGGCCAACACAGACTTGAAGAGAGAAATAAAACTAAGAAGTAATCCTGGTTTCCAGTTGATTCTACTCTTTGATTCTACTGTACCCTTTGGGAAGCTTGGCTACTCTCTGGTATTCTGCTACATTTTCTGATTTGCTAAGATAGGTGAGTTTTTATACTTTGCTACCAAATGATAACTTGACAGAAATTTATCAGATAGTGAGATTATAAATAACAGACCCCTGAGAAAATATGTGGAACATTAGGGACAATGAAAATTCCCTCATTTGAAGACAATTCACATAATAGTCTTACTTATGGGAGGCTAACCACTTAATAAACTGTCTCCCTTATTTTCTTGGCACACACAGAATTGAGTCTTACAGGAAAGGCGTGTTGCCAGCCTGAAGTAGAACAGTACAGCACTGCAAATATAAAAACCTCATAAAAAGCTCTATCTTCCTGTAAGCTATCTTAAATTCTGAAATTGCTAAAATCCAGAGCAAGAAATCAGTAAAATGCTATATTGAATTGCAGCTGTTGAAATCTATGCCCTGAAATCTCTGCACATCTGTGGCCAAACTACACAGTTCAGCAAAAAAAGCAGGATTCTGACTTTTGAAATAATATGAGGGAGAAGCTGAAAGTGACAGAAGACTTCAGTTTCTTTTTCTTTTTGTATTTTAAATTTGGGGTTATGTTTTAGTCTTTTTTACCTGGTATTTCACTTTCTTCTTGTGGGCATTTGATGTCAAATAAACTTGATACAATTTCCCAAAGTAAGGTATCTTTAATAAATTTAATAAACTGGTCTAGAATTGAGTATGGCATTCCTCACAAATTGTAGGACAGGTCATTGTTTTTCTGCCTCTCCATTATATTGTTCATTTGATTTTCAATAATCTCTTCATTTTCAGTTTCTTTTGAACCCTTAGTGTGTTCTTGTCATTCTTCTCAGCATAGAGGATGTAATAGTGAATAAAATGAAGTTTCCTCATAGAATTTATATTCTAATAGGACAGAGATTTCAGACATTAAGAAGAAAATAAAGTAATGAAACAGAAATTGCTTGTGGGGGTGAAAGAAATAACACATTTAGGTGATCAAAGAAGTTCTCTTTTAAAATGGGATCACTAGATGAGACCCAAATAATAAGGAAAAGCTAATTATTCAAATATCCGAGCAAATAACATTTTAAGATGAAGAAACAAGTGTGGGCCTCTCCGGTGGCGCAGCGGTTGAGCGCTGGGTTGCGAAGCTGCCTGCAGCCTCTGCAGTGATGGTTCAATCCCCAGCCGCAGGCAAGGGTCCCACATGGCGCGCAGACCTCTCCTGCCGCCCGCTGCTCCCCTCAGCAGTGGACTTCGGTCCTTCTGCCTGCTCTGCTCCCTGCTCTGGCTCTGGTGAATTCTCTCACCCTCCCGCGCTTCTGACTGTACCCAGTGCTTGTATAAATAAATAAATAAATCTTTAAAAAAAATAAAGGCCATTGGATTTTATTTTAATTGTGATTAAATTGTGAGCCTTAAAAAGACACTATAGGCTTTAAGCGAAAGGAACTGGAGTAGGGCAAGGGAAGAAGTAGGCTTTGCAATACTCTAGCAGATAAGAGAATAGTTTGGGCTACAGTGGGACGCTGGAGAGGTAATAGAAGAAGACACTTGATGTTGGGATAAAGGAGAAGTTGGTGCCAGTGACCTTTCAGTGTATGGTCTGAGCACTGGGGTAGGTAAGATGCTGTAATTTGAGATTGGAAAGAAGGGGGAGCAGATTTGAGGGATGGCTATCAAGAACTGAGTCTCAGGTGTGCAAGCCAGAAGATGCTTATGGGAATCCAAGTATAGAGACTGAGGAGCCAGCTGGATTTATTATGTCATGTTTGCATTTGGATACAGAAATAAATTTTGGACCAACAACCTCAGAGAGATTTGAGAGAATGACTTTAGTTCTAGTCACTTGCTCCATTTCTATTGAAGTCTACTGCTATACTTGGTTTTGGGTCTAAAACATATCTCCTATACTGCTACTAAATAAATTACCCCTCCTTTTAAAAAATATTTATTTATTTATATATATAAGAACTGGGGAACAGGTCAGAGGTAGGGAGGTGAGAGGATTCACCAGAGACAGAGTGGGGAGGAGAACAGGAGGAATGACTGAAATACACTGCTAAGGGGAGCAGCAGGCAAGACAGGAGAGGTCTGCTGTGCCATGGGGGTTAGTTCCCAGGCCAGCCAGGAATCGAACTTGTGCTGCAGTGGCTGCAGATTTCTTCATAGTGCTGAGAGTTAACCCCTTGTGCCACCAGGGAGGCCCTACTCCCCCTTTTTTATCCTAGTTTATTGACTTCTGTGATTTCCAGCCCTGCCTCCCTCATATGTAGAGATAATGAGGTACTGAGTTTAATGAGGATTTAGTGGATCAATTGAAATGAATTACATCACCAGGGGCTGACAAAGGAGAGATGCCTGATATGTAGTAGTGGAATAGAGAAAACTCATGATACCTTACACTTTTATTTTAAAATATGCTCATTTATTGATCTGATTTATACATTACCATTTTAGAAAAAAGAGAACATACCAAAAGCAAAATATGAAAGAAAAAAGCAAACATTTCCATTACCCTAATAAATTGAATTTATGTCTATTTTCTTTTTGGTGTATCATTTCCTAAAATTAATGCATGCCTATTTCTCATTATCATATAGCTTCATTTTCACTAATATCAGAGAACAGTCTTTTGAGTATTCTAGGAACACATCCCTCTAAAGAACTTTCTTCATTCTCCTTACCTCCTTAACCCCATCTGACTCTTATTTCACTTCCTTAGAGAATGGTTATTTAACATTTATTCTCTAAGCTTGCTTCATTGCAACTCTTCAGAATGTCAGAAAAATGCATGCATGCTCTTAGAATTCAGTGAGTAATTCCACTTGGGTTCTTGCCACCCTAAAGAGAGACGGGACTGCTGCTGTGAGGGAGAGATCTGCACTAACAGGATTTTTAATTTCTTCAGTGTTGAACAATGGTTTCCTTGTGAGTTGCTGTAATTCCTCAGCTTAGAGATAGTCTCTGGAACTGGAGGCTAGCTCAAAAGAGCTGTCACTGTAATAGAACAACCTAAACAGAATCTCGGAAAAGAAGGAAGAAAGCTTTGCAGCATTTACACAGGGTTTCTGCAGAGGCTCTTCTTCGGAATGAAGTAATTAGTTTGGGCCTTACCTGTCCAGAACACAACATCCCAAGAATCTGGAGTTAAATGCCAGAGGCTTCTTAAAACAGAGAGAAAGCTATCCTCACTTTCCAATTTTCTTTGCTTTTCACCACTCCCACAGTTGTGTGGTGAGAGAAGACATTTTCCCTAGATTTAGCACCTTGAGGAGCATGGACTGTGACTTCATTATTGAATAAATCAAATTTCTACTACTACAATGAACTAAAAACTGCAACCTACTAATCAGCCCAGAGAGGAGTTTGATTTTGTTTTTATTATACTGAAAAATCTCTTGATACTCACCGTGCATCTACAGGGAGCAATAACACAATATGTATCTACTTCTTCAATTTAGGAAATTTGTTGAATATGTAATGGGGCTTTTAGAACAGGTTTTTACAGAAATAACATACATACATATAAAACCATTTACCTATTTCATCAGCTAGCTTTCTTCTCTGTCAAATTTATCTGTACATGTGTCAAAATAGTGCAATTTGTGCCAAATCGTCAACATTTGTTTTCCGTTTAGCAAAAACCCACCTGTGTGCAGATGACAGTTTATGGTGTGGACAGGGGGTTCTCTCTCCTCTTACCCTGAGTACATTTCTTATTCCTTTAAGAAGGAAAATACTGACTGCAGTGTTGAGAATCTGTGAATATATTATATTGTCCTCCAGAATGTTTTTGGGGGCCAGGGATCTTGTGTGCTTGTTTACCTCTGAGCCTTCAGTGCTTGCACTAGTGTTTGACCTATGCTGTTTACAGAGTACAAAAGTGTTTATTAAATGAACAAATTATTTGTATTCACATCTTAGAATACTCTTGTATAAATAGATGTTAGTGTCTTCATTCTGTAAAAAGGGATTCGATGGTTCAAATAGATTACCTCTCAGAAGCCATGAGTAAGGAAAGAGCTAGAATTCTAACACAGGTTTGTTCATCTCTATCCCCCTTCCACCCTACAGCGCTGTGCTTTCTCAAATATAGATTTCGTGGAGAAATAAACTAATTTTCTCACAGGTTCACTGTTAATTTCCATGTTTTAATATCTTCACAGAAAATGAACATAAGCTTTCTTTGCCATCCAAACATTAGAGAAAGTGAGATATTTACTAATTTTTCCCATTTTACTTGAAACATACAAAAGCCATTTATGTTAATGTGTTAACTCAGTTGTTTAGATTCAAGTTTGCTTTGGAAACAGAATCCACTTATCCCTCTCCGTGTTCTTCAGTAAGCCCACTCTGTTGCTCTGCTCTCCACATTCTAATCTAAAATGATCCATGTTATAGGTACTAAGGGTGGTTAAATTTCTATAATGGTAATAACTTCATCCACTGTCTCTTATGAAATATGATCTGAAAAACTCCTACCACTTAATAAGTGAAGGTTGTGATTAAACTTAGTTATTTTAATTTGATAAAGCCTTTGTATGAAAAATAATGGTAGGGGCCTCCCCGATGGCGCAGGTAGTTGAGCACAGCACTGTGAAGATTTTTGCAGCCTGTACAGCGTGTGTTTGATCCCGGCTGGCTGGCGAGGGTCCCACATGGCACAGCAGACCTCTCCTGCCGCGCCTGCTGCTCCCCTCAGCAGTGTATTTTGTCAGTCTGCCTGTTCTGTTCCCCGCTCTGTCTCTGGGGAATATTCTCACCTTCCCTTGCCTCTGGCCTGTACCCCAGCACTTGTATAAATAAAAAATAAATTAAAAAAACTTGAAAAAAAAGAAAAGAAAAATAATGGCAAAACACACCAACACATTTAGATATCAGAGCCCTCACTTACATCTAATCACTATACTCATTTTTCTCTGTTGGATTCCTACATTGCTTGAATTTTTAATTCTTCTTCATCTCAGGCCATTTCAATTTCTCCCATTTCACTTATTTGTAGTTTCCTTACTCAGTCCCACTTCAATTCCATGTTAGTTAGTTTTTGATTTGGTCAACCTGCTGCCCTACTTCCCTGCCCCTTTCTGGCTCCGTAAAAGACATATTTAGTTCGCTTTCTTCTCTCTATATATTTAATTTGCTGCTTGGGGAATAGCTTTAGTAGAAAGAAAAAGCTTCTGGTTATTTCTCCATTAGCACTAAAAAATAACACCACCAATCACACTAGCAAAACACACACATGCACACACACACGAGCACACACACAAGTTTTGTGTGGAAAAGAGATGTGCATATGTGTGTATATGGTTTATTTCTTAGGTGTCTTATTTTTCTTTTCTTTACATTCCCAATTTGGGCTCCCCTATCACCTATCATTATTTCATTTTTGTCCTTTGTGAATGCTTCCATCTTCTAGTTCATTTCTCTCGTGACACCTTGCACTATGGAAAGCTGATAGATCATGTTAAAAACATTAGGATCCTGCAGCATTCTATTTTCCCAGAAGCCAGGATGAAACTGCTTGCTGTGCTGGTATTTTCATTAAGGTGAACCCGCCAAGCTGAGAAAGAAGTATTAATGCCCACAGTCTAGTTCTCTGTGCCTGATGACATGTTCTGATTTTATCTCACTTCTCTAGATATCACTATTTTTCTTTTTGGCACAGAGGATATGAGGGTGCTGTGATTCTGAGGGCTGGAAAAATTAAATAACTAATTTGCTCATTTGATGAGTGGCATGAATATCAGTGCTTCTCACATTTGGCACCATGAATATTTTTGAATACCAATCCAAATACGTTCAGCTGTTGGGCATTAACTATGTCTGCTCAGGAATATTGCCAGCTGTAGACTGGAGCGAAACCTTAAACTTGGAGTGTATCATATTATTTTGATGAAAAATCCACTAGAAAGGGATTAATATAATCATTAACAGTCATCCAAAACCCTATTGAGAAGAAATTCAGAACATCTGGAATTTCCCAGGTCCTCTCTTCAGCTTGCCCTATGTCCTAGTACACAGGCGATTTCCATCAATTGAGGTCAAGCGGGTCTCATCCTTTTTACCTCTTTTTTGGCATTTACCATATATAACTTTATATTCTTTTACACATATGTATTATGGGACATAAATGTCCTATCTTTGAAATAAAAAGCAGTATAATTCTTTATCTTTAATTTCTCACTCAAAATTATTATATTTGAGCTTCAGCTATGATTTTTTTCTTCTTCTTACCTCTAGCTTATTAGTATTTTTCATAATTTATCATGACTCTTTTCTTTGTTTAAATCTTTCAAAGTGCGAGATATAAATTGGAGTTCAAGGAACTCAAGGTAAATAGATTGCAATATGAAGATGGTAGCTAAATGTACAGGGCAGATAGGGGGGAAATTTTTGAAGGAAATGATGAAGAGCATGATGTTAAGGATTAAAACATTATGGGAAATAAAAATTAGATGGCTAAGTAGAGATGATTGACAAAGTCATCACTATCATCCTCATTTTGTACTGCAGGAAACTAGAAATTGTTTTTGCCTCTTCATAACTTCATTCCCATCACTTGCAATGACTTATCAGTTTTTCCTGTAAATATTCCTTGAGTCTGTTCAATTCTTTTCATGTCCACCTCCTCTTCTCTTGTCACGGCGCCCCATATTATCTTCATGGAATCCTATACTAACATCCAACTGTTCCTCAGTCATGTATTCATGTATTTTGTTATTTCATTACAAATGTATGGAGAACATGCATAGAATTACAGGGATGCAAAAGAGCCAAACTTTCTCTGCCTTCATGAAGTATGTAGTTTAGTGGGAAGAATAGTCTTTAAACAATAAGCTGAGGAAGATGTGATGAATACTGTGACATAGAAAACATTGGGACTGGCTTTTTTAGCTGTGAGTTTTCCCTGTCACATTCAGGTGCTTTTCTAAAAATGCAAATACACTGTGAGTAAAAACACTTCAATGGTTCCACATTGCCCTTCGGATGGGTACAACACTCCTTAAATTGACTTTGGCCCTTCTCATCTGTCATGCACCACATACAGGTTTTCTCTTTTATTTTGTCACTTCAAGTCTTTTCAAATGCGATCCTTTCTTTCTTCAAATTTCTGTCTCCACCATTGCCCCCATTCCTTTTCTTCCTAGATCTGTTTAGACTCTATTTCCCCTGGAAAATATTCCCTAGTCTCTGTCTAGGTTTGGAGACCCCAAACTGTCCTGCCGTAACAATTAGATTACTCTCTTCAGAGCACTCAAGTCCCACTGCAAAGGCTTGTTCCATGTCCTGTTAGGTTATAAGTTCTATGTTTATTTCAGAAATGTATTCCTAGGAATCAGAGGGTGCCCAGGTAAAATAAAGAGGAAATAAACAAATCTATGTCATTTAATGTTATTGTGGTGTATCCATTTCTCCTCCTACATTTTTTTCAAATTTGCACCTTCTTTTCACCCTCTTTAGCCTCTCTAGTTCAGGTTTTCATAATTACAAGAGATCCCAAAGTATGCATGACTTAATCCATCCTGTATTTTTCAGCCAGGGAGACCTCACCAAGAAGCAAACTTGGTCATACTTTTCCATTGCTTTAAGAAAGAAATGGGGATTCCTATGGTCTGTGACATAAATTCCCAAATATCTAAATGGCTTAATAGACCCTTTAATTTTCCCTTGGAGTTTTCTGATCATGCTGTTTCATGCTATTCCATGCCTCTTTTGTTTTGTCATTCTGGTCAACTATCTGGGTAATTTCTACTCATCACAAAAAGCTTTTTTCACTATGTCCTCTATTCTGGGGCCCTCCCCGAGTGCTAAGGAAAGTTAGTCATTTCCTCCTTTGTGCTACCAGTATACATTTTACCTCTCTCCATTAAAGTACATGCTGCCTCGAATATTTATATTGCATTTCTTCTCTTCTACTGGACCATTCTTTTAGTGTTAAAAACAAGACAACAGATCCAAAACGGAGTTGCTTATGCTATACCCTACATTACTGAACCAAAACTTAACTATAGATTCAGTGGAATGTTAAACTAATTAATCAGGAATCACTTGATCAGCACTAGGTAAGCAATCTGATTTATAGGTCCCTGCCATCTTTTAAAGGGAAGTAACCTTGCAATAACCAACCTAATTTTCTGTCTAATTGTAACTACCTTGTACCCATTCCCTTCTGGTTTTAAAAGTCTTTCATTTTATCCAAACTTCTTGGAATGTCTTTCTTTCTACTACATGGGATATGGCCCAATTCATGTATTATTGAATATAGTCAGTAAGATCTTTAAAATTTACTCAATTGAATGTTGTTTTTTTAAATTAGTATCTAGTGTTCTATTGAATAAAAATATTGAAATTACAATACAAAATGGTGTAACTGTTATGATAGCGATAAATTATATTTGCATTATCTCCTATACTTTTTGCAAATGACAATTCTTCCAGTTAAAGTGACTGGCACAGAAGCAGTCTATAGGCTGAGATGCCATCAATTATCTGTGACTAAGTGATGCTCTTGACGTGATTTTCACTGCCCGCCTTTAGGACAGAGATATGCCAGTAGGTCTACAACTCTGGTGAACTGTTTCTTTGTATCTCTTTACAAATTTATATGGTAGTAGGTCTAGGATCAATAGCTGTAGTTGCTTCCTCTCTAAAGGACATAATTGTAATAACTGTTCTTGTGTTCACCTTGGTACTTTTGGAACCATAATTTTCATACAAAATTATGACTGGAAATTATGTTACTCAACAGTTTTGCTAACTATAAATAATTCTTGATACTAAAAACAAACATAATAAGCAATGCAAACAAGAAATCATGTGAAAAGCTTCACCTTTGTCTATAGTAATTGTCAGGGTGAACTTAAGTTTTAATTCTCTTAATTATTTGATCAACATACATCTACTGGTATTCACTCACATCTCTCCCTTGAGGAAAAAACTGAAGAAAAGATGGTCGAACATCCTTACCTTCGGTAATATTTGCAAATGATTGACCACATTTAAATGGGAAGTTTACGCCCTGATTTACTAATTTTCATGGATCCTATAATTCCTATAACAAAAGAAGAACTAAATAAAAACTATAAACAAGCAGGAAATAGTGGATTGCTATTGTAATCTCTGAGAAACTTTAATGGGCATTCTTTTCATTCCTAGGAATGGGGTAGTCTAATAATTTATGAAGCACTAGCCAGAAATTAACTATGCAACAGTTTCCACTATCTTAGTCTCCACCTAAAATGGACCACAGCTTGAAATATGCCTCCTAAATTGAAGTCAAGGTCAGAACATAATTTTGAGATGTATATAGCTTTCAAAGAGCTTATAAAGGACAATTTGATTGCAAAGAAAGATACTTTGTTGAAAAGTGGGTTCTGATAGGGTTAGGGTTAAAATAATTCTACAAACATGTCAGCAGCCAGGCAGATTCTGAAATTGTTAGCCTGAGTCATTTTCTTTCTATCACCTTTAAAAGTTCAAAAGGTTTGACTTAGTCCGAAAACTACTGGGGAAATGTCAAATTGCCCCTTGGTGTAGTTCAACAATCACTGAGGCTTCTCATCTTAGAGAGAAATTACTATCTCAAAAACATTTTTTCTTATTTCTCATGACAAGAAACAGAGATCGTATATTTAAAAATCTCATTTTCAGATGAGTATGGAGATACACAGAGAATTTAAAACTGGTTAGTTCCAGGATCACAACTATATATATATATATATATATATATTTATATATATATATATATATATAAAACCATATTCTCTCAACGGAACTGTTTCTTCTATTCCTTAGATATTTTCACTTGAGAAAACAAATCAGTAATTAAGATGAAGTGATTTTAAATAGTTTAAATAAGGACTGAACTGTGATTCAGCTTGTTTAGCAAATCCTTTATTTACACATAGAGAAATCTGCAGTTTTTATGTACTGTCTGAAGACTATTAAAATATTTCAAATGCTTAAAGAAAAGCCTTCTTGAAATGAATCTGGAACTTACTAGCAATTATTTTCCATACAGACAAATCATTTTACTATATTCTCTAATAAAGAAGTTTTTTTTTATATTTCAATTATTGTTCTTTAAAATAATGATATAATTCTTTATGTTATTCAGAATATAAATACATTCTTACTTCACAGTTCTGTTTTTCCAAATTGGAGTATTTCATTGTGCTCTACATGCATCCAGTTTCTTTTTTTTTTTTTTTTTAGATTTATTTATTTATTTATACAAGCACTGGGTATTGTCAGAAGCATGGGAGGGTGAGAGAATTCACCAGAGCCAGAGTGGGGAACAGAACAGGCAGACTGACGAAATGCACTGGTGAGGGGAGCAGCGGTCGGGACAGGAGAGGTCTGTCGTGCTATGTGGGACACTCACTGGCGGCCGGGGACTGAACCGGCGTTGCAGAGGCTGCGTGCAGCTTCGCAGCCCAGCGCTCAATCATTGCGCCACCAGGGGAGGCCCATGCATCCAATTTCTTTTACTCAAGGATTTTGAAATACTTTATAAGCTTTAGTTTCACTATGATTTATTTAAAAAATATCATTATGGTATACTCAAATTTAGGACTTCCTTAGTACTCAAATTTGTGCTTCCTTCTCCTAGTAGCATTCTCTGTGAGCATGGACATGTCATGGTACATTTATGTCCTCTAACATGGCATTCAGGGCACATGTGTATACATGGCCTCATATGCAATTTTTTAGAGAGTTTTATAAAAGAGTCCTTGTTTTTCTTAGCATTTTATAAGAGAGTCCTTGCTTCAAGGACCTAACAATCTTAAAAGAAGAGAAGCCATTTATTAGGACAACAACAAAAATACTTTAGTGCAAGGAAGTTTATTGTAAGTATATTGAAAAAAAATTAATGTGTCATAGGGAGATCAGAGAAGACTTCATAGAATAGATGTCTTCAGATTTGAGCTTGAAGAATGATTAGATGGGAAACCAGAAGAGAATGTTTCAGTGAGATATTGTATATCAAAAGTAAATGAAGATTAAAAAGTATAAGGTATGATTAATTCCTGTTAGGGGAAAGGGAGGTGAGATAAGGTATGTTTGGATCTCAGACCTAAAATATAGTAAGAGTAGCTGTGCACATTTCTTTCTAAAGTGTGTTCTGTACCATCCTACACTGTTGGGAACCAATCCACAAATGATAAGTATACAAATTGAAAGTAAGATTTTGTAAGTTTGTTTGTCAATATGATATTGTCAAAGCATCCAAGTCCATGAATGGTTGGTTCATTTTGTGAGCCGGGCATGGAACAGTTGGGTATATTGAACTCAAGGGTGACATGAGCTACATTTTGATCATACTCAGGAGACTGCATACCAGTCTGTGATGGGTTATAAAAGATAAAAATAAAGCCAAAAAAAAAGTTTCTTCATCACAGATAGCTGGAAGCACTGCAATAATAAGTTAAGAGGAACATTTAGTCATCCATTCTCTTTAGCAAATATTTATGTCATGCCTGCTACATGCTATTTTCTGGTTGTAAAGCCATAGTGTGTTTCATTCATAATGTGTGCTGAGAGAATCATTTTCAGCCTTTTCTTCTCAATTCAGCTCCTTTTCTCATTACCATGGAAACTAGGAATCAGATGCTATTTCCCTAATAAATTAGCAATATGCTAATATAACACTAAAAGTTATTAAGCCCTTCTGTGTGCCATGTGATATTCTAAACACATATCCACTGTTGTATGCCAGGGTCCAGTCAGGAAGATAAAAACCATAATAGGTATCTGAGTGGGAGCAACTTAAAATAGGAAATTGGTTATGGAAGAAATGGAAAGCCCAAATAGCAAAATGGAAGCACTTGTAATATAATCATAAGAAGCAGCTAGATGTACCTTCCTCCTTTCACCTCAAGCACACAGCTGGAGAATAGCAGAGGATGATGTCACCAAATTCTGGTAGGTCATAGGAGAGTGTTCAGGCTTCTGATGAGAGGATAACTTGGCTGCCATTGGCTTCTCATGAATTTGAGAAATGTTTAATTCTCTGAAACCATGACATGGACTGGTTACTGCTAACATCTTCATAAGGCAGGTGTACTGAAATAAGCTGGAAGCTCAAAAAACTACCATAAATGATGCTGACAAAAAGCAAGATACAGAAGAGGGCTCTTTCTTCCTCTTCCTGCCTTCCTATCTACCTCTTGTGCCTCCTATTGGTAGAACCTAACAAGATGTTCACTGACAAGGGGTCTGAGAAATGTAGTTTGCAGAGTTCCTTCTCAGTATTAAAGATCAGAGGACAGAGAGCACTGGAGCTGAGAGACAGTAAACAAATAACAGGCACCATCATTTAACCTCATATAACCCTATGCGGCAGGTGCTATTATTACCTCTATATTCAAATGAATAGCCAAAGGCTAAAGAATTTGAATTAGTTTTCCAAAGCCAACTGGTGGCAGAAGTGGTTATGGACTAAGACAGTCTGAACCCCTAGAGCTCCTACTCTGGCCCTCTCCCCTTTACTGCTTGCCTCTTTGTTAAAATGGGTAGGTCTACTAAAGAGATTAGTGGGTAAAAATCATTTACATTATTTAGAGATGTATTACAGACTCTTTTTATGAACCCTATTAAAAAAAGATTTTCAGGGCCTCCCTGGTGGCGCAGCGGTTGGACGCTGGGTTGCGAAGCTTCCTGCAGCCTCTGCAGCGCTGGTTCGATTCCCGGCTGCTCCCCGGCCACCGGAGGAGGGTCCCACATGGCGCGCAGACCTCTCCTGCTGCCCGCTGCTCCCCTCAGCAGTGTACTTCGGTCCTTCTGCCTGCTCTGCTCCCCACTCTGGCTCTGGTGAATTCTCTCACCCTCCCGCACTTCTGACTGTACCCAGTACTTGTATAAATAAATAAATAAATCTTTAAAAAAAATTTTTTTTCATTTTGAATTTAAAATATTCCCTTAATTATTCTAAAACATTGAAGGAATTTTGTTGATAAGGGGGATGAAATAGACAGAGAAGCTTTCACTTCTGATATATGGTAACCTTTATATTTCTGATGTTTAATATGTTTAATTAATTATACAGACATGAATCCAGAGTATGCTGGATACTAGGACAAGTTTTTAGCAGAGTTTATTCATTTATTAAACATGTTTATTTGTAGTTATTGATTTCACAGATTGTGAAATACATTTATTTCGCTGACTGTCGATGATGTTGAAATAGCAATGAACAGGATAGACATGGTCCCAGCTTTCATGGACTATTTGCAATTTTATTTGTTCAACAAAGTAGACTGGTAAATTAGTGAAAGCCAATACGGTGAATTCCAATTGGCTGTATAATGTACCCTTCTTATTTATTTTAAGGGGAGGTTGAACCAAGCACAAAGGTTGTTTTACAAGTTTGACTTAATTCTTTCTGTATTTGCAACACTTTTCTGATCTCAACTTAGATCAGAAAAGTAGGGTAATAATCCCAACAAAAGTGTCCATTTTTCAGACTTAGGATGATGAGAACGTGTAAAGATGGGGCCAGTAAATGGCCTCATGGGAAAGAACTACAAAAGTAATCAGAGAAATCTAATTAGAAATTAAGTTAAAAGCTATTTAGTAATTCTTTCCTTTGCCAATGAAAGCAAGCAGCTCTTAGCGATATAAAATCAAGATAAAAGAATAAGTAGTGGAGAAATTTGTTGGTGTTCCGTCATTAACTTGAAATTTTCAACTGTAGCCAAGAAACATTGGTATATGACTATAATACATGGTATTTAAACATATTTAGTCACCAAAAATAATAAGGCCAAATAGATAATATTGGTTCTTACTTGTGGTAGACATTTCCATGCTCTCAGTTATAAGGGGAAAGGCATAGAAGAGAAGATGGTATGTTTGAAACATTGATATTTCTGGAACAATTTTTTTTTATGGAGAATTAAGATCTTTTGACATGAGAAATATGCTGTAAAACCCATTGAGTTCTACCCTTCTTAAAATGCTCTTAACATCACTACTAGCTAATCTCTTAATGCCAAGAATTTTTTTTTTAAGGATTTATTTATTTATTTATACAAGCACTGGGTACAGTCAGAAGCGCGGGAGGGTGAGAGAATTCACCAGAGCCAGAGGCGGGAGCAGAGCAGGCAGAAGGACCGAAGTACACTGCTGAGGGGAGCAGCAGGCGGCAGGACAGGTCTGCGCACCATGTAGGACCTCCTCTGGTGGCCGGGGAGCAGCCCGGGATTGAACCGGCGCTGCAGAGACTGCGGACAGCTTCGCAACCCAGCGCTCAATGACTGCACCACTGGGGAGGCCCAATGCCAAGAATTTTTGTAAAGGTATTTTGAGATAGAAGTTTGGAAGAGAGATAAAAACATACAAAAATGCATATTAATAAATACAGATCTAGACTCAGTTGAAAAAATTGGGGCCATCTTGTCACTACTGTAAGATAAAAAAGTGAAAAGGATTTTAATCCAAAAATCTGCAGACCAAAAAGTGCAGTAGATTGGAAATGCTGCCGAGTTGCATGCTGTAGACTAATTTAAATAGACCTGAGAGCTTGTGAAGACCAGACCAGGAGAGCAACCTTTCTGACTTTTATGTAAGGTGAAATGCTCTCACCTGCAAATGTCTTTTTCTTATACACTTTTCCTCTGGGACAGTTTTTTATTTTTCCCATTGTCTGGTTCACCCATTTCCTACCTCAACTCTTCTACTTTAAGGAATTATTGATGAATTTCTTGGAAATTTACCATTGATTCCATTTCTGGTTCTGATTTTCCATTTTTCCTTTGGCTTGGTGCATTTAAGAATTAATCCTTTGGTGAGGAGTAATTGGCTTAGCTCTTGGACTTTCACGAATAGATAGGCACATTTTTCTTTCAGACAGTCCGATATGTGCCCTGGGCATTTATTGAGATAGGTATTGCGACCACCTGACTGGACTTGGCCATTTGTGAAAATACCTGGTGTCAGTAGGTAGTAGAATAAGATTTATCTGATATGTATCATTTTAAGCTCTCAAGCTTTAACATTTTAGATGAGTGTTGATTAAAAAAAAAATCCAAAGTGTTTCACAAACTTTCTTGCTTTTATAAGCAAAGTATGATGAGCAAAATTTAAGCATTCCTTGATGGCTCATTTTAATTTTGAAAATTAACTACTACACCACAATATAAGAGTAAAGGCACTAGACTAAATGGTCCTAGACAGCTATATATTTTGCATCCTTATGTCATAATTATGTTTTCTTCTTTTCCAGTTTTTAAATAGTCAAATCAGCAATTCTCCAAGATGTCCACGACTTTTGTAATATGTTATTTGTAATTGTAAAACTAGACTACCAAGATGCTTAAAATGATGTCTCTGATAAAATTAGGAAGTTTCTGAGAGATGACTGATGGACTTTCCCTTTAGAAAATGCAAGGGGGCCTCCTTGGTGGCTCAAGGGGTTAAGTCACAGCACTATGAAGCAGTCTGCAGCCACTGCCCGGCCAGGGAGCAACACACATGGCACAGCAGACCTCTCCTGTCTTGCCCGCTGCTCCCCTCAGCAGTGTATTTCAGTCAACCAGCCTGTCTCTGCTGAATCCTCTCACTCCCACACCTCTGGCCTATATCCTAGGTCTTGTATACATAAATAAATAAATCTTTAAAAAAAAAAAAAAGAAAATGCAAGGTATTGAATTCCTGAAGTTTAACATTTATTGACTTTTTTTAGATGCCTTTTGAATTCACCTTTTGGTTCTCAGTTAAATTCTGGAAACTTTAAATCCCTACTAATACCTTACTAATGTTTTCATGTTCTAAATCAACAGGGAGTCGGCATATGGTAAAGATGCCAGGTAGGCAAGGGTTTGCATCGTGTTTCTGTCACTTGCCAATCCTGTGACTCAGTCTTGGGAGAACTGACCTTTGGGGACTGGTACTTAAGCCTTTGAGTGATTATAAACTTTGTCTTCCTACCAGATTACACCCTTAATCTGCCTCAGGGCTCTCTTTCTCAGCCTCTGAAAGGTATTTACCCTTTATTAAGAACAGAATTCAGTAAACGACAGCCCCTGGGCCAAATCTGTTTTGTGTGTCCCACAAGGGAGCAATGCCTGTTACATTTTTAAACAGCTGAAAAATATCAAAAGAAAAGCAGTATTTCATAGCAAGGTGAAAAGTGTGTAACATTAAAATATTTATGCCTGTAAATAAAGTTTTATAGGAACACAGTCATGCTCATTCACTTGCAAATTATGTCTAACTGCTTCCACCAGGCACAGTGAAAGAGACTCTAGGAAAAACCTAATACATTTATTCTCTGGACATATACAAAAAATATTGCTGACCCAAGAGGATTGTCTGACTGTCACTTTGCCCCAGCAATACGTATTTGCATACTTTCTTTTTGTAAATAAGCACTATGGTGGTAACAGCAACAAGTACACAACATTTACATGCTTTAAAATAACACATTTAATGCAGGGTATTTAAACGTGTGACAACTGCAACTGTAATGCTCCAGTGAGATATTAATTGCGTGCTGAATCCCTCATTTTAAACAACAGCACAGAATTTAATCATGGACACATTCTCAGGGAGCATTCAGAAATAAAGTCCTCATGGACATTGCCGCTGACTATATCACAGCTCAGAAAGCCACATGGTAGATTTATTTAGTTTTCACTCCCTTGGGATCACTTAGTAATATACCTGGGCTAATATTTGTTAAAGCCCAAGTCATTTTCTCTCCTTTATCCTGGGGAGAGAGAATGGCAATGAGAAGGAACTCTGCTCCCACACGGGGAGACCGCTGGGAAAGGGTGAAAAAACTATAATAATTCACTTCTCTTGTACAAGGCAGGGAAAGAATAACCAAGACACAAATTTATCAAGTTCCCCTCTGTGCAGAGTGCCCCACGCTTAATTTAGCTAAATACATATAGACATAAAGGCACCATCATTATTATTCTGTAGGAGACTGAGCCTGAAATCAGGATATGCAGGTGAGGCTGGTGTGTATTTCTGATAGCACTGGTCCTGCGGACTCAGTCTGCTCACCCACTGTCTGCTTCCATCCTTTTGCTGGTTCTGGGGCACTGTCAGGGACCCTCAGAGCATCCATGTAGCTTCTAAACCTTTGTTTACTCTAGACCTTTACCAAGGAGTCCTTGCCTGATCCGTCCCTCTTAGACAATTTCTATGTAAGACATAGGAACTTGGAAAAAATTCCAATTTAAAAAATGGTGTTTTGAGTCTTCCAAGAATGCTTCCTCTTCTAATTTCTTACTGGTATTTCATCCATTGAGTATAGTCTCCCTATATACCCAGCTTATATTTTCCTTAAATATTTGTGCTAATCCAAATTTTTCCATTAGGGGCCTCCCAGGTGGCGCAGCGGTTGAGCGCTGGGTTGTGAGGCTGCCCGCGGCCTCTGCAGTGCCGGTTCGATCCCCGGCTGCTCCCCGGCCACCAGAGGAGGGTCCCACATGGCGCGCAGACCTCTCCTGCCGCCCGCTGCTCCCCTCAGCAGTGTACTTCGGTCCTTCTGCCTGCTCTGCTCCCCCCTCTGGCTCTGGTGAATTCTCTCACCCTCCCGCGCTTCTGACTGTACCCAGTGCTTGTATAAATAAATAAATAAATCTTTAAAAAAAAAAAAAAAAATTTTCCATTAAATATAAACTCTGAAGTTCAATTAAAGGTTGCATCTTTATTTCTAATTGAAATATCATAGCATTTATTATATACACATGCAGACACACATGCACACACTCAGAATTTACCCTTATCTTTCATAGAGTTTGCATTTGAAAATTTATTTGTTTGCTAAAATTTATTTGTAGCCCTCAAATCAATACTCATTATGCTGCAGTGGTCACTGGTGGAACATGGAGTCCACTGAGGAGTGAGCTGCCCTGTGTGCAAGTTCTGCTCTCAGACAGCAAACAGCCCCCTTCTTTTGTAGCCTCACCAGTGCAACGTTTTTATTTTTTTGTGTGCATTTTGTTGGTGATTTCTCTGTTTAAAATTCCTCCAGCCATACTGTAAAAGTGCTGTCTAGAGCTCGTAAGTCCAAGAAGCCTGGATGTGCCTGGTGGATTAAAAAAATGGTTAGATAAGCTTTGTTCAGACCTGAGCTATAGTTCTGATGTGTGTGAGCAAAATGTTAATGAATCACAATATGTATTAAACAACATGTCTTAAAATAGAAACACAAACATGACCATTTATTGATCAGGTGTTAGAAATGAGACTAAAAGCTTACATTAACCTGACCCTGTATTTCCTCTAAGAGCAACTGTGCAGTATTCACTAAATCGATGATCACATTGACTTTATAGGAGACAACTGCTGTGAATGATGGGAATTGATAAATCCTGTATGTATATGTCTATATAATAAATAATGTATTTTCTTTTCTTCCCAAAGAAAACTAGTGTTAGTGCTGGCTTCTCAGTTTCTCAGGCTTTTGTACATCATAAGAACTTGCAGTACCTTACCCTTAGTTGCTCTTATTTTCATTCTATGCCTATTCTCCTCTTCTAGAGACATGCTGCTCTCGTGGGTTAATAGACAAGAAACTGAGATCACAAGTAGCCTACCAGTGTTTCCAAGAACAAAAATTCATTCTTCCACTTTTCACTGCAAAGAGTGAAGTTAGATCAGAGCAAAAACTTAATTACCATGCTCTATTTGTTCTCTCTCATTTCTTCCTCCAAACTTGATTTCCACATTTACTTTATGGTATCTTCATTTATAAGAAAGCTCAAAATGCAAACATTAATGCATTTAAAAGTATACTATAAACTGTAATTTAGAATTTACTTAAAATTTGCTATAAAATCCTATGGACAATTTTGAAAGTTACAAGGTACTCTGAATAAATGAGCAATGGATGTTTTGAATAAATGAAATGCATAGAGCAGCGCTGGATGGGATAAGTTTTTTTTTTTTTCTGGTTTAAAAAATGACTTGCATTTAAGAAGTGCATTCAGAAAAGCTTTCTTTCCTCCATTGCTGTCTCCAAAAAAATTATGTTGAATCTCCATTCCCCATATGTTGAGGCTATCTTGAGCAGATGGTATAACTTTTCTGGTATTAGGACACTACTCTTTTCAGATTTAAGTAGTGCAGTTAGAGCTAAACAAAAGTAATTAAATTCTGTCCTCCATGCATTTTGAAGTTTCTGCCTCTTCCCACATCAGGCTAAGGACCTCTCAGACCTGTGGTGGCGAAAATACCTTTGGTTCTTTCAGCATTTCCTTTTTTTTTTTAAAGATTTATTTATTTATACACACAAGAACTGGGGTACAGGCCAGAGGTGTGGAGGATGAGGGGATTCACCAGAGACAGAGTGGGGAACAGAACAGGCAGACTGACTGAAATACACTGCTGAGGGGAGCAGCAGGCGAGTCAGGAATGGTCTGCTATGCCATGTGGGTATCTCCCTGGTTGGGCATCGAACTCGTGCTGTAGTGGCTGCGCACAGTTTCAAAGGTTGTGTCTTAACTTCTTGCACCACCAGGGAGGGCCTCTTTCAGCATTTCTTACTGCAACTCCTCCCCTATTTGCTCTTCTGCTTCGACTCCCCTGGGTGCAGGAGCAGAAATATAAGAGGAAAAGCCAAAATTACTTGCTTGACTCTGCTTATAACTATCAATTATAAACTCTCATGCAGTGCTTTCCCATTGCAGAACTGTTGTGGATTTTAAACTCATGCATCCCTAACTCATGCATCCCTGCTGACAACTTCTATCCTGGAACTTATATTTCTCTTTCAACTCCTGCCAGTGCATTCACCCTGAGTTCCTTTCAGGCCAGCAAGAAGCCCTTCGTGGCAGGATCCTTTCAAAAAGGATCTTATTTCATTCTCTTGTTGCTTTATCTACTTGGCATACAGGGTAGGGTAGAACACATCCTTGTTCTACCAAACTCTGGATATGTGTGCCATTCATATAGCTCTCCCCTCTCCTTGCTTTTAGGTAAGGATCATAGACTGGTTTCATGGTCCCTGAATCCAAAGGGACGTTATCAGATTTCTCCAGTTTATTCTTTTACTGCATATAACCATGGTCCTACAGGGGGCGTGTCTTAGCTCAGGCTGATATAACAAAATGCTACACACTGGTAGCTTGTGGACAAGGATGATTATTTCTTGTAATTTTGAAGATAGGGAAGTTCAAGTTCAAGATGCTGACCTATTTGTATCTGGTGAGGACCCATTTTCTGGTTTCATGCACAGCTGTCTTGCTGAATCCTTACACAGCAGAAGGGACAACGGAGCTCTTAGGGTTCTCTAATATAAGATCACTACTCTCATTTATGAGGGTCCCACTCTGTGACCTCCCAAAGACCCCCACCTCCCACTACCATCATATTAGGGTTAGGATTTCAACATAAGAATATTGGGAGGGTATAGCATCCAATCTATAGCTAGTGGCATCCAACCCAGATTTTTTTTCCCCTTACAGGGTGACTTGCTGTTCCACCCTTTCACTTACCTTGGAACTCGAGAGAAGTCATATCTTCCTTCCTTTCATTGCAGAGGATAGAAAATGCCATAGCACTCTATTTCTGTCTATTTTCTTCCATTTCCTCCTCCTCTTTGACAAATCTCTCTTGAATTTCTTGTCTTTCCGTGCATAGAGCTCAGGTAGACCATAGGCTAAGTGTCACAGGAGTAATTTCATCCACTTTTTAGGATAGCCTATAGGAAAACTGTATTTGAATGTGAGATCCATTGCCTTTAGCTTTGGAGCCCATCAGAAATCTAGAAACCTAAGCTAACATACAAAATTGTTATGAATTAAAAAATGTATCCCCCCCAAATTGATATGTTGAAACCCTACACCCCCCCACCCCACAGTGTGATAGAATTAGGAGGGGGACCTTTGGTAGATAATCAGGATTAGAGGAGGTCATGAGAATGGAGCCCTAACAGATGGGAGTACTGTCATTATACAAGTGAGAGAGCTTGCTCCCTCGCTCCCTTTCTCTGCTCAACACCATGTCAGGATGCATAACAGGAGGGGTCTCTCCAGAACCAGTCTCTCTGGCAGGTTGATCTTGGACTTCTAGCACTCAGAACTGTGAGAAATGAATTTTCCTTGTTTCTGAGCCACCTTTTGTCATAGCAACCTGAATGGACTAAGACAAGGGTGTACTTTTAAAGCCAAGCCCATCACTATTTGGGCTGATTTTATGTTACTTTTTATAGACTCATAGGAGAGATAGGAAGAATTGTGGATGTCAGTTAATTCATCCACAAGCATGATGGTTAAAGTTCCTCCTCAACATCTCTATCACTAGCTCATTCAGCCTCAATACTCCCATTTGTGGTGACAAATCACTGTACTTGAGAACGTTTCTAGATACAAGTCTATGTATCAAACTAAAGTCTGCTTCTTTTATTTGTCTTTCCAACTTCCCTCCTTATTCTGTTATTTGAAGTTACACAGGACAAAATGTTCTTTCTTTTTTTTTCACATGAGAAGTTTAAAATACCTTAGGCTATCACACATATTTTTCTTTTTAGCACCCTCGAAGACTCCATATTCCTATTGCTCCAATTGTTCCACAAAGAGAGGGTCTCAAGTTCTGTCACTACAGGTTTCCTGTGAACACAATTCATTTATCCAGATGGAGTTTGAATTATACCAAGCAAAATGGGAGAATTGTCTCCCCATTTTCTCTTATTTTGGGGCACTCCAAGAATCTACCCCTGGGTCTTATTTTCCTGGTGGAATCCTCTCCATTCTGCAGAAATCTTTCTTTATATCTCTCTCTCCCCCTTCCTTTGTTCTTAAATATCACTTTATATCACTTTTATTTTGACATATATTACATTGAATGGCATTTTATTCATTCATTCATTCATTCATTTACTCATTCATTTTTTTTTTTTTCTAAATGCTAAGCTTGAGGTAAGGACAATGTTTGGTCATCACTGGATTCTGCTTATGTTTGGCACAAACTAGAACTTTTTACTAGTCATATCATGTGACTGAATCTTGTTGAATACTTTGACAATTTATATTTCTAAGACTTTCAACTTTTGCTCAGTTAAATGAAGTTTTCTCCATTACACTTATACCTACATATGTATTTTAACTTTGTGGCTATATTAAAAAGTTAAGATCTGAAAAGTATATTTTAATGAAAAATAGTCCCAAATTATTTAAAGCTATTTATTAACCTAGAATATATTTTCTGTTAATCCACAGTGTAATAGTTGCTTGAAAACAATGGGCATTTCTTTTAGCCAGTCTTTTCGCTCCTTCAGATTATCTTCCTCTAGGGAGATTTTATTACCTATTTATAAAAAAACTTGCTGAAATGTCAGCTATCATGAACCTGAGGATAGAGAAAAAACAAGGTAGAGAAGGTTTTTTTTTTGCCCTTTGCTTTTGCTTTTTGTTTTTGTTACTTTTGATAGGAGAGAGCACTGTAGGGGAAGAAAGAGTTTCTTGCTCCTTTTCCCAAACTCCATATTTTGAACAATGTGATCCCTTTGTAGGTTCACATGTGCAGCACTTCAAATAGTTTGACTTACTGTGTTTCTGCATCTCTTCCTCCCTGCAGGCCAGGTCAACTCATTCATATTTGAAAGCAATCATTTAGTACTATATGGTACAAAAAATGTCTTAGCAACCAAAGCATTTTCTTATGTCATAGAAAACCAGGCAGGTATAGTAGAAACTGACTTCCGCATCCAGGATTCCTGCTCCTTTGGACTTTTATGTTTCCCTTTGACTTTTCATGTGGTTACGTAAAAAAAAAAAAATAAGCCTCCCTTGTGGCGCAAGGGGTTAAGATGCAATGCCTATGAAGGTGTCTGTAGCCTCTGCAGCATGAGTTCCATCCCCCAGCCAGGAAGCTACCCACATGGCGCAGCAGACCTCTCCTGACTCTCCCGCTGCTCCCCTCAGTAGTGTACTTCAGTCAATCTGCCTGTTCTGTTCCCTGCTCTGTCTCTGGTGAATCCTTTCACCCCCCCCACACCTCTGGCCTATACACCAGTTCTTGTATGCATACATAAATACCTCTTTAAAAAATACAAATAATCCTGATTGTATTTATAATTTTGAATGTGCGTCTACTAGTTGCACAAAGTTTATTATGATACTTATATTTTAACATATATGATGTTGGAGGTCAAGAATAATATAATAACTACTTTGATCACTTATCATTAAATTACTCTTATTTGCAGTATGTTTAAGTTTGCCACCTTTCTCTTTGGTTCTGTGCCCAGGGCCAATTGTCTCTAGTTACATCATGGATCTCCGTGGAAAACTCAGGTCAGGTTACTTACTGGACTTAGTTGTGTAAAATTTATAATATAAGTGTCTGAGAACACGGGTAAGAATGAGATATTCTACCTTGAGGAATCAGGTAAAGATAAGTGAAGTGAATCTGACTGAGTCCAAAACAGCTCAGTCTGTGATCCAAACCATTGTTTTCACACTTTTTAGAGCTTATCTAAGGGGTCTTTGTATAATCAAAGGTGGTGCTTCAGACTCCTTGATAATTATGTTCACTAGAAACAGAAATGCATTTCAGTACTAGCCTGATTTCTATTTATATGTCATCAACATTTTAAGTCATTTTCTTCTCTTTCTTAGTTCCTGTAAACCCCCTAAATTCAAATTTTGCTTTCTGTCTAACATGTAGCACATCGTTGGTGCTCAATAAATGTTTAACAGTTGGGATACTTATGTTTAACAGCTGCAGCACTGACTCCAAGGACAGCTGCATTTTAATGGTGTGTGAAGTGATTTAAATGTAAGCTGCTAAAACTCATAACTAAAGCACTTAGCACTTTAGGCTCCTCTGGGACTAAAGGTGATAGATTAAGGTAAAATGGTATTATTATTTAATTCCGAAAGAGGTAAATTACTCTGGCAAAATGCTATCTGATGTTGCTGGCAAACCGCTGTGGTCTAATGCTTCACTGCCATCAGGAAACATGGTCGGGAGGTTGGAGCTGCGGTGGAGGAAGCAGGAGTCCTGGGTACTATTTCTGGTTAATTCAGTGACTTCCTGGGTGACCTTGGGCAATTTACTTAACCTCCCCATGCCTCAGTCTCCCTCCTTAGGAGCTGAGAAGGGCAAAGATTTTTAAGATTCTACTCTGAGGGGACATTTTAAGAGTAAATTTTTTTAATGCTTTGTTTGTCAATGCATTATTATTATTGTTGTTGTTGCAGTAATGGATAATTTGTTTTCCTCCCAGCTGCATTGCTGGCAATAGGAAGGCAGTATATATTAATATGCATTTAACTGGAACACACAAAGTAAATGTTCAGACTGGCCATGGGCTCAGCATTTTGTGTTTCAGAGCAGTGATAACTGCCTCAAGGCTCTTTGATTCCATGCCTGTCCATGGACAATGCTTGCCTTTTTGTCCTCATCACTTCTTATAGATTTTAAAGGAAAGAAACAAGTACTTTCCTGCATTGTTAGTGGGTAAAACAGTCTGGATTGTTACTAGACTCTCTTGATAATCAGAGAAGAACCTGTTTATGTGTTTTGGAAAAATAAATAAAAACTCAGCTTTTGCAGATTCCTGAGTTGAGGAAGAAAGCAGAGAACAATAACGGATTCTTGCTTCTGAGTATTTCAGCCTAGTCACACACTGATGAGGATGCCTTGGAGTTGGAAGAGATATCATTTTAGGTTTCTAGGAGCATATCTTGAATTCCAACTACTTACCCTAAAGTTCTGGAATGGCTACTTGGTTTGCTGAATTCCTGACCATATCTAGGCAGACATCAATTAATCCACAGATGTAAGTTCTTTAGGAAATTTGTAGATATAAGTAGGTAAATTAGATATAAGATGTCAATGAGAGAGGGTAAATGAAAATCAGCATGAGAGATTATTCAGTTTTCTTGGTTAATACACTAAATTTCTCCAATGAAGTCATTTTCTGGTGACTTCTTATTACTTATCAAAATAGGCCTTTCTTGGGGTATGAAGAATTTTACTGACCCAAATCTTTATTTTAACCATCTTTAGAAAGACAATAATTAGTATGTACTTAAATAATACAATGGTTTCTCTACAGGGAGACTGAAAGGATATTGGGAAATAATAGCAAATCTAAAGGAAAAGAAAGATTATATGGGTGAAATATACATTTGGGTGCTTTTAAAAAATTGAGGTATCATTGATTTCTAACACTATAAGATTTAGGGGATAGGTTCATACCTCCTTAAAGGTATGTCCCCCTATACCCACCTCCAAAGCAAACATCTTCCTTCATCATAGACTATTGGGCCCCCTTCCTACTTTGTTCTCACTTCTGCTCCACCCCCTCTAATAGCCTCAATCTTGCAGCCATATTTCTAGGAATTGTTTGGTTTAGTTTTGTCATTTCCTTTACTATGTTTCTCTCTAGTCTGCATAGGATGAAATCATCAGTATGTACTTTTCTCATACTGATTTCTTTCATTTAGTATAATCTCCTATACTCTATCCATGTTGTTGCAAATGGCAAGAGTTCATATATATATACCAGATCTTTTTAAAACACTGCCATACAAAGAACCCTTGTATACTATTGGTGGCAATGTAGACTAGTCCAGTACCTATGGAAAACTATCTGGAGAGCTCTCAAAATATTGAAAATAAATCTACTATAAGAGCCAGCAATTGCACTCCTAGGTATCTGCCTGAAGAATGCAAAAAACTAATTCAATGGAATATATACACTCCTATGTTCATTGTAACATTATTTACAGTAGCCAAGTTAAGGAAACAACCCAAGTACAAATGAATGAATTAGGAAGATGTGGTCTACATAAACAATGTAATACTACTTAGTTATTAAAAAAAGATAAAGTCTTGGCTTTTGCTTTTGGGACAACATGGATGGAGCTGGAAGGATTTATGCTAAGTGAATTTTGTGATTTTTTTAAAAAGGGTCCCAGTTCAGATTTGTGATTTGTATATTAAGAGAATGCGTGCTAAAATGTATGTGTGTATTGATCAAAGACAGAATCAATTAGTCATTTATTTCCAACTTTTTCAAGAAATTTATTATAACAATAGATTTAACAATAAAGCTACTTTAAAATTAAAATACCCATAGAAAAATTGTTTGATATTATGAGTGTAAAACTTTAATTATAATACAGTAGTGTCTCTATTTCCCCCCTTAAAATTATTGCTTTTGTAAGTAATCTTTATGAATTGTTTTCTTAGGAATGTAGTTTTTCATTTTTTTTTTCAGCAGAAGAGCAACATGTACTAAATGCCAACAAATACTCATCGGAAAAATACATCCTTTCTGCACAATACTTTATACTTAATGTAGTAGTAAAATACCTAGACATTTAATGACAAATGAACTAGAATGTTAATAAGGAGAGACTTGCTAATGACTTCAAGAAATTTCAATGTTGATTTCCCTATGTTACTTATGGAGGTATTTTGAGGCAATATTAGTAAATCAGTTAATGTTGGTGAAGGTTCACATTGGCAAACTTCACTAATGGTGAAAACTTATTAAAGAGAGAAACAGAAATATAATATCATAAAATTAAGGCATTAAACCAGATTTATTTAATATGTAGTCTACCCCAAGTTTTTATGACTCAGTTAAATCAGACAGAACCAAGTTATTTGATTTAATTAATGAGGGTGAAAACAATAGCAATTATTGGCCACCAAGTTTTACCAATCTGTACAGTGTGTAATACTAATCATGAAGAAAGGTAAAATGATTTGCCTGTGATCACTGCCCTATATGATAGTGTTGGGACAGCTAGCCCGACACCAGGATCTGTACTTCTAACCTCTAGAGAGAACACGTTCACATATCTTTTATTATGGAATATTGTTACCACTAATTAATTATTAGCTATTGGTGTTAATCTTATTGTGCCTAATTTATAAATAAAAGTTTATTGCGGGTATGAAAAAAGTGTATATATACATATATAATATCTATATATACATATATATGTATGTGTATATACAGGCTTCAGTAGAAGTATCAGGTTAAGGCATGCACTGGGGGTCTTGGAATATATTTCTCATGGATAAAGGGGTATCAGTTTGTAAGGTAATTCTTTGGTGTGATAATACTGTATCAGAATTTTAAAGATCTACAATAGGTCTTCATATTACTGTCTTCATAGCAAGAGTTTGCAGGGTCTGAGAGAGTATACCCTACATACGAATTAAAGAATTAGTCTGGCATAGATTCATGGATGCTAGAAAAAGAAATGAGATTTCTGGCTTAGACAAAAAGGACTTGATTACTCATGATAAAACAGGCAGCATACGCTTTATGTTTGCATTGGTTTGACTCTAACTCCCACATCCTGAGGGGGTTGCAAGGATATGGACCCAGGTCAGTGCTGTGATGCCCTGTGTTTGTGTCTCAGCACAGAAATTCCAGGCCTGAGAGGGGCTGCAGCAAACCTGCCCAATCTTGCCCAGAGGAAGGTCTCACTATCTTTCATTATCTTTATTATAGTGGCATAAACAAATCTGCACTCTGCCTAGAAAGGCGACACTGTTTCTATCTTTCCAGGATGTTTGCCATTCTTGAAAAGACATTTTTAAAAAAGATAGACTAGAATAAAAGCTACAGTAATGCTGCTCACAAGACATGTACACATAAGAGACCCAAAAAGAACTGTCTGCCAACAATATATTATTTCCTATAATCCATGCTATCTCGTTTGACACACATTCTATGAGATTAATAGTGTAAATTTTGAATTTTCCATTTAATAGATTTTTTCTGCTTATAAAATGATTCCAATGGCTAGAAAAGACTAATATAACTTCCACAACCTGAAATAGAATTTAGTTGATAAAATATATAGGAAAAATCTCAACTAGACAAATTGATGTTGAAAGGGATTAATTCTTATAAAAGAAATGATTAATATAAAATGGATTCTTTTCCCCCAATACTATTTTATATTATTATTTTTCACTTGCTGCTCTACTAGGGGGAAGGTGCTAAGTATAAGGGTATGTGTTGGTGATGGTGATAACTGGCAATTAAATGAGGAATAGATCTAAAGATAATATACTTCTGAAACTACATTATAAATCAATAAAAAACAATGATCCAAGTTGATACATTATGGAGGACTACACCTATTATGCTAGGTAATGTAGGCATGTATTTGAATACTATTCCATGCATAATGTATTAGATTCCCAGTTTCTAAAGTGTGTAACTAAAGTTTGTTCAATTTGGGGCCAAGGTATCCTTTAATCATTGGAATATGGTTTACTCGGGGAATTCCAAAGCAATTTGCTTGCTAATACTAGGCATTTTTATTCTGACAAGGCAGGTTAGATTTCAGTCCACTTTGGTAAACAAAATGGAGGTACAGAAAGTTGGCTATTTGTCTAGTGTTTATCAGAAGGTAGTGACATTAACATGGTGGTGTTGTTTGAGGATGTGTGAGAATTGGGGTAGGTCAGTTTATATTTTCTATCTCATTATATGAAATGACAAAAGGAGCAAGGAAACCAGTGGACGTCCCTGACAGTGGGATGTGAATCAGCAAGCAAAGGGCAACCAATAGTGTTCATCATTCACTCGTAAATATTCTGGGTGTGTAGCTATTTCAACACTAAATGAGATTATTAGTTCTCATTTTAGGCAGCCTTTCATTATTATCGATGACTGACACAAGCTGAAAAATGGCCATGATTGTATAACACCCAAAATATGTTTGCAGTAAATTCGGGAAGATTTTGCTTCATCTGTCAGTTGAATAGGTTGCCCTACATACACAAGATCATTCAACCCACAGCATCTTGTAGCAGCACGAGCTAGCCTTGTTCAGTAGGACATTTAAACCTTGTCCTTCAGCAAAGTGAAGTGAGAGGAATGTTCTCATCAAAAGTCGAAATCTGAAAAGCAAACTTTGATCTGTCAAATGGTCAAGTGTGTTAAAGGTGAAAATAAAGCTACTACGACTTTAAGGTCTTTTTTTAGACTCTTGTTTTCCTCCTAAGTAGAGAGTCTTTCTGAGGTAGGGCATCTGTTACCTGTGTTTTATAAGTCTTTATTTACCTGAACACAAACTCTGAGCTAATAACATTAAGGTGTTGTGTTTAAATTGATACAGACTTGTGATCCTCATATGATTATTAGCAAGGGTTATATTCTAATGGCTAAATCTTTAAACCTTGTCTTCTTCCCACTGATTTCTAGTTCAGAAGTATGTGTCACAGAATAAATGGGAATTCATTATAAAAGAGAAATGTCTAAGATATTAACATTTTTATTAATTATTCTTCCCTAGTGTTTATCATATCAAGATCTCATAATAATAGTCACCATAGCAAATATAATAAAAAATACTTTTTCTCATGACAGCTACATTTCAGATTAGTACTAACAGAAATTTCTTATCTAATAATTTGGCTAAACTTTACCTTGGGAATGAGGTAGTATGAGATAAATTATAAGATGGTTAGTGACATGAATTTCACATAAGCAATGATTATTTTTAGTGTAAGAATTTTCTGTCATCCTTATACAAAAATAATTATAGTTTGTCTAAAACTCAAATTGAAGTAGGAGAACCTTTTTTCCACCTAATATTGGCAACTCCAGGGTATAAGGAAGTCCATGCTTGAAGAAAAGAAAACAACGACTCAAGCTGCAAATAGAAAAGCCGAGGAGCCGCAGTTTACCAAACAAGGTGCGAGTCAGTCACTAAGGCAAAAAAATACATCATCATCATCACCGTCCTGGCTTATTTTTGAAGGTGTTCTCCTTTTCCCCTAGAACTAAAAAAAACAAAAACAAAAACACACACACACAAAAACCCCACGTCACTTTGCTTGGAGATTAATTTAACATTTTTCCCCATGTATCGTTTGGCCACTAGATGGCAGTGTCAGCCCATCACACCCCACCCCCTCCCTGGTATTCTGGAGCCAATTTTCTGTACCTTGTCCTCTTTCACTTCGCAGGTTTCAGCTTGTCACTTTTCTTTCCCCTCTTTGTTTTCTATTTTTACTTTCATTCAAATGCCAGCAAAGCCAGCTGGTTGAAGAAGTCATGTGGTGCTTCACGCATTTGTCACAGGGGGCGTTGTGGATGAAGAGTTTAACTTAATTTCTAGGCTCCATGGGGTAGATATCAGGCAGGAGGGCAAAAGGACACGTCACTGGAAGCTGAGACTGGGTCGACGAGGACTGAGTTTGCTCAGACTTTGCTAAGCTCTGGCTTATCCTCTTGCATGTGGGAATCTCTCTTGGCTGCTGGCTAAGGCATCAGGTGTGAGTAGGTGGAGTCACAAGAGACTTTCAAAGGATGGAATTGGATTTTTAGTGACTGTGATGTGTTTTGTATCAGGACATGATGCTTATTTTTATTGGAATGAAACAACTGAATTGCAAAGCTGTACGCATGGAGGTGTCAGGAGTTGCTCTGAGATTGTTGATCTGAGAGAGAGTAATCCTAAGAGTTTCTAAAGTTGCATCAAAGAAGAACTCAGGTAGTATCCCTAATATTCTTGTTCCAAGGAAGGTCAGGACTGGAGAGGACTGTGAGAAAATGGCTTAAATAAATTCAAGTTCTGTTCTCATCCTGACCAAAACCTGTTTCCCATGCGAGAAGGCACCCCTCACTCGGACTACTGTCCCTTTCCCTCCAATCTCAGTGTCATGTTTCTTGCACTGGTCCCCAGCCACTGAGGTATCCAATGGGATCTGCATAAAGAGATGTCAGTGCAGAAGGTTTTGTTATTGATATTGACTAATACCCCTCTTTCAGATTTGTCAATGCAATTCTTCCAGGTTTATGACCTCTTTTATTTGAATATTTCAAAGTAGACTATAAGCATAGTTTGGATCCTACTTGCAACACTTCATTGTTCCTCATGTTTGTCAACATGATGATGTGTCTCTCTATCTTTCTAGCTAGCTAGCTAGCTATCACTAAATCTGGATATTGCTCCTCATGCTGGTTCTCTCATTTAGTGGACAAAATGAAACACAAATTACACTAACATGTTGAATGTATGTCTCTATAATGCTTACTCCTGCCCAGGGAATGTCTATAGAAGAATCTTCTTCTACTTTTATCTTTGCCATCACTGACAGCCAGCTCCTTAGCTGAGTAAAGGGGAGTGCTTTGTACACACTCCTGCACCTTGCCTTGTGCCCCAACCTCCCCTTCACTTTAGATCTGTCATCAATTCTTCCTGAAAAAAGGGAAAAGTTCAAGTCTGTCTTGTTATAATAAGAATCTTCAACCCACTGATAACTTCTGCATCTAGGAACTTATCAGTTGTCTGATTCTTCTTGCCTTAGGACATTTTTAAAAAGGATTTGTATATTTAAAATTTTCTTTTGTGATTATTTATAAATTATTTTATCTGCACAGGCAATTATATGGAAACAGTTTTCCTTAAAGTGATCTTTAATAACATTTTCCATGGATGGAGGTAGAATTTGGGATGTTATTTCACTCATGATTTTATTCATTAATATTTCATTTATTTGACAAATATGTAGAGGGCATCTTCCATGTGCCATCAGTGTGCTAAGTGCTGGGGAAACTAAACAAACAAAAAAGATCAACATGGATGTTGCCTCAGTGTTCATGGAACTGAAGTACACAAGATGGTTTATTTTATTTAATAAATTAATTTATTTTTTAAAAGATTTATGCATGGGAGGGTGAGAAGATTCATCAGAGACAGAGCGGGGAACAGGACAGGCAGACTGACGAAATACACTGCTGAGGGGAGCAGTGGGCGAGACAGGAGAGGTCTGCCGCACCAGGTGGGACCCTTGCCTGCTGGCCGGGATCGATTTTTCTTTCTTTCTTTTTTTTTTTTTTTTAATGGTGATTATGTGTGTGATTCTTTTTAATTATATAATTCATTTATACAGAGAAATCATTTGGATTGATCTATTTACACTTTTTTGTTTGTTTGTTTTCATTTTCACTGGCCAAATATATTTCACAAAATAGTCAACATTTACTTGGATGGATCAACATTGTAAATCTGCCATGAGAAGAATTTTAAGACTAGGATCTCATTTTAACAGAAACATTTTACAATAAAAGATTAATCAGTCTTTTTTCCATCATATGAATAAATTGACCAAATAATGCAATACAGTCAAATTTCCAACACATATCATTGTTTCTCTTCAAACCCATTATTTGCAGGTTGTATAAACCAAGGCAAATAAAATTCACTTCCCCTCAAACCTTCTACAACTTACTACATACCCTCAATTTTAGCTTTTTCTCTATTCTTCCACATTCTGGCACAACCAGACATTTTAATTTTAAGACAAAACTACTCTCCCTTTCCTTCTTATTTTACTTACTATCAGTCATCAATTTCTCTCCCTCTTTTCTTCAGACACCACTAAAACTTTCAACAAATCATGATGGTGGTTTCCTTTCAGTAGTCCAGAACACAAGGAGGTGCTGCTTTGTGTGTTTGCCACCCCAAAATGCTACTTTCAACATTGCAGTTTTCAAAATTGGCTCAAAAACAGTATGGCTTGGTTTCACTTGGTAAAGTTAATATGACTAAAAAAATTTACATATATAAGTATATATATATATACACACACACACGCATACACACATTTTTAATCAAGGAAGAAAAATACTTTAAAGACATGCCAATTTGAAAAGGCATTAAAGTAAAAACATAAAAGCAAATACTAAAAACTACTTTACAATAAAAAAATTAAATAATTGGTTGGTTAAATGAATGAAAAATGAGGAATGTGCAGTGAAAAAACAAACATATATAGCATTCCAGTTGATAAAATGGAAAATCTATTAAATTTGATGGTTTCCAAGGAAATTAAATTTTGATGTAAATTCTAAAACGTTACAAACATCTATTTCATGTAGACATCAGATGCCAATGTTAAAACTTCAAAGTCTATGCTAGGTCTATCAAAGAAACACTGGTAAAATCCCAGTATTTGCAAAATTTTACTGGTAAAATCCCAGTATTTGCAAAATTTTAAGTTTTGGCAAATATAGTAAATCCCACAATGGTTTGGTATTGACAAATCATGATGAATGCAGAATGAGGAGAAAACTTATTTCATTGGATTAAAAAGACCAGGTTTGAATGTTCTAAATAATCTGAGAACATAGCTAAAAAAAACAAAACAACCAAAAAAAAAAAAAAAACCAAAAAACAAAAACCAAAACACCAAACCCCAAAAAAGCCCCTGCTGTTCAGCAGTAATCTGCATATATATCTTTAGCTGCCATTGGGAAAAAATAAAAAAGGGACAACCACCAAAACCATAGGTGTTAAGACTGGTATTAAGTGACCCTGTGATGCTCGTTACATGCTCACATTCCAAGGAAAAACAAACTGTACACATTTATAAATTAACAGTCTCTCCACTAGCTAGTGCACAGGGCTTCCTTTATACCAAAGTCTCCTTCCGTTTGCCACTGTTTGGGGCTTTGTCCCTGGCTTTCCGGCAGCCAGGCTGTGTCCGGTGGGTTTTCACGCTCTTGATGTGACTTGTGGTGGGCACCGAGGAGTCACATTCTGAAGCGTGGCCTTCAGTTTCGACCTGAGTCACACTGGAGGCCGTGGACGCTCTCCTCTGGGCTCTGCCATTGCCGGCAGCGGGGTCATTCTCACGCCCTTTGTGGAGCTGCGGTAGCCCCTGCAGCTCAGCCGGGCTGGAGACCTGCCGGCAAGGGGCGACGGCAGCGCGAATACAGCTGACCCACTGGTGCTTGTGGAACATATCGTTGGCTTGCAGGGTGTGAGACTGCCCTGAAGAGGGTTCTTGGAAGTGAACCCTAAAGATATTTTTAGCTTTATCTGAGTTGCCGAAAGCCCCTCGAAAGGACCCCCCCAATTTAACATCTCCGTCCTGCAGGTCTTCCAAAATCAACTCCTGGACTGGGATTGGCTGCCGGTAAACCTGGTAAGAGAGGCGCTCATTCCGTGTAACAGGCCGAGTCAAAACCAAGATGTCTTGAAACAGGAAAATGTAAAGTTTATGTCCATTTTTATTCTTCAGTTCCCCATGGCAGAGCAATGCTCTGCTTGCTTCAATTCTAGGGTCCTTCTGCTTTTCATCCAGATACTCCAGTTTGCCAATGTAATATTGGCATTCTGATTCGCCTTTCTTCACGTTGATATAAGAGAGAACTCCTTGTATTATTGATATAGCTTTGTCCAGAAGCTGAACATCAGGGTGATCTTTTGGAGTATGTTTCAGAATTTCTTTTAATAATAAAGGGTATTTGACTAGACGACTTCGAGGAATATCTAAGAAGCTCCAAAGATCTAGTTTTTGACTGAAGGGAGACTCCAGACATCGCTGAAGCAAGTCTTGGACTCTTGGATCCTGTTTCTTTTGATCAAGAAGAGCTTTGGCTTTGGCTGCTAGCTGGTTACTACAGTAGCCTTTGTAGGCATTCAAGCCTGGCAACCAGTTCACAAGAATGTGACCAATCTGCTCCACTGTTCCACTAGGCTTGGTTGCTTGTCCTATTCTTGCCAACAAATCTTCATGCAGAGGTATGTAAGCATCCAAATCACCAAATATATGTGCAAGTTCCTCTTCTGACATAATAGACAACTTTAACATGGGGTCATGGTAGGCCTTTCTTGCAAGCTTGAGATCCTCAATTAAATCCTGTTCCCCCTGGAACAGTTCATATATTGCCTCCTGACGTTTGATTTCATTGGTAGTTAAAGACTCCTTCATATTGATATCTAACTTTTCTGACCACAGAACACTACTTCTCCTCTTGGTAGGCATTGGGACTGTTGATCTGTTTGATAACTTCTGGGCAGAAGCCGGGGATCTGTTGTCACCACGAAGGGTAAATGACTGTATTGTCTGACCAAAGCGACGGACTGCTCCATTTCTTACAGGAGAGATTAAATTTGCCAAGGATGTGACCCGAGCTAGAGGTCGAACTCTTATTGCTTGGCACCTTCAGATCAAGGCTGCTAAGGCTTACAACATCATCATCTTTCTGTCTTCGTTTCCTTTTCAAAGTAAAGTCCCAGTGGGGGCCAGGTGTTAAGAATGTGAAGGAGCTACCTCGCCGAAGGGCGTATCTGCCTTCAGGCTCCGGCACCGGGGTGTCAGCAGGCCCGGGGTACCGGGTGTCTGCAGGCTCGGGCCCCCGAGGGTCTGCAGGCCCAGCGGCGCCATCCGAGCTGAGTCCGGAGGCTCGGCGGCTTCGCCTCTGCGGCGGGTGCTGCTTCTGGGCCGCCAGCTCCGGCTCCATGGCGCGGAAGGGGGGTGGGCGCTGGCCAGTGCCCGGCGGCTGGCTGGGATGGGCACCGCGCCCACCACTCTGCCCCGGGAAGTTGCTGTCAGGACAGCACCGCCGCCGCCATCGATTTTTCAATCACAGGCAGTGTAATATAGTGGAAAGGGGGACTCTAGCATTTAATGAGTGCTTCTCGTAAATGCACATGCTGTCTTATTTCTCACCTTTCACTCTAGTATGTCACGAATGCATAGATACAAACATGTTTACCACTTTTAAACAATCATAAAATTTATCTGATAGAAAATTGTCAAGATATCTCCTAATTATAAACTATAGGTATATTTACACAACAATAAACATTTGTTGAAAGATTATTTAGTGTCAGGTGTGCTTTATATATAGACGGGCAGATTAGTAAATATGATGGGAACTAGTCCTTTTCTCATGAAGATTATATAGGAGTGATTGTAACAATATAAATTAGAACAATGAATGTTACTATTTAAGTATTCATTAGACTTAATGATCCCTCTCAGTGAAGAAGAGAAATCCTTTCTTCTGTAGATACAAGATTCTTATATCTATAGACTATTAATCAGTAAGACCTACTCTGCAGTAATAGGAGAATTCATGTGCAGAGTTCATGGAAACAGTCATCTTCATGTACACATAGAGAAGGGCAGACTCTGAGTGTTAGTTCCAAAATGAAATTTGGCGTCCTGTTCCCCTACTATATTTCATAATAAATGTAATATAAAAGAAAAGACAGGGTTTATATAATAAAATAGGTATTTGACTGTTCTCTCCTCTAGGTGTTGAAAATGATGTTTAACTATTTTGATTAGAAACTAATACTTATTTTGCAGTTTAAAATAATATATGGTAGGCTATCAGATATCTACTCATTTGCTTCTAATGAGGCCCATTTACTCTCTCTCTCTCTCAATACCTATATATGTATCTAATCTATCTCTCCAGTTCTTTTCCTAAGTTTTTGAAGAATCACTAAGAATATTCAGAAATTTCTCTGGGGCTTCAGAGAGGCAACAAGCAGAAACATTGCTTAGCTACAGGTCATGGAGAAAAGGTCTCACAAGGATGCTGGCATAAGACTTCCTTTCAAAATTCAGCTCGAATGCTGTCGGACAATTTTCTTTTAGGCAAAGCCTGATGGGATTGTAGTTTTACAGTTTTCTAAAATCACATGACTTTCAGTTTCTTTCAGGGCAAGACTTCAGAAAACTTTGCCCCTATTTCATCCCAAAACTTGAGCTAGCAAGCTCAATCTAGCCAGATATAAATGTAAATGTAGATGGAACTTTTACCCTTAACAGAAATGCTTTTCATTTGATTTCTCTTCATTGCTGCCAAGATGAGTAGAGAGATACACTGCAGCTTGTGGTTTTTGGATTTTGTTGCAAATGTTGGAGCAAGGGGTTGATTGATTGGTATAAACATGTAGCAATAGCAACAGCTGTTTTAAAAAAAGCATAAAAGGGAATGAAATGATTTAAAATAAACAGTAGTTACATTTATGACATACATACAGCCTGGGTATTTTTAATTTTCCTTGCCTAGCTAAAAATGAAACATTTGTACAGATAGCAGTAAAATAACTACACTCCAAATTCAAGTTTTCATGCCTCAGAAGTAATGAGCCTTCTTTCAGATGTTTTTAAATTTTTTATTTCAGTATCTCTCTTTATTTCATTAGACTTAATTTTCCAGTGAATATTACTGTATTTATTTTAATTTTGAAAATTCAGCAAGCTTACCACAAGTTTTAATTTCTTTTTAATTTTGACTTTTATAAATTAGACAGTAGCAATGAAAAAATATTCCTAAGTATTTCCTTTGTTATTGATAGCTAACTCTTATTTTCATCACTGATGTCATGAGTCACATAATAGGTGATATCTCAAGGGGAATTTTGTTTTTTTTTTGAAAATTCTCTAACTTTTAAAGATGGATCTTTGAGTAATCTTCCTACAAAATGAATATCTTACCCCTGGACAATCATGTGTAAAGCTCAGATATGATGTAGGAATTTACTTTCTCTGACTTTGGCTTTAGTAAAACAGTATTTTGGGGGTCTTTTTGTTCACAAAATAAGAGATTTATAAAAATCAGAATGGATGAAAGAGACCACAAGTCCAAACCTTTATTATTCTCATCCTTGGATTATGGTCTGGAGAAGCTTAAAGACCTTCCTAGTCTTGAAAAAACCAAGGAAAGTGAGAGAAAGAGTAAGCACTAGAAGCCAACTGGCTTCTAAGGGTATGATGACAAATAACAAAAGATGTTATTTCTTCATGTAATTTTACTCACACATTCGTGACCTTGAGCAATCAGAAAAAGATAGAACCAAGTTTTAGACTTTAAGTCTTAACTCTCTCATTCATTCCTAATCTTCTCCCCAAGAGACAAGTTGAATTATTGTTTCTGTATCATTGAAAAGGAAACTAAGGTACAAAGAAAGAGGTAAGAAATGCAAAGAAGACACTAAGCTTCTGATTGAGAAAAAAAATTTGTTTGAAAAGAGTTCTTATAAATACATTGTTTATAACTTAGAATTCATTCGCCCAGAAAAAGTCATTATGCGTCATGGTTGAATCATCAGGAAAATACCCTAAAACCTATGTTATATGTTTCTTGCCCTGAACTTAGCTGTGAATGAAGATCAGTGTGGAATGTACACAAATCATCTATGTTTTGGAGGTAACGTTGCATTAAACATTATATAAATTTCAGGTATTTGTCACTGAGTATCAACCTGTGTAATACCCTATATTAAGTTCAGCACTGAAGGCCTAATACTATCCTTTACCCTCACCATGCAATTGTCTCTTTTCCCCTGATTTACCCATCACTTTTTCCCTTTCCCTTCTAATTTAGTGTAAAAGTTTATTTTTGTTTTATTTAATTCATCTGTTTGTGCTTTCTACATACCGTATGAGTGAAATCACATAGTGTTTTTGTCTTTCCCTGTCCAGCGTATTTCACTAAGCTGAATTCCTTCCAGGTCCATCCATGTTGTTGCAAAGGATAAATTTTTATCATTTTTATAACTGAGTAGTACTTCTTTGTGTATATGTACCATGTTTTATTTATACAAATATGCTTATAGTTTATAATAATATTATAGGTTTGTGATCACAGACACAAGGATTCTATGTACTCTATATACGTGTTTCCCATAAATTTGTATTCTGCTTTATACTTGACATATGATGCCTTGCCTGAGTAGATGAAACTTCCTTTTGACTAGCGGCTAATGAGAACTGAATCCTCTGCTTATTGTTTTACATCTCTGTTAATTGGAAGAATTTTCCGTAGATTGACTGCTGACCCAGTAGCTTTCAAATCATCTCTCTTCGCTATTTATCAGTTACTTCTGGTGCGTGGCACTGGGGAGGCATTCATATAGCAGTTAGCCAAGGTTCAAGCATTATGGGAGGTGATAAGAGTACTCCTAGAGACATCACTACGCTGGATAAGCTAGCAACTTATCGTGAATGAAAATGACTATGAAATTGCAAAAAATATTTTAGACTCAACACATTAAATATACATCCAACCACACTTCCCTTTTGCTGCATTTCCTAAACAGCCATGTCTACTCCAAACCAGCCCCTGCAGGATGAAACATGATTGGGGAATTCAGAATGGAAAGAAATAAATGTTTCACTTAGTTTCGGAAGACACACAATATCAGACTGTGTGATTACATTGTTGAAGTGAGAGGTCTTCAGGCTGAAACTTTAGCAGCTTTGTGGTAAGCCGGACTCTGGCTTTAACATATTGTCTGTCACTGCTCCCAGGCCCCAGCCCCTTTGGGTTGTAGGAAGTGACTTGCCTGCTACTTACTTGTAGAGGATTAAGTTCTCTTAATCATAATGACCGTTCCATCTAGTTAGGGACATATTAATAATGATTTTATCCACAATGTTAATAAAAAATAAATCAAAAAGACTTGAGACAACAAATGGTGAGGATGTGGAGAAAACACTCCTCTGCGATCGTTGGCAATGTAATTTGGTATAGTATAGTTTCCATGGGTGTCGTATGGAGGTTCCTCAAAAAAAGTGATAATGGAAATACCATATGACCATTGCTAGGTATTTACTCAAATATTATGAAAACACTAGTTGAAAGGATTTATGTGCATCTGTGTTTACAGCATCATTATTCACAATAGCCAAATCATGCAAACAACCTAAATGCCTGTCCAGGGATGATTGGATGAAGAAACTATAGAATATATGCTCAGCTATTACAAAAATGAAATCATGCCTTTGGGACAACTTGGATGGATCTTGAAGTGATTATGACAAGTAAAATAAGTCAGAAAGTGAAAGGCAGTTACCAGATGGTTTTATTCACTTGCACTATATAGATAACCAAAGAAAATAAATGTAACCAATACAAATAACCAAAGAAAGCAAACTGGCAAAGCACTAAGAATAATTCTGACACTCAGTGAAAAATACACTGGTTACCAGAGGGGAGGGATGGTGGAGGAGGTGATAGGGGAGGGGAGGTGCAGGTTGAGGCCCTGGAGTTTGATGGAGGTGAGTGAAACTTGTACACATGTGCAGGTGTGAAATTGTACTCCCTGAGTTATATAGTTATGTAAGTGAGTGGCAAATAAATAGAACTTAAGAAAAAGTCACAAATTATATGCAGTTTACTACAGACATGAAACAGATTAGGTTTGGTTTATTGTCAACATAACATAGGCTGAATTTAACATGGACTGACCAACTATGTTCAGGGGATTTTTTATTTTATTTTTTGAATTTAAAGAAATTTTTTAGAGCTGTTTTAGGTTCATGACAATATGGAGAAACTAGTACAGAGCTTTACTAGATATTCCCTTCCCCCACACATCCCCAATGTCTACCTTTTCTCTAGGAATTAGAAAACTCTTAGCTCCAGATAGATAAGAAAATTCAGGAAAAAAACTGCCTTCTCATTCTGACATTTGATTTTTTTAATCTGCCTCTTTTCCCTCCCCTTTTCTTGCTCTCCTCTTTCCTTTCTTCTTTCTTTCCTTCTGTACTATATTTGTTTTTTTTTCTATTTGAAGACTTTAAATTTATTGAATTAGTTTAACCATAATCTTTAGCTCAGTATATGCTATTATCTTTCTGTCATTCAGCCTTTTTTATGCTAAGCATCTTCTTTGATTTTTAAAATTTTTTTCATTTTCTTTGATTTTTAAGTAACATGATAACATGATCAATTAACTGAATATCTAAAACAAATCGATAACTCAAACAAACTCTGTGTTCTTTCATTTCCCTTCATTTTCTTCATGGGGATCACCACTATCCTAAATTTTTATTCATCATTCTCTTGAACATTTTTATATGCCTAAAGAATGTATAATTAATTTTACTTGGTTTTGAACTTCTTTAAAGTTCAAACTGTTGAAGACTTTGGATTTGTTTTTTCATTCAATTTTATGTTACTAAAATTATTCCATGTTATTCCAAGCTACAACATTCAATGTCATTAAATTGCTGTGATGTAATGATAATTATTCTTGTTATTGGCTGTGTATATTTACACTTAGCAATTACACTTAGTGCTGCAGTGATTATTCCTTTAGTTGTCCTGTGATACTCACATGTATGACTCTCTTGAATATTTTCCCAGGAGTTAATTTTGGAGCCACAGTTTGTCATTGTTTAGCATATAAATAATCCCAACTGCTTTTTTTCTTTTTAATTGAGGTAACATCAACATATAGATGTCTATTTTCATACCAACTTGCCTTTAAGACTATTTGAAAGCATCACATTCACTTCTACTATGTAGAATAATTCTTTCAATCTATTTCTCCTATATAACTAATATTGTCAAGCTTCTTATTTTAGTCAATTGAATAGAGGTAAAATAATATCCTCTGGTGGTTTTGGCTTACTTTTTTTCTAATTATAATGGAGTCTTAATCTTTATATATATGTTGGCCAAAAGGATAGCATTTATTTTGCTCATTTTTTTAGAGATTTGTAGGAAATCCTTTTGTATTTTTTATACTAATCCCTTGTCAATTTTATATATATATATATATAATATAAATATCTTTTTTGAGTGTGATTTGGGTGTTTTTCCTTTTAGAATATAATTTAACAGAAGTTATTCACTTAATACACATAATTGTCAACATGACTTTTGTGCCTTGTAGGTAAAATTTTCTTTCACCAAAATCAGTGAAAAAAATATTTTTAAAATTTTGAAAGGTTTTGATTTTTACATTTTAACATCTTAGTCCACTTGGCATTGATTTTTAGTGCTGGTGTGAGATTGGCTTGTAATTTCATTTCACAGCTACGGGCAAAACAATATTTCCAAGTTTTATTTATTGAATCATTATTCCAGCTCTTTCCAATGTCTTGCATTACCTTATAGCTTACATATGAAACTTCCATAAATGTAAGGTTCACTTATAGGCTATCTATTTTCTTGTATTGATTGGACTATTCTAATGCCAAACTATACTTTCTTTATTGTAACAGATTTTAACAATTTATAATAATACAATAAAATTTTAAACACAATTGATATCTGATAAGGTAAGTTACATTCTTTTTCTGGGGTATGTGTGTGTTTGTGTGTGTGTTTTCCATCTAAAACTACACTAACATAGACCTACCAGTTTTGATTTTAAGAGAATCCTCAGGAAGTATATGGACAGGTTGATGTCTCCTGTTTTAAAAATTCTGGTTCTACTTACTTATCACCTTAGATGGTAGGTTCTCAGCCTTTGGTGAGCGGTGAACATTAAAATCACTTGAATGTCTTGTTCAACTAAAGATTGATGGACACCTCCCTCTTCTCCTTCCCCCCCATCTCCCTACTTGGAGTGAGGTCCAAGGATCTGCATTTCTCCCAAGTTCCCTGTTGAGGTTAGTGCTGCTGCCTGGGGACTCCCTAGGAGCACTGCCATAGACTAATTTGGCTTGTGTATCTTTCTTACAATTGCTATTTTTATTCCTGTTCTTTCTGATCATTGCTTCAGCGTCTTTGTTTTCTCACCATGTGGTGTCGGTGAGGTGCATTAAATTCTGCTTCTTTGGGAAGATGGAGAGGCCTCTGAAAATTATCTCCCTGGGGAGATAATTTAAAGAACATTTAAAATAACAGGCAATCTATTGACCTAGCAGTGCGATAGTATGTAGCTCTTCTTGCCAGCTGCAGCAGCTTGGGCTTTTTACATTTTCACCACTTCACTTTCCCTGTTTTGTAAGGTTTAGTCTGGCCTTGGGCCTTGAATTCTATAAGGAGGGGAAGGAAAGACATAGGGAACTCACCGCTTGTGTTCCCAGAGGGGAAAGGGAAACATTTTTTCTGCATGAACTATTCATAGGTGACTGTCTATTTATAAAGCAGCTACTTAAGCTGGTTAAGAGTAATTTGGAGATTGAGAGTATATTTCCAGGATTTTGGTACTTGCAGTTTCCAGACCTTATTAGCAATGTCTATAATTTATTTGCTTTGGTTTCAGTAGAAGCTTATGCTAACCAAATGTCATTATTAATGTAGTCTTCAAACTCTGTCTATTAACTTTGCAATTGTGTTTGCCATTGAATGAAAGAAAGAATTTTAATCCCACAAGTGGGATGTCAGATCTGTGAATATCAAGTTAGATCTACTTTCCTGAACCACTGTTTAATTGTGCATGGTGGAAAAATTATTTTCCTTGTAAACTGAGTTGCTGTATTATAATAGTATGTAACAAAGACAGTCATGTTAACAAAGACAACACCATCATTCATTTGTACAGTAAAAATTAATTGAATGCCACCCTGTGCCAGGTCTTCTGTCAGACAATGGCAATCAAATAATGAGCAAGATTGACATATTCCCTCCTTGCCTTGATCTCACATTCTTACAGGAAAGACAGATAAGTAAATAAGCACCACAAATAAAATTTACATTGCAAATAAAATGCTAAACATGTTCCAGGGTGTGTGAGTGGGTCATATGGGATATGTCAGGGGTATCCCTGGCACAATGGGGAACGTGATAACCACACATATGAAGCAAATGAGAGGCATCTCAAGTTACCTTAGATTAGAAATTTGGTAATCCTCATATAATCCATGTTTTTTCTAAGGTGCCAAATTTTTATAGTCAGTAAATATCATAAGTAAGCATGTTGTTTAGAATTCAGTTTCAAAGGGCAGGCAAGTGGCCCACATCCCTCAGGAATAGTCAGCATTCCCACAAGGGAGAGAAGTGGGCCCTCAGTTTAGATACCAGGAACTAGGTAATTACCAGCAGCAATAGAAATGGAAATTCAAGAAGACTCAATGGTCTTTTGAAGTGGAGCACTTGGACATCCTGTCCAAAAGCAAGTAGATGTGAAGGATGTTGGGCCACTTTACACTCCCCCACCCCCCACCCCCACCACCCAGTTTTTTAATCCATTTTGTCTACAGTCTGAATTTCACAGTGGTGATCAACTGTAAACCAGAGTAATAGCACCTTTGTCAGTATTGCTTGCAAAATAGGGGAAAAGCAGGAAACCTACAGAGAGCCTCCTAGGGGGCTGAACTCTAAAGCTTGAGCACTTGCAAGATAATGAAATGAGATTCCCTTCAGCCATCTGTCTTGAAAAATGAGTCCCTGAAAGGATAAAATCCTTGCCCTTCTTTACCTGCCTTAACATTTCTTCTCCCCACCTTGACTTTTGACTTCACTTATTATTTTTTCCCCAGAAATAAAATGCAAACACCTTAAATAGTCTTGCAATAATTAATGCACTTCTATTTTTAAATGAACATCTGCAATTGCAGGAAGTATTCATGACTTGAGTCTCTTTTTGATCTAGCATCTTCTTCTGGGAACTGTCATCTTTCTTCAAATCCCTTGTTAAAGAGGTGCTTGGACCTCCCTGGCACAAGGGGTTAAGATGCAACCTATGAAGCTTGCTGCAGCCACTGTAGCATGAGTTCAATCCCCAGCTAGGGAGCTACCCACATGGCACGGGAGACCTCTCCTGGCTCACCTGCTGCTCCCCTCAGCAGTGTATTTCAGTCAGTATGCCTGTTCTGTTTCCCCACTCTGTCCTTGGTAAATCCTCTCACACACACACCCCCATGCCTCTGGCTTGTACCCCAGTTCTTGTATGTCTAAATAAATAATTTTTTTTAAAGAAAGAGGTACCCAAATGAGTAACACTGATAAAGTGAAAGAATGTTTTAGAAGAAGAAATGTAAATCTCTCCTCTAAAAGCCACACATTTCACCACGCTTGCAAGCTTCATAAATCAGATCCAATAACGAGGGCTGAAGGGTTGAGGGTTGCTATGTATGTGAGAAGAAAGTATGGTGAGCTTCTTGTCTGAGAACTGAAGGGTACTGATGATGACCTGGAAATACCTCAGTAAAATAGAAACCAGTTTTAAGTCTGGGTGAGTTTGGGTTTTGGGAGGATCATACCCAAGAATACTTGGCATTTTTTTCAGTGCTCTCAGTATTTAATGTTATTATTTAGAAAATATTCTGAAAGAAATAGTATCAAAGAGATAAATGCAAACTATTGTATGGCCCTTGGGGTATCATACTTACAAATTACTAGCAAGTAATAAAAATACCTTGTACATATGTATACATCTTCAGATATTAAAGTTGAGTATGCCTTTGCATTTCTGTCTAGTGAAACACGATCTTGAGGGGGAAATCTGGGGGAAGAAAATGACATTGGTTTCCTAAAGTTTATTTCACTTACATTGCACAATTGAACCCCTTTATCTGTCTTTTCACCATTTGAAAATCAAATGTACAATTTATTTTTTCTCTAAGTGTTCAGGGCTAGGTTTGGTTGCAAATGCATTTCATAATCTTGCATTAGTACAAAGGAGTTCTTTGGTATTGAAGCTGTAGAAACTGAACCAGGGAGTTGAGAAGAATTTTCCAGGGTATAATAAGAGAATGCTTTAACTCTCTGCCTCTGGGGAGCATTACATTTGGATTTTGATTGGCTGGTGGCTGGGAATGCAGGATATTTAGTCAGGCTTAGTTAAGTGTATACTGGTTGGTTTAACAATAGGCAATTAGAAGTATTGACTTTCTCCAGTGAGTGCAAGGATAGTCATAGAAAAGCCAAGGTGCTGCAGTCACAAGAGGCATGAACTCCACCAGTAAAGAACTCCACCAGTAGAGATGTGGGGCCTCCCTGGTGGCACAAGGGGGTAAGCACCACACTATGAAGCAATCTGTAGCCTCTGCAGCACGAGTTTGATCCCCAGCCTGCCTGTTTTGTTCCCCGCTCTGTCTCTGGTGAATCCTCTCACCACCCACATCTCTGGCCTGTACCCCAGTTCTTGTATGCATAAATAAATAAATCTTAAAAAAAAAAAAAAAGACACAGGGCCTCCCCTGGTGGCGCAGGCAGTTGAGCGCAGTGCTGTGAAGCTGTTTGCAGCCTCTGCAGTGCTGGTTCCATCCCGGCCAGCTGGCGAGGGTCCCACATGGCGCGGCAGACCTCTCCTGTCTCAACCATTGCTTCCAAAGCAGTAGTGTATTTCATCAGTCTGCCTGTTCTGTTCCCCGCTTTGCCCTCTGGTGAATCCTCTCACCCTCCCGTGCATCTATCCTATACCCCGGTTCTTGTATAAATAAATAAATAAATCTTTAAAAAAAAAAAGACAGAGATTCATAAAGTGGGTTTTATATTATCATGTACTTTAGCATTTTTCTTTCCAACAGCTCAGAACAATACTAAACATATTTATCAGTTGGGAGGGGGCTACGTCACTGGTAAAGATATAAGGGTGCTGATTCACTAAGTTTGTAACTAATTCAAGGTCATTTACTGCATTGGTCAAAGGTCTAGGGTACAGAATTATAATTTTTCTGACTTTCCAGGTCAGTCTCCCCATACCCTGATCCTAGTGCTTGCTCACTGAGAGTACCAGGAAGAGATTGGTGTGGCCCTGGGATCTGGAATTTCTCCTGGATGAGCACAGGGACTTTGAAAGTTTGGAACTGAGAGTATCTGGGGTCCTTTCCTTTCTTTGATACTTTAAACCATAGTCTATTAGGATCAGGGTATAAGGAGAAAGGAGCATTCTTGGATGATGAATTCTGCATTTATCTGTATTACCAAATGTCTGCGGGCGTGAGTGCTTCTTCTAGCCATTAACCCTACTAGAGAGTTTAGTTCAATAGTCAATTTACAACGATTGAAGTTTTATACCTGTTCACAATGCTAAGCATATAATAGTGATACAATATAAATTTAAGAAAATGATGTCAAAAATTGAATAAATTATGAATGCAAACTCTCTGTAGCATCACTTTTATACCCTCTGTATTATGTAACAATACTTTATAAGATATAAATATAAAAAAAGCTATCAAATGCCTTTGATTCAATATTATTGCTTCGTTTTTCTTTTTCTAATGTTTAGAGTAATTCTGAGCTACATCAGTCTAAGTGTTTCTTTACTGATGAATGTATATCTTTGAAGGTATGTAGAGCTTCTAAGATAATAAGGCTGGAAGCAATAGGTCTTGTTTCATGATATCTAGAATAACTTACAAATCATAACAACACAGAATGTCTTCCTATTTTTTTAGCTCTGAAACTTGCAAAGGTGCCCAGAGGCTAATAAATGATGGTGAATCTCATAAATGTAATAAATACATAATAACGAACTAACTAAATAATAGATATATAGCTTTGCTATTGACTTTCATGAGAGGTACATGTGTATAGGAAGGGAGATACAGGTTGACAGTTTTCAATGTGCTTTATAAAAGGGTTCATTTGAATATAATATATTACCATTTTTCTAGAGGCAAATACTTCCCTATAAGTGAAGGGGCTGTCAGCATTTCTATTGGAAGCTTTCATTTTAAGGGTATGTAACTCAATCCCAAATTGTGCTGTCAGCTGAAATATGGTATATAAAGTTTCAATGTCATTGCCATTTTTTTTTAACATTTGGAATCACAAAACCCCACTTATTTTTGCACATGTGGACATTAATCTGAAGCAGAAATCAGTAATTGCCAGTGCTATAAAATTTTATTTCATCTGAGTAAGCTGATAGTTCCTAAGAAATGAAGTGTGCCAGCACTAAGGAGCATACGTAAATAGATTTTTGTGATTCTGCTTTATATCAGTGTTTTGGTCAAATACAATGTGTAGGTGGATGCTGTAATACTGGCTTCCAAGTCATTTGGAGGAAAATAATTATGCCTGGGGCACTGGAAAAATTTCAATTTTGAACTAGAGATGTGAAAGTATTAACAATCACGCCTACTGAGATGAACTATCTACTGGTGACATTTAAAACTAGCCTATTCATTTCTATTCTTTATGGGCTAGATGTCTATTTCAGGAATTTATGGCAAACATCTGATCCAAAAGTAGTTATGTTCTTGACAACAAAAAGTGATAAAGAAGCTGTAGAGAGCAATGAAAATTGATGGGGATAGAGAGTGATAAACAGCAAAAGAGACCCATTAAGGGCCAAATGATTGGTAAGGCCTGAGGAGAAGGGACTGAGAGGTAAATTGGAGTGTAGGTTGATCATTTCACAGGTGCAATCAGCCAGCTCCAACACACTATTTCTGGTTTGTTCTGGATTGAAATCTGAAGGCAACTTATTAGTTTGAGTCTGACGTCATTTTGCAGGAGTGAGAAGAAAAGAATCATAACATCTGTTTTGGCGAAACTTTAAAATAAAAATTAGCAAGTCTCAAGTTAAGTCCGCACAGGACCTTTTACCAGAATTGTACAAAATTAAATTAAAGTGTGGAAGATAAGTTTCCTGACATAGTGGTTAAGTGTCCTAATGAGTTGACTTCTAAAATCAGAGGATAAACTTCTGCTCAGAGATTAGGGACTCATGTGGTCAGTTTTCTTTTTCAGTAGAAGACTGAAAGCACAGCACTTTGATGTTTTAGAAATCACATTTATGATTGCATTTCTCTTTCCTCTCAGCAAACAAAAATAAAGACAATCCTTCTCATCAGCATAATGCAGCTATAAACTGAGTGGGGAATCTTGCTGTTCTGTTTTCAGAAGCAGGTAGAGGGAATGCCTATTACCACACTGGCTGTTGGGGCTATGTTAATTCATTTAATTACCCAAATACAACATCTATCTGCATCTATCTGAAGAAATTATTTCCTTTTAGGCACAAAGGTTGTTGTCCTTTTTTTTTTTTAACATTACTCCTCTTTCAACTCCTGGCACCCTGCAGAATTTGAAATATTCTCAGAGTTTCCAGATAGATTCAAATATCATCCGACAACTTGCAGGAAGAAATGGATATTTATTTTGTATCTACAAAATGTATTCTGTATCTATCTAAAATGGCTGCTTAATTTGTATCTACAAGGAAGTATCAGCTCTCTCAATTTTATTTTTATGGTAGGATGCTGAAGATGTCTGCATTCTGTGTTGAGACTTGTCTTTGAATCCACTAGCCTGTCCCAGCAGAATGCTAATATTGCCTAATGGCTTCTCTTGCACACTGGCTTCTAAGTGAGCTTGGGTACAGATAGAAATCTCCTTTGCTCAGCCAAAGTGTTAGGAACAAAGAAAGTCTCAGCATCATTTGCCTCAGGATCAAAGTGGTTTTATGGCAGATGCAGAGATAAAAGTATTTTCTGGACCATGAAGCACCTGCCCTAACCCTGTGCAAGTTATGCATTCAGTGGTGAACCCTAGAAATAAGAGTGGCTAGCAGGGTGGAGCCAGAGGAAGATGGATGCCAGACATAACAATTTTGGTCTGGAATGAGGGACTCAACAGTTCAGTTTTCCAACTGACTCCTGGCTCCCCCTAATCAGCCTTATCTCTGAGCAGGAGTCCCCTGGCACCTCCTTTCTTCAAGGTATCTGCCAGAGGTGATGTATCTCCTCCTCACGTCTAGAAGAGGAGTCAGAGTTTAATTATCATTGATTCCATTGGTGTATAGTAAGTGAAGATATACTAGAAATCCAGTGGGAACATTTTCTCAGGTTCAAGGTGTGTTAAAGAATGTTGTTTACTAAACTTCTTATTTTATGTTATAGAAGGAAAGAAAATTGTAACAATATTCAGTGTTAACTTCCCGTTTAACAAACTCACTCCTACTTTCCTTTTCCATTTCCTTTTCCTCCAACATCAAATAGTAAAACAATTTAAAGAACGATCCTGTATAAATACCCAGTCCAAAAATGGGTGTTTTGAATTATCAAAATACTTTCAATATTCTAGTCTGAATAATTTTTTATAAAGTTTCTAGTGTTTCACATTTAATGTATTTAAATCACACTTGCTCCTCAGCATGGAGGTATAAAAACCCTCCAGCGTGGCCCCATTTTCTGACAGCCTAGGAGTGACCTGCTGAAAGGGACCCTCAGGGCACTTTGCTAAGACATGAGATTTTGACTTTTAGGCTAGAAATGGAAAAGAAACAGCATCTAGGAGAAAATGGGCAAAATAAGGGATGAATGGTTCTTTGCTTCTCTACTTTATTCTTTTGTATTATCATACTGACAGAAGCAACTAAAGAAAGTAAAAGCAGTGATATGAAGTTTTATTTTATAATATGTTGGAGAAGACGCATGCCTTCTGGAGTGAACATGAATATAATATATACTAAGTTTCAGCTGGGAGCAATTTTTTCCCCTCATAGACACTTATAATAAGACTGTTCTGGAAACTTATGAATTTTATAATGGAAATGCTGAACCGAACTTAACAGAGGCATCATGTGAGAGTGTGGCTATAATAACAGATCCAAAACCCCTAGAACAAGAGGACAAGAGATCCTCAGTGAGTAGGAGGGAAAGACTGAGATTGTACATAAAAAAATTCACACCAAAAAAAGAACAAATATGTGTTTTCAGTATTGCAGCCCAACATTTTGAATTATTTGGGGGGATGAATTGGGTGGCTGTCTTTACAATGGAGTTAAATTGGTTTCTTATTTTAGCCACTGCATTGGTTCAGCTTCACTCTGTTCCATTCTAAAAATTCATCAGCATATCAGTCAGCTGCAGGGCACTTGACTCAGTGCGTGCCTGCTATGAGATTAGGGTAAGTGGATCGAAACTCAAGAACCAGATTTTGAAAGTTTACTGTGGTAGGAACAAGCTAAGTAAGGCAAACCTCAGCAGGCCTCAATGGGGTGAATCTCCCTCATCCTTCACAATGTTATCTGTCTTTTAAATTACTCCATTTGACCACAGGTCTGTTGGGGTATGTTACACTTTGAATGTTTATCTATAACTATCTTAAAACACTTAAATTTTATTGTTGGATTGCCTGCTTATTAAACCATCAAATAAAATAATGGTGCCTTAGTAGGGAAGACAATTCGAGAGTATAATGAAACTGAAGAGTATCAGAATCATCTTCCTGCCTATTAAATTTCATAACTGCACATGTGTGTCAGCAATCACAGATTAAAGAAGCAATTAGTCTGAACAGGGAGAACATGGAGCTGATAGTTAATATACTAACAGACTGTGAGCCTGAGAGTTTCCATTTTTGATATATTTGCAAGCAGAATTACAAAAATCTCTCTATTGTAGCCCATCATTCTAATCAAATTTAAAAAGCCAATATTGGTAAATTGCATTCTTGTGTCATAAATCTGCATTTTTTAGAGATTTATGGACCCACAGTTAACTGACATGATGATTTATATCATCCGTGATTAAAAGCTGAATAGCTTTATTTGTCTTGATGTTGCTTCCAAGGAAATAGACTTCTGAAACAATAAAATGTCAAGGCGTAATACTTAGTGCTTTTCTTCATAGATGACTTCAATGGTGCTTAGAGACATCTTTATGAACAAGTGGTGCTGAGGGAAAAGGTGAAAATAGAATATAAATTGTACTTAACTAATATAAAATTTATAGTTGTTTAATTCAAGCAAGTAGAGGAGGGGAATTAAGACAGTTTTCATACCAGGGTCTACTGTTTTTTCCTCTACTTTAATCTTTGATTTCCCTTCTGATCCATCAACTCCTTGCTTTCACACACACGCAAGCACACTCACACACAAACACACTCACACTCACTCTTACACTGACACTCAGACAATTAACAAAAATCTTTGAACTAGAAGTCAATAGAAATTAAGTTTTCTAGATACTTTCCCAGTCCTCATGCTCAGTATCAGTCAATGGTTTTAAAACATGTTGAATTTCAGAAGATGGCTCTGAGCAGATAAGGTAAGCATCAAAACAAGTAGGTAATTTTGGAATTATTGATGAAATTCAAAAGTCTTTTTTCCTTAAGTTATAATGAAGGAATTTATCAGTACTTCTGAAGAATTCATTTGCTCATTGGTTCTGAAAAATCGAAACCAAAAATAACCTATTGACATATTTAATGACAAAGATCTTTTAAAAAAGGTTTCTGTGGCAAAATATACCTTACAAAGGTCTACTATTAATGACTGATTAAGAGAAATATTCACAATGCATGTAAAGCTCAACAAACTTCACAATAAAATGAATGCTTACAAATTGATAAGAAAATGACAAGAAGAAAAAATGTGAATGAATAAGTAGTTCACAGAAAGGTAAATCCAGAGATCCAATAAATATATTGACAGACTCAGCTTCACTTGTATTCAGGAAATGCTCATGTTTTAAAAAAAGACATACACCTTATATATATAAGTTGATAAAAATTTATTATAACCTTCCTTATACCCTTCTCACAAACAAATCTGGCAAGAGCTATTAAAATTTAAAAAATATATAATAGTTTCAACTCAGCATTGCCTCAGTGGGGAATCTATTTGACAGAAAAATAAACCAGTAGGATATACAAAAACTGAAAATGAAGTGTATGTCCATCAAAAGGAGAATGGTTGAATAAATTATTATAAATTCATAACATATAATAATATGGCTAAGGAAAATATAATTTTTTTCTGGGGCCCTTCCCTTGAGAGAAATTTTTTAAATGTAATGCTTAGTGGTAAAATCAGAGGACAGATATGCATACATATTATGACTGCTTTTAGTAAAACAAATAACAAGAAGATCTGATTATAAGTTGTTCAGGAACACATCCTAGTTGTCCATACTGGTTGAACAGATAAAGGGATAAGAGGGGAGAGAGGCAGAGGTATACAAGAAAAGGGAAGGGGCCAGTGATGAAAAGGAATTAATGTTTGCTGCGATTTTGAAGTTGAGAAAAGGATAAGCCACACACCTACCTGTATATAGAAAAGTGTAGGATGACCCTTAAAGTTGGCCCTGTTCAACTTTTAGCTCATCACACACTTCCAAGCTACTCAAAAGATTTGAATATGGGAGAAAAAGAATTTTTTGAAATCAGCTTACTGAGGTATTTCTCCTCTTTTCCAGTTGCAGGATGGGGTTTCCCCCCCAACTCCTCAAGTGTTTGTGCTCCAGAAACCTAGCAGAAAGGTGACCATGTGTCCTAGAATACAAGGGACACAGGGACACATAAAATATGTGAAAGTGAAGATATTTTTGGAATAGTTTCTAGCAGGAAACACATTCTAGCTGTGTTGTGAAATCTTTACTCCCATACTTTGGTGGAGAAAGTAACCCTGCATGATTCAGTGGGCCAGAAGAGACCCATGCAAGGGACCTGGACTGGGGCCATCTTGATTAGAGGTTCACCTGAATGATTCACTGACCCTAAGAAGGGAGTTCAAATGGTCTAGGCCGGTGAAGGCTGGTGTCAGGGATTTGTAAGTGGTTGTTCAGAGGAAGCATTGCCCATATGATGGAGGAGTTCCTGTCTGAACTCTGAATGTCTCTGAAGAACTATTCAAAGTGCCTCATGGAAGAGTTGACTTTAAATCACTGCTAGATCCAGAGGGCGCACCTGTCAAAGTACAGCTATATTAGTGAAGGAAGACTTCTGCCCTTCATCACCCCCTCTTCCCACCGAAACCCCCTTATGACTCTTTCCAACCCTCACCTCCTGCAACTATGTACAAGAACAGTATAGGTAACCCAGAGTGGACTCGTAGGATGTTTACATACCTTGGGTATTGTAAATAGTGTTGCAATGAACACAGGAGTACATACATCCCTTTGAATAGATTTTGCATTCTTCGGGTAAGATACCCAGGAGTAGAATTACTGGTTTTATGGTAGATATTTTCAATATCTTGAGAAACCGCCATGCTATTTTCTATAAGTGATGCTCCGATCTATAAACCCTTTCTCCACATCCTTACCAACACTTGTAGTTTCTGGTCTTTTTGATATGGGTTATTCTCACAGGGTGAGGTGGTTTTGATTTGCATTTCCCTGATAAATGATGTTGAACATTTTTCCATGCACCTGTTGGCCATCTCTCTGTCTTCCTTGGAGAAGTATTTATTTCTTCTGCCCATTTTTAATTGGATTCTTTGTTTTCCTTTTCCTGAATTGTATATGTTCTTTAAAGATCTTGGATTTTAGTCCCTTGCCAGATGTATTATTATATGAAAATATTTTCTCCCATTCAGGTAGGATGTCCTTTCATTTCAATGATAGTTTCGTTTGCTGTGTAGAAATTTTTCGTTTGATGAAATTAAAAACAAATAGTCCCGTTTGCTTATTTTTTATTTCCCTTGCCATTGGAGTTGAGTTCCCAAAGACACCCCTAAAGCCAGTGTCATAGAGTGTGTTGCATATATTTCCTTCTATGTATCTAATGGTTTGATGTCTTGCTTCTAAGTCTTTAACCCATCTTGAGATCACCTTTGTGGAAGGTGTGACTTTGGGTTCAAGTTTCATTCTCCTGCTTGTCCAGTTTTCCCAACACCATCTGTTGAAGAGACTTTCATTTCTCCAGTGTATACACTTGACTCCTATAGAAATATAAAGGGAAGTAGCTAGAGCATGAAAGCCAGGTGCTATTTTAAAGGAGTGTCATCTGAGATGACATTAAAAACCCAAATAAAGAAAAGGAGTAAATCTTGTAGCTCCGTGGGATAAAGTGCAGTCTAAACAGGAGGAGAAACAGATATTAACACCCTTAGGCAGAGGCATGCTTGGCAGTCTACAAGGGCAATATCAGAGGGCAATGGAGGGGTGGATGAATTCCTGCAAGATTGGTAGGGGATAAAGTCCCAAGGTAGACTAGGTAAATGGTGTATTATGATGTGATGTTTTTGACCATCTTAGTACTCTCTAATGTGCTATTTAAACATAGTCAGGATAGAAGAGTAATGTCCCATGGCACCTCACCCAAGATTTTTCCCATTTATCCTCTTTTGCTTATGTCCTTGTTTATAGTCTTTGATGATAAGTATGTATATGCTCTAGAAAGGTAAATATTTGAGAAAGCAAAGAATATTTGTCCTGACTGAATTAGAAAAGAGCTTTCTTTTTACAACAGGAAATAATTTGGAAGAAAAAGACATAATAACAATTTACAGTAAGGTTGGGTCCTGTTTATTCTCCTGTAAACCACAGAACTGATGAAGCATTGACAAGTAATCATCCTTTGGTAGAAAATGAGTAAGTGAATTTCATTGGCTAGGTAATTGGAAAACAGCAATTAAAGGGTTTTTTTCCCTTTAAACTCCCCCAAATTAATTGATAGCGGTAGAAAGTAGCTGTTGGTTGAGGAAAGATTATATCTCTAGGTGCAATCTCTAGGGTTTTGTGTCATTCTGCTTGTGGGAAAGGGGCCTGAAGCAAAGTTTTCACTTTAACAGGACAGGAAACTGGAGAACTGACTAGCAAACACCAGTCCCACGCATTCTCTCCCATGAGTATGATAAGTGGATCTGCTCAGTCAGTCCGCCTAGGATTCTCAGTGCTTGCTATTATAAGCTATGCTCTTAATGCTTTACATCATTGTTATATAGGAGTGATTTCTAATAGCTGGTCCTTGAAATTGTTCTATTCTGTGATGAAGGGGCAGGGGATTATTGTCTCACTCTGATTTTACTGCATTTCTGTTTAGGAGAGCAAGTTGTAAATGGCTTTCTTTTATAAAAGTCAGAAATTCTAGCTGGTAAGGGTGAGATGGTACTTTATAAAAGCTCTGTCCTTTTAGTAGCTCACTTCTTTCTTGTAAAAGGAGAGTTGCTACCCTTCTGTTGATTAGACACTGCAGATACATTAATGCATACATCTATATTTTAAAAATAAAGATTTAGCAACTGTTTGTTAGTACTGCAATTTGTTATTTTTTTCCTTAAGATTTAGTTGTTTTTTTTTTTTTTAAGATTTATTTATTTATGCATACAAAAGTTGGGGCACAGGCCAGAGATGTGGGGGGTGAGAGGATTCACCAGAGACAGAGTGGGGAACAGAACAGGCAGACTGACTGAAATACACTGCTGAGGGGAGCAGCAGGCGAGACAGGAGAGGTCTGCTTTGCCATGTGGGTTGCTCTCTGGTGGGCCGGGGATTGAACTTGTGCCGCAGAGGCTTTAGATTGCTTCATAGTATGGTGCTTAACCCGTTGCACCAACAGGGAGGCCCTAAGATGTAGTTTTTTTAGAGCTATTTTAGTTTCATAGAAAAAGTGATGGGAAGGTAAGAGATTTCTTACATAGCCCCTGGTGCCTCCCAGGCTTAGCCACCTTCATGACTAAAATCCCATACCTCAGTGAATTGTTAATTGTTACAACTGACAAACCTATGTTAACACATCATAATTATCCAGAGTGTAGTTTACATTATGATTAACTTCTGGTATTGTACGTTCTATGGGTTTAGAAAAATGTATAAAAAACAAAACGTGAATGCATGATAATGGTATTATGTATTTTCACTAAAAATCATTTGCTCTCTGCATATTCATCTCTTCCACACCTCACCCACGCTCCCAGTTCTTGAGAACATCTGTTCTTTAATTTTCTCCATTGTTTGCCTTTTCCAGAATGTCATATAGTTAGAATCATACAGTATGTATGTGGCCTTTTCAGATTGACTTCTCTTACTTAATAAGATGCATTTAAATTTTTTCCATGTCTGGTTTTTTTTGGCTTGATAGCTCATTTCTTCTTAGCACTGTGCATAACCATTGTTTGGATGTGTCACAGTTTATTTACCCATTCACCCACTGAAGGGCATCTTGGTTGCTTTATTCATGACAAATAAGTTTTCTATAAACATTCATGGACAGTTTTTTTTTTTTGGTATGGAATATGTTTTAAACTTAATTTGATAAATATCTGGGAGCATGATTACTAGATCATATGATAAAAGTAATAAAAGTATGATTAGTTTTAGAAGAAACTATTAAATATTTCTTCCAAGGTGGCTATACTATTTTGTATTTTTGCCAGTAGTGAATGAGACTATGTGTTGTTCCACATCCTTGCCAGGATTTGATATTGTCAAGTGTTCTGGAATTTGGCTATTCTAACAGATGCATTGCTCAGTATTTTAAAATAAAATTGACTGGCTTATGAAATCCCAAATGACAGGCTTCTCTTTAAAATTTTTGTTTCATAAATTTAAATTCTTTGTATTCTTTGTGCCACAGGTGCTCATCTTATTTATTAAGAAATCTCAGGAGTCACATTCATTATAGCACCAAATATTATTCTATAAAACTATTTACCTGGGTGAAATATGAAATTTTGAATGAAAGGAGATGTGAAAGATATGAATTTAAAACATTTACACCAGAGTTTATATGAGGCTTATGAAGGATTCAATATTTTTAGGGTAAGAACCAATATTTGTTTAGGAGTTTAGAGATTTGATTCTTAGACTCAACCTCTCACTGGCTAGTTGTGAAGGTGCTCATATCTAGTTTTATGTTCTAAGCCCTAGTTTTCTCATATCCAGAATGAGCAGGAGTAATTAAATGAGTTCTGGGAACCATTTTATTACCAATTTGCTATAATTCCTGGTCAATATAGTTAACATGATTGGTTTCTCTTTATCCACAGGTTTCAATGCTTTTTTTTTTTTTTTTTTTTTTTTTTTTTTTTTTATTTTTTTATAGAGGCATGCTTTATTTATTTGTTTGCTGGTTTGTTTGTTTGTTTTGTTTATACATGCACTGGGTACAGTCAGAAGCGCGGGAGGGTGAGAGAATTCACCAGAGCCAGAGCGGGGAGCAGAGCAGGCAGAAGGACCGAAGTACACTGCTGAGGGGAGCAGCGGGCGGCAGGAGAGGTCTGCGCGCCATGTGGGACCCTCCTCTGGTGGCCGGGGAGCAGCCGGAGATCGAACCGGCGCCGCAGAGGCCGCGCGCAGTTTCGCAACCCAGCGCTCAACCGCTGCGCCACCGGGGAGGCCCAATCCACAGGTTTCAATGTGGATATTACAAGTTTAAATGATAATTCATGTATTGTTTTCTGTATTTCATATTTAGAATAGTCTATATTTGTCTGAGGGATGGCAGATTTATAATTTTAAATTTTTGTCAATGCTGAAATGTTTGTGCATTCCCAAAAACATGTAAGCAATATTCTTATTAGAAAAGACAATCTGCCTAGCACTGGATGGTCTGAATAAAATTGGTGGTATATTGAATACTACTGCTATATGTGCTTGTTTCTTTGTTTTCAAAAGGCAATGACTCCGCATTCAGAGTACATGATTTTTTTTTAAAGATTTATTTATTTATTTTTACAAGCACTGGGTACAGTCTGAAGCTCAGGAGGGTGAGAGAATTCACCAGAGCCAGAGTGGGGAACAGAACAGGCAGACTGAGGAAGACACTGCTGAGGGGAGTTGTGGGCGCGGCAGGAGAGATCTGCGCACCATGTGGGACCCTCGCCACACCATTTATATTGAAAGTAGGCAATAGATGAAGATAGAATGACATTTCTTAAATAGTATATTACATTTTGTTGCCAAGTAGCTATTTGCATTCAGGATAAGGCCTGTCATTTAGTAAGCTCTCAACAATGTTGACTATTATTAGCTGCAAAGTGAGATATAAACAGTGATCTCTGGCACATGACTTAATTTTTTAAGCTTTATTTTAATTTATCAGTCAGGATCCTGGCAGAAAGCAGATGGCATGCAACAGTTATTAAAGAGAATTTAACAAAGATATTCATTTAAAGTTGTGGGAACGATTAAGAGAAGCCAAAGATGGATGGAGCTTTGCCTTTAGGCTCACAAGGACTGGATTGTCACCACCAGATCTGGAGGGGTTGGGGAGGGATGGTTACTGGAATCTCCAAAAAGCCGGAGCTATAGCCAGGATTGCCTAATAGGGTGCTGTGGCTTTCCATTGAGCAATACAACCACTGAAAACCCCCAGGCTTGAAGTGCTGAAGCTGGGAAAGGAACCCAGACCTCCTGCTCATCCCTCCCTTCATTCTCCCACTGCCCTCTCCATTTGCTATACCCAATTAGAAATCAGAATACAAAGGGAGCTAGGTAAGACAGTCTACAGAGGTGAGCCTCCTGGCAGCCCAGAGCACTGTGGAAAATGGTAGAGAGATTCATGAGGAAGAGAGTATCTAGTATATTTACCTGCTATAAAATGAATTTATGGAGCCTCCCTTGTGGTGTAAGGGGTTAAATGTAACCTATGAAGCTCTATGCAGCCACTGTAGCACAAGTTCAATCCCCGGCTAGGGAGATACCCACATGGTGTAGCAGACCTCTCCTGTCTCACCTGCTGCTCTCTTCAGCAGTGTATTTCAGTAAGTCTGCCTGTTCTGTTCCCTACTCTGTCTCCTGTGAATCCTCTCACCACCCACACCTCTGGCCTGTACCCCAGTTCTTGTATACATAAATAAATAAATCTTTAAAAAATGAATTTATGAACCAGTATTTTTTTAAGCCTACAAAATACTGTGTCAAATGGTGTGGAATATTTCAAATATAAGTGACAATGTGCTCTCAAGGAGTGTAATTTTCAGAATAAATTTAATCAGACACTATTCTATAGTTATGTTTTAGGGCAGACTCAGAAGAGATCATGTCAATTTGAGTAACTAACTTTAAAACAGGAATCAACTTTCTCATCTTGACAAATGAGAACAGAAGTGATGCCTTCCTCACTGGCCAATGTTGAGGATTGAATCTGGTGATTCATGAAAAGCATATAGATCAACACTTGCCATACTACAAGACTTGATAATATTGGCTACTATTGTTTTCTGCCAAGCAGGATATAGAAGGTGTGAGTAAAGACAGAGAACTGTTCCCAGAATAAAGAACATGGCCTTTGAGGGATTGGCTTAGATATCTCTAAGGTCAATTCTAGGTTTTGAGATTTCATGGTAGTTCCTCAAGTTCCAACTATAGGAACAGAGAGTGTCAAAATACTGCCAATTCCCGATGTGCAGCTAACCACCTGCCCAGGCTTTTCCCCTTTCCTGAATCTATAGACTGCATGACACAACCCTACTCAGAATGATCATATGTGAAATACCACATCAGCTATTTAAATATTCTAAAAGGCATATTTTAAAGACGATGGTATTGATGATCTAAAATACTTACTGGCGCTTGATCCCAAGGCAATAAGGCATTTTATAAATCAGCCAACATCACTTGTATACTGGTTCTAAATTTTGAGTTCTTGAGCTATATATCACAGATGTCTTTCAGCAGTCTGTGCTTTCCTCGTTGGAAGGCAATTTATTATTTTTTATCAATATTAATGTAATTGCCATTTTCTTTAGATGAAGTGCATGTGTCTATCCATATCTGGTGTGCACAAATTTCTTTTGGATCAATGAGAAGCATGTGGCTGGATTTTTCTTTCTCTGAAAAATGTGCAAATGTTTATTGCTAAGAGATTTTTTTCCCCACCATGTCACTAAGTAGTTTCAGTTTTAATTTGGTTCTATGCTTTGACAAAGAGTAATATCTAATCAATACAACAAGAGGAATTGTTTTTTTTTGCAAGAGAGAAATGAGCTTCTAATTAAAAAGGCAGACTAAGACCCTCCTCCTTCTGCCCCCAGAAGCTGGAATTTTTTTATGGTCTGTTTCGTCTGTGGCATTGCCAAGCATCCTGCACTAGGAAAGCAGAGATACTAACTCTTTCCCACACTATGCTTCATTAAGGAGTAGTGATATTTTATTAAAATGTTGAAAACTGTGAGGAAACTCAGAAAATGCTGAAGAGAAATCCTCCTTAAAAAAAAAAAGGAAAATGTAAAAATGCAACTTGGTAACTTAGTTTGACGGGCTTTTTAAAGTTTTCTCTGTTGCTAAGGGGGCTTCATGGTAGGTGTATAATGGGCTTAACACAAGTTCTTTGAACAAGCTTTTGCCCAACAGCTGTTACAGCATTTCTTAGCGGCAACCTTGTGCATATAGAAGAGAGAAAAACTAGAAGTGAAAATTGCATCATCCCTTCCATATCAGAGAAGTTCATTAGTTGGTCCATAATCACAGACTCTGCTCCAATTGAAAACAACAGCTTTTCCCTTTGGAATATAAAGGCACAGAAGGTGCAATACCTACATAATTCATTAACTGTAAGAATGCTTTGAAGGAAGAAATTCTGAATTTAGGTTATTCTGAACATCAGCATGGAATAACCAAGGTTGTGGTAAGACTTTTTCTATTTCCCAAAACAAATTTAAAATGTGAGATTTTCCTTTTTTGTCTGTCAGAAGCAATTTAAGGCATTTGGAAGTTTTTGTGAAGTTGTATTTTTTTTTTTTTAATATCAGAACACTAGTGTAGTGAATAAGCTATGGAGTCTTATGCTTGAAAAAACAGTTTAAAAAAGTGAGATACAAGGTAGGTCCTGAAGTAAATTGAAAAATGGAAAGTTCTGGATCTAAATTCCTGACTATAATGTGCTACCTCCCTATCCATACCTATTTAAGGGCTCACATACATTTTAGTATGTAAGCTCTTGAAAGTTCCATGACCAAAAAAAAAAAAGAGAGGCTTGACGGTCAGAGAAGCACATCCTCTGGTAGCTGGAAATGTGATTCTGGCTAATCAGGGCATTAGGGAACTGGGATGTTGAAACAAACAGAAAGGAGCCAGTGCTTTGCTGTTTGGAAATAAACCTGATCAGCCATTTTTCTAAGCTTACGTGAGATTGATCTAATTTTCCTTTCCTCCCTCCCATTCCTAAGTAGAAGAGGCAGGAAAATTAGAAAGGGTGTCATTTAGTTCCTGAGAAGAGAGTGAACTAGCACTATTTGCAGTTTCTTCCCCCAAAACTACCTGCAGAAAATACAGAAGCAGAGAAAAACCTGGAAATGATGTAAAAACTGAGAAACCCCTGGGGGTGGTGCAGCAGCAGCAGCAGCAGCAGCAGCAGCAGCAAAGCAGGGCAGCCTGATTGAATTGCAGCCCTGGGAGGAAAGTTTAGGAGAAAGGTTTCCATTCTCCTGGGTCCTGCTCTTCTGGACATTACTTCCAGATTGCTTTTTCCCTCCTGGTCTATACTGAAATCTGGAACAGCTGCCTGTACCTTGAGGTGCCCAGGGAATAACATTAGGGTCTGCAAAATCTCTGCTGGTGAGATGCTAACAGAACAGATGTCAACTGCCAGCCATCTAACTTCCCTGCCCTAGTTCCCTTTAAATTTAGGACGAATGGATTTTGTTTTAAAGGAGACTGTATTATCTTGAAAATAATTCCATTTGTCTGGTGGAAAAAGAGAAGACAAGTGTTGGAGAGAATGTTTGCTATGTTGTGGCCTCCGCTTAGTCTCATCCTCTCCCTTTTGTTTAAATTCATCAGGAGGAATATAACTTAGGTCCTTACCGAATCTTTATTGCCAGACAGTGTCATGAGCTCACAGAGAAAAAAAAATCTAGATATTAGGAACAACCTTTGAAAGAAAGATGGCAAACTGGGGCCTCCCTGGTGGGGTAAGGGGTTAAGTCTCAGCACTATGAAGCTATCTGCAGCACGAGTTCCATCCCCGCCAAGGAGGTGACCCACATGGAGCAGCAGACCTCACCTGTCTTGCCTGCTGCTGCCCTCAGCAGTGTACTTCGGTCTTTCTACCTTTTCTGTTCCCTGCTCTGTCTCTGGTGAATCCTCTCACCCACCACACCTCTGGCCTGTACCTCAGTTCTTCTATGCATAAATAAATAAATCTTTATAAAAAGAAAGGTGGCAAACTAATGGCATAGGAAACAGAATTCTGAAACAGGTGGACTAAGAATTTAAAGTAAATGTAATTGAAATACTTATCTCTGAGTATTGATAAGAAAGGAGAAAGGTATTAATAAAACATGGGAGAAGTCATGAAACAGAATCAGTGGAAATAGTAAATATGAAAAAAAAAACTAATAGTTGAAATAAAGAACAGAAAAATAATCCAAAATATATAGCTGAATGAAGGTTAGTTGCCTGAAGATCTGATTAAACACTCAAAAAGTAGCAGGAAAAGATAGAAAAATATAACAAACCAAAAGATTTGGAGAATAAAAATAAAAATATCATTATCCAGGTAAAAGAAAGGTGGTTATACTGGGAAAGCAAGGGAAACAGGTATAAAGAATACTAAATTATCTTAGTTTAAGAAAAGGATAGAGCTCTTATTTGAAATATCACATACGGTAAATTTTCTACACTGCAGTTATCCACCTATAAAATGGGGATAGTAAAATGTCTCTTAAATCTTACAAAGTTAATGTTAGATTAAATAAGTTTATATATATATATTTTTTTCTTACATCATTGTTCATTTTTGTACAATATTTGATTTCTCCTTTCAGGTGTAGTCCCCATAAATAGTCCCACCACCGCATCACCCATTAACTATTACCATATTCCTTAGTGCACTTCCCTCCCCTGATTTGACCCCTGTCCCACCCCCCTTCCCCTGCTGTAAGTTTCAGATCTATAATTTGCCTGCTAGTTTTGTCTTTTTTTCTAACCCTTTGTTTGGTTTCCCAATATTCTTTCTATAAGTAGAACCAACTGATATTTTCCTTTTTCCTTCTGACTTATTTCACTGAACTCCATCCACATTGCTGCAAATGGCATGAGTTTCCTTCTTTTGTTTGAGTGCTGAATAGTACTCCATTGTGTATATGTACCACATCTTCTTGATCCAGTCATCTGTTTGGGGACATTTAGATTGTTTCCATATCTTAACTATTGGAAATAGTGCTGCAATAAGCATAGGAGTGCAAGTTTCTTTCCAAACTAATGTTTTTTGTGTTATTTTGGTAGATTCCTAGGAGTAGAATTGCTGGTTCATATGGTAGGTCCATTTTTAGTAATTTGAGTGTATTCCACACAGCTTTCCACAGTAGTTGGACCAGTTTGCATTTCCACTAGCAGTGTAAGAAGGTCCCTTTTCTCCACATCCCCATCAGCATTTGTTGTTGGTAGTTTTTTGATATAGGCCATTGTCACCCATGTGAAGTAGTATCTCATTGTGGTTTTGATTTGTATTTCCCTGATTATAAGTGATATTGAGCATTTTTTTCATACACCTGTTGATCATTTGCATTTCTTCTTTGGAGAATTGTCTTTTTAGCACTTCTGCCCATTTCTTTTAAAAAGATTTATTTATTTATGCATACAAGAACTGGGGTGCAGGCCAGAGGTATGGGGGATGAGAGGATTCACCAGAGACAGAGTGGGGAGCAGAACAGCCAGATCTGCTGAAATACACTGCTGAGGGGAGCAGTGGGTGTGGCATGAGAGGTCTCCTGCACCATGTAGGTAGCTCCCTGGCTTGGATCAGATTGAATTCATGCTGTAGAGGCTGTGAATTGCCTCATAGTGCTGACATTTAACCCCTTACGCCACCAGGGAGGCCCTCTGCTCATTTTTTGACTGGGTTGCTTGCTTTGTTTTTGTTGAGTCATATGAGTTCTTTGTAGATCTCTGGTATCGGTCCCTTATCAGTTGTATGTAGTGCAAATATCTTCTCCCACTCAGTAGAATATGTCTTTGCTATGGTCATTGTTTCTTTTGCTGTGCAGAAGCTGTTTAGTTCAATTTAGTACCAACTGTTTATCTTTTCCTTCATTTTCTTTGCTTCTGGAGATGAGTGGCCGAAGATGTCTCTGACATGTATGTCATGGAGTGTTTTGTCTATGTTTTTATCCATGTATTTTATGGTTTCAGGTCTTATATTCAAGTATATTATCCATTTTGAGTTGGTTTTTGTGAGTGGTGTGAAGTAGTAGTTTCTTTTCATTCTTTTAAATGTAGCAGTCCAGTTTTTCCAACACCATTTATTGAAGAATCTATCCTTGTTCCATTGTATATTCTTTGCTCCTTTGTCATAGATTAGTTGACCATATATGTGTGACTCTGTTTCTGGGTTTTCAATTTGGTTCCATTGGTCTGTGTGTGTAAACCAGTTAATATATTAAAGCCATTAGAATGGTGCCTTATACAAAATCACTGTTTTAGTATTAGGTGTTATTATTATCATTATTATAATTATTACTATTGTTATCACCTAGATATATTACAATTAATTTCTAGAACATCAACAGGTAGAAGAAACTTTCAAAGGAAATGATCCTACCAAGGAAAAATATTTAAATTGATATCAGGCTCTTAACAAAATAACCACATGGTTGATTCAAAGACCTTTATATCCAATCAGTCCTCAGAATATTTACCTTCTAGAAACCCACTTTGAAAAACTCTCAGAGAAATATTGAAATAAGAAGATGCATAAAAGCACCAGGCTGATATAGGAGACACATGAAGTAACAGTGGCCAAAACACTAAATGATGTTATGATTATTTAAAGAAGCACAGATTGAGAAAAATAAATTCTAAATAGTTTCTACACTGTGTTGGAGGTGGGAGCCAGGGCATGAAGACCAAACTGATGTAAAATCTGCAAAATACAAGCATCACTGTAGTTAAACTAATAAAGGAAAAAGAAGGGAGAATGCATAATATAGATCTTAAGTTAGTGATAACCACAGTAAGACTAAAAATAGACAGAAATTTCATGCACTTCTGACAGGAATGATGTGTTGCTGAAGTTGTCAGTCAAATGTATCTACACATACCATGACCCAGCAACTTCATCCCTGTGTCTGCAATGCAGAGCAATTGCTCCAACAGGAGTCTCTATGGGGACAAATATGAGAATGTGTTCAGAGCTGGGTGGATGGGTGAGGCAAGTGGAGTGACACAGAAAAGTCACTCAGCAGCAGTCCTGGGGGCCCTGAAGCCAGCATGTGGCAGGGGTAATGATGTTATTGTCCTGCTGTTGTGGCATGTACAACCAGGGTAGGGGGTAAATGGTGACTGTTCAACCACTAGAAGTGGTGACAGAGATGGAAAGAAGAAGTAACCATGAGTCAAAATAGGACACTGACAGGTCTTGAAAGTCAGTGTTTGTTTAATCTGGAGACAAGTGGTTGTAATGTGCAATGCACTTTTGTGAACTTTTGTGCCATCACATTCTTTGTCTTGCACTGCTAGTTATGGATCCAGAAAATAGAAAGAGAAGGGAAACTGTGGCAGAAAAAGAATGGTTTCATCATTAGGTGGATTAAGGCAGCATGTTCACATTTTTTAATGAACTCTTAAGTATATTTCAGGATTGGAATTCAAAGGACCCAGGTGAAACAATACCCTTGATTCAAACTGCTCCATCATTTTCTGTACATTTTCAAACTGTGTTGCACATGGTAAAATAATAGTTTTCAAAATCTTGTAGTACTGTTGACTCAATGATTTTTTTGTTGTTAATGCAAAAATTTAACTATTTCTTAATAACAGACCCATAGTACTGTGTTAAGTGCATAACTCTGGGAACAGACTGTGTGCTCAGAGATCGACTTCACTGTGTACTTTCTTAGTGAAATAATATATGAAAATCACCTGATACCTTATTTCCTTATATTTAATTATATATCTGATTGAAGAGGTGAGTCATCATTTATGTGATTCATAAATCACATTTATGTGAATACATTCAAATTGTGCAAAGCTAAAATGTTGGATGCACCTCATTCTCATTGCTCAATTTGGGCTTAAGACCCAGTTGCATTCTTCCTCAAGGAGAATGAGGTCGGCTAAATAGTATTTTGGATGCTGTTTGACCAATTTACATGAATGGATTTGGTCACTTTACAGTAGACTCTGAAGTTCTGGGTTAATGAAAAGCTCTGCAAGTTACAAATGACTATTTTTGGTGTGACATAAATTTGTACTGTTAACTTTATTAATTTATAATGCTAGAGTATGTAATTATAAAAATGATTATTATCACTTATATCTTTTGCATATATATAAAGTAGCTGTTTTACTATATAATTTTTGGTTACTTCAAGTTTTATATTTAACGATACCTTTTTAGACATTTGGACTTGGAAGATCATAGTTTATGATATGGATAGTAAGGTTTACTACACATTTGCTCTTTCTTCTAGCTTGAAAGGATATAATTGATATTGTCAATTTAGGCTGATAAACAGCTTAGAGATTTAGAATGAGGAAAATGCTGAAAAAGAATAATTATATTTGTCAAAGCATGTGTAAACATTAATTAATAAATGTTTGATGGCTTAGGTACTTCATATTCATTTTTAGATAATTTCTATGATAAATGGGAGACTGGGCTTCTTTAAGAATAGATGTGTCATTTTCCAAACAAAACATGCAGGTGGCCAACAGGTACATGATAAGATGCTCACAATCTCTTATAGGGGGACAAAAATCAAAGCGACAATGAGATATCACCTAACACCCGTGAGAATGGCTGTTATCAAAAAAAAAAAAATAAGAAACAGTAAATGTTGGAGAGGATGAGAAAAGAAGGAAAACATGAAACTCTGTTGGTGGGAGCATAAAATTGACGTAGCAATTCTGGAAAGAGTATAGAGATTTCTCGCAATAGTGGCAGAAATGCTATATGACAGTTATCTAATTATGAGTATTCAAAGAATACAAAAACACTAGTTCAAAGAGGCATGTACACCCCATGTTCATTATAGCATCATCCATTATAGCCAAGAGTTAGAAGCAACCTCAGTGCCCACTGACAATGATAGGACAAAGAAGACATATGTGGTCTATAGACACAACGGAATACTTCTTACTATTAAGTGATAGAAATCTCTCCATTCCTACAACAGAAACAGAGAATATATGCTTGGTAAACTAAGTCATGGAGAAAGACAAACACTGTATGATTTGTGAAATGTGTGAAATACAAAAACAAAACAAATGAATGAACCAAATAATCAACACTTTAAGACAATAAGAGCAAAATATTGCTTACCAGAGGGAAGGAGGAAGAAGCATAGGTAGATCAGGTAAAAGGAGTCAACAGATTTCACTGCAAATCTGGTGGCGAACATAATGTAGGATATAGAGATGTTGATTTAAAAGACTATATACCTGAAACCTATATAGTACTATAAGCCAGTATTTCTTTAATAAAACAAAAGAGTAGATGTGTCATATTTACAAAGAAATGATGATGGTGTGTATTGCCCTCTTTTTTTTTTTTCACTTAGTTTTTTTTGTTTCTGTGAAAAAGAGGATGATTAATCTAGGAGAAAAAGAAAGGTAAGAGTCTAAATTACTTTTAGCTTAACTGATTAAATAGTTGAAAAATGTAAACATGACAATCTTTTCAAATATAGGAAAGAAGGCAAGGAAGACCAACTAGAGCTTCAGTTCAGTCATAATTATGAAGAGAAATTAAAATCTCTTTCCTCTGGAAGTTTTTCTGATCCTTAGCTGGAAGTAATTTCTTCCTCTTCTGACTTCCTAGTGCCTCTCCTGAAGCACTTAGGACCTTGGATGGTAGTGATTTATGGACACTCTCCAGGGTCTTGTGATATTGCAAGATTATAAACCAATTGAGTAGAGAATTTATATCTGATTCTACTTCAGTGTAGAAGGCAGCAACTTCTAATAGAAGAGCATGGCTTTTAGCAAGACTCAATTTCAAGCCCAGCTCTGCTGTTTTCTAACCATCTGAACTAGTAATCACGTTTTTCTGTTGGTTTCCTCATATATAAAATAATGGTAACAATCTTATCTTAGAGCATTGGGGAGAGATTTCAGGATATAATTCCACTTCCCTTGTGTATGTTGAATATATATGATGGATCTCTTCACTGATATTTCTGAGAAGAATTCCTTTTTTCATGTAGGAGACGTTCCTATCAATCTAGACTGAGTCAGTTATTTCACAACTGCATATCCCACTATCAAAAAGGTAACCAAATATGTTTGTCAAATATGGCTTATGGGATATACTTGTATTTCAATCCTATTCCCAATGTGTGCACACATGCACACACACACACTCACACTCACACTTCTTTCCATTTATTCCATGGCTCTCCTATTTCCCATTCTCCTATGTGGAATTTAGGTGAAATGCCATGACTTTTTGGATTATTTTCAGACAATCAAAAATCTCTGGTTGGAAATGTGTTGGTCTTATTTCATGTGCTAATTAAAACTTCAAGCTTTGAGTTAAGCGCCTCCCTTTTCTCAGCTCAGTGCTGTGGCAGGATAGTCATTGCCTCATGTGTCAGTGGGAGAGATGCTGTTCTTCTTCTCCAACTGACTTATGGTGACCCTAGATCTTCTAATCACATACAATTTTGTAAACCAATGTTACTTCAATATAAAAGTTAAAAAATCAAAAAAATAAAATCCAAAGTAACAAGAAAGTTATGATTTATGAATACTGTTCACAAATTTATGCCATATTCTCAGATTTTATATATATATAGATATAAAATAATGCATGTGCATATATGCATGTGCATATAAAATATGTGGTTTTATCTTTCAGGATAGTTATTAATGGATTCTGTAGGCTCAGTTTCTCTCCATTGCTGGGAAATTTCTATGTACATTTCTTTGATATGAATGGGATACTTTCCTTAGATGAATAAGAGGTTCTTGTTGGCCTCAAATTGTTGATAAGCCTTTCTCTCATTTAGTCAACCAATATTTATTAAGCCCCATTGTGCATAAGAAGCTTATCTATGTGGATTAATTAGTGAAAAAAACAAATGTTTATGTCTTTAGGAAATATATTTTAAAGAAGGCAGAACAACAAAAAATAGACATAGCAAGTAAATAACAGCATGTGAGAATGTGTACTATGAAATGGAATATGATATGGGCTATGGAATATGCTATGGAATTTACAATGAAAACAAGAAAAAGTAGAGCAGGTTAAGGAGGGCCAGGTGTGCATGGGTGGGGCTAAATTGCAGCTTTGAATAGGGTGATCACTGTCACTCTTATATACAAAGCACTCTGCAACTCTATGGATTCATATGTGCTCACTCTTTTGCAATGTGACTTTGCAATTCAAGAAGTAGAATCTCTTAGTCTCTTCATTACTGACTTGGTCATGTGATTTGCTTTGGTTAGTAGGCATTAATATGAACAAAGCAGAGTTCTGAGCATTGGGACTTGGCTTCTCATTGCTGGGAACTCTCCACTACATGAAGAGACCTAGTTTTGCCTAATGGTGGATGAGAATCCAAGAAGAGATATATAGTTTTCAGCTTTACAAACCATTTTCAGCTTTACAAACCATTTTATTTTATTTTTTATATTTTAAAAGGACAGGTTTATTAGCAAAAGGAAAAGAGAAGACTCTTGCACAGTCTCAAGTGGGCAGGTGAGCTGCCACTGCTGCTTTGCAAAAGGAAAAGGTTTGTGAAAAGAAATGCCTGCATTGTCACAGGTGGGCAGGAGAGCTGCCTGAAAATTATGTTAGATAAGGACCCTAAAGACCATTCAAATGAAGTCATTCTAGACCATCCAGCTACAGCTGAGCTGGCACAGACAAGATTAGACTAGCCAACCCATAAAATCACGATCAATACACTGTGATTTCTTTAAACTATTGAAATTTGTGAATGGCAATAGTTGACTGAAACACTGACATTCTGACAAATGCTTCCAGAAAGTTGGGGAGTGTGCACTGTGAATGACTAGGGGAACAGCCTTGGAAAATAGTTAAAAGCAGAAAAGAAAGGGAGAGGTTGAGGGAGTGAGAAAAGGAAGGAGAGTAAGAGACCACGTTTGTAAAGCTAAGAATTATGCAGATTGGTAAATAATTTGGTTTTATTTTTTTTTTAAAGATTTATTTATTTATTTATACAAGCACTGGGTACAGTCAGAAGCGTGGGCGGGTGAGAGAATTCACCAGAGCCAGAGCGGGGAGCAGAACAGGCAGAGTGACGAAGTACACTGCTGAGGGGAGCAGCGGGCGGCAGGAGAGGTCTGCGCGCCATGTGAGACCCTCGTTCGGCAGCCAGGGATCGAACCGGTGCTGCAGAGGCTGCAGGCAGCTTCGCAGCCCAGCGCGCAACCGCTGCGCCACCGGGGAGGCCCAATAATTTGGTTTTAATACAAAGTAAATTAGAGAATTCACCCTTGAAGTACAGCAACCCCTTCAGGCAGCCAATTAATCCTCCAGGAAGCCTCGAGACAATTTTTTCTCTTTGGTGTTCCAACTTTGCCTTGTGTAGGGTAAGGAAAAATGTCAGGCTTTTCTGCCCTCCCGCCATCAGGATAGATGATGGATCCTTGCAGTCCTGAATGCATGCCTGATGGCGGGCACCTGGAATAGGGTGTGGGCATAGGTAGATGGGATTCACCTGGGCTGAGACTGGGCTTTTAAGGGCGGCGTCACGGGGATGCCAGCAGAAGCCGAAAGAGAAGCCGAGAGAGAAGCAAGAGAAGCAGAAGCCGAGAGAAGGCCGGAGAGCCCAGATAGAGTGAAGACTTATGGGGGGCTGCACCCCTGCCTGCAAAATACCACTGAGGACTCTGACTTCTCCTTTACCGGGTCTGCTGGATCAGAAAACCTGCCCTGTGGTCTTCCTGCCCCTACACCTTGATAAACTCTGAGAGAGATTCACTGGAGACTGTTCTTCACTCCTCTCAGAAATGCAGCTAGCAAAGCTATAGCTTGCTTCTCAGACTTCTAAGATATGAACCGGTTACCAGTCTTCAGTATCTTCCAAGTGCAAGTGAAGAATAATAAAGTTTGTCCTCATAATAATATGAGCCATCTCTAGAAACTTGCTAATTTAGGAAAAGAGACCAAATAACTAAGTACCCCCCATATCACCTCTATCTTTACAAAAGAATAGGATTCATAAGATACACAATGACTCTTTAAAAAAAACCCTTCCTAAATTTCAAGATCTTTGCTCCCTGATTAGATTGTTGTCTAAAAACAATGTTTTTGCAACCTCCTTTTGTTAAGACCTGAATATTAGTTTTGTGCCTTAGTTAAGAATGTGATATCTATTATTTTATCACTTGTCTTATCAGTTGCACCTGCAATTATAACTAACATAGGTGCCTTTTAATATCCTGTTAGAGCAACTATCTATCCTGAAGTCTAATTTTCCATGGTAGAAGAGAACTTACTTTTTAAACCTCTATCTTCAAAAGTATTATTTTGGCTATCACCCGTTACAATCTGACTCTGATTCCCTTGTAAAAATTATAATTACTCTCTTTTATTTAATGTTTGGTAATGACTTCCTTTATTTAATATCTAGTGGTAATTTCACTTATTTAGCTATGACCCTTTTGTTAAGTATCTACTGAACTCTTACAAGTATCACGTCTAAATGAGTTTCTGGAGATACGGAGAGAAGAAAGACATAGTTCTTGACTTCAAGGAGCTCATGGTTGATTGGTCAACAATTTGAATAGTAATATTAAAGACGTATATATAGTATATTTGATGATTATATTCACTTAGGGATTTTCATATGGAAATAAAAGAAAAACTTAAAAACGCATTAAGCAATAAAACATATACACGGACACTCACAATAGGACATCTAGTAGTTGGGCACCTTCAGGGTTGATTTACTCTAAACCTTAGTTCTATTTCTCCAGTCCCTGTTGTCCTCTGTGACTTAGCTGTATTTTAAATCTAATAATAAGATGGTTGTCTTAGCTCTGAATTCACTTCTATGCTAGCAGAATTCAGAGGAATAAAGAGCTGGTTATGAAAATAATCGTAGAAGAACCCCCCCCCCAAAAAAAAAAATCTCTCCTAACATCTGATCTTGTTACAGGGCAGGGAGAGGGGCACCCCAGAATCCCCAACCCCGCATGCTCTAAATTGCTACTGCCATCTGCTACATCAAGACAAAACTTACAGACCTTCAGTGGAAAGGAACTTAAATACAATTAGTATGCAATACAGAAAAGACAAAGAATATAGTTTCCAAATGAAGCACGCAAAGTTACCTGTCCTTTCAGGGGTAAAAGTCCACACAAATGGCATTGGCCTAGAGCAAGGCCCTAAAGCCTGCCACAAATCTAAAGCACCTTCTGGCAGGGACCAGAAACAGTCAGAAACAGCCATACAAGTCTGGGAGGAAAAGAGCAAAATCAAAATCAAGATAAAAGCTGCCATTGCCACCCTCCCCACGGGTTTCTTACCCACGTCTGTTTCAACCAGTCCAGGGCCAAAAAAGCAAGTGTAGTTTTTTTACATCTCTCTGCACCATGTGCCTCCTCCGGGTCTCCTTCTTGCTCCCCATCCTCCTTTCCTTCTTCCCCGGCCTCCTCTCTAGCTTTTGCTTCTCCCTGCTCAGCTCCACCTTCCCTTGGGTGGGGCAGGGAACCTAGAACCTCTCCTTTTCCTGGGGACCACCCTGTTAAAATTTGAGTCACATACCATTACAGAAATAATGCAAATACTCGTGGAAAATCAAGTGCATTCCCAAGCTGGATGTGATTAGCTTTCTCTGAGTACTTAGGTTTGTGAGTGTGGTTGATTACTTGAGTAATTTCCAGATTCTGTTAGAAAGAAGGAAGGGTGAATTAATGTTTGGTAATAAGAATACTCACTTGTAGGGTAAGGTAAAAAGTATCAGGCTTTTCTGCCCTCCCACCATCAGGATAGATGACGGAACCCTGTGGTCCTGAATGCATGCCTGATGGTGGGCACCTGGAGTAGAGTGTGGGCATAGGTAGATGGGATTCACTTGGGCTAAGACTGGACTTTTAAGGGCAGCGTCATGGTGACGCCAGCAGAAGCAGAGAAGAGAAGCTGTAGAAACCGAGAGAAGCAGAGAGCAGAAGTAGAAAGCAGAAAAGCAGAGACCGCCAGAGAACCCAGAAAGAGTGAGGCCTGCCAGCCTCCCAGCCCCCCAGCACCCCTGTCTGCTGTGTACATGGTAAATCCCAACAAAAGCCTGCAAAAGCCACTGCGGGCTCCAGGACTGACTCTCCTCCTTTACCCCATGTGCTGAATCAGAAAATCTGCACTGTGGCCCATCCTGCCCTTACAACTGGTGTGTCGGCAAGATGATCCATGCAGACAGGTATGGAACCCTCCGAAGACCTGGAGGGACTGAGGAATAGCAGACCAAAAGCCTGTGACAACGCTGGAGGCGTCATGGCAGCACAGAAGGTGGACAAGGTCCAGGAGCTGCAGGATGAGACCTCTCCTGGAGGAGACGGCCAGAGAAGAGCAGCCAACAACCCCTGAGGCGGTAGAATCGTCAGGGAGGAAAGGATCACGATTTGGAGCTCACCAGTGCTGATGCAGGGAGAGGCCTAATGGGCTTGGACTGATGGACTTGGACTATCCTGCTGGAAGGCAGAGTAACCTTGGCAGCTTGTTACATTTTGGTGACCCTGAGGGTGGATGGTATTGTTTTTATACCCCAGGAGATGGGAATCTGGGGGTGGCCAGTGGGCCTCAGTGGCCAAAAGCGGCCTGTGTATGTACGCCCAGCTGCTAGGCAGAGGAGAAAAGCCAACTGAGGAGGCAAAAGCTGGTGCTAAGATTGAGAAGCCCTGAGCGGCTGTTAAGCAGCTTGAATATGTGGAAGGCCAGTGAGTCTCTCAAAATCACCTGAGAGTGATGTCCTGCTTGCTGTCGAGTGAGGAGCTGAGGAACCCATCCTTGGGGGATGGGTGGGGAGCGTGGCTTGGGATGAAGCCCAAGCAGAAGAGGGGACCCAAGAGAGGCCACATGTGGAGCTTGCATCCAGGCATCCCTGACCCATGTGCTTGTGCAATGATTTGGCCTGAGTGCAGGGGTCTGTGTGTCGCATTGGTGGCTATGACAGCTGAGTGTTGGAGTGACCGCAGACCCTGAGGATTGAGCGATTACCCCCAAAGAGTAGAGAATCCCTAATCCAGGAGTGAGTGCATCCTGGGGGTGGATGCGGTGTGTGGCTTGTGGCTGAGACTACAGCCAGAGAAGGCCAGGTAGCCTGACGGTTCCTGGTGTGTGATGGCAGATGCTGTGAGTGGCTCCCCCCTTGTATGAGCAGAGCCTTCGGCAGTAGAAGTGGTGGATCATCTGCTGGTGCCAATAATTGTCTTTTGCCACTAGGTTGGTGCCCTGCCTGGACTAATTTGTGTTCTGTTGTATTTTGTGATATTGCTATATTCAGTTGTATTCTGTGTACCTTTATGGGCCATGGCTGCAGTGTTCATATTCACCAAGAGAAACGTGTGTATAACTTATACCAACTGTCTGAGGGGGTGGAGTGTAGGGAAAGGTAAAATGTATCAGATTTTTCTGCCCTCCCGCCATTAGGATGGATGACAGAAACCTATGGTCCGAATGCATGCCTGATGGCGGGCACCTGGTATAGGGTGTGGGCATATGTAGATGGGATTCACCTGGGATAAGACTGGGCTTTTAAGGGCGGCGTCACGGGGATGCCAGCAGAAGAAGCAGAGAAGAGAAGCAGTAGAAGCTGAGAGAAACAGAGCAGAAGAAGCAGAGAAGCAGAGACCACCAGAGAATGCCGGAGAGCCCAGAAAGAGTGAAGACTTGCTGGGGGCTGGGAGGTCTGCTGGCCCTCCAGCACCCCTGTCTACTGTGCACCTGGTAAATCCCAGTAAAAGCCTGCAAAAGCCACTGTGGTCTCCAGGACTGACTCTCCCCCTTTACCCCATCTGCTGAATCAGAAAACCTGCCCTGTGCCCCTTTCTGCCCTACGGTGGTAAGAATAGTCACTGCTGTAGGTCTCAAACAGGGTGGAGAATGGCTCTCACCCTGGGTGTTGGGAAGGGATCAGGAAATGAGCGTATATGGACGTAATGCTTTAAATGTAGTCAGTGCCTTTGCCTCAACCTTCCCTGGGCTTGAAATTTCGTAGGAAACCTGTTAGGATTTGCTCTTCCTGATCCTAGATATTTCTCAGTCTCTTCATACCAGGAGTCATATCTGATGAATCCCTTTAGACAACACTATAAATACACTAGCCACGATTCCACTCCAGGTAATTCAATTACATGCATTTGCCCCAAAGACCCATGATCCACAGACGACTGTGCTTGTTATAAAGGCTGTCAGTGTTCAAATCAGGAAGAAAGAATCTCTGCAAGAAGTTCAGCATTTGAAATAAAGAAATGAAGACTTGTTGAGGAAGAATTGTTTTCTTTCCTTTACATCTTCTAGATAAACATTTCCTGCTTGCTGCCAATATTGATATGTATCATTATCTCTTTCTTAAATTTAAAAACATTTCTATTAATGTTCTTTTCACTGTATCAGATTTGTTTTGTTGGATGAGAATGATAATGATAGCCAGATTTTCATAGGTTGCCTTTATCCACTTTGGTTTTGTTTTGTTTTCAGCAGACTTAATGAAGCAAATAAAGATTTACCAGTCCTCCAGACACTTTTTCAATCCTTAGCAAAGGAATTTGAATGTAACAGTTGCTGATGAAGAATGACAGAGCATTTTGGTGAGTGCACATAAAATTGTTGTTTGTTCAGCTTATGACAAATACATTTTAAATTTAATTTCAAGTTTTCTCTTCCTTCTCCCTGTGAACCTTTGCTTGGGAATGCTTCTCACGGCCAAAATGTGTTCCCAAATTGGATAGACATGCTGTTACTTGTGCTGCTAAATGAGTCTCTAAGATGGGCTGCCTGGTTCCCACACTGCCAGCCCCACTGTGGCCTGCAGGCCAGTTGCCAGTTTGTAGCTGTGTCCAGGCGCAGATCAGCTTCCTAACTGATTTTCTCCCTCTTCCCAATCTAATTATTTGGAGACCTTCAAGCTTTCCAGAAATATCTGCAATTAGTCAGATGGTGTCTAGGGCTTTGTTTAAAATTACAATAGAAAATTTATCAAGACCATTTGGTCTAATCTCTCTCATCATCTTCCCAATGGATTTTTCCTCTTCTCTCTGGAGAGTGAGAAATGAAGTTTCATGATTATTACATAATTACAGAGAATAATAACAATAATAATGCTTGAAATTATTATTATACCATTAAGAAGAATGATGTGTAAAGATAACCCCTTGTCAGATTTACAAAGATTTCTTCCAGAAGCTCAAACAATGAACACTTGCTAGCTTCCTAATGTCCTTTTGCTGACGGTGGTTAGAGCCCTGTAGTCTTATAAAGCAGGGTCACCCGAGTTCCTAGTTTGAGAGTCAACCTATGTCTGGTATTTAAGCACAGTGGCTGAGGAAAAACCATTGTTCAATAAATCTAGTTATTGCATTAGCTGATAAATTAGGGAAAATTTTTTGATGTAAACCAAGGTTGTATTTCATTGTAAGAAATCTCTTTTTCTAACTGCTTTTTAATTAAAAAAAATTAAATGCGGTTCTTTTTTCTTCCATCATTGTTAATTTTTGGACAATATATGACTTCTCCCCTTAGGTGTGGTCACCATAGTTTTCTCACCACCAAAGCACCCATAGTCCATCACCATAATCCTTGTGCTCATCCCCCTCTGGTTTCACGCCTCCCCTCTTTTTTTTTTCCCTCCTGGAAGTCTAATATCTTGGGATACTTATATCCAGGTAGCAAATATCTAGTTTGGTAAAGTTTATGAAGAGAAAAATATGCAACTGTGCATTGAATTTGACCTCTAGTTCCACTGTTCTCTAACTGGGTCCTTGTGAAAGTCACAACCCCTTGGAGTCTCATTCCTCGCCAGTACACTGGAGCTTACGAGCTTTATACATATATTTCATTAAAGGTTTTCCTTCAAGTTTAAATATGAGCTTGAAAGTCTCTTAGTCTCTTATCCCCAGGCTTATTTTCTTCCCATCTCCCCAGAATTAGTCACTTGGTAAATTTGATATGAATTCTTTCAGTTACTTAAATGTATACATCAATAAAAATATTATGTGTGCCTACAACATTTAAAATTACATAGGTACCGTCAAACTATATATACTATCCTGAAACGTTTTCCCTCTTCATTATAGTCTTTTGAGATTTTGATAATATACACTATCTTATAACACATGCTATTTTGTTCTCCCGTGTGTGAGAAGCAGTGGAGCATAATGCGTAATAGGAAAAAGATTTTGGAGGCACATCTGGGTTTGACACCCTGCTGTGCCATTTATTGCTGTGGAACCTTGGGGAAGTTACTTAAACTTTCTGTGCCTCAGTTTCCTCATTTACAAAATGGGGATTGTAACAATACCTGTATCATGGATTGGTTATGAGGCTCAAACACATTAGCCTCTTAGAATAGTAGCAGTACTTAAGAGGAATAATACATGTGTTTTTTAAATGAAAGAAAACTGATGAACATTTTCTTTTGCTTTTAGTATTTTACTATTCCAAAGTAAATTTGGAATTCCCCAATGTGTATTCCAAGCACATCTCTAATGTAAATCCTCATTCATTTGAGGGGTGTTCCTGAATAGTATATTACATGTGAAGTTGTTGCCTCCTGGGGCTTATGTATTTCCATCTTTATTAGATGATCCTATTGTTCTCCATGGTGACAATGCTCACTTATGTGTTCCTTTTTAATTAAAAAAATTTAGTTTTTTAATGGTATTGTCATTTTTTGGAGTCTGTAGGTTTGGAGTGTGGGGTCTTTCGGTTCACTCTGGAAAGGTTTCACTAGAGCTCTTGTTTCAGTGACATGTGGTGAGTTTCCCCATGAGACAGACATTAGTTATATTTAAAGGGCAGGTTTATTAGGGAAGGAATAAAACAGTTAAAGACACTTGCATAGACACAAGTGGGCAGAAAGAGCTGCCCCAAAAGGGACAGGTTTGCTAAGAGTGGCCTACATGGTTGCAGGCAGGTGGCCTTGACAGGTCATGGACAGGTAGGAAAACTGCTGCCCTGCAGAGAGAGTTGGTGATAAGAGGCACCTGCATAGTCACAGCTGGCCAGTGGGATTGCTGCCTTGAGCCAGTGCAGAGACTGCACTGAGAGTCTTCTTCTGTTTGGGAGGGGTCACTCCTTGTGAGTTAGTTCTAAGTTTGGATAACTATGTAGAATTTGAAAGGGACCCAAGGTTCTACAATGGGCTCAATCTCCATATCTTTACCTGTTGGGCTTAATCTCCATATCTTTAGACTGCACCTAAGGATACTAGTGTCTTCTACTGCCTCTAGCCTTGGGATACTAGTTTCTGCAACTGTGTCTATGGTTATACTAATCTCTTTTGCCCCCACCTCCTTGTGTGAGGCAGGTTTCTGGTCTTGTGGCACCTGCTTTTTTTAGTTTTTTTTTTTTTTTTAGTTTTTTTCTATTCTTGTCCTCAGTCATTTCCCCCCTCCCCCACCATATCGGGGCCAAAATCTTTTGGGGAGCTGAAGGGGGGAGGTCCATTTTTTGTAGCTGTTTCCTGCTGGAGTGGGACATAGAGCTGGCCCTGCCTACAAGGGCCTGGGTTATGGTCTCATTAACACTAGTCCCTGAGCTACCCATTGTTGTTGTTTTTAGAAGGAGGCAGGGGTGGGGCATCTGGCAGACTGCTCCTCTTGTATGGGTCAGCTGGTTTTTGTTTGGAGGAGTTTAAACTTGAAGAGCTCTCCCTAGGTTAGAAGAAACAAATTTGATTAGGAGATCGTGTATGTTAAGGTTTTAAGAAGAGAGTGAGAAGTATAGCAACAGCTAAGGGCCCTAAGTGTAGGGTCATTTGGGGCCAGCCATTGAGTGTGAGGCTTACTAACAAGATGAGCAGCAGTAAAATAGCAAGTTATAGGGTTGTGACATGGGAATAAATTTTGCCAGGAAAACAAGCCATTTTTAGAGTGTTGTTGTTAGGGGGAAAAGGATGTCCTAAAGCTAATTCCATACAGGCTTTGTTTACTCCACCCCCTCCCCAGGCCAAAGCCAAAGACACTGGGAACTCCAAATCCCATCACCACCAAAGGGAAGGTGGCTGGGACCTGAGGGTGGGGTTAAGCAGCCAGTTGTGGTATAAAGCCAGACATGTGGGCTTTAGAGGGGATCCCCCATTTTGGCTCTCTGCCAGGAGCTCTGAGCGTGCCTTTGGGTTTCCTGGTTGGCGGATTGGGTAGGACGCATTAAAGACTTTATTTCCCTATTTTCTCCCTGAGTTGTACATTTTCTTAATTCCCTTTCCCTTGTAAATAAGCCTTTTATTAACCTTTTGTGTGTGTCTGCAGTGGAGTATTAATAAGTCCCTTTTAAGCGCTCAGGTGAGGACCCACAGCCAGGCAACCCATTTTATATCGGGTTGCCCCATAACAAAACAACTGTTTTGTCCTGTGAATAGACATGTTTTTGAGGTAACATTGGTTTATAAAACTGTTTGAATTAGAGGTACCCACTCTGGTTGAGTAAGCTTGGCAAGTTGCTTCTTTGTGCTTTAGTTTTTGATTTTCTAAATTTTAATATAACAAAATGTGGAGTTCTTAAATTGGATATAGTATGTAGGTCATAAGATTGATGAGTAAATGATATTACTTACATACTAGTATTAAAGGTGTGAAGAGTTGTACATCTTAAAAGATCATATCATAAAACAATTGTAACTCTGTGGTGATGAATATTAAATAGAGTTGGTGATCATTTTGTAATATATACATCAGATTGTGGGTGAAGATTATGTTAAGTTGTGCAGATAGTTTGTAATATGGAACAACTGAGACATGTAAACAAGCTACCTTATAACAGAGACTTAATTATTTTTTTCCCTTTCACATATTTTTGTGATTCTATTACCCCCTTCAGGATAGATCCTCACTGTAATAGATGAAATGTTTGTTTGTTTGTTTTTAAGATTTATTTATTTATACAAGCACTGGGTACAGGCAGAAGTGCAGGAGGGTGAGAGAATTCACCAGAGCCAGAGCGGGGAGCAGAGCAGGCAGACTGACAATGTACACTGCTGAGGGGAGCAGCGGGCGGCAGAAGAGGTCTGCGCGCCATGTGGGACCCTCGCCCAGTGGCCAGGGATCGAACCAGCACTGCAGAGGTTGCAGGCAGCTTTGCAACCTAGCGCTCAACCACTGCTCCACCGGGAGGCCCTAGATGAAATGTTTGTGTCCCCCGGGCATACAAATGTTGAAGTACTAATCCCCCAGTGATAGGGGGTGGGTGGACTGCTGCCCAGGCCAGTGCAGAGACTGCTCTGATACAGTGTTCTGTTTGGGAGGGACTCACTCCTTCCTGGAGTGGTTGGTTGGTTGTTGATTTTGAATATGTAGAATTTGAAAGGGGCCAGAGATTTTACTATGGCCTTCAACCTCCATAATTTCACCTTTAGGTCTGTGCTCCTGACACCCCCTACAGCAGTTGTGCTTTGTGATCTATGCATTGGTGCCTAAGGGTCTTAGTTCCTATAGCTTGTTTAATCCCTTCTACCCCCACCTCCAGCTCTTGGCATTGTGTGAGCCAGGTTTCTGATCTTGTGGCTCCTCCTTTCCAGTTTTTCTCTCCTTAATCTCCATCATTGTCTTAAGGGTGAGATCCTCATGATGGAATTAGTACCCTAATAAGAAGAGACTTATGTATTTTCATATAAATTCCAATAATAGTTGTTCTTGAAATAATGAATTTCCTTGAAAAAAGTCAATGAAAATTTAATAGGGATTGCACTGAATCTTGTAATATTCTGAATAAGATAGCCATTTGATCAATGTTAACTGGCCCATCAGCATGAAAAAACTTTCCACTCCCAGTATCTTCTTTTAGTAATATAATTTTCATTGTGTAGGTTTTTTACATCCTTTGTTAATTCCTAAGTACTCAGTTCTTTCTTGATATAATTGTAAATGGGATTGTTTTATTCACAGATTCCTCTTCTAGTTTGTTTGCCTATAGGAATGAAACAGACTTTTAATATTGATTTTGTCACTGCCCCCTTACTAATTTACTATTTCTAATAGCTTTTTAGTGGAGTCTTTAGAGTTTTCTATGTATATTTTCATGTTGTCTGCAAACAGGGAGATTTTTTGTTTCCTCCTTTCCAATGTGGATTCTTTTTATTCTTTCTCTTGTCTAATGTCTCTAGCTGGACTTCCAATACTATGTTGAATAATAGTGATGGGAGTGGGCATCCTTGTCTTTCTACTGCATTTTTGTTACAGGGCAATCCTGATAGAAAACGGGTTGCCTGACTATGGGTCCTTAGCTGCACGCTTAAAAGGGACTTATTAATACTCAACTACATCACACACAAAAGGTTAATAAAATGTTTATTTACAAGGGAAAGGGGAAATAAGGAAATATACAGCTCAGGGAGAAAAGAGGGAGATAAAGTCTTAAATGTGTTCCGCCAACCTGGAATCCCAATGGCACGCTAAGAGCTGGCGGAGAGCCAAGGCCCACATGTCTGGTTTTATACCAAACCTGGCAGCCTAACTCTGCCCTCAGGTTCAGCAACCCTCCCTTTGGTGATGATGGGATTTATGTCTAGATGACTTTGGTCTGGAGTGGGGGTGGAATCCACAAAGTGTTTATTTGAAGAGGTCAATGAGTCAGTTATAATAAATAATGAAAGGTCCAGTTTAGACAATTTGTAGTTTAGTCTTCTAGCAGAACATTTGTAGACCATGTTTATCTGCATGCAAACTTGAGAAAGAAAACCAACACACATCAATGTAATGAATTCAAAAGGCAATTTCAAAGGAAATGTAAATAACATTCAGTTTTTTAAAAAGCTATGCTAAAATGAAGACAGAAGGAAAAAAACCCTTTCAAAGGTGAAAGATGCCAAGAATTCACAGCAAAACATCTCCCTTTCTCTAGTTAGCAAGAAAACAGAAACAAAACAAAAGAGAGAGATTAAGAAGGTTTATGGGTACGCCAGGAGTCTTATTGTTTCAATGTATGCAAGTATTTATGTGGGAAGGGAGAAATAGAAGTAGTGACTACAAAAACAGTAATTTGAAAAGGTAGGAACCAAAAGGGACCAGTGGTCCAAAAACATTAGTACCACTGTAATTCAAAAACCTCTGGAATTTGCAATTTGGACTATTTACTTTGATAGCATGACAAGGGAAACATTCCAAATGATTTGCTAACTGTGGTCAGTGCTCTGAAGTTATTGTTCTCTGCATCCTAGATAAAAAAAATAGAAACATAAACAAAACATCCCAGACCTCCTTTTATTGTAATCGTGTGTGGCAGGTTATGAATGTAAATTCTTTGACAAGAAGATGAAAATATACCCCCAGGATGCAAATTAAATTATGCGTCCCTGAAATCCTCATTTTGTATTATTTTAGAAAGTGCCTGCATCTGTCATTGCTATTTAGCACATATTTGTCATTTTATTTCAGCAGTGATGGTGGGCTTTTTGTCTAGAAGATGAATTTCTTTCACATGCAGTTTTTTGAACTTATTTTGACTTATTCAGAAATTATTTGGTGACTTCTTAGATATTTAAATGCTGGTCTTTAAAGAGATAAATCTTTCAGAATGCATTTCTGACTACAAAGGAGAAAAAGGGAGATTTTTGCCAAATTATACTTTATTACATTTGGTGATATTTTATTGTTTTGAATCAGTAAGCATAGGAAACATAATCTTATTATTTGGCTACTTATTTATAAAAATGCACATAACAAATGCTTAAAAAACCACAAACACACACACATAAAATTCACCTGTATGGGTTAAGAAACAATGCAATATGTGCCTTGCTTCCTAAAAGGGTAAAGAACATGAAGATAGCCCTGATATATGTTCAAAGTTACTTCTTAGCTTGAGAGAAAAAATATGTGAACACTTGCTAAGCATCTAAACCATGTGTTGGAGGGAAAGGATGTCCTGAACAAACCCCACAAATAGGTTTTATGGACCCCCCCAGCCCCCCAGACCAAAGCGATCCAAGACACCAAGGACTACAAATCCCATAATGTCATCACCACAGAAGGGAGGGTTGCTGGGAACTAAGGGTGGAGGTAAGCAGCCAGGGTTGGTATATAGACAGGCATGTGGGCCTTGGGGGTCCTTGGTTTTTGTTGGCGTTCAGCAAAAACAAAAACAACAGATCAGCAGAACTGGTAAGATGCAATTACTAATTTATTTCTCTCTCTTTCTCCCTGAGTTATTCATTTATTCATTTCCCCTTTTTGTAAATAAACCCTTTGCTAACCTTTTTGTGTGTGCCTACAGTTGAGTCTCATCATAAGTCCATTTTAAGCATGCTGGTGAGGACCCACAGTCAGATCAACCCATTTCACATTGGGGTTGCCCTGTAACACGTGGAGAAGGCATGCCTAAGTTTTCCAGCAAAAAGCAAGTTACCTGTTTGGATATTCTACTTGGTTTTTTATTGTATTTAAAACCAATCTTTCCCTTTTTAAAAAACAAAATAATACATGGATATTAAAACTACTGTACTAGAAAAATAAATTGCCAGTATTTTGGGAATTTTAAGTATTTTTGTCTCTTTTGGCTTATTTTGTATATCTGTAATCATGCATTTTGAATACTTAATGTTTCACATGGCATTAAATGACTAGAATGCTTTCAACTGATTTACAATCTTTAGAAATATTTTTTACTATTATACTTGCCAATAGAATCAACTATGACTAAATGATTACCTCAAATATTCAAAGAATTATCTAGTTTGTAGATTATTCAGGATTCTTAATGTTTGAAATTTCCTTGCCATTACAATATTTAATAGTAGCTTAATAAGACACAGATAAACACAAATCAGTAAAATTCCCTTCTCAGATATAATCTAATTAATTCAGCTCCTCTAGAAAGATGGTGAAACTGATTTATGAAAAAATCCTTAAATTCTCAGATTCTAACTCACTGTAGTACTCTAGTTTAGAAGACTTAAATGGGAAGTACTTGAGAAGGTCAGATGGTAGAAATGCAAAGGTATTTTCTTGGAGACAGAAGGTAAAGGGTCTCCCTCACCCTGCTAAGAGTGGACAGAACTTAGAGAAAGATGAAACTGGTGGTTTCAATGTCTCCAGTGTAGTCTAGGCAGGATGGCCCTGCCAATCCAAATAATCTAAACAGTTTTTCTCTAACCTACGAGGCAGAAACTAGCTGTGTGGTAAACATTAGCGAAACCAAGGAAGTAATTTACAGATGTTAGAGAAAGTCTATAGGATCAATTCTAAAGATGTTAAAGAAATAATGAGAAAGAAAACTTGATCAGATTTTGTAAGAAAAATGTCTTCAATAGACTGAGAACAATTTTAGCAAAATTTGAGAATGTTCACATTATTAAGAAGGTAGGAAATAGGTAAAGAATTAATGGAGGCAGTGGTTATAGATTATAAATTTGAGGGCATGAAATATAGAAGAAGTCAGAGAAGGAAGATAGTAGCTCTAGGAGGTAACAGCATCCACAAATGTCCCTGCATTTGTTTTCTACTACTGGTGTATAAATTATTTCAAATTTAGTGACTTAAAATAATACAGTTCTGTAGGTCAGAATTCTAACACAAGGTCATGGGAAATAATGTCAAGGCACCCACAGGGCTGTATTCCTTCCTAAAGCCTCTGTGCAGGAAATGTTTCCTTCCTTTTATGGCTTTTGGAAGTCAACATTCCATGATTTGTGGCCATTTTCCATGATCAAAATTAGCAAAGATATGGGCCTCCCCGGTGGCGCAGCGGTTGAGCGCTGGGTTGCGAAGCTGCCCGCAGCCTCTGCAGCGCCGGTTCGATCCCCGGCTGCTCCCCGGCCACCAGAGGAGGGTCCCACATGGCGCGCAGACCTCTCCTGCCGCCCACTGCTTCCCTCAGCAGTGTACCTCGGTCCTTCTGCCTGCTCTGCTCCCTGCTCTGGCTCTGGTGAATTCTCTCACCCTCCCATGCTTCTGACTGTACCCACTGCTTGTATAAATAAATAAAAATAAATCTAATAAATAAATAAATCTTAAAAAAAAATTAGCAAAGATAAGTCAGATCTCCCATTGCTTCTGAGCTTGCTTCTTTAGTCACTTCTCCTCTGACCCTCTTCTGTCTCCCTCTTCTTCTCTTAAGCAAGTTGTGATTACATTAGGTCCCCTGAAAATCCACAGTAAACTTATCTCAAGGGCCTTCATCAAGGGCCTGCCTTGTCAGGTAACAATCAGAGGCACTAAGATTAGGATGTGGGCATCTTTGGAAAGCACACTTCTGTCAGTCACAATACCTACAACTGTGTAAAGTGACGTAGAAGAGTTCAGTGGAGAGGAAAGACTGAATTGCTGAAAAGGAAATATTTAAGTATAGCAGCAGCTATCAATAGTTGCTTCTTCAATCAAGAAGGACAAGTCAGCTTGAGTTAGGGTTAGTAGATTATTTTGTCTATCATTAGAAAGAAGGAAGAAACATGAAGCTACAGATATATTGCTAGATAGGTAAATATACAGATATATATATATATATATGTAGAGCTATCTATAGATATATAACTATGTTTATATATATATAGCTATTTATAGATGAATTTATAGACAGGTATATCTATCATCTATGTATCTATGTATCTACCTCTGTCTATCTACCTATTTACCTACCTTCCTACCTACCTATTGATCATCATCGAGAGAGACAGAGAGACTTAAATGAAGAGGGAAAGTAAAAACAAATCTAGAATCTATGATCAACGAAGGAGCTGGTGTAAGGTAAAGTGATATGATATAAATGGCTTTCAGTCAAAATGCCTTAAAGTGTTTTGGGGCCTTGGTAAATTAAAAGGATTCATAAAAGGATAACAAGTAATATCCAGGATCCCAATGTTGCTTAATAGGGTAAATGTGTAGTGGGTCAAAACTTGATTGTTTTAAATATTTCTCCAGCAATGCTCTGCAAAATAGAAAAAGGGAAAACAAAACTCAGGGGAGATGAAGGATGAGATCTGATTTGTCGTGCATTGATGAGTGGCTTAAACAACTTAGAATATGCTGATAACCAGAGCACTGAAATTTCACATGTACTTTGTCACATTGTCACACATTAGGAGGTAAGAAAAATCTAGGAATTTAATTAAGGAAAATAAATTCTAATCTTATATTTTGTGTATAGTTAATTGTAAAAAATCTGAATCCCTGAAAGGATTCACTTGAGAATATAAGATCAGTGGCTTTAAAAGAAAAAAAGTAACTCTATTGGAATTTTGGCTACCTCTATTAGTCATATAACTTAATAAATTGCAGCCTTAGTTTCCTGATGTGTAAAATAGAGGTCATGCTTAACTTTCTGAGTTTTTAGGATTAAAAGGAAAATAATGTTACTGGTAATATTTAGCATATAGGAAATAATATCTAGTGAGCTATTTTCATGAAAATAGAGAAGGAAAAAATTTCAAGATCCTTACTATACTTTTGATAAATCTACTTGACCAAAATGTTGTTAACTAGTTTCAAGAACTGCTTTTTTCCACTTTTACATTCAATAAATGATACATTTGAAAGATTTCCTTTGGGTTTCACAGTAAATTGGCAAAGTAATGATTTTACATTTGGTTCTTTTCTTAATGTCTAATGGAAGTAAAATAACTTCTAGATTATTTCAAAAGCACTGAAAACACAAATAGCATTAGTTTGCCAGCTGCAAAATTGATGCTGAAGGTATTTAAATGGCACACAGTATGTTGAATGCCCATAATCACAAGCCAATTCAGTGCTGCCATTTGGCTGAAAACACAAGTTAATGTTGTAAAGTAAGTAGAACCGGAGTAACATCTCTCCTTTGAGAGAGTTTTTTAGATTGTTGTGTATGATCTTTGAATAAGCAAATTTGTTATATGACTTATCTTAGTTCTGGAACCTCTTCTTGAGCTCGTCCCCAAAACACCACCTTGTGTGAATTTTAAGGATCATAAACCTGTAAGGTGCTTGACCAGCCTCTAGATGGCACTTTTACATTCTTGATAGTTCTATTAGTGGTTTGTTCTCTCCATGTCTTGTAGATGATATAAAGGTCTATATTCCATTTTTCAAGTGAGTTAACACTTTGTGGGCAAAAGTCACAAATTTAATTATATGCTAGATCTTGGAATAGCATTTAAATGGAATCCTTCCCCACCCCAGGGTAAAAATTTAGCATTAGTGGAAATTAATAAATTCTCACACTTGCTATTCCACCTCCTCCATAATCTTTTTATATCTTTCAGATAACTTCAAAACAAATACAATAAAAACCCTTTTATGAATATTTCCTTTGGTTAGCAAATATCTGTCAGCTTCTTTCTGTTTACACTTCCTCAGCAGCGCTCCAAAGTGTCACTCTTGTTACCAAGTCTCCTGTCTCAGGGCTCACAGCTTTGCCCTTATTTAGCTAATGACATATTTAGATTATGCATATGAGCTGTTCCTGTTACTTTCATTATTGGTATCCAGACTGTGAATTTCATTGCTGCCTCTTCATCTTTCAAATGAAACCAATGGTGGCATTCTTCCCTTGTGACCCTAAGATCCTGTAATCCTCTAGAAATAATGGCTAGAAATCCATTATATAGACCAGCCTGTAATCAGTTCCTGTCTCTTCCACATTTTCCTTTTATTTCCATTCATCAAATGTAGACATGAATTCAAGGAAGTTAGTACTGAATTTGTAAAAACCTTTTGTATAAGCTTGTCACTTAACAATCTGTCTTTTCATGTATGCAAATCTCTCTTCCTTTGCCCTGAATCCTATCACTTCTCACCGCCTCAGGGATATCACTAGACCTGGCAAGCCCCCTCCTCTATCATTTATCTTTAGCATCTGCCCCTTTAATTAGCTCCTTGTCTATAACATTCTCCAACATTTTTTCATCCTATACAGCAACAAAGCAAGTTCTTTCTCAACTTCATCTTTCCTTTTGATTATAGCTTTATCTCTTGTTTTCTAACAAAACCACGATTCTTGGAAAATAGGATACACTTGCTGAGTCAAAGTCCTTCACCTTCTGTTAATTTTCGACTTGTGAAGATTATAGGTATTGAAATAGAGCCAACCCGGGGGAATGACCCAGTTGGTGAGTGTTTACCTGTGCACTTACAAGTACAGGACAAACCCCAAAGCAGGCACAGTGTGGAACAATACCAGGATTTATTTACTCAAGGAGTAAGGAAAAAGAGGAGAGGTGGGTAGAGAGGAAGAGGGAGAGAGAATATTTACAGGAGGACACAAGGCCGGGTGCTGCCTGTCCTATTTCAGATAGTGTCCTTGGAGCAGAGCCCAAGGTCAAAACCAAACCCTATGTGGTAAGCTGGTAGCTTCTCCATTGACTCACCTCCTCACCAGAAGCTGCTAGAAGCCCAGCAGCTTAACAGTCCAAAAGTACCAGCAGAGTAACTAGCTAAGAGCCTCAGCAGTTTTAACTGACAAAAACCTCGGCTGCATCCCAATTTCCCATCAACTGCCCATCGGGGATTAGAGTTTGAAAAGCTCCACCTTCTCCCACCAAGTTGACTATGAGTGGCTTGACTATGAGTGGCTCCACATGTTTCTGTGCACTGTAGAAGAACAGCAGAATGCTTATTTTAGAGTAAATATTTATTTAATCTGCCACATTTCACTTGGGAAATAGGGACTTTTATTTTGAAAACTGTTTCCTACCTGATGACCCTGAGAAAGTCACTATCTTAATGCAATGCCTTACAATTAACACTTTCCATTCCTTAGATTCCTCTCACTAGTTTGGTAGATGATCTCCACGGCAAACTCTTATGACACTTTACATTGTCTTATCTTGGATGAGCTCCCCCAAATCTTTGAATTTGCTGACCAGGCTTTCTTTGCAATCCTTTCTCCTAGATTTTCATGTACCACCTTGCACTGCTGTTGCTCCAGCCACTCTTTGAGTGGTCTTTTATTGGCAAAATTAAGCAATTTATGTATAAATTTTTAGCTCACTTATACATTGGAAAATGTATTTGTCTCCAGACCATATCTTTCCTAGATAAGCATGGTAACTAGAACTTTGATAGTGGGCGTGGTATGGTATCATTCACTGATGAGGTATGAAGCTATATTCCTGAAACTTACACAGTACTGTAAATCAGTATTACCCCAATTCTAAAAAAAGTAAGTGAAAACTTTTTTAAAATGACAAATAATGAAGGAACAATTTATTTTTTTACTTCCTCTAAGTTTAATTTTTATATTAATTTTTAAATTTTTTACATCATTGTTCATTTTGAAATAATATTTGCTTCCCCCCCCCTCAGGTGTAGTCCCCATAGAGTTTCCTTCACCAGTGCTCCTGTGCACTGTCACCTCAGTCCCCTGTGCTCCTCCCTCCCTCCCTCTGATCCCTTTCCCTCCTCCTGCCCTGCAGGATGTCTCTGATTTATAATTGTCTGTTTTTGCTTTGTTGTGTTTTGTACTGTTATTATTTTTTTTTACACTGATGTCTTATTTGGTTTTCCTATATTCCTGCTATAAGTGAAACCATCTGATATTTTTCTTTTTCTGCAGGAACAATTTAATTGCATTTCCCTGGATATAGTCATGAATTATAACCATTGAAAATATTTTTCTGAAATAAAAGAAATTATTTATTCCATGACAACAGTAGATCGAATTAGCCTCTCCATTTAAGCATCTCTAAGATTCTTATGGACGAAGACAAACAGGTTGAATGCAAACAATCATGTTGTAATACAGAGATCAACAAACTATAGCTGATGTTGGCAGAATCAATGTGACCTGTGGCTTATTTTTGTGTGACTAGCAAACTAAGGGTGGTTTTTACAATTTGAATGGGTGATTTAAAAAAAAAGGAAGAACAAGAAGGAGTAAGAGAAGGAAAAGGAAGGGGTAAGGAAGGGGAGAGGGTGGAACAGATTATTTGAGTGGACCATGTGTAGCAATGTCAGATCAGAGCTGCAGTACATTTATTTCAATTGTAAGAGCAACAATGTGGAGGATCCGCAGAGCCAGTGGGTGGTGCTTGTAGCCAACCTGATGGTAGAAGGTGGAGCTTTTCCAGTTCTACTTCTTGAGGGGGCACTTGATGGGAAATAGATGTGGATCTAAGGCTTTTGGAAGTTAAGCTGCTGTCATTTCTGGCAGTTAAACTACTAGTGAGGAGAGTGTCTTCTTCAGCTTGCCATTTTGCAGCTTTGGCTTCGACTTCAGTCTCTCCTCATGGATACTATCTGGGATAGGGCAGAGGGCATCTGGCCATGTGCAAGCATATAAATGTGCCCAAATTCATATGCTTGCTCTCTCCCATTTACTCGTTCTCTCTCTCTGAGAGTCTCTTCCCTGTTCTCACTCCCTGTGTAAATCTATTGTTTTTTCTCCTTTGTCTTCTTTTGTGTGTATGTTTAAAGATTTATTATATATGCATACAAAAGCTGGGGTGCAGGCCAGAGATATGAAAGAGAGAGAGAGAGAGAGGATTCACCAGAGACAGGCAGATGTACTGAAATATACTGCTGAGGGGAGCAGAGGGCCAGACATCTGCTGTGCCATGTGGGTCAGTTCCCTTGTGGGGGATCAAACTTTTGCTGCAGTGGCTTCCGACAGTTTCATTGTGCTGTGTTTTAACCCACTGCACCACCAGGGAGACCCCTATTGTCTTCTTTTGACTGGTATCCTGCCTTCATTAGCACACAGGTGAGGACCCATCCACCCATTCAATTCTGGTTTCCCCATTTTCTCCATTTCATAATCACAGCTCAAATCAAACTATTTAAGATGAAAGCATATATGGTTATCAGCTCCATCAAGCAATTACATCATAATCTTTCCTAATAGATATCTGGCATAACCAAAATACCCCAGTCTTTTTCATACTAGACCAAAGTCACAAAGGCATTATCTTTTAGTACTTAATAGGAATTGAGAAAACACTGAAGACCTTTGTATTTTTAATACTATCTGTAGGTTTGCAACTTGTTTGATTTAGTTGAAAAAAAAAAAAACCACACAGATAGTGCTTAGTCAAAACTAATAGACAAACACAAAGTTTTACAATAACTTTTTTTTCAGATTTTTACCAGCCATTCAATGATTACATTTATTTCTTCTTAATTTTTGCATTCACAGAATATGTTTGGGATAAATTTTAAAAATTAATTATTTCAAGAAACCAGATTAGGAGCAAGTAAATCAAGATACTGACGATGTCTTAGGGAATGCAGCTGAAGATAAACCCCCGCAGCAAACACGGACATCCTGCCCTGCTAGATGGCCTCGGTCAGGTTTGGTAGAGTAGTTGTGGGGAAGATTTACCTTTAGCAGCAGCTTCTGTTATTTAAGTCATTTGGCACGCAGGGAATTGGCTTGGTGCCTAACTGCATTTTTGCTGTGCATCAAGCCCAGGTCTGCACTTTCCCCCTATATACTTACACGCTGCCTGCTGAAATAGTCATTGGAAACTGGCAGGAGGAGAAGCCAAGGAGGCATGCTATGGCAGTCAGTATCTTTGTCTTCCTTCTTGGAGCTTTTCTCCCACCCCAAATGTATCCCTAGCTCTACCATAATTCTATGATTCCAGGATAACATTTAAGACTAAAGAGCTAGATATATTTTTAAAAGATTTATTTATTTATTTATAAAAGCACTGGGTACCGTCAGAAGCGCGGGAGGGTGAGAGAATTCACCAGAGCCAGAGCGGGGAACAGAACAAGGCAGACTGATGAAGTACACTGCTGAGGGGAGCAGCGGGTGAGGCAGGAGAGGTCTGTCGCGAGATGTAGGACCCTTGACGGCAGCTGGGGATCGAACCAGTGCTGCAGAGGCTGCAGGCAGCTTTGTAACCCAGCGTTCAACTGCTGCACCACCAGGAGAGGCCCCTAAAGAGCTATATTTGATGACAATGTACATGGCTTGCAGAGGGTGGAGGAACTTTATAGATCTACAGTTGATGAACCTGTTTTGTGAACTTGAGTTAAAATTTGCAAATGATTATATAATATTAGACAATTTTTGTGCACTTAAGTGAAAATAAAGACTAAAAATTAGCACTAGTTTTAGAATTATGGCAAGGGCACCAAAAATTAGAGTTTAGAAATGAATTCAAAATGAAAATAGAATTCAAGGTGGGAATATTCAGAGCAGGCATGTTGTGTTCAGAACAGCTATGAATGCTGCTTACGGAATTAAAAAATGACCAAATTGAACTGTTTGATTGCTGAAGATTTATTACACAGAGATAACACAATCAGAGCCAATGTGGTTTTATGAAAGAATGTGAGAATATCAATTGAGACCATAAGAGAAGAGAGAGAAGAACCTGAGTTTAAATATAGCTTATTGAATATAAGTTTAAATATGACACATCAGAATTAATCCTGAAATTTCAATTTCAGAATTTGAAAAAAGAAGACACTAATCACAAGTTTGTAGATTACAGACAGAAATCTTTGGACTAGATTTATTTCCCTATATCAGGAATGAGCATTTAATCTAGCAAAAGATTCAGAGCATATTTGGAATAACAGAACTTCCTACCACAATCTATTGCCATTGGCACCCAAGAACTCTCCAGAAAAGATGGCTTATACTTCTTTATAGATCATATACAAAATAATCGCTGAACTTCTTTTTGGTTGAAATCAAATATAGTCTGAGTGACTATATAAGTGCAGTCTTACTGCCTGGTAAAATTCTTTAGCACTCTGAGAGTGAAAGTAATTTACAAGGTTTTAGCAAATACAATTCCTATCCAAGGTTGATGGGAAGGTTACAAAATCCTAAAAGGGCTTTGAAAATCACTGACTCAAATAGAAAATTCATGAAAGCTGAGACCAAACCAAATTACATAGGTCCAACTCAAGTCAGCATTATAAAAGATTTTCCAAAATACTTCTCAAGTGAAATACACAGGCAGCAATTTTGTTTGTATACAAAATCACTCAGGAGCCTGTGGAAATCAGCTACTGTGAAGTGCAAAGCTAAATCTCCCAATTCATACATACATTATTTGAAAATTATGGATAGGATGGCTAGCTAAATGGGGCATAGTAATAAAAAGAAAAGCACAGAATTATATAAAATGAGTAAGACTTTTAATTATTTTAACCACCAGTGAATAAAATACTTAGAAATACATATTACTTCTATTTAATAAATTCAGTTATTCAAAATTGAATTTCTTTATCTTTTTTACACTGATGTCATTTTTGATAAAAAAAGAATCTAAGAAGTGTCAAGAGTGTTAAGGAATGTTGGTGCGACAGGAAAAAATACAGGAAAAGAAATAGGGGAAATATTTATGAAAAGGTCCTACATAATCATGAAATAGTGAAAATTAATGCAGAAAAGTTTTGAGAAAAGTCAATGAATCTACCTTCTCTGTCTTTAGAAGTTAGTTGAGGGCCTCCCTGTTGGCACAAGGGGTTAAGATGCAGCACCATAAAGCTATCCCACAGCCACTGCAGCATGAGTTTGATCCCTGGCCAGGAAGACGACCCACCTGGCTTAGCAGACTGCTCCTGTCTGGCCCTCTGCAACCCTCAGCATTGTATTTCAGTACATCTGCCTGTTCTGCTCCCCACTCTGGTGAATCCTATCACCCCCAGTATCTCACCCCCAGTAATCTTAAAAAAGAGAAAAAAAAAAGAGTTGAAAATTATCTTGCACTCCTTTTATTATCTTTAAAGATTTCTTTATGCATACAAGAACTGGGGGTACAGGCCAGAGGTGTGGGGGATGAGAGGATTCATCAAAGACAGAGTGAGGAACAGAACAGGAGGATTGAGTGAAATACACTGCTAAGGGGAACAGCAGGTGAGTCTGTTGCGCCATGTGGGTAGCTCCCTGGCTGGGGATCAAACGTGTGCTGCAGTGGCTGCCAATAGCTTCATAGGCTGCGTCTGAACTCCTTGTACCACCAGGGAGGCCCTGCCCTCCTTTTAAAGGCTAGCCAATAAAGCAATTTTCTAAGCTTATAGTCAGGGCTTAACAGACCCCTGTTAATTAAGGTCAACAGATTCTTTCAGGTATCTAACAAATCATTTAAGCTTTAAGTCTATTTGTTCCAGTTAGAACACAAAGAAAATAATTTTTTATAATGACCTATGGTAAGAAATCTAAGAACAATTCCAAATAAGAAAGTTAGTAGGGAATATTCACGAACTGGATCTATCATTTTTTTATTTGATTTTTTTTTTAATCTTTCACTTCTCTTGTAAAAGTACTAAACTTCCCTTGTGAAAGCATTAAATTATGAACCATCATATTTTTTTAAAGCCATAATTTAAAAAATTGCAATAAATATTTTCAAGGTCATAGTATCATTGTAAAGAGAATACATGTATATTTCAGCCTTGTATGTACATCAAAATGATCTGCGGTGAATTATAAATTAAACCATTTGAAAGTTATTGGGCAGGATTATTAACTATTGCGGTCTTCCTTTCTCCCTCAATCTCTTTCTGAGTCACTATTGCTTACCTCAGTTCTTCACTATTTTCTCAAACATTAAGTCCTCAAGGGAAAAAAAAAGCAGAATTGATACAGAATATTATTAAAGCTGTGGTTTTGGGAGACAGATGATATTAATTCTGCTGCTATCATTTGAAATTTATGGAGTCTTAAAGATTGCAATAGTTTGCAGAAATATAATTTATTCATTTTCTAAATGTATCTACTTTAGTTTTTTGAAGTTTCAATAGTTTAATTTCAGTGTTGCTTTTTGAAAGTTAAGATCACTGAAACATCACAGATTTTGAAACAGTAACTAAGAGTTTTATAAAAACTCCTTATCTTTTGAGAAGGCTTATATTGACTTCTTGAGGTTTGATTTAAAGGATTATGGTTCAACTTGTATAGAGTAGGTTAGAATTTGACCTGTTACCTCATAAAATGTTTTTGAGCAAAGCAGGTATAGCATTTTACTATGAGGGTTATAATATTTCATTTACTTACTTGTTTGTTTTCATTAGCTTTATTTTAGGTTTCTATTTTTGAGAGAAAAATAGTAATTGAATTTTTGAGCATCTAGTATATATGTCTTCTACTATATCTCATGATTTTCACACTTAGAGAAATAATATTCTATTTTATTCTCAGGATTGTGTCCTGGTTGTTTGCAATTTTGAAAAGAGCTATAGATAAATAAAAGAAAATCACAATAACTGAGGTGCAGGGAAAGTTAACACATGTTTTCTTGTATTTGAAAGCATGCTGGATTAGTACCGACAGATAAGCAGCTGTTGTTGGATTCTTGATAAGAAAGGGCAAATGCTGTTGACTGCCTCTGAAGTTATGCAAGGCTCTTTCTTTAAAGACATTGATATAAGAGTGGGAGACACTGACATTTGACTCCATGGAAAAATATGCTATGGAACTGTTAGGGGGAAAAGGATGTCCCAAAGCAAATTCCATATAGGCTTGTGGACTCCACCCCCACCCCAGGTCAAAGCCAAAGATACTGGGAACTCCAAATCCCATCACCACCAAAGGGAAGGTGGCTGGGACCTGAGGGTGGGGTTAAGCAGCCAGGTGGATACAAAAGGCAGACACGTGGGCTTTGGGGGCTCTCTCCATTTTGGCTCTCTGCCAGCTCACAGCGTCCGACCCCGGCCAGCTCTGAGGGTGACTTTGGGTTTCCAGGTCGTCGGATCAGGTAGGACGCATTAAAGACTTTATTTCCCTATTTTCTCCCTGAGTTGTACATTTTCCTTATTTCTTTTTCTCTTGTAAATAAACCTTTTATTAACCCTTTTGCGTGTCTGTAGTAGAGTATTCATAAGTCCCTTTAAAGCGCGCGGGTGAGGACCCACAGCCAGGAACCCGTTTAATATCGGGGTTGCTCTATGACAGCACAATCACTAAAGTATTTGTAAAGTTATCATTTGCCTACAATCCTAGGCCTCACTGTTGAGCCTGAGTCAAACCTGCCAGATGCCTCTTCCCTTTAACTATCCCTCATTACTATTTAGGTCCTTCCCCAAATACCCAATTTACTCTAAATTCCTCTAAGTCCCTTGGGTTCATGTACAGTCATGGACATAGAGTAAATATTTTCTCAAAGGGCTACTCCATTATCAAAGAAATACTAGGTATTTTGAAGGAATAGAGCATGATTTAGCTATTTCCACAATCTCAAAGTCCTAACTAGTCATAGCATCAAGCTATATGTTAACATACAGTTTCACTCTACTTCCACTCTGGGAAGATAGGATTTGCTCCCACTAGTAAAATACGAGTGAAAAATACTGTGTATCCCTTCTAAGGTAGAAGCATTTAAGAAGTGGTGGGTAGAACTCCAAGTTTCTTTCCTCCTGGGTTGACCTACCTTTGGAAACAGATGATTTTACAACTTTCAAGAAACATTAACAGGAAGTTTATAGATATTCTATGGCAACATGCCTGTTACCATTTTTATTCTAGTCTTCATCCAAACTACCAATTACCATGACAGTTCATTTTTTTCCTGGTAGGGTAAGAGCATATATTTGAGGTTTGGGCTTCCTCTAAATATTGATTTTAGTATTTTTATTTTTCCATATTTATGGTTTTAGGTTTTTACCTCTGTAATGTCTTTGATATTAAGTATTTCAGTGCGTGCATTCATCGTAAACCTTAGGGAGACTCCCTGGAGTGCTCTGGCTTACATGGCAGGAAATATTTGATTCAGCTTCCTGACAAACTGGAAGAGGTTTCTCTTTGGATGAGAAGTTCCCACTGCCAATGAACATGCCATATGTCTAGACACATGGTTTTGTTTTTTATGCTGTTTAAAAGTTAATTTATTTTATGTAGCCCATGGCTGGGATAATCATTTATAGGCTTCTGAGTACCAGAATTGGTGTCAGGTTTGAAAGTGTTCTGCTTTGGGCAGGAATGAGAAAGTATTGCTTCACTGCAAGGCATGAAGTCAGAGAAACATACTTATTATTACTAAGAGGAAACTTCTCAACAAGATCGTTTTTTATTAGCACTTGGTGGTAGCATACAATGTTATATAGCATAGGTATAAGGAAATGTTACCCACATATTGATTTAGAGAGACAGTGTTATAGATTATGCTATAATTAGCTATCTCTGTGTTATTTCTTCATGTCACTTTGAAAACTCATGTTTGGAATTGAGTTAAAAAATTATTTCCCCCTTGTTTTAAACCTGGTCATTTCTATGTCACTGTTTTATCAGGACAAATGAATAAACAAGGGACATTGGGGGAAATGATTTAAATAAATTAGTATTTAATCTCTATTCGTGACTGTTTTGGCAAAATATCATGTAAATCTCCACTTAGGTGTCTTGAGGATGAAATTTTTCTCTCTGTCAGGTAGACTATAAAACAATTCTTAATTCCAAAAGCTGAGACTAGGGGCCTCCCTGGTGGAGCAAGGGGTTAAGTCTCAGAACTATGAAGCAGTGCCACAGCAGCCACTGCAGCATGAGTTTGATCCCCAGCCAGGGAGGTGACCCACATGGCGCAGCAGACCTCTCCTGTCTTGCCAGCTGCTCCCCTCAGCAGGTGGTCAATCTGCCTGTTCTGTTCCCCACTCTGTCTCTGGTGATCCTCTCACTGTCCTTGTACCTCTGGCCAACACCCCAGCTCTTATATGCATAAATAAATGAATCCTTAAAAAAAAAAAAAGTGAGAATAAGCATAAGTCCTACTATCCTAGCTCACAATTCCAAAACAACAGCTGTATGGAAACCCAATTATTATTAGCCAATGTTCTGGAGATGAAATAATGAGCAAGACTTGGTCTTCTCTTCAAGACTCCAGTGGATATTTGGTTTGACTGATCAATAGAAGGTCAAAAAATTTTAGTGAAGTTAGAAAAGTATCACACAAAAAATAAAATTAAAATGTAAGATGTGGGAACTAATAACATTTGCCGCTTACTGTTTTTAAAAATTTAGTTTGTACAAAATATTATTGGGTAATGTGACTAAAGATTTAAATCGGGTATCAGTGGAGAACTAGGATATTAGAGTGTGGCATTCTATGTTTCTAATTATACTAGAGAAACTCATTCTTCCTTATTCTCCATAGCAAGCTAAAGCTTTCTTAAATTTTGTAAATTCTGTGCAGTTTTTTAATGGATGCCATTAACAGTCCATTTCATTCTGTCTTTAAAATATATGTCAGAATGAAGAATGCAGGGAAGATTTCCTCCTTTTTCCTCTCCACATCCCCTGTCCAAGGCGATTAAAAAAAATCTTGGAGACCATCATTAATTATTTTATAGTTATTAATTCAACAAATAAGATCTGATTGAGCACATGTGGCAATGCTTACATCACTTCACAATGGAAAACCCTCTATTCCAAGTATAAACAATTAGTTGGTTAACTGTTCCAAACAAATTTCTGCTTGCTTGACATCTAATCTTGACTGTTGACTGTTTCAATGGTTTTAACGGAAGGAATAGGCAGGGTTTAGGGATACCTTTTACTCTTGTTGCATTCTTTATCACCTCCTGAAAATAGCCATAGGCAAAAGAAATCTATTGTATTCTAAGCTTGCACTTAGTTTTAGGCTGACTGCAGTTATGGTGACAGACCCATTTGTAGCTCCTAGAAAGCTGTACCTCAGTAGTAAAGCAGTACTCAGAATTGGTAGGAGCAGTCTTCTGATATAGCTTTAAGATTTCAAAGCAATAAAAAGGTATGTTTTGTTCTCCTTTCTTTAAAATGTGTTTCTTAATGATCTGACACAACTTTTTAAATAGCAGACACCTAAGGGTCTATTATAACTTTATCAGTTTGAATTTGATTTGTTCAGAAACAATCTACCCTGCTTCCTAATGTTTTTCTAAGAACAACACACTACTGATTCTAAAACAGAGACAATTACCTTTGATAGACATTTCCTTGCTTTTAACAGGTTTATAAAAGACAAAGTCATAAAATAAATTACCTCATTTGGTTACTTTGGAATTCTTTCATAAGCAGTCTATCTCGAAGTTATTTTGTTCAAAAGTAGAAATTCTACAGATAGACTACTAAGAGTTTATTTTGCCTGAGGCAGTACTTTGTTTATGATTACCTCATTTTCTTCTCAAAATAAAAGAATTTACTTTATGTTTTATCCTGTAAAATCTTGAACACTTGACCTCTAATTTGCCCATGTATGGGACTATGATTAATTATCAGTAGAAAACCTTGACCTCCTAAGAGCAAAGAAAGGATGGCCTTATATTTAGGTCACTGTCTCTATTAAAACACCTCAGTTTCTACAAAATGATTTCACCTCACAATTTTGGTTGGTAAGGAAGACATATTTGGCCTCCAGTTTTCTTTGGGCAATTTCAAGTTCTGATACTCATTTTTTCCAAACATTATTTGAATGACAAAATATACAAGAAGGATTGCTTAAAATCAAGAGGTCCATCTCATTTTACAGGTAATATTGATTGTATTCCTCGAAGAAGCTGAAACAGCAGGAAGCAGGTCATCTAGTTCATTAGCATGCCTTGCAAATGGTTTCTCCAGAATTGCCTTTCTGAAGTGGACTGCCTGCAATGCCACCAGTCTCCATGAAGTATTGAAGTTGCCACTACATTTATTGTATCACTGTTGTGAAGAAGACTGTTTATCAGGTATAACTGAAGCAGAAAAAAATAGTTTAGACTCTCTGCCCATTTTATCTGGAGTCCTAGAAGAAATTGTCTGATCTTACTGCCAACTGAATTGTTCTTTTGAGCAATTGGTTTCTTTTATGTAAAACTTAAAATTGTGAATTATATAACTAATAATTGCATCTTCCCAAAAAGGACTGAATTTTTCTCTCAGCAAATATATTACAGTAACTTACTATGAGCAAAGTGCAATGGGAATAACCTTGATAATAATAGCTAGTTTTTAATAAGCACTTCCTATATTCAGCCATGTTCTAAGTAGTAGAATATAGAAGCTTTTTCCTATTATTAATTTACAGATAAGGAAACAAATATCAAGAGGCTAGAAGAGGTTTAAGCAACTTGTCCAAAGATACAAAACTTGAAAGTATAAGAGCTGCCATTCATTATCAGATAGTCTAGCATGGCACTACCTCATATTGACCCTCAATTCAAATGGTGATCATTTGGGGCTTCCCTGGTGGTGCAAGGGGTTAAGATGCAGCCTGTGAAGATATCTGCAGCCTCTGCAGCCATCCACAGCCTCTGCAGCTATCTGCAGACTCTGCTGCACGAGTTTGATCCCCGTCCGGCTAGGGAGCAACCCACATGGTGCAGCAGACATCTCCTGACTCACCTGCTGCTCCCCACAGCAGTGTACTTCGGTCAATCTGCCTGTTTTGTTCCCTACTCTGTGGTGAATCCTCTTACCCCCAACACCTCTAGCCTGTACCCCACCTCTTGTATGCATAAATAAATAAATCTTAAAAAAGAGGTGATTATTTTTGCTTAACTTTCTATATTAACTTGTCTTATCTAATTTTTACCTATAAAATTCAAAACTATGAGCAAGGCATCAATCAAAAAATATTTCACAGTTTGGAGCATGTGGGCATTTGGTAAATATTAATTTGCTGAAGAGTGTTCAGGCACAATAAAGAAGGTACTTGGCCCCTACACCCAAGAATTTAAAAAAAAAATCATTGTTATGCTATTATAACCTCTGAATATCTAAAGTGTAATATTGGAAACCATTGATCAATTGAGCCAGAAAAAATCGTTTAGACTCTTGACTTCCTTACAAAATAGAAAATGGAAAATAAACAGCTACCAAAACAAATCTTCCAAAGGATAAATCCATGATTGATTTGTTAGTGGTGAATGAATTTCTTCTATATTTCAGAAATGGAAAATTATTAGTACTTTGTCATAGTAAGTGCACAGAGTGTTTTGATTGACTGAGGAAAAGAGAACAAGGAGTGCAAGAATGTGAAACCCATTCTTGCTACAGTGCAAGTGTATCTGTTGTATCATGACCCTTTATCCTTTTGAAGAAGAAAGTTTAGTCTTAAATGTAGTCCTTCCATTTCTCAGGAAAGTTTGTCCTATGGACCACAGGCATTTGGTTGTTTGACAACTCACATACCATGCAGCTGCATTATGCTTCATAGTGTTGCATGAATATTATTTTTTTCAGAAATGTAAAAGGTACCAAAGGATTGTTATTTTACTTTCCTCACTCTTAGAGCTTAAAAAGATTGAGTTTGAGACTGTTAAAGTATCTTCAGAAATTTGAAATATAAACCATTACAAATTTTAAAATTAAATTCCAGGGAAAACCAAAAGCTAACTAGGAGCAGGAGGCTAGCAGCTGATTAGTGCGCAGTGAAAATGCATCAGAAGTTGAGTTCTCCCACATCAGTCCTTTTTAGAGTAAGCTTTTGACTAATTTGAATATGCTCAAAGCTGAGAGCTGGCCGAGATCTTATGCAGTCCAGATTTTTATTCAGTGTGTTTCTGTGAGAAGTCTTTCCCAGACAATATGGCACAATCAGAGTGGAAAGGAGTTTTGCTCCCCGGGATCCTTTTCCAAAAGGTAATTGCAGGACAACAAATAAAATCCCATTCTTCCATGAATTTAAGCCCATGAATCTCTGAACTTAGAATATCAATGATGGTCTTTCTCTTATTTCTATGCATTCATCAGGTAAAAAAAGCAATTACTTTTCGAAGAATATATTACTTTAGTATTTATGCCACTCAACCAGTAGTTTCTGAGTATCCTATCTGTACTACACTAGGATCTTGTACTACACTAGGATCTTGAGATACATCAGCAGCAAACAGATAAGATGAATCTCTTGCCCTTAGGGCACTTGCCCCAAAACCAGATTAGTTAACACTTTGTGATAATGTTCTATACTGCACTGCAGAGTATCCTGAAAGATATTTTTTCTAAGTAATTACATAAAGGAAATGCACAAAATTGTTTCAAACTTTGCAAAAATAAAGTAACATCAATCAGTGATTTTAAATTTTTCCAACTATCACAGGGCAACCCCAGTGTGAAATGGGTTGGCCTGACTGGGGGTCCTCACCCATGTGCTTAAAAGGGACTTATGATGAGACACAACTGCAGACACACACAAAAAGTTTAATACAGGGTTTATTTACAAAAAGGGGGAAATAAAGAAATGGATAACTCAGGGAGAAGAGAGAGAAATTGGTGAATGCATCCTACCAGTTCTGCTGTTCTGAAATCCCAATAGTAAGCTGAAAGCTGGCAAAAAAAACCAAGGCCCCCCAAGGCCCACATGCCTGTCTATTTACCAACCCTGGCTGCTTACTTCCACCCTTAGTTCCCAGCAACCCTCCCTCCTGTGGTGATGACAATATGGGATTTGTAGTCCTTGGTGTCGTGGATCTCTTTGGTCTGGAGTGGGGGTGGATTCCATAAAATCTATGTTGGTGGACTTCATTCAGTGTATCCTTTTCCCCCAACACTACCAACAATGGGGCATGATAATTTAATTTTCAAATGAATTATGTTTCCTGACTTATGTTTCCACCCTGTAAACTTTAAGTTAACAGAACAATTTCTAATTCTCAGTATGCATACTGTCTCTGCTCTGTCCCTTTGCCCTCCTGGCACTCCTTCAAACCTTGTCTCTCCCTTATTTGTTTAATGGTTATCGTGTTTTAGTCTCAGTTCATAGATCAGTTCCTTCAGGAATCATTGCCAGTCCTCAGTATACTTTATCAACCTCATAACTTGTCATTCTTCAAATAGCTTGGAGATACTAAATTTAACTTTGTATCATCAGTACTAAACACAGCAATTGGTCCATGGTTCTTAATACAGTTTGAAAGATTGACTTTGACTAACAGAATGATTGATATCTAGTATTTAGATTTCCCCATAATTTGAATTCTACCCATCTTTCCAATCTTCTCTCTTCAGTAGCTCCATATATAACCAATTGATCTATCCCAACCAAATCCTTCTACTCACAATTCCATGAAGATGGCTTTTATACCTTCATCTATGCCATTTCTTAAACATATCTGATGAGATTCTAGCCACGTGTCAAATCTTAAATCTAATTCCATTTATCCCGTGAAGTCTTCTGTATCACTTTAAATTCATGGTGCTACTTGTAGACTATTAAAATAAATAACAAATAAAAATAAGACTACTTAGTAGTTATTTATGTATATCCTCATGGAAGTCCATCAGGCTGTCTGTAAAAGCCTCTACTTACAAAGATTTTGGTAGTTGTTTATCTCACAATGTATCTTACATGTTATATGTATATCTTACAACATATATAAGCATTATATGAGGATTTTTTTTATCCTTTCTAGTTGTGGTGCATTTAAGCAACTGTTATTATTGGAACTAGAAAATTGAACTCAGATTCATTCTCATTTTTTATCTCACTTATGTTATACCTTATTGAAAGGTAATAGAGAGTTAATAGTTTTAGATAATAGTGTAGTCAATAGTTTTAGATAATGCCTAGCATGGAATTGATGGGATATTACATTTTAAAATAAAACAGCAAAACAATTAAAAGACTGTGGACTGATTTGTAAAAAGTTAGTAAGCCTGTCTCATAATTTAACCATATAGGAAAACTTGCTATTCAATAACTTTAGGATTAAATGAGAGTTGACAATAGATATTTAATCAGATTGAGTGAATCCCTGGTTGAGGGTAGACATAACTTGAATGATGTTGTAACATAAGCTTAACTATCTTATTTACATTTAATATATTATTTCCTCTCAGGTTGTTTGGTTTGTCTCTTGTTTTCTTCAGCTATTATCTATTGCCTTAAGCATCAGTGACTGAAACAATTGCCTGCAAATATTTCAACAAACACTCCTCACATCATCACTTGACTACAGCATGAGTTTTGAGTTGGACAAGTCCTTTCAGCTGGTCCTCCATTGAGCCACCAGACAGATAAAATAATTTTTTGAGAATTATGTTCATTTTTCTCCCTTTGGCATTGGTAATATGAGTATAATATTGAATACTACTTCTAAGCTGGGAAGTGTAGGATTAGATTAAGTAAGTCAAAACTCCAAAGCTCTTTCCTCTTACTGAGATTGCTTTTTGTTCATTACTTTAAAGAATGGGCAGAAAATCAGAGATACTACTCTGCTATTTTCTCTGGCACTCCATATAACACTCTTAAAAGTATAATGTTAGAGAAGTGGAGAATTGACTATATGAAGGCAGGGTGGAAGGAAATAATGCATGTACTCGGTCATTAAAGGGCATCATCAGGATCCTTGTGGTCATGAAATTGTTATGTGTTGATTGTGATGGATACAAGAAAATACTGCAACTTTTGAACACAAATTAGTGCAAACAAAATGAGAAAATCTAAATAAGTGAATTGCGTTTATGTCAAATAGTGGTTGTGACATTGTATTGCAGTTTTTCAAAATGTTATCACTGCCAGGAATTTGGTAAAATAAATGTCTCTGTTTTATTTCTTACAACTGTGTGTTAATATACAATTATTTTTCTTTGAAAAGTCTAAGTAAATAAACTAATAAATGGATTGAGTTATAGGAAATAATAGAGCAAAATAATTTTGTGAAGAAATTAGATTCTTCATTGGGAATGATTAAAGAAATATAATGCTTAGATCTATGTTCAATAGACTGTCAAATAGCAAAAATTGCATCTAGTGGATGATCTGAAAATATATCAATAATTAACTCTCAAAAAATAATTAATACTTAGGGGGCCTCCCTGGTGGTGCAAGGGGTTAAAATGCAGCGTATGAAGCTATCTGCAGCTACTGAAGTACAAGTTCCATCCCCGGCCAGGGAGGAGACCCACATAGTGCAACAGACCTCTCCTGACTTGCCTACTGTACCCCTCAGCAGTGTATTTCAGTCAATATGCTTGTTCTGCTCCCCACTCTGTCTTGGGTGAATCTTCTTACCCTGCACCCAACACCTCTGGCCTGTACCCCAGTTGTTGTTTGCATAAATAAATAAATCTTTGAAAAAAATTAATTCTTAAATATTATCTTAAAACTAATGCCAATGATGAGTTGAGCTAGTGTTGATACTTGAAAACAAACACAATCCGGTATTATGTTGAAATTAAGTATAACTGACTCTATAGTAAATTGTGGATGATGTGGGTAGCACTGTTGGTGATACAGGTGACATTTATTTTCATAAATCAAGTAGTTGTAGACATGTGTAATGCAACTGAAATTAACTTAAGTTAAAAAAAAAATCAGTTCACTAATAGAAGAGAGCGTTAAGCAACCAAGTCATTGTAGTAGATTGCACGCTTTTTTTTATTAATTTACACAAGAACAGGGGTACAGGCCAGATGTGCTGGAGGGTGAGAGGATTTACCAGAGACAGAGTGGGGAACAGAATAGGCAGACTGACAAAATACACTGCTGAGGGGAGCAGTGGGCACTACAGGAGAGGTCCGCCATGCCATGTGGGACCCTCGCCGGCCGGCCGGGATCGAACCGGTGCTGCAGAGGCTGTGGACAGCTTCCCAGCGCGGCGCTCAACTGCCTGTGCCACCCGGGAGGCCCAGATTGCACACTTTTCCAAGGACCTCAGGGATTGAAATCAGTATTTTCTCTTTCTTTCCATGATGATTTCAATATTAAAAGTCTCTGAGCCATGCAAAGTAGTACTGTGTTAACTGGAAGTTCCTCAACTCAAACCTCATAGATTTATAACCTGACTGATCCCCTAAAGATTTTTCCCACTATAAAACACACACACACACACACACACACGACATAAATATCAAAACACACAAACCATCAGAGAATAACTTTGGATCGTTCAGGAAACCTTACCTATTGGACTTACTGTAGTCTTGAGGACTATATAATTATGATCATTCTACTGGATTATACAGAACCTCATTGGATCAGAGACAAGTATATTAATAATATTTGGAAGTCACCATTGGAATTACATAGTTGGGGTAGAGGAGAGGTAGCTGAGAGCCATTTATCAAATGAATGAAGTGGTTTATTTTTCAAAAAATAGAAGGATCTAGAGGAGATAAAAGATAATTTATGTGCTTTTACAAGTGAAGGGGCTAGTGCCTTTTAATTCTGTGTGACCTGTTCCTGTAGGTACTTAGCTACTGTTTGGTGGGAAGGCAGAGGATAGATCAGTTGAAAGAAATAGCTGGAAAACTGTAGGTATCAGGCAGGCACCAAAGAGATCTGAGACATTCCCAGCAGGGATGAAAAATTGAGTCTGAAATCTAGTTTATTGTACTGCTATGACATGGGTATTCATGGGTCATGAGTTGGCTGAAAGGTGTTATGACTCAAGAGCTACCAATTTTTACTCTGACTTACTTCATTTTTGGTTACATGCCACCTAAAGCTCACCACCTGTGGACAATCATGTTAGATATTCTCCCTGATTCGGATACCTTCTGGTGGCTCCTCTTACTAATTCCATCAGGAAAAGGCTGGGTAAATGTCAGAGCCAATATAAACATTCTCATCCTTCTCCCTGAGGTCTAATTTAGTCACTGTTCATCAGTGAAGAGATTGATACTTACTAAAATAATAAAGGTTCTTGGTCACTTGATTGTAGCAAAGATTCAGGAGAAAGACTTACATTTAATATGGAACAAAAGACAGAAAAAGCAAGAAGTGAATGAAGGAAAAAAGAACAGATAGTAGAGAAGATAATCATTAGTAGAATATATATTTTAATATATATTTTAAGAAAAATGTTTAAGGACATTCTTTGTGGAGAGAGTTGGAGTAACGATAGAGATTAGTGGAAAGATTTATTCTCTGAAAATACCTTTATTCTAAAATCAGCTCATCATGTATAAATACTCCAAAAAGGAAATTACATTGATATTTAGACTTACTAAGTTTATTTTCCTGTCTCATTCTTAGACACTGACATTGGGGTTATGCCAGTGAAGATTATGGTTATGCCAGGCAACTTTGGGACCAGGTTTTTGTAGTCTTTCTTTAAAAGAGTTCTTTTTAATACTTCCTAAAGAGCCTGTGAAAAAGGATTTTTCATCTATATATCTGAACCATGTAGTATTGTAAACGAATGTTAGCTTAATAAAAATTATTTTAAAAATTGAAAAAACATTAGCTGTTTTCTGGCTTTCACCTAAGACTGATATATCCCTCATGTTTATATGCGTAGCATTAATGAAATACATATTTGTGAGACACCACATTAATAAGAAAGAGTGATTGGAAAAAGTGTCACCTGTATTTTGGTAATTTGCTGCAGGCTTACTCTCCCTGCAGCTGGCACATATTTTTAATCTTTTTATTTGGCAGGATAGAAATATCTGTGATGGGGAAACCAGCAGCAGCTCTTACTCTTTATAAAGGAAAGGATGCTGAAAATCTGAGTAATTACAGCCCCATTTCAATTTTATTCACAGCAGTTAAATTATTTAAATGTCTCTTCCGCAGTCAAAATGAATATTTTTTAGTTTACAAATATTTTATTACCATTACAGCAATTTTGTTTTCATTATCTCAGCTTCCCAATTCTGTATTATTAAAAATGAGAAATAACCCTCAAAAGTGATTCCAAATTAGAGTTCTGGAGTTGAATTGTATTTATTGATTTTCTCAGGCTCTTTAACTAGGGGAACTACAATATATAACAATGGCTAAGCTATATTCTCTTATATGTATTTTGAATTTTAGTCAAGCAGGAAGCTTTATATTTCAGGCCTAAAATAAAATATATTGACTGCATTATACAGTTTCTGCATCAGGAGATTTAATACTACCTGGTCTTATGTTAGAATTTAGGGTGTGACAATTTTATTGATTACATCATGAGCTTGGTTTCATGGGCCTGCTGATATGGGAAAGATACAATTAAGAAGCTTTTCCATTTTCTATCCTATTATCTTTTGTGAACTCAGCTACATTTTTTTAATTTGTGAAATCATGTTTTGATTACCTGAGAGCATTTTCACAGAAGGTATGAGGTGAAAATTTTAGAGGTTGTGGTTAGGGTCACAAGTTTTCAGTTTTCATTCTGTTGGTTATATATTATCCCTATCTTCTCTGGTTTAGAGGAGACAGACTTTGTCTAGTACTCTATACACAGAAATTTAGAATGAGATGATAAAGAAACTACAGATGGCTTTATGTTCATATTGTACTATTCAAGACAACATCCCACCTTAGTCATTTTTAATACAGATACTTCTTGACCAGAAAGACTTCAAATTCAGAAGGACTTCAAGAAATATCAAATTGGAGTGAGAAAGATGCATGACATATTTATAAAAAATTACAAGGATGGTCCTCTCCTGGTGGCGCAGCGGTTGAGTGCTGGGCTGCGAAGCTGCCCGCGGCCTCTGCAGTGCTGGTTCGATCCCGGCTGCTGTCGAGGGTCCCACATGGCGTGACAGACCTCTCCTGCCATGCCCGCTGCTCCCCTCAGCAGTGTATTTCGTCGGTCTGTCTGTTCTGTTCCCTGCCTGGCTCTGGTGAATTCTCTCACCCTCCGGCGCTTCTGACTGTACCCGGTGCTTGTATAAATAAATAAATCTTAAAAAAAAAAAGTACCACGTGGTGGCTTAAAAAACAAAACAAAACAAGGAATATGGGTAGAATAGACAAAAAAATTTCAAGCAGATGTAAATAAAAAAGTGCATGACTAAATGTCCGTTTTCTTGTCACAATGATAATTGCTGTCATCTGAATTAACCTGATATTTTAGTGTGAAAATTTTTCAGAGACTATTATGTCAAATTCTAAATAATTAAACACATATAGAGATTTTAAACCACCTAGTTATAATTTCATTGTCCCATGGCAAGCTAGAGCACTAAGGATGCTTTTGTTGTGCAATGTGGTATCATTATCAGCTTACCAAAGCAAGAAATGGTAATAGATGACCTCTAAAGTTCCCCACATCAGGATACTTTTATTACAATCAGGCACTTAGAGCCTCTAAGATATTAAAATTTAGAATATTAAATAATAAGATCACATACAACAGCATCTCAATGCCATTAGCTTCCAATAAATCAAATTTGTAGGAATTAAATTATCTAGTTATTATGTTTCACTGAGAGGAAATATTAAAATTCATGAGTGTTCTAAAGGACACCATAACTAAACCAGAGCAGATTACAGTTCTGCCAATAAAGGACTAGAAAATCCTGATATATCTTTACCACGAAATTATCAGAAATCAAAGGAAAATAAGTACCTTCATTGAAAAACAATATGTGGGACTAATTTGAATGACGGTTATAGAATATAGAAAGAGAGGTAATTTAAAAATAGCTGATAGCCATTGTAGCTACTAGGAAAGGGACAACATCAGGAAAGAGGTTAAAGAGAACATGAAGGTCATTTTAAAATAGTTTAAGTTGAACAATGTATGGAAAAAGATGAAATAGATCCTTTTAGAGGAACTTGGTTATAGAAGGCATAGAAATTGATAAATAATAGATTTAGAAGCATCAGTTATTTATGATAGAGAAAATTTGAAATTTATAAACTTGTCAACTATCTATATATTACAAATTGAAAATGTAAGAAAAGAAAGGAGGCCAAGAGTATCAGACAAAAAAAATGGGCATTATTGAAAGTCCTTGAGGTGAAGATTGTCTGCAGGCCAAGAGTCACCCCAAAATGGAAGTGTGAGTCTTTATAGGGCTAGGCTACTGCCAGAGTTTTTTGGTGCTGGAGGGTAGAGGGTGGCAGGGTCTCTCCTACTGGGGCTGTGCTGGAATTTACTGCCAGGGGCAGGGGTCTGTGCTGCCAGGAAGGTCTGCTGGAGTATTTACTGCTGTCAACTTTTCTCTAGTTTAGCTTATCTTTGGTGCCTCAGGCCACTGGGCAGTGATGGATTTTATGAAGAGCCTGTGTGTGCTCTTCAGAAAAACAATATGAATACAGAAGGACATAACTTTAAAAATGTTATAGAATATTATTGAGATGCTGTCACTCCCTTTCAAGATGTATTGTGAATTATTTCATTTTTAAAATAATGACAAAATATTTGAATATTCAAATAGAAATAAAATATTCAGGCATACTATATGTTTTTATCACAGCTTTTTTCCTATTAATATAGCTACATGATAAACTCTTCTGACCACAATGCATCAGAAAATTGAACTGCCAAATTAATTTATTTTTTAACAAACACTTTTTTTGTTAATACATTTTACTCAGGAAATGTAGCTAGTGCTTGGATGCATGGTGAGAGATGTTCATAAAGGAATCTTCTGGGGATGGTTTATTAGGTTCGTTTCCTATAGGAACAAGTAATAATTAACAAATAGGTTTAAGCTTTTTCTTACATTATAATTCCCTTTAATTAGTGGAATACTTCATTAAAAGAATGGACCTCCTTAGAGTCTTGTGGGGTCTACTTTTCACTTTATCCTCCATAATTACACACTGAGAGGAAGAACTTGGTATCAAGAAGTTTAGATAGTGACTAAGTAGCATAGAGCAGGTTGGTCACAGTGCTGGGGAGAGTCATGAAAACACACGGAAGTCTTCCAAGTCAGTCAGTTGCTGGGGATAATGAGAGGAAACTTTTCCTTTGAAATAGATGTTAGAGAAAGAAATAAAGGGGGATACATTTTGATATCAATTGCATGTATTTGTAATAGCTTTTTTAAAAAAAATTGTTTTCTTAGACATGCAGGGTGCTTTAAATCTTTGTTACTAAAAAGTGCAAACTTTGGATTTGGTCACAAGATTTTAATTCAGTGACAAGCTCTGTCACCTAATCTCTTTGAGTTTCCCTTTATCTAAAGAAGAAAAGTAATGTCTTTGTCAAAAGGGTTGATTTAAATATTACATTCTATGTGTTAATTTATGTAAGTGTGTAATCCACTGGCATGCAAGTAGTAGATAATAAACAAAGTTCAATTATTCCCCTATCCAACCTCATCCTATATATCAAATGACTCAGATACTGAACTGAACTCAGTTACTGGAACTGAACTTACTTGGAGTAGAGGCTAATCAATACAGAATCCATTAAAGTTGTTAACTTTCAGTACATGACATTGTATTTAGATTATTATACCTGAGATTGAGTTAGATTTTTTCACTCATGAGATTGAGTTAGGTTTTTATCTCATACCATTGACTTATATTGAACATATATGCCTCTAAAACCCTGTGGGCCTAACTCTAGTGAAAGAATCAAGCCAAACCTTGCCATTTTTTCAACACATTCTTTTTAACAGAATGTCTTCTTCCACTTACCTTACCAATAATTTCTTTTCACAATCCCCTTGCTCTTACCTTCCAAACATCTGTATACTATGCAAAGCTCTCCTGGGATCCCATTCAGGCTTCAGAGGAGAGAAAAATCTCTTACTTATCTAGTGATGTTAAAGAGTCAATTAATAAACAACATGGCTTTAGAAAGAACAAATAAAGTCAAGCACAAAGGCTTTGGTGTTTGCTGCTAAACTAGTGCCTTCTGAAATAAAAGTATTTCTTTTATAGTAGCTATCAGTAGACTTCTTAAAATACAAAGACCCAGCCTAGGGAAAAATTGCATTTAATAATGGATGTTTTAAGCAATTGTACTACTAAACATGTAACTAAGGCAAGGATTATTTATCAATGATTTAAAAGAAAAGAAGAGTGTAATTATGAGTTACACCCTTAGAGATGTGACTAGATACGTTTTAGCACAACAAAAGAGAGACAAAAGGATTATTAGAGGTTAAAAAAACATAAATATAAAGAGAGAGGAAATGAGCCAAAAGCATTCAGACAAAAGAAAAGATGAAAAACAGTCACTATAAAATATATTGAGGAGAAAATATCAGATTTTTATGAATTCTAAACAAAAAGCAAACATAAAATATAGAATTTGCTTTAGAAAAATTTTGGAAGTTAAGCATTAGAATTAACCTGAGGGCCTCCCTGGTGGTGCAGCTGGTTGAGCATAGCGATTCCCTGCCAGCCAGGGCTATTCCCACATGGTGCGGCAGACCTCTCCTTTCTCAACCCCTGTTTCCCTCAGCAGTGTCTTTGGCCCCTCTTCCAGTTCTGCTCCCCGCTTTGCCTTTGGTGAATGCTCTCACCCTCCCATGCCTCTGGCCTATATCCCAGTTCTTATATAAATAAAAATAAATCTTTTAAAAAAAAAGTGGAAATGACCAAATAAAATTATAATAGAATTAACCTGAGTGTCCTGCCAAGAATGCAAGGAGATTTCTGTAAAGATCTGTAGTCATGTCCCCACTTCATGAGTCGAATCATCATAACAAGATCGGTTTATGGGTGTCTATGTGATGTAGACTTCTTGGTCCTCAGTCACTTGCATTAATTCTCTTGATCTTTGGTTTCTAAAGATGTAGGCACTGGAAGTAATTTCTATGAAAAAATTAAGACCTTTAAATCCTAGTCATAACAGTTTAATTAATAAGGAGGTTATGTTTATATACTGAATTATTCAGATTTTTGTTGTGGGAAAGCTGGGTTTATATCAATTATGATGAGGCTTGGGTTCTTCTCTCCAGGCTGGATTCCCACCTTAAGAAGTGTTATCCAGATCTAAGGATCCATGGAAAATTTGAACAAAAATAAGTCATTCCTAAGGCATGCTGTGGAAGAATACCTAGGAAGTGATAGCAGAGTTGGAAAACTAAAAACCTGAAAGTAAACCGATGTTTTGAATGTGAAAAGCACCTTGAGGACGGATTACAGATCAAGGATCAGGGAAGGGATAGTTGAAATCTGGGTTGTCCAAAAGGAAGATTTATGTGAGATGGTTCTCCATTTGTCAGTCAAGAGTAAATCTGACCATGCCTTCTACAAGTATTCACTCCTGTAGTAGAAGTGGTGAGCCAACTTAAAGCTAATATTTGTCTTTGGACAGTTTATAACCATCTCCTTGTTTTACCACAAGCTTCTCCTTCACAAGCTTGCTGTTATAAAATAAGATTATCCTCTACTTTCTCCCCATGGTTAGGGTAATTCATCCCTGATCACTTTTGGAGAAGTTATACCTCTTTAAGGATACTTTTATTTCATTCCTGGAAGATTCCTAGAACAATAACTCTAGTGAGCTATGGAAAAGGCTCTTCATTCTGGTCTCATATTTTCTAATCTTGTCACCATCTGGTTGTTTCAACTACTGCTGACCCACGAGAGCAAGCTCTTGGCTAAGAAGAGCTACTCCACTGGCAGTTCCTCTGATGCACTGCTTTCAACAATTCATGGCCTGTGATTTGCATCCATCCTCACCTGTTCCTCCCTATTAGATATATGACATCACTTTCTGGGTCATTTGGCTCCTCCAATTCTGATTCTTCATCCCAGTCATTATATAGCCTCGAGGAGGGAAAAGTAGTTTCCTTTCTTACACACAGCACAAAGTAGACCAGAAGAGGACTTTTAACAAGACTGCTGAAATTTTGCAGTCCTGGGAACAACTCAGCTTAAAATTTGCTCTGGACATAATTACTTGTAATGACTAACTTGTTAAACATTTGTATCAGGATATCTGCCCAGCTCTTGCAGTATTTCCCTCTTCTACCAGGGGGCAAGCTCAGTCTTCACAATCTGAATCTCAGGAGACTTACACGTCTCACTTCTGACGGGTTTTCTCTTATGCCTCTGAGAAGCTCAGGATTTCTTGTCTTACAACAGGAACTTGATAGATTCTTGAGAAGTTGCCCTAGCTTTCGCATGTCCATTTTTACCTGTCACTAAGAATGTGTAGAGTGAATTTTATTCACCAAATAATCAGCCATACTAATTTATAGAATATTTATCAAAACTGAGTTTCTGAATCTTAAATTATGTAATTCATTATATCTGAGTCAAGAATGGAACTGTGTTAAGTCCAAAGTCCATGACCATAACATTACATAGATTTTTGACTATCATAGATGGTATAACTAAGGTTAGGAGTTCATCTTTTTCAGGGCTAAATCTAACCTTGGGTGTTAATATGCATACACATCGCTCCTTAGAAAGATAAATATGTACTGAGTAGTGGTGATTTGAAAAAGTCAGACTATTTTTTAGAGGGAAATGATTTGATAATGAAATAAAGAATTTCTCCAGCTCTGGTTACTGCATTATGAAGAAAACTAAGTTACTAGACCAGAGATCAAACCCCTCTGTTTTAAGTTTTCCTCAAGAACAACTGAGAAGTTTGCATTATGAAGAACTGCATTATGAAGAAAACTAAGTTACTAGACCAAAGATCAAACCCTTCTGTTTTAAGTTTTCCTCAAGAATAACTGAAAAGTTTGTTCTTTTATATATGTAGAAATTGAAGGATTCAATTAAATGATAACCAAGCAGTCTTTTCTAAAGGAACAATCTTTCCTAAAAGCAAATGCTATTTTTATTTTGGAATGTGAAGTGAGATTTGCAACCCTCAGAATGGCATTCTGTCAAGCACAGAATTGAGATATTCTCCATCATATGTGTTGTTATAGAGACATTAAAAGACTGGGCCAGAGATTCCCTTTCTTTTGAGGAAATGTTGATTTGATAAGACCCACCTTTGGGTTTAATTCTTTTCCTGAACATGAAGATTGTGTAGCTACTCTGCTTATTTATGGTCCTCAAATGGGCCATGGTCTCAGTGGTAAAGTTTTAATTATTTCAGAAAACACAGAACTCTTACATATTTATTATGTTTTCCTATTGGGAAATGGAAAGAGACTTACTTATATAGAGAAATCTGTAATTCTTCCTTCCAGAAGTAACTATGCTATAAACATTTACAAAGACATATGTTTATATATGTACATATATTATAATGCTATATACATTTACAATATAGGGCTATTATTTATATTTTATAGTTACATTTTTGGAAACCATTATATCTACTCTGGAAAGTAGATAGTTTCTTGTTTCTTACTATAATCATGACATCATTAGAAGTTACTCTCCTTTGAGATGCGTATAAAATTGATTTGCAGCCCCCACTTTATGTCCAATAAAAATTCCAATGTGGGCCTCCCCGGTGGCGCAGCAGTTGAGTGCTGGGCTGCAAAGCTGCCCATCGGTTCTGCAGCGCTGGTTTGATCCCGGCTGCCCGGAGAGGATCCCACATGGCGCGCAGACCTCTCCTGCTGCGCCTGCTGCTCCCCTCAGCAGTGTACTTCGTCAGTCTGCCTGTTTTGCTCCCTGCTCTGGCTCTGGTGAATTCTCTCACCCTCCTGCGCTTCTGACTATAACCAGTGCTTGTATAAATAAATAAATATATCTTAAAAAAATTCCAATACTTTTTTTCAACACGTGTGTGAATTCACATGAGTATACGTTCTCATAGTCACTTCTAATTCCAATTTCTGGTTCACTCTGAATTTAATCTACTTATTTGACACTTCTTGCAACTTTCTCTATAATCTACTCAAATAAGTAACATAGCCCATGTTTTTAAATTTTCCCGTATACCACTCAAAAAGAACATTTGTAGATATAGCAAGTTGTGCTGACACTTGTAAGTCAAGGGCATAAGAGTGGGGTCATTGCTGTTATATATTAATTCATGTAAAATGTGAGTATTGGAGACATCTCTGATCTTTGAATCTCTTTTCTTACACCATATCAATAGTCAGAAATGTCTAATTGGTAAAAATTCTTCATGGTACAAAATATTTTGATCTGACTATTCCTAAGGATCTTTGAGTAAAAATATTTTATCAGAATTATTTCAATATTAACATATTTTCTCTTAAAATGTTTTTTGCAATAAAATAATGAACATAATTAATCAAATTCAATTGCCAGTGGTCTTCTCTATATAGCACAGTTACATTACTTTAATTTTTTCTTATTTTCTTGAACTCAAAAAATTGACAGATTTTTTTGCAGGTTGAATTTTGATAGAAACGTCTATATCCAAGATTAGTACCTTATTTATATAAATTTGTATCAATTATAGCCCATTGTTTTATTTTTGTGGCTCTTTAGTGTTTAATAATAATTTGAATTTTCCCATGTCAAATTTTCCAAGTTTTAATTTTCTTCAAAAAATATTTTTTAATAGTTTTTAATAACATGTCTCAATAGCATGTTTTGATACATGTGTTGTTGACCATTGTCAACTTTTTGATAAGTATTTCTACCAGAAATATTAATTTTACTTTAACATTTAATTGATGGCACTATTAATTTCTATAATTAAGAACTATAATTATTGGGCCACCCTGGTGGTGCAGGCGATTCAGCACTGTGAAGCTGTCACAGCCTCTGCGGTGCCAGTTTGATCCCCGCTGGCTGTGGAGATACCCACATGGCAAGCAGACCTCTCCTGTCTCACCTGCTGCTCCCCTCAACAGTGTATTTCAGTCAATCTGCCTGTTCTGTTCCCTGCTCTGTCTTTGGTGAATCCCCTCACCCTCCCGCACATCTGGCCTGTAGCCTGGTTTTGTATAAATAAATAAATTTCAAAAAAAGAACTATAATTATTTAGTAAATTTAAGTAATATAAACCTTTGGGAGGTTCTGTTTATTATGGTTTCAAATGAAATGGGAGAGAAGGGGTACATTCAGAGGACTCAGACCCAGAGGTGGCTGTAAAGGAGGGGACTGTAGAAACAGGATGGCTGAACAATGCTGATAATGGCTGCTTCTTTCTAAGTGACCCTTGTTCTATGCATGGCACATGGCGGGACATGCATTCCACTAGGGCTGATTGGTCACTGTCAAAATGAAAAGATGAAAATCTTTTAAGGTCCTATTTTAAATCTTGCCTCCAAATGCCTTTTTGTTCTGCTCACCTCTGCTCTCACTTTGCTCTCCAATCTCTACTGCCTTTGCATCCCCAAATTGTCATTTCATTCTTTTGGAGAGCAGTTTGGAGAGCTTTCACATCTCTATCTAAACTCCTATAGATTTCCACCTAAAGCAAAATACTCGGTGAGATGTAAGACCATCCACCCTGGAGAGAATTAGAGCTCTTAGGGGCAGAAGTAGTTCCAGGAGTTTGATGCTCCTTGAGTTAGATGCTCTGTGTCTTCTTCCCCGGCTGATATATTCTGTCTTCATTCTAAAAACATCTTTGTTTTCATTCTCATCCTCCAGCACTATTTAAAGTGCTTCTCCCTTTCCTAGTTCTTTTGATTTTGTTTTCTACAAAATGGAGAATTTCCACTCAAGCGCCTCCAGCCTCTACCACAACCAGTGCCAAAGGTACCTATTGCTTGTGGGGATTTTCAGGACTGTAACTAGTCTGTGGAAGAGGTCAGGCCTCCTTCCAGGTGGCTCTGTTCAGACTGTGTTGTATGCAAGTGTTATTTCACGATGTGTGAGGCTAATCCTAGAGATTCAAAGCTTCCAGAGAGTAAATAGAACTTATTATAATTCAAATGCCTATTTGACATAAAGGATGTGTTAATAAATGCTTTAACTCACACAACTGTTTTCTTAAAAGAAAGAAAGCATTTAGAATATAATCTTGTTTCTTAAGTAAGCCTGATAGCCATTCTATTTTCTCAATATTCACAGAAAAATATACAAATAATGGAATTTTTCCTCATCTGAAATATACTGTTAAGTTTATAGTTATATTTAAATATAAAATATCTTTTTTTTTAAAGATTTATTTATTTATTTATGCAAGCACTGGGTACAGTCAGAAGCGCAGGAGGGTGAGAGAATTCACCAGAGCCAGAGTGGGAAACAGAACAGGCAGACTGACGATACACTGCTGAGGGGAGCAGCAGGCAGCAGGAGAGATCTGAGTGCCATGTGGGACCCTTGCCCTGTTGCTGGGGATCGAGCCAGTGCTGCAGAGGTTGCGGGCAGCTTCGCAACCTAGCGCTCAACCGCTGTGCCACCGGGGAGGCCCTAAAATATCTTTTTTTAAAGTACATGCACAGATTCTTGTGGGCAGATCTGTTTATTTGCAAGTCATAATGCAAATCCATTCAAAGTCATTTCTTGCTCCCGTCTCAAGCCTATATACACTTTTTCATTAAAATATTATTCAAACTGAGGGTATCCCCAATTGTCTGGAACATATTTTCTCCAGTACTTGATTATAAGCTCCCTAACATCTTAGAATTCTCTCAAAAAATTTGATGGCATATTTGAATATCACTGAACAAACAATGGCTTTGCCTTTATCAAGAGCAGTGCCAGCCTGAGTGGAAAATATCCCAACTCTATTAAGAACATCTTTGACAGATTTAATTAAGCTTCTTGTTATGTCAATAATACTGTCCTCTGAATAAAGAACTTCATACACAACATATTATTTATTGTGAAATGTTTTAAGTATGTAGAAAAATAACTAAAAGTCATTATGACTATCAACCATCAGCCAGCTTTGTCAGATCTTAATATTTTGTCATATGCTTCTGGTATTTTAATTAAACATTATAGATTCATTTGACTCCCAGTGTTCAATTATCTCTTGTTTCACTTCCTTCCCCCTTCAGAAGCAGCAAATATCTTTGTTGCTTATCAAAATGATGTATTTTAATGATTTTATATACTTTTGTGTAATCTGAAATAATACTTGATGATATTATGTTGTTAAAGCTTATAAATGTGGGTCTCCCTGGTGGCGCAGTGGTTGAGCGCTGTGCTGTGAAGCTGTCTGCAGCCGCTGCAGTGCTTGTTTGATCCCCACCGGCCTAGGAGCAACCCACATGGCAAACAGACCTCTCCTGTCTTGCCCACTGTTCCCCTCAGCAATGTATTTCGTCAGTTTGCCTGTTCTGCTCCCCACTCTGTCTCTGGTGAATCCTCTCACCTTCCAGCGCATCTGGCCTGTACCCCAGTTCTTGTATAAATAAATAAATAAATGAATCTTTTAAAAAAATTCTCTGACAAAATTTTTTTAAAAAGCTTATAAATGTGATCACAATTTAACATGCTTTCATGAAATTTAGGTTTTTTCCATTTAATGCTCTTAAAGATTTTTTTCCCTGTTAATACTTACAGGTATAATTTGTTCATTTTCACTATGTGAGGATTCCATTTTATGAATATTTCACAGTTCATGTTCTCTTGTCTAGTTTTCCCTACCCTTTTCACTTTATCAATTACATTTCAAAGAACTCCTGCATACAGAGACATATGCATGTTAATAAATACTCTTTTAAGTTATTAAAATTTTTGAGATTTGGAATGATTTGTTATGCATTAATTGTTCTAATCCCTATAGGTGAAAATTCTCTTCTTTTATCCCTAAAACACTTTCTATTTCCCAATGGATCATATTTGTAATGTCTTTGATAGTAGTTAATGAGGATTTATATCATTATTCAATACTTAGTATTTGTTCTTTAAGAGATGGACCTGGAATACTTATTACAACTGTTTATTTTTCTATATCATTCTTGATTTGGCAATTCCATTTCCAAAATAACTCATGTAACAGCCATATTAAAATAAATTTCACTGTTATTTTTTCTGTTTTACAAAAGTTTGCACTTTGCTTTTATTTCAAGCTGGCATACACCACATTTACTGACAGGTTTTCTTTTTTTTTAAAAAGATTTATTTATTTATTTATTTATTCATTCATTCATTCATTCATTCATTCATTCATTTATTCATTTATTTATTTATTTATTTATTTATTTATACAAGCACTGGGTACAGTCAGAAGCACAGGAGGGTGAGAGAATTCAGCAAAACAGGCAGAAGGACTAAAGTACACTGCTGAGGGGAGCAGCAGGCAGCAAGAGAGTTCTACGCACCATGTGGGACCCTCACCCAGCTGCTGGGGATCAAACCAGTGCTGCAGAGGCTGCGGGCAGCTTCTCAACCCAGTGCTCAACCTCTGTGCCACCAGGGGAGGCCCCTTACTGAGGTTTGATACTGAGTATCAGTGTAGATACTCAGAAAGTGCCTTACCTTGGGAGCTGTCAGAACCCCTTCCAGTGCTGTTATCCACTCTTTTTTCCTATCGTCAACAACTGGGAGCATATAACCTCTCTCTAAGATGATGTGAAGTCATCCTTTTGATAATCGCACCACTGCCTTATTATTATTATTTATTTTTTTTTTTTCAGCTTAAGACCATTTCCTGAACTTTTCTGATTTTGGCCTTACTTGCTCTCTGGAATTTGAGTCCACCTAATTTTTTAATTTATTTTGTGCTTTGCTACATATCTTACCTGATATTTGGGAGTGCATGGATAACACAGGATAATCTGTTTTAGAACTCTTACTTGATCCACTGCTAATTTTTAGCTCATCTCTAACAAACTTGGCTTACATTCTTTGCTTCTTCACACTCATTTACTTCTAGGAAAGATCATATATTTCAGTAATTTTCCTGCTATATTTTTTTCCAAATGAAAAGGAGAGTATTGCACATCTTGATTCTTAGCAATGAATGCCTGAAACATACATGTTATAATGCAATGTTACTTTAATGAAGACAATATTCTGCGGATGGAAAGGGTAGTGATAGTTGTACAACTATGTGAAAGCAGTAAATGTTACTGAATTCTATACTAAAAATGGTTAAAATTGCAACTCTTATTCTATGTATATTTTACCACAACTTTTACAAAAAGCCAATTGGCACTCATCTTTTTTTTACTGCATACATTATTTCAATAAATTTTGGATTTCCAGTTGTTTTCTTAAAATAAAGAACAATGCAGTATTCATATCATAAGCATTGCTCTCTTTTATTCTTTTTCTTTTTAGAGCCTATATCTTGCTAATCAATTGTTCATTGTTGAACCCCAAGTTATCAATTTTATTGCTTGAATAGTTGCTTCAGTTTAGCCATTAATATGACTTAAAATTGCTCTACTGCAAATGATCTATCTCTTCATGCTTGGCTAATATGAGAGTAATGAAAAATGCCAACTTCACCAGCCTATTTTTGACTTGGTACAGTCAATGAATATAGCCCCTGTTGAAATAATATGTTTTTGCTTCACCTTTCTTTGGGAAGATAGTCATTGTATTTCCTGATGCTTGGTGATAGAATAGTTGCATTATGGCTTCTTTAGAATGATAGAAATATCACAATCTTATTGTTATAATCATAAGGTGTATATTCCTTAGTATGTTTTATAGTTTTCTTTATCAGGGTTTCTTCTTTTCTATTTCTAGATCTACTGAAACTTTGACTTAATGATATTTTTCTTCAAAGAAAAGATGGTAACTCCACATGAGCCAACATGTAAGCTGTGTCTCTTCTGGGGTCCATCTTCCTATCTTGTGTATAAATGAATTTCAAGAAATATAAAACAGTTGGAAAGAATGCTTTATTAAAAAAAAATTGCTTGTGTGCTGACTAAACTTGTTCCTCAGAAAGTGAAAGTCTCTAGAGCTCTCAGAATTACTTAGACTCACCAAGAATGGACTCATACTACTCTAGGATGTCAGGACAGGGAAGAATTTTTGAGTCCCTTTAATAAAATGTTATTTCATCACAACATAAATGAATAAAATTGTTGAAATTTGGCCAGTTTTGATTCTCAAAATGTAATTTTCATGTGGTTCACCTAATGGCATAAGTGGGGGAGTCCCAGACACTCAAGACATTTCCAGAATATGGCCACTGCACTGTATTCTGTGTATACTACATTCTGTGAATATTTGTCTGTGTGATTTCAATACCACTTGCTCTATTTCTCATTTTGCTTACCTATCACTAAATTTCTTTCTTAAGATATATATATATTTTGAATAGAAGGAGGGAGTAAGGAACCATACCAAAATATTCCTGGAGGGAAATTAGAACATTTCAAATGAAGATGAACTACTAAGATTTATTAGTGCAATTCTCTGCCAGCAGGAAAATATCCTAGATTGTTTTCTTTGTTCCAAGTCATTCTGTTATTACCTAAATAGACTCTTTTCAAATGATAAGTGGTTAGCATTCCAAAAATCATTTATAAGTGAGTTCCTTTAGATCTTGTAAGATATTTTCTGATATAAATAACATAATGAATGGATATTATGTCCCCTGACCAAAAACTTACAGTCACTTTTACATGCAAGGTAATGAAATACATTGAAACTCTTTCAAATATATCTGACCATCAGATATACCTTTATTTCCAATGGACTTTTTTTCTTAATTCTAAGTATTCCTTCACAGTACAAGTAGCCAGTGCCAGGATTGACATAGAGCAGGATCTTTGTCATTGGATCTTGGTTGGGGGGAGGGGACACGTACCCCAGAAACTATTAAGGGACTTTTTTATTTAGTTTACTTCAGTAGCTACATGCTAGAATGATTCTCAGAATAAATATTCTCTCATTGCTCAGAATCAAAATATAAAAGAACTGCACCCATGAGAAAGATGCAGCTTCAAACGTATGTGGAGATACTTTATGATTCAATTATTTAAAAATTTAAATATTGAAGACCACCTCATTCTGAATTTATATCTTCCGGGATTTTCATTCTGTATCTTGATCTCATTTTAGAAATTATGCAGTTTTGTGTCTTGCTTGTGGAAACTTGAGAGTTGCACCGTAGGAAAGTCACAATATTCTATTGAACTTCTTCAATATTTCTTGAGACTTAACTTTTCAATTTGTTTTCATTCAGTCCAATGTTTTATTTTTTCAAATCCATGACTTTTTGTAATGTGCACTGTAGTAGCAAGAACTTTCAAACATTAACTCTGACTTTCCAAAAGAAGCTTTGTTTCAGAAAGCAATTAGTTGCAATAATTGCTATGCTCTTTTCTGAAAAGGTAAGATTCCTGGTGTCACAAGGCAGCCTCATCCCTGGCCTCCTGCTGGCTCCTGTCAGACTCACTGTGCTGTGCTCCTGCTGAAAACCCACCTGGGCTCTTCTCCAGGCCACCTGTGGAGGAGGTAAGGGTTTTGTCGTATTATTTCCTTCCATTGCTAATATTCTAATTTTCTTCATTGTGATTAGAGAGTGAAGAGAATAAAATAGCCAGAATGGGATTTGGAGCCCAAACTATCATTTACAATAGAGCTGTTTTTGAGGCGCTTTCATCTCAGAAACAAGACAAATTGAACTTCTGGTTTCACAACCTGCTAGCATTCTTCTTTAACATTTTTCTTTTAAAGAATTTGACAAGATTTTGCTGCTTCTGCTTGCATTCCCCTTCTGTTCATCTCTTGCCATCTTCTACTTCCTTACTTTAAATCAAGTTTTCTTTAAAAAGGAGTAAATATTGGCTCTTGATAAAGGTTGGAAAGAATCAGATGGACATCTGTTTTCATCACCCAGTGACTAGGTTAATAATAACTGTATTTTCCCCATTTCCATCATTATTGTAACATTTCTCAATACAGAGTCATCATCAGTGAACTGCCAGAAACAGACTCTCCTCTCTATTTTTCTCCCTCATTTAGGGAGGCGAGAAAGTTGCTCCGCTCCTGGGGGTGGCTGCATTCTTATCAGGCATTGTCAAGACTTTTATTTAAAGAACATAAGACTAATACAATCTGAAATACCAAAGGCGCCAAGTGTGAAGGGTGGTAAGTCTTTGGATTTGTCTTACCAGATACAGGAAATCAATTACATATCCTGCTGGAGTGTTTTTTACTTCTGAATATTCTGGAATATTCCTTGGTTACTTTGAACTCTCTTCTCTGTAGTTATGTGATTGGTGCAAAGGCAAGAGTAGAAGAATCACCTTTGTAAGTCTTTCCCTTGTTCACTGGAATGAGAGCTTTTATTTTAATAATATTTCCAGAGAACATATACCTCTTACCTGGGATAATAATAACATATTTTTTTAATAAAAAGATTTATTTTCTTATGCATACAAGAACTGGGGTATAGGCCAGAGGTGTGGGGGTGAGAGGATTCACCAGAGACAAACTGGGGAATAGACTGACAGAAATACACTGCTGAGGGGAGCAGAGGGCAAGACAGGAGAGGTCTGCTGTGCCATATGGGTCAGCTTCTTGGCAGGCTGGGGGTTGAACTCATGTAGTGCTGCAGTGACTGTGGATAGCTTCATAATGCTACGACTTAACTCCTTGCACAACCAGGGAGACCCAGTAATAATCTTTTTAATATTTATTGACTGAGATAAAGTACAATAAGTTATATTAACTATACATAAAGATTTTGAATGTATCTTACTAAGTCCTTTTAATGTACATGACATAAAGTATAGAAATTATTCGAAGTATATTTTATTCTTTATAAACAATGTTTACACAACAAATAGATACAATGATCTGTAGTCATCTCTCCATGTTGCTACCCTTTTGCCCCCAGATGTTTCCTCTGATGAGTGAGAGCAAAGAACTGTTATGGTGTAAGCTGATTATGTGATTTTTATTAGAGCTTTATATATATGCTGTTTGCTTATGAGATAGATGATGGACAATCAAATACTGCAGTTAAGAACTGCATTTCTTAACTTTCTAGGGAAAAAAGATAAAGATGATTTAATGATGTTTGGGTTTATACCAAATCTGATATATGTTCAAAGCATGAACCTTTACTTATCTGTCTTCTTGTGAGTTTGTGAACTGACCTCTCCTTAGCCCCACTTTGTCATCGCTTAGATTCAACTTCATTGCTGATTACTTGTAACATTTGGCAAGGAAATTATTTCTTTTAAATTTATTTCTGGTGAATTGCTATTAACAGCCATCTACCTTATTGGAGACATAAAAAGAATTTTTCTACTGAGAATACAGGTGTATCTCTATATAGATACATATATCTTATTTTTTTCTTTTTTCTTTTTTCTTTTTTTGATAAATGCTACTGGCTAGGCATGTGCAAGACCTACAGTTCTGTCTGGCCTGTGGTAAATCCAGTTTATTATCCTTCCAGATTCCTGCATATTTATGTCTCTTACTCCTGAGTTTTTTTTAAAAAGAGAATTCTTGTTTTTTATAAGAAATTGGAAAATTATTCCTTCCCTTTATACCTAGTTATGACTTAAGGTGTACGTTTCTCTAGAGATAGTTGCTATTTAGCATCTTGGGAATAAGAATCCAAGGGTAGAGAATGTGCCTATATAGCCCATTACGGAATTCAAAGTGTTTAATATAGGAAATTGAACCTCATATGTCTCAATAAATATTACATGAATCAATGAACATATGTCAAAATGACTTTTGAGTAGCAGAAGTTCATTCACTGGAGTTTATATATGTATTTTTTCTGAGCCCTTAAATCATACTACTCAGTAGTTACCCACTTTTCTTACTTATAAATGGAACTAATGGAATGATGCAATTCTGAGGTCTAGGCATAAGGGTTATTTTGTTGCCTTTCAGAATCTGGATCATCATCTTGCACAATGATTATTCTTTCTTATCCAAATGCAATCACTTGATTTCGGGTGATTTTTTTTTTAACAATTGACTTGTGTATTTTAGGTCTTTTCTTCTTTAACTCTCACTCTCCATAAGGTTATATTCTTTGATAAAGACTAAAGACAAAGTTATATCAGAAGTTAGAATAAAAATTACACTTCACTGGTAAGAAGCTCTTACAGAGTTAGATTGCCCATTAGTAATGGCAGGATCTGTGGTGGCAGCTGCTAAGATGAGCAACGTGGGCTCCCTTATTTAGTATGACATTACCATGTTATCAGTGGATAATATAGCCATTAATACATAGATGCTCTTGTAAATGTTTCCCTTCTCAAGGAATCATAAAAGAGACTTGAGCACATCTGAAAATAAATCACGAAGCACACACTAGACAGACAGGAAAATTTCTTTCTCTCTCTCTCTTTCTTTCTCTCTCTCTCTCTTCACCGCCCCCACTCCCTTCCTCCTAATGGAGAAAGGAAATTTTTGTAGCAAACACGTTATATTTTTGGGGGGGGGTTCATGCTTTTCACATTTACATGGTCCCCTCAAATATTTAATAGATGCTTTGCCAAATCACCTCAGTGTCTATTCTTTTGCTCAACCCCTAATAGCCTTTGGCAGTTATTCATATTGCAAGGATTTCAGGTTCTGAGAAAGCCTCTGAGACATCTCACTGTGATGTGGAAAGAAACAGATCCGTTTAAAAATCTAAAGAGAAAGAGAGAGGACTGAGGAAAAAAGGTGAAAAAGTTGATAAAATCTTCACCTTCACCTACTTCTGAGAATTTGTTTTGCTTTGTTTTGCAACCTTGCTTGTCAAAATTTGGGATATTTAAAGAGAAACACATTTCCAATCTGCTATGAGGTTGTGTATAAAAGGAACATCTTTAGCGACATGACATACTAAAAGGTCAATTGAACTGACATGTTATGCCTAAGAAATGAGATTTTATTTATGCCTCTTTCAGAAGATGTAATTGATGACATTCAACTGTCCCTTGAATAAACTTGTATTGCAATTTGACATGAGAAAAGAAATCAAGGACCTCTTTCTTGAAGGTTGCTTGTCGATCTCAATTATTGAGCAAACGTGTCATGACTATCACATACACAAGGACAATAGTAAATATTGGGCTCTGCTGACTAGATCCCTGGAATTAAAAGGAGAGCAACTAAATGGTATCTGTCAATATATTTAATTCATCAGAGAGATGTGCAAGATAAAACAAAGTTATTTTTATCCACTTAATTAGCAGCATGGCCATATCGAGAAATGAGCACTTTATGTCTCTGAATTCACAAAATTTGCATGATTGGGTAAGATTTCATGACGGTGTATGTACTGTGAAAGCTTTGCAGTGAACACAGCCACTTTGCTTAAAAAGCGGTAGGCATCATTTGGGTTCCCTTTTATTGCACTTACTATTAGTGGTACACAAGTCTCATACACGTGGGACAGTATACACTGGGTATAACTTAATTTTCATATTACCAGCGTGCTTGTGCTGCTGGTGTTTAATTGTAAACTTTCATCACTATGGAACTTATTTTGAGCCTGGATAACACATCTTGTCACCCTACCCCCATTGTTATTGTTCTTCTTTTGCTGGTCTAGTAGTTCCAACATTTTAGAACAAATAAGAAAGAATCACCTTGAAATATTTTTATTATGAGATTTAATTTGTGGTGCTGGCATGATCTCAGGAAATGCATTGATAAGAAACTCTGGGTAATTCCACTGAACTTGCTGTTCAGTTTTGGGAAATAGTTTGGACCTTCCTTTGATTATCATCTTCTTTCTAATTAGCACCAAACTGGTTTTCCGATCCCCTTGATTTGACTTCTCCTGATTTAGGTATCATCTTTACCACCCATATCTTTAGTAGACTTACTTCACATGGTTGCAGGTAAATCAGAAAATGCTGTGGTTATAGAACTGTGCTACTTGAGTTAGCAAGGGGAATTTTGCAGATGTGATTTGTGTGTGTGCGTGTGTGTGTGTGTGTGTGTGTGTGTGTGTGTAAAACTAGGGTGTAGGCCAGAGATACAGGGGTTGAGAAGATTCACCAGAGACAGAGTGGGGAGTACAAAAGGCAGATTTATTGAAATACACTGCTGAGGGGAGCAGCAGGCAAGACAGGAGAGGTCCGCTGCCCCATGTGGATTAGCTCCCTGGCCACAAATCGAACTCAGGCTGTGGTCAATGTGATTAAGTAAAGGATTTTACACTAGGGAGACTATGCTGAATTATCTGGGTGGACCCAGTTTAATCACAAGGGTTGCACTGAGAGAGAGCTTAAGATGATGTGTTATATGTCATGAAAATGGCGACAGAGAAGGCTGCAAAAATTCTTCTCTTAAACACCTTTGAAGGAAATCTGGCATGCCAATAATTTGATTTTGGGCCAGTGAAATCAATTTCAGACCTACAGAAATATAAAGTAATAAATTTATGTTGTTCTAAGCCACTAAATTTGTAGTAATGTGTTAACAGTAGCATTGGAGGCTATTAAAGTCTCTAAATATCAGACTGTGTAGTTTGATGAAAAAATGAGAATAATAGTGATTCCTGTTTACTTTACATATAAATACATCATGTAAAGTATGTGATTATGTATTAAATAGATGCTGCTGATGAAGCTGGTAGTGATGACCACAGTGCCAGCAACCCTGATTAACTTTTTCTATGTAGGCAGAACCTCAGCAACTGCTGAAGATGAGGGTTATTTTTTCCTCGTTGGATTTTAGATCATACTCTACTTCCAACTGTCACCCTCAGATGATAAACTCTCTTCTTTTTGTGCATTTCCAGGAAAAATCAGTGATATTCTTGTGACCATATTAAATCAATCCAATTAACACAACTTTTTGATCATCTACCAACTACCTACAATTGCATGTGCCAAGAATCACTTGGCTCAATCATACTATCCTTGAGTTTCTGTAATTTATAGTGTTAAGTTTGAGTGAGGTTATTTTTCTCTCCAAAGAAGAGCTTCTTTGGAGAGTTTCATAGACCCATGATTCTCTACTGCTGCTTCTTTTCAGCACCTAGCATGTCCTGAAATGATATACATAAAAAGAAATGATTTGCCTCTTAGGAGTTAATGATCTATTATAATAAGCATAATATGATCAGATGCCAATTAGATACAGTACAATTTAAAAGTGGTAAGAACTCATAGGGGAGGAGCTATAAGTTGTTATGTTTGAGAAAAGCTTTAAGGAGTATTAAAAAGAAAATGACAGTCCCAAAATGGAGATGCTTGTGCTAAGTCAGCCAAGACTTAATTTCTAACTTAACTGCAGTTTCAGCATCTCCAATGAATGTACTCTTAATCAGTAAGACTGGTCAGGATGGAATTTTATGATCAGGACCAATAAAGTAGCTTTTCCCATTTCCCAAAGGAAGATGAGATAATTTGCCATAAGACCTTTTGTCCATTCACTAAGGTTGGTCACCTACACCTGAAATAATTCCCTCTTTCCTTATCTTGCACTCTTTCTACCTATAAAATAGTTTTCATTTTATACAGATTTTCAGAGCTCTCTTCTACTTGCTAGAGGAGAATTTGCCTGATTCATGAATTGTTTAATAATACTGATTTAGATCTTTAAAATTAACTCAGTTGGAATGCGTATTTAACAGGAGGAAGTGAGTGCTGAGCCGTGATTTGAAGCATGGGTAGAATTTGTATAGAAAAAAATGAATAAGGCAAGGTGCTTTAAATTAGGACAATGAAAAAATTAATTGAGTCCATTTAGAGATAGGGATGAGCAGGATTGCATAGGAGAGGATAGGTTAATATGGGGATTGAATTGAGGTTGAATCGTGATGTTGTCAGACTTTGCAGGTAGAGCAAACACTGCTCAGTCTATCTTATTCTTGAACTTCCTTAGGAAACCATACAGCACATCTGTAAGTTTAAACATAAAGGTATTTCTTTCCTTTCCTTTTATGGCAATCAAATGGAATAGTCTATGACCTTGGCCATCCAAGCTGATTCTCAGCTTTGGATGTATTTAATGGACATACATCTCTTTCTTGCTGCTAATAAGATAAAGTTCCAATTTTAGATATTTTAAAAAAGGAAAATTCCAATGGGATATGGAGTAAAGAAGGATTATTCTAAGTATCAAGGGAATTGGTTTGGAGAAGGAAACAAGCAATCGGCAGGTTATCTTTATTACTGCTTCTCCCTAGTTACATTACTATAAAAGGGACCAGCACATCAGTGAAATAACAGTGTAGGAGGCATTAGCACCAGCATCCCTGGCAAAAGCTCTGCTGCCTTCTGGATAGAAGTAAAAGAACAGGAAGCAAATGAGATGATTCAAGAAAATAGCAGGAAGGAATGGTGAATCAGAGCAGTCATGGGCTCTTTCAGGGATAATTTATGTTCATGTTAAAAAAAATGGTGTCTTTTTTTAAAAAAAAAATAAAGAAACAGAAAATAGTCCATATCATGAGCCCTAATTAAGGAAAGACACGAGGTTTTTAGACAAGAGGAACATTTTAGTACCTGTCTTAGATATGTTGGAGAAGATGCATCCTTATGTAAATACAAACTGGGCTCTCAGCTTGCCATGCTTGATGTATGTTCCTTATCCTACATTTTCCTTCCCAATGTTTCTTGAGCCTCCAACTATATGTATTCAAATAAAATAAATCAGCAAAATGCCTTGTAGGTTTTTGTTGACTTTGTAATATTTTAAAAATTGCGATGTACAAAAAAAGTACATAAAACAAAAACTATATTTGCTGGTGAATAATCACCAACACTATCCCAGTCGTGACACTACCCCAGTCGTGACATAGCATGTTTCCAGCACCACAATGCACCCCCACAGTCCCTGTGTCCCCTCCACCACTAATCCCTTCTCTTCCCATGGGTAGCTACTTCTCTGAACTTCTTGGTTATCTTGGTTACTATTCTTTTTTTTTTTTTTTTTTTTTTTTAAATAGAGGCATGTTTTATTTATTTATTTTATTTGTTTGTTTGTTTTGTTTATACATGCACTGGGTACAGTCAGAAGCGCGGGAGGGTGAGAGAATTCACCAGAGCCAGAGTGGGGAGCAGAGCAGGCAGAGGGACTGAAGTACACTGCTGAGGGGAGCAGCGGGCGGCAGGAGAGGTCTGCGCACCATGTGGGATCCGCCGCGGGTGGCCGGGGAGCAGCCGGGATCGAACCAGCGCCACAGAGGCCGCGGGCAGCTTCGCAACCCAGCGCTCAACCGCTGCGCCACCGGGGAGGCCCCTTGGTTACTATTCTTTACACATTTGACACATATGTATACATTCCAAGAATACTGCAATTTAGTTTCACTTGTTTTCTTACACATGTAAGTGAAATGCTATTGATTATTCTTTTGTCTGGCTTTTATTTTTTTCTCTTAATATTATGTTTATGAGATTCATCTGTGGTATTGCTTGTGCTTCTTGCTTTTTTGAAGTTATTCTAATGAGTATGTGTAAATAAGTGGAAGCACATTTCAGATAGCATCTTAACAGAATATCAGCTGAGATGAACAATCATTAACTCCTAAAAAAGCTGTATCGGTTTTCTGTTGCTGCCATTGCTAGTGAAGGACCTCAAATTCGGCATCTTACAACCACCTCTTTAGCATCTAACAGTTTTGCACATCAGGCATTTGGATAAGCTCAACTAGTTTCTCTGTTCTCAATCTCCTAAGGCCAAAATCAAGGTGTCACCTACTGTGTTCTCTGATCTAGAAGACTAGGAAATAATTAACTTCCAGTTCATTCAGGTTGTTGGTATAATTCTGTTTGTTGATGTTGTAGAACTGAAGTACCACCTTCTTGCTGGCTGTTGGCAGGAGGTCACTAGAGGAGCAGCTCTAAAAGTTTCTCTCTGGTTCTTCCCTGTGCTCCCTCCATCTGCAAAGCCAGTCAAGGCAGTCAAGTAGATTCCCATGCTTCGCTCTCTAGTCTTCCTTTCTGTTAACAGCTGGAGAAAACCATGTTAATTCCAGGTTCATATCACTATGAACAGTCTAGGTTTTCAAGTGGAGTCAATTATTTTCCTCTTCCTCCTCCTGATCCCCCAGTCAAACCTTTGACAACATCTGGAGACCTTTTTATGTGTCACAGAATAATACTAGTATTTAGTGAGTGGAAGCCAGGGATACTGCTAAACATTCTAATTTCTTTTGCTGCCCACAACAAAGAATTATTCAGTCCAAAATGTCAAAAGTGAGGAGGTTGAGAAATTCTTGAATAGGTAACCCTGGGATTAAATCAAAGTTCTCTAGTATGGCAAATAAGGTGTTTGCCCACCTGGTCTTTTCCCTCATGGTCAACAATCCCTCCCAATTATTTTTGTTTACAAGGTGCATGCATAATGTAGTTCCCTGTCACTGTTATTATTTATATTTTCTGTCTTCCTGGAATATTTTCTCTACCCATTGTCTCTTCCACAACAATCCTCAGTCATTTGCTCCTCCCTTGAGTTTCAGTTCAGGCCACTGTCCATCATGAAGTCTTTCCCAGCCAGGGTGAGGCACCGGCAGCCGGTCATTCCAAATTACCCTGTGCTGATAAAGCATTACCCTTAAGCTACTATACTTAATGACTCTTTCTTTGTTCTTCTCCTCCCGTGAATTTGGGAATCTCATGGGAACAGGAACCATATCAGAGTCACATCAATGTCAGAAGCATATAATAGAATATGATTTCTGACACAGATGAATCCAATAAATCTTAGTAGAGTGAACTAATAAATAAAAGTATTGCTCTGCTTGATCTGCCCTATCAAAATATTACAGTCAGTGGCTTTACCGACAAAGATTTATTTCTCATAGTTCTGGAGGCTGGAAGGCCCAGATCAAAGGAGCAGCATTTTTGGAGTCTCCTCAGGCCCATCTCCCAGGTTGGACACACCCCTTCGAGACCCCCTTCTCAACATGAGTGAACAGGGCCTGTCCTCTGTATGTGTACACACTCTGCTTGTCTCTTTCTTTTCTTACAAGGACATCACTCCTCTTGCACTCAGGTGACACCCTCATGAACTTATCTAAACTTCGTTATTTCTTTAAAGACCCTTTTTCCCAAGCATGGCTGCATTGAGGGCTAAGATTTCAATATGTAATTTTGGGTGATACACAATTGAATCCATAGTAATGAAGTGAGACAAAACCTGAAGCAGCGATTATTTTAGTGAGAAGAATACTTCTCAAGCTGGTCAGTTATAATCAGCTGGTCAGTTATAATGTTAAAATGTTAACATTTTCATTAATCTGTTCCATTTTTTCTTTCAAATAAATATGTTTATATTACTATTTTTTGAATGACTATAGGTATTTGTTTATGCACTGGTGCCAAATTCAGGCAGTGACCTTGCGCACCCTGTTATGAAACATAAAATTCGTACCCCTACAGCCCTCCTTTCTTCCTTGCTCTTAGGTTTTTATATTTACATTATTATGGCTTTTATATTTACATTATTATGGTTTTTGACATGATCTCAGGTTATGACATTCACCTTCATATCTGCAACCACAACTTCTACAGTTGTTTACTCAGTTGCATATTTAAATTGACCTAATGTTTATTAATTCTTTAATTTATTGATATTTTTAGATTTTCCCAAGTAAGTCTCATGGTTGTGAGCTCCCTAAGTTCCTTCAGTCACTGACCATATTTATAAACTGCATCCAGATGTGAACAATTTCTCAGTCACACTTTCTTTCCATGAAGCATTCCTTCTGGTCATATGAAATGGAAGATTGCTGGGAAGCCTTAAGGGGCGATTTGTTTTCCTTCTTGTAAACAATTTTCTTTTTCATCCTAAATGCTTGAAGAATTTTATTTCCTTGAAATTCATAGCTTTGCTAAGAAATACGTGTGGAACTTTCTATAGCAGGTTTTTCTAAAACATGCAGTGCTCTTTTGAATTCTTAGATTCAAGAATCCTCAAGGTCCTCATCTCAAGGACCCCTATTGTTGATGACTGTGATTTCCAGCACATATTGGGGACTCATAATTAGGTGTACCCATTATCCTTGTATTGTTTTCACACAATGTGCATGTCATAATTCTCTTTTATCTTTATATATCTAACTCTAATCACTGTGATTACCTCAAAATTTCCCCTAATAGCAATTCCATTTTTATCAGCATATATATTATATATATTTGTATGTAAAATGTATTATTTTTTATTAAGGTAATGTTGGGTTACAACAACACCCTATATGATTCAAAGCCTCTACAAGCTTGTGGTTTTTTTGTGATTTTAGATTTTTGGCCTTTGCCAGCTTCTGTAGTCAGGAGAACAGATCTTAGATTTGCTGAGTCAGAGGTGGGGAAGGGGTTTGGAAGTTTTTAAGCCTCTGGCCTGCATGTGCTGGAGAGGTGCCCACTGTCTCTTGTTTGCGTAGCAGCGGCTTCCCTCCCCCCCCCCCAAGTCTGGTCTTGAGACTCCACAGTCTGTGTGTCATTTGCTCCCTGCAGTTAGTACCAGCCCTGAGGGGGAGGAAATAGGGGTGCAATCTAGTGCACTGCCCTTGTTCTTTCACTGGGGACCCTGCCTGTAGGGAACACCCCAGCAACTCTGCAAGTATCCCCCTCAGTCAGGCTGTGTGCCTTGGAGCATGTTAGCTCTCCTCTCCCCACTGCCAGTAGCAGAGCAGCAGAGCTGTCCTGGAAGAAAACTTCCTCGCTAGACCGCAGCCTCTAGGTGTTTCTGTTCATGGCCTTCTGTTGGATGAAACATGTATGAATGTGTCTACCGTGTCCCTTCTAGTGCAGTCTGCTGGTCTCTGATGTCCTAGCAGTGTTCCATCTTTGCTCCAAGCCACTGGACTCTGCATGTAGTGCTGTCTAATAGTCAGTCCTCATAGAAGCAAAAAAAGAGAAACTTCTCAGAGGTCATCTTGGTCCTGTCTTCTAAATGTGTTTATGTTATAACTGTAAATGGACATTAAGCTTGTATCTTTAAATAAAAGTTTCTATACAAACTCAAACAATAAAAAAAAATTTTGTTATTGAATTGTAACTGAAGTGTTGCATAGTCTTTTATGCTAAGTATGTAAACGCTAGCTATTCACTAGCATTATGCCCTCTTTTATATCAATGAGGAGATTAAGAAGTATTAGAGATATAAAAAGATAATGGTATCAAAGCAATACAGTTAATAAAAATGAAGGAATTGCAAATAGAATGATATTTTTAGCACGAGTCAATGCTACTCACATTTACATCGAATTAGATGCCTCCCAAACTTGGGCAGAGACGAAGTTACAGTCTAGGATGTATGATGAGGGAGTGGGGGCAAGAAGAGATTAGGATGCTGAGGCTTATTAGAACTGGGGTGCAGGAAACTGTTGTTCTAACCAATGCCTGGTGCTTTGTTTGCTCTTTTCTTCCTTATTTGATGTTACAGAACTAAAGGTTCTTCCTTAATTTTCAAGTATCCTGGGCTACCCTACTGGCACAAGGGGTTAAGTCACAGCACTATGAAGCAGTCTGCAGCCACTGCAGCATGAGTTTGATCCCCAACCAGGGAGGTGACCCACATGGTGCAGCAGACCTCTCCTGACTTGTCCGCTGCTCCCCTCAGCAGTGTATTTCAGACAATCCTCCTATTGTGTTTCCCATTCTATCTCTGATGAATCCTCCCACCCCCCCACACCTCTGGCCTGTATGCCAGTTCTTATTTGCATAAATAAATCAATCTTAAAAAAATTTTTTTTCAAGTATCTGGAAAATTTTACCACTGGAAGTCTTCTTATACAAAAGACTTTTCATATACACCTTATAAACCTTACAAAATGTACTATGCTAATTTAACTTCCATTCTATAACCATGCCATTGTTTGGTGATTTCATACCCCAAGCAGTCCTTGATAGTATTTTGCAGTCATCTATGGCAAAAGGTGTTACATTGGGCACCCATCAAAATCACCTGGAGTGCTTGTTCAACCTGTTTGCTGGGGTTCTGTTCCCAGTTCCTGATTCAGTAGCCCTTGAAAGACCTGAGAATTTATGTTTCGAGTAATTTCTCAGATACAGCTAATGCTACTTTTCTGGGGACCCAATCTTGAGAATCACTGCTCCTTGTCCCTTATAAAGTACCGTGTTAGCTCCTTGGAGGAGTTGTGTGTGAAAAACATACATATAATGCTTGTCCAGACTCACACATTAAAGGTACATGTAGATATTGTTTTTTTTTTTTATGGACTTACAATTTTTTTTTTTTTTTACTATTTTTTAAAAAGATTTATTTATTTATTTATTTATGTAAGCACTGGATACAGTCAGACACATGGGAGGGTGAGAGAATTCACTAGAGCCAGAGCAGGAAACAGTACAGGCAGAATTACGAAGTACACTGCTGAGGGGAGCAGCGGGCGGCAGGAGAGGTCTGCGCACCATGTGGGACCCTTACCCGGTGAGGCTGGGGATCAAACTGCGCTGCAGAGGCTGCGGGCAGCCTTGCAACCCATTGCTCAACCACTGCGCCACCGGGGAGGCCCCCTAGATGTTGTTTTTTATCCAGAACATCTTGGAAGCATTGTTGGTATTTTGGATGAAGTTCCTATTTGAACTTTTATTCAATTACTGAAGAATGATGTATTGAGAGTCCCCATTGGATAGGTCCTGTGCTGGGTACTCGATATGCAGTAAAGTATACAGGTATACTGATTACATATACCTGATTATACTGATTATAGTATTTACGGGCAACTGTGTGGTTATTTTAATCAACATGTGAGTTCACAGACCTAGAAATTATGTTCTGTCTCAGTTCGCCAAACTATAGCTTTGTAACATTGAACAAATCACATAACTTGCCTGAATCCCAGATCCTTCTGGAATAGTTGTACTTTCTTCCTAAGAAGTGGCCAGAATATTGGCTTTGTTGCTATATGGATTTGTATTTAAATAATGACTAAGTTACTTATGACTGGTGACATCAGAAAATCTACTTCAATGCCTTGAATCATAATTTCATCACTTACAAGTTGTAATTCATAGGATGTTACAGCAATTGAACTATGCTAGATGTTAAATTTTAGGTGCAAAATAACTTTTAATCAGAAAATTCATTCAATAAGATTATAGATAATCACTTTGGACCCAGAAAGGATAATACCATGTGGAGTGTTGTGACAGCTTATTCTTTGTTGCTGCATGGATAACTTGAGGCAGAAAGTAGAATAAAGGATTAGGGAAAGATCTCAAGTTTGGGTTCCTCTGAAAGCAGAGATAGAGACAGGTTTTAGCCTCTTAGGAAACAATGATTAGGGAATGAGGAGAATGAGATAGGGATGAAAGAAAGGACAATATTCAGATTATTTTGAGGTTACCTCTGTGGATATTAGAGACTGATTCCCTAGTATTTCCGAAGAAGTATGAAGAGTCCCTCCCAAAACAGGCAGAGAGGACTGCCAAAAAATTGGATGAGGCTTTAACTCACATTCTGGGCTGAATTTACACATGTGACAAGGGAATTTCCATAGCCTTGGAGAAGACACCTAGGAGAAAGTGGAAACATCCTCCAGGCATTCTTGACAGAACTTTGCCACATAGGAATCTGAGCTGCAGATAAAATCAGAGGTTGACTGAGCAGCTATGATGTGGGGGAAACATCTGCTACATGACACTAGAACTGCTTTGCTCAGAATTCTGTAAGGAAGACCAGTACTTTCTAACATGATAGAGCTAGAATAGGTCCACTCACTTCTTTTTCCAAAATTCCTTCAAATTATTAATCTTCAAGTTTAACTCAGTATTGCCTTATTTTAAGCACAAGCTAAAAGAAACACCCTTCATATCTTTTGAAGTATAACTTACATTCCTGGATAATAATTACTATGTTCATAGACATTGACTAGACAATTGTTTCAAATACTGTGGTCTTTAGACTACACTAAAATTAGTAATAAATTTAACTTCTCTCAGGATAAGGTATCCTTTTGCTTAATTAGCTCTGTATCAGAAGTATGGAAATTATTATGTCTGTATTATTACATTGATTCTTTTATTTCTTGTACATTGGTCATTTGAAGATTTTCTTCTTAATCCTTTAAATAATAGTAGAATAGAATTTCAGTCATACTCCCACCATCCCCAGTGTTTTGATGAGGGAATGGGAAAATCATTTCTGAAACTATTTGTTTTGGTTTATTGTGGGAAGTGTCAATAAGAGACTCCTTTTTTTTTTTAACCACTTCTGAGTGATTAAACACACACATATACTTGATGTAGTCTCATAGAATTTTGAGATTCTGTCTTAGCTTCCTCCTCTGCAAAACAAAGATACTCAAACAAATAAAAAGATGCATATACACATATTATGTGTCTATTCTGTATGATATCATACTGTTATAGAGTTTTCATAAACCATTTAGAGGTGATTTGGTATAATTTTACACACAATACTATCATTGTTGGTATATATTTTGTTAGTACACAAAATAGAAGCACACTGAATACAATATGTATACTATCATTACTAATTAAAAAAATAGTGTATAGCTGATACATACTTTGTATTTATTTTGTAAATTTACTTTGTAAATTACTATGTATTTATTTGTTCAGCCCGTATAAATGTTTTGTATATAAATTTATTTACTCTTCACAAATCTATGAGGTGGCTACTATTATAATCTTTATTTTATAAATGAGGAAATTGAGGCAAAAAGAAGTAATTACTCTCAGTCTGAAGGTGGGAAAAGAGAGAAAAGTTATTGTAACTCTCTGGTGTATTAGAAGATTGTAGTCATGCTAGGATCTTCTTCCACTTATAATCCTGGGGCCAATGTGGGGTGACAGAGGTGGAGGATGAGGAGGATTGCCATCTACCTGCAAGGCAACTGCCTCAGGTGAGGTGATTGCAAATCATCAGGCAAGGCAGAATTTCTGTCACCAGACCGAACAGGCAGTTTTTCTTCTCTTAAAGAGACTTCTTGTGATTTGTGGGTTAAAGTCCTTAGATTGATCATAATTCATACAAATGCCCCATTCCATTTTCAGAATCCTACTCAATCCCTTGAATTTTATGAGATCTGGCTAGGCTGATAAATCATTTTGTGGTATAATTTAGCAACCTGTAGAAGTATTTGTTTCTATTTTTCAGTAGCACAATCTTGCATCCGTGAGAGATATGGGATACTTTTAGGATAAATATGGGAGCTTTTTTGTTCTTTATCATTCCTTAGGCTGAGTGTTTAAAACTTTCATCTTACCTTAAAAAAACTACAAACCCCGTGCCTTCAGAATCACCAGTCTACTCCACATTATTTGTATTACTCAATCTCATCATAACACTCTGTCACAGCAGCCAGCTGGTCTGCAAGAAGTTGCTTTCAATAAGCATTTCATTCCAGAGAATTACGGGATAATAATTTATGTAACTATATTGGCACACATCTGTGGACTAATGGTATCCTATTTTCCAACTTTCAAAACCACCAACTCAGATAAAACAGTTCTGTGAGTCAATTTCCTACAGCCTCTCCAGTTACCAAATACTCTTTCAGCAAAGTTCGAGGTATTTAAAAAAGAGTTGGGTTAATTCTGGGAAATTGGTGGTCATATATCCCTAGAAAAAAATATTTGAGTAAGAAAAGTTGAAAACACATCACTAAATTTTGGATTGAAGACTGAATCATTTGATTTAAAGGCCATGCAGAAGCTAAGAAGCTGTTGCTGCCCCTAGAGTTACTACCTCTGAAATTAACTCACTGGTAACTGCACAATGGACTGTGGAGCCTACTCCCTACAAACATTTAGAGTTTGTTCACTCACTTTAAGATCTGAGAAAGATGACCCCTATTTCATGTCTGTCTTTCAAATCATAAAGGAATGCATCTCAATGGCAGAAACTGAACTGTATCCAACACCTTAATCACAAAGGAGCCTGAAAAAGATATTTTAGCCCTTGCAGAATGAGTTGAAACATGGGATGGATTGGTTTCATTATGTCTTTTCAGCATCACTTGATAAATTGATTATTTTTTTCTTTCTTGAAGCACTTTGTGTTCTTCCTATTTTATTTGTTTTTTTTTCTGTCATATGGTACCCAGGCTTTCTGATGGTCCTTTTTATGGATGAAGTGAAATGGGGGCAAAAGGGTAGGACCAATATCTCTGATAGGATGTCAGGGAAGACTTCTCTGTATAGGTGTCATTTACCTTTCTTTAAATGGAGAACAAAATTTTGTGTGCAATTGTGTGTGTACAAAAAAAATGGTGTAATTCTTAGGAGTAATGCCAGTGTCCTTTTTTTTACTTCTAGTCCCTTCCTCTTTACTTTCCTTATATTCTGTGGCAAATGTGGAGAATTATAGGGTGACAGTATCCCAAGATGGAAGACTTTGGGGACTTTGTGTAACTTCTTGAAGGCACATTCAATAAAGTTACACTATTATGAAGAACTATATTGACCATAATATGAGTAATAAATAATTTATATTTTGTTTAAGCTACTTAAAAAAGAACAATTACTCTGTTGGTGTTGTGCAGGATCATTTTTTTTTTGGGTAATAATGCTAGAAGGGGACAAGAAAAATGTGGGCATAAGCAATAAAATGATTATCATAATGGATATAAAATTTAGGTTGTATAATAACAAAATGAAATTGATAGTTAAAAAAAGAAACCAAATAAAGGGCTTATAATCGTCTCTGTTCTTCACAGGTTTATATTTCATTTTAAGAGATATTTGCTTTATTATAATTGTGTAGAAATTACTAAATTCTTGAAAGGAAAAATAAAAGCAAAATAATGCAGCTTCAAAAGTAACCCTTATGTGCATAGTGTTGCCCAAATCCAGAGAAAAATAAATGTTCTTTCTATAGTGTGCCTAATGGAATAACCTTGAAAATTTCTAGGAAATAGAAAACTATGAGTATCTTACACTAGGCACTAATCAGATTTTAGAAAATTAGAGTTGAGGGACTTGGAAAACCCATCTCAAGTTCAAATTCCCAATTCATTAGCCAGGTTTTTTAGTTTTCTAAAATTTATCCCTACTTTGTATTATTTAATATGATTTTCCACTGCATTATACACATCTTCTGCTACATTTGGGCTGATATTCTTTAATTCATTTATCAAATATGTATTAAAAGTCTCTAAGGTGTAAGGCATTGCCAATGGAGCCGTGTGAATCCACAGCCACAATTTAATTTCATTATCATTAATCTATTTGCTCATATTATTTTTTTCTTCCAGGAATAAACTCTTCAATTGTGTAATTAGTTAAGTACATGATATCATCTAAGGTTTTATATATGATAAAGTCCATTTCCTCTTCCACTCACCAAGCATTCTCCAACTTCCAAATACCATACTGAGTTTTTCTTCAACAAATTCCTATATTCTAGTTGTCTACATAATACATCTTTATATTGATATTGCAGTGTTTTCTTTTACAAGAAAATAACCTCTATTTCCTCACAAAGAATAAAATATTGAGTGAAGAAATCATATTGAACAAATATATTTCCTACTATATCATATGGCTTATAGGGAATCAAACATATTTCTTCTTTTCTTAAAACCCTCTAAAATGGGGGGTGGGGTGGGAAAGGAGGGTTTGGGGTCAAAATCAGGGGGTTGCAATTGTATGGGGAATATAAAAATAAAATAAAATTAAAAAAAGAAAATAAGAAAAAAAAAACCCTCTAAAACATACCCATTATTATCAGAGTAATGAATAGATTCCTTCACAAGTTTAGAAGCAGACATCCACATGATACCTAATTAGCTCTAAATTTATTTGCAATATTTCACACCTATATTAATGAACAGCATTCTCCTATAGTTTCCCTTTCTGCTAATATTGTCAGGTTTTTGCAACACTCTTCCTGTAGTCTCATAAAACAAATATTCTCTGGAAAGGTTTTAGTACCATTTTCTTGATAGAGAAACTAGATGGGTTAGAAATTTTTTTGAGTAACAGTTTTTAGTGATGGATTAAATGTTCTTCAAAGATACAGGATTTTTAATGTTTTCTTCACATCTACTCCAAGTTGCATGTCTCTAGGAATTGCTCATTCATCTAAATTTTTCAATTTATCCATGTGAAGTTGATCATAATCTCATATTTGCAAAGACTATGTGTCAGTATTGCTATCTCTTTTTGCATTCCTTACATTGATATTTTGAATTTCTACTATATTTTAATGAATCTTGTCATGGGTTAATTAGTTTTTTTAATAGAACCAATTTTTGGCTTTCTTGATTTTCTCTATTGAATGCTTGTTTTCCAATTCATTAATTTCATCGCATATATTTATAGTTTTCTCTCACTTCAAGTTTAATTTGCTTTTGTTTCTTTTCCTTTTATTTATTTTAGAGCAATTTTTAGCCCACAGCAAAACAGCATAAAAAGACAGGTAGTTTCTTACATCTCCTCCCACACACTGGTATGTATAACAAAAGTAACTGGTGTTTTTAGAAAAGTGGCACATTTGTCAAAATTTATAAACATATACTGACACACCATTGTCACCCCAAATCCATAGTTTTCTTTGGTTCACTCTAGGTGCTGTACATTTCATAGGTTTTTACATGGATATAACAGCATGTATCCAACATAAACAGTATCAGGATAAACAGGATAATTTTACTGTCCTAATAATCATCTGTGCTTGATTTATTCATTCATACCTGTAACCTCTGGCAACCACTGATTTTTTTTTAAAAATAAGATTTTATTTATTTATTTATACAAGCACTGAATACAGTCAGAAGCATGGGAGGGTGAGAGAATTCACCAGAGTCAGAGCGGAGAGCAGAACAGGCAGACTGACGAAGTACACTGCTGAGGGGAGCAGCGGGCAACAGGAGAGGTCTGTGCACCATGTGGGACCCTTGCCCGGCAGCCGGGGATGGAACCGGCGCTGCAGAGGCTGTGGACAGCTTCACAGCCTGGCACTCAACCTGCCGAGCCACCAGGGAGGCCCAACCACTGATGTTTTTAATGTCTCCATAGTTTTACTTTTTTTTTTCCTATTTTTCTTTTCTTTTTAATTTTTTTAAATTTTTAATTTTTTAAATTTTTACATCATTGTTCATTTTTAAACAATATTTGCTTTCCCCCACCCCCTCAGGTGTAGTCCCCATAGAATTTTCTTCATCTACTTTTTCCAAAATGTAATATGGTTGGAATCATACAGTATGTAATCTTTTCAGATTTACTTCCTTCGCTTACCAAGATGCATTTAAGGTTTCTCCATGTCTTTTTATACTTGATAATTCTTTTTCCTTTTAGTTGTTAAATCATATTCTATTGTCTGGATCTACTAGTTTATCTAGTCACCTACTGAAGGGACATCTGGGTTGTTTCCAAGTTTGGCAACGATGACTGACACTGCTATAAATATTCATGTGCAGGTTTTTGTGTGGACATAAGTTTTCAGTTCCTTTGGGTAAATACAAGTTCAGTTGCTGAATTATATGTTAAGAATGTAGCTAATTTTTAAAGAAACTGCCAAAGTCTTTCAAAGTGACTGTACCGTTTGCATTTCCACATCAACAAAGAAGAGTTCCTGTTGTTCCATAATGTTGTTAGCATTTTGGGGTTTTCAGTGTTCTGAATTTTGGCCTTTCTAATACAGATAGTTCTTGCATATCCCCTCCCATTCATATTTAATGGTATCTAGTTATTGTTTTAATTTATATTTCTTTGATGACATATGATTGTGGGACATTTTCATCTGCTTATTTAGCATTTATAAACCTTTCCTTAATGTGTCTGTCAAGGTCTTTAGACTATTTTTTTGAGTTGATTATTTTCTTAGTGTTGAGTTTTAAGAATTCCTTGTATGTTTTCATTAAGTCTTTACTGAGATGCATTGTTTTGTGCTAATACCTTCTCCTAGTTCATGATGAGACTTTTCATTCACTTGACAATGTCTTTTCTAGAGTGGAATTCTTTAATTTTAATGAAGTCCAGTTTATTGATTATTTCTTTCATATACCTTACCTTTGGTGTTGTATGTCAAAAGTCATCATCAAAACCAAAACCATCTTTTGTTTTCCTGTGTTCTCTTCTAGAATTTTTCTTAGTTTCATATTTTACATATAGGTGTGTGATCCATTTTGAGTGAATTTTTTTTAAAGTGTTTTTAATATTTAGGAAATTGGGCGTTGGCAATAATTCTTTTTTTTTTAAAGATTTATTTTTTATTTATTTATTATTTTTATTTATACAAGCACTGGGTACAGTCAGAAGCGCGGGAGGGTGAGAGAATTCACCAGAGCCAGAGCAGGGAGCAGAGCAGGCAGAAGGACCGAAGTACACTGCTGAGGGGAGCAGCGGGCGGCAGGAGAGGTCTGCGCGCCATGTGGGACCCTCCTCCAGTGGCCAGGGAGCAGCTGGGGATGGAACCAGCGCTGCAAAGGCTGCGGGCAGCTTCGCAACCCAGCGCTCAACCGCTGCACCACCGGGGAGGCCCCATTTTGAGTGAATTTTTATAAAGAGTTTAAGGTCTATGTCTAGATTCATTTTTCTTTCTTTTTTTCACATGTGGCTGTCCAGTTGCTCCAGAGCCTTTTGTTGAAAACTGTTTTATCTTCATCATATTGTTTTACCCTTTTGTCAAAGACTGGTTGACTATATCCATGGGTGTCTAGAACTGGACTCTATTCTTTCTCATTGGTCTATTTGTGTATAGATTAAGTTGGGAAGAACAAACATCTTGACAATATTGAGTCTTCCTATCAGTGGACATGGAACATGTCTCCCTTTATTTAGCTTAATTTGTTCCTTGGAGATTTATAATTTCCCAAATAGACCTTGTATGAATTGTTAGTATTATTTATTTTTGTTTTTGTTTTTAAATATTTATGCATACAGGAACTGGGGTATAGGCTAGGGGTGCAGGGGGTGAGAAGATTTCACCAGAGACAGAGTGGGGAGCAGAAAAGGTGGATCTACTGAAGTACACTGCTGAGGGGAGCAGCTGGAGAGAAAGGAGAGGTTTGCCTCGCCATCTGGGTTTCTCCCTGGCGGGCCGGGGATCGAACACCTTGCATGCTGTGGTGGCTGTAGATAGCTTCGTAGTGCCATGACTTAACCTCTTGCGCCACCAGGGGGGCCCCCTAGGATTATTTATTTGTGGATATATGTGTACACCACACACACACACACATGCGCACACACAAACATAATTGACATAACGTTGATTTGCAACACTGTATGTGATTCAGAGGTATAGGATTATAGCTCTCCATATGTATGTTACCCCACCACACCCACCAAGGCACTCCTTTTTTTTTATGTACTGTTAGAGCTAAGTTTCTGCCTGTTGTCATTTTTCTTCTCTTTAATAATTTCTGTTGACATTTCTTACAAGGTAGTCTACTGCCAGTATTGTTTCAAACACCACTTTCCTTTTTTCTTTCTCCTGAAATTTCCATTACACATGTCACTCATTTTGTAGTTCTCCCACTGTAGTACAGGCAGGCAGTAGTAGGGCAGAGCGAGCAAGGGAGAGTCCTGGAGCCCCCAGTGGCTTTTCAGGTTTTTAATGATCTTTCTACACTATTTGTAGTGAGGCAACCAGGTTCAGGGCAGGGAGGGGGACCGGGAGGCTGGCAGGCCTCCAGCCCCCGGTTAATCCTTACTCTCTCTGGGCTGGCTCTGGCCTTCTCTCAGGGACTCTTTCCTCTTCTAGCTCTTCTCTGCCTCTCTCTGCCACATATGCTGGCCTCTGCTGTCTGTGATGCCGTCCTAACATGCTCAGCCTCGAGGCTCAGGTGTGCCCACTTATTCATGCCCACACCATACTCCAGGTGTCCACCATTAGGCATGAGCACCCCAGCACCCATGCTCCCAAGCGCCTCCTACATCAAGGCTGTGGGTGATAGCCACAGAGGCCAGGGGCACCAAAGTCTGGGTGATCTTCATTTAGCCTACACCCACTAAAACCACAAAAGTTGGATTTTTGTTCCATTTTTTGACTTTTTTTCTGTTTTTCAGTTTTGTTGGTTTGTACTAAGATATATGCTGAAGCTCAGAGATTCTTTCCTCAGCTGTACCCAGTCTACTCGAAAGTTCATCAAAGACATCATTTCTGTTACAGTTTTCTTTCTCAAGCATTTTTGTTCTTTGTTAGGGTTTCCACCTCTCTGCTTACATTGTCCATTTGGTCTTTCAGTTGCACTTTACCCATTGGAACACCCAGCCTCTTATTCATTTTTGCCTTAAAATCCTGCTTTGACAATTTTCATATCCCTGCCATATCTTCGTGTGCTTCTGATGACTAATGTTTCTCTTTAAACTTTGAATTTTCCCTTTTAGAATATCTTGTAATTTTTTTTTCTTTATAGTGAGACATGAAGTACTTGGTAAAAAGGAAGCACTATAGTTAGTCCTTTAGTAGTAAGATCTGCTGAGAGTGAAAAGTTTCAATCTAAATATTTCAGTCTTAAGATAGGTCTCAGTCACTAGTGAGCTTGTACCAGTGAACTGTGAACCTCACAGCTGCATCTCTGTTTTGAATCCTGCATTCATTGGGGCAGTATTGCTAGAGGGGCTTGTAAGGGCAGGAAAGACCACAGTGCAGGTTCTCTGATCCCATGCAGACCGGGTAAAGGAGGAGTCAGAGTCCTCAGTGGTTTTTTTATTGGGTGCAGATCTTTTATTGGGGTTCAGCAGGTACGTGGCAGGCAGGGGTGCTGGGGGGCCGGGAGGCTGGCAGTGTTTCCAGCCCCCAGCAAATCCTCACTCTATCTGGGCTCTCCGGTGATCTCTGCTTCTTCCTATGGCTCTGCTTCTCTCTCGGCTTCTCTTTCAGCATCATCCCCGTGACGCCGCCCTTAAACAAAAAGCACAGTCTTAGTGCAGGTGTACCCACTTCAGGTGCCCGCTATCAGGCATGCATTCAGGATCACAGGGTCCCCTCATCTATCCTGATGGCGGGAGGGCAGAAAAGCCTGATACCTTTTTCCTTACCCTGCAGGGCTAGAATTAGGTTTGTGCTTTTGCACCGAAGGCTAGAGAGAGCAAGAGTTGGAATTGAATTCCCCTCCCCCAAGGTCAATTAAGCTTTGACTAAGCCAGGTAGTTTAGGGATAAATAGTTCCACCTGAGAAGGGAGTTGTTAAAGAAAAGGGTGCTCTGGTGGATTTCAGAATGGTTTATTGTCCTCCTTCTGCCAGAAGCAGAAACAGATCTTTCTGCAGCCTTCTCTGTGAGAACCCCTCCAGCTCCTGCAGGTACAACTCACAAAAGTATGGGAATCCTTGATATTAAAAACAGTAGACAGTCTTTATTTTATTATTGTTCCCTCCATTCCCCTCCTCCCCTATTTTGCAGATAACCTGAGATGCAGGCAGTTAGGCTTTATATCATTTCTTGGACCTAAAGGACATTCTTTAAGATGTGTTGTGTCGATGGTGCTGTGCTCTCTGCTGCTTTCATCTGAAAAAGTTATTAGCTTTCCTTTTTGAAAAGTATTTTGACTTGTTAGAGATTTCTTGTGTTGGTGTTTGTTTTTCACAAATTTAAACAAGTCACCCAGTTGTCTTTTGGATGGTCTGGAAGTGAAACGGCATGTGGGTTTTGTTGCAGGTTGCTAGCTTTAGTGCTTTTTCTGCTTCAAGTTCCTTTAGCATTATCTTTTGTATAGGGTACAAGTTGAATTGTCAGAGGGTTTTTATTCCATGTTCCTGTTCTACTGTTAGCTTTAGGCCTTTCTCAGTGTACTTCCACATCAGACTAGCCCTTTCCAAAGATGTTTTCACCCAGGGGCAAACGGCAGTACTTGTGAGTAGCCCGGTGGTGGGGGTCCAGGGTGGGGCTGGGGTGGGGGGAGTCCCTGTTGTCTGGTTTACACTCAGCCTTAGACTCGTTTGATGTTCCTGGTTCTTGGAGACGGAGATTTCTCTATGATTTTGCTTTGACTGCTTGAGCTAAATGAGGAACGCCTGTGTAGCCAGGGTGTGGAGAGTCTCTGACCATGCTTACAATAATAGGAAGACATATTTTTTTTTTCTGATTTTTTTCTCCCTAATTGCAATTTTCAATGGTGTTTGTGCCCCAATTGTCCACCATGGCTTAAGCACTATTTTTTTTTTTTTTTTTAAGTAAGGAAGGAGGCTCCAGATAGAACTTTTCTCTTCCTATAGTGGTGGCTGCTTTTCAAGTTAAGGCCTGCACCAGAAAAGGAACTTCTCTAGTTTCTCACCGTGCTCAAAATGAGGTGTGTTACCTTGTGTTGAAGTCCAGGGAAAAGTCTGAGATTGAGTATAAAATCCCTGGTCCTGTGACCCGTGGGAGTTTTATACACCCAGTCTTTCCCACAACTGGTCTTTAGCAATTTCTTAAAAAAAATCAGCTGAAAATGTTTTGCTGGCTTATATGGCAGCCCAGTTTTCCTGCTACATCCTGGCCTGTGTAAGCCTCCACTCAAATTTTCTTGTAGGTGTCAGTTTGTCCTCAGATTTCAATCTATTTTTTTTTTTTTTTTTTTTTTTTGGTGATCTCCACTGCCTGATTAGTGCAAAATAGCAAAGTAGTTTATCAGATATTTTCTTGTCTGCGTGAAATCAATTCTCTTTGTTTCTATTTCCTAATTGGAAGCCAAACTTTGTGGAGTTTTTTTTTTTTTTTTTTTTTTTTGTTTAGATGGAACTGTTTAAAACTGATGCCAGCTCCATAGGAGATAGTAGCTCACAGTTGTTTCTGGTTATTGAGATGATTGCTTCCAACAGCAGTTGTGCTGGCATCATACCCTTGAAAATTTAGGTTTCCTTTAAAAAAACAGAACAAAATTTTCTCTCATCAAAATGTGTATGTAATGTCATGTTGTAAATGTGATGCCTCTGGCATGTCATTGTTAAACTGTAGGCTTTGAGCTTTTTATTTTTTATTTTTCAGTAGTAGAGTGACAGATTAAGTAGATGCTGTTGTGTGTACTGAGACATCAGAATGTAAAAATGACTATTTTAACAGAATCTCACCAAAGGAAAACTGATTTTATTACCTGTTCATTTAAATTTGAGAAATTTGATTTATCTTTAGAGCATGTAAAAATGTGAGCAAAGCTATTCCTTAGACAATCAAGCAATCAATTTAGCTCATCAGAATTCTTAATTCTAATGTATTGCATCATTCTTATTAAATTTTATTTCATCACTCTTGCCATTATCACATTTAAGTTAATCAGTGTGAAAACTACTTGAAAGTGCAGTTTATATAAAAGATACTAATGTGTTCTTGACATCCTATGAATAGAGTAATAGCCTAACGAACTTAGAAAATATTTTTTTTAGTCCTGTTTTGAGTAATAACAAGAAGTAGTCTTTATTTACCTAGTTGGGTCAAAATGCTAGAAGCCCAGTGACACACATACACAACATGAGTAACAACTGTTCACCATGAATGTGTTATGGCTTCATATGATCTTTTCATGTTGTCATCAATACTGGATAAAGAAATAGTAGTATAAAATCAGTGTAACTATGCGAGCCTATCTACATGTTGTTTAGATGTTGTTAATAGGTGTTTAGTGACTATTATGTTTCAGGTACTGTTCAAAAAGTGTTTCAACAATGACTTAGAGAACAAGCTCTGCTTCATATAACTCCTTTTTTCCAACAAAAATTAAAAGTACTGATTGTACTTTTGTATTCACTTTCTTGAGAAGATCTCAAATGGGATAGGTTTAAGTCTGTGTTTTTTTTTTTTTTTAAAGATTTATTTATTTATACAAGCATTGGGTACAGTCAGAGGCGGGGGAGGGTGAGAGAATTCACCAGAGCAGACAGTAGAACAGGCAGACTGATGAAGTACACTGCTGAGGGGAGCAGTGTGTGGCAGGCAAGGTCTGCGCGCCATGTGGGACCCTCCTCCAGTGGCCACGGAGCAGCCGGGGATGGAACCAGTGCTGCAGAGGCTGCAGGCAGCTTCGCAACCCAGTCCTCAACAGCTGCACCACAGGGGAGGCCCAGGTCTGTGTGTCAATAATAAGTCTGAGTAGTTGACCTTGGATTTGTTATGATTTCTCTAGAATATATACATTTTTTTGTTTTTGGTATTTGGACAATTAGAGACTTGTCTTTTTTAATGTTAATCCATCTGGAACAAGACTAGAACATGAAATATTTGGTTTAATTTAAGGAATGGTTTATTTATTGATTCCCCCCCCCCCTCCCGTTTGGGCAGAAGATACTTAAACAGCTCCTCTCAGCAGCCTGTGTGTATCAGACAATACTAGGTCAGTCACAGTTTTAATGACCTGAGGAGCAGGAATCTCTTTACCAGGTCTATACTTAAGGTTGCATTTACATTAAGTTTGTTTTTCTTGTGGTATGCTGGGATCAGATCTAAATTTGTAAGTGTCAGTTGTTAAATTTTCAGGAGATTTGAGATCTGTCTGCCTAACAATTGACATCTTTAAATCTGACACCGTGAAGTATTTATATTACAAAAATTAGCAAATGTTACTAATCAGGTCTCAGCTACCCTCAGGTGAGTCCTTTGGTGACCTTTATCATTAGATCTCAGGATTTTAACCTGAGGAGCATAGTTCCATAAAGTCTCTGTCAATTTGAAATCTTGTCCTATGAAACGAGGGAATGAATTGTTTTTTATTTTCTTCTCTCTACTCTTTAATCTTGCTACAAGTTTATCTCCTAGACCCTTTGTTGAAGTCCCAAGTCTTGAAAAGGTGCTGCTATTTATTTTTCACTCTGTAAGATATTCAGTTCTTTATTCCTTTCCTCCCTTTCAGACAAAGGGGAAACATCTGTTTTCAGTGAAGACCTTATCAGATGTAATAAATTAACCTTATTTATATATATTTGCATCTTGTCCTCAGTCCCATATGTAATTTTAACCTTCACTCAATTATTCAATACTTTGAGTTCTTCTGGTGTATGATGCACTTGGAGCCTGCATTTCTGAGACATGGCACATATTATAGTGTTTGGAGGTCCACAATACCATTCTCATATTCAAAGATTTCCTGAAGTGACTCATCAGACTTAAAATAAAGTTTTACTCCTAAGGCTTATCACAAAGATGTAGCAGGGTTTACAGTTGGGCCATAAGGGAAACAGACATGAGTCTGGATGGACCCATCTTCAGGTTTCCTTACACTCTCTCCCTCTAAGATGCATCACAAGGGGCACATCCTTCCCTAGGGATGAAAATGCAGCAATGCATGTGCATCTGTTTTTGTTGAGAAAACCTCACTAGAGACTCAGTGGCCAAGATCTTTATTGGGGGCTGGTCATGTACCCATGCCTAGCATGTGCCAAAATTCCAGATTCACAGAGGAAAGCATGTTGTTTGCCCAAATATAACACAGTATAACAACTGCCTTTATTATTCTGGACTAGCAGGAACACTCTAAAAATCAAAGTTCCCAGATATCAGCCAAGGGAAAACCTTGAAATGTTGGGCTAGAAAGACTTGCTTCTAAGGATACATCTCAGACCAGCTATATTCATCTTCTTTTGCACAATTAACCTTATTTCTATAACCTCATGGTAAAAAATTATATGCACTTTTAATAACCAAGTTTCTGTTTACCTTATAAAATGAGCATGTTAGTTATTGGTCATTTTATTTTCCTTTCAATTGTGGTTCTAATAAGTAGATATGCCTTCTTTGTGCTTGTTCCATTATTCATTTTCGATAAACATTTTCTCTATACTATTGGTATAATTTGAAACAAATTGCACAAAATAGAACAAAATTCCTTCTATAAAAGAGCTTGTGCTTGCGTATGGTGAGTGTGTGTATAGTACTATAGAGACTGTCAACTTGTGCTGTGTTTGCTATTGTGGGGGAAAATCCACAGAGGAATAGAGTATGACAGAGTGATATTTTAGCTGGTTTATATGTTATGGAGGAAGACCTTTTTTGGCACAGACATCTGAAAAGAGAAGTGAAAGAAGAGAGTAACTTATCCAGCTATCTGGAGGAAGCTCCTTCCAAACTGAATTCCATGTTACAGAAGCAGGAACTGATACCAGGAGGGCAAGAAGGTCTGTGTGACTGATGTCAAAGAAGGCAAGGGAGATTTTTAGCTAACAGATGACATCAGAGAGGTAGTAGAAGAATGCTAAACATATTTTAGAGACTTGAAGTTTGCATACTGAGTAAAAAATTTATTAGGTAAACATATGAATGAGGGATATAGATGGCAGATTTTATTAATTGGAGGACAGGAAAACAGATGAACTATTTATCTGAATAGTACTGACTGAATTGACTAAGAAAATGGAATAGGATTGAAATGAAGAACAGATATTACTTGAAATGTGTGGTCAAGAATTTAGTGAGTCTGGTCAGGTCCTTCAGGAGGCAGAGGCCAAGTGGGCACTAGACATGCAAGAGATTTATTGGGGAGAAATGCGTGTAAGAGTAAGGGGGAGAAGAGGGTTAGGCATAAGTGAGAAGAATCCTTGGACTGTGATGCAGGTTTGACACCTGTGAAATGAGAGGAAAGACAGGAAAACAGGGTAAAAGAACTTCAGCATGCAATGCAAATCTGAGTTGTCTTGACCAGGCCAGTGCGAAGTTCCCCAGCAAAGGTTTACTTTTAGAAGAGTCCCAAATTGGGCAGAAGTAACACAGCCTGTCACACTCAATTTGGGGCTAGGAATAGCCAAGAGGAAGCTTATCTTTGGCATGAACATGGCAAAGAATCTATAAGTGCTGCAGGTAGAGGATTTCAGTCAACTCTATCGTTGCAGTTGGTTTTAAGCAGCCGTGGTGGTGGCTTCTACCTACATCTTGGCTGTGTCTTCAGCCATGTCTAGTTATTCTGATGCACTTGAGGGGGAAATGGAATCTCATTTTTTTAAGTAGATTTTTTTAATATTTCCAGAGTAATAGTATGAAAAGAGAGAAGCAAATTGGAGCATAACTAAGCAGTTAAAATAAGGAAACAGAATGTCAGCTGGTTTATGGAAATGAGGATCTGAGGGTGTTGTAGCTCTTCTCAGGAAGGCAAGAAATTGAAGTCTCCTTATTAAGGAAATTGTGCTGAATTCCTTAATTTTCTTTGCAAGCTTCTGCGTATAAAAGAGACATAATGTGTGTGTGTGTGTGTGTGTGTGTGTGTGTTTGAATATGATTTGTGAGGAGAGAAATAATGCAAAAGTTACCAGTTTGAGTATTTACATATGACTTTGATATGAATTTTTTGTTCCCTGGGTAGGTTTTATTTCTCATGTTCCTATACTCTTAACCACATGGAGTTTGATTTAATTTTATATATCCCTTGCAGCATTGGTCTCAAATTCTATTGAACTACTTCATCATATGCTCAAACGAAGAGGAAAAATTGAATGCATTTAACTTGTTACACTGGGAGGTAATATGCAGTCCCACAAAATAATACTTTACTACGAGAATTTGGAAGATACTTTGGACTCCAGGGAGATTAAGGTTTATCTGCTGACTTTGGGATTAAACACTGGAGTAAGATCAGCTTCCAACGACAGTCTGCACCTGGATTCCCTTAGTTTGCCTTTACTTGCTTAGCTGGGTGCTCCATTCCCCGAGTGAATATTCTGGAAGAAGCAAATCCCCACTTACTGATACTTTACCCACAGCATACCAGGTTTCTAACTGTGAGATAGTAAATTTTTCCCATTTGTCCCACCATTCATTGTCTTCTTTTTGAAGGAAAGGTCTAGTTTTATGTCTGAACATTCTTCAATGTATCTTGCCCTGATTAGATACAAATTCTTGCCTGACTTTGTCAGGAATATTAATACAAAAGTAATAACTATAAACATTACCACCATTGCCTGGAATTAGATCCTATTCTGAGAGACTTGAGAAATGTTTACATTTGCGCTTCATAACAACATTATGTTTAATTATCATTCCTATTTACAGATGAGAAAAATGAAGCTCAGGTGATATAGTGTGCTTAAATTTGTACCATTGTAGAGCCACAGAGAAAACAAACTGACTTCGGTGCTTTTTTTTTTAAATTGTACTTTATTGAGGTGACTGGTTTACAATACTGTATATGATTTAGAGATGCAGGTTCACATCTTCAGAAGTATGTTAACCATGCCACACTCACCACTAAGACATTCACAGTCCTCCACCACATCCATCCTCTGTTACAATCTATGTTTTACCCTTAGGCACAAAGTATATGAGTTTATCAATGCAAGATAACCCACATTTTTAAATATAGTCAGATTAATTTCTGCTTGAATTTCTCCATATTAAACATCATTGTCTACTTATAGAAAAGAGAATAATCCTGTGTCTATACAAGACTACTATTAGGTACTTGCTGATTTCTTTCAGGCCCTAAACACTTGGCTTGGTGCTCATAATATTGATGCTTCAGGGAAACAACTTTGGTCGTAGCTATAATCATAACCCTCAAACAGAAGTGCATGTAATTTTTCCCCCTCATAGTTTCAAGTCCTATTTTCATTAGAATCATTGCTATAGGGCTTAAGGCTTTTCAGATCATAAAACTGGCACCCTAAATCAGACATAGAAAAAACTCTTCTACAGGATGATATATGCTTCCAAATGTGTATATCAAAATAAAGCAAGATGCTTGTTAAAAGATGATTTTACCTATTTCTTTTTCTTAGCCCAAGAGTGAAACTTTCCAAAACTATATTGGAAAATTAATTACTTAAAATTGCTATGGCTGAAAAACAAATTGAAATTTTAGTAAAGTCAATGATAGTTTTTTACTGTGGAAGTAAAGCAATTACCTTTCAGAGATATTGTCTGTTTCTTTACCGCATTTCTATCCATCAATTGTAGCATCTGTTTCTGAATGTTGTGAAGAAATAGGTGATAGCATTTAAGCCAAGGATTTCATTTTAAGTAAAGGATTTTATTTCATAAAATTAGACAGTCTGTTTTTGCTTTGCTTAGCTTCATAATCTTTGCAGCAACTGAAAATCAGATTGTTTTGCTCTACATAGAAAAATTTTCGCCCACTGGATTGAATATTTTTCATAAGAGTATTAATTTAGCTGACAAATTGTTGCAAAATTCAAGGTGTCACATTTATTTTTCTGTTACATAGAAATCTATGTAACAGAGCAAATCATGTTTGGAATAGTTTAGGAATTAGTCCCTTAGGGAAAAAACAGTAAACTCTTTGAGATGCTTAAATATATTAGAATATTAGAAATTAGAAAATATACCTTACAAGATACATACTTAGCATTTTTAAAAGTATGAATTTAATTGTGAATTGTCTGGGTGTAGAGAAATAACAAAAGGAGAAAATGCTTTCATATCTGTATTTATGTTCTTTACATATCACCTAGCTGATCTTGAATTGGCAAACTAAGTGAAAAGGAAATAATTACTCTTATTATGTGGCAGTGCTCAAAATTAACCAGACAATTGCAAGGCCATTTTTATTTACTCCGTGGAACTAATAATCTAATAGGGTCCCACTCAGTCTCTCTCGAGTGGCTGCTGCCTGTTTGGTCAGTTTTGCTAGGAAAAGCAACCAGCGTTCTGCTCAGTTTTGTTGCATTGCTTATGGTTTCCTCGGATCAGCCAAAGGCTGCCTTCCCCTGTCCAACATGGTACCAACACCAAAGCCTTTTCCTCCACAAAAGTCTCATCCAATCGGCTTACTTGTTTTATGATTCTCTCATCAGAATTTCTAAACCCATATACACTTTATATTTTCGACTGGATTGTAGTTTATATTTTCTAGTCACTGCATATTATTTCTCCAAATGGGTTATTTGTCTTCGATGTTATTATATTCTCTCCCAAGGATTGTCGAACACTAAGAAGCAGCACTTTAAACATTTATGAAAGAATCCACTAAAACATGTATCCACCTCAGTCATTTCATGTCTATAATAGCCTATGGCTTAAGCTAATAAGTGGATAAATACTCAACAAGAAATTTTTTTTTTAAGATTTTTTAAATTTATTTATACAAGCACTGGGTACAGTCAGAAGCGTGGGAGGGTGAGAGAATTCACCAGAGCGGGGAACAGAACAGGCAGACTGATGAAACATGCTGCTGAGGGGAGCAGCAGGCAGCAGGAGAGGTCTGCGAGCCATGTGGCACCCTTGCCCTGCGGCCGGGGACCCAACCGGCGCTGCAGAGGCTGCGGGCAGCTTCGCAACCCAGCGCTCAACCGCTGCGCCACCGGAGAGGCCCACAACAAGAAATTTTTAAAGAGCATCTCATTATGGATTGATATACATCTTACTCTTCTATTTCTTCTGCATAAAAAGTAGCAAAAGTATCCTGAATTGATGACTAAGTTTAAATATCAAATGTCAAAAATCTGAGTAAAAATATAAAAATATTTTTTAATTTATTATGGTAATCAAATAAAACAGATTTTGCTTAATTTGCTTTATGTAAAATTTTGAGAACCTGGTGATGAATTGTGGGCCTCCCTACTAGCTCTCCACTCTGTAAAAATAGAATGAACATAAAGACACGAATTTTTTGATGCCATTTTGATTTGTATTGGAAATAGAAATCATCTTTAAAAAAGTCAATTAAAAAATAATTGCCATATTCCAAGTTTAAAATGGAAAAGAATGCCTCCCTTTAAAAAACACATAAATGTAAACTAAACAAAAATGCCCCACAAGAAGTTAATTCTTTGAAATAAATAAATATATATCATATTTGAATAAGTTGTTGGTATTTGCCTTGAATTAAGAAGTTGGAATTTTGGATTTGACTTTGACATGGCAAAAAACTTATGTCCTTTGTAATATCCAATTGAGCTTTTAGGCTTTTCATTTTGATGATAATAAAAGTTGGTAATATGATTCAATGATTCACAGAGCTTCACAGAAGGACATCTGCATTCCTGTAGCTCATATTGCCAAGCGATGGTTAAGTGGTGTCAGGAATTCTGATTTTTTTAATTTCCCAAGGCATTCTGAGTCAGATTCATGGTGTGTGTATGTGTGCATGTCTAATGTATGTGTATACTTATGTATTTATATAGTTGGTAATGCAACTATCCACATTATTTTCAATGAAAATATTTAATATATATTTCAGTGTTATGAGAATTAAATTTAAAAAGTGTCGAGCAGTATTTTATTTTTTCCCCCATGAACTATATTTAATTGCTTAGCTTTAAATTATCATATAAGAATCAAACATAACAAGGTGGTAGCTAGACCAATTGCTTAGTTGTATCATTTTACATTAAAAATACTCAGAAGATATTTTAAAGAAAATTAGAATAATATATTCAGTTGGCAACAGAGCTAAAATAAAAAAAATACAAATTTTTTTTTAAATCAAATGTTAATGATTTCTATTTATCTACATAACTAAATTTTAGGAGGACAGCTTTAAACCTCAACATGTGCATACCTCCTTCCTGTAGCCACCATATTTGTCACAGAGTCCGAGTCGTTTTTGTTGTGTGTGCCAGTCTGTCTATTTTTTTGGTCATACCTATTACACAAAATGAGTGAAATCATTTGGTAATTGTCTTTTACTTTCTGACTTATTTAGCATAATTATCTCAAGTTCCATCCATACTGCCAGAAGAGGTATAATATATTTTTAATCACTGAGTAGTAGTCCATTGTGTATATGCCCCCCAACTTGTTTTTAAAGATTTATTTTTATGCATACAAGAACTGGGGTGTAGGCCAGAGGTGTAGGGGGCTGTGAGAGGATTCACCAGAGACAGAGTAGGGAGCAGAACAGGCAGATTGACTGAAATAACACTACTGAGGGGAGGGCCGGCGAGACAGGAGAGGTCTGCTGCACCATGTTGCTTGCTCCGTGTCTGGGGATCAAACTCATGCCACAGTGGCTGGCAATAGCTTGATAGCACTGAGACTTTAACTCCTGTGCCAACAGAGAGACCTAATGTTCCCCAGCTTCTTTATCTAGTCATCTGATAATGGGTATTTAGGTTGGTTAGGTGACTTGGCTATTGAGAATATTGCTGCTATGAACAACAGAGTGCATAAATCTTTTTGCATTAGTGCTTTGGGTAAAAGTACCTAGCACAGTGATATTTCTGGATCATACCGTATTTCCATTTTTAGTTTTTGGAGGCATCCCCATACCATTTCTGCAGAGGGTACACCAAGTTATATCTCCACCAATAGTCCTATTGAGCATTCATTCCCCACCACGTCCTCATCAGCATTTATTGTTGTTTTTTAATCCTCCAACATGGGAAAATCTCACAGGTATGAGGTGGTATTCCATTGTGGTTTTGACTAGCATTTCCCTGATAAGTGATGCTGTGCATTTTTTCATGTGTTGGTGGGTCACTTCAGCGTTTGTTGGGAAAATGTCTATTTAGGTCTTTTGCTTATTTTTTGGGGGGGTGTTTTTGGTGTTGAGTTATGTAAGTTCTTTATATATTTTGAAAATTAACCCCTTGCCAAGTGTGTGATATGCAAATAATTTCCATCTGGTCCATAGTTTGGATTTTAGTTTTTGTGGTTGTTTCTTTCACTCTACAAAAGCTTTTTAGTTTGATATAGTCCCATTTGCCTGCTTTTTCTTTTGCTGTTGGAAGTAACTCCCAAATACATCTGACGTTGATTTCCAGTAGTATGTCACATGTGTTTTCTTGTATGATTTTGTGATTTGGAGTCTTGTATCCAAGACTTTAATTGATTTTGAATTAATCTAGTTTTTGCATGTTGCTGCCCAAGTTTGCCGATACCATTCATTGAAGAGACATTCCTTGCTCCATGTTATTTTATATTGTTTGTAGACTTCTGTCTTTTAGACTAAGTTTGATTCCTTAGCTGGAAAATTCCAGTCCTGGAAAATTCAAATCCTCATCTTTGTTCACTCTATTAATATTAGCATTAAAACTAAATGCTAAGAGGCTGTTTTCCTCCTTCATTCTCGTTTACTCCTGAGGTTCTTCTTGGCACCTCCATGTTCATTTAGTAGCAACAGAAACGAAAGAGATAGTGATAAAATGCATGTATTAATGCAATTATTACAGACCAAACCAAGCCTTTTAGTATAGCTAGTTTTCCAGAACTGGTCTAGTCAGTGCTGGCATTGGATACAACTGTTGAGAAGGCAGGGATTCATCTACCCTACCTGGCTTGAACTGTATTACCCTACTTGGAACAAACTACCTAATTTATTCCTTCTTGTAACAACCATTTTATCTGGAATGGTCAGACTTGTACTTCTCAAATGTTAAGATAGTCCTTATTGGTGAACTATATACATCCCTCTACAGCCTTATTTTTTCTGTTTTTAAAAGATGAAAAGTAGAGATTTATGAAAGTAGTATTATATTGCTCAAACTCTAGCTTTTTGTTTGCTTGATTTTGGCCTCTCATTTCTATGACTATACAAATCATAAGTGTTACAATTCCCTTTTCCTCAACTGCTTCTCTGAAATAAATTACTGATCATACATGGTGCCTTAAGTGCACTAATTTTGTATAAATTCTGACAGGATTGTATGTTTGTGTATGCCAATATGCATGTTTCATAGTTTTACCTAAAACATTCAATAATATTTATTTATGATTAATTCTACCCCAAACTGCTATCCTACCCATTTCATGTGTTTACCTAAATTTCTACTATCCCTATATAAAAGCTTGCCTTAAATTTCCTACATTATTCTCTTTTGATAAGGATTTCCCATCGGCATCCATATAAATCCTCTTCCATTTTAGCCAAAGATTTGCTGAAACATCAATAAAGATGACAGCTGAACCTTGTTTTGAAAGATTTACCTCACTTATATGGCAAATTTGTCTGCCATTACAGCCAATCCATGAATGTGCTTTTCCCTGACATATTATTCTGCGTGGGCTTTCATATTCTTTCAAAAATACTAAGTTCCATGCTGTGATAGTTGAATGTGATTCAGGCAAGGTGCTTCTATAAGATCATCTATATCCTGAAATCTAAGATCAAACTGGCATGAGAGAAACTAAAGCATTGTCCAGAGACTCTTGGTTTCTTTTAGACCCTTACAGGGAGTTTGAATGTCAAAACAATTTAATACTAAGGTATCATTTGCCCCTTTTTACTCTGATTTTCTCATGAGTAAATAGTGAAATTTTCCTGAGGTTACATAATTTGATACTGCAATAAAATGCAAACTCAGATATGAAAATTCAGCTGCTCCTCCTAAAAGAGACATTAAAGAGAATTATAAAATGTAAATAATTCCACTCTTGACTCTTTTGGGGAATTAGGTATTATTTTATAAAATATGTACATAATATTAAAAAGGAATAGTTTTATTCATATTGGTTTAAGTGACAATACTATAAAATTGCTTGGTCTTAATTTTAAAATATTGATTGTAGATCTATGTTGTATACACCAAAATTTGTTGGAATCATTAAGAATTTTTAAGACCTTGTGTAAGAGTCCTGAAGTGAAACATTTCAGAAACATTACTGCCCACTCTTGTCTTGAATCTTTGTCTAGCCAATATTCTATACAGTTTTTATATCTGGAATTTTGTTTGGCCTTGCTATAAATTTGGGAGAATTGACATAGTTTAAACATTCAGAATCTGAAGCTATGTATCAATTCATAGTAAGGAAGTTTCCTTTTACTCCTAGCTTGCTGTCTTACAAATAAGTGATAAATGAGTAATTAAATTTAATTCTACATATATTTAGAATCCTACAGCACATTTTATTTTGTATATCCAAAAGCTTTGTATATTTGAAACAAATGGAATGAGTCTTCAGCCAAGGGCTTAAGAGTGCAGTGCACCCAGAGAGAGAGACAGCCATTTAACAGGGAGTCAAAAGGGACAGAAGAGAGAACTGGGAAGGAAGGAGGACAAAGAGGAGGGGGGCGAGAGAGAAAAACAATAGGCCAGCTCTTGGCTGGATGCAGTCAGGCCTACTGTAGATCGTATCTGCTGAGCAGAGACTGCAATGAGATGGGACACAGTGTATGTGTAAGTGGAACCTCCTGAAGAGAAGATAGTGCATCTGTCTATAGAGCAGAGGGGAGCTGGATTCTGCACATGGAGTAAAAGGTTCTGCCTGCCTGTGCTCCCTCTTTTTAATTGTCCCTGTGGCCCTACTTCAGGAAATCAGGATGAGGTGAAAAGCTCCAACTTTCCCATCTAGCTGGTGATGATCTCCTGTCAGTGCCTGGCTATGTGGTTGGGGTGAGGCTTGGCTGGGTGGCAAGGCTCTGGTCCACAGTCCCCTGTCTGCTCCATGGCCCTGCTGGCAGAGCGGGGAGCAGGAAGCTCAAGAGCAGGGCAGCCCCCTCAGAATGACTTGGAGGTTGTTTCGCTAACATTTGATTATTATCTAATCAGTTCTACTGAGCTTTTGTCCTTATTTTCATTGTTTCAGGGCTACATTCCATATTATTGTGGGAGAGGAAAGGACAATCGCTCCTTACTGTTTAGATTCGTCTTTCACTTGCTGTTACCCACCATCTGAGGAAGTTTCCACATTGAGTGTTCATGGATTGAATGCCAAGGACAGTGCCTAATTACAGGTCAGTCATGATAACTGAAGTTCTCAGTTGATAATCATAAGTGAAAGGAGTTTGTTCCAAGTCCCTAAAAAAGCAGTGGGATGCAATGTGAATCTGAACTTGTTGTTAATATAGATTATAAACTCTTGAATTAGAGTCCACTTTCTTCCTGTGTAGTGGTTTCACTGTTTCCAAAGTTGTTATCAATAATGTTTCTTTCCCATAATATTCTTATTGGTTTTCCTCATCATTCTCATATATTAATTATTGATTAGATTGGTTTCCTGGTTGATGACACAGTGCTTTTTATATACTGGCAAAGTGAAAAGGTCAGAATTTATTGGTTCTGCATTTGAATACTTCTGTGGGATCCAGAGTTTTCTAAAATTTATTGTCTTAAGGATTTTTGTGTTCACTCTATCTCACTGAGACCATCCTGCTTGTATAGGCCCCTGACTTGCTATCAGTTGGGCTTCAGTATATAAAAGATGGAAAGAGAAGAAAATCTATGTTTCCTCCATACGTTTTCTTGCATTGGATTTCATTATAGTCTTTCCTTTTTTTCCTGTGTGAATTTTGTTTCTTAAAGAAGTTTGAGATTCACAGCAAAACTCAGTGTAAGATTTCCTGTGTACCCTGTCCCCACACATGCATAATCTCTATCATCATCTCTCACCAGAACTGTACACCAGTTTTTATTGATGAACCTACAGTGACACATTATCACCCAAAGTCTGTGGTTTACATTTGGGCCCATTCTTGATGTAGTGATATGTGTGATGTGTCTACCCTTACAGTATCCTACAGAATATTGCTATGAAAAATCCTCTGTGCTTTACTTGTTCAGCCTTCCCTCCTCCTTCACCCTTGGCAGTCACTGATATTTTCACTGCTGCTATAGTTTTTCCTTTTTAAGATAAATGTTCAGGAAGCAATTTGTCTCAATAGGCATTTAATCCTTTTCCTCTGCACATGAAATTTTCAATGTATTCAAAGATACCTAATTCAATAATTTTTCATATATATATATGTGAAGGCTTTTGTGTAGACATGTTTTCAACTACTTTTGGCAAATACTAAGGTATGTTTGTGTGTTTAATTATGTAAGATAGTGACAAGCTATCTTCCAAAGTAATTGTGTCATTTTGCTTGCCCATCATTAATGAATTAAAGTTTCTGATGTTTCACATCTTCATGAGGATTAGAGCTGTCAGTGTTATGGTGGTAACAATTTGCCTTTCCTTGATGACACAGTGTTGGACATCTTTTCATATTCATATTTGACATCTATTTTTTTGGTGCAGTTTCTATTCAAGTATTTTGTCCATTTTTTAAATTGGGCTGTTTTATTTATTGTTGGGTTTTAAGAGTCTTTATGTAGTTTGGATAACAGTCCTTTATCAGCTGTGTCCTTTCCAAAAAAAGAAAATTCTCATCTGATTTGTCTTGACAGTGTCTTTTCTAGAGAACATTTTTATTTTAAAGAAATCCAGCTTCTCAATTCTTTCTTTTATGATTGCTCCTTTGATGTCGCATCTAAAAAATCATGATATTCATAGATATCGAGATTTTCTCCTATGTGATATTCTGGGAGCTTTATAGTTTTACATTTTGTATTTAGATCTATGATTCATTTTGAGTTACTTTTTTGTGGTCTCATTTGATATGACAGGTTGTGGGAGATGAGGTTTCAGTAGTTATAAACATTAAACCAAAGAACTGATGCCTTCATCTCTTGCCTATTTAAAACAGTGTGCAAATGAACAATGTGCTAGTGGAGGTGCAAATCCTTACCAATGAATTACTTGTTCTTGCCAGACTTTGACTCGTTTAACATTGATTCACCCTGTAGTTGCTGTACTAAGCTCTATCTTTGAGGCTGGGGAGGGTGGATATGGAAACTGAGAGGAAGACACATATAAAGAAACCAAACACATCTGCCTTAGGGCTAGTTTTAGTTTATTTGGCAAGTATTTGCAATATACATAGAAATAACTTCAATGTATTCTGAATAAAAATACTTTTCATTAAAATTCCAACATTCTTCACTGGTTAAAAAAAGGAAACAAACACATTTTATGTCTTCATTTGGTTAGTGATCATACCAAACATTTAGATAGGGCACTATTTTTACAGTAATGCTCTCTGTTGGTCTAATTTTATGGATGGCTCTAAATAAACATAATTTATGAAACTAAGTTCAAAATTACAGGGCTAGAAAAGATGTCAAATTATTACTTGATCTTAGCTCTAATTTATTTCTAAGTTCATGTTCTGTTTACTATTTTCTGTGACAATAATAACTTTAGTTTCTCAAGTTTTTCAATCATATTGTGAAAAATGAGACAAATGTCTTCTTTTAGTCTACATTTATATTGAAATAAGAATATGCAACTTGCTCTTTTTCTTACAGTAATGTATAGTGGGAAGGATTTAACGCTAGTGAGAATATTCAATATACTTATGAAGAAGTTATTTTAAATTATGGCAAATTCACCAAGGTTACACTTGACTATGTTAGACTTAGACAAAAAAAATCTTATTTTCAATAGAAAGTAAAAAATGTGGCAAGTTATGTTACAAAAAATTGAATCAAATTTTAGCAAACTTACTTGCTAAACTTACTTACAAGCAAACTTGTCTCAGAATGCGTCATAGAAAATGTTAATCATAGCATTGTCATATTGCCAAGCCATTAATTACATAAATTTTGAAGCACTAAATTTTGAAATACTAAATATATGTTCATTAAAAATGGTCTGCAATATTTGGGGACATATTTCTGACAATATAATAATTAGCTCAATGGTTATATCAAGATTAACCTCTAAATTTTGAGCTAAATTGCAAGAATAACAAAAAAAGAATTTTCCCTTTAATCCAAAAATACATCAAAGAAGTTCACTAAATAAAACTCTCCAATAATAATGTAAAATCCTTAGAGGGAAGAATTAAGCCTTACTGATTTTCTTTTCATTCCCACAGTATAATATACTTGATTTTTTTCTTTTAAAGAATAATTTTGGAATTTATGCTATTTTGGCTTTTTTAGTTCATTGATACCCAGTTGACTAATTCGGATCCATTTTCATAAAAGTCAACACTAATGGTTTTTATGGAGATTGAGTTCTTTACATAGAAGCCACTGATACAGGTTATAACCTTTGATAATCCACTTTTACACCATTCCAGTAGATACTGCTTGCAAGGGAAGGGACATGAAACTCACTCTTTTTGTGTAGTCTAAATTCTTATATATCCATAAGTGAACATTTAAGTTTATAGTAAAACTAAGTTAGAACCCCCCCCCCACCCCTGGCAGGCAAAGACATAATTTGCCTCATTAAGGAATCCAATAAAAAATTCAAATGGTAACCTGCAGAAAAACATGATTTTGAAATGAGATTACTATTTAAAACATTCATTAATTTTTTCCTCATCTATTGTATAAAGTTGATAAAAGAAGTGTTAAGATTTGAAGAATGGGTTTGGAGATTGTAGTTGGACAAATATTTATTGTTTTGCCTTGAGACTGTCAAGTGGCTTCAGGATAGACTACTTGTCAACTAAATTTTCCACATGCATTGATAGATGAAATCTCCATCTGCATAGATTTTAAATTCAAGGTTGTTATTTAAGAAAACAATCATTTTATGCAGTAAATAATACAAAGCATTATTAAATTTGTAAGAGGAAGCAACAGACAGTAATCCAGATAATTTATATATCTGATTTTTAAAAAAGAACTAGAATGTCTTTATTATGTAGTATAAGGTATATTTGGATCTATGTGAACTAGGTAAATATATGAGTAACCTGATAAAAATATTTTCTGTTATATAGAATATAATTTGAATGGAATAGAATTTCCTTTGAAAGACTATCAGAGAGGAAAATGCATGTTCTATTAAATTATATTGGGTCAGATTGAGTAGACTTTTGGAAACTTAACCTCAATATATTTGATATTATATGAACATGTTATAGCCAAATTGGGGGAAAAATTGTATACTTGAGAGAAAAAAAATTACTGGCCTAACTTGAATTGCAAGTATTTGTAGTGTTCCCAGTTATTATAGAAAGGAAATCATTAGAAAGTTAACCTATCTAAAATATAATATTCATGTGTATATTCATGGAAATAACATATAGAATACCCAATGTGATTTAATTCCTTTACTTATATACATTCATAAGATTTGGATAACCTCTATAATCTACCCCAGATTCATAATATTGTTTAGCTCACTTGCATAGACTTTAAAAACATCTCATTGGAGAAAAAAGAAGTCCATAAGAACAGAAATTCTATTGAATAAAAATGTCAAATTCTTAGAGGATTTGAGTGAATTCCACTCTACTATCCAAGCTGTCTTTCCTTTTCATATTAGTCTCCTTCATCATAGTATTGATTTCATTTTACTGTTACTTTATTTGGCTGTATTAGGTTTCACCTTATTCAAAACAGAATTTATCATAGTCATCTTATATTCCTATTTTTGCAAATCAATAACATATACCTAGCATTATGCCCTATCCAACCATACCTTATATAAACCATAAGTGCCCAATCAATGTATATCCTAGAGGTGAATTTTAAGATATATGAGAATATCAACTTTTATTTTAGTCATCAAGTAAAAAAAGTAACATAAAATAAGATGTAATTTCATATCAAATCAACACCAGAAATTTTACTCAGTAAGAAGAGATATTTAGCAGGGCAATATATTTGGTATACTAAAATAGCTAGTATGCTAATAAGCTCTCAGATTTAGTAAGGCATCCCTATTCTGCCATTCATCACTGATGAATGATTAGGACTTGATATTTACAGGAAGTAATTTATTTATTTGTGTCCCAATAGCTATGTAATCCTTCCTTTTCCTTTGTGTATGAAACTTTCAATGTATCCAGAGTCAAATAACTAAACACTGGTGTCAAATAACTAAACACTGACTATCCACCTATCAAGTATCTATGTTCCTTTTGGTGACTGGATTCATAATTCAGGCATATGAAGTTAACCCTGTAATATGGCTATTTTGTACTCACTATTGCCACTGTTACAGTGATGATATTCTATACATTTTCTGCTGGACCTTTTTAGAATGGCTCTATTAAAACAAAACAAAAAACCAAAATGTCATTATCGGCAGGAGTAATGTTGTTGCATTAGGAGATGCCAAAATGAGGACTTGCTGAAGGAAGGTTTATATGGCGTAGCTTGCAGGATTGCTCCTGAGAGGAGTAGTTGAAAAGAAACTTGGGCAATTCTCCTATAAATGTTTTAATACTAATGAAAAAAGTCTTGAAATTTGACAGAGAGTACTTGAGCAGTAGTCTCAATACAAGAAATATTAGATCATAATTCAAGAATCTAAACATATGTTACCCTGACCCTAAACTCATAATTTGATAGCTATTTTTTTATTTAAAAGACTAGATTATTTTATAAAATATCTGTACATGTGCTCCCTTAATCAAACTCTGGGTTGACTACTACAGCAACACTTTAAGATTGTCCCATAATTATTCAGAAATATTTATCCTACTGCTTTGTGAGATGGGGTCATGCTATCTTTATCTTTGTGTCCACAGACTTAGTCAACTCGTTTGATATTTCACCATTAAGTATCACATGAAGTGGACAAATATTTGATGATTATATTCTTAACTATTTTAATCATAAATATGTCTAGTCTTAATTTACCAAGGATTGCTTATTTAAGTCAAGACTGAATGCTGCCAGGTGCATTTTATAAACTCTGGGTAGCTATTCACATAGGTAAATCCCTTCTAATTTTTGTCTGTTTATCTTAGTATGGTATATAAACAATCCCTTACCTACTGGAAAGAAAGCATTACCAGCTGATTCTGTGACTCTTCCAGTTGTCTCATGAATGTCTGACTTGGTTCCTGGTGAAATTATTTCTGTAGCCTTAAGGAATCTGTAAGAAATAATGTAATATAAATGGGCATTTGATCAAGAACTATGTGCCAGACCAGAAACTTAAGCTTAACTATTGATGTTATATATTGAATAATTTGTTACCAGAATTTATGAGTCATTATTTTTTTTAAGATTTATTTATTTATGCATACAAAATTGGGGTACAGGCCAGAGGTGCAGGGGTGAGAGGATTCACCAGAGACAGAGTGGGGAGCATAACAGGCAGACTGACTGAAATACCCAGCTGAGGGGAGCAGTGGGAGAGACAGGAGAGGTCTGCTGCACCATGTGGGTAGCTCCCTGGCTAGCTGGAGATCAAACTTATACTGCAGAGTCTGCGGATAGCCTCACAGTGCTGTGCTTAACCCTTGCGCCACCAGGAAGACCCCAGCTTGTCATTATTTTTGAGGAACTCTGTGATTAGCAGTGCATAACGGGACTGAGGGACTTAGGCTTCCCTTCTTTTAGGTGAACATGTATGTTTCAAGTATGAAATGATTTCAGACAATAGGAAACTGGACCTAAGAGTCATAGAACTTTCATTGTGCTGTTGTACATTCTATGTAGTTACCTAGGTTATATATGTATATATTAAAGATTTTATTCATTTATATATACAAGATCTGGGGTGTAGGCCAGAGGTGCAGGGGTGAGATGATTCACCAGAGACAGAGTGGGAGCAGACCAGGTGGATCTACTGAAATACACTGCTGAGGGCAGCAGCAGGTGAGATAGGAGAGCTCTACTGAGCCATGTGGGTCAGCTCCCTGGCCAGGGATCGAACTCATGCCACAGTGGCTGGCTATAGGTTGATAGCACTGAGACTTTAACCCCTTTGCCACAAGGGAGGCCCTATCTTGGTTATATTTTTAATTAAAGCTAGGTAAATTTGGTGTTAGGTGAAATGTGAAGTGTACTGTGACTTGAGTGTTTTCCTGTCAATTATTGAAGTTTTCCCTCCAAATTTAGAGTTTTTTTTAAAGATTTATTTATTTATGTATACAAGAACTGGGGTACAGGCCAGAGGTGTGGAGGGTGAGAGGATTTACCAGAGACAGAGTGTGGAACAGAACAGGCATATTGACTGAAGTACACTGCTGAGGGGAGAAGTGGGCGAGTCAGGAGAGGTCTGCTGCATCATGTGGGTAGCTCCCAGGCCAGGGATTGAACTCGTGCTGCAGTGGCTGCAGATAGCTTCAAAGCTTGCATCTTAACCCCTTTTATTTTAGATGCCAAATTCTATATCAACAGATATAAAAAAAAAATCCTTTGTTTTATTAACAATGTTGGTTTGAGACTTTAGACTATCTTCTTCAGGAATAATGTGAAATGTTATTTTCTTAAACATTATGGACTGTTTCTATCTGCTGCATTCAATTTTCTTGTAATATTTCAAGTCTTATTTCATGAATATGTATAATTCTTAATTAGTTTTGAACCCAAAACTTCTAATTTACTGTATTCCTTGGCCAAGAAATGGCCAAGCACATAATTATGGTTTCCAAGGGAACTCAGCCTGTGTGGAGTAGGCCTCAAAATGTTTCAGGTTGTAGACTTGAGAGAATATTTGGCATTCAGTTTTTGATAAAAAAGCCATTTTTCCAAAGGCACATTTTGCTTGCCCAGGATGTTTTAGGAAGCATTACATTTCATTAACTAAACCATTTGGAAGCAATGTTCCTCCTTTATTGTGTTTGAAGGTTGGATTGTGATAATCCCTTTTGCTTTTGCCAAAAGTGACCTAGTTGATGTAGTTCCCTGTCAATTAAGGTGGGAACCAGGTGTCTTGTGTGGTAGTTCTGCTTTGGTAACCATATCTGAACAATTGTGCCTTGCTCATGAGGTCAAAAAGCACAAAATGAAATGAAATATATGGAAAGAAAATTCTGGCAGTGGTAGTTGAAGTAAGTTGGTTGGATACTTTGTATATAAAAGATCTCTTGAAAAATAATATATAGAACATAACCAGGTCTACTTTCAGAAATGGTTTACTAGTTCTTTAAGGCAGGCAGAAAACAATTTTTCTAATCTCAATTGGAACCTCATGTGGTTCCAAATAGTTACCTATTTAAAGAACTCGTAAGAATGTCATCTCTCCACAGAAATTCCTATTAGTTGTCAGAACTGTTGTTCATCTGGACTTTCAACCAAATTCAGGCAAATCTAACTGCTTTAGACAAGGTGTGTAAGCTCCCTCTTGGTTACTCAGCTCTCTGATTTTATTCTCAACACTCAGCGAATAACTACACAAAAACTAACAGGACACTTTTTAAATCAAATTTCACTGATTTACCATTTATTTACAAAGCTATATAATTTGGGAGTCCAGGTCCCCCCACCTTGATAACATGTCTATGCTTCACTCACCTGCCATCAATGTCCTGGTGCCATCAGACCCTCGAATTAACCCCTTTACTCACTGAGTCACACCCTTCCTCTTCCTCCATGGTAACCATAATTTTCATAGAGTCTAAGAGCTATTTTGTTGTGTTTTGAGAGTTTGCCTGTTTTGCTTATTTCTATTTCACATATGAATGAGACCACCCAGTAATTCTTTCACTATCTATCTTATTTCATTGAGCATAATCATCTCAAGTTTCTATTGGGGAACCTTCATCTATTAAGCAGATACACAGGGATTTACATTAATAGACTTTTTTTTGGAAATTACATTTAAATGTTTTTCTGTGAAATCAAACAACAGGAATATTGGTGATGACTCAGTTTTAAGAGAAATTAAAATTAGAAGTAGTAGATGAAATTAGATGAAATTTATGGCAGATTCTGCAATCAGATAATTTCTGGTTTATTCCCTTTCATATCAATTAAATCTTGGTTCATAAATCTAATGACATAATTTATACCAAATTTTTGCTTTTGGTGTATTTTATTTTGCATCATTATTTGCAATCTGTAAACTCTACAACAACAGATATCTTTTCTGTTATTTTGGTTGTATATTGGTACCCATATTAGGTACCAGGAACACAAATATTTGGTGCATTCATTTGAACACTTTTTGATGTCTAATAATAGTAATTCTATTTTTGAGCATCTGCTTGCCACATAGAATTACATTTGTTTTACAGATATTAACTCCTTTACTACCTAGGCAAATTTCCCAAGATTTAGATCCCATTTGTGCCAGAACTTAAATTAAAATCCATGCAGCCTGACTCCAGTGCAAACATACCTAATGATTAATACTACATTAAATCACTCACATGAGTTAAACTTACAATTGTTAAAACGAAATAATATTTGAAAATAATGAGCTAAGCTTAAGTGAACTAGAATTAAATATAGGAAGTCAGTTTCTCCATTACACAAGACACATTTCAAGAACTCAATAGCTACATGTAATTTGTGGATAAAATATGGTGCAGGCATCATTACAGAAAGCTCTATCGAACATGTTGATCTAGAACAGGAACTGTAAAACTTTTTGTATAATGGACCAGATAGTCTTTAGTTTATGTAGGGTCTCTTGCAATCTTCCAGCCCTGACATTATAATGGAGCGCACTGATAGACAACATTTTAAAAATTGAGTGTGGTTGTTTTCCAAGGATATTTTATTTATGGACAGTGATAATTTAGTTTCAGATAATTTTTCATTTTAGGAACTATTTTCCCCTAACCATTAAAAGTATAAAACTATTCTCGACCTCTATGTCAGAAAATAAGTGGTAAACTGAAATTTTCTGATCCCAGGTTCAAAGTTCTCTAATAATTTTATTTTAAAATGCAGTGTTTTTATGATATCCACAAAATGTCAACAAAATTATTTTGTGGAGCATTTGTTCCTAAAGGCTAAAGGCTAAAGGCTGTGTCTCTTGTTTTTTGTAATATTGTTGGAAACTGACAAATTTATTGAGCATTAGTAAAAATATCCTGTTTCTTGATTTAGTAAGTGAATGAACTTCAAAATTTAGAAATATTTTCACAAGCAGTTGTTTGTACAGATAACATGGCACTTGCATAGCAAGGGTTGTATAATATAAAGCATTATAATAATAAATACTTTTATAAAATGATATAAGAATAAAAAAGAAAGGGTAAAGAGGGTAAGAGGATAATTTTGGTTGGGATTATGTAAGGTTTTCCAACTTAGTCACTTCTAAGAATAAATTAAAGAATAGCTTAGCAGCTTTAATTACATAGAAGTATTTTTCAAGTCATTTAATTAATAAGCCTAGTCGGTATCCTTTACATGGTCATGTTATCTTAGAGAACAGATTGAAGCTCTGATTCTGTTTTCTGAAAATTTATACTTTAGTGAAGATTTTATAAATTGCATAGACAAAAAATTTGGTCCATAAATTTGAATCCATGGCTTTCCATATCATAACCAAAACCTACATTAGACCATGAAGAGAGAGAGAGAGTGTGTATGTGGAGAGAGTGAGAGAGAGAGGATGGTGACTGAGCATTGATACTTCTAGTCACTAGGATTCTGATATGCAACAAGATTTTGGAACCTGATAAAACACACAGGGATTGTGTTGAATCTGATAAAACACACAGGGATAATTTTTTATTTTTAAAATGATATTAAAATTGAAGCTTGATCTATCCACAGAAATGCCTTAACACCCAAAGCACTTTACACACTGCCCTGGAATGAGAAATGCTCTATTGGTCTAATGATCATGAGAGATCCATATAATTAGGTCAGTAATATAATGAAGTGCAGTAGCGACTAATTAGGAGCTGCAAACTGGTTTGGGCTTTGTACAAGCATGAGTGTGGTTATAGATCAGATCCTGGACAGAACTGCATGAAGAACTGGAGATGCTGTGAGCCAATTTAAGATAATGATTATTCAATTATTATACAAATTATTGGAGCAATATTTTTAATGTTCTAAAATAATTTATAACAGGTACTAAACATCAGACCCTATAAAAAAACTGAGGACATAGATAAAATAAGAACATAGCAATATAAGAAAGCCCTATAAGAAAACACAAGATAAAGAATGTCAGATTGTATTTCATTAAAAGAACAAAAACAAAAGATTAATCTGATTTTTTTGAATACAGTAATTAAACTCATGTGACATAAATAGTATGGCTCAAGAATTCTAAATGATTTATTGATATATAAGAAAATTGAGTTAGTATTTTTAGGAAATAAAAAAACAAAACACAGCAATGAACCCATTAAGATCAATTATTTTGAAAGTGATATCAAATCCTTGACAGTGAAATATTTCTTAGCATCAGGAAAAAATGAGCCAAGTTTTGATTTTAAATTATGTGAAATTCTAATTTCTTGATGATTAAGAACATTTAACAGCTTTTCCTCTTTGAAGATAATTGATGAATTTTGTTAGTTTTTTCATAATCATATAACTAGTATTTTGATGTGTGACTTTACCAAGACCAATTAAGGACACTTAGTCATAGTAAAAATAGTTACTTAATGACACGAAGCATACAAAATAATTTTGCATAATATCATAGATAATATGCATATCAAGGTAACTATTTGTTAAATTGATGTGAAAAGATTTGCAAAGAGACATAATTTGTATGTATCCCTTCTTTTTAAACTCACTTATCTGAGTACACTTATTGAATCTCGGACACTTATGACTTTATTGGTAGCAGTTTATGGAATGACAGAAAAGAGAATTATGGCAAAGTAATAAAATCGCTAGTAACCTAAGTTTGGATTTCCTGGTCTGCTGAACTTTGGATTTGAAAATTTTCTATGTGTCATCTATTGTTATAGGCATAAGACTCTTAGATTATTAAAGCATATAAAAGTTACATCACTATAGAACTAATAATGTTACTAAAAGTCATCAAGGAATCAATTTTGCTATAATTTGAGTTCTTTCTTGACAATACTTTATTACCCAATGTTTTGGGAATGTGTTATTCAAGGATCAATTGTTTTTAGACCTCAGTATCTTCTGCAGTGCACAAATGGTCTTCCCATCATGAATTTGACGTATGTGGGCACAGTCCATTATTTGCTTCTGAATCTCTTTACATGTCACTCATGTATCATGATTATTAGAAATTAAGGGGATAATATGACATTGTTAAAAAAGCACTGGTGATTAAGGCTTTCTGGAACATAATATGATATTTCAGTATTTTTTACAACACAAAAGATAACAGTATTGCTTAATCAGTATAAAACATGAACTTTTCTGGGCCTCCCCTGGTGGCGCAGTGGTTGAGCGCTGGGTTACGAATCTGCCCGCAGTCTCTGCAGCGCCGGTTCAATCCCTGGCCACCAGCGAGAGTCCCAAATGGCGCGCAGACCTCTCCTGCCGCCCGCTGCTCCCCTCAGCAGTGTACTTTGGTCCTTCTGCCTGTTCTGTTCCCCGCTCTGGCTCTGGTGAATTCTCTCACCCTCCCGCGCTTCTGACTGTACCCAGTGCTTGTATGAATAAATAAATCTTAAAAAAGAAATGAACTTTTCTGTTGCTCAGAATATGTCTGTGTAGTGATAGAGGATAATAGCAAATACACAAAAGTCAATCTGTGCTGTGGTTGGGGGAGGAGGAGCCTATGAAGGAGAAACACCCTTTTTTATTTTTTTTTTACATCATTGTTCATTTTTAAACAATGTTTGCTTCCCCCACCCCTTCAGGTGTAGTCCCCATAGTTTCCTTCCCCAAGGCACCCGTGCATAATCACCTCAGTCTCCTGTGCTCCTCCCTCCCTCCCTCTGATCCCTCTCACTCCTCCTCCCCTGAGATATGTCTCTGATTTGTAATTGTCTCTTTTTGCTTTGTATTCTTATTTTTTTTTGCACTGATGTCTTATTTGGTTCCACTATATTCCTGCTATAAGGGAAACCATCCAATATTTTTCTTTTTCCTTCTGGCTTATTTCACTGAGCATAATTCCTTCTAGCTCCATCCATGTTGCTGCGAATGGCATGAGTTTATCTTTTTGATTGCTGAATAATATTCCATTGTGTATATATGCCACATCTTCTTGATCCAGTCATCTACTTTTGGGCATTTGAGTTGTTTCCAGGTTTTACCTATTGTAAACAGTGCTGCAATAAAGCAGTAAACATAGGTGTATAGGTGTTCTTTTGAAGCAATGTTTTTGTGTCCTTTGGTTAGATCCCTAGTAGTGGAATTGCTGTGTCATATGTAAGCTCCATTTTTAGTAGACTGAGAAACCTCCAGACAGCTTTCCACAGTGGTTGGACCAGTTTGCACTCCCACCAGCAATGTAGGAGAGTTCCTTTTTCACCACATGCTCGCCAAAATTTGTTGTTGCTTGTTTTTTTGATATGAGCCATTCTTACTGGTGTAAGGTGGTATCTCAGTGGGGTTTTAATTTGCATTTCCCTGATGATAAGGGATGTTGAACATTTTTTCATATGCTGTTGGCCATTTGCATTTCCTCATTTCTTGACTGAGGAAAACAAAGGAGAAAGGAGGTATCACACTTCCAAACTTCAAGCTATATTACAAAGCCATAATAATTAAAAGTTTGGTATTGGAACAAAAACAGACACACAGACCAATGGACAGAGCCCAGAAATAAAACCACACTTAGATGGACAACTGATCTTTGACAAAGGAGCAAAGAACATGCAATGGAACATGGATAGTTTGTTCAATAAATGGTGCTGGGACAACTGGGCCACCACATGCAAAAAAAATGAAACTAGACCACTTCCTTTCACCATGCACAAAAATCAACTCAAAATGGATAAAAGAACTGGATATAAGACCTGAAACCATAAAATGTATAGAAGAAAATATAGGTAAAATATTACAAGACATACATGGCAATAACATCTTTAAAGACTCATCACCCAAAGCAAAGAAAGTCAAGGAAAAGACAAACACCTGGGATTACATCAAACTGAAAAGCTTCTGCACAGCAAAAGAGACATAAACCAAAACAGTGAGACACCCACTGATTGGGAATAATCTTTGTACTCCAGTCAACTAATAAGGGACTAATCACAAAGATATAAAAAGAACTCACATGACTCAACAAAAACAAAATGCTCTTTCTTGAAGGCTTTCTTGGTCATATACTAAGCTGTCTTTAAGAGAAAGGAGAACTTTACTTATAATTGAGTCTTGTATGATTTAACAATTCCAGAGATTTTGGCCAACTTCTGATAAAGAGACTCACCTAAGCATATTTAACGGTAAATAAGTCTGTGCTGCAGTGAATTTTCCTTACAAGATAATAATGCTAGTCTAATCCTCTAAATATGTTTTGACTAGAGAAACATGTGTAAGTCATGAATCATGTGGGTTTAATTCACTAAAAGTTAACACCTTCCTAATTATGCATAAAACAAGTGTTTGTTCTTAACAGAATTTAGAGTAGATAAAATGCCCTGATGAACCCCTAAGTACTTGGCTATAGTTCTCATCATTGTTCTAGTTATTATCAATTGTTTTTAGACCTTAATATTTTCATTAGATTTAAAAGTTTCATTTCTAAGATCAGTTTTCACAGTGATTTCTTATATTTTAGATTGATGTATTTAAGGTCATAACTTTTCAAAAGTGATGGGAAGCTGGAATTTTCAATACAACTGTCCTCAAATTGGATGTCTTTATATAAAAATTTACAGCAAATGTTCTAAAATCCCATTGTATTGATTGCAACTTAATTAGATTGTGCCTACAATTTAGTGGATTATTTTCATGCCAAATGATCTAGTGCCCCAGTGATTTACTATCACTTGAAAAAAAAAATGCTCCTGAAGAGGTCTAGAATTTCTATAGAAGGCAGATTTTAATTTTACTACTCAGTTTTATGAAAAAGGTTTAAATTGCCACTTGGCCCTTCCATGTCTTTTTAACCTGATTTAAAACTGCATTACCCTGAATCCTCTCTGCCCAACAAATTCTTCTTCTTGCTCCTTTCATACCATGAACCACCTTCCCTCTGTGTTTTGGCCCATCTTCTGCTTGTAATTCCTTTCCACACCCTCCTTTTTTTTTATTAAATGTTCCTTACACTATTTTCAGAGCCAGGTTTTGTTCCAGTTTCAGTGAACCCTTTTCCTGCTCTTAGTGATTTTGTCTTTCCTTTGTCTTAGCCCTTAGTGATTTCTCCCTTCTATGACATCTTCAATTATTTTTTTCACTCTTTAACTGGAACTTTATCTATGCTATAGTTCATTGCTTTATACACACATACACACATTACATATACAGTTTATTCTGTTACTTTCTAATGCTAAGGAGATCCCTAGCTCAGAGGAATTGTGGTTCTATTCACATGAAATTCTTTTTTTTTCAAAGATTTATTTATGCATATAAGATCTGGGTTGCAGGCCAGAGATGTGGGGGTGACAGGATTCACCAGAGACAGAGGGGAGCAGAACAGGCAGATCTACTGAAATATACTGCTGAGGGGAGCAGTGGGTGAGACAGGGGAGGTCTGCTGCGCCATGTATGTCACCTCCCTGATGGGATCAAACTCATGCTGCAATGGCTGCAGATAGCTTCATAGGGCTGTGTTTTAACCACTTTCACCAGCAGGGAGGCCCCTCCACATGAGATTCTAAGAAAAGTTGTGCACCATTTATTAATATCAATCTTTGTCCTTGGTGTTGATATTGTCAGCCTAGGGCTGGGGTCACAGAATTTTTTTGTGGTTTCTTCTGCTCATACAAGTGACTATTCCTGGATTTCATTCAACAAATATTTATTGAGTATTTAGTGACTATAGAGTGTAGTTCTGGACTCTGGCAAGAAAGTGATGATAATACTGAGATACTTGTGCTCAGGGCACTTGCATCTTAGGCTCAGAAAATTGCTTGCATGCCTCATTGGTAAATTCATACAGCAATGTTAACTCTATTGATGTTGTACATTACATAGTACATATGTTATAAATGGAAGCTTGTACCTTTTGACCTCCTTTAATTCCTTTTTCCTCCTACCTCTGATAACCACTTATCTGATCTTTTTTTTCTATGAACTTGTTTCAATTCTTTGTCTTTCATTTTAAATTTCACATGTGAGATAATCTAGTATTTTTCTATCTGATGCTGCACTTATTTAGCATAATGTCCTCAAGGTACTTTTGTATTGTCACAAATGAGTGCATTTCCTTTAGTGGCTGAATAATATTCCATGCGTATTTGTGTGTGCATAATAACTTTATCTGTTTATCTAGTAATGAGAGCCTAGTTGTTTCCATACCTTGGCTGTTGTAAACAATGATATTAGCAGGAGGTGCAGGTATCCTTTTAGTAACTGTTTTCATTGTCTTTCCATAAATATACAGTAGTGGAATTGTTGAGTAGTATGGAAGTTCTAGTTTTCATTTTTTAAGGAACTTCCATACTATTTTCCAGAATAATTGCATCAATTTACAGTCCCACAAACAGTGGCTTAAATGTTGTTTTTTCTCCACATACTCTTCAGCATTTATCTTTTGACTTCGATAAGTCATTAAGTCATTTTAAAAGGTGTGATGTGCTATACAGTTGTAGTTTGAGTTCATTTCCCTAATGATTTTCATTTCCCTAATTTAAGTAAAAATGGGATAAAAATAAAGAGGGAGAGAGGTATATCATACTAACACTAAACAAAAGAACAACAGAAAAAGAATTGTCAATGATAAAGAGGGGCATTATATAATAGTAATGAGGGTCATTTATCCAAGAAAACATAATAGTCTTTATTATGGATGCACTTAATAATAAGTCAAAATATTTAAGGCAAACCTCATAAAATTGCAAAGAGAAATAGAAAAATAACCCATTATTATCATCGGAGACTTCAGTACCCTCTATCACCAATTGACAGATCCAGAAGGCAGAAAATAAGTATGGATATAATTGAATTCAACAACATTAGCAACCAATTGGATCTAATTGACATTTACAGAATAGCATATCCCACAACAGCAGACTACAAATTCTTCTAAATTTTGCATGGAGCATTCATCAACATAGACCACATGCTGAGTCATAAAACACACCTTAATGAAGTTAAAATAATAATCATATAATTTATATTTTCAATTATGGAATTAAGCTAGAAATTAGTAACAGAAAAAACATCTGGAAATTTTCAAGTTTTTGGAGATTATGTACCACACTATAAATATCACCTAGGTCAAAGAAATCTCAAGAAGTTTAAAAACACTTGGAATTAAATGAAAATAAGCTCATAAAAATTGTGGGTTACAGCAAAAGCAGTGCTTTAGGGAAATTTATAGCATTAACATGCATATTCTTGAAAAAATAAAACTAGAGAAATAGTTCAAGACTGAATCAAGCAGAAGAAAATGTGAAGTTAGAGCATAAATCATATTTGATAGTAGGAAAATAGAAATCAATACAAAACACTAATTTAATTCAAAGATGACTAAAATTTGATAAGCCTCTAAGCTAACCAAGAAAAAAACTCAAAATAACAGCAGAAATAAAAAAAAATGGTAATAACAATTGGTCAACATGATAATACAATGATACTAAAAGATGTAAGCAACTCTATGCCCATAAATTTGGTAATTAAAATGAAATGGACCATTCTTTGAAAAACATAAAAACCAATCTTACATAGAATTAAATAATCTGATGATAAATGAAATAAATGAACTGATCTAATTAATAATACATTAAGTCCTGTATCTATTAAACAAATTGAATCAATCATCTTCCAAAAGAGAAAACAGCATGGCAGATGGAGTCACTAGTGACTACAAACATAAGGAAAAGTGTTAAGTATCCCCCACAATCTCACTACCTCAGCCAGGTGATTCAAATCTGCTCCAGGATAAGTATATTGACAGTATGTCTTCTTGATGTGATGTGACAGAAATAGCACTTTCCCTGCACATTCTTCCAAACCTCTTCTTGGAAACTTCCTCTTTAGTATGAATTTGTCACAGTCTTTGAAAAGCTCTTGGAATTTTTGTCAGGATCTCAATAATTTATAGCTTACTTAGGAGGAAAAAAGTTCACAGTAATGAATCTTCCTATTTTCATATTCCATCTCTTTCCATTTATATAGGTTTTATTTTATGACTATCAATGATTCTTTGTGATTTTGTCCATGTATCCGTAGTTTTGCTTTTTTCCATAATGTCATAGAGTTGAATCATATAACATGTCGCCTTCTCAGATTGACTTCTTTCACTTTGTAATACTCATTGAAGATCCCTCCATGTGTTTTCCGTGCTTGATAGTGCATGTACTTCCAAGACTGAATAATACCAGATTGTTTGGATTTCACATAGTTTATCCACTTACCAACTGAAGGACATTTTGGTTGTTTACAAGTTTCAGGTATTCTAATATGTGTGTAATTGTTTCCCAAATCATTTCTGGGTGGAGCAATTTTTTTCTTTGTTTTTTTTTTTCTTTGTTCTACTCATTCATTACCTTTAGTAATTATAGGACTTGGGTCTCTAACTTCCCTGGGTTTATTTTGATAACTCCATGAAGATTTCTAAAAAAAAAAGTTGCTTGTTCTGGCTCCAAACATAAAGTGTTACGATGCAAAATATACATACCTACCTATTCAATTCCCGTGTTTATTTTAATAATGTCCAATATTCATTTTATTGATTTTTACCTGTGTCTTCAACTACTTGCTGAGGACTGAGTTTAAATTGTGGTTTGATTTCATGTTAAGGTTGATGCTAGACCACACATTCTATTTGCTGCTTGTGATCAAAACTTAGGGATGAAGAAAATATCTAAGGTGAATTAGCATTATTAGTGATTGCAGAGATAATAAAAATCAATGTTCTGGAAAAAAATAGCTAAGTAACAGACAAAAGACTCCATAGTCCTTGGAATGAGATTTTCACATGGCATCTGAGATCAGGACATGATGTGCAGATGATGACGTCAGGGGACACTGCTAATGATTTGGACAGAGTCTATTTCTGTTACCGCTTGATGAAAGACCTGGTGCAATGCCCATCATTTTCTCACTGTTTCTTCCTGATGAAAATAGTTCTCAGTAGATAAATTGTTAGTCAGTTCTGAGAAGAGTTGCAGCTGTTGTGCATATTTAAATACTGCCAAGGAATGAGATGACTAAATTGAACAGAAACCTGGTTTTTGTACATCATTGTGTAGGGACAGTAGACCATTTTCCAAATTCTTCTGTTTCAAATTGTCTACTGAACACCTGTGAAAAACAGGATGAGTGGAAGACACAGATATGTTTACTTTGACAGAAGCAGCCAGAATTTTGTGATCCAGATATGCTTTGGAGAGACTCCTTGATCTCTACAGTCATATTTTGCTGTTATTAAAAGTATAGAATCTACATGGTAGTCATGTTTTAGAGGAGAGACAGGTGATCAGACATTTATAAACTTTCTCCTCTTTCATTCTACCTTCTTACTATTGTCATATATTATTATTTTGAAAATTTTTCCTTTTTGGAGAGTGTTATCTAGTTACTTGGGTGGTAAATATTTCCTGTATATGTACCACTTATTTAGCATATTAACAGGATTTGGAACTTTGACTCATCCTTAAAGAAGGTCAGTATTTTGGCACTACCCAAAATTACTCTTGAAAGGCAAGTGCCTGCTATTGAAACATTTCTAGTTTGCTGTTCCATTAATTTGTCTTTTTCCCCCTATGACATTAGCACCATTAGTGCTTTCCTCTTTAAGAAAAATAGTTCTTTTGTCTTCTACATCACTAAAATGAGCTTTTAAAGACTTGTTATTTAAAATTTCAAGTGTATTAACTTGCTTTTAAAAATCAATTCTTTAAAAGGTGAAAATAGTCTTACACTTTATTAGCCGAATGACCAAATAATGTAGAAGTGGTTCTTACTGATTTTACACACATACAAATGCACAGCAAAAAAAATTAGTAATGGACTATAAAATCAGCTATATAAACAAAAGATGAAGTCTTACCATTTATGACAACACAGATGCATCTGGAGAGAATTATTATAAGCAAGTTAGGTCAGATGGAGAAAGAGAAATAAACAAATGCTGAATGATTCACTCATGTGGAATAAAAAAAGTCAAAGGGAATACAAAACTAAATCAAAGACTAGAAATAGGAATGTAGAGTTGATACTATGAGATGGGGAGACAGCTACTGAGAGAGGGAGCAAGGGGAAACCCACTGATGTAGGATTATTGGTGCTGTGGTGGTAGGCACTGTGGTATTCCTAGATTTAGGGTTCTTCAGTTCTCTAAGAAATAAGGAAGACTCTAATTCTGCAGGTGCCAAGTAAGAACTTATTAAGACTTATGCAATTCAGCATAAGGGAGTCAGTACCAGGTACAGGGTGTGTGCTACTCCCTGAGAAACAGGGGGAGGCTCTATTTAAGTAGTTTTGAATCAACATTATTAGTGGGCTAGAGTTCTTTCTTTGCACTTATTTCTATGAGATCATTCCATCTCTCCAACTTGTGATCTCCTGTGTATGTGACCTCTTCTGGTGGTTTCTATATTATTAGCTTAGAAGATTGTTAAGCAAAAAACAGTCAGTCACATATAGATAAATACCTAGGGAATAGCAGTCAAATCAATATTCATTTCTTCTTTAAATCTGTTTAATTGAAGAAATGCCCCCTAAATAGTGTTTATTGACTCTTTCATAATATAAATAAGCTTTATATTAAACACATATACATACCTACTTATATTTTTCAATTGACTAAAATTTCAAAATTGGGAATAACTGCAATTTTATTCTCAATATAAAGACAAAGAAATGTAACTGTTGAAAAAGAGATCAATGCTGGGAAAGTATCTTTTAGTCAGTGTCATGCAAAGTGCTAACTTTTTTGGATTGTGCTTATTTGCATTTTTAAGAAGGCTTATAAACAGATGAAACTCCTCATTACAGGTGCATAGGACCCAGCCATCTGTCTGTTATTGCACTTGCCATAGCAACAACTTTACATTCATTCAAATAACATGATTAACAACTATCTCTCCTAACAATAAGCAAAGGGCTGTGCATCCCAGCATCTTGCAGTCTGGTATGGGGTGAGCTCTTACTAAAGGTATGTAAAATGAATTAATAAATTATAGCTTATGAAATGATTACACATTTCTTTTAATTAGGAAATCAGTCTCATGTAAAAATATTTAGTAATACAGGAAGAATGGTATAACAAATAACATTTCTTATTTGATTAAAATTGATTATACCTTATAAATACTATTTTTATTATCATAATTATGAGTCTTTTATTTTTCAATTTTTATTTTGTTACTAATTCAGTTTTTGCTAATTGAGATATATTTGGATGCCCCTATCCTATATTTCCACCATAGTGCACCCACCACCACTCACCCAGAGTCCACCCCCACAGTCCACTGTGCTTCCTTCCTTCTTTGTTCTTGCCACTTGGTGTTTCAGTTCTGTAGTCAGCTTTTTAAGCTATCTTTATCTTACTCTTAGTTTAGTTACTTTATATCTCACATTACTTTATATATTTCTCTTTTTCACTTATTTCTCTTAGCGTTATCCCTTCAGCTCCATCCATGTTACCACAATTGGCATCTTTTTTGATCACTGAGTAATATTCTATTTGTGTGTGTGTGTGTGTGTGTGTGTGTGTACACATATTATGGTGTGTATATATAGTGTATATATATATACACACATATTGTATGTATATATATAGTGTGTGTATATATAGTGTATATATACACACATATTGTGTGTATATATATACATATTTTGTATATATACATATACATAATATATATACATATTGTGTGTGTATATATACATAGTATGTGTGTATATATATACACACTTATACACACACATGCGCACACACACACCCCCCCACATCTTCTTGATCCACTTGTCTGTTTGGGGTGCTTAGGTTGTTCTCTTTTGTAGAAAGCCATAAGGGCTGTATTTTATTTAGAATAGACTTTCCTAAGGAATCAGAATCTACTTAGAGGATATGTAATAATGGTACATATTTTTCTATCTCAGCAGAGGAAAAATGTTTTTCATAATACTATTCAGCTTTCTTAAGTATAGTTAAGTTAAATTATGGTTTAAAAACAGTTCTTAAAATAGTCAAGGAATTTATTGATTCCCCATGTAAAAGATAAATCTTGGTTACAAATTGTTTGCCTCTCAATTCTCTTTGTCTAATTCACATATTTTTCATCCTTTATGACGACTTACTACAACATCATGTGTAAGAGTAGATAAAATATTAAGTGCTTGAATTTTGAATAAGACTTTCCTTCTGCTTTATTCTGAGTAATTCTATAACACGTCTGTAGTTACTTTAAGATAAGTCACTTGAAAATATGGCCCAGTTGTTGCTTTGGATATGTTCATGAAGTATACACATGTCTGTTCTATATTCACAACTCATGCTCTCTATTAAGTTACTTCAAGATGAGTCATTGCTTTAATACTGCTACGTAGACTTAGAATGCATTCAGACAAGTCCAATCGATTAGATTAAAAGTCTCCCTCAGGATAGTGCAGGGGATTTTTTTTTTCTTTTCTAATTTTCAAAACAGGTTTTTGATGAAATGTTCAGATGAACAAGCAACTTTAAAGACTTATGGTCTCTCAAATCCCCAAACATGACCAATGAGGTTGGCTGTGCCTTGAAATTTCAACTCTATTTGGGAGTAGAAACATTGTTTTAATAACTACATAGGACCCTTTGAAATTATGGAATTTCTGGAAGATCACTATGTACTTGTCTTCCCTTCTTCCTTCCATTTTTTTTTTTCCCAGCGAGTATATTGGGTACTTATTCCTGAACTATGCTGCATTCTGGGGATGTGGATATGAATAAAATGCAGTTCTTGTCCTTCAGGATCACAACCTATTAGTGAGATGAAAAACTAGGAAGAAAATCCACTGCAGAGTATGACACACCTACTGGCAGATCTTTACCTATTATTGGAACTAATAAAAAAACACTTACTTGAAAGGCTCTACCAAAGATGCATCATGCATTAAAATTTTTAAGGATTCTAGCTAACTTCAACCTGGAAATGAAGTGGTCACTTTATATCATTATATTTTCCTTTGTCTAATAAAGCAAGAGCAAACGTCAAATTATAATTGATAGTTGCATGTTTTTATAACACCTTTAACCTGTTAATGAAAAGACCTATGATTTTTTTTTAAATTGCTCTACCCCAAAGATTTCTCCTCCCTGGATTAAAAGTTCATGTTATGTGACCAAGGGGTACCCAGGGACCCAAACTGTTAAGGGGTACCCATTCTAAAAGGAATTCGCCATTCCAGTGCACAAAGGCAAAAGAAATATACTCTTGGCATGATATATTTTTAATAGAATTGGTGTGCATAGAGAATGAGAGAGAAGACAGGATTTCTCAATAACTCCCCCCTCCCAAATCCCCCCTTTGGGGACAAATCCCAGTCAAACAGGATTAGCCTCAAATGGGGATGCTGAGTTCCAAAAGCTTGCATAAATTTAAGGCACCATCTGGCAAGGAACCACAAGAAAGGGGTTAGGAAGTTCCCAGAGCATTGGGACAGAAAAAGATATTCAAAATTCAACATATACCACATCAAGACAATGGCCGACGTTGTCTTTATCAAGGAGCAAGAGCAGCATCCTCATGTGCCTCTCATCCACATGTATTCCAAGTATCTCTTCCAAATGTCTTCAAAGTTTCTGCAACCATGTCTCTGCTCCCTCATAGTACCTGGGTGTAAGTTGGAGCTGCAGAAGCCAAAATCTGAGCACACATGTTTAGTTACAAGCCAAGCATGGCTCTTAATTCAGCATTTGGTTCCCAGCAGTTCTACATTCAAGAAGTCAGGTTTATGGCATGCTGGGAGTTATAATTCCCAGTCCCTGAGATCTAGGAGTGTGGGTGGGGCTTATAAAGATGTCTGGGATGGAGTTCTTCCAGGCTGTAATTCATAAGCTCTGAGTTTGCGCCTTCCTGTTGCTTTCACAACAGGAATGAGAAAATATTTCAATAAATGAAAATAATTTGATACTGGGGAAGGAATGTGATTTAGTATCACTATCAGTATCTCCTCAATAGTGTCACTTGTGGAGATTAAAGTGGTCCTTTGTTCACATATTATCAGTTCTTGTACATCTTCCTCTTATGGTAAAAAAACATAATGACTAATGTATCATTCTAAAATGATGGTTACAAGTAATTTTTTTCTGTGGAGTTTTTAGAAGATTCAATTTTTTTTAAAAAAGATTTATTTATTTTTATTTATACAAGCACTGGGTACAGTCAGAAGCGCGGAAGGGTGAGAGAATTCACCAGAGCCAAAGCGGGGGCCAGAACATGCAGAAGGACTGAAGTACACTGCTGAGGGGAGTAGCAGGCGGCAGGAGAGCTCTGTGTGCCATATGGGACCCTCCTCCAGTGGCCAGGAGCAGCCAGGGATCGAACCGGCACTGAAGAGGCTGTGGGCAGCCTCGCAACCCAGCGCTCAACTGCTGCGCCAACAGGGAGGCCCGATTCAATTTTTTTTTAAAGCAGTCCTTGATTATACATAATTTATTTGCTATGTCTATTAGAAATTTCCAAAAGAAATCCAAATATGACTACAGTTAGTCCATATGCAGGGACTTGTGAAGATAATCACTTGGAATTGTAATAATCCATTATTGTAAAACATATTTAAAAATTTTTATCTTATGTAAAACACAGTATGAAGTAAAACATACTCATAACAAAACTCATATTAAACCACTATTAATATTTCAGCATAGGTGCTTAAATTCTTTTATATTTCTTACATACTTGATATCATACTATATATGTACAGTTTAATCCTTTTTAAATTAACATTTGAATATTTTCCCTATCTTGCTACAATTCATATGTAATGACTGCATTACATTACATGATCTGGTTCAGATTTTTAAAATTGAGTACATATTTCAAAGTATTCATTTTTTATTATTTCAAACTTCCATTCTCCTTCCTCTTCATTGTGATCTGATCACTACTGCAATTAAGGAAGCACCCTAATCTTTATCAAAAGTCAATTTTTCCACTAGTGGTCCACATCCCATCCTGCTTCATCTTTCAAGTTCATTAATCCTGAAATTTCTTTCCCTTCCACACTATCAATTCCACCCTCTCTAGTGTATTATCTTGATCAACATAAAACATTCTTTAGGTCCTTCCATCTATTAAAAATAAAGTTCTTCTTCTTTTAAAATATAACCACATCTTTCCTCTTTTTATAGCACAACCTCTTGAATTAGTTGTCAGTAGTTTCATATTCACTTTCTCATGTATTTTTCCCTTCATGAAGTTCAGCCAGACTTATGCTCCTGACTATTCCACTAAATCTACACTATTATCAATAATCACACCATATTACCAAATACCAAATGATCCCTTCTTACCTCTCAAATTGCCTCATTGTTAGAATTATTCTGTTCAGTTTGACCAACTCCATTTTCTGAAACCAAATATTCTCAGTTTCTTGTGTATTACACTCTATTGGAATCTCTCCTGATCCACTGACTGTTCCTCTTCTGCTGGCTATTGCTCCAAATCTGTTTTTTAAACTCAAATTTATAACCATTTCCTTTTCTATATACCCTTTTTAGAAAACCTCATTCACTGCCACACCTTTAAATACATACATGCTGATTTATATCTTCAGCATTGCTATTTCTCCTGAACTCTAAGTAGTCACTGGGCACTTTACATCTCCACTTGATAATCTAATAAATATCTCAACTTTAACATGCCAAAATTAAACTCTGTCGACAAGCTTCATTGGTTATGCCCAATTCAATAATATTGTCACCTTCACCAATTAAAATAAACGAACAAAAAAAACTTCTCAGATACCACTAACTCATTTCTACAAGCCAATCTGCCAGGAAACTCTCCTACCTCGTATTCATCCTAATAAAGTAGGTCCTTGAATAACTTTCAGTGTAAGTCATAAATCATTAAAGCTGCAGTTTCCAAGAACCTATGGGTAAGTAAGGACTTACTCTGTGTCCCTAGCTGAATACTACCAACCACCCCAGTCTCTTAAAAGACCCTCCTCATCGACTGCTTAGTTTGCACATGACTACCTATAGCAATAGTTCACTTGTTGGAATTGCCTTTGCAAATACAAATTGTGGCTTTTCACTTACTGCTTAATCCCCTTTATTTGTTCCCTATATCACTTGCTACAAAATCCCAAATTATGACTCTGCCTTTTAGATCCCATATTAATCAAATCATGCATACGTTTGTGACTTTGTCTCCCACACCTCTTTGTATTTATTCTTTCTTGCCACGCTGGCACTTTTCTTTTTCCTGCTGTTACTCTATGCAATGGCTTTCCATTAGCACCCATTTGAAAACCAGCTCCTCAGTTTCTACATCCTATTGTCTGGTTTTATTTTCATCATGGAACTTACTTATTCATTTATAATGTTTTAAAATATTTTTGTATTCTATGAGAATGTTAGCAAGATGATGTTGTCATTGCTTTATCCCCAGTGCTTAGAAAATGTATGAAATTTGGTGTATGAAATAGGGTATTTTTGTATAAACATATTTGTCTGCATTTCTGATATTTCTTTTGAGCATATATCTTTAAACAGAATAACTGAGTTTTAACCAATGGTTTCCTTGGAAGCTTGTACTTATACTAGGTTTTGCCAGACATAACACCAAAAATACTCACTTTAATTGTAGATAGATAATGTGTAAGTACTATTTTACTCTACAATGGTTGATGATACATGTGGGACACACATATTAAAAACTCATTATTTATCTGAAAGTCAAATTCAGCTGGGTCTCTGACATTCATTCTCAACCAAAGTGGATAAAATGATGATCTTTGTCTCCTTTCAGCACACAAAGAATGTATGACCCATACACATGTTAGGCACATGACCTTTAAAAAAAACAGATAAAAAAGTAAGTCTATAATCAGATTATGATCTGATTCACAAGATATAATTTTTATTTCATTAAAATCTTGTTTGAAACCCTAGTCATTTTGTACCACACACTAATACTCAGTTTGTCTTTCTGAGTCCATGTATGAATTTAGATTAAACCATAGGTTGTTTTGTTCCAGAGATTTTTATTAGCTCTCATTGTTTGCAGATAAACAATGACATGGAACAATAGTGATACTGGCTGGGCTAATGTGGTTTTTATATGGGAAAATGACCAGAGAATGGCATTTGTTTGTGGAATCTAGAAAACAACAAAAAGTCTAGAATGTTTTAGGTCACTGAGGATGCTCGAAATAATCTCTGAAATGATGGTTTCTAGACTACAACTCCATAAATATTCACTTTACAAGTACAAATCTTTTAATCTCTCTATAAGGAATTTAAGCCTATGAATGGAAAAGGGATTTTTTTTCTTTTTGAAGAACTAGCAAAGAAAGTTAGAATCAAGTTTAATAATGCAACTTATTCTTTCCTGTCTTGGTGAGCTTTTCTATTATTCCAATCTTCTGTAAGAAAGATGTTGTCTATGAGAATGATATAAAAATGTATTTTTGTCAGAATTTTATTCATTAATCCACAGTGCGGTTCTAACATGCAAGGAATTTGAAAATTGAAAAACATAGGAGCTCCATTAAATGAAATGACAACATTGAAAACTGAAGTAAAAAAGAACTCTCAGTAGGGGGATCTCTGCATTTTAAAATCCTTAACATTAAAATTGCTGCAAGAAATTTCATAAATAACTGAAATTTTTGGCTTACACTAAATTAAAGACAGCAGTAGACCCTGAGAATATCCTGCCTATTGTCCTTAGCCAGAAAAGTTTGACTATTTCATTTAGTATTTTCATTAAAAGTAGTATTTTTTGAGTTCTTACCATGATTTGTTGGCAGTGTCTTTCTAGCACCTGTCACTTAAGTTAGCTGGATTTGTCACTTTCATGGCACAGTGGAACAGAAAGTACAATGGAGTTATATTGTCACATCTGACCTCACAAGTTTATAACCATTCAGAATTATAGAATAAGTAATTGTAGTTAACTTACATCTTTATCAGATACTAGTGGCAATGGTTAATGTGTGTTGAGTACTCACTATACTGTATATAATATGTATTATTTGATACTTTATTTTTTAAATATTTATTTATACATACATGAACTGGGATCTAAGCCAGAAGTGCAGGGGGTGAGAAGATTCACCAGACGGAGGGGAGCAGTGAGTGAGTCAGGAGAGCTCTGCTGTGACATGTGGGTCACCTCCATGGCTGGGCAGGGATGGAACTCATGCCACAGTCCCTTGTGATAGCTTGATAGTGCTGACTTTAACTCCTGCATCACCAGGGAGGCCCCCTATTATTTGATATTTCAAACTAGCTATCTTTACCACTTTTCAATTGAACATTGTTTAATAATAACTTTCCAGATAATATATGATGACTCTGTAAATAAAGCTACTAACCCACGTGCCATTGCTGTTTTATTTTCGATGTCACTATATCCTCAAATGTCATAGCATTCAGGTTCAAGTTATTAAGGAATAGGCAAGGCCCTTGCATTTCAGAAGATGTGAGTTTGATTTCTTTGTTTCTAACCACATGTCAGGAAATAATTAAAATTCCCTTGATTATCAATTTCTATTTATATCATAGAAATTATTTTTTTAATAAGGAAAAAAATGAGTACCCTAAGAAAAACAGTTGATGGGTATAGTAGGGAATCAAAAATGCTACTTCACGTTCCTCTGCTACCAAAGAGAAGACCTAGAGTAATTACACTTTATTAGCACCCTGTATTTCATGCAGATTATGTGCCAGACAATACCTAATGGCTTTATTTATATTCTCTTTAATCCTCATAATGATTGTATGAAATAGTTTCATTGTTTTCAACATTTCCATTTTATAGGGTAAGAAAAATACCAAGACTGGATGACATTAGCCAGTCTTAAGAGTTTCTGACTCAATTTTGGTTCTTTTAACCATTTGATGACATAAAATTTGGGCATACATTCTTTTTAAGGTATATAGTGCACTAAGTCATACTTTATCTTTTCATTTTCTATATTTTGATTCAAGTATCCATTGCCTGAATATAATGTACTGAATTGAGCATTGGGGAAAAATACACATCTGAATCTCTGTCCTCAAGGAACTCAAAATTGAAAGCAATTTGTTAGTTCCAGTTACAAATCTGTTGATTGAAAAATGAGGCTTATTATATGATCACTAGAACAAAAATAAGAAAACTGCAATGTTTTGTTCTCTTGGGCTATCAGAATTTAGAAATTGCTAATATACATAAATTTCTAAGACATGCAGCTGAAAATTGATGCACATGCTAATGAAATCTGGTCACCAGAATGTTCACTGAAGTTAAGGCAGCTCAATAGGGAAAAAAAAATGAATATAGAATTCATGCAAAGAAATAATTCAATTTTAACAATTTTCTTTCTATACTATAGGGCAGAATCATAAAATTTAGAACTGAGTTTATTGCTATTTAATCCCAATTATAGGAAAAATGTGAAGGAAAAAAAATGGTGTTAGTTTATGTCCCTTAATCCTAGTTTCATGTGAGTTTTATTTTGAAACTGATAAATATCAAGTGTACTTATCTGGTTACAAGAGAAGCTCCAGAGTGATATTTTAATAAAATATAGTGAGAAACTTATAAACCTGTAACCTTTGTACCACTTAAAATAAACATCATGTAGGACCAGGGACGTGGAATTAGGCAGTTGTCTGCTAGACTGTGTAGGCTCTTCAGGGCTTGAATACCAGCATTATTTTCATTTTTAAAATGGGAGCATTAGGCAGTCAGAGTGACTTTAAAATATTGAACAGTGTACACTTATATTATAAAATAGAAATTAATTCTATTTTTCTTGTCTGAGTTGTAATAAGAACTAGATTGTCATGCAGGCATTTGGATTATTCGTTTACTTCAAACAGCAAGATAGCTATATTAGATTGAAAATGAAACTGTCTTCCTTTTGGTTGTTGATTGGACAGATATTATCTTCTTCATTTTGTGTATAAATACAGTGAGTTCTCTACATTCTTAACAGACATTTTGGTTATAAATACAAGAAAAAAAAGATGAGGTATTGTTACATTTCTAGCTATGAAAATACATTTCCTTGACACTAAAGGGCTCAAATCATTAAAACAAAACTAAATACAGCTTCTGGATAAATATTAATGACCAAATTTTAACTGAGCATGTCAGAACATTAGCAATCACACCAGTGTTGTTCACCTCAATATTATCTCCTAGGATGTAGTGTGTGTCTTGCAGTCTTTTCTGCAATTGTTCAAAACATTTTACCAACAACTTTTTGGAAATCAGCATTATAACAGAAAGCATGTTTATTTGCATATTCAAATTATGTTAAATCTACCATGGTCTACATTTTTAAATTGGAGAAGTTGCAGAAAACATTTTTTGGGAAAAAAATTATCCATGTGTTTGTAAAAATGATTTGGGATGGATAAATATTAATTTGGTGATTTTAGGAGCAGGAATTGGGAGAGGGAAAATAAATTTGAATTTTGGGGCCTCCCCTGTTGGTGCAGGCTGTTGAGTGCAGTGCTGTGAAGCTGTCTGCAGCTTCTGCAGTGCCAGTTCAATCCCTGTGGGCTGGTGAGGGTTCCACATGGTGCAGCAGGCCTCTCCTGTCTTGCCCGCTGCTCCCCTCAGCAGTGTATTTTGTCAGTCTGCCTGTTCTGTTCCCCGCTCTGTCTCTGGTGAATCCTCTCACCCTCCCGCGCATCTGGTCTGTACCCCGGTTCTTGTATAAAATAAATGGATGAATCTTAGAAAAAAACTGAATTTTGTTTAGTAGTTTTTTTATTGAGGTAACACTGGTTTATGTCATTGTTTGTGTTTTGGAAGTATAGGACCCCTCCACCCAGCCTTTCCAATGTTCTTAACATAGTGCTCCCACCACCAAAGCACTTATAGTCCACTGTGCTCCCTCCCCACTTTGTGCTTGCCCCTCCCCCTCTGAATGTCTCACTTCTGTAGTCAATCATCAAGGGCTAGATTTTGAGTGTGGTGTTATCCAACACTGCTGGTTTCTCTGTATTCCACATTTACGTGACACCACCTGGTACTTATCTCTCTACTGACTTACTTTGCACAGCAGAATTCCTTCTAGCTCCATTCATGTTGCAGCAAAAGGATAAGCTTATCATGAAATTACTTTGATACAATTACATGCATAATTGAGAAAAAAATTGAAGTGATACATAAAGAATGAATGAAAAGGAAAACTGAAAACAAAAATTCCTTTTTCCCATATTGAACAGACAGAACCTGTTTCTGTAGGATTTTCTTAAAGAAATGAGTGAATTAATCATATTGATAAATTTAAGCAAAATTATGATTACAACATATCCCAAATTTACGTTACTTTTCTTGTTTAAAACACAGATCTAGGGAAATTAAGAGCTATAGAGTTAAATAACTTAACCAAATTATGCATAGGTACTAAATAATAAGACATAATTTCTGATCTTTTTAAATTCAGGACCTGTGTTCTTAACTACCACATTATATTGCTGCCTAGTACTTCAAAAATAAGATCCATTGTATTTCCATGTGAAGCTATCACTTTTAATTTGTTTTAGGAAATCAAGTAAAACAATAACTCAAATTCTTTCATTGAGATATCTTTTTGCTATCCTGTTGAAGTTGCTTTATTCAGAGGTACCCAGTTTTATTATGAGTAACTTGGCACTTCCTGAGTAGTTTTGCAAGTATCAAAAATTATTTAGTCTTTTACATACCCTATTACATAGATTCATAGGGTAAAAATGTCTAGAATTAACTTCCTTTGTGGGTATCCATACTTACACATAGTCTGTTTTCCATGGAAATAATTTTTTTCTCAAAATTTTGTTTCTTTAAAAACAAACACAAACAAAATTTTGTTTCTTTGTTTGTAATGTGATTTTTGATTCAGTGTGCAAAATATAAAATCCACCCTATGAAATGTATCTATTTTAACAAAAGGTCATCTGAGATTATCCTATTTTTATTTGGTTTACAATCTTTCAATTCCTTTGCATTTCTAGAGGAAAGAGTAGAAGTCTTTGTAAATGTAGTTACTCTTTGAACATTCAATTGTATCAATCTTCAATTTAGTAGTGTTTTTAGTGATAATAATCCAGAAGCATTCCGGTTTGCTCCTTGGCTATAGTCATTACTCATGTCAAATAACAAAACTAAAGGAATTCAGTAACAAATTTGATGTCCTTTTGAAGAGGAAACTATGTATTGGGAAGCACAATGCCTCAAAATAGTAAAAGCTATTCCTAAGAGCTTTTGTGCCAGAGCAATTTTACAGGTGTTTGAAGAGGCATCTGTAAATGGAGCCTGATTTGCTTGAGGTTGGGAATTTCCTTACAAGACTAGCAGGCCCTATTTTCTAGGGAAAAATTTGTCAGTTTAAGCTGAGTTAGAGGATTGTGCCTGGTGTAAATGTCCCTTGATAATGAGGCTTTTTCTGTTAAGTGTAGACTTAAATTTGTGAAATGTCCAGGTCATTGGAGCAGCTTTCATTTTGTGGGTCCCCCAAATATAAATGAATCTTATCACCATATACTTGTAACAATGTTATATTCTATTTACTAGTAAAATAGAGAAACTATAGAAAATTAAAAGAATTATATTTTCTACTTTTGTTCCATGTAACACATAACTAATTTTAATAAAAACAGAGCCACCTCCTTACTACAAATTCCTAATCAATTTTCTCTGGATTTTAATAGTGGGCTATAAACTATATTTGTAAAGTTATTGTGAGTTAGAAATGTGTATTAATATTTTCAGTGTTATATTTTTGCTCAGTAGGAGCTGCTACTAAAAGTCATACTATAGTACGTAAGGGTTTGAAAGTGTTTGAATTCAGTAACAAACATGGGAGTGGTATCCTGCATGCACTGAATTAAAAAGCTATTGGACAATGTCATTTGAAATATGCCTTTTGTTATTCAGAATCTCTCAAGCCATTTTCTTTACTAGTTCATATTTTTCATTGATTCCTTAATTTTTTTGATACTACTCTTTAAATTATCTTCTTTAATATTTTGTGACATTTGTTGTTGAATAGTATGCATTTCTACCATAAAACATTTTTTGCATAAACTTTTGTAAGTTTAAATAATAAAGGAAGAACACATCCAACAAGAGAAAATAAAAACTATCTTTACAACTATTGAAATGATAATTTTTGGACATAATGGAAAACAACCAGTAAGAACTAGGACTCTATTTTTTCTAAACAGTGTTTCAGCTTAGCACAAATACTCTGGGGATTGGGGAATTACCATGGCATTGGTGGTATAGGGATATGAGTGACAAACTAAGAATGGAAGAATTTGGCTAAGTATAAACTGAAATACATTTATTATAGGACTAGAGAGCCCATAGGGAAACATCCATGATAGAATTTTTGTGTAATATTTGACAGAGATATACAACTTTTTATAATGTTGGTTTTAAGCTTTTTTTAATTGTAAGGATAATTTCCTTAGGAGATTTATTATCTGATTTTGTTTCCAATGATTCTAAATAAGACATTCTTGTTCAAATATTTTCCTACTACAATTTAATGCTGTACTTTAAATAACAGTTACTAAATGGAGGGTCAGAAATAATCTTCTGTTACTATTATGGTTTGACTTAAGTCTCTCCCAAAATTCATATGTTGCAGTTCTAACTTTCAGTATATGGCTGTATTTGGAATTAGGGCTTTTAAAAGAGTATTTATAGGAAATGAGGTTATGAGGATTCAGTCCTAATAGAATACGACTGATATCCTATGAGAATAGAAAGAGACACTAGGGATGCGAGCACAGAAAGAAAAGGCCAGGTGATAGCACAGTGAGAAGTTGACAATCTGCTAGCCACTACCACAGGCTTAAGCAAAAACTAGACCTGCTGATACCTTAATTTTGGACTTACTACCTCTACAATAGTGAGAAAATAAATCTGTCATTTAAGCCATTTGGTCTATGGTATTTTATTTGGCAGCCCAAGCAAACAAATATATAGATACCTTGAAATGAACTAAGAGAGTGGAGCTTCTTACATTTAGGTTTCAGATAAAATTTGCTACATAAGAATAAATGTTGCATTTTATTAATGGACTGTATTAGTTGGTTAGGGCTGCCAAAACAAAGTATCACAATCTAGGTGGCTTAAATAAACAAAACAAAACAAAAAATCACTGTTTCACAGTCTTGAAATCTAGAAAAGAAGTCAAGGTTTGGAAGGACTGGTTCCTCCTGAAAGCTGTGCAGTAAGGATCTAATCCGGGTCTCTCTCCTTATTTCAAAGGTAGTTGACTGCATTTTTAGATGATGTCTTACCTGTGCATATGCCTATCACCAAATTTCTCTTTTCTAAAACATAAGACATATTGGACTGAGATTCAACCTTATTTGCTTCATTTTGATTACCTCTATAAAAACCCTGCTTCCAAATAAGGTAATCTTCTGAGGTACTGGGCTTTAGGACTTCAACATATGAATTTGGGGGATATAATCAACTCATAATAGAGGCTAATGTTTTGGGAATTTTAATTGAGAGAATCCTTACAGTATTTCATTTTGCTTTGATAAGTTGGTAAAATATGAAAGTGAATTGATAATGACTCTAAAAATACATTTCTTTCAAAATGTTGATCTTGGAGGAAATTACTTAAAAATATTTCTAGATAGGGGCTTCCCTGGTGGCACAGGGATTGAGTCTCAGCACCATCAAGCTGTCGCCAGCCACTGTAGCATGAGTTCGATTCCCGATCAGGGAGCTGACCCACATATGGCGCTGAAGACCTCTCCTGCCTCACCCACTGCTCTCCTCTGCAGTGTATTTCAGTAGATCCACTTATTCTGCTTCCGCTTTGTCTCTGGGGAATCCTTTTACCCCTGCACCTTTGGCCTAGATCCCAGTTCTTATATGCATAAAAAAATTTATAGGTATGACTTATAACATTTTACATATACACATTTAACTGAAACTTTGACTTGTTTTCCAAAATAATTAGAATTTATAATACATTCCTAAGGGACATTAGTATTATAAGAGAAGATGGTTTTGGGGGAACAATAATCACAAGGTTGTTAGATTATCCTTGAATTCATTTAATGCAGAGGTCCAGCTGTATGGCAACATGAACTATAAATGAATCTGGTTTCAACAGCTTGCATTATCTTTCTTAGCAGAGGGCTAACTGTTTTAACTTTAACTTGTGGGCCTTACTAAAATTTTTACTTGTGAGGTATTTCTTTTTAAAACACTCAGTGCCTACTGACTACATTGAAGTGATAGGTGTCATATGGGTGGTAGTCCTTACACACAGAAAATACAGGTTAACAAATAGCCAGAACCCTTATGAGTTATGGGTGTCCTTATTTACAAACATCTAAGTACTGAAGAACTAACTAACGTTGAATGCATAGTGAAGAGATTAAATAAAAAGGAAGAGTGATTATAAGTGAATAAACTTGGTTGTCTTTTGGTGTGTGGCACTGAAACTGGCTTAATTCTTAATTATAGCAGAGTATGGTAGTCGTGTTTATCGAAATATGACTTATATGGAATACAATGCACATCTTCAGTATGCAATTTAGCAAGAGTTTTGAATTTATGCTTTTAATCACACCAAGACTTAATATAGAATATTTCTTCTCTCCAAAATTATGCCAATTTCCCTGTTCAGAAGCAACCCACTTTTTAGATTCATATCTTCACATGCAAGTTTTGCTTGTTTTTGAATTTCATCTAAATGAAATCGTACACTTTGTATTATTGTGGTAGTTTCTTTTCTGTTTTTGAGATTTGTTTTCTGCATCTGAAGTGCATTCCTTTTTATTGTTGAGCAGTGTCATATGAATATGCCACAATTTGTTGATCTAATTTCCTTAAATAGATATCCTCGTAGGGGAAAACATTGGGGGTGAGGCCAGAGGTGTAGGGATGAAAGAATTCACCAGAGTGGAGAATGGAAGAAGTGGATTTATTGAAATACCCTACTAAAAGAAGGCAGGGCAAGATGGGAGAAGTCTGCACTGTAGTGTATTTCAATAAATCCACTTTCTTTTTGTATCATTTTTTTGTGGGCTCTCCCTGGCTTGGGGAGTCAGTCCTTGCTGATTGTTATCTGCTCGAACCTTAGGTTTTGGTCAGTTTTCCCTTAAGACAGGGTCTACATTTTGTTTTGGCCTATTTCCACATTCTCTGGAATTCTGATAGCCCCAGGTCATGGACCCAGGGTTTGGTTACCATGGCAACTTTATAGCATTCCTTATCTATTTTATGTATCCAGCATTGTTGAGTTGAGCAAAAGGCAGAGACTAGATTTTAATTTTATTAAATGTTTCCTGACATCTGGGTAGTTTCCAAATTTTGGCTATCAAAAATAGGGTCTCGGAGGAATATTTTACAAATTCTTCTGTAGACACATTTTTCTCATGTTTTGTGGCTAGGAACCTAGAAGTGGAATTACTTTGCCATAGGTTAAGAAACTACTAACAAGTTTTCCAATGCTGTATCACTTTAAATTGTCATCAGCAATGTATGGGTTCCATCATGTCTATTTTGCTTATGTATTTTTAATTCATCAATGAAATACTATTGTTTCACATATTAAACATTTTGGCAGTGTAGGATTTCTCCCCTTAGGTGTGGTCATTATGGCTCTCCTACCACTGAAGCACCCATGGTCCTCCACCATATTCTGTTGTGCTCTCCCTCCCGTTCAACTCCCCCACCCCTCTTGGATGCCTCAGATCTATTGTACTCTTTTCTCTCAGGAATGCTCAGATTTTTTAAAAAAATGCCCATTATCACAATCCTTAAAAGCCAATAAGACTGCAAGATGCACTTCTGATTTATGTGAGAGTGTGGCACTACTGAAGCCAAGGTAGAGGTTACCTTTTACTTCTCTCCATCATTCCATACAGGTAACACTGTGAAATGGTCTCTAGTTATGACAGCAGATATTACCAAAATTTAGCATGAATGGATTTGCATAAAATGTCAGGTGTGGAAATGCAAGAACTGATAGATTTTCCAAAATGGAAAAGCACTACAGTGACTATTTGAGTGTCTGTACATATGTGAGACAACTTCTGAGGATGTCTTCAACTAGCAGGGAAAGAGCAGTCAGGATTTCAGGATTTTAATCAATGTCACTCCTGAGAGTGGTAAGAGAAAATATTAATATGTGGCTGTACTTGGAATGCAGCCTGAAATAGATTGGTATGTGTTGTACATGGGACTGGACATAAAGACACATAAAGAAAGACACTTTCATACAATTCAAAGTCTACTACTTTATTATTTTCCTAATAACTAGTTTCTAAGTCACTGGGTGAAATAAACATCAGCATAATCCTTGCAGTTGACAAGTCATCTAAGTTTTTCCATTAGGTTGAGAAAACACTTTGTGATGATCTTTGAACTAAATAGCATTGATTGAATTAAAATAAACAGGCAAACAAAACCTTCCTGGGTTTTTAATCTCATGTTATAACTCTTAATTCCCAATAATTAATCTAAAATAAGTTACTCACTTCAAAGTACTTATGCAGAAAGAAATTTTCTTCTGAATATATTATTGACATTGAAAACAGCTATTTCAGATTTATACCTTTGAAATGTACATAGTAGTATTATAATTTTTTTCAAATTCATTTAAAATTTGGTTATTTGAGACTAAATACCTTTTTACCTAAATTAAATATCATGCGGGTGTTAGGTCAAACTCCAAATTCGGTATATCATGATACACTGAATCACAATAAAATAACATGTCTAGGTTTGAGAAGATTATTCTCAATACTATGATAAATAATGGGGATATAATGAAAATAATTTCAAATTCCAATTGAGATTCATGGAATATACTAGCCGTGAGCTAATAGTGGTAGATCAGATGCTCACAAATTTCTTACATCCTATTTACTTTACTTTGGCTCCTGTGGCATTTCTGGCAGTGGGGTGATAGTAAAGTACTATCTGGATTAACTTATGAGGAAATAAATGTTATATCAGCCACCTATTAATTCATACAGATCAATAGAAGAAAGAATACCCTGCTAATCAAAATAAACTTATCATACAAAACTTTAAAAATGTCCAAGAAAATACTAGAAAGTCTTATGTAAACATATGAATTGGAACAGAGAAACTGTCATTGATAACAAAGGATTTAGTCAGTCACAAATTTGAAGATGTTTCCTTTGCTCTCACTTTCTAGGTGAGGGAACGTAAATGAATTCCATGTTCTTTCATTCAGCTCCAGATGTGAAGTCCCATTAAAAAATGTCATACTGGTAGAATTAAGACCTTTCTTCTTTCAAAGTGCCAAGAAAGAGATCTGGAGGAAGGCTCTAGATCCCAGAAAATGTTGGTGGGGAAGAGGAGGCTGTAGTTCTTACAAAGGAAATCAGGTTATGGTCATGAGTAGATACTGGGAACCTAAAAAGTAAGAACATTCTCAAAACTCTTCCAAACACAGTTTTCTAGGAACTAAAGATGGGCAACACTGAATTATCCACTAATTCAGGCTGTTTAGAGGATAATTGAAAAATGTATTCGGCAAGGTAGATTGGGTATTGACAAACCATTTTTATTTTTAATCAGCATGACTATGTGAATCTTGAGTCTGTCACTTGAAATTTTATGATCTGAGACATTCTATCCTGATTATCAGACTATTTTTTAATGAATGAAATCTACATTTCTTAAGTGGCTATGTGGAAATAACAATATATTTAAAGTACTTTGCCCATTGTCTGACAGGATAATCTCTCAGTAGATGATAGCTGCTATAAATATATCATAATTATTATTTAGTTACTATGTAATTTATTCTCATTAATGGAGTAACATTTTTATCACTACATAAAAAATTGACTGCTACCAAGTAATTTTATATTTTTTTAATGTTCTCAGAAAAAGTTAAAAAAAAAGGTATAGATTTTCTACCCCAAGTTTCTCTATATAAAAGATCTTAAGGAAATGTCTCCTATTGGCTTTTATCAGAAGTTTGTTTAGCACACACAATGGTGAATAAAGTGAAGGAGTATTTATTACTTCCTGGTACAATAGTTCATTTTAGCTCTAACTTTTTTTTGCATTTTCACTGTCTGTTCTGTAGAGAACTTTGGGTATATTCTGTGTAAAACTGTATATGAAGAGGGCCACGTTCTCTTAGCTTTTACTTGCCTGGACACTAGGCTATTACCAAGGAAAACTGAAATTGCAGCATTAGTGATTGCATTAGATTGTGAGATTGTGAGCACTGACATAAGAAATTGGCACAGATTGGGTGCCTTAAACACACATTTATTTCTTCACCGTCTGAGGTTAGAAGTTCGAGATCAAGGTACAGTTATTTTTCCCCTTACCCTTTGTCTTCACTCAGTCTTCTGTGCATGTCTGTGTCCTGACCACCTCATTTAAACTTACTTTTTTAAAGGACCGATCACATTTTTGAGGTACTGAGGGTTAGACTTCAATATATGCTTTTGTTTGTGGGGCGGGGGCACAATTCAAGCCATAACAATGTTATTTTAAAACCTTTTGAAAATTTAGGGAATCTTGGAAATGTAGACCCTTACTAAAAAAATAATATATTAATTAGCAATTTAGCAAATATACATAATATTACCTGGTAAATTGAGGGAAAATATTATTAAAAGTTTAATTGAATTTTCAGTGAACAGAAATCTTAGACACTAATTCTTTAATCAAGGCAATTTTTCAAATATGTATAGAAACATTGTTTATGCCATATTTTTTTCCTTCCCATAATAGGGAGTTTTACTGATCAAACATTAAGTATCAGTCAATTTTTACAAGATCTATAGTAAGCATAAGATTATGATATTATGTTGTGATTCTGGAAACTGGTATGATTCCTAGATATGTCCTGCAAGTAACTTGAGAAATCACTATTTGAGGCACAAATGCCTTAAAATACACACAATTAAAATAGCTGCATGTCCTTTTGGGTATTTATTCAATAACTATCATCCTATAAGAGGTATGAATCTCATGTTAGGCTTTAAGTTTTCAGATCAAGATGATGATTGTCTTGGCCATGTTAAAGATCCTCCAAGTGAAGGATTCGTTTCATCGATACCTGTTATGCTAAAATGCAAAGCATCTCACAATAATATTGTGCATATGGCCATTCAATTAGATTATCCTCTCCCTCTTACAGGAGAACTGCAACTAATGGGGACTAATTGCCTCTGAGAGCTTGGGACACTTACTTCCCCTCACGTGCTTTATATTTCATGGGAACAACAGGAACTTTCTCTGATAATGCCCTTACACTTTAATTAGAGAGTTGAAGTCTAATTTTAATGTTCTAACAATGATCAAAATGGAAATTATAAATATTTTTGAAGAAAAACCAGCAGAATTATTCTAAACTCCACTGCTAAAATAGCTCATGTTAAATTTGTGATGTTTAATTAACTTCCATTATCTATCAGAAAGGCTACATACCTGGCAACAATACTGAACAGATGCACAAATATGGGAGGAGACACTTGCTGAAAAATTTCAAAGACTTCTCTCAGTGTGCACAGCTTTTTGCTAGAGAATGTAATATACCACTGTTTCAAACTGTGGCAAGCATTCTGAATTTCACATGGACATATTAATTTTGCATTCTCTTTTCAGCATGGGACCAGATTCTCCTTCCTGAATGTTAAAATTGGGTTTAGTTTTTATACATACACAAACAACACCCCATTGATGTAGTGTTAGCAGATGAATTTATGAAGCAAAACCCAAATAAGCAGCTCTTCTATGTGTTTTAACTGAAAAAAAGTATATATAGTTTTAAAGATTTATTTATGCATATAAGAACTGGGGTACAGGCCAGAGGTGCAGGGGGTGAGAGGATCCACCAGAGACAGAATGGGAAACAGAACAGGCAGAACTATTGAAATACACTGCTGAGGGGAAGCAGTGGGCAAGTCAGGAGAGGTCTAATGTGCCATGTGGGTTTTTCCCTGGCTGGCTGGGGATCGATCTCATGATGCAGAGGCTGTGGATAGCGTCACAGTGCTGTGCTTAACCCCTGACACCACCAGGGAGGCCCAAATATAATACTTCTTATTCATATTAAAGCATATGTAGTTGTTGATGGTATACTTTCATTTGTAGGATTTAAAGGCATTATTCCAGATGGCTATCATTTAGAGGGCACATGATTCAGGGTTAGGTGTTAGGAAGAAAAAAGGGTGACACTATACAGAATTCCTTGGAGGTGTGGGGCACCGGCTTGTGTGTATGAGGTAGGATGTCGTCTTCTGTAGCCCTGACCTTTATGACTGATGTGACGGAGTAAAGACCCTGAGAATATCTAGTATATCTACTACTCTCATGGTTCATGGTTGCTCTACTGGGCAAGAATCTAGGGAACTCCTCTAATAGTGCACTCCATGTGAGAATCTGTGTCTTCATCACTATGTCTAGCTCACCTATCATGCTTATGAATGGGGAAAAAGTGCCTGAGCTGTGTGCACATGGGGAGCAGGAAAGAAAAGGTGAGAGGGACCACCTTATTAGGGGGGGCACCATTCTTTAGCTTTGTGATGAGTACCTTTTCTCTGATTCTCAGGATTCAACTTTTCTCCACAATGATACATGTAAGTTTCTAGAAGGGACTCAATTTCCTTTTTATTCCCCTGCCTTGGTTGTGCCTTTTACCAACATTCTATCAGAGTAAAATAGGAGAAGGCTGACAAAAGGAAAGGATTGATGATATAAAGAGTAATGAAGAAAGGATTTGGGAGCAGAGATTACACAATGAGGAGAAGACAAGAGAAAAATATGGAGTTATCAGGCCACATAAGAGAAATGGTCACATCTGTGGTCTCGTCCTACTTACCTTGTTTCCACTGTGAGGACACCATATGTAATCAGTATCTTGAGGACAAAGTCCTGAAAACAATAGCAAATCATGTGTCAGTAATAGGTTCTGGAAATGTGAGAGTGCAGAAACCTAAAAAATGTTTACACTTCCAGTAACAGCCAATCTTCCCAAGTCCTAGTGCACCTAGTTTTCCTGTTCACAATGTTATTTTTAAATTACAATCATTGTGAAGAAAAGCAAAACAGAATTATCCATTCCTCACTAAGCCCCAGTTCTTCACCAGGATGGCCCTCCTGTGGCCTGCACAGGGCTGCTTTGACACACTCTTGGTATGATGGTCTAACACATCTCCTGACAGGGCAACTTTTTTAGCTGCAACTGTATTTAGATAAATGTTTATAAAATTCTGCTTCTGACCTGTCACCTCCTATGGATCATTTTTTAAAAAAATCTGCTTATGCATATATGACCTGGGATACAGGCCAGAGGTGCGGGGTTGGGGAATGAGAGGATTCAACAGAGACAGAGTGGGGAGCAGAACAGACTGGTGGAAATACACTGCTGAAGGGAGCAGTGGGTGAGACAGGAAAGGTCGGCTGAGCCATGTGGGTTAGCTTCCTGACTGGCAATCGAACTCATACTGCAGTGCCTGTGGACCACTTCATAGTGCTGAGACTTTTTATTTTTTAATTTTATATATTTTACATCATTTTTCATTTTTGCACAATGTATGCATTTTCATTTTGGTTATAGTCTCCATACAATTGCCACACCCCCTTGTGTTGATCCTACTCCCCTCTTCCCCCCAAAGTGTGTCTGGTTTATAGTACTTGCTGATTTTGATTTTTACTTTATTATAATTAGTCTTTTTCCTGGTCTCTTATTTAGGTTTTCTAAATTCCTGCTATGAGTGAGACCATCTGGTATTTTTCTTTTTCTTTCTGGCTTATTTCGCTCAGCATGATCCCTTCCAGCTCCATCCATGTTGCTGCAAATTGCATGAGTTTATCTTTTTTTGATTGCTAAGTAATATTCCATTGTGATATACCACATGTTCTTGATCCAGTCATCTATTTTTGGGCATTTGGGATGTTTCCATAGCTTACCTATTGTAAATAGTGCTGCTATAAACATAGGGGTGCAGGTGTTCTTTGGAACTGATGTTTCTGTGTCCTTTGGGTAAATACCTAGGAGTGGAATTGCTGGGTCATATGGAAGTTCCATCTTTAGCAGGTTGAGGAATCCCTTTCACACAACTTTCCATAGTGGTTGGACCATTCATTTTGCACTCCCACCAGCAGTGCAGGAGAGTTGCTTTTTCTTCACATCCTCACCAACATTTGTTGTTGCTAGTTTTTTTTTTAATATGTGCCATTCTCACTGGTATAAGATGGTATCTCATTGTAGTTTTGATTTGCATTTCCCTGATTACAAGTGATGTTGAACATTTTTTCATATGCCTGTTGGCCATTTGCATTTCCTCTTTAGAGAAGTTTCTTTTTAGCTCTTATGCCCATTTTTTGACTGGGTTATTTGTTTTTGTTGAGTCTCATCAGCACTTTGTAGATTTTTTGTGATCAGTCCTTTATCATTAGTGTTGTGTGCACAATTTTCCCAGTCGGTGGGGTGTCGCTTTCTTTTGGCTACTGTCTCTTTTGCTGTACAGAAGCTCTTTAATTTGATGTCCCAGCTGTTTATCTCTGCTTTCTATAGTGCTGAGACTTTCAACCCTTTGTGCCACCAGGGAGACCCTAATGGATAATTTTTAAAGGAATTTCTATTACAAGATAAAATGCAAACTGCATTTGCAATGCAATCACCTACCCAAGCAATCTGCTCACTGATTCATAAACTTCTCTTCATAAACATCTCTCAGCTCTTTCAACACTCTCAACCCCGCCCTTCACGTTCTCCCACTAGATCTTCCCTACTGAGTCACACAACTCATTTCCATACCTGAACCTTTGTGCACATCGCCTTTCTACCTGTATGCTTCCATTTTTTTTTAATTTAAATCCCAACCACTCTTCTTTTTTTTAATTTTATATATTTTTACATCATTTTCCATTTTTGCACAATATATGTATTTTCATCTTGGTTATAGTCCCCATACAATTTCTACCACCATTGTTTTGTTCCTACTCCCTTCTTCCCCCACCCTGCCATAGTTTATCTCTGGTTTATAGTTGCTCGTTGATTTTTACTTTATTGTAATGAATCTTTTTTCCTGGTCCCTTATTTAGGTTTTCTAAATTCCTGCTATGCATGAGACCATCCGGTATTTTTCTTTTTCCTTCTGGCTTATTTTGCTGAGCATGATCCCTTCCAGCTCCATCCATGTTGCTGCAAATTGCATGAGTTTATCTTTTTTGATTGCTGTTTTATGTTCCAATTTTCAGAGTTGCTATTTTCTGACTATAATTTCTATTAATTTCCTAAGTTCCCACTGCACTACCTCAATGACCACTATGTATCATTTGTTTATTGGGAGTGAACTTTTAGATGTTTTTCTTCTTAAAACACATAACTTTAAAAAACTTAAGATCATTTATTTCAAAATACAAGTCTTTTTGTCATTTACAGAATCTATTGTGGTATGATATACATGGAATGTATTTATACTTAAATGAGTAAATTCATCTTTTGGTTTGGATGCTGTGGATAAATGTTTAAGGGCAAAAGTTAATTTGATAACCAAGTAGTTGTAAATTGACACTGTAATTACTACAAATTATACTAGTTTATAAACATGTTATGCCACACAATAAGAATGGGTATAATTTAGTAAAATTTATCTTTTGGATTATAACACTATATAAACTTAACCACCAAAATTGTATTAAAAGAATAGGTTGACCTGTAGCTAATAACCATTGCTCTAGGAATGCAAGTGGTATTCTAATAACAAAATAGTAAAAATAACAAAATGTATACAACCAGAGCACATTTATAAATTGTTGAGGAATAGCTTAAACGTTCAGGGTCTAAAAGGTCCCAATTAATATATTAAAGTAACTGCTCTTAATCCAGCATCAGAACACTGTATATTTGAGGTATATGGTAGGAAAAATCATCTTTTGTGCTAATATTATTGGTGGAAGAAAACAGACAATAAAATGACTTCTGCTATTGACAAAAAAATGCAGCTTTGATTTGCATTCCCCTTCCTACTAGAAACTTCAAAAAAGATCTTTTCTTATTCCTTTTTAATCACAAATACAATCTAGAACAGAAGCCAAGAATAAACTTAATCTCTTGGTGAGTTTCAGGCATTTGACAATTATATAGGATGGCTCATCAAATAGCATTGATTATTTGCATGAGCCAGGAGTATATAAACACTTATAAATACTTATAAATATTGCATGCAGAAGAGAAGCTGCACTTAGGTGGATGATTAATAGTCCTATTGTTGGTAATCTCTTGTATCTCTTTTTGCATGGACAAAGCAATTAGAAACACATTTCCGACTATCCCTGACAGACCTTAGATGCTTCATTGCGGAAAATTAAAATTTTAGACATTGGAAAGAGTGTAATAAATGTATCTTCACTCACCACATAATAACAATACCTGGGGGAGCTGGACAAACTCATAAGACCACAACTTGACTTACCTTTCTTCTTTTTGATAATCTTTTTTTATAAAGCTATGAAATTACTTATTATGATAGTGGATTTGTGTGTGTGTTGTAAGCAAGACAGGGAAAGAAGAATGCATAAAAACTCCAGATTAATAAATATTAATGCTCAAGAAATGGCAATTATACTCTAATAGGTGTAGAGGTATGAAGATGAGTATAAACCAACATTCTGGAAAAGGACATTTCTATCAAAGTTCCAGAGTCTTAGAAACTAAGTACAATTGATTTTCTTGTATATGAAAACCACCTTTATTTTATCCTTGAGTTTTGCATTATAGCCACTATAAACTAGATATTATAAGTCAGGTAAGTCATTTTGGGTTAAAAACTGCCATATCAGATTTCTGTTTGGAAAAGAATTATGGTTAATATTATCACTTACACTAAGGAAATATTCACATTCTAGGAAAACTTAAAAAAGATCAGTTAAGTTGAGCAGAGTATTGAGTTCAGCTCATGTCATGAAAAATCTATTAGAAATATTTCATTAGCCTTTCCTTTTGTTCCTTTGAAATTTCCAGAAATAACAGGGGATATTTTTATGGCAGGAAAATGGGTCCTACACAGGGGAAAAGGGTTGAATTAAGTTCTTACAAATAACTGCGTTTTTTTTTTTTTTTTTAACATCATCTAACATGTGCACCACACCTGAATAATGGGGTAAAAATCAAAGGTCATTTAGATAATGTCCTTTGTACCTCTTGTACACAAGATAAAACTGTATATATGAGTCTTTTCAATTTTAACTTGTAAATAGTATAATTGCAAAGTTTCCTATTAAGAACTTACTGATACCAAAAATCCCCCCCAATTTAAGAAGTGCCTTTTTCTTTTGTATTCTTTCTTTTGTAATCAACCATAAAACACAGCTTTGAATTGGATAAAGTGAATGTTGATGATTGTTTCAACTTTCTTTTGCTAAAACTTAGAAATTTTTTCTGTACTGTTATCACTGTCCTGAGTAGACTACTAACACCCATCTATATTAGGGTGTATGTCTTTGATAACAAAAGCCATTTTGGAAATAAAGGACAAAATGAGAAGGTATTCCTAGACAGTAAAATAATGACACTCTCAAAAGCTGTATTTGCCCATAGTCGAAATGTTTACTTAGTTGTGGATACTACTGTATTCCCATTAAAGAATAAATTCCCCACATAGTATAAAGTCCTAAATTATTTTTTGCCTATTAGTCATATATGTTAGGTTTTTTAGTCTGATGACATTTAAAACAAAATATATTGACCAATTAGAGCAGTTCATCAGATACACTAAAGAATGGGTGAGTTTATGCTGCTGCTTTTTTAAAATATTTATTTTTATACAAAAAGTGGGGTACAGGCCAGAGGTACGGGATGGTGAGAGGATTCACCAGAGACAGAGTGGGGAACATAACAGGCAGAAGGACCGAAGTACACTGCTGGGGGGGTACAGCGGGTGAGACAGGAGAGGTCTGCTGCACCATTTGGGATTCTCCCCGACCAGCTGGGATCGAACCCGCACTGCAGAGGCTGCAGACAGCTTCACAGTGGGGTGCTCAACTGCCTGTGCCACCAGGGAGGCCCAACTGCCTTTTTATTTAACTTAAAAATCCTCATCCTACAAGTAATGTTTTGTGGGTTCAAGGATTTTTTTTTTTTTTTTTGGTGAGAGTTGTTAAAATTTAAGTATCTAAATAGCCAAAGTAGCGGCTTCAGTAGGACCAAAAAGTTTTTCAGTTTGCTGTTTGATTTTTCTCAGCTGTGTGCATAATGCACCACTGGAATAGTCACTGATTATTTTAACTATAGTTAGAATCTAATTATAATTTGTGACAATCTAAATGTTTGCTAAGAATTAAAGAGAAACTGACCTGTAAGTGGGTGATTTTCTATTTTTCAAAAGATGGGTACTATGAAAAGTCATTTATATTCTAGAAAACTGGTAAAACAGTATGACCACATTTAATCACAATTCTCAAATGTGCATAGACACACACAACCTACTTCTGCTTCAACTCATTCCTCTGCATGCTCCCTTATGTCATTTATAGAACTGCTTTCTCCTGGACTCTGAAGGAAAGCAAAGCTTTGGGCCCCTTCATCTCTGAGAATGATTCTACCCTTACCAGCTTTCAATCCCCCTAGAGCCATTTTTCTGAATGAATTTGTTTTTGTTCAGTGATGTTTAGTGTACACAAACGAAACTGCATGTGAAATATTGCCCACCTGTGAAAGCTCTCAAGGGCGCTAAATGAGGTAAGCATGCCACGCAAGAATGATTGTTTTTGGTATTCAAGGATGGAACTATACAAAGGCAATGCTCTCAAGGTAAACCTGAAATGAGTCATTCAACATATTCAAAGGGCAAAATGAACAGCTTTTAAAGAATTATTTAGTAACAGAATGAAAAAAAAAATTGAGCTATGTGTTGGCTTACCACGTTGGTCCCACATTAGCCAACCTTAAGTACTAGCTTTTCTTATGTATAATATTCTTCATTATTTCCTCTCTCCTTGCATTCCCCCCTCCCCCTTTCCCTTTTTGTTCCTGTCAAGGGTTTCCCAATGTAAATCTTTACTTCTGAAAGTTCATGACAACACCTGTTCTCTGTTTTCCAAGTTTACTGTTCTGTTTTCCTGAAATTAGATATTTAATTATACATTGTCATGGATTAGTGGTTTCACATTATTTATTAACATAAATAATTTCTTTGTGAATACATCAAACGGAAAACATGCATTATTACTTAGCTTAAATATAATCATTACCACTAATTTTGAAACCCTTGTGTAAAATATTTTTCTTTTGCCCTATTAACTTTTTTTGATTTGTAGCAGTTAACTTTATATTCCAAATGGAATCCATCTTATTTGTGTGTTGTAAAATCTTGTATTTAAAAAAAAATCTATTGAAAATATAGAATACTATTCTTTGTGAACATGGGATAAGGAAAGATAGTTTTTAAACAAGTCATAAAGTACAGACCATAAAGGAGAAGACAGAAAATGTAAACTTCATTAAAAGCAAGAATTTCTTTGAAGGAAACAATCAATCCACAAACAACTATACTTGGATAAACATTTCCTTATCAATGCGAAGATACTATTTAAGAGAAGGAAGCTCTTCTGGCTCCAATTCCTTGTTATAAAGAAGTGAGCTAGCTGGGCCTCCCTGGTGGCGCAAGGGGTTGGGCACTGCACTATGAAGCAATGCGCAGCCTCTGCAGCACGAGTTCCATCCCCGGCTGGCCAGGAAGCAAAGCAACCCACATGGCGAGGCAGACCTCTGTCTCGCCCGCTGCTCCCTGCAGCAGTGTATTTCAGTTAGTCTGCCTGTTCTGTTTCCAGCTCTGTCTCTGTGAATCCTCTCACACACCCCCCACCTGCATCTCTGGCCTGTGCCCCAGCTCTTGTATGCCTAAATAAATAAATCTTTAAAAAAGTGAGCTAGCTATCCTCATTATCATTCATTTGTAGGGTAGTTGAACTGGTGCTTTGATTGCTTTTAATACCTCTCTTTTTAGCTATTTTACCATGGGAAGTGGATTTTCTTTTTAACACTGCTTGTTATTCTTTGCATTTCTTTACTCTGAGGAAAATCTAGGACATATATTATCTCACTGAAAATGGCCTTTTCCCTAATTTCCTGTTCTCAGCTCCTTGAAATATGATTAGAGTTTCGGGTTATTCACTCTATAGACTTTATATTTTGTTTTTCTGAGTAATTTTTCATGGAATTACATTCTACTTCAATTCTTTCTGCATTTACGTCTAACTGCTTTTAATTTGAAATACTAAAATTTGAAATCTTATTTTTATTCTAATATGAAGAATATTTAAATGTATTTCTCATTTAAAGTTTGCTATTTTTTCAGAAATTTTAGTAATATTTTGATATCTCATTCAATTATCTTATAATTACCTGCAATTTAGAAATCTGATTCTTCAGTTTGACTCTTCTCCTGGGTTTCTGTGAATTCATGTGGGTTTCACTACTTGAATAGTGGCTCATCTCTGAAATTTTATCAATAGTAAAAATTTGGGTCCTTTATTTAAGACATTTACCCCCAATTCTTTTTTTTTTTTTTTTTTAAGATTTATTTATGCAAGAACCCGGGTACAGGCGAGATGCGTGGGAGGGTAAGAGGATTCACCAGAGACAGAGCCGGGAACAGAACAGGCAGATTGATGAAATACACTGCTTAGGGCAGCAGCGGGCAAGACAGGAGATGTCTGACACGCCATGTGGGACCCTCGCAGGCCAGGATCGAACCGGCGCTACAGAGGCTGTGGACAGCTTCACAGCATGGCGCTCAACCGCCTGCACCACCAGAGAGGCCCAAACCCACATTCTGTGGGCATATCAAAACAATGAACTAACTCAGCTTGTGGGGCCTCCCCAGTGGCGCAGTGGGTTGAGTGCGGCGCTGTGAAGCTGTCCGCAGCCTTTACAGCACCGGTTCCATTCCCGGCCCACCAAGGAAATGCCCACATGGTGCGGCAGACCTCTCCTGTCTTGCCTGCTGCTCCCCTCAACAGTGTATTTCGTTCCTTTTGCCTGTTCTTCTCCCTGCTCTGTCTCAGGTGAATTCTCTCACCGTCCCGCGCCTCTAGCCTGTACCTCAGTGCTTGTATAAATAAATCTTAAAAAAAAAAAACAAAAAAAAACTCAGCTTGTCATAAGATAAGAAACTGGTGTTAGAGAGGATGTTGAGTTAAGGAAAACTTTGTACACTATTGGTGGAAATGTAAATTGGTGCAGCAGTTGTGTAAAGCAGTATGGAGATTCCTCAAGTAATTAAAATGAAAACATGCATATGATCCAGTTATCCCACTTTACCTTAGGGATAGAAAAATACTTGTTTGAAGAAACATATATAACCTAATGTTCATTGCAGCCTTAGTTACAATAGCCAAGAGAAGGAAACAACCTAAATGCCCATTGACAGTCAAATGGACCTGGTATAGATACATAATGGGACAATAACCAGTTATAGAAAATGATAAAATCTTGCTATTTGCAACAATGTGATGAATCTAAAGGGTATTATGCTTAGTGAAATTCAAAAGACAGAAAAAGACAAATGCTGCATGATTTCACTCTTATGTGGCATATAGAGAAACCAAATGGATAAGTAAAACAAAATACTTTCAGACTCTCAGACCAAATTAATGATTACCGGAGCATAGGGTGAAGGTGGGTAAATTGCATAAAAGGTGAAATTATATATAATGAAAACCTGACTGGACTTTAGTGCTTAATGTTATAATGCAGTTTTCAATAAAATATACAAATTTATTTAAAAAAATTTTAAAATATCCTTTAATGAAAAATACAAATTATGCTTTGTTCCAAAATTTTGTTTCTATAATGGAAAATATCTGAGGCTACTGAACACATTCAGGCCCTTTGTGCAACTGCATGGTGTTATTTATATCAGAATTGCTGGGGATTCACTATTTACTGGGAACATGTTTCACCTCTTTAAAACTTGACACTAAATATTTTTGTACAAACATTTCCCACCAAATATCCTTAGAATTTTATGTGGAGAAAGATCATTATTATATACAACGAAATGCTAAAATAGGGAGACATCAATCACAAAAACATTTTCTTCACTTCCATTAGAGTAAAATGAATTTGGGGACCTTTTATGGCCCATATGAGACTGACCATGATTATCTTGGGTTATACCCACTGTCTAGATATAATTAAATGGGGATTTGAAATGACTTCAAGTTTTTCTGTAATGTATAGTATTCGAAGAAAGCATAGATTAAGGACTGTGGTCTTCATATAAATTTGACCTACATATTAAAGTCAAAGATTTATTTAATCATGTGTAATGGTGGTATCTTTGTAATAATATTCTATAGAATTCTAAGATAAAAACCCATTTAATATTTCAACTCCTTTAATTATCTAAAAATAGGCCACTTCATCTTTAGGTTTGGACATTAATGAGATGTCTACATTCCTGTGGCAAGTTTTCCTACCACAGCAAATCCTTCTCATTTAAGGAAGATCAATAGCTATACACATTTTTCTTTTATGTAGTCGTTTACAACTCACTTTCAATATTTAAAAGTACATAAGCAAATCCTACATGACATTTTTATTACCATTGTAATATCTCAAGTTTAATCTTGGCAGTAAATATAGTCTGATATAAACTTAGAAGGAAGACCGAAACTTAATTATATAAATCAAAAATAGTTATGTTTTCACTTTTGGGGGGATGAATGGCATCTTTGTAAAAGATACCTGTGCATGAAACGCATAAATCAGTTTGATTCTCAAAGGACCTCTAGAAGTCATTTTACTTTTTAATATTACATTTTGGGAAGCACACTAAAGTTTGTTTTTGAAAAGTTTCACATGGAATTATCATTGTACATGAATGGATTTTAAATGATTTAGTCCAGTAATCTACAATTTTTGAAAAATTCCAAATTGCAAGGGCCAAAGATGGTCATTTTATGTTTGAAGACAGATTTAATTATTTGTGCAGTTATTAATTAAAAAAACTATTTAAAAGTACTCTGGCATCACAGATTTGGGTTTCAATTTCCATACTATATCTTAAAATTTGGGTATTCTGGGCAAGACAGTTTATCCTGTGTCTAAAATTTTTCTGTAAATGGATGGGTGAAAATAGTCTTGGCTTTGATAAAAAATTGTCATAGTAAAAGACCATAGTAGAGGACTTTGCATAACATATAACACACTAAATATTGTTTCCTGTTAATAGCCATTTCTCTTGCTGAATACCTTTGAACAAAACAATGAAATAGAAATTTTTGCTATTGATGTACTTTTGGGGAAGACATAAAGCAAAACAGAAAAGACAAAAGTTTTTGTATTATAGCTGTATTTGTAAGAACTGACTTTACAATTAATTTTACTTTTCTCAGATTTGTATCCAAGAGAACTATGGATTTCTATAATAGTTGCATTTGAAGTTCATTTTGACCATTATGTGTTATAATAATCCAATCAGCAAAGCTTTTAATTTCTCACTGTGTTTGGATTGCTTTGGCCAAGGATTGGCAGTCCAGCAGGGTGGAATCCATTTCTTGGCTTTTAGTAAAAAAGGGTTTAATGACTCAACTCTCATAGCTTGTTTAGGCAGAATTATTAGTACTAGGTAAAAACCTTGTGGTTTACTTAATGCATTTTCTATGCTGCATTTGTTGTTTTCAAATGGTAGCATGACATTGTTCCAAATCATGCGACTTTAAAACCTGCTGATTTATGTACATCAGCAATTTTAAAAGTCATTATATGCCTTAGAGTTTTCAGGGATACATGAAAATTTTCTAATATATACAGTAAAACTGCTTATGAGTTATTTATAGTTGGAATATGTTAAAAAAAAAATACCGGAATGAAAGTTGTCTGTGCCACTGATTTCAATGAAAGCTGACATGGAAGGAATAATATGTAATCTTATTGCTTAATGTTGTAACTTTGTGAGGCTATCTTTTATTGTGTTACTATATACAGCTTTGCCCATTACAGTCACAGTGCTTTGGAGAGAGAGGTACTCTGAGAAGTCCAAAGTTTATTTGCTCAAGATGGCTTTTCCTCCTTCCACATCACCTAACGATGCTGTCACACGATACAGAAAATGAGCAGCGTATAACCCTCTTTATCACCATCTTTCAAAAAGGTCTATTTCAAAATTGAGAAGACTAGATTGTATTAATTAAAAATTAAAAATATAAAAAGTTGTGCTGCCATGAAAATATCTCTAGGATTTATTGTGGAGAAAATAATATGAGTACTTGCCAGTATGTTCATAAAGTAAACACAAACAAGAGACTAGTAATAGTGATATGTGGTGACAAATGGGTGACTTTGAAAAGGAAACCAGTGTATATGCTTTTGTCCATTTTGATTTTTGAAACCATATGACTATTAGCTGTGCAAATATATTATGAAATTATAATTACAAAATAAAAATGACAGATATATTAGCTATTCTTTTAGGTAGCTGTTCTCTGTAGACATAAAATTAACTCTGATACCTACAAAAATAATTTTTATAAATCATGTGCAGACAATGTAGCAACGAACCAAGAATACTGGTAAGTAGCAATAGATTTATAATTGAAGCGTTTGGTTGCTAGGATTGATATGCTAATTTGACATCTGTTTTTGTATAGATTGTTCATTATTGTGACTAAAATTTCCCTTTCCAGTGTCTCCTATTTTTCTTAAGAATAATCTCCAAGGCTCAGTTCAAACTTTACCTTTAAAAATTAAATAAATATTCCAGTACAATTAACTTCAGGCTTTGTTCTTTCTTAGGAATTCTGATTATGTATCAGGGTATACATATTAATATTAATTTTACTGTATTTTTTTCTATCAATATTTTCCCCAAATACACTGTAAGGTACAATCTCAACTTTCACAGAGCTTATTCATTTTGTATTTCAGCATTTGGAAATGTTTCATACATAGTAGGAAAGCCAAAAAATGTTTTTTAAATTATTGAATAAACAAAATACATATGGTCATCAAAATGGTTACAGGAATATAAAACATAATTATCAAATATATATTCTATATGAATCATATATTATATAGAATATATATTTTAAAGAAAACTATAAGAACATAAGAGAAAATAACTTTATACTTTGACTTTAAGGTTTACTACTGATGAGGTGTGAAAGGAATACAGCAGTAATGTTAATTTTGAACAATGTGCTCAGGCCAAGTTAAGGTAAATAAAGGTTAAATACTTTTCCTGAGGTAAGATAATTCAAAATTTCAACATTTAGGGATTTGAATGCATGTATATTTTCCCTAAATCTACACTTTCTGTAAAACCACTCAGAAACTCTAAACCAGTATCATGAAAATAATTAAAGAACATAGACTAGGAATTGCCTACCAATACGTCTACATTTACTCTGCTAATCAGGAACCATTGAACCAAGAAGGATTTTGATGACTGATTAGTACCATATCATTCAGTTATTTTTAGTTCAGCTCACTATTTCTGGAGGATATAGGAGATAACAAGATAAAACCAAAAACCTTGATTTTTCACAAAGTATATTTCTTGAGAGAATAATACAGGTAGGAGAACAGTTTGTGGGCATTTCTGATGTTAGTCTTTTAAAGATAGTAAGACTATCTGGTGAATAGAAATAGTTTGGATTTGCACTTACCAAACTAGATTAGTGAGTTCAGGTTTAGGTTTAGGTTTCAGGCCCTATTCTACTTTATTCCTTATTTCTGGTTACTTAGTGACATACGTCAAGACTAATATTTTTCATTTGTTTTGTGTGGAAATTTTGCTACCACACCTGTTAGTTCTGTATATCTGGAAAGCCCTAAATAATAAACATAAAATAAACAGAAAATGAGTTCTAAAATAATCCTTAAAAATGCTTTTTAAAGTTCTGCGAGAGGAAAACAACCATTGCCATTTCAAACTCCTTTTAAAAATATTTTGGTGTTGGGGTCTCCCTGGTGGCACATGGGCTTAAGACGCAACCTGTGAAGCTATCCACAGCCACTGTAGCATGAGTTCGATCCCCAGCGGGCAAGGGAACAACCCAGATGGCGCAGCAGACCTCTCCTGACTCGCCCGCTGCTCCCCTCAGCAGTGTATTTCAGTACATCTGCCTGTTCTGCTCACTAATCTGTCCCTGGTGAACCCTCTGACCCCTCCACACCTCTGGCCTGTACACCGGTTCTTGTATGCATGAATAAATCTTTAATAAAAAAATATTTTGGTATTCAGCCAATGCTTTAATCCATTTGTGTAACTCTTAAGGAATTATGGGAAAATTCATTTTCACCTAGAGGTTCAAAGACTACTCAATTGAGCAGCATTAATCCAAATTATCAAAAAGAGCAAACAATTCTGCAACTTTTATGCAACCCTAATTGATTGCCTTCCCTTTTCTTTTGCTCTGGTTTTTCAAGAAAAAGATTAAATGAAGGAAATACTAACTCTTAACTTTCCTTCCTATCATAGAATCTTTTAGGATAAGTGATACAAGAAAGCAGAGTGTCAAGGGAGCTCCCTGGAAAAACAAGATACCAAGATCAAAAGTGGCTGACTGGGTTAAGAAGAGCTAAATACACTTCTCCAAAGAAGACATACTGCAAAGTAGACAATAGGCACATGAAAAAAAAAATGCTATCATCATATATCATTTACAGAGATGCAAATAAAAACCACAGTGAGATGCCCTCTCATACCCATGGAAATGGTACGTATCAACAAAACCAGAAACAAGTGAGAATGTAGGGAATGGAACCCTCATCTTCTGGTGGGAAAGTAGACTGTTCTAGCTCCTATGGAAAATAGACTTTTTCAAAATACTAAAAATAGACTCACCACAGGAATCAGAAATTCTACTCCTTGGTATCTACCCAAAGGACACAAATACTAATTAGAAGGGGTTTATTTCTCCTATATTCATTAGAGCTCATTTACAATATCTAAGTAATACGAACAGTGTAAGTGTCCAAGAACAGAGGAGTAGATCAGAAAAATGTGGTACACACACACTGGAATGCTACTTGGCTATAAAGAAAAGGTAAACTCTTGCATTTGTGATGGCCTGGATGGAACTGGAAAGGGTAGTTCTAAGGGAAATAAGTCAGAAGTTGTAAAATACCAGATGGTCTCACTTACATGTTGTGGAATATAGAGAAACAAAACAAAGGGTTAGTCAGTAATAAATGTTTGACATCTGACTGCAAAACTAAGGGCAACAGAATGGGATAGTGGCAGCATGGGAGTGAAGGAGGAAGAGGGTCCAGAAGAACATGGAGAATTATTGCAGTACTGGTGATGGGCATGGTGTAAAATATACTTTTGTAGAGGTTTAAACCTATAACCCATAAAGCAGATAAAACAACTCAAACCCACTTTTCCTCAGTAACAATAATTTGGAAAAAAATGACTTGATACATTTTTGCTCATAATTAATGCTAACATACAAATCATTTCTTACACTTGTCAATTCTTATTCCATATCAATGTTCGTGACTTAGATGAACAGTATTAAAACTGGTTTAATTACCCTTGGAGCTTCAGAGTCTTTACAAGATGTAGGGGAATCAGATTATTGTGTTTTTCCCTGCTCCAATATTGATCCATCAGTCTGAGGAGATAGGAACCTGTAGGGAAAAAACTGTTGCATTCTGCCCTTTCACAATTTGTCATCCCCTCTCTTTAAGAAGAAAGACATGAATCTGACCATCTTGAAATGTATTACAGTGGCTATCTCCTGAGGCTGAGTTGATTCTAATAGTTTCATCAGGTCTTTAAGTCAATGGACCATTCTCATCTGTAGCTTTAAGATGTGTATTTACAATGATTTTTAATATAGTGTGTCTTAATCAGTTTGTAATTGCTTTGATTGGTTTTGTATTACTTACAATTGTGGCCTAATAATACTTTCAACATTAACTGAAGATAACACAACCTCTTTAAACCTAAAGGCTTTTAATTTTTTTTTTCTGTGATATAAGAGTGATAAATAATTCCTTGAAGCAAATGTTAGGATAAAATTTTGTAGAGTAACTGGAGCTTAAGAACATATGACATATAATTTCAGATTATTTTAGAAGAGTTAATTTATATTTCTTAATGAATAGATGACTGTAGGTGTCAAGCCACATTTATATTTGTGGTATACTTCCTTTTGAATACATGTTATACACTGAACATTTGGATCATGTCCTCTAACTGGAACCACTCACTAAAAGGAGCCAAGATTTCCTTGACTTTAGATCTGAGACAGAAAATATACAAATATTGGAGCAGCTTTTTCACATGACAGAAAGCAAATAAGCTATTAGAAAACAACAGAATACAAAGGAAACCTAATGAGTCATGTATAAAAAAAAAAAGACTTAATTTCCAAAGAACACCAAAAAAATATTAAACACATATTAAATTGGCCAAAATGCTACTCAAAAAGAGACAGTCAATAAAAAATTCTAAGCCTAACTCTTTAGATTCTATTGGAACTAAATGGAGTACTAATATCTTACTCAAGTCATAGACTATTTAAAAGAAATTATTAACCATCTGCATTTCTTGTACAAACTTCACTTTAGGTTAAGCTAATAGTAATGATTGTTGAAAGAAATTCCTCTTTGTAAAAGAACAATTAATGAATGTGGATGTAAGTGCATAATTGTGAAATCACTATTTTACAGCCTCTATTTTTTTAAAGATAATTATCACCAATGGGCGAAACTGTAAAGAGAATGATGGATGACTTTATAATACAGAGGATTGTTCGTCATTATTAAAATCACTAAATTATATTTTTAAAAGTGGTACCATCATACACAGTCTCTATCTATCCTGACAATATGCAATATAAAGCACCTCACACACCTGTTGAGGTATTCTGACCAAAATATTGTTACCTAATTTTAGCTTAGATAATGGCTCCATTTATGAGAAATGTAAAGGGACTTTGTATTGTAAATTTCTTGCTTTAGATTGTGATATCAAATTTACTCAGTAACTTTCAAATAAAAATTGAGATTCAGTTGTTAATTCACTTATAAATTACTTCATTTACCACCAGAGGAAAGAATTATTTCCAAATATGGCACAAATTTGTTACACTGAATGAATAAAACACTATCTTAATTAAATCAAATAAAGTGTCAGAAAAATGGGTGAAACATTCAGTTCCACCCATATTTCATAAATGTTAAATCACTTTAAAATAATACATGAAGGTTTTAAGATGGGTTTTCCTCTTGAAGGAGAAAAGTACAGAAATTACATAAAAGGAATAATAGTGTATAACTTTTGGAGTGTGTGCTATGTCATTAGAGAGGTTTGTCAAGACATATACTAATAACCTTTTCAATTTAATAGACAGGTTTCTGGAAATTCTATTTCCTCAAGATAACTTCAATCCAGTCTGAATCACTCTGGCAGGAGAGGCACCAAGAGTCAGGCATTTCGGGTACCAGAACACACAATGTAAACTTAAAACTTACCGGTTTATATGTTAGCTGTGCCTGCTACAAATAGAAAAAGTTTATCTGTACAGATACAATAGAAACCATGAGTTGAGCAGAGTGGCATAGAAAAGAGCACTAGCATTAGGTTCCAAAGCCTTTTTATTTTTGAACATTCAGTTCTTACTACATTTTTGATCCTGATTTTCAAGAGATATGCCTACATCATAACATTGAAAAAAGAGGGAGAGTTTTTCCAAATTTTTATGGTAACATTTTTTTCTTAAAATGTTTGAAAGAACTACAATCAAACAATTCATGGAATATTTTGATAATTATATGTTGGAACATAACCATTTTACTTCTGCATGAATTTCTGTTGAAATGTGTTAACTTGAATGCTAAAAATTGGGTATTTATTACAACTATCTGCAAAACTTGCCTAGTCCATTTATCAATATATAATCAATATATATTTATTCACAGGACATCCTTAACAAGATTATAAACCATTCACAGAATTAAATATATATGTATGTGTATATATATATATAAAAGTGTAATAAAGGTTACCTAGCTAAATGAATTGCTTGATAAAAGTCTCAGTGCTATCACTGCTACGGCATGGGTTTGATCCCTGGACATGGAGCTAACCCACATGGCACAGCAAACCTCTCCTGTCCCCCCTACCCCCACTGCTGCTCCCCTCAGCAGTGTATTTCAGTAGATCCGCCTGTTCTGCTCCCCACTCTCTCTGGTGAATCCTCTCACCCTCACCCCCACCTCTGGCCTACATCCCAGTAATTCTATGCAAAAAAAAAAAAAAAAAAAACCTGAAAAACAAAACCAGCAATCATACAAGACGGTTCAAGAAATGAGGAACCGAGAATAGAGATAAGTAAAAACAAAAATCTAACAATTTGGGGCACTAGATGTGTTACAGTGACCAGAAGTCAGCTAAAAAAGCCATTAGCTGTGAAGATGACCTATGATAAGTTGCCCAATAGACTATATCAGAATGTGTACCTCATCGATGCCACATCACTATAGCTGGAAGGAAAAGCAACTATGGATTGTAAAGACCAGATTGACTCATGTGTCTATTGAAATAGTCTAAGAAAAAAAAAAAATTTAGTAGTCTTAAGTCTCCCCTCCTCCCACTCATAAATTAGATCTGGCAACAATATTAATGAAATTTTTAAGGTGTACGATATACTCTCCATTCCTTTAACCACGAATGTTAGAAAAAACTAGATGCCTGCTTTGTAAAATAATTACTGCACCTTTCGTGCAGGTGCTTTGCACATGTGCATGCATGCACACACACAAAAATGAAACCAAACCTCTGAAGGGCACAGACTGTACTAAAAAATCTGAAGCCTTTGTCCCCGAGTTTAGATCTCACATTTTCTACGAATAACCTTTTTAATAAACTTCTCTCTAAATTGTTTTAGTGGTGATTGTTTCAGTCAACAAAGCAAATAGCCCAAATAACTCATTCAGTTACAGAGAAAGGTGAAATTTAGGTAATGTTTGAGATGAGGCATTTGGTTGGAAACTTCCAAACACACATTGAAACTGAATAGTGCTAGTATTCTTATAGACACAAAATTTTTTTTTAAATTTTTTGACTCAGAGGTGATAGATAATTTTGGAGGATATACAAATCTGCTACAGTAGGAAAGAAAGCCAAAAGACTTTCATTGTCTAAAGTTTAGAATATTGTAAAGATGGTAAAGCAAGTAAATCATTTTTTTTTGCTTTTTATCATAACATTTCATTTATGTCTTTGCAAAACTCATCTATCTTCTGATCTATATTATTTATTTCCTTTTTGTTCTCCAGCCCCTATCTTTCAACAAAACTATTAGTACAATTATTGAGTCAGTTCTTAGAAAGGTATCTATCCAATTAATTTTATTCATGCCACGATAGTTTCTCCATTTTTCCTTTACCAATCAATTACTAAGTGTCTAGACTTAGACTCCAAATCCTATAAGAGATCCTATAAGCAGATGCAAAAAGGAATACGTATGACTTTTTAGTTGTATGGGTAGATGTATTCACATGTGAAATATACAAATTGGAGAGTTAATTCTAGCTGAGAGTGGAGGTCAAATAGTTTTATTCTTAAAATACTCAGGAGGAATTGATTTCATATGTAGAAAGAGGAGGAAGTTCAAGAAAAAGAAGTACTTGAACATGTGCAGAATTTTGGAAGTAGTGAACACTCCCAAAATATCGGCAAACATCACTTTTGCTGTGTTATGGAGTATGCATGCAGGGATTTATAGATCAGTAATGGTGACACTGGAGGGAAAAACACAGATAACTTTATATAATATGATATGTTTCAATTTTATACTGTAGGCAAAGGAAGCTATGGAAGATTTTTAAGCCTTAGAAGAGCTGCACAAGATTTGCATTACAAAAGATCCTGACTTAGACTTGCAGGTCATAGATGGTATCTTTTGGAAAGTGATCATTGAAAGAGTCAAAAAAAAAAAAAAAGTAAAACCATAACTCATTAAAACAAAGCAAATAAATTTTGAAGGGTTTAAGTCAAAGGCAAACATACATGATTCAGAGACTGAATATATAAATGGACAATGACCACATTATATATGACAATAGCACTCTGATTCAAAACCTCAGCAGAAATCAGACTTAGAAGCTAATTTACAACCTCTATAGCAATCAGCAGAGAGGATCAGGGTTTGGACAATGATTTTCAGCTTCTTAAATTTTTACTATTGTTTCCAATTCAGGACCAAGTAGAGAAAGTCAAATTTGTTCCTCAAATTAATCACCTAAGTTCCTGAACTCACCCCTCCACCCCAAACCTTTCTAGTTAGACTGCTTGCAAACAAGCTGCTACTGGGCATTCCTGAAGACTCCCTTCATTTAACTATAAAGCTATTCCATTCTCCTGGTCCTTTGACTTGTTATCAAAGACAAGTAATGATGGCTGATTCCTTTGCTATAACAAACTCTGAATAAATAGCTGTTTGTTGTAATTTAGGTAGCATTTACTTATTTCCATAGTTATCCTAGAAATAATGTCAAAGGAAAAAAATGTGTACCTGAACTGCCTATCAAGATGAAATTCAGCCTTTAACCAAGTATAACACTCACAAAATCCCCTATGTGCCTTGCTGTTTTATAGTTTGTTGAGACTGTATCTATGTTTACACTCAGCCTGATGGTCATCTCTCTCTGAAATTACAGACTAACATGTTTCCTGGCAGGTGGGAAACCATAGAGAATACTCCTCTCTGTATCAAAGGCAAACTCTCTGGACAAAAAGAAAATCAAGTTGGAGAGAGAATTTTACCTTGTTTTATTGATGACACAGAGAAAAGTTGGTCCAAATGGGTGTTAGACTAGTGAAAACCTCAAAACTCACTAATCTTTGAAGCTGCTTTGAAGAACCAGCTTATTGGACCTGTTTCTATGTTCTACACAGTGGTTTTGTTCTTTTATGATAACACTTTAAGAACATAAAACACAAAAGTGAGAAAAACTGGATAAAAAGGAATGATCTGACTCCACCAAGAATAGGAACAATTACAATAACAAAACCAAGGGAGATATTGAATTGAAATTACATAGTAACTCTGTAAATTGAGATTCACACCTGAAGTTTCTGATTTACTACACACAAATTAAGCACTTCATTTTAGTGGGTATGTTGTTCTGTAGTTTTTTACTTTGCCTCTAGGTCAGAAGAATCAATAGCTTTGTGCCTTCACTTGAGAATGGTAACAATATACCTGGATAATAAAAGGTAACAATATACCCAGGGGTCCACAGATGTACCTTTCTCCTTTTCATGTTTTCAGTTAAGACTTAAAATATAAATTTCTCTTGTGATTCAGTCTTGATACAGTATGTAGATGATATTCTACTTTGTATAGAGAAAAGAAATCCTGTGGAAGGATTCCATTTACTTGCTTTCATTTTTAGAAGAAAGAAAATTTAAAGTGGTACATTACAATTTTGCTAAAATGCAGTTTATTATTTAGGGCATGACCTAACAAAGAACAGAAAACACTCTTATGATAGACTTGACAACTCTAAACTTCTCTGTATTACTTAAAAATGAAATCAGGACTATTACGTTTAACATATTGATATTGAAGACAATGAGTACAATTTTTTGAGATTTGACATTTCTTGATGAGTTGATAATTCCTCAATAAGAGATTATCTCCTGTGAGAATTCAACATAAACAAACCTTCTAAAACCAGAAGATTCTTCAGTAGCCTCTTTCCTAGTTGTAACTATATCTGGACAAACTTTGGGGTTTCATCTCAACTTCATATGAGCCATCTAAAACCTACTGAATCAAATGGAATAAGAAAAATAAAAAAGAAGGAAAATTAGGAAGGAAGATATACTACTGTTTTTTTCCCCCCAGAAGATTATATATTGTGTATGTAGAAAATACAGAAGAATTAAAGAAAATATTCCTGAAACAAATGACAACAGGTTACAGGATGCAGGATCAGCAAAAAAAAAAAAAAAAAAAAAAAAAAAAAAAACAAACAAAAGTCAATTGTTTTCTTTTATTCCAGCAATGAACAACTGGAACTTGAATTAGAAAATACATTGTCTATTAGCATCCAAATTTAAATAGTTCTGTAAAAATCTGAGTGAATCCAAGTAAGAGGTATATAAGGGAAACTAAACTTTGATGAATGAAATCAAAGAAGAAATAAATGACTAGAACTTGTCCATATGAAGAATGACTCAATATTGTCAAGATATCAGATTTTCCTAATTTGATCTATAGAATTAATGCAATATCAAAGCCCCAGCAAGTTATATTGTAGATATCAAAAAACTGATTCTGTATTCTATATGGAGAAGCAAAGGCCTCTAGCTAGCACAATTTAAGGAAAAGAACAAAGTTGGAAGAGGGCTGTAACTCAATTTCAAAACATACTATAAAGCTATGGTATGGGTGAAGGATTAGACTAAGAGCTCATCAAACAGAATTTAGAGCCCAAGTATATTTAACTGAAATTTACTAAAAAAGTAAAGGAAATGTAATGGAGCAAAAGTAATCTAACAAATGATGCTGGGACAACTGGATATCCAACTCCCTCACCATCACCAACCCCCCCTCCCCCATAAATCTAGACATAAAATTGACACTCTTCACAAAAATGAACTCAAATAGGTTACAGACCTAAATATGAAATAAATATAACATTTCCAGAAAATAGAAATTCTAGATGATGTTGGCTATGCTGTGCCATTTTAGGCACAAAACCAAAAACACCTCTAATAACTGATAAACCAAACTTCATTAAAATAAGAACTTATATGAAAAATATTATGATGTAAATTTAAAGACTACCCATGTTGGAAGAAAATTCAAAGGTGCATCAGATAAAAAACTGTTATCTAACATATTTAAAGAACTCTTAAAACTCACAGTAAGTAAACAACCAATCCAATTTAAAAAAATGGGTAAAATGTTTAAAGAAACACCTCAGCAGGGCCTCCCCTGGTGGCTCAGCGGTTGTGTGCTGGGCTGCAAAGCTGCTGGCAGCCTCTACAGTGCCAGTTCGATCCCTGGTAGCCGGCGAGGATCCCACATGGCGCGATAGACCTCTCCTGTCTCGCCTGCTGCTCCCCTCAGCCGTGTATTTTGTCGGTCTGCCTGCTCTATTCCCCACTCTGGCTCTGGTGAATTCTCTCACCCTCCCGTGCTTCTGACTGTACTCAGTGCTTGTATAAATAAATAAATACATACATACATAAATAAATCTTAAAAAACAAAAACCTCACCAAAAGTGACACACAGATATCAAATAATGTTAAGAGATTTTCTGCATCATGTGTCATCAGAGAAATGAAAATTAAAACAAGGTATTACTACAAACCTATTAGGTAACCAAAATCCGTCAGTCTGACAACATTAAATGCTAGCAAGGATGTGGAAAAGCAAAAACTTTCCAACCTTCTGGTTTCTTACAAGATTAAACATATCATTAACTTATGATTCAGCCATCACCATCCTTGATATTTATCTATAAAGCTATCTGCAGCCACTGCAGCACAAATTCAATCCCTGGCCAGGGAGATACCTACATGGCGCAGCAGACCTCTCCTGACTCACCTACTGCTCCCCTCAGTGGTGTATTTCAGTCGATCTACCTTTTCAGCTCCCCATAATGTCTCTGGTATACCTTCTCACCCCCTACATCTTTGGCCTATACCCCCGTTCTTGTATGCATAAATAAATCTTCAAAAAAAGAACAAAAGAAGTAAAAGTTTATGTCTACAAAACAACCTGAAAGGGATGCTTATAGAAGATCTAATTATAATTGCCCAAATTTCAATCAATTAAGATGTCATTCAGTAGGTAATTGGATGATAGTGGTACATCCTAGCCTATGGATTATTCCTCAGTAGTACAAAGAAATGAAAAGGTACAGAGAAACTTAAATGCTCTTACTAAATGAAATAAGCCAAACTGAAATGATTAAACACTGTATGGTTCAAACCAGGATATTATGGAAAGTACAAAACAATGGAGATGCTAAAAAGATCAGTAGTTGCCAGTGGTGGGGAAGGAGCAAGAGGTGAATAGGTAGAGCACAGAGGAATTCTATAGCAGTGTAAATACCCTTTGTGATACTAGAATCATGGGTACTTATCAGTATACATTTGTACAAACACTGAAATATTCAACATTAACAATGAATCCTAACATAAACTATGGAATGATTATGATACCAATGTAAGTTCATCCTTGATAAGATATATACCATTCTAATGATTGATTTTTCTAATGGTGGAGGTTTTGCATATATGGAAGAAGGAGATCTATGGAAATCTCTTTACCTTTCTCTCAAATCTTGTTTTAATATGAAAATGCTCTAAAAATTATCTCAAAATAAAAAAAAAATCTATTTCCTCAATACATCCACACTTTTCCTGGTGCAAAACTTGTTTATATGTCTGCCGAACTATGTTCCCCATTTGACCTGATGATCCTATGTGCACTATAGATAGTACCAATGTTTGAGAACATAAACACTTGTCAGTTGATTAAACTGCTTGTAAGACTCTTATACTCTCTTCATCTCCATTAAAATTCACTACTACAGCATCCTGAATCCTGCTCTTTTCTGCCCTAACCAGAAGAGACTTTATGCCTATTACCTCAAATACCCTACCCTAATATTATGTGTTAATGATTTATATTTCAAAACTTTGTATTTTATCATGCAAAATATGCTATCACTGATTTTAGACATTCAATAGGACATAATCCTCTGAAGTAAAAAACAGTCAATGGTCTAAGTTATCTTTTGTCAGGTAGCAAAAGATTAGAATGTAAACATATACACAGAATACATGTTTTTGTAGTCATACATGGTTTTGGGATGTTTTGAAAAGAGGATTTTCACTTCTCAGAATTACTTCAAAAATGGCCAATGAGCATCAGGACTTTTCAAATACCTATTTCTTACATAAGTAGCTATTCTAATGGTTAAGTCCCCCGAAAAAAGATGTAATTTTGAAGCTCAGGAAATTTCTGGCATGATCACCCAAAACAAGCAGCCTTAACTAAGGTTATGATGGTTTATAAACCATTGGTGGATAAATCCTGGAGGAATTCAAAGAGGTCATTTTAAAATACAAACATTTACCTTCTGAGTTTGAAAAGAAAGACTCAGTATAATGGTGATAGTCATTATTCAGAAAACCTCTAGCACTCAATAAGGTGGCCACTTGGTGGTAAAATAATTGAAGGAATAAATTGCTGCATGAAGTTAATCATCATAGTATAGACAAATCACTACTTTAAATCAACATTGGTAGAGAAATTTTAAAACACAGTTGAGGTTATTTTGAAGTCAAGACTCAACTGTCAATAGCTTCCTCCTCCTTGGGATTCGAATATGTTTTAATATAGAGACTGAATATTCAAACATAAAAATGACCAGCCCATATATGACAAGATAACTGCCACTTAACAAATGTAGCAACCAGCATGAAAAGCCAAACAATAATGTCTCAGACCAGTGAGGACTTGGTCAACGACTGCCAACTTCCCTAAATTTTGACTCCCAATCCCAGCTCAGGACCAAGCCAAGGAAGCCAAAGGTGTTATTTTGAACATAATGTAAAATTTTCTGGGGACCTTGCCATTGTCTGACAGGCAAGCCATCCTTACAGGCTCCAAATTGCATGCAAAATTCTCCTGCCTGAAAGCATAAATTAGTCTTTTCAGATAAAAGAGAGATTTTACAATGGTGCCCAGCCTTTCCATCTCTGTAGTATATTCTTGTGGAGGGGAGGAGTGTGGAACCTGTATTGCCTTCTTTAGCATTTGTGACAATTTAGAGTGCCTCCTTTCAAGAACAGTTATCTTTTTAATGTTAATGTCTCATTGTTCCTGGCTATATAAACTGTATTCAAACTTATACCTACTGGGAACCGCTCCCACTGAGTAATATCTGTTGGGCTGCTACCTAGGTTCGAGTTCCCAGTTTATCTAATAAGCTTAACCTAACTATTCTTGAGTCTGTATTTTTTTTCAGTTAACCCTTTATTTTTTATTTATTTTTTTTCAGTTAAGCCACTAGCTATCCCATCCCCAGTTTCCATAACTGGGCTATAATAATAAAGTAGCCCACCTCTAATTTCCTCTGCCAACAGCCTCCATTTAGAGGATATGTGGAGTCTTATCTTTTTTCACCGATTCCAGATTCCCTTGCTTGTTGAGTCTGCCAAATTCAGTCATGTTGGCTGACTCTAGTGCTATAGTTAACTTTGAATAAATAATTTCTTTATCCCCCTTTCCCCTCACTGCGGGTCCTTATTTTTACATGATTCCAAATGGAACCACAGAAACATACATTATTATTGAGAATATTGAAATAAACATTGCACATGAAGCTAAACTTTGATTATAGCAGGAAGTCATTGGGAGAAAGGAAAGTCAATGAATTTATATAGCATAGGCCATAACTTACATGCCTATATATCAGAATTATTTTGCTGTTACTGTTATATAACATTCACAAAGTTGTAACTAACTTCCCTAAGACTGATCACACAATCCTGAGGCATGTCCACCAAGATTTAGACAACACAGAACAACTACATGTGTGACAGCAGTTGGTAAGGGGTTCTTTACCAAATCAATGTCTTGTTCTTGGTGAGCACCAACCAATTATTTCTTCAGGCTCTCAAGTTTTTACAGGATTAGTTACCATGCCATTTTCCCATTTTTGTGGTGACACATCCTGTAACAAAGCTAATTGCATACCCTGCAGCTACAAAAAAGCATTTCCCCCCTTTTCTGAGTGTTCCCTATCACCACCAATGAGCTTACTAATTCAATCCAAACTGAAACCATTTATTATTATGGAGCAGGACAGATATTACTAATCTTATTTTTTTCACAGCTAATGAAACTTAATGCAAAGAGTAAGTTTGAGTAGTCATCTGATAGAGGATATAATGCATTACTGGATCCCATATCAGAGAGCTCTAAACTACACTCTTTTTTATCTTGAAATATATAGTTGCATTTATGCCTATGACCACCTCTCAAAACCTATGCTATGACAAAATTTGTGAGAATTTTGAAGTTCAAACTAAACCAACCTCCCCACCTCCAACTCTGCCACCAGAAAATACAAATGAACAAAAAACTAGCACAAGCTGTGAAGAAATTTGTTAAATATTACATTGCTTATTTCCTCTTTGTCAGTGGGGTTTGCATTATAGCCAAGAATGGATGATTTCTTTGTTATGGTAAGTCATCCTATTTTGCCTTAGTTTATTGATTTTTTTTTTATGTCTGCTCATAAGGAGTTAGGTCACTGTTTATTTACACAATCCTCTGATGTTTTAGTCAAACAGATGATGTATATATTTTTAAATCTACAATTCTTCATCAGTGATGCACAAACTAGGGAGATTTAATTTTCAGAATCTGACTAGTGCCATCCACTGATACATTTATTTTCCTTCTTTATCATGATCATTTAGTTTGGATACCATTCTCACCAAGGCATGGACGACATGAATGAATTCCATTTCTGTAGGCATTTCTAGGGATTTACTAGCTTTGACTAATAATATTATTTACACTCTGACAGTCTCTTAGACTCAAAAAGTATCACCTCTCCTTCAAATTCCAAGTAAAATCATGTATTCAAGATTAATTTTAATTGCATTCATTGACTCCACTTAGGTGCTCACCAGCCCAATAGTTGCTGAGCCATATTCACTCTCACCTACTACCTCCCTTGTGGATTCCTATGTTTGTAAAGATAAATTATTTTCTTAGATTTCTTTTATTTTTTTGAGAGACTAAATATTATGGCTTACTCTAAATGTCACATTGTAATGGTGAAGTTACAGAACTTTTTGTTTATTTTCCTTACACACGTGTGCCTGAGGCTAATAGTTTCATACAGAATTTTATTGCAGACTGATACTCATTAAGAATCCTTTTGCAGGCATCATTGTTTGACATAGGTTAGTGTTGGATATTGGGTATACACAGAACTGAGGTTTCTTTCTCAAAAAACTGCCACATGTTTTAACCATTATCACAATTGTATGCATATCTATTCATACATGTATTAAATATTTTATGCCTATTGGGGATAAGTTTCACTACTAGGCACCATGGAAGATATGACTGCATATAAATCTTTTTATAATGAGGTTATTGTAAAATATTGGAGATGTGTTCAGAAATTGTATATTTTATTGTATGAAAACTATTACTGCTATGAATGTGGTATTCTAAGAATAGAGAGCAAATCTTTAACACATGACATGACTTGGACTTTGAAAGGTAGGTGAGATTTTCAGAATCTCAGAAAATAATAATATTGGAAATAATAATATTGGTCAAAGCTGGTTAATCCCAGAAATGTCTATAGAGAAATGGGATTCATTAATTTAATTGTAGGGTGGGCTATACATATTATAGACACTACAGATTATAGACACTACATATTATAGTGTGTTTATAAAACCAAGAAAGGGAGATGGGGGAGTAATTTCAGTTATCCACTGAGGGATTTCTTTTTTTTTTTTTTTTTTGAACAGGCAATATGCTGTCACTGAAACATTTTAAGGAACTGGCACATTTGGTGTTTAGACAAGTGGATCTGTTGACAATGGGAACTATGGATAATGGAAACAGAACCAGAAAGTTCAAATTGGGAGATGGTGTGACATTTTAAGAACTATTATTTTTGTATCTTAGAAAGGTAGATTAATAGGTTAATGAAAGTTATAAAGAAAAACATTGGAATTACATAATATGAAGACTAAGACTGGGTTGGTTGTTATATATAAAATATCAGGGAAAAAGTAAATGGTTTATTTGGTGATGATATGTTTTGATTTTAGATGTCAGGGAGTAGAATGACAGATACAGAAAGTCAAGTGAAAAGTATAATTGGAAAGAAAAATAATTAAGACTTTCTGCAATTAAGAATCATAGGATATATACATATCAATATGTATATCTAGAAATATAATTAGAATTAAGGTAGAGGGATGGGTTAATAATAAAGATTTGGAAATATTCATTATGTAACTTAACATTGAACATGAGATCATATTAATTTACTCAGTGACATACATTTACGCATACATTTTCTTCTAAGCTCAAAGTCCAACTGCACACATTAAAACAATACCTCATTTATTTGAACTACTCAAATAAGAATTTGTGATAATTTAAAAGCAGCTATGCCATCTGTGAAAAAACAGAACTTGCCAAGTAAATCCACAGGGTAATCAAATTTGTAGATTGGGGAAAGGAATAGTAAACTACTCAGGAGAACAAATTGTTTTCAAATATTTAAATGTGTTAGGGGAAAGCAATAATAAATAAAGAAGAATCACATATCTTATTTAATAGACTACAAACTTTCAGATGTCAATAACATTTTACATGCAGATCTGGCATACTAATTGAAATACCTTGAATAATTTTAAAATATTTGTTGACAGAAGACATAATTGATTGTGCTATTCCAACTACTTCTTCCAATACATGCAATAGCAGTAAAAAACAAAAATTGTAGAAACTGTCTACAACAAATTGGATCATTTGCAGACATGTGACTTTAGGAAAAATAAGAATAATAAGAGGAATATTTATTTCTTAGGTTCATTATAAGCAACAAATAAAATGCATGTAAAATATGGCTTAAATTCAGTAAACTGAAAATGAAAACTGAAATCACATAGAATACCCTAATAACTCCAATAAAAAAATTCTGAGAAACAATAAATCAGTAAAGTGGCAGACCACAAAATCAATATATAAACATCTGTTGCATCCCTATATGCAAATAACAATAGAAAAGATAAAAATTAAGGACCCCATTTATAATCACATCAAAAAAATATTGAATGCTGAAGAATAAACCTAACAAAGGAGGTGAAACACTTGTTCAATGAAAATGTGAGACACTGTTGAAAGAAGTACAAGAAATGCAAATATATACCCTGCTCATGGATTGAAGGAATTAACATTATAAAAATGGCCATTTTATACAAATATACAGATTCAATGCAATCCCTAACAAACTTTCAGTGGAATTCTTCAAAGAAGTAGAACAAGCATTAGCGAAATTTGTACGGAATCACAAAATATGGAATCTACATATTTGGATGTAGACCCCAAATATCCAAAGCAATCCTGATGATTAAAGGATGGAAAATCATAATCCCAAATCAAACTAAACTTCAAAGTGATTACAATTAAAGCAGCATGATACTGGCATAAAAATAGACACACTGATCAATGGAATAGAATTGAAAGTACAGACATAAACTCCACATGTCTATGGACAGTTAATCTATTACAACAGGACCAAAAATATACCTTGAAGAAAGGAAATACTCAAGTAGTTTTGGGAAAACAGCACAACCACACACATAAGAAAGCAACCAGACCACAATCTCACATTATATACTCAAAATGGATCGAACATGGTATGTAAGACCTGAAACCATAAAATAAATAGAAGAAACATAGGCTAAACATGCCATGGTACTGGCTTCCGGGATGTCTTTGAAGGTTCTAGTCTAAGGGCAAGGGAAACAGAAGAAAAAATAAATTATTGGAACTATCTTAAACTAAAAATCTTGTGTATGGTGAAAGAAACCATCAGTAAAATGAAAAAAACCACTCCACTAAATATTTATACATTATACATCCCACAAGGGGGCTCATATCCAATATCTACAAAGAACTCTTATCACTCAACAAAAAGAAAACAAATAACCCAATTAAAATTGGTAGTAATCATACAGATGGCCAATAGGCATGTGAAAAAATGCGTACCATCATTTATCAGGGAAATGCAAACTAAAACCACAATGAAATATTTCACACCTGTAAGAATGGCCCCTATGAAAAAGACCAGAAACAATTAGTGTCGCTGCCTCCACTATTGGTGAGAACATAGACTGGTAACTCCCCTTTGGAAAACAATATGGAGGTTTCTCAAAATATTGAACAGCTCTATCATATGATGCAGCAACTCTGCTTTCAGCTATCTACCTGAAGAATGCACTCCTATGTTCACTGTAGCTCTATCTATAATAGCCAAGTTATGGGAATAAACTTAGTGCCTAGAAATATGTGAGCATATTAAAAAGATGTGGTTATATACACAATGGAATATGAACAGATCGAAAAATAGATTAAATCCTGCCATTTGTTACAGCAAGGATGCATATAGAGGAAATTATAGTAAGTGGAATGTCAGAATGAGCAAGACAAAGAAGAGTTTCACTCATATGTGGAATACAGAGAATCAAAATAAAGAAACAGAAAAAACTAAACCAAAATCAATCCTAGAAATCTGACTATAAATTGATTCTACCGGAGGGGGAAAGTTGGGGTGCAAACAAAGACAGGAGGAGGCCCAAGGGACTATGGTGGAAGATTATAGTCTTGGTGGAAGATTATAGACTATGGTGGTAGAATAATAACATCTTAAAGTGGTGAACCTATACCTCTGGGTCATAGGCAGTGTTGCAATTGAATGGTACCTTAAAATATACAATAAAAAGAATACCAGTTCTATTGTTAATGCATAAAATGAGAAACTCAAATTTCCCTCCACTCTAGTTCATTTTACTCCTAACATAGGATGTAGATAACTATACATTACTGGGTTAAAATATACTCATTGGGAGACCTCCTGGTGGCTTCGGGGTTAAGTCTTAGTGCAATCACCCCTTCAGCCTAAGTTCAATACTGGCAGGGATAAGTAAATATTGCAAAATACTTAAAAATAATTAAAAATATTGGGCCATGGTACCAATCAGAAGAGCTTTCACTATTTCAAAAAATATACATTTGGTATCAACAAGGGAGTTAAATGTTGGCATACTTTTTCAAATGAGCATCTGGAGAAGAAAGTCTAGCACATGCTTTGAGATCTGTCCATTAAAAAGAACACCAGGGACAGGAGTCTATAATAGCTCTATTCTGGATATTGAAGGAAAATTTGTTTCTCCCTTCAGCTATGTTATTCTTGATCAGACTTCTTTAAGGTTGAAAGAGGGTGCTGTTTTGCCACTATCAGTTGCATGCTTCTTAAGATATCCTAGCCTTAGTTAAAGCAATCCTCCTAATGGTACTGTCAAAATATATGAGAGACAATTCAGAATTTATGGCTAGATTTCATAGTAATATAGAATTAAAAAAGGATATTGGAGAGGCTAATGTGACTTCACTGAACCAGAAATTTGAGACTTTTGTGTCTTCTCAATTATGTATTTATATATTCATTGCAATATATTAGTTTGTTACTTTAATTTCTGTAGTGGTGCATTATATATAACCAGTTATGCTATCTATGGTAGATATCCATAATTTATAATAATGTGTATCCCATAAATATTTATTAGTAGTCTTCTTTTGTAAGTCAATGTTAAGAATTCTGAAGGATGCCAAAAGGAGCTTGATATGCACAGCCTTTATACAATTTTCAGTATAATATGGGAGAAAAGTCATATAAATAATACAATGAGATGAAGTTGAAAATATTTAAAAATTTGAGAATGTTGATGGTACTAACATTAAAAAAAAGTATGATTGCTCCTTGAAATGAAGATTTCAATTATATATACACATTTAAGATAAAGGCAACATAAGTGGGTAGAGCTATTTAATGATTAGAAAAAAAAAGAAAAAAAAAACTATGGCAAGACAAATCAATGTAATTGTGTCGCAAACTAGAGGAGTGTATGACACCAAAATAAGCAAATTCATGACTGTCTGAGGATAAAGGAAGACTTAATGCTTGGACAGTAGTGTAGCATGCTTTTCAAATGAGCTCTTGAGTTGTGTTTTGGCATTACTTTCTTGAAAAAATATCTATTGCACATCTATTCTACGTCAGACACTGGGATTTTACAGTAGACTTAACAGTCTAAAATCTCCATCCACAATTATCTTAGAGCCAATAAATGACACAAAAACAAACAAATGAAAAAGACATAATGTGGTACATGGAGAGAAGAGCTTTGAAAAAATAAAGCAAGGTAAGAAGATGGGTTCTTGGAACTAATTCTAGTTTGCACTGGTTGCTGAGGAAATTACAAAGCTTGAAGTGTGTGGGATAGATAGGAATGTAAGACTGTTGATTTTTTTTTTTTCCTGAGTGATGAGAAAGTAGGATGTCATTTTGAGCAGAAGAGCAAGTGGTATGATATGAATATCTTCCTGTTGAGTATAAAATAGAATGCAGAGAGACAAAGACAAGATCACGGAGAGGAGGTAAATGTTGATGATAATAACTCAGGCAAAAGAGGAGGTTGATCTGGTCCAGCATGTAAATGATTCAATATAATTTTTAAGGTTAAACAAATGAATTAGTTAATGTTTTGAGTTTGTGGTGTGAGAATCCAGCTTTTTAAGTGTAGTGCCAATTTCTAAGATGGGAGTGAAAATACATTTGGAGAAACATCTGGAGCTTTGTTTTGGTGCTTTGAAGTATGAGATGCCTAATTTATATCCAACTAAATATGTCAAATAACAGTTTAATATTTAAACCTGGATGAAAAATCTGGCCTAGAGATTAAATGTGCATGATGGTAGAATGTAGAGGGCATTTACTTTTGAAATTTGGTGAATCTGAAATCTCTCATTAAGAGAATGAGGATAGAGAGCAAGCAGAGCATCCACGGTCTGGATGAGTGATTCCATGTCTCTCCATTGTTTTGCAAATTTGAACTAAAAATATGATTAGAAAAGTGCAACCAGTTTATAAGGAGGAAACCAGGAAAAAGCAGTGACTTGAAATCTGCATAGAGTTTTTAATGGATAAATGAATGATTGTATGTCAAATGATGCCCATAGTCCAAATAAGTTAAAGACTGAGAATAAACCATAAGATTTAGTAGTGGGAAAGTCATTGATTATGTGACCATATTAGGCATAAACAAGCCAAGAAAAATGGAAGAACTGGGCTACAAGGGATAAAATTTCCCAAGATGGTACTCTGTGCTCATTATTCAGGGTTACCTGGTACACCAAAAGAATGACAGTTGTTTATTTTCCCTCCAAAGAGGAGAAAATTACCCTCCTGAGGACCTCAAGTAGAATTACACAAACAACTGAGATTTGAATCCAAAGTCACCAAAATAATCTACTTACTTCCCCACTGGCACATTAACTTTGAAAAGGTTCCCTTGTCAAAATATAAAACAGCAGAAGGCAACACATTTCTACTGAAATACAGTCCATCCTGCATGACAAGATGATTGGACCAGGACCCAAAATGACTCTGTGGAATGACAGGCACATGATGGGAAGTTTCCTTACCTGCTTTTACTTAATTTTGTCTTATTAAGTTTATCCTTTCCCTAATAAAGCCTATTCCTTAATATGTTGTGTAGTGTAGAGTCTGTTGTCTCCATTATGAAAGGATAGGGTATATTCTTTGAAAAATGCTTCATATTCTCTTCCCTGAATTCATGCTTCCTCAAAATGTAGTTTTGCTGACTTTCCATAAAAATGGAAAGGTTTCCAAAGGTGGGCTTTGAACAGTAGAACGTGACAAAAGTGACATTGTGCCAATTCTGAGACTAGATATCAAGAGGCCTGGTACACTTTTGTTATTCAAGTACCTTGTGCAGATGAAGTCTTTCTAGAGAATACAGAAGATTTATCAGCTTGCTGGAGAAGCAGGACTGAGCCCAATCAACATCAGCCAAACGTCAAGCTGCCCACAGACTTTTGATAAAAAACAGTTATTTCATGTCACTAAGTCATGTTATGGTCTGTTACGCAGCAATAGATAATCTTAAAGAAAGTGTACAGAACAATGCTTTTGTGCATTCCACAAAGGCACATGGAGAAATGGAAGAGCTAGAAACAACAAAGGGGCCAAGAGAAAATATGTATTTTTTAATTTGGAATAAGTTAAAATTATTTTGTATGATACAGGAAATAAAAGACTACAAAAAGGAAAATTATAAAAGGGAACATAAATAATTTAGAATGTGGAACCATTAGATACAAATACAGAGTTTTGAGTTTTGACTATTGTTCCTTCAGTGTATAGAAGAGCACTGGTAAATACTAAATACTTTGCCAAATATATAATGACTAAAGATAAAGATATACATCATCTCTATATAAATTATCCAACAATACCTTATATTTTATATTCAAATGTCAATTTTTTAAGTTTAGTCACAAATTTCAGAACTACACGCTCTAGTCTATTCACTTATTTATCTAACGAGCACATATTTGTCAATTTCTGTGCCAGAGCTAGGTGAAGTACTGGTAATACAGCAGTGATCAAAGGACAGTGTATTTTTTTTTTTTCATGGTTTGCTGACTTAGAGTGGAAGAGAACTTAAAACAGGAAAGAAAACCAGACATAATTACATAGATTGTGAAAATAGCATAAGAGTTGTAAGTATATTAGGGAAGGCATATGATCATTTTTCTTCAATGATGTCAACTAGAAATTTAGAAAAATCTTATTATTTTCTCTCATGTCCTATGCTTGACAATCAGTGATAGATCAATCTGTTGTCCTTTGCCTCTAAACTTTTCCTCAGGCCCATTTCCAATAATTTGTATCAGGGACCATGTTCTAATAGATGTTTATTTCAACAGCTTTCCAGTTATATTTCCCTACTTTATTTTCTATTATTTCTGTTTTCTTGCCTATGCTAAAAATAACAAAAAATACAATTTCTCTATATGGTTCTTTAAGATCTAATTCCAAACTCATTTTCCTAACTCTAAATGTACCTCTCTCTGTCTGGCTTAATTAATTCTTGTCCCAATAGTCCTTCATTCTCAAGCTTCAATTAATTTAGAATCCTCATTATCCAGTAAATAATACATAATTTGCATAGTCTATATCTCAAAACTCAACCTTTCTTTTTTAATTGTCTAAAATTTTTAGAGTAATGTAATTTCACCTTTTCCATGCTGTCCATATTAACCTTATTATTAATAATTGCCAAGTATTTTCTGATACAATTTTAATTCTTTATAATACATATTATGCTTTAATTTGCATTCTACTTTAATATTTGCAAAATGCATGTCAACCTTTATATTTTCTGTTGCTAATTTTCCAAAAAAATGACACCCTATTCTATTAGAATCCAACCTATTTAAAAATACTCTCATGGCCCACTATACTTACTAAATGTTCATACCTGGTTCTAATTTGTTGATTTAAAATACCACATCAACTAGCTGCTTAGCTAGCACTCAAGTATCTTAACCCAAAGTTTTTAAGTATTTAAAAATAGTGTCTCTGAACATATTAATTTAAATTTTTATTATACCAATAATAATAAGGGAATCAACTGATGTATTCTCCGGAAGATAATTTCCTGAGTACAGCAAAGAGAAGGTTAGATGATACATCAGTTGTGGGAGGAAGTGAGAGGTGGGTGTAGCAAATGGAGAACATCAGTACTATTTCAAATAGAATATCCAAAAATTCTAGCAATGTTCCCAAATCTCTCCCCTTCTGTTGATAAAGCATAATTGATCTCATTTAAGTATATGTTCACTTCTACAAATATATTTGCCAATGCGTTTGATATTTTCAATCTTAATTATATCTTAGATGAAAGGATATCCCATAAATCTTTGTAACAGATAATACTGGAGGAAAAATAAGAAACCTAAGACTTTTCCTTAAGCAGATGAGTGGAAACAAACAGTAATGCCAAAGAAGAAAGATGCATTAGCCAGTATTATTCCCTCTGCTGTAATCATGATTATAATTTACAGTCTGACATCAATTAATGTGCAAACAATATTTCATCTGATTAATATTACATTGATATCAAAGACCACTTTTGTAACTACAGCAGAACAGTGGAATGTAGCAATAGGAACACTGTACCATGACGACCTTTCAATCCATTTAACTTTAATACAGTTCATCCTTAGTGCTGCTATGCAATCCTGAAAATATTTCTCTGAAGTGTTTCAACAACTCATCTCCTTGTATTCTAAAATTTGACTCTTTCCAGATTTAGTCCTGATGTCTATTCTCTTCTTTACTCTTACATGATCTTTTATTCAGTCATTCTATCATTTGACTTTAAATATCTTAATTTCTAATGTATATAATTTCATATCCATTCAAATCTGTCTCCTGATCTACCAATTTAACATCTTGATCTGTGTTTTTTAAGGGTCTCTCATCCAACATGTCCTTCCAAACCTGTTTCTTTCATAATCATCCCTATACTAGAAACTAAACATACCAATTGATCAGATCAAAAATACTTTTTTCTTTCTTCTATTGCATCCTACACCAGCAAAACTACTGGTGCTCCTTTCAGAATATTTATATAAACCAACTTATGTCAGGTAACTGGCACTGTTACTATCGTGGACCAAGTCAACCTCTGCTCTTTCCTGAAGTTATTTCAATTTCCACCTATGAACTGCTTGAAAAGGTGAAAAATGTATTTTAGCTTCTAATCTGTATGACAATCTAGAATCTAGGCACTTCTTACTGTGAGCATGATGTTAAGCTGCAGAGACATCAAAGAACATCTCTTTTTTCCTTCCTTACTATATTTTTACTTTCACTTACGTCTGCTTCAGCTCTGTGAGTGGTGTGGAGTGTAGGGGGTCTGGTGATGGTCTTCCCAGACAAATACTATGTACTGACCACCTTCAGTCCATGCTGCCCCCCAATGTGGACACTGTACATTCTAGGCTTCACATCCACTGCTGCTCCCTGAATCACTGAGTATCTGCTCATCAGCCTCAGCTTTTTTGTGCCCCAGAGAGTTTTTCCTGCTTACCTACAGACTGCAAACCAGTCCAGTCCTTGACAACCCAGTGAAGCACTTAATCGTCCAGTGGGACCACCGCTCCTTCTATGAAATCCGACTCTCATTTGAGAGGAGAACCTGCTTACAAGTTTGTCCTTCTTTAGGTTCAATCTCTCAGTCCTTATCTTTTGCTCATTATATTTCTTTTCCTAGCACTGATATAGAGGCAACAGTTCTAGTAAACTTCCACTGGTGAAATTACTATGATCTTTCTCCTCATTGAACCCAGATTGAGTGCGTTCTCTCTCTCTCTCTCTCTCCTTCTTCTCATCATCACACAGCAGTTAGAGGGATTCTGTTAAAATTTAGACTTCAGATTAGAATATTCCTCAGATCAAAGCCCTCAAATAGGTTCCTGTTTCACACAGTATAAGTCGGTGCATTTATTTTTTGACCATGCACTATCCATCTAGCATCTCCTTGCTCTTTTGTTTCTTTGCTTTTCACCAAAAGCATTTTTAGCTCAGCATCTTTCACCTAACCTTTTGCCTGTATTTGAACACCTTTTGCCCAGATGTCCACATATCTCAGTACTCCATTTCCTGTTTTGTTTTGTTTTTTTCCCTCAAAGTTACCTTCTCTGACAGGCTTTTCCTAAAACTCTATATGAAATAGCAGAGCAGTGACCGCTACATCATATAGCTGGAAGTGTGTCCTTTACTAGCTTCTATTTCTCCCACCCTCAGCCCCTTCAGCCACTTTCTATAAGTATGATATTTTTTAAAAAGATTTATTTATACAGGAACTGGGGTACAGGTCAGAGACATGGGAGGGTGAGAGGATTCACCAGAGACAGTGGGGAACAGAACAGGCAGATGGACCAAAAATACACTGCTGAGGGGAGCAGCGGGTGAGTCAGGAGAGGTCTGCGGTGCAATGTGGGTTTCTCCCTGGTGGGCCAGGAATCAAACCCACCCTGCAGAGGCTGTGGACAGCTTCACAGCATGGCGTTCAACCTGCTGTGCCACCGGGAAGGCCCTGAAAAATTTTTTTGACAACTTTTTTTAGATATAACTGTTACTGTGAAGTTTTTTTCTTTCCTTCCCTGGTTTATTTCAATAATACTAACATCCTCAGTGCTACCCATGTTTTTTTGCAATGGAAATATTTTCTTCTTTCTCACTGATGAGTGACATTGTTTTGAAATACACACACACACACACACACACATCATTCTTCCTGCTTCACGCAGATGGATACTTAGGTTTTTTATTTACCTTGGTATTACTAGATCATAGTTCTATTTTTGAGTAGTTCCTCTACTTTTGAGTAACCGCTATACGCTTATGGTCTATTGTTCAACTGAAACTTATCTGAAATGACAGACTTAGAAACATCCTTTACATAATTCCTTTTCTAATACCCTGTTATAGAGATTGCCCCTTTGCCTAATGCATCTACAAAACCAGTGTTAAGTTCGCATGACTTAGTGTTTATCTGCTCATGCTCACACATCCTTAGGTGTTCTAAACCTTATTCTTGATAGTTCACCAATTTTCAAGTCTGTAAAGCAGACACTAAATTTCCCCCTCCAAAATTGAGGGTGGAAAATAGAGAATTATGTCAGCAGAGAGAACACATGTATAAAAGTAATTTTTAAACTATATATTCTTGAAAAAAACAACTTAGGTTTTATTTTGAAGAAACTTATTATCTGGTATCAAATATGTAATCCTTCAAAAATAATTATTCTTTCCCTCTTAGGAAATTTTTATGGGCTGCCTGAATGATCTGCTCCTAAAGGTTATTGTTCTCACTGGTGACTCCAGCTCATACAGATTAAGGTCCAAGAAAGATGCTACAGGCAGAGATAACTGAATAAAGCTAAGACTAGTAGTGCTGGATAATAAAAGAACTGAAAAACAATCAAGCTCTGAATCTTTCTTAAGGCCACAGAATTACAGATTTGATAATCCGAGCCACAAGAAATAGCTACTTGATTTACTGATAATATAGAAAACTGAGTTTGAGGGAAGAGTGACTCTGCTGGTAGTCAATTCTGGTTATTCTAAATCACACTAGGTTTCTTCACTACAATTAGTCATTCTAATACTTTGCCAATATACCAATATATAAATCTATTTAATAATGACATATGTTAGAATTGTCTCACCTACAGCAATTAGATCATTTGAACATTCATTTTTAAAATAAAGTGCTCCTGTGACACACATCAGTTAGGAAAACTTCTGGTGAACACAGTTAGAAATGAAAAAAATTCAATGATATAGCTTTAATTAATTTGAATTTTAAAAGTCAGAGTTTGCAAAATGAGTCTTCTGCTTCCAAAGTCATTTTGTTTACACAGATAGATATTTCACTTTTTTTGGTGACATACTTATCAGCAAGTGATAACTGTATGCATTTGGATTATTAAATCTAACTTAAGCTTCTGGATATATGTAGTGAAGTGCAAAATTAATTTATGAGCATTCAGAAAATTTAAAAATGACGCACGCATGAACATAACTAAAATTATAGAGAAGAAATTTTTTAATTTATAACTGAAGTAGTGTGTGGTACTTGCTGAGACTGAAGGGTGTGCAATTGCAATTCAGGATAGGTTGATTGGCACTAAAAATTATTGCAAGTACATAATGACAATAAACTTCCTTGATGAAATAAGATGATATATAGTATCTGACAAGACAATAGAATAAGTAATTGGGTGATGTACTGTATTTCCTATTGTAAATTATGTGAACATGCACATCCTACTGAACATCATACCATCACACACACAAAAATTAGATTTCATATACAAATTCTCAAGTGAATTAATTCTGAATTAAAAGAGAAGCATTAATTTAAAACAGCTTTCTAAAAGGAATAGAGGAAAATACTGTGATTATTGGTAAGTCATTCCAACTCAAAGAATTAACCAACAAAATTCAAATACTGCAGTGATGTGTTCAGAAGATATTCAAGGAGATATTCAAGCATTAGAATTGACAAACACCATTTTAGAACAAGTAGTACGGAAATTGGCAAGGTGCTATATATTGGCTATTGCATTGAAAATAGGAATATACATTGTTCAGTGTAAGTATAGAAAAGTAATTACAAGAAGATTTAGCTACAAGTTATGCAACTACACAGGATTCCTGGATAATTTGCTTTTTAAAACAGTTTTCAAGAGTGACATTTCATTGCGCACATTCATCCCAGACTACTCACAAGGAAATATCAAAAAAAAAAAAAAACCAACAAAAAACAAAAAAAAAAAACCTGAGCTGATCATCCTAAAGAGGCTACCAAATACCAAAGAGGGATTTAATTTTGACCACATTTGAACCATTTCTATTATGGAACTTACTTTAAATCAAACTGTTTCGCTCTTGTCTCTGCCATACTGGGACTTCCAGGTGAAAAGGAGACTGACTCAACTGCCTACAAAAGAACACCCCACTCAGTGATTGCCTTTTACCAATTGGAGGAAGTAACAGCAATATCCTGTTCTCTTCTTATGAATGATTAGGAAAATAATAGCTGTTAATTGATACAAAGACCCCTACATGCCGTTTTTCTGTCTAAGGACTCCTGTCAACCAGTCCAAAGTTTCAAAAACAGATGTAAGTCTCAGACTACTCTCTTTCTTGAGACTTTAAACTTCCCATTTGACCCGATCCTGGGGGAAAAAAGTTTGGTCCTGTTTGTGGGCCTAGAACATGATTTCTTTTTTTGAATAAATGCTTTCTTGACTATATTATAATCTGATTATTTCTCAGTCAACACTATATATTTCCTGACTTTTTAAATAAATGTCTATATAGTACTAACTAAAAGAATGTGAGCTTAAATTAAAAAATCAAATGTTGTCATTTGTTACTTTCAGATAAAATCGGGGATGTTCTAATGGCTGTAGACCATTAGTTACTTTCAAATGCTCAGCTTATCAAACCTAATGGTGAGGTGGCAGAGATTCCATTTCTAGCCATCATTAGGCAAAGTAGAAATGAACATATATTCTGTATAGTATATTAAATATTTGTGCTTAAAATTTAGTTCTGGCAAGGCATATAGGATTTTTGTGTCTGTAAATACCAAATAATAGATACCTTTTACTAAAGTTTTATACATTTTTCCAAGATACCATTTGAAACTCTCAATGTTCAGTTAAATAGGTTTGCATAGAGCACTCCCCAGAGCACAAGACTACACCAGCAGTTCTAGAATTATCACATTTGAAACCACTGGCACCGAGATTAGCAATCTCACATCAGATCCTGAGAAAAGAGAGTGGGTAGGCAGTAGTGCAGCACAGGCCTTTATTGAAAGCAAAGGGACAAAAGTAGTAGATATAACAGGCTAACAAAGAGACTTGCTTTTTAAATTCAAAGCACACAGCAGTTTTGCAATTTTCAACATTAGAATTATTTGGCTTATGGCCTCCCTGGTGGACTAGGGGTTACCTCGACAGGCTGAGTTCGATCCTGGCCAGCGAACTAACCCACTTATAGTACAGCAGACCCCTCCTGTCTCACCTGCTTCCCCCCTCAGCAGTGTATTTCAGTCTTGCTCCCCACTCTATCTCTGGTAAATCCTCTCACCCCTGTACCTCTGGCTTACACCCCAGTTCTTCTATACAAAACCAAAAAACACAAAAACAAAATATTAAAAAATCACAAAGAATTGTTTGTCCTAGATGATTTGATCTATTTTGGCCTGTGGCATGTGGCAGTTCCAGACCCAGCTCTTAATCAGTCTCCTGTGTTTGTGCTTGTCCTCTTGTATGTACAATCAACAAAGATTAACTGATTAAAAATATATTGTATAGAAAGTTATTGAAAGTGGCAAACATTAATAGATCTCTTTTAACAGGAATGTAAAACACCTGACAGTCATTTACCAGTAGTGAGAGAAAAGTATTTCCTTTACTCTGCCCAGTATTTTCTGAAATAAGTTGATTCTTCTATTAGAGGTAGTGCTGCCTCATCTGCTGGGCTCCAGAATGACATAAATGCAGCAATGCCATCCGAGTTAACGTGCAGACTTGGAATGCTCATCAGCGTGATGCTTTAGATCAGCTGACTGTTCCAACAGTGCCATGGGTTCATGAGGATAAATGATTATTTTAAGATGCTAAATTTGGGGATATTGATTATACATTTTGCAGTGGGAAGAGTTGACTGATATTTATGTGACATCACCAGTAGTAATGTTTCTAATGTAACAATGCTGACTAAACCAAAGACAGAAAATCAACTCTCAAAGGCTTATAAGAAAAGTTTCCCCGCCCCCCCCCCACCACATTGGGTTTTTGGTTTAGCTGGGTGACTTAGCTTCAGGTTTCAAGATGATTTCAGATCACTTTCACATGCTTTTTGGAAATAGAGCATGCTTGTTCCATGGCCCAGGGCAAGAGGAATGCCAAACATGAAAGCAATCTTTTATGTTTTATGAATCACATGACTCATGCAGTCATTCCCAGTGTTGAGAAATGTCACGTAGTAGTCTCCTATATGAGAAAAAGGGAGAGGGATGCAGTGATTTGCTGAACAATAATTTAGTTTATCATGTTATATTTGTTTTAATCTCAGCATTCTATTTGGAGACTCAGGACAAGGCTAATGAAGACAGGCTATCAAATCTGATCTTCAACTCATTTCTTTCCCATACTATGTATTCTTAAAAGATGCATAGAACTGATGTTTAAGGAGATCTTGTTTTTCAGAAAGGTTCTCTCTTGCCAATAACCAAGTTCTTGAGTAGGCTTTAACCTCATTATGACACACACATATATATACATATATTTTATATGTAATATATTACATACACACACACAAAGAATTGCATGGCAATCCTTCCAGACTCAGGACAGTATTTGTGAATTATATAGTATTTCACATAGATCAATATTTTTCTTGTCTTTCCACATTTCTAGCACTTCTTTCATGCTGAAATAAAATCTCAGAGATCCCATACTTTGATTTTAACATGCAATATGTCAATTTGGAGGCAAAATGTCTGAGTGTTGAATGTAAATTTTCTGAAAAAAGAGGAAACATTTATTTTTCACTCACAATATCTTGCTCACTTCTTGGGCTCTTAAATGTTCAATGAATGCTGATTAGGATCCACTTCTCTGAGAGAAGCATCAGAAAAGTAGGGAGTGCTTATTGAAGTCATACAGACTCCCCTCTTAAGTTAAAAAAAAAAAAACACCTAACACTACATTAGTATAAACTCCTTTCAATAATCATTAAATCAGTTCCAATCAATAGCCCATAGAGTTTCTGGATATAACATGCAATTTAAAAAAATCATTAGATTATTTGCTTGTATCCTTTTTACAATTGCCAATCTAATTCAAATGTGCATGTTATTGAATTCAGTGATAGGATTTTCTCTTCCACATTACCTCTACATTCATCCTTTTATGCTAGCATTTATTTATAATCCCTTTGTTTTAGGGCCTCATAAATATTTAGGCCTTGCCTTTGTCTTGCACATGACCTCACCTAATTTTTTTCTCTTTTTCTTCACCTACCAAATTGAAACGATTGTAATTTCTTTTTATTATGATTCATGGTTGCATTTTATTTCTAATGGTATATTCTATTGCCAATGTTGTCAAGGATGTCCCTTTGCAAATGCTTGATCTTATTTTAAGGACAATCAAGTCTCAGTGGGGTCTTTATGTTAGATTTTCTTGAGCATCCCTTAAAAGTAGCACAACATTCTCATTTTTCAATTCTTGACATCTGTGGCTGTAATTGAATCATTCATTCTGACTTTCTGGCCTGGTTCTAATGTTCTTAATTCTTTTCAATCATGATCTATTCATTCTTCTACCTGACTTCTTGTCAGTTTATCTTTGCATTACTGTGATCATTTATATTTTGCTGCCACAAAGCTCTGACATCATTTGTAATAACACATCTTAACCCACATATTTCCTCTCTTCCCACTATTTGTTTTGATTTTTATATATGTCCTTAGTTAAGCTCCTTTCGGATGTCTTTAAAAATTAATTATGATTGACCTTCTAAATTTTTTCATTACTCCTCCCATAACATGTAGAAATTATATTCTTTTCTTCATTTCTCCATTAAGCTTTAAATTACATTACCGCACAATTTCCCCTAGAAGTCTGGCTACAATGTCGACCATTCTTCTGAACACAGACTTTCCCTGGTATAAAATAATCTCCAAACAAAAAACAGAATGAATTCTGAATCACCTTTATCTTTCCATCTCTCAGAAAAAAATTGGCACTGCTATTGATGTCTTGGCTCTCGCATCTCTTTGAACATTTTTTTCTCTCTCAGGTTTTCTCTTCCTTCACCCATTGCAAAATGTGAACATTTCTCCTAATATAGTCCCTTGGCCTCTCATCTACTTAAATTGTGACCTCATCACACAACAGCTTAACTACAGCCATCAATTTAACTAGTAATTTCAAAATGGATGTCTTTGAACCTCCCAAACATCCTATTTGATACATCTCAAACATTCTGTTCATTATTTCTACAAAGATATCTCCTGTCCCATAGGATGTACCTCATCAGTCAGAATGACCCCACTGGAACTCCCTCCTCTACTCAAACCATTGCAATGAAGGTCCTTAAAAATGTCCTGTTAGGTCCCCCCTGTATTGACTTCTATTTCTCCCTTTGATTACATCTCCATAATTTGGTCCCTTGGTTCTTTTTTTTTTAAAGATTTATTTATTTTTATACAAGAGCTGGGGTACAGGCCAGAGGCACAGGAGGGTGAGAGGATTCACCAGAGAGTGGGGAACAGAACAGGCAGATGACTGAAATACACTACTGAGGATAGCAGCGGGCAAGACAGGAGAGGTTTGCTGCACCATGTGGGAATCTCTCTGGCCGGCCAGGAATTGAACCCGTGCTGCAGAGTCTGCGCACAGTTTTATAGTGCTGCGCTCAACCTGCTGTGCCACCGGGAAGGCCCTCTCTTGGTCCTTTTAACAAAACCATGGGGTTGGATGATTTTTGCTTCCTTGCTCCTAAGCAAAAATGTTTAGCAACATCTAAAAACATTTTTAGTTTTCACAACTAGAGAGAGGTACATAGTATTTGCATGGGGGTGGGATGAGGTTTGTTATAAATATCTAGTGGAGAGAGGCTAGGTATGCTCCTAAACATCTTATAATGCACAAGAAAATGCCCCACAATGATTTTCTGCCTGAAAATATCAATAGTACAAAGGACAAGACCCTGTGTTATAGCTATAGTGATGCCTGTCAGATTCCCTTATTAAAATAGATATTAAGAAAATTAAGAATTCCATGCCCTCTGCTTTTTCACTAAGCATTGCCTCTCTCTGGAACTATATATATATATTTTAAATCAAATATTCCGGCCTCCCTGGTAGTGCAGGGGTTAAAGTCTCAGCACTATCAAACTATCACCACGGACTGTGGCCTGAGTTTGATCCCTGGCCAGGGAGTTCACCCACATGGCACAGCAGACCTCTCTGTCTCCCCTCTGCAGTGTGTTTTAGCTCCCTATTCTGTCTGTTCTGCTCCCTACTCTGTCTCTGGGGAATCCTCTCATCCCCTCCACCTCCAGCCTACACCCCAGTTCTTGTATGCATAAACAGATAAAAATAAATCTTTAAAGAAATCAAAGAGGCCACTTCCTTTTATTGGAGGAACAATACATATTTAATTATGTATTTTTTAAAGTAACAGTGCATACTTTTTTAGGTGTATAGTACTATAATTTGACATTTGTATATACTGCATATGATTGCTACCCAAAATCTTATAATATATAGTTGAAATAGGGTTACAGGTCTTTAAACATAAATGAATTTTAATTACTTTTAAGGATGAATTTAAATCTATTTTCATTTGGATAGACTCCTAGGAGTGGAATTACTGGGTCATCCAGTAGGTCCATTTTTAGTGTTTTGAGGAATCTACCAAAAGGATACAAAACACTAATTCAAAAGGAAACCTGCACTCCTATGTTTATTGCAGCACTATTTATAATACCTAAGACATGGAACATCCTAAATTCCCCAGACAGACAAACGGATCAAGAAGCTGTAGTATATACATACAGTGGAATACTAGTCAGCAATCAAAAAAGACAAACTCATGCCATTGTAGCAACATGGATGGATCTGGAAGGAATTATGCTCAGTAAAAAGTCAGGAGAAAAAAAATACCAGATGGTTTCCCTTGTATGTGTAACAGAGAAACCAAACAAAGTGTCAGGGGGGAAAAAAAAAGACAAAATTTGGAAGCTGACCACAGATCTGAGGCATATAGCAGAGCTGAGGGAGTGGCCAAAATAAGGGAGGGAAGAGCACAAGGGACTGTGGAGATGGATCATTGGTGTCATGGTGGTGGGAGAAATATGGGAACCATACCTGAGGGGAGAAATCATATACTATTCAAAAATTAACAGATGCAAGAAAATAAAAAAAAAATTGAAATAAGTAAATGAATCTGTTTTCACCTGACCAATGTAAATGAGAAGGTGGATCTATGAAGGTAAAGACAATGGTAGATTTGCTAAGAGAATTTCCCTTACTATCTGAGTTGCAACACTTTTTGAAAAACTTCATTATATACTTCTTTATAATTGAAATCTTCAATCAGACACTATTTCATGTTCTTTTACTAACAGCTTGACAAGACATTTTCTCTTCCCCTTTGACACAAATCAGATAAGTAGCACTGAAGTCTGGGAAAAAGTAGTACTGAAGTCTATGAAAAAATTTTGTTCTATTTTTATAAAAAGTTTTCACACTGGATGTTTTTCCTAGCTTGGAAATAATATTTTACATACAGTCTTTCTTCTCTCTTTTTCTAATTCACCTCTTTAACATGAAGTTGTAGCTATCTCCCAACTTTTATGTTATTAATGTTAATTTTCATTGTTATTTAAATGTTTGAAAAATTATCTATACCTTGCTTATATTATTATTCTGGTTACTTTTTATAGGTTATATTCATTGGTACTGACTGTTAGTGAACGATATAGTCCAATAATGAAAAATAAAACCACAGTTAAAAATACACTTTCATAAAAGGAATGAATTGTGTAATTAATCTTCCCCAGTATTTCCAAAGACACACCATCTTTAGGTTACCTGAGAAAAATATACCAAGAAGCTAAGACTTGTCAAATGTATCTTTGTGTTTATATTTTTTAAGCTTTTATTTATTTTTGCACAGAAGAACTGGGGGGTAGGCTAGAGGTGCAGGGGGTGAGAGGATTCACTAGAGACAGAATTGGGAGCAGAACAGGAGGATTTACTAAAATAAACTGCTAAGAGGAGCAGTGAGTGAGATAGGTGACGTCTGCTGCACCATATGTGGGTTACCTCCCTGGCTAGGTATCTGAACTTAGCTTGCAATGGTAATAGTGCTGAGACTTTCCCTAAGCCATCAGGGAGGCCCTCAAATGTAACTTTGTTTATGGAGAAGGATTACAGTAAAGAAATCCAGAGTATTGAATATGGATTCAGACTACTTCAGTTGCAACCCCAATTACATCTTTTAATAACCATATGAAATTGCGTGGGTTCTGTCTGAAAGTACTTGAAATAAGATGAAGATAGTGATAATAGGACTTTTGTTTATACAACTTTGTGATGTTAAGGTGAGGTCAATACATGTAAATCACATATAATACACTTTTTGCATGATCACTGTTATTTGTTACTGTGGGAAAGATTTCCCAAACTGTACACCATAGTGTGCTACAGAAAACAACACAAACTCATTTACATGCATCATCGATGACACAGAGATAACAAAACTAAAAGTCAGCGAAATGATTTCACCTGAAATCCTAGATGTGTGTAAAGAATATTCAGAGGAAGTAATAGGGTTAGAACCACAGAAATTGCAGCTAGCAGAAGGAATAGCTGGTTAGCTGTTCTCTAAGCATTAGAGCAGAATATCTCCAGTATTTCCACCAAAGACTTTTGAGGCAGAGGTATTTTTGAATGGGAAGCATGTCTTTGAATTTAATGTTCGTGTTTTATGGTGGGGAAAAGCCGTGTCTCTAGAAAGTCCTTTCATGTATGAGCTAAAATGTTTAATCCTATTCCCCATCACTCTGATATATCCAACCAATACCATTACAGTCCCATTAACATCTTTCAATTTTAACTGCCTAGTAATTTTCTTCTCTTTCCTTGAGTGAATTGAAAAAAGGGGCTCAAGGCAGAGATAAGTTAAAAGGAGGCAAAATTTGAGTCCTCCCCTACAGTCTATACAGTTACCAGATCTCCATTCATATTTTTCTAGATTTTTAAAATGGCTTTTTCTTTAATTATAATGCAATATAGGCTACCATGGCATGATGGTGAAGAGCTACCTAGAATTTAAAAATTGCGTCACCAAAATTAGAATTATTACAGAAGTATGTTACTAATCAAACTCAATTATTCATTCATCCATTTATTTTTTAGTCACATGTCAAATATTTACTGCCCACTATCTGTGCTAGTAAATTATAGGCAATAACAAAGATATACTCCACTTATCTGCAGGGTATACATTCCAAGATTTGGTGCTATAGGTATACACTATATTTTTTCTTATACATACATATGTATTATAAAGTTTAATTTATCATAGGCACAGTAAGAGATTAACAATAAAGTAGAACAATTATAATATATTTTAATAAAAGTTAAGTGAATGTGGTCTCTATTGAAATGTCTTATTGTCCATAATATTTTCAGATGACAATTATAACTGAAACCACAGAAAGAGGTAAACCTTGGATATGGGTGGGAGGGGAAGAGTTGAGGGTATACTGTAAATATGACAAAGACTTTACTCTGCTGGCGCTGCACTCCCAGCAAGAAAAAGCTCTAGGGTGCAGAGTCTGGCTGGAAAAATGGGAGGCTGGTAGGCTTAAAGGATGGAGTGAATTATGGCTTGAAGACTAAGAAGATGGAAACTTATTACAACATTCAGTGTGATGATGGATAGTTACAAAAAATGGCTTTTTCACCTAAGTTCCAGTGCAAATGTTCAAAGCCGTGGGATAAAAAACAAGTCTTAGAGAAGAGTACTACATCTGGGACAGTAGATTTGCAAAGGTGAGTCAGAAACAGCTCCTGAAAAAACATTACAGGGAAAACAGCAAGATGTTTTGTGGGGAGTTTATTTCACTAGTTTAATTATATGAATATTGACATTAACAAAAAATTAGAGTTATATCTAATTTCAGGCTTGCCTCATGCTCATGGCTATCATCTCAGAGCACCTTTCGTCCTGTAAGGTGGGGGGAAAGATCAACCATGAGTGGCATCTGTTCATTCTCTGGCCATGGCAATATACACACCAATTCCCTTCAACTGAACCTCTGGAATTTGAGCATCACTAGCAGTTTTTATGTGTGTATTCTTGGAGCAGCTCATTGAGTTCAGAGTATTATGTACTGATTATAGCAAAAAAGTCATCACTGATTGAAATAAGCATCTTGTCACTCATCTCTCATTTAGCTCTGGACCAGCCTGAGTGACATAACAATGTAGCATCATAGCCCACAAAGCAACATCAACAAGCAATGAATGTTCACAAAAATAGACTTTGAATGGGAAGGCAAGTGTACAAAGAGAAATTTGCAATCATTTGCAGACTAATTAAAAAATAAACAAAATATTGATTGTATTTTCAACACAAAGAAGGCATTTAAAGGCATTACTTGGTAGCTAACCCATAAAAGAAGACAGCCTATAGTCTAAAGATCTACATGTTTCCACAAACCCAAGTTCAATTTATACCAGATGTTTCAAAACTTAGATACACATGCCCTTTCATAGAGCAACCTGTTAGTGGCCATAGTTGTAAGAACTAATCATCTAGATTTTTGTTCACTACCACAATACGTATTCCTAAACTTCTTTCCCTTTAATCTCCCATTCTGTTCTTCCAGATTCCTGAGCCACCAGCCATACTCATTAAAAGTCCAGAAATCCTTTACTAACACATGATACTTTTCCTTTCATACCAGGCATTGTTCAAAGTCCTGCCAAGAGGATGCCTCTCAACACTTTTACTTCTTTTCCTATTTAAGGTTGTAGTACAGCCTCATTTTAGGTCTCACTAATACATCAAGCCATTCCAACTGTTAACCATTTGCAAATTTTTAGTTGAGTTCCATCAATATATGTATGTGTTGAAGGAAATCCTCACTGAAACAGCAGTAGATGACTTGGAAATCCACCCCATCTCCTTTATAATTTACTGTTACCTAAGCCAGGTCAGACTCTATCCTGAATAAAACTACTTCTGTCATACCATAGTTTACTGATCCATGCCATGATGTGGTAGACCATTTCTGACTATATAATTAGGTGATGTCCTTTGTTGAGTACTCAGCATCTACTCAGAGACTAGGGCCACTGCAGAAGCCACTTTTCAGGCAGTAAATCTTTACGTGATGAATATGGTATACCATTATTCCAGACCTCTAAGTGGTCTAAGCTGTAACTATTAATTGGAATCCAGAAATCAAGAGAAAGTCCTTACAGACTGTGGATACCTACAAGACCATGGAATCTTTTGGGTCACATGTCCCAAGCAGGACCAACTTCAAAACCTTATCTTATACTCTAGACTCTATTCAAAACTGTGGTCCTTCCAACATACCAATAAAATGATTTTTGCAGCATTCCCAAATCCAGTATATAATCTATCAAAATCTGAAGAGGTCTACAAGTAAACTGCCTCTTAGTGTTGAGAAGATGTAAGGTATAATGGCATGTTCTGTACTGTGGAACAGATGTCTCAGCATGTTGCATACTCTTAAAAACTTCATGTGGCAGACCCCTGAAATTTGGGAAGATTTAACTACTACTACTATCATAGGTACAAGTGTCCTTACTGGAGTACCAGGGTAAGCACAACTCCTGCATACTGCTCCCTATGCATAATCAACACAATGGCATGAAAACTGTGGATGAAATGTGATGGCCTGTTGAATATCCAGATAATCAAGTTCCTTCCAGACTATATTGTCAAGAGTGAAGTACCAACATGCATATAAAAAGATATTCACCATCACTAATTATTAAATGCAAATCAAAACCTACAGTGATATATCACACATCCACTAGACTGAGTCCTCAAAAAAAAAAAAAATGAAAGAATGGTTGTGAGGATATGAAGAAATTAGAATTTTTGTGCAACAATATAGGCAGAAAATTGTGTAATTTGTGTGGAAACTGTGGGGAGTCACCACTAATAAGCATGGGAATTTCTCTGGGTTCATAAAATTAATTATGTTGATATTTAAACTACTGATAGTATAAATTAAGTGGTGGAATAGATGGTATGTAAATTATATCTCAAAGTGTTTACCAAAAGAAACATGTATATATGTGTAATGAGAGTTACTATATCCCTATAAAAGAGTATGAGTGTATTTTGATTGCCGCTGCTATAGCGGTTGCTGTTTTGTTTCCTTTTTAATGAAATATACATGAAGACATTACAGCTGTGCTCTTGCCAATGAGACTGTACCTCTAGTGGATTGTACGTTAGAGAGGTTTTTCTGATTTCAACAGAGGATCTTGATTTTGCAAAATAACTAACCAAGTAAATAGCAATTCTAACCTCTGTGACTCTGAATTAAACCCCATCTGATCCCCATTTCATTATACCAGAGTCTAATTAGGCAAACAGGTAGTCAAACTAAGATTTTAATCTGTGTTTTTGTATGCATGACCAATGCGACAAGCTGAATATTTCAGTAATGAGAAATTTATCAGCTACTTTAGAAGTCAAAGAATATTTTTAGGAAATATATTTGACAATATAAAACTTATAACATTTAAATTGAAATACAGTAGTCCATTCATATATATATATCATAAATATATATGGGTGTGAATTTATAAATGTGTGTTAAAATTTAGTTAATATTTCTTTCCCTTTTCCAGAGTCAGTTGAAAAATTAAATAAACATCTACCACCATCAGCTACCACATGATTCAACTATCTGTAATAAATTATTTTAAGAAGGTATGACAAGGAGTGCACATATAACTGAAAAAAATCCTGAAAATGAAACAACTCAAAATATCTGCTTTAAATCCTTTCTTGGTCTGAAAGAAAACCTTGAAATTAACAATGTTATCTTCATATTTTTTTTCTATTTGATAAAAAAAAATCATTGCTATCAATTTTGCATTTTCCTTAGTTTTATGATTTTTTTTCTTTGAAAGTGTTTGGTAAAATGGAATATGATATGAACTTTGGCTTCATTTATGAATCAAAATAGTGACTGTCTATAAACCAGAAGCAAAGAAATGTTTCTAAAAAGGCTTTTGAGATGATAAAACCTCTTTATAATGACATCTCAATTCTAAGAATACCTGTTAGGAACATTTTTGTAATTCTCTTCTCTCTCCAGCCTATTTATCTTTCCTAAGTGAGGTGCGGTAAAGCAATTAGTCAAGTTATTTAGGAAAAAAAAATAACATTGGCAATGTAGGACTGTGGCTTTGACTTTGGAGGTCACAGAATGAAAGACATTATAAGGATAATTATTTTTTCACTCTAATGGAGATGACGAGGGCAATAAAATATTAAGCTTTCTTTGTTTTCAAGAGGTCAAAATGAGACTAGAATTTAAGGTGTTGGTGCGTGTGTATGTGTGACAGTCCTGAAAATTGACCTTAAACTCTGAATATATTCCAATTTTAGATTATTTAATGCAACTTAGATATATCTAGCATTGTCCACAATTCTTCCAATTCATTTTCTTTTTACATTACAGTTGAAGCTGACAGCTGGCTGACGGTTCAGAGATCCTCCTACTGTAATTAAATGAGATTATTCTTTTCAATGGTGTATGTTGCTGTGTTTTGTATCACCAAATGACATTCATGATGACCCTTTATGTTTGACTAGGTAACGAATAGGAAGACTTTAAACTACCTAATGAAATCAATAAAATGCCCTCTACATTACAAAAAAAAAAATCTGAAACAACAATATTTACAGGTGTTAGCTTTGCCACAAGAAAGGAGTTCTGAAATTTTTTTCATACAGGTGTAAAATTTTAAATATTTGTATATCCAGGTAGGGAAAATAATTATCTATTTTCTTTCTATTCTACTATATTTTATTGCTTTTTATTATTTAGTTTCATCATGTATGTTATACAAAATGCCATAGTTTTTGATTCTGCCTTTTTTAAGTTTATATATTCCTGTATGCCAAATAATCACTAAATCAGAACTTTATATTGATATTTTAATAATGGGAATTTCTCCATACTAAGATTAATAATTCATTATCTATTCACCAGCATTCATGTTTCAGTTAATCATTAGCTCTCAGCCCTTATCTAATTGACCTTAGAGTAGCATTTGACATTGATAATCATTTTCTCCATAAAATACTTTTCTTTTATGGTTTTCAGAAAATCTCTGGATTTCTTTTTACATTTGAGTATTTTTTATAATGTCTTTGCAATTTCTCCAGATCTCTAGGATGGGTTGTTCCAGATATCTGCCTTTTGACCCCTTCTTTGAGAATTTATCCAGTCTCATGTCTTTAAACATCATTTGTAATCTGATTTCTCCAACCTTAATATTACTCCTTAACTCCAGAAGCCAAGCATCCACCTACTCAATAAACATCCATTTAGGTGTTCTTTAGAGATCTTAGATTTAGTATGTCTAAAACGGAGTTCTACTTACATCTTTCCCACCTCAGTTATTAGTAATTATTTTGGTTGCTTGGTCAATCAGAAATCCTTTACCTTTAAAATATTTGTAATTCCATCCTTTCTAATTAGACCACTGTCAAAACCACCAGCCTTGTAGAAACCACCAGCATCTCTCACGTTTAACTTGTTTCTTACAGTTTATTTTCAAAGATTTATTTATTTATGCACATAAGAGCTTGGTTGTAGGACAGAGGAGTGGGGGATGAGAGGATTCACCAGAGACAGAGTGGAGAGCAGAACTGGCAGATTGAATGAAATACACTGCTGAGGGGAGCAGCAGGTAAGACAGGAGACGTCTGCTGTGCCATGTGGGTCACCTCCCTGGCAGGGAATCAAACTCATGCTTCAGTGGCTGCCGATAGCTTCATTGTGCTGAGGCTAACACCTGCGCCACAAGGGAGGTCCTTCTTGCAGTTTATTTTCAATATATCAATAGCAAACAAAGTAACATTCTTCAAATGTAAATCTGATACCACTTTCTGGTCAAATTCTCCCTAAGACTTGTCCTATTACTGAGGAAAAGGCCAAATTCTAATTTTGATCTAAAAGTTTCCATGTTACCTAGTTGCTAGTTACTTCGTTGACTTTTTTTTTCCCTGTTTAACTACTCTACCTTTGTTATATATGTTCATAATACTTTATTTTTATTTTTTAGTTATTTATTTTTTAAAAGATTTATTTATTTATACAAGCACTGGGTACAGTCAGAAGCACGGGAGGGTGAGAGAATTCGCCAGAGCAGGGAGCAGAGCAGGCAGAAGGACCGAAGTACGCTGCTGAGGGGAGCAGCGGGCGGCAGGAGAGGTCTGCGCGCCATGTGGGACCCTCCTCCGGTGGCCGGGGAGCAGCCGGGGATCGAACCGGCGCTACAGAGGCTGCGAGCAGCTTCGCAACCCAGCGCTCAACCGCTGCGCCACCGGGGAGGCCCTCATAATACTTTATTTTTCTTACTTTTCCTTTTCTATATTTGACACTTGTATATACTTTTCTACTGTATTTCTTTCATTTGAGAGCATTTTTCTTCTTTATTTCTATGCTATTTACCATACAAGTTCTTGAATTCTTTATTTGATACAATACTTTTACCAAGTCAAACACCACCAATGCTTCCAGCATTTGAGCAGTTTTAAAGATACAACACAGATCAAACATTTGAAAAGCAGATAAGAATTTTGCTATTGCCCTTTAGAAATAAATTTTTTATTGTTTTATCTTAAAGAAAAATGTTTGGGAGAAATACAGTTGAAGCAGAAATCTACTCCAAGTGGAGGAAACCAATATCACAAGAGTGTCTAGGCGACATCAAATTAGAGCCTCCATTTCTTCGATTTTTAATATAATGCCATCTTTTATGTAACAGATAGAAAAATTCAGATTTCATCTAGAACATTTACTATTATCTTCACCCTATTTTAATATGCCTTTCTTACATGAGTTTCTTTATACTAAATCTAGAGATTAGCAATTAGCTGATTACCATGTTCTTCATGAAAAGTATGTGAAGAAACAGACATTGAGTTGTCAAGCTAAGAAATTCAGCTTGCTGTCTTTATGCATTCTGATAACCAAATAACATGCTTTCATTTCCCCCACAAATGATGTCAATCCAAAATTTAAATTTTGCTACTAAATTCTTCACCTATCATTTAAAGAGCGAAAAGTCATTAGAAAAAAACATCTAACAAAATGATTCACAAACTCTTCAAACTTTAATTCCAGAATTTTGCAACTTACTTTAAATGTTGCAAAATCCTCCAGGGCATATAGAAGGTAAACTAGACATCTGGAACAGAATAGTAATTATGAAAAAATATTTAAAAGGTAATTAAACCTCAAAATGTTTGTTTGATGAAGGACTGCTTTTTCTTGCCCTACTTTAGATTTTGCATTAGCATAAAATCAAAACTTCAAAGGATTTATTTGTGGTGAAAATAAAAAACTATAGCAGCAAATGGAAATATACCCCACTGTTCATAGCTCTACGAATAATAATGGCCTACCTGGGGCTAACAGTATTTCCTTTATAATCCTTCCTTAATTCTGGATAATTTGTATAAGATTATCACTTAGACTTAAAAATATCTGTATTTAATCTCTGATATCTATAAAAAAAATTTGTAAGTGTGTTGCTTTTTATCCTCTCCATACATTGCTTACATAAGCTTTGTTAGTGTTCTTATTCATGTTTCTAAAACACTGTGTGATGGCATAAATATATGCATATTTTTACATATGCATATTTATATATGTACATAAACACATATGCACATACACATGTACATATGCATACATAATTCCTCAGTGTTCCAAGACAGCTTATAAACTTACTTCTCCAATATACAAAGTCTCAACTAAGACATATCAAAGTATATCAAAGTTTCTGTGCTTTCACAGACAAGTATGCATGAAGCATGTGGCAGTTACCCACAATCATTGTAAAGGCCTTTTTGACATTATCTACGTTTCAAATGCCTGCCTTATGGAATTCAAAGCAGTCATCTACTCAACTTCATCTAACAACCATATCTCATCATCTACCGAATGGAAGCAATCATCCATTGCTTATGCTACTCCAAAAAAAGCAGACCTCAAGATGGGAATAGGCAGCAAAAATTTATTAGATGAAAAGCATTTCAGAAAAATTGGGAATTGGAAATGGAGCCATCTATCTTTAACACAGGTCTTACTCTTCTGAAGGAGAATAAAGAAAAAACTCCTTAGCTAGTAGCTCCGATCTAAGAATACTCATCAGGGCTGATGGGCATCCCACAATCAAAATGTGTCATCAGAGCACTCTGTCATCTCCCAGGAATGGGTCTCCCTCAGTATCCCCAACCTGCTCAGTTACTGCCTGACAACAGCCTGTGGGAACTGTGTCCTGTGGGAACTGTGTGTATGGGAACTGGAACAGAAATTACTATTCTGTTTCAGATGTCTAGTTTACCTTCTATATGCCCTGGAGGATTTTGCAACATTTAAAGTAAGTTGCAAAATTCTGGAATTAAAGTTTGAAGAGTTTGTGAATCATTTTGTTAGATGTTTTTTTCTAATGACTTTTTGCTCTTTAAGTGATAGGTGAAGAATTTAGTAGCAATGGATTTTAGGCAGGGTACTTAGTGTGGTCAATCAATTCAGCTTATTAAAATCAGAGATGTTAAGAGGTACATTTATCTGTGCACATGTTATTACCTCAGAATCTCATGGTAAGTAAACCACAGATATTTTTCCACCAATGAGAAAACATTATATAGGTAGTCATCTAGCTGGATAGACAGATGATAAATTATATGGCTAGATCAATAGATAGGGACTTAAAGTGACTCTCTCTTTTACCAGAATCTCCCATCAATAACGACTTGTAGAAACCTATTTGTCACAGACAGAGCTGAAAACTATCTGTACCTTATTAAAACTAATTTGTGTGGACAATCTCTTTTAAAAATGCAGTATATACCTAAGCCCTTAAAGTACTGGAGAGTTGACATTTTCCTTAACGGCGTTGTAACATAAGTGAAATCATGATATACTAAGCACACCAAAAATAACTCAAAATTACCTCCCCTCTTGTTTTTTCCTACAAGTCAAAGCCTACTCATCTGTAGTAGCCCACTCAACTGTGTTGAAAAATGTTCTAAGTCTACGTTCATATTTTGACCTCTGCTAAGAAAATAATGTTTTAAGTGAAAATGCCATGCTGGTTCAATTACCTAGAGACATTCATTTTCTAGCTTATAATGCTGCCTATAATTATTATTATTTTATTTTTTTTTTGTGGGACCCTCGCCAGCAGCCGGGGAATGAATCAGTGCTGCAGAGGCTGCGGCAGCTCCACAGCCCAGCGCTCAACCACTGTGCCACCAGGGGAGGCCCATGCTGCCTATAATTAGATACAATGTTTATAGAAATTTTTTAACTTTATAAAAGTGCATATTTTAGAAAATGTCCATTATTAAGTGATTTACATATAACAGTGTAGATGTGGATTGTGATATTTTTTGTTAGCAATATTACTAACAGCAAATGGTTTACAAATTATGTATAATTTCCCACAAGGGATATTTTCTGGAATTACTTCTGTGGATGGAACATGTCAAGTATTATATCTTGTTTTCCTTAATCACAGGAGGTATACACTTAGGTAAGGTTGAGGTCATAGTCAAGTAATAAAACTCACAGACTGAGGCCATAGTTAAGTAATGAAACTCACTGGTGGAATATGTAGGCACACAGACAAATCATACGGTTCTAAAATTTGTTTCTAAGGGTGTGCCTTTATTATCCTAACCTAAAAAGTGATTGCCATCTCTTTTGTTTAGGAATCACATTCTGAATTTTATATCTTCTGCACAGTCCACCAATAAATTTATAAAACTGCTGTCCATTATTTGCGATTAATTATACCTCTTCAACTCCAGTAGGGCCCATAAACTATTTTCTTTGAAAACATTTCTTTGTATCCTATCTTAAATAAGTCAAACAGAATTAGAGAATGTTGACGTATATGCAACTTAGTTGTCAATTGTCTTAGTCATCTGCTTCTGGCATTAGTTCTCTATATAGTCCATATTTTACCCCTTCCCCCCCCTCACATTTTAATCATTTCATTTACATTTATCTGACTTAATCAGATTTTATATTAGAGAAAAAGAAACTTGTTTCCTTATGGCAGTCTATCAGATACCTGAAAAAGTGTTTATATTTCTTTTTATCTCTCTTTTTTCACATGAAAGGCAATTTCAGTTTTACCATCATTTCTTATGTTGCAATTTCTCAACCACTCATTATTCCCATCAAAATTCTATAAGTGAATTCTGATTTTTTAATTTGAATATGTCTCATCTGGATGAGTACTACGATTCCAGGAATGTAGGGATTGAATTTGAGAGACAAAAGATTTTCTTAATGCTCATCACTACCAGGCTGTCCACCCACACCTGGATAATTTTGTGAACGCTTAGGCTATACTGAGCATGGATAATCCCGAACTTAATGAGACAAGTAGTTTAACCAAAACTGCTCAAACAGCATAATCAAGATGGGAGTCAGATCACAACCATGGATGGAAGGCAATGATCACAGCCAGTTTTGAGCATCAGAATAAACTATGCAGGGGGGGGGGGAACAAACACCCAAACCTTGTAAAACATAAGAAGTTCCTGAACAAATTAGAGGAGTTGGAGAATCATCAGAAAATGGAATTCTTAGAGTTTGTTTTGTGGTATCTGCTGCAGAGTGCCAGGGCAGAAGTGCAAGAAGAAAGGTATTGTTTGTGAATGTACCCTATTTGGGAGGCTTTTTGTTATAAATTTTCATATATATTAACTTTCCTATTTATTTATAAAAGATTTATTTATTTTTATATAAGAGGTTGGGTACAGGCCAGAGGCCAAAGGGAGAATGAGAAGATCCACCAGAGACAGAGCGGGGAACAGAAAGAACAGGCAGACTGATGAAATACACTGCTGAGGGGAGCAGCGGGCGAGACAAGAGAGGTCTGCTGCGCCATGTGGGATTCACGCTGGCCGACAGGGATCAAACCTGCACTGCAGAGGCTGCGGACAGCTTCACAGCGCTGCGCTCAACCCACTGCACCACAGATTTTATTTTTATTTATGCACACAAGAACTGGGGTGTAGGCCAGAGGTACTAGCTAGTGAGAGGATTCACCAGAGACAGAGTGGGGAGCAGAAGAGGCAGATCAACTGAAATACACTGCTGAAGGGAGCAGTGGGTGAGGCAGGAAAGGTCTGCTGTGCCATGTGGGCCACTTCCCTGGCTGGGGATTGAACTCACGCCACTGCAGTGGCTGGCAATATCTTGATAGCACTGACACTTAACCTAGTGCCACCAGAGAGGCCCCCTCCTCCATCTTTACAACATTTAGAAGATAGGTATGTTTTATCACCATTTATTTGTGAGATTACTGAAGCATCTAACTTTATATACCCAGCTCAAAGTCACAGATTTAGTAAGCGCATTGCTACAAATTCTGTAAGTACACCTGATCTTGTTTGGGTTGTCCAAAGGTCTATATTGAAAGAGACTGATGACGAAATTTAAAGAAATATTCATGGCTGAAGAGGAGTCCCAAGTATATTTCAAACTTGATCAGGGCTTAAATATTGGTAGAGAAAACAGTTGATTCAAAAATAATTGGTTAAGCAACCATCATTTACTAAGTATGTTGCTAGATATTTTACACATCTCTCTAAAATAAATCTTACAAACCATGTCTTATGGAAGAGGAACTGGAACCGCAGGGAACTGATTCAAGTTCAAGAATATGTAAGTTATAAAAGAAGAAGGCAAGATTGAAATTAAAGTATATGTGGCCCAAATACCTGTGGTTAGGTTATTATGCATGGCAAAATTTCTGAGACTGTTAACTTTTTAAAAACATTGTCAGTGGGCCTCACTGGTGGCGTAAGGGTTTAAGACGCAACCTATGAATCTATCTGCAGCCACTGGAGCACGAGTTCGATCCCCAGCCAGGGAGCTACCCACGTGGTTCAGCATGCCTCTCCTACATTGCCTGTTGCACCCCTCAGTAGCATATTTCAGTCAATCTGCCTGTTCTGTTCCCCACTCCGTCTCTGGTGATTCCTCCTCTCACCCCCCACACCTCTGGCCTGTACCCAGTTATTGTATGCACAAATAAATCTTTTTTAAAAAAATAAAATGTCAGGAAATGCACATCAATATATTAATAACAATATATCAAATTAGACATTGCATATTTTGGAATTTGCTGGGATCACTTTTTTTTCTTATTTTAGGTATCTCCTCTTTAACTGGCAACTGTATTCCAAAAATGGTCACAGAAATTCAAAGTTACAAATTTGAATTTGAAAGCAATATTACAAATAAAATCAAGATAATTTCTATTTAATGTATCCTGCATAAAGGATAATAAAACCTATGTTAGAATTAATCATATTATAATCTGTAGATGCATAAAATAATGCTAAAGGAAATAAAATTCAAGCAGAATAATTTTCACACATAAATTAATGCCAATCATTTACCCAAAATAACAGCTTAGGCCTCTTGGAGTTGGAAGATAAAACATCACTTTAAAATTAGCATGAGGGGCCTCCCTGGTGATGCAGGGGGTTAAGATGAAGCCCTGTGAAGCTGTCCGCAGCCACTGCAGCATGAGTTAGATCCCTGGCCAGCCTGGGAGATACCTACATGGCACAGCAGACCTCTCCTGTCTCACCCACTGCTCCCCTCAGCAGTGTATTTCAGTCAATCTGTCTGTTCTGTTCCCTGTTCTGTCTCTGTTGAATCCTCTTAACCTCCTGCACATCTGGCCTATTCCCCACTTCTTGTATGCATAAATAAATAAATCTTAAAAAAAAAAATAAAAATAAGGGTCTCCCTGGTGGCACAAGGGGTTAAGATGCAACCTATGAAGCAATCCACAGCCACTTCAGCACGAGTTCGATCCCTGGCCAGGGAGCAACCCACATGGCACAGCAGACCTCTCCTGACTCACCCACTGTTCCTCTCAGCTGTGTATTTCAGTCAGTCTGCCTGTTCTGTTCCCCACTCTGTCTCTGGTGAATCCTCTCACCCCTCCATGCCTCTGGCCTGTACCCCAGTTCTTGCATGCATAAATAAATCTTTAAAAAATAAAAAAATAAAATTAGCATGAGATAAAGCTGAATTAGGAAATTATGTTAAATGAAAGCTATTTAAATTAAAAAAACAATAGAATCACAAGAAAAAAAAGGAGCATTTTTGCAGTTAACTTTTAGATAAGATCTCTAAAGGAATCCTTGCACATAATTCTACAAAGGTGATTCTATCTTTACCCAGGCCAGGGCACACTGAAAGGGGCAAATGAGTGGGTATCAAAAGAAGCAGTTTCAAAACTGTTGCAAGTGAAAACCTGCCTCCTGAAATTAAGTGAAAAAATAAATATTTGTTGAAACAAAAAAATTTGTGAAGCACATCCATTTAGTTTAGGACAGACAGTTCTAGATTCTGAGGATAGGTACAAAAGATTATTGAAGGGGAATGCTCATATTAATGTGTCTGTATCATTAAAAAAAGGTAACTGTACTCAGTAGTCTGGTTCCAAAAGAGGAAAACATGTAGTACTTTCAGGAGAGCACCATTTTTTTTGTCAACAAGAATAGCTAAATAGCAAAGTTAACAAACAAATGTCCACTGTCCAAATTTAACCTTTAAGAAGACAAGCTTCCTTTCAGCAAGAAATATACTTGGAAAGGAACCATATTTACAGGAATGTATGGGAGGCAAAACACATACTAGTAAGTATAAGCAAAAAAGATGACTAATGAAATAGATATAGTGAGTCATTCTATGTGACATATCAGAAATAGCTACATTTAATACCTGTCAAAAATGAAAACCTAGTAGAAAAACTTTTAAGAGAAAATAAGATTTCACTTTTTCCTACTTAACTTCTTTCCCATCTTTTAATTTGTTTTTTAATCACTTATTTTTGCTCTATCTTCCCTCCTCTAGTCTTCTATAGCTATAAAAGAACATAAAAAATTCCATGAAACAAATAAACAACTCTGTTCTTTCTGTGATCAGCTCCTCTGTCAGATAAAAGCTGATGCAGTAAATCTCTCAAAGGACAAATTTGTTGGTTGTTATTGCATGTGACTTCTATACTCAGTGACTCTATGAGAACACAAAGAGCTTAGGGAAAAGTTAAAATTCAAAGTTACCAATATGGGAAATGCATTAGAAAGAATCAGGTCAGAGAGGCAAAAACTCAATTATAATCTCCCAAATTGAGATGGCAAAAATCTCAACTGACCCAAATTTCTTGGCTCCTACCACTAGCTACATTTATATTTGAAATGAGTTGAAAGTCGAGCTGTGCTGGCAGCCTCACACCTGCTCCCTCTTTTCCCCTTGGGTGGCTGAAGTAATTACCCACCTCTACCTGTACCAGCTTAGGAGCTGTGAAATGTTGGTCATGTAGAGTCAATCACTTCCATGTTCTAAGGTGCCAAATGATCATCTGCTAGTCAGAATTGCAACATTGCTGGCAGGCGAACCTATCAGTTCACTTCATTTTAGAGTCTGGTCATGCACAAATTTTTTCTGGCCAATTTGTATTTTTACAGTATACACCCTATGGAAAGAATTATAATTTAATCAACAATATTTGGTAAATAAAATTTTCAACATTTTAGAAATAGTCTCCATTAGACCTTTGAATATCATGATTTCCACAGAACAAACGTGAGCACAGTGAAGAATACCACTTCTCTTTATGAGCACATGATTTTGCCAATTCTGTGGAACATTTATCAGATTAACCATGGCAGACTTTAATTTATAGTTCAGACCTCAGCCATAAATCTGTCCTACCTGGGTAAAATCATGAACTAGGGGAGCAGCCAAGTAATAACATCACTGCATATCAGTGTGAGCAAAATATCTAAGCAGGAAATTATTGAAACTTTGTTTTTCGGTTACACACTAAATAACTACAGGAAAAATTCCCTACTTTTTCCTGGTTTGTTCTATGTTCCTGAGTGGTAGGAATGGAAACATTATTTCTCAGCAGAGGACAGTTTTTGGCTTATACTGACAATAAAAGCAATTTTTTTTCTCCCAATGAGAACAAAAAGGGCTCAAAAGACTAGACAATAACTGTATATAAACAAGAAGGATGAAATGATAGACAGTCTAAAGTTGAAGAGCGGAAAATTCATGGAGTTCTCTTTATGTCACCTGAAACATTTTTGAAAAATGACAGAATTAAATCTTCTGAGAGAAAACAGAGTTGGATTAAGGTGCCAGATTGACCAAAGAACACTTAAGGCCGACATTTTGGTAAAAATCAAGTATGATTTTTACCGCAAGGTGCGATTTGAGGCACAAGTCTTTCCAAACAAAGGACCTGTGGTATACACACTGATTTTCACTATTAAGTTTTTTTAAGCCACAGTACACTATTTTGTCCATCCTCAGAAGTGTAATTATGGGTAGAAACAGAAATGTTGGGAAGATGGAAGATGTAGCGGAAGAAAACGCATCCATTGGAGAATATTCAATAGGTGTCAAATATAATTCTATGAACTTTTAATAATTTATCAACTCTAAAATTTATATATAATTTTACATAACTAATGCCCGGAGTAAGAAATTGGCATCGAGGTTATATATCAAACTTAGTAAAAGACAGTATGCCTTTTATATTAATAAAAGTTACATTTATATTAGTTATATTGTTATGCCATATGTAGGAAATGTGAAAATGGGTAAAATTACATAGACAATAAGAGAACAAGGTCTTGTCTTTAATACATGATTGTTAAATAGCCTTCCTTTAGCTACTGGTATGAATATTACCCCTTTGAAATAATGTATTTAAATGAATTAGAAAAAAAAATTCCAAAATACAATTTTGCCATTAAAAAAATAACAGCTGTTGAGGTGTAATGTTCACTTAACCCACTTAGAGAGAAACATTTCTTAATTTACAGAAGAGGAAAAGCAAGGCTCATTTACTGAGGCATTTTGTGAAGAATAGCTAATTAATTATTGTACTTTCAGCATTTGAAGTGGTTAATGATGAATTGCTTTTCATTTTTAAGCAGCTAAATAAGTTTCAAATAATTAAATTTTAAAACTTGTGCAAAAGTTGGTATTTTTCAGATGTTTATAAAATTTTGATAATTTTATGTCTATATTCTATCTCACCATTAATTGCAATGCTATGTATAAATGATACTATGTATGTACTATGCAAACAAAAAATCAATTATATGCTTTACTACCAAACATATATATAACAATATAGCATATATATGAAATTGTTATTAACTGAATGTTTGTGTTCCCCCAAATTCATATGTTGAAACCCAATGCGAAAAATGTGGTATTAAGAAATGGGACCTTTGGGACATAATTAGGATGAGCTGAAGATATAAGTGCAGAGCACTAGTAATGGAATTACTGATTTCCTATATCTCAAGAGAGCTTGCCTCCCATCTTTGCTCTCTGCCATACAAGGATATAATGAGAATTTGTCAGACTACAACTGTAAAGAAGTTCTCACCAGAACGCAGTAATGTTGGCACCATGATCTGGGACTTAAATGTTTATAAGCCACTCAATCTACGGGATTTTGTATAGCAGTCCTAACTAAAATGACATTTATATTTTTTAGCTATTTGTATGTGAAACAAATATACAAGATATTAATTGTTTGAAGTAGAGCTGGTATTTTAAATATTTATATTTTCATCAATTGAAGAGTATTGAACATCTTTTATGTTCCAAACCCATAAAAATGAGTAATACCTGTTTTATGGTACTCACTGTCCAGAGGTTACTAAGGCATAAAAATATCTTTTGGTGTGAGCCAAATAAAAGGAAAAGTAAGTAACTGAGCATTTCGAGTATTCTGTACAAGCAAAAACAAAATAATTTAGACTAGTTTGAAACATCGTGTATCAGGGGGATATAGGAGATAATGGGAGTAAATGGAGTGGGCATCAGTGAATTAAATCATGGGAAAATAAAGGAGTGGAAGTCCACATTTTCATTCATAAAATACATTCCAAATACCAACAGAATAAGACATTAACTTCAGGTTTTAATAAAATTATTCCCAGATACCATAATGTGGTTGTGCACAAGAACACACATAAAAAAATACAATAGGTCATCTGATGATTGTCTCCATCTCCAATGCTGGTGTCTCCCCCAGACTAGTAGAATCAGACAGCTTTCCTCTTAATCACCTTATCACCTTCTACTCCTTATGCCACTTAGGTTAATGTGGGTAAGTCAGAGCTCATTTCTTCTCTAGAAATCTCGAGATTTTCATAATTTAAACAGGCTTGGTATTTTCCTTGTCAGAATTGTCAATCAAGGTTGAAGAGTATTTTTCAAACACAGAAAAAGCTGTGGAGGATTAAAATCAGTTTCTCTAAAATTTTATAAAACCAACTTAATATGCAATACATACATTTACAAAGGGAAGCAAGATGGTTTCAGTAAAAGTGTGTTTTTAAAGTCAACGCAAGCAGTTTTTATTTTTGGCAGTACTAGTGGTGTAGAAAAGTCATAGATTATTATATCAATTCTCTCTTTTCTTAAAGATAGGAATGTTAATAGATGGAATTGTATCTACCTGGGTAAACTAGCCAAGTAATTCCCACGTAGAACATGAGAAAAGACACAAGAGGAGGACGCCATGTAATAACAGAGGCAAAGACTGAAGAGCTACAGCTGTGCTAAGGGGTATTGGTAACCAACCCAAAACTGTAGAAGGAAGGAAGGATTCACCCCTACTGGTTTCAGAAGCAGCAGTTCCTATCAACACTCTGATTTCAGACTCCAGCCACCAAAACTCGAGACAATAAATTTCTGTTGTTTGACCCACTCATTTTGTGATACTTAGTTAGCCAGCCCTAGAAAAGCAATATAGTAACGTAAGTTCTAACACAAAAAAAGGAAAATTGTCCAACTACTTACAATTTCCTGCTCTGCATGTAAGGAGCTTGGAAATCACCAGTTTATTTGAAATAAAAAAGCTGAATGAAGCAAAAAATTAACTCTTAATGGACTCTTAATTGAGAGAAGGATGCAGGATAAATCATTAGTCTCAAAATTGGAGAGAGAAACCAAAACAGAAAATAACAACTCACCAGAACACAGAGATTCAGGAGCAGAAACCGTCATGGGAACCGATGCCGGAGTAGGGAAAACAGAACTGTAACTGATGAACTGCTGGAAGCTCAGTGTAGAAAACTGTGAAAATTAAAAAGGCCGGTCAAAGGGGGGCTATCACATTTTTGTGAGATTTGCCTCTAGTTGCTCAACCAGGTTCCCATGGTGAATACTGGATAAAGATCTCCTCAGACTTGTAGCAAGTGGGAGAGGAACCATTTTGAAATACACCAGAGCACTCCATTCTTATGAGGCCTGATCTCAGATGAAACCACTTAATTAGAATACAACTAGCTGGCTTTTATCAAAACATTAGGCCAAAGGCTCTGATGGATAAAGTAGAAAACAGGCAAAAACACATCCAAAGTAAATAGATAGAAATCCTGAGGAAAAAGTGCCAAAAAAACTGTAGAGATTAAAAATTCTGTAAAAATATATGAAGAATGCATTTGATGGGCATATTTGTAGGATGAATAAAGATAAGGAAAGAATCTCTGAACTGGAAGATGTATCACTAGCAGCCCCCAAAACTGAGCAGTTTAGTAAACAAAGCTGAAAACCACAGAAGAGAGAGTCTGGAATTGTAGCACAATTAGAAAAAGGTGTAACATATGTGTTAAGAGAATACCAGAAAGGGCAAACAGAGAAAGGCACAGAAGAAATACTTCAACAACAGTAACAGAGAATTTCCCCAATCTTTGGTGGCAAAGTAGATATGGGACGCTCAGAGAACACCAAGCAAATAGAATGTAAAAAAGAAAAAAAAAACAACAAATGACACTAAGCCATATCATTTTCAAATGATAGAAAATCAAGATAAAGAAAAAAAATCTGAAAAAAAGTAAGAAAACAAACACCTCATCCTCTCGTAAAAGGATAAACTGTCATATATCCAAATAACAGAAAATTATGGAGATAATATTAATGATCAGAAGGTGCCAGACCTGGGAAGAGGTAGAGATGAATAGGCAGAGCCAGGAATTTTAGTTAAAACACACTGCATGATATTACATTGATGGATATATGTTATTAAACTTTTGTCTGAAGTCATGGAATATATAACACCAACAAAGGGCTGGAATGTCAATGAACTTGAATGATTACACTGTTCACATGGGTCCATTCTTTCCAAAAAATGTACCATTTTGGCAAGTAATGTTGACAAAGTGTGAGAGGTGGTTATGAATATGTGTGGGCAGTAGGTGGCGGGGTGATCTATGTACCTCCAACCCCATTTTGTTGTAAACTTAAAACTGACCTAAAAATAAAGTAAAAAGCCGCATTGGACTTGAAGAGCCAATTAGATTATTCACAATACTTGGAAACTTTAGTATCCTACTTTCAATAACAGATAAACAACAAGAAAAATCAATAAGGACAGAGAAGACCTGAGAAACACTATAAAACAGCTAAACCTGGCAAACATCTAGAGTAACTCCAGCTGGCAGCATTAAATGTGATAACAAACATTTGAGGAGCTGTGAACCCACACCTCTAAATCATAGATAGTGTTGTAAACCAATGCTGCGTCTGTAAAAAAACGAACAACAACAACAAAAAAAACACACACACTTTAAAAAATATTCTTCTCTAGAATACATGGAATATTTTCCAGAACACACTGAGACCATTTTAAAAAAGTCTTTACCAATTTAAAAGGAATTGCTATTATAAAATCTAGAGAAGGTAATTCACTGAAACTATATTTGATTCTATGAAATGAAAAACAACATTCACATAAATTTACCTATACTAAGCAAGGATACAAAAGAGAAAAGTCAAATTATTAAAATTGAGAACAAAGGAGGAGACAATGCCAAAAGTGAATTTGAATGTAAACTATGTACTTTGGATGATATTAAATCAGAGTCAGCTCAGAGATTACTACATATGTACCACTCTGGTGAGAGACATTGATAGGGGAAAGGAGAGAAACTGAGCCTATATGAGACAAAGGGCAAATATGAGAACTCAGTTTTCTGCTCATTTTTGTCATGAACCTACAATTATTTTAAAATATAAAGCTTATTAGAAAAAAATCTTTTAATATTAATTACCTAAATAAGTAAGTGTTCTGCAATCATCCCAGGCTGGGTAGGTTCATTGTTGGTTTAGGCAGCTTGAAAGAGAACCTTGAGACCTTGGCATCATCCCCACAGGTTAGGGGAATGAAGTCAGCAGGGAGACAGCAATGTGGGCCCCCCAGTGAGTCCCTACCTCTTGTAGCCATTCTCTGATGCTCTCCACTGCGTGGTCCTCTGCCACACACTGCCCTCTGTGACGCTGCCCTTATAGCCTCAGCCTCCAGGCTCAGGTGTGCCCACTTACGCATGCCCACACCATACTCCAGGTGTCCAACATCAGGCATGCGTGCCCCGGCCCCAGGCTCCCAAGTGCTGCCTGCATAGGCCATAGGTGATAGCCACAGAGGCCAACTGCATAAAAGCCTGAGCAGTCCTCATTTACCCTACAATAAGAAAATGTATAAAATAAAATCAATCACACTAATGTAAATTCTAGATTATATTTTGTATTCACTTTTTTTTTTTTTAAGATTTATTTATATAAACACTGGGTACAGTCAGAAGCCTGGGAGGGTGAGAGAATTCACCAGAGCCAAGGCTGGGAACAGAACAGGCAGACTGACAAAATACACTGCTGAGGGGAGCAGTGGGTGGCAGGAGAGGTCTGTGCGCCATGTGCGACCCTCACCTGTGGCCTGGGATTGAACTGGTGCTGCAGAGGCTGCGGGCATCTTCGCAGCAGAGGGCTCAACTGCTGTGCCACCAGGGGAGGCCCTGTATTCATTTTTATCCAAATCTTTAACATGCGTTGAGGTTAAGAGTAAAATCTTCTAAGCTAAGTCTTGAAGGACAGATTTGTCCCTTAAAATGGTAATATTTGACATTAAGTCCCTAAATTTGTGTTTTTTTCACAAAAATTGTTTATGAAAACAATTTATTATTTAATAATAGTAAAAGAAAATTTACAGATATGAGAATTTCTTCTCCTAAATCTGTTCCGTATCCTTCACTATTTTGTTTAACTATTAGGTGCTAATTTTAATTTACAAGTTATTTTCTACTAAGAATATAATCAGCAAAACTGTAACTAAGTCATTTAAAAACGCCTAAAGTTTTACATGTTTTAAAGTATCAACTTGTTTTTAAATTTCTTAAATGCTTCTGGGGAATATTACCAAAACTCCCCAGCTTATTGCTGCTGAGTTTGATAAATATTATAAATAATGTTATCTACAATTAGGTCAAATTCCTGCTGTCATCTAACCTTTTCATCTAAGAATAGGTAGAAGTTTTTGACAGGGATGCAAAATAAACTTTAATTATAAAAATTCAACATGGCTAATATTTTAAATAGCTCTTAATATAATTCTGAAGATTATGATCCACGTTAGTCATTTTCATATATTGTAGAAGCAAAACATTGTTCTTACTGGAAATCTCTGCTTAAAAGCAGCCAGGCCATTCTTTTTCAGTAGGCATGAGGGTGGCATTTCATAGACCTTAAAGCTTACTCTCAGAAACCCCCAACCCCCATGCCTGAGAATGTCTCTAAATTATACCCTCAGGACCCAGACATCTGAATTAGATATTTCAAAATTACTGAAATTCAAAACAAGTTTTTACTTAGATTTTCTCCTATGAGAAAAATTGTTATCATTAGCCATTCTCTTCCTTCCCCGTATTTGCCAGAAATAGCTTCAGCTTTAAGTAAATAACATAAATAGCTTTATTTATTAACTAGCACCCAAATCTCATATTTTCTTTTCACTAAAGAAAATCTTCCACAAGCTCTATTTACACACTTTTCTATTTTTTTCTCTATGTGACTTGATTTGAGATGGCAAATGCCCTGAGGGGCAGAGGGTGTAGCAAATACACCGTTTACTTCTATCTGATAGTCTTCAGCATTTTAGTCCCTTAAAGTAATTATGATGTAGGGTAAATGATTGTCAGGCTTTTCTGCCTTCCTGCCATTAGGATGGATGATGGATCCCTGCAGTCCTGAATGCATGCCTGATGGTGGGCACCTGGAGTGTGGTGTGGGCATACATAGGTGGGTACAACTGGGCTGAGACTGGGCTTATAAGGGCAGTGTCACCGGGAATGGAGCCAGGACAGAATGAGAAAGAGCAGAAGAGAGAGAATGAGAGAGACCACGAGAGAATGCAGAAGAGCCCAGGAAGAATGAAGATTCACCAAGGGCCGGGAGGCCTGCCAGGCTCCCGGCCCCGGCACCCCTGCCAGCCGCAGTGTACCTGATAAAATGGCAATAAAAGCCTGCAAAAGCCACCGAGGGCTCCAGGACTCTCCTCTTTTACCCATCTGCTTGGATCACAGAGTTCCTGCACTGTGCCCTTCCTGCCACTGCATATGGTTTGATTGATCTCCAAATCTCTTCATTCAAACAGCTTTACCCCAAGTTATGTCATTAAGATTACAGAAAGCTTCTTCATACCTGGATTTAAATAGACTTTCTAATAATACGTTTATGACAACAAATATTTTTCTGATAAAATGGAAAGCAAGTTGTTTAATTATGTAAAGAAATGCTTGTTTCATTGACAATTAACATGCCATCAATTTTTTCTCATAAATAAATTGCGAGTTAAAACACAAGTTGTCAAACATGGACAAACATTCTTACTGACCTAATGCATTGATTTCTATAATCATTATAAATGACACATTAGCTACCTTTTAAATTACCACTTGCTTATTTTAAAACTCAGAATAAATTACATTTAACATTATTATTGATATGGTTTATTCATTTTAGTTTTATTTTATTTTATTTTATTTTTTTATAGATTTTTTAAAAGATTTATTTATTTATTTATACAAGCACTGGGTACAGTCAGAAGCGCGGGAGGGTGAGAGAATTCACCAGAGCCAGAGCGGGGAGCAGAGCAGGCAGAAGGACCGAAGTACACTGTTGAGGGGAGCAGCGGGCGGCAGGAGAGGTCTGTGCGCCATGTGGGACCCTCCTCTGGTGGCCGGGGAGCAGCAGGGAATCGAACCGGCGCCGCAGAGGCCGCGGGCAGCTTCACAACCCAGCAATCAACCGCTGCGCCACCGGGGAGGCCCTGTTTATTCATTTTATTTAATACATCTTTTTTATTTTTCTGTTTATATCAATTTTTTTATTTTTAATATGGTAATACTTGTATACCTTCATTAGGAATTACTACCATAGTGTACCCATCACCCGCTCACCCATATTCCACCACCACAGCTCATTGTGCTTCCTTCCGTCTTTGTTCTAACCCCCACCCCGCTAGGTGCTTCAGTTCTGTAGTCAGCTTATCAAGGGTTAGTTTTTCAGCTTCTCTTTATCTGACTCTTAATTTAGTAACTTTATACTCCACATATTAGTGATGCCATCTGGCCTATTGTTGGTTTAAATTTAGTATTTTCTATTTGCTTTCTACATGCCCCATCTGTCCTTCCTCCTTTTTTCTTCTTTAAAAATAGCCTTAAGGACCTCCCTGGTGGCACAGGGATTAAAGACACAGCTCTATCAAGCTATCAATAGTCACTGCAGACTGAGTTCGATTGCCAGTGAGGGAGCTAACCCACATAGTGCAGCAGACCTCTTCTGTCTCGTTCGCTACTCCCCTCAGCAGTGTATTTCAGGAGATCTGCCTGTTCTGCTCCCTACTCTGTCCCTGGTGAATCCTCTCACCTCCCCCCACCTCTGACCTACATCCCAGTTCTTGTATGCATAAATAAATAAGATAAATCTCTAAAAAATATGACTTAAAATATGCCTACTAATATATTCACCATTTATATTTCCTTAGTCTTTATTTCTGTACATATTCATAATACTGTTGTGTTGTCGGAAAAGTCATGACACATTTTTTCTATATTTTTCAAAGAAAAAACACATCATAGCCTTTCTGAGAAGCCAATATCCTAGATTTGTAATATCACAGCTAAAGGCAGGTGATACATGATGAGAAAAAACTTAAATAGCAAGAGATATGTGATAGGCTTACCCACCAAAAATGATGTCAAGGGGATGTCTCAAGATGTATTAAAACTTGGAAATTTGGGGACAGCCAGTAGGCTACACTATTGATCAGATTGTGATGTTCATTCTCTGATGAAAGGAGCTGGTTGCCAGAGCAACTGATATGACTAGAGGATGAGCTTTACAGTCACACTCCCTTATTTCCTGAGAGGAGAGAAGGGTGAGAGGTTTGAATTCAACAATCAGTGACCTGTGATTTAATAACTTCTGCTTCTGTAACTAAGTTTTCACAAATGCCCAACAGGAAGGGGTTTGGAGAGCTTCTGGATTGGAGAATGTGATGATTTCAGAGAGATTGGCTCACCTGAAGAGGGCATGGAAGCTTCACACCTACTCCTCACACATCACTCCATTTTCTCTTTCATTTGGCTCTTGTTTTCTATCCTTTTGCATTCTTTGTAATGATTTGGTGATCTAGTGAGTACACAGGATTCCTGAGTTCTTTATGGCAACCTCACAAATTAATGAAACTGAGGTAGATGTCCTGGGTACTTCTGATTTATAGCCAGTTAGAAGCCCAGTTAATAATCTGGGGCTCGTGACAGGCACCTGAGTCTGAGGAGGGAATCATGGGAACCTGTGAGTATAACAGGTTGGTCACAATTACAGGTTTGCCAGAGGGTTTGGGCTGATATTTGAAGTGGAGTGTGGTCTTGGGAGATTGAGTCCTTAACCTGTAAAATCTGATGCTGACTCAAGGTGGACAGTGTCAGAATTGAGTTGAATTCTCAGACTTCCTGCTGGGATTTGAGAACTGCTTGTTGGTATGGGGAAGCCTCAGCACACACACCCTTGGGGGAGTTGGGTAAGCACCCCAAAATCACATAGCAGATCATTCAGGTTGTTAGACTGTTGTCCAAAATGACTAGGTAAGTTGCACCACTACTGGTCACAGTCCACCTTTCATGTTGCACTGTGTCTTTACTCCCTTCTTTAGTCCCTCATTGCTCATTTAATGTATTTTCTTATCAAGTAACTTCTATGTGCTCAGTATTATGCTAAACATAGTAACAAAGATGGTTCCATCATTATAAAATTTTAGCCACTTGTCTATAAACTGGTGATAAGTCACTACACATCTGATCAAGAAACTTTACAATTGTATCATGTAATGATTAAACCAGACACTAATTATTAAGTACATATCTGGCAGGAGGTTGATTGTACAGTAATCCATCCTTATCTGTGGCTTCACTTTCTGTAGTTTCAAGCACACATGCTCAACTTTGATCTGAAAATTTTACAAACAATAGCATATTTTGAGAATGACACTTATATGATTTGTTATAATTGCTATATTATTAGTTATTGTTACACTTTTACTATGACTAAATCATAGATTAAACTTAATTCACAGGTCTGTACGCATAGGAAAAAGTGTATACATAGGGTTCAGAAATATCCTGAGTTTTAGACATCCACTGAGGATCCTGGAACAGATAAGGGGAAACTACTGTATAGTCTTACATGTCTCTACGTGAACAAGTGTACTCTAGTTAAAATAATGTTGTTTAGTCTGCCTTTGGCTTCATATTATATTATATATTGCTTTTTATTAAAAAAGTAACAGTTTTCACCTGCCATATCACAGTTAACTTACACAGTAATACTAACACATAGGTAATACACAACAGAAGAGCTATTCAGAAAATCTGAAAGTAATTTAAATACATTGTAAGCTTGAACATTTACTTAATCTCTTGAAACTTCATTTATTTCATTAGGAAATGTAGATATTTAATGAGTTTTTAAGGAATAAATGAATTAATATAGAACTTCTAGCAAGTTCTACATTTGCATATTAATTATATTTCTTATTATGTAGATACTTTTGAAGGAGGCAAAGCAAATTTTCTTTATGTATTCAACATATATTCACTACACATCAAGTAGCAGTGCTATCCATATAACCAGTTATGATTTAAAGTATCTTCATATTATTGGTTTTACTTGATAGTCACAACAAAAATTGTAAAGCTCAAATAAATTGTTACAAATGTATAATATATATAAACAATGTTTCTGTGTGAGTTTACAAATTTGCTATAGAATATAACAACTATTCAAATATGACAAACATTAAAAAACTGCATGAGAGAAATATATAAAAAAATCTATAAGATGGTGATGTCATACCTGATTTAGCCACAGATTCTTCAGAGGGAGAGCAGATAACACTACCATTCTCCATCCCAGGGAGTTTCAGCTAATGTGTAGTGTTTGTTAATTTACCATGTCTAGCTGTTATGTATATTCATTTCCCGGGTAACAAAGAAGACAGGATGGAGTTCAGAGACTAACCAACTAATAACTGATAATAACACAACTATTTTGCAACACAATGTTTACCTCAGATTTTAAACTTCAACTTACAGTCTGTGTTATTGTACTAACTAAATCCATGAATGTAAGTCATATAAGAAGGACTCTCTAAGCCAAATAGATGCAGGAACATGTGTGAAACCTGCAAGAAATACTGCAAGAAAGTGTATCCTGACTGCAATGGCAAATGAAAAGATTCAGTATCATCCACTGATATAGTGCTCATCCTGTACAGAGTGCTACATAATACAGAAAAGAATTCTGAGGAGCTGAGGATTGAATGAATTTCTTGGGAAACCTATAAATTAGTATAAAGCTAACAAAAAAAATCTATACACATATTTTTATATTTGTGTAAATATTAGAAACATGTAAATGAGTGCACCTTAATTCAAATTTATTCATAAACATTATATGTTAAAACATTACTGGGTATCCTGGAATCATCTGCACTCTTGGAATTAATTTGGGAAGACTGCCTTCAAGAGATGAACAAGGTGCAGGCACAGATATTTAGATCCTCTTCAGAAACTCTAACATGAATTTGATTACAGTGATTTGATTGATTTCATGCTTTGCTTATATCCTCTCTTTGTATTTTTATTTTTTGTGCCATTCCTTTTTTTAAAGAAATTAAATTAACTTTGGTTTACAACATTGTACATGATTTAGAAGTTATAGGATCATACCTTCAGGTATTGTTGCTGCACCATACCTGATACCAAGACACCCAGGAGTCCTCCACACTAGTTCATAGTGTTCTCACTCCAGTTTGCTCTTTCCCTCCCCATCTGGTAGCCTCAGGCCTACAGTCATATTTCTAGGGTTTGTTATTTGTTAGGCTTTATCTGTATGTGTTCTGTTTCTCTATATTCCACATATAAATAATACCATCTGAAATGGCCTTTCTCCTTCTGAATTATTTTGTTTAGCATAAATCCCTTCAGCTCCATCTTTGACTGATTTCTTTAAAATTCCCTTGCCAATTTCCAAGGCAATGGGTGAGATTGCACTGTGTTTGTGTGCACCGTCTATGCAATGACTGATAGAAACAGGAAAAAGACAAGCGGATCACTTTGCCTGCAAAAGTTCAGTTTAGGAAATTGCGATGAAAACCAATATTCCTTGAAATAAAAACAGGTAAAATAGCCGATGAGAAAAGGAAAACGTGTGAACTTATCCAGTTATAGAATCCTTCAGGGATGAAAGACCAAAAGAATAAATGTGGCTCTGATACAAATTTAACCACAATATGAATACTAATCTCTTCATCCCTGGAGAATACTTCTATTATAGGAATTATCATTGAAAGAGGACTTTAATTCAGATATGTCTAATTACACTATAGGTTAATTTGATTAACTAGGAAATCTCCAGAGGACTTTAATATTTCTTACTATTAAATAAGCTTAAATGGTCTAACCAAATTGCTAATGATTGTCTTTTATTACAAAGTAGAAAGTATTTGATGATAAATCTGCTCTTCCTTTGGAACACTAGGACAAAATTATAATTTCCTTTAATATATAGTAAAGATGATAATATTGTGTGTAGTCTATATTTTTTTCCTTGCTAATGTTATCATTCTGTATAGGCACATAAAAACTAATATTAGAATAAAACAAATAATGAAAACATAAATGAGCTTCCTTATTCATAAGTGCAAGTAAGGCTCATTTGCAGTGTTGATAGAGTTAGAAGAATTTTCTTACACTTAGATCATGCTGTTTTAATAGGCAAATACTAGCTTTCCTGTATAGAGTATGTAGATTTTCTGAAAGTGGTTATTTTTCTTTTTAAAAGTGTAGGCATTGGTTTAGACGTAGTGGAACAATTATAACAGTTAAGATTCATTACAGTTGTTTATTATTCTAGCTCTGACTGAGCACTTAAAGAACCTTTATTTGTATGTAGAAGAATGTTATAGCCTATTCCCATCCCTTCCTTCACTCACACCCCTTGTAATTTCCTATTCATTCAGTATTTCTTGTTCAGTGTTTAATAAGATTTTAGCACAGTGCAAAACACTAATGAGAAAAATACCAATAAAACCTACTGCCTTATCTCAAGGAGTTTACAACTCTTTAGATGAAAACAGATGAACACCAATAATTGCAATGTGGGAGTCCAGAGGATATACGACTGACTGCATTGAGGTTGCTTACATTTGGAGCCTACAGAAGGTTAGAAATACTCATTGCGATAGAGGGAGAGCAATGTGGAAACACTGGGAAGGAGAATGATATTCATTCACAAGTCAAGGAGAGAGTCCCCAGAATGAACAAACCCTACCAACACCTTGATGTTGACCATCTAACCTCCAAAAAGAGTTTGCCAGAGGGACACTATACCAAGAGAGTTCCATGGCTTGCAGTGAGATTGAAACAGCCATGGGACCACAGACACCAGTACAGATTGCAACAGAGGGGACACAGAGGGTGGTCACATTTCATTGACTAGGAGATATGTGGAGATAAATACTTGGAGGCTATGGTCCAGTCAGCAAGGCTGACTGCTCAGCCAGGGGCCATTGGAAGGTGAGAAGCAGAATCTATGAAGAAAAACGTATCTTTGATCAAGATAAAGAGATATGGAGGAGGTGGGGTGTTTCATACAGGAAGGATCCTACAAAAGAAAACAAGAGAGAAGATAGTTCAGATGGAAACATTAAGGAGGTGAGAGGTGAGGAAAGGAAAGAACAAGGAGGGAAGGAAGCACAATGACCTATGGTGGTGGAATATGGGTGAGCAGGTGGTGAGTGCACTGTGCTGGTAATACCTGATGGGGGTACCCCAATATTACCTCAGTTGAAAATAAATTATTAAAATATAAAATACAAGTATTAACTTCACTTTTAGAATCATGTGATGTCTTGAGTCTTCTAAAATAGCTTCTTTGGGTTTTGATTTTGTTGAATGTCAACTCATGATATTAACATAAATTTATTCATTTGCAAAGTTTAACCAAAAATGGCTGGCATTCTATATTATAGAGCTGATCAGTTTTGTTTTGGAAAGAATGCCTAGAAGGAAGAGCAGTTCAGGTGACAATGTTTAAAATTCAAATTAACTCATTTGCTATTAGCTGTCTCAGATACAAAGAATCCTACACAGAGACCACATCAAAGGGAACTATCTTTGTTCTCAGGCAGTGGCTTTTTTCTGCTCCAGCAGTCTTAGTGGAGAGAAAGAAAGGACACTCCCCAGATCTGATTTCCAAATGGGTAGAAAAAAGTGGGAGTAAGTACTCTCTCCCTCCCCCGCTCCAGCTTACATAGATTCTCTACTACTTAGACATTTTCTTTCCTCCTTTCAAAGAGGGTTCCACATATTCAGTAAAAGACAAAGAATGAAAAAAGTTGGTTCATAAATTCTAAACAAGCTGGAATTTCAGAATATCAAAAGGTCAGCTTGTGCTGTCCTGGAGAAATCCTACAGGGTAATATCGCCTGTCCTCATTGTAGGGTAAGGAAAAATGTCAGGCTTTTCTGCCCTCCCGCCATCAGGACAGATGATGGATCCTTGCAGTCCTGAATGCATGTCTGATGGCGGGCACCTGGAGTAGGGTATGGGCCTAGGTAGATGGGATTCACCTGGGCTAAGACTGTGCTTTTTAAGGGCGGCATCACGGGGATGCCAGCAGAAGCCAAGAAGCCGAGAACGAACAGAAGCCGAGAGAGAAGCAGAGAAGGCCGTAGAGCCCAGAGAGAGTGAAGACTTGCTGGGGGGCCGGGAGGCCTGCTAGCCTCCCAGCACCCCTGCTGCCGTGTACCTGGTAATCCCAATAAAAGACCTGCAAAAAATGACTGAGGACTCTGACTCCTCCTTTACCTGGTCTGCTGGATCAGAAAACCTGCTCAGTGGCCAGTCCTGACCATACACTCATCTAGGAGGCTAGGCAGCTGGTGAGCTCTCAGCTTCTGGAAGAATTGAGTCTATTAAAAATATCAACATTTATATTATGTGTTTCATTCCTTTCATCCTCAGAGTGCTTTGTAAACATTAAACCAATTAAGTGAAAGCAATTTGTGAATTAAGACAGTTATAAACAAATACCTGTCATTGGCAAGAAATACTTGTCCTTGTTTGTTTATTGTTTTATTACTAGGCTATGGGTGGCTTTTTAATTTTAATAGCTGTATCCAAGACACCAAGGCCACAGGAATGTAATGCCTCCTAGTAAAATCGCCCACTTGCTATTCTATAAAATGAATCCAACACCTCCTCCACAAACACACAAACAACAATTCATTTGATAAGAGCAATCTGAAGAGGTTTAGTTGAAGAAACTAAGTCCTTAAAAATTAAAACCTTCTAAACTTTTTGGTCTCAATATCATGAGAAAAAAATAAAGTTAGGTTCTGTAGATAGATTATTAATATATTAAATCAAACCCTAGAAATCTGACTGTATAACTGAGGCTGGATGACGTTACGAAGAGAAGGGGGATGAGGCCCATGGGAATATGGTGGAGGACTCTGGGTGTCTTGGCGGTAGTGTGGTAGTGTGGTGTGGTTCCATCCATCTGAAGAGATGTGAACTAAATCATATAGTTCACATATAGATGTGAACTAATCATAATGTTGTAGACCAACATTACTTCAATAAAAAATATAATTTTAAAAAAGAAAAAAAATAGGATCACAAACCTCTCTTTATGTAATGCTAAGTAAGTTAACAGAACATTTTGTAAGGAAACTTCACACACATGCAACTTTTTAAGAACTTGAATATTTTCCTGAAAAATTAAAAGATCACTATTCAAAAGTTACTCCTAATTTGTCAGGTTTCTAAGATTAAACATTTCTACTAAATAGGAAGAGAGCAAAAAAAAGCAGACTGAGATTCAGTAGGTACTTCTTAGCTGCTCTCTGAAAAATCTGTTAAGAGTCTTACTACTACATTTAGACAGATTAGGTAACATACTTTTTTTTTTTTTCAAACAGCATGTGAAAATATTCAAGTAATCAAAATATCCTGCTTGCTTCTACTAGATAACAAAGTAAAATCCTTCAGGTTTAAGCCATATCCTGATTTGTGGGGTAAACCTGCATGAGCAACTAAATAATACCTCGAAATCTTAAGACATATCTACCTAATCTTTGAAGCATTTAACTACATTTAATATTTAAATCACTCTAATAGTGCAAAGATGCACTTTTAATATTTTGAATTATAGAAAAAATCAATGTAAGAAGATCCCACTGCACGGGCCTGTTAGTAATACTTTTTCTTATACTGGAGACAAAAACACCATTTTAGTTTGAGAAGTATTGACATCTTGAGTAGAATTTCACATCTGAAAGATTTAAAGTGTACAATTTCCTCATTACATAATCGAAAAAAGTCCTCAAAGTTTAGGTCCAAGCAAATCCAAATAGCAACACTGTGATAGAAGTTAAATACAATTACGCCACCCTACCAGACTGCTCACATCTAATTTGAGAAGCCTGCAAAACAGGTACTATTCCAGCATATTTTGCTGTGATGGTACAGAAGTATTTGTATGTGAAAAGATTCTACTTGGCACTATGTCTTCCACGTTTAGTTTTGTAAAGTTGTTAAAGAAGGCATTGTTTGTCAGTACAGAATTTTCTCTTTGTTAGTTTCTGAAAGGTGCTGATTTTTTATTAGGGCTGAAGCTGTGTTTTGGCAATGACTTTCTCAGTCTCTGAAGAATATGTTTGTTACTTATGAACAGAGATTTCCTTTTTTTAAAAAAATTGAGATAATGTTGGCTTACATTGTTGTTTGTATCCTGGGATTACATGCCTACCCCCTTCATTCCTTTCATGTGTTACCATAGTGCATCCACTACCAAAGCACCCAAGGTCCATCACCTTAGTCCACTGTGTTTGCCCTGCACCTTGTTCTTACCCATCCTGAATAGAAAGTCCTCCATCTATTATGTGTCATTGACTTTTTGGCAGTACATTAAATCTATGGACCCTTCTCAAAGTTATGCCTTTTTCATTTTTGGAGCCACATTCAGGGACCTAAGTGACTTCAATGCCTTGAAGGCTCATAAGTTGGCAGTACTATTGCCAGCTTTTTCTAATATTCTATAAACACATCTAGGTAAGTATATGTATTGACTGGCTCTCAAAAATAACTCAAAATGCCTAAAATAAGTTAAATGTGATTAGAAAGAAAATTAAGTTGAATTGTGTAAGGTCAGGACTGGATACAGTGCAGGTTTTCTGATCCCATGCAGACTGGGTAAAAGAGGAGTCAGAGTCCTCAGTAGTTTTGCAGGTTTTTTATTTGGGGTTCACCAGGCATATGGCAGGCAGGGGTGCTGGCTGGGGGGCTGGGAGGCCTGCCAGCAAGTCTTTACTCTATCTGGGCTCTCTGGCGTTCTCTGCTTCTGCTTCGGCTTCTCCTTCAGGTTCTGCTGCTGCTGGCTGGGGCTGCTAGCGTCCCCCCGTGACGCCGCCCTTAAAAGCACAGTCTTAACTCAGCTGAATCCCATCTACCTATGCCCACACCCTATTCCAGGTGCCCGCCATCAGGCATGCATTCAGGACGAGGATCCATCATCTATCCTGATGGCGGAAGGGCAGAAAAGCCTGATATTTTCTTTACCCTACAAATTGTAATTATCAATATATTATAAACAAATTTGTGTTATAGTAGTAGATGTATTTATTAATGTATCAAAGTACAGATGTAATAGTTGCTATAATGTTCTAAGTTTTTTTTTAAGATTTATTTATTTATTTTTTTACAAGAACTGGGGTACAGGTCAGAGGTGCAGGAGGGTGAGAGAATTCACCAGAGACAGAGCAGGGAGCAAAACAGGCAGACAGACCAAAGACACTGCTGAGGGGAGCAGCAGGCAAGGCAGGAGAGGTCTACCACATCATGTGGGTATCTCCCTGGCCAGCCGGGAATTGAACCTGTGCTACAGAGGCTGTGGACAGCTTCGCAGCACTGCACTCATCTGGGAGGCCCTGTTCTAAGTTTTTATGAAGGTAAACAACACATTTAGGTATATATAGCAAAATGTAATGGAATATAAAAATATCTAAGGTTTTTACTGGTAACATTAAGCACAGATATTTTATGATTTATTGCCTATTTATTAATCAAATGAAATGATAAGTTTATCTAGAGACTGCTAAAATGAAAGGTGTAATTTTTCCCCACCAAAATAATGTACCCTTAAATTCTGACTTCACAAGCTTAAAGATTCAAAACCTCTTTCTGGAGGTTTTCATTTTAGATTATCCCATTGATTCAATTTTAATTCTTGCTCTTTGGGGTCTAATCTTTATCCTTGTGACTCAAGATATTTCTAAATACTTCACAACTGAACACATTCTCTAGTTCAGTTTCTGGACAATCACTGAAGGTGACATCTTTGAACAACTGCTCATGTATAACAACATTGCAACAATTTTCTGCCAGTCTTGTTAATATTGCAAGTTGCCAAAGACACTATTTTGCCTTTGTAGGAATGGCAACTTACTAACTAAAACTCTTTAATAATGACAGCAGCCAATTATGTTGGTAAGCTATAACAAGTTACAGTGATACATCGGAGCTGTCTGAATATCTTCAGCTTAATATAAATCTTCACATGTGGGCCTCTTATTGGTCTATGTTTCCTAGGTTTGACAGAGATAACTAAAGCAACTACAATGCCAGGCTCTGTTCAAAGCAATTGGATCCTATGTCATCAGACACTCTTACCGGGAATATAGATTGGTAGATTATATTTGAATTAAAAGGATGCTTTTCCTCTCCAGGCTTCTTTATTCCTATGATGGTCATCTTAAAAAATGTGGTGTTTTTTGATGTTTGACTATTGTTGTTTATTATTATTATCTCATTTAGTTTTGTATTTGATGGCCCCAGCACCTGGATGAGGGGAATGTAATAGAAATAGAATTATCTTGACACACGAAATCTGCTGCTGGCATTTAAATTTGTTTATCTTGTCTTTCCATGGAATCATGGAAATGTTTAATTTATTTTCTTATCTCTATCTATCTATCTATCTATCTATCTATCTATCTATCTATCTATCTATCTATCTATCTATTTATACAAGCACTGGGTACAGTCAGAAGCGCGGGAGGGTGAGAGAATTCACCAGAGCCACAGCGGGGAGCAGAGCAGGCAGAAGGACCGAAGTACATTGGTGAGGGGAGCAGCGGGCGGCAGGAGAGGTCTGCGCGCCATGTGGGACCCTCCTCTGGTGGCCGGGGAGCAGCAGGGGATCTAACCGGCACTGCAGAGGCTGCAGGCAGCTTGGCAACCCAGCGCTCAACCACTGCGCCAACGGTGAGGCCCTATTTTCTTATCTTTATGCTCACTTTATTTTTCCTCCATGACATTCAATCCAGAACACCCTTGCAATTAACATGTTTTTCAAGAAACTTGATCCTCCTGCTTCAAATATATCTTTTTAAGGTAACATAATTTGTAGTGAAAGATTTTGGTCAGATTTATTTCTCAACAATTTTCTGTTTTTTTCCCGAGACAAAAATTTCTTTCACAAAATATTCATTATATAATTATATCAACAATGTTATTTGGAAATACCTTACAGATGAGAATGTATGTGTATAGGATGGCAGGCAGGCTCAATAGTAACCATGGAAACAATGAGAAGCCAGTAATAGTTTTCACAATGTAGACTGCCTACTCTGTGCAAGGGCTATGGATGTAGGGATTAAAACTGCAACTTTGATCAAGAAGTCAAAATCTAATTTTGACTAAGCAGCCTATGATGGTGGAAAGAATTAATTTTGTGTTGATTCTATGTCAGGATATACCACAGACTGTTTGCATCATTTGGGTTATTTTGGGAATAGCATTATTTTTTTTTCCATTTTGCAGATAAGACACATGAGTGTCAAAGAGGTTAAACAACTTTCCTGACAGTATGGTTCAAGTGTATGGTGGAACCATAATTCTAACTCAAAACTCTTAAGATTTAGAAGGTAGATGCTCTTTATTATGGCAAATAGTCCCTCTAGAAGTCTGGTGAAGGTTTGACAGAATAGAGTTTTCTAGTTGGTTGTGAGGACTGGGAAGGCTTCGCTTGAACTGAGACATTCTCCTCTGCAGTACTATTGGTTGCTTTTTTGGGGGAGACATCTAAAGAAAGCTTTATTCTATATAAGGAAACATTATGCATGTAAGATGTGTTTTTACTTGTATATGTTACCAGTTTTTTAAGAGCTATATTCTGTAAGAATAAAAACAATAATGAAATTACTATGGCACAGTTAGACGTCAATTTGATTGAGCCACATGATGCACATTCATTCAAAGTCTACTGTAGCTGCTGCCTCAGTGGCATACCTACATGAATGCTGAAGAACATCAGCATTCTGAAAACTGATGATTTTTTAATTATGTTGAATTATGATTATTGCATTATGAAGTATGACCTCGCTGTAAAAGCCAATGTATAACTACTAAAAAAAAATCTTATATAAAATATATTAGTAGGTGACTAGATATCCTTGTGAATATAAGATTTGTCCTACAGATGGAGTGAGAGAAAACTAATGAAAACCATCAGCATAGATGCATAAATATGAGCAGACTGAAAAACTTAGGGAAATCCAAAGTGGTGGTTTCATTTTGATGTTAAGAATTCATTTAACTCATTGTTCAAAAGAACAGAGATTTGTGACTAAATCCCAATAGTTGAGGCAAAAGTAAAAAGTATTCACTGAGAAAGAAGGGCATTAGAGACTACTCTTATTTGCTATGTGGACTTGAGATAATCAGATAAAATGATTACTTTTTCAGAACTTGTTTCTTTTGTACACAGAATATTTCTTTATGTAAAGAAACAACCTTCCAGTTCACTGAGATCTTTGTCTGCAGAAGAATTGCTATGAAAGGAATCTAACAAAGAAAATAACATAACAAATGAAAGTGATATTATAATTTATATTTACTCAGATTTTTGTAAAGGGCTGATACCATGTTTCAGTCATTAATTGAGTCTCCGCTCAGAAAAATTCCTGAGACAGAGTAAATATTAAGCAAACACCAAATATAAGAATAGGAGAAGGGGGCCTCCCCTGGTGGCGCAGGGGTTGAGCACTGGGCTGCGAAATGGCCCCCAACCTCTGCACCGCCGTTTCGATCCCCGGCTGCTGGCGAGGGTCCCACATGGCTTGGCAGACCTCTCCTGCCACGCCCGCCGCTCCCCTCAGCAGTGTACTTCGGTCCTTCTGCCTGTTCTGCTACCTGCTCTGGCTCTGGTGAATTCTCTCACCCTCCTGCGCTTCTGACTGTACCCAGTGCTTGTATAAATAAATAAATCTTGGAAAAAAAAAAAGAATAGGAGAAGGCAGGGGAGAGTGAGGAGGGGAGAAAAGAAGGCAGTGGCAGGGAAGGGAGAGAAGGGAAAGGAGAAAGGAAGTCTCACAAATAAAGTCCTATTTGTCCTACAATATTTGACAAGGCACATTGTAATATTATCAAGTTGGGATCCACCATTTAAAAAATATTCTACTCATGAACATAGTATTAGTACACCATTACTGGTCAATGATAAGTTAAGAATCTGAATAAATCTATGATTACATTTCAGGCTAGAGCTAAGTCATAGAAGCATTTGGATTAAATCTCTTTAGCTTCACATGCTGTCCTAGAAGACACATTGAGGTTATTTATGAGAGGGAAAACCAGAGGAGAGAATTTATGGATTCCAAGTACAACAGACTTACTCTATCTCTAGCTGCAGGATGGTCTTCCAAAGGTCAGGACTGCCACAGACTTCAAAATTTAGAGAGTCAGGCCCACATGTAAACTAGAAGCCTACCTATCTTACTTTCATAACACCAGATAAGTCCATTGTCAGTGCCTTATCAAATTATGTTTAGCTTTCTCTTCCACTTCTTTAAATTTTTATGACAAAATGGAGAACTCATAACTAAATCCATTCACAACAACCATACTGAAAGATACTAAAATTTCGTTGAAATAATGGTTTCACACAATTTATTTTGAAATTACATAGTTTTTTGAATTTTTTTTGTTTTTATCTATACTAGTTTTGTGACTAGTATATATAACTATATTTATATATTTCAAACTTTCTTAAACCTGAAACAACACTTTGAATTTTTTCTTTTTACCTGTCCCATGCTGTGTCTTATCTCTGAGCACAAGACTCATATTCTTGGGTTATGTAGCTTTGCAAAATAGCCAGTGTCTAAACATATCAGGTGATGGGAAAACAACAGTAAGACAAGTGATGTAAAGTATTCTACCAGTATTAACAATCAGAACTAAACTTTTGTGACAGAAAACATGAATTCTTATTTGGTCAATGACAAGCAAACTATTTGACTTGACGTTTGTATCTGCAAAAAGTTGTGTTCCCTGTAGACTGTCCTTCATTTCAATGATCATATCCAATGTCTAATGAAAGCAAATTACAAGACCTCACTCTGATACCAGGACTTCTAACAGGAACAATTTTGACCAGTTTAGCAAAAGAACACTGACATCCTTTCCTACTAATAAAATTTTTTTTAGTACCACTTATAAAAAAGTCTACTTACTAAGTCTGAATCACCTGTTTGTCAAATTGAAACACTATACTTTTGTTTCCAAAGACATTATTACAAGTGGAAAGTACTATTTATAGTGATTTATTTGCTGATTCCACTGTAAAACTAATTTGCAAAAACATGATTATATCATCAACATTATAGAAATATGAAACATACAATTGTATACAACACTTCTAATTTTGTTGCTTATGCCTTTTAGATTGCATGACAGGACAGGATTTAACAAGCAAGCAGGTTGGGTTATCCACAAAGCATAATTAATTTTGTGTGGAATGCCATCATACTGGGTTACATTTTGCTTGATTTTGTTAAAGCATTCTTTCAACTTCTCCAGTGTTTATAATGTACATTTCTTGTAATTACTACCAGCTTCTATTATTTTTAAAATTATTTTTTATCTTATATTATTTTCTTTTAAAGGCAAAGGAGGCCAATTAAAGTCATTTAATTATTTTAAGTAACCTGAGATTTTCTCTATTTAAATAGAAAGCGTAAATAATTCTTTGCTGTAAAAATAAAACAGCTATGTACTCAGAATTACGTTAGTGTCAGGAATGTTATGACTACCTGCAATACCAAATAAATTAATATTTTAGTATATATCTTCAGAGAATCTAACATAAGAACTTTTCCATAGATGAAGTTAGCATACTTAAACTGTCTATAAAAACCTCTGTGCATCCTTAATTGAGGAGGTAACCTAAACTTACAAATTTTGAAATGTGCCTTTCCGATATTCCTCAGAGTCAAAAATATGTGTAAATGAATTTTGTAGTATAATTGAGATTTCTTGAGATACATTGGTTTTTAATGATTTCTCTCTCCCAAGGCATAAACATACAAGCATCAGAACAAAACTAATTTTGCATTTAGGTTAATAGTGTCAATTGGAATTATTCATTAATATTTTCAGTTCTTAAATTTTTTTTCTTTTAAGAATTCTAAAAACTGGATGCTAGAGAACAGCATTCTTTTTCCTTTATTTTTTAAGTGAATAGCTACTTGTTCAAATCTAAAAATTTTGAAAACTTATTTATGTATGCATTTATTTTGTCCGTACTTTTTTGGGTCATATCCAAGGTAATTTCCCATAAATTCCCAAGAATATTAGCATTTCATATTCCCACTTAATCTACAAATTCTTAAAATTTAATTGATGCTACCACTGAATTATTAATTACTTCACACCACTGGATCTTAAAAGGTCACTGAAGAGTAGATAAAGTTAATACTAAATTCGCTAACTCTGAAATTTTATTGTTTTAAAATTTTATTGATGATTCTATATTGTCAATAAAAAGTCTAAACACTGAAATTAATTTTGGTGATAATGCAGAATTATAGAGGGCAAATATTATATTGAATAGACTGCAAATAATGATTCCAGAAAGTATCAGTTATCAACACTTCTGCTAGAAAGGGAAGCTACTGATAGTTCTCTGCTTTCCTTATCACCAGGATATGTCCCTAAGAGATGACCAAAGTTTTCTAAACATTATTGGTCGCAGTAATAGCATACCCAACATTATATAAGATTTGCCTTTAGGATAATTTGAGTCTTCTGTGTTTTGTTGTGTTGACAAAGCTGTTAGATGGTAATGACTTTCTCATTATTAGGTTGTGTGTGTAGCAATTAAACGAATGTATCCAGACTGGCCTTACCTTAGAGTAAATTCAGTCTAGTAAACTCAGTTATTATCTGGTTGGGAGGAGAGTAAAACTTGGCAGTGAACCTTTATGACTTCAAAAATTAAAACCCAACACAAGTGTCCAGTAAAGTATGTGCAATATATGGGTGGGACAAAATAGAGTAAAAGTAATAAATAATAATCTCAAGAATAAAAAGGTTTTATATTTGCTTATTTGCCACACAGTAAGTCAAGCCAAGACTTGGTTGATGCAGCTTGACTTTGACTGTGATGTTTAGGAAGTATAATACTAGATTTATAGCAGTTATGTACAGGGGGAAAGAAAACACATGAACAGAGAAGCAGCGATGGTTGAGATAGATTGATTTTTATGTTTGTAGATGTCAAAAGATGGGGAAAAATCAGTGAAACTGAGATTTCAAATCTGAAGATTTTGAATTAGCCTGAAAAATGGAACCTACAGAAATAAAGATGAATTTTCATGAAGTGATGCTATTAATACTTCTTGTGAAATCATAGATTATTTTCTGTATTTTTGAAAAGGAGCTAACTTTTTAATTTGCTAGAAATCAATAGAATAAAATGTTACTACAGTGTGTAAGTAACATCAAAAATAAGTTACACTTTAAAATATTCCATCTCATGTATAAAATTAAAACAAAATAAATGTTGAGGCTTGAACGCTAGTATCTCTCCAGGTGGAAAAGGAATATTCTAAGATTCATTCCAAACTTCTGTAAAGAGAAGAAAATGGCACTATATTTTATAGCTATCTGAAAATACTTGCGAGCATTTGTTCTTAACATGAGATCTCTCATTTTTAACTTTTAGTCTCTTTTTCTTACAGATTCAAATGGTATAAATGGTCTTTTGCTCCTTCCCTTTCTATTTTCACCATTTCACTAAAGTCCTATTTTCTGTATTTCTGCTGATAGTAAATGAGAAAACAAGTTTATTTTCTAAATTACAGTTAGTGTTTCAATGACAAACACTTTTATTAAAAGTCCATGATATATTTATATTATATAAGGCTTGTGAAAGGGATTTAAAGAGATTAATGCTTGCATATAAAGCGGGTCATTGGGAAACAGTTAAATTCTGAATTATGACATGATTATAATCATAAAAAGTTTATCAATGGCAGAGATTATTTGTGACCTGCTATAACCATGAAATCAATGCTGAAACAGTACTAAGAGCTTGGAAGATGGCAGATATAATATTTGGTCCACAGACATAAGACGTATTTGTTAATGAATGAGAAAAGCAGAGAGGACATAAAGAAAAATAGGCGGACCCAGGGTAAAGCTAAAGTTATATTCCAATAGTAAAAAAGAGTGCTTTTAATTTAAGAGCTCCACTTTTGTCCCAAAATGGGGCAAGAACATGGGAGTAGGAGAAGTTGAATACTCTAAGAACTTTATGTAGCGAATACACAGAAAGGCCTGACAAAACCATGATGATGTTGAACTCTAGGAACTGCAATACAGAGTATAACAATCCATTTAAAGTTAGGGAGTGGGCCTCCCTGGTTGCGCAGGCGGTTGTGTGCCACACTGTGAAGCTGTCCGCAGCCTCTGCAGCGGAGGTTTGATCCCAGCCGGCTGGTGTGAATCCCACATGGCGCAGCCCATCTCTCTTGTCTCGCCCGCTGCTCCCCTCAGCACGTATTTCATCAGTCTGCCTGTTCTGTTCCCTGCTCTGACTCTGGTGAATCCTCTCACCCTCCCACGCATCTGGCCTGTACCCCAGTTCTTGGATAAATATAATAAATCTTAAAAAAAAAAAGGTGGGTGGTGCCTTGGAAATATTTAAAAAAAAATAAAGTTAGGGAGTGTCTCATAGCCATTACAGCAGGCAGTGTTTCCATTAGTCCACTTCTTATTCCTGATTCATGATCATCCAGAATTTAAACAGTTATGACATGTTAGAAGGGAGAAGCAGGGGTATAACATTTTATTAAGAAAAAGAGAGCAAGGTAAGTATTGAAAATCAGAACCTGCATCTCCTCCTGGCACCTCCCACCCTCATAAGAGGGCCAGTATAGGAGTTGGGCACCAGGTGCTTGCGTGTTAGCCAAGGTGTTGCCCTTCAAAATATGTATCTCACTGACCTGTGGGGATGACCGACTGCTAGGTGTCTGTGAAACCACAGCACCTACTTCTATCTTTATTTTCTAAAAAATGATTGCCTAAATCTTTAACTTTCAAGACTAATGTTGGACAATTGGAATTTAGCAAGTTTTGTCCTCAACTTTCAGGAAAAAGATCTTTAAAATAAGAGGCCATAAGGTTTTGATGTACTGTTGTATCTAGCTATGAAAGAAAAATTGAGGAAATTGTGGGGAGAGATGGTGAAATTATTATCATCATGAGGCCACATTTACTTGACAGAAAGTATAACAAAATGGGTAAGAACGCAAAGTCAGACAGGCTGGGACACATGCCGGCCACTCCATTACCAGTGTGACCTTGGCCAAGTCACCCCATTTCTTTGTGCCATTGTTCTTTTCTATGAAATCAAGATAATTGTGTATTTAACATGAGGTATTTTGCAAGCACTGCCCAAATATAGCTGCCATTTACAAGCCATTTACTTGGCTTACCAAAAGCTGTACAAATATAACATCTTACTCTTTGAAATTTTTCTACTCATTACTGTACCCAGTTCATAGATGAAACTTAAGCTTAACAACTTCCTATAACTCTCATAAGATCACAGAGTTTTTTTACAGGCTGAAACATGATTTCATCTGAAACTTGTTCCATCTTTAACCAGTCTGCTTCTACAATCTGACATTTAAATTCCCGCACATCCGTTTGTATCTTGGACCTAAAGAAAGTATGGGCAAAATAGTCGATATTTTACAATGCTACATATTTCAGACTACACTCTCCACTCATTTAAGGTATGATAACAACTATTAATCTGTAGCATACACTATTTTGGTCTACATCTTTCACTATTTTTAACCTGTAGCTTTTAAACATACTGTAACAAAAAAGTTATGAGTTATCTTATTGCTATTTTCCAAAAGTAGATATACTGAAAGCTAAATCTTTCCTGAGTGTGTTAATTAAGTTCTCCTCTCCTTAGAATTGTAGTCACATTTAAACAACAATGTAGTGACACTCATAATTCAGAAAGCATGCAAGGTGACATGGTGCAATTGGGGAAAAATACATATGGAGCCTCAGAGCAGGCACACCATAGCCAAGTTCAAAATGCACATGGCTCTGTAGCACAAAAAACAACATATTGCATTAACACATAAGCATGGAAATGCCATAGCCTATTCATGGGAGACAGGTGTTAAATTATAGGAGTGTGTATTGTTCCTATGGTATTTATGTCTTTCAAGTTTGCTTGACATTCCAGAAACAATGTGACTGGGACTCATGAATAAAATCAGAATTATTTTCTTTTATTTTTCTGCTATGCATTTTTTCACATTCTTATTTTCTATTGGGAAGATAAACGGGGGTAAATTCATCTATGAATCTTATGAGCATACACACAAATTACTTACAGGAAAACCAATTAACTAGGTGGAACACTTTTTACCTTTATACCTCATGTAATTCTTTTTGATTCTTGTGATTTCAAATGACAATAATCCAGTCAGGTACTTTGAAATGGAATGACCATGTTGCTAACAGTAAACAGAGAATGATAAATAAAGGCATACAGGGACCTTGAAGAGCAAAACTAAAAATAAATAAAACAAAATGTGCCTCCTTCAGGAATATCCTAGACATTCTAGCATGATAATTCATAACACAGTCTACTTGATAGAATAGGAAGAAAGGTGTGGGTTGGATGTATTAAATAATTTTTAAAAAGAGATCATGGTTTTTGACACTGAATAGATAAAAATGGATTTATATACAAAAATTAGCAACAAATTAACCACTTATATTAATTAAATGGCTTTTCCCCTCTATGTAACATAATTATATTTTTTCACTTATTTTAGTTTTCATTATAAAATGGATGAATTATACCAGAAATATGGGCTGGAGGAATTTTAATTAGTAGAAAATACATCATACAGAAAACTAATTTAGTATGGTGTGTTCTGAAGTTTGAATATATATAGCACATATAATCTATAATTTATATATATGCAATTGATGGATGTTTGGAGAGAAAACTGAGGAAGTTTCATAGCTCCAGAAACCAAAGGTAGGGATACAAATGATTACAATATTAATAAACCAGTTACAGAAGTTCCACAAGGATGGAAATTGAAGGTGGGGGACATGGAAACTTGTGGGTCATTACAAAGAGGATCACCAGTTCTTACAGATTAAGCCAACCAGACTCTAGATGTGATAGATAGCACAATAGATAAAATCCCACAAAGGAATGAGTCCCCCAAAGAACACTATGTAAGAACACCACTTGCCTGGCAAAATATAGCTCTTTGCCTGCCTGTGTCTATGCAGGCATTTTTTTCCCCTAATAAACCTGCCCTTTAAAAACAGCTTCTTGCCTTTTGAGAACTGACCATCTGTTTCTATGTAGACTTCCCCCTTTTGTATTTTCTTTTTTCTTCAATAACTTTCTGTGTACCACTTAAAGAAGGACTCTGTAAAAAATCATTTATGAGAGGGACCCAAAGATTCCACTCACTGAACCCCAACACTAATGAAAATCACAGTCTTTTGGGAATCAAACAAATAGCAAATAGGGAAGTAGCATGGGTATGTATCAATAAAATGTATGTGTGCAGACATCTTATATATATATATATATTTATAATAGATATGTCTAATTAGCACTGTTCCCAATAGAAAAAACACTAACTTATACTACTGGAGAATAAAATAAGTTATACAATACTTAAAGGACAAAGACCTACATGTGAAATAAATAAAATGATTACAAAAGACAAATGGGCCAAATGAAAGATATGTTTTCTTTTAGATATAGGAGAACTACATTTATTTTAAGACAGAAGAGAAGGAAAAATCAGTAGAGAATGAGAAAGACATGACATCAGGAGAACATGAGAAAGGGCGTATGTTCTAAAAAAAATTGGAAAAGTACAACTTAGTCACAGTTGGAAGGAAAATGCAGTCGACACAAATGAAGAAAGATTCTTCATTATGGCTAAAATTTAAATTTCAAGTACATATTGAGACTTTCAATTTTAGAACAATACAAGATGAGCTAACATGGAATCTCTATACTGAAAACACAGAAATTATGTATGTTGTAGACACGATTGCTAAAACTCCAAATAGGATCAAAAGATATAAAATTAAATCTTAACATCTCAGAAATGCAGAGCACACTCAAAGTTTTGGTAATAAACTGATTGTGGTTTGGGGGGTATAGGATAAAGGTAGTCTATTTGACCCCAAATATGCTGTAGACTCTAGGTTTTTATTTTGATGCACACAATAAGAATGGATATTGAGACTTTGGTTTCTAACAAAATTTCAAAACATTGCATAGCACTAGTCCCTAGGAGGGATGCATGCTGAGAAAAATAGGGAAATGTACATTGGCTCTTAAAGAGAGAGAATACTATATTGTTTGTTTTGCCTCTTGCACTGAGTCACTGAGTGGAAAAGAGTTTCCCTTAATAGGAACACACACACTACAGATTTTAGTTACCTGCTTTAATATTACACATGTATTATGAAACACAATCAATGGAATTAGTAGAACAGCATTAAGTCCAAGTTTAATAACATACTTTCTTCCATAAACTAGGACGCACAGGGAGTGTGGAAGGCTTGGATTCTATCAAAGAGGCACTGGCAAACTGTTGAGGAAAAAAATCTAAGAATTGACACTTTGAAGTGGGCAAAAATAATTTTACTTTACCTGAGTCATGCCTTTCTCAAAGTGACACAGTTCAGTGTCAAGAGACCCTGTGACTCCATGATTTCTCCCACAGGGGAAAATGAGTATGTGGTGAATGCCCATTTCCCTAGTTGTTGGGAATGCTGATCAAGAGGTTTGCATCTTTCTCACTCTAGCCAGAGCACCTAGGGGATTGACATGATTGAAGAGTGTGAAGCAACTAGCAGAAAGGAAAAGAGGCAGGGGTCACAGCAGTGGGGGCACAGAACTCGACAAAGGACTATAGTTCCTACCGATGGCCTCATAGGTAATATATATATATGTACACAAATGAAATACTATTGTTCTAAAAAAGAAGGGAATTTTGTCACTTGTGACACGATGAATGAGTGAAATAAGACAGTACAGAAAGATAAACATTCAATGATCTCAATTATATGTTGAATCTAAGAAAAGGACTCATCAAAATTGTAGGGTGGTAGATGCCAGGAGCTGGAGGTTGAAGAAATAGAGAATTATTGGGCAAAGGGCACAAAGGTTCAGTTATGTTAGATGAACAAGTTTTGGAGAACTAAGTGTGGTAGTTAAAGATTATGTGTAGCTGGAATTATCTAATAGTACATCTTAAGTGGTCTCAGTATAAAAAATTTAAGGTAACTATGAAGTGAGAAATATATTAATTGGTTTGATTAAGGTATTTTGTTCACAATTTATACCCATTTGAAAACATCACATTTTATACCATATACACACATATGTGTGTGTGTATACATATAATGTATTTATGTATTAAACCTGGAGTTGGAGGAAGAAAGTTGAGAAGGATAACAACTTCCATCATTTTGATGCCAGCATTATATGTGTCTGAATAGAATGTATACATACACACATCATATAATTTACAAACATATGTGTGTATATGTGTATGTGTTTGTGTGTGTGTATTTTATATATATATATATGTTTAATCCTAAGAAATTCAAAAATTAGCCAGAAGAACTAAGAAATGAATAATCTAGGTCAAATGTCAATATCTAAACAGCAGAGATCATACAGATTAAGAAAATTGTGCAACAATATACTTTATAAATACAGATGAAAAATCCTCAACAAAATATTGATAAAGATAATCAAGCACTATATAAAAATTGTATTATATTGGATTTTCTGAGAAGTGGGTTCCATGGGAGGATTAAACCTTCAAATATTTATTGGAGAAATGCCTCTATAGAAGAAAATTGAGAGGGAACCAGAGAAAACTAGGAGACTAGTTAGAGGGTGTTATGCATCTGACTCTAAGTGAAGGGAGGGGAGAGAGGTTGGGAGGAAGCATCCCAGACTGCCATGCTCTCTAAAGTAGGCTTGGTAAAGCTTCTGGAGAGTTTTGAGACAATGTAAAATGACCAGAGAAACCCTTAACTCTTAGGAACAGATCTGTCTTAATATCCCAAACGTAATTAGTCATTGCACTGGGAAGGAGCAGCCAGCTGGAGACATGGTCTTGGCACACATACTACTATAAATTTCAAAGTGCAGAGAAGCTTGTGGTAATTGTAATAGGAAATCTATGTGGTACATTCTCATGTCTGCTGTGGGATCATGCTTTGTGACCAAGTAGCTTTAATGAGCAGAATTCAATGTTGGTTTAACAAAAGCAAGCTACTAAGGTTGCTTACCAAATTCACAAAATAAATTTAACATTAATAAAGCAATCAGTGCAAGTCATCATATTAATAGAAAAAGAAAAAGGATTTAAAGATTATTTTAGCAGCACTTTTAAAACTAGGAAAAAATACCCTCTTGTCTATAGGCAGTAGAATGAATAACTAAAATGTACTCTGTTTCTTCAAAGGAACAGTAACAATGAAATAACCAAGAATCATTACATGTATCAAAGGGGACAAGTCTCACTGATAAGTATGAGTGCAAAATAAGTCATAGGAGCATGTACATGTAAATATATATGTGTATATATATATATATATATAGATAATTTATATAAAATTCTTAAAATGCAAAACTAATGTATTACTTAGAAATACATTCCACTATAATTCAACAATAAAAAATGAGTAAAGGGATTATAGAAACAAAATTCCTTTTCAAGGAAAGGGAAAGAGTACAATATTTATAATCTGGGGAACATGTAATACAACACATACAAGCATTTTTCTTTTCTTTTAATTATTCTATAGACTGTATATAACAGTTTTTATAAAACTATTTATTGAAAGGATATTTTATTACATTGAGATAGCATTATTTTTCCCTATAAAAATAGCTTTCTATGTAGCTTTTAATTATATAAAGATTACTAATTGTGAATTAGTTGTAATTATTCAAAAGTTAAAAAAAAAGAAAAGAAACATCAACTGGAATTTCAACACTTTGAGATGATAACCGTGTTTGGGGACTGTACGTCAATGTCTCTCTTTATGAACATGCACTTGTTCTTTTTTACAAGGAGATAATTGTCTCCATTGCTCTTTGCCTGGTGGACACTTGTTGAGGGCCAAGGCACTTGGAAATGCAGCCTCAGTCCCTCCCTGCTGTCTCATTGACTGTATTTGTCCCTGGGAAAGTCTTTTAGACCCAACATCTGTAACATTGAATAAATACTTATTTAATGCATATCTGTTTCAAAACACCCACAAATCTTCTGTTTAAAGGAACAAAAACTGATTTACATATTAGCCTGAAGGTTTAAACATGGGCTCTCTGAAAGCACTATCACTAGTTAAAAGTTCCAACATTGGGGACATTCTATCGAAAATGCCCTGCCCCTGGGTAAAATAAATCGAAATTCATGAACTATAAAGAGGAGCTTATCTTCATTGCCCCATGGGAGGAAAATGAAGGGATAGTAATGGAGGGGTAATGATCACAGCAGAACTTTGGTACTAGAAAAATGGAAAAAATGTACATTTTGGTTTCTCTCCACCTAATGTGTGTATGTCTGCAAGTACGATTATTCTACATTCACTTAAAATGGGGTAAAACCTGTGATAATGATGATAATAATGGTAACTATATATTTGTAGACTGCTCTCCAGACTGTTATTTATGTTTTCTTATATGAAGTGTTAGAAGATAGTGGGGATAGAGAAACCAAAGAATTAGGAATCTGATCAAAAAAAGTTTTTCTGACTTATTCAAGGTTACAAAGCTGCTTATGTCAAAACTAAAATTATGCATCTATTCACTGAATTGGTGTTTTTACACTCTTCCAGTAGATTAATAGAATTGCTGGATCACATTGCTGCAGCTTGGGGGTAGAGGTTCCTTCCCCACATGGTCTACAAACCTTAAGAGGGAAGAGTGAACTTATTTTGTTCACTTCTCTACCTTCCGCCACTTTCTTTGCATCATTGCTGCCGGGTGGAGGCAGAGGTCCAACTCATCACTAGACCCCCCCCTTCTCTAACACAACCCTTACAGACAACAGGAGCCCCCCTACTTTTGCCAGTAGGGAATGAGCATCAATGCAGGCCCTGCTGAATCTACCTTAGAAAGTAAATTAAGAGTTCCTGCTGCTTCTGCTGCATGGGGGTCAGATAACCTTCCTGCTAATACTGTCCTAGCAGGGGAGTTGGCAGTGGACAGATCATCTGTGTATTTAGTGCCACCACGAACAACACAGCAGCTAATTTCCACTGGCTAGAAGATGCATGATTAGCTGCTAGAGAGCCAGTTTCTGAGTGCTATCTAATTTAGGAATAGAAGATTAGCTCCTTGCGCTGTGCAGTTAATGTCATCCAGTGTGGGAATGGGAGCACCCACATGTGTTTCCACGTGTAGGTGGGTGGATCAGAAGATCAACTCTTCATTGGCCACTGGTACCACAGGATTAAGGCACATTTTTTTCTTTTAGTGTTACACTGAGGGAGGGTGAGTATTGCCAGAATGGTTTTCTGGCTTTACATCATTTCTTTCCCCGTGTTTTGGCTAGAAAGGAACAAATTTTCTGGTGTTCTCCAGAGTTGGATGAAATCTGAGAAGCCAGTCTTGAGGCTACCTCAGTGGTCTGTCTGAGATATATGGAAGGCAAAAAGGAAACAAGTAACTTACCTCTCTTTTATCCCTAAAGTCTTAAGGTCCTTAGACCTTTAGCCTTCTTTGCACCTTAATAGAGCCTATCTATGTTTATTATGTTAAGTTCGGGTTTTTTTTTTTTTTCTACTTCAGTTGTATAAGGGAGAAGCTAAGAGAATAGGCTTACTTTACCTTGGCAGAACAGAAAACCTGCAATTGCTTTTGTGTATTGACCTTGTATACAATATGATGAGATTGAAAATTCATTTATTTCAATTATTTATATTGTTTGGATTGCCTGTATATTCAGCTATTAAATCTGCAGGTAATGAGTGTTATTTCTTCTTTCCAATCCATATTCTTTTATTTCTTTTCCTTAATTTTTTAGGCTCCAGTGTAATAAAAGTGATTAAAGGTGGTAATAATGATTGTCCTTGTTTGTTCCCAATCAGAGGATATGGAGCAATATTTCACCATTAAATATGGTGTTGCTCTTAATTTGTGGTAACTATATTTCTTTTCCATTACTAATTGGTATGTTTTTCTATCAGGTGTGCTATTTTTCATATCCATCCTATGATCCTGTGGTGAAATATATTGATCTTCAGGGCTTTTATCTTTCATTTCTTTATTAGCATATTATTAACGTGCAAAAATCCCAGATTGTTTAGTTAGTATAGTTCTTAAATGTGCTTTATTTCTTGGTTTCCTTGGTACTATGTCTACCTCTCAGAACTTACACAAGTGCCACAGTTTCTGGAGTCATGGTACTGGATTTTTCCTGATTCTCTGCAAACTTCTAAATAATAAGAACAGGTAGCCCAGGTTAATGACCACAGACTTGCTGCAAAGAAGACAAGTTAGTGTGGTATTCAGCTTCGATCATACAGAATATTTTAACCTCTCACAAAAGACTCCCATGATAGGGAACTACCTAAAGAAAACATGTCCCTATACTAAGAAACCTCAAAAGAGAAACATTTCCCTACAGTTGTATATGGTCTGATTTGAAATTTATATATAATAGTCAAAAATAACTTCTCTTTTCATTACCATTCAAGTAGCCATTTAAAGCTATCAATTATTTCTCTTCAGTCATTCCATCTACCATTTAATATTTATCACAGGTCTGGTTCGATTTGTGGAGACATGAACCATCACATAGTCTTCATGGGAAAAAATCAAACAAGCTGAATAAGTACAAAGACACCACTTTTGTGTAATTTAGTACACCTCATTTTTGTTTTGATGTGTCCTTCCAAAGCCTTGTCTTTTCCGGTTCCACTGGAAATTTTAGTAATAAAATTTTAAATCTTGAATACTTTTCCAGTTTTCATGCATCTTAGTTGCTATTCCAGAGCTGGATAATATTTATTTAAAAAATAAAAACTTGACGTATAGTAAGAAATTCTGTGGTTGTAATAAGAAAGCTAAATATAGACCAATTAGGTTTGTTTGGTCATCTTCTCTTTGATTTAAGCATCCCAAGGGCAGCTTTATGAACCTTTACAGAGTATTATATTAGGCTTGCTGTAATTGCAACCTGTATAATTTGACCACTAACATATCTATAGAAATGTTTGTTGTTTTTTTTAAAGAGGCACATAACTTTTTATTTCACTGAACACATCTTTGCCTAATTGTGCTGTTCCAATTGTTATTGAATATTTAATAATATGCATTTTATTCCTATGTATTTCTTCTTTCCTTTTCTAAATGAATTGTCCCCAGGCACCAGAAGCATAAAAGTGTCAGTGACTTATTTTGTTTATAGCACATAAAATAACACACTGCTCTGACAAATATTGGGTCAATTTATTTTGTACTGCTAGGTCACCAATTTAAGTTTTAAATGTAGTATAAAGTAAAAGAGCTTCAAGAAAATAATTCACATACAGTGAGATCATGCACATTACCAAAGTAGTATTTCCTTAACAAAAGGTTTCAACAGATTTATTTTTTTAAGTAGCATTTCAGGTCTACTTGTCTAGCAAAGCAGAAAGAAGATGTAGGCGACATAGCTACAAACACCTGCCAGGATGGCCTGTAGCCAGTAACCCATAGGAGAAAATTTTATCAAAGGAAGCAGACAAATTCTAATTGTTTCAGAAGTAGCACCCTGAATCTCTAACTGCCTAAGGAACATTCTAATGTTTACAAAATAGCCTGATAATAGAAGCCCTGAAAAGTCCTTCAGTTTCTGATTTTAAGGGATCACATGCTGTTATCTAATCAAGGAAATAAATAAGATGAAAAAAAAAAGAAAGAAAAAAATACATGCAGAAGTTAAAAAATATATTTGCATAAGTTTAAAACACTCAAATGTACTAAGAAAGCTTCAGACATTCACACTAGAAACATCAAGATACAAAGTAAATATACTTGTTAGATTTTCTTATTTTTAATATGAATATTTACTTTCAGGTATCTCCCTACAAATACCTTATTCTGTTCAGAAACCATCTCAAACCACTTACTGCCAGAGTCCAGCTCCAGCGAACAGGGTTTAGAGAGGAATCTGATTGAGCCGTAGAAATTACCAAGAAATGACAGACACAATATAGAGTTTAAGAGAAGTGGGAGCCAGGGGACGCAAGGCCTCTCATTCATGCTCAAGCGTCCTGTGCCGAGTGCTCAGTGCAACTCGTTTTTATTGTTACAAGCAGCCCCCCTCCCTCAGGTTAGTTACTAGGCAATGAAGTATTCTCTTAGCATTTGGCCTTATCCTCGCACACATTGATTTGGCCTTATCCGCGCACACATTCACGGCCAAGGTTCTGTGCCATCAGGTCATTCTGTTTCTTTTTCTAATCTAGGTTGTTCCCTAGACATAGCTTCACAGACACAAGAAAGAACATATCTGAACACTGGCCAGTCCTCTGACCCGAGCTGATCAGTTTTTTAGCCATGACCTTGATGTTTTCCTTGTCTCAGCACTGCATGCCTTAGAGGTCTCCAACTTACAAACCCAGTTCTTTCCTCATTAGGTCTAGAAAAGTCTAACACATGATTTGTAATAATGGTGTGTCTACAAAGCTACAACATTAAATTATAAGAAAGTCCTCCAAAATGTTTTATTACATTCCCAACACTGGTGCCAGCTTTGCATGACCCATTAGCCTTCTGATAGAATTTACCATTGGCAACTACAGTTTAAGCATTATGAAAGGAAACATGATGTTTTCAATGTAGTGTCTCCTATCCTTTTACAGACTTTGTTCACACTATCCAAATCAAAGAATTACTCAATTCATCAAATATTTAATTAATTATATTTGATGAATTAAGAAAATAATGTGAAAATATCAGAATGACTTCTACAAAGTATGCTATTTGTTGACATAATTTGCAGAAAGTTGTGCAATAATAAAAGTTTTGAAAACTTTTATATGTTTTACAGAACTATATTGCTATGCAGATAATCAGTCTACTTTTGGATTAGGCAAAGAGGGTTTATGTACTTTATAAATCTGGAAAAAAGGCTATTTAAAAAAATGTAGTACAAGTCAATTTACACTGAGATCTTTGGGAGACTCAAAAGGTGAAGTAGGGAGGAAGGGTCCTCTATTCATTTTTGTTTGTTTCTTTTTAACTGTCTCCTAAGAATCTTGCATAGTCTGTTGTCTCTTTTTCACCAATATTAATGATATGAAAAAGTCAGTTTTTTTTTTAACATTATTTCATTTTCTGTGACACTGATTTTCCTACCTAAAATTTTTTGAGGCAATCTCAAACTTGCAGAAAACTTGTGTTATGGTATAAAGACGTACCACCCCCCCCAACCATATGAGAGAAAGCTGCTAACCTCTTACCTATCAACCAGAGTACTTTAGTGTGCACTTATTTCTAGAAAGAAGGATATTCTCCTACATACACAATCTCTTTGCAATGCGATTATCAAAATCGGGAAATTATCGCATATATATTCCATCTCAATGTCAGATTGGTTCAAGTTGTGTTGATTTTTTTTGGTATAATTTACTTAAAACACTATACTACTTTTAGTTCTACAACATAATTATTTGACATTTGTATTTATTGTGAATTGATCATCATAATAAATCTAGTTAACATCTGTCATCATATAATTACAAATTGCTTTTCTTCCAGATGATTACTTTTAAAAGCCACTCTAACAACAACTCAAATATGCAATACAGTATTATTAACTATAATTGTAATGCTGTATATTACATTCCTGTAACTATTTTAAAACTGGAAGTTTGTATCTTTGTCACCCATATTACTCCCCTTCCCACTGCCTCTGACAACCACCAATCTATTCTGTTTCTGAGCTTTATTTTGTTGTTTTTAGATTCTACCTATAAGTGAGATCATACATTATTTGTCTTCCTCTGTTTGACTAATTTCACTTAGCCTAATACCCTGGAGGCCCATTCACATTGTCCTAAATGGCAAGATCTCACCCGTTTTTAAGGTTGAATTTTATTTTATTGTATTATTTTATTTTCCTTTTTGCCTAGTCTCAGTGAACACTTACTTTGTTTCCATGTCTTAGCAATTGCAAACAATACTGCAGTGAACAGGGGGTGCAAATATCCTTTTGAATAAGTGTATTTATTTTCTTCAGATAAACACCCAGAAGTGGAATTGCTGGATCATATTATAGTTCTGTTTCTTCATTTCTGAGCAACTGCCATACTGTTTTCCACAATGGATTACTAATTTACATCCCTACCAATATGTATGAGGGTTAGCTTTTCTTAAAAGCTTTGCTTTGCAAAGGAGAAGATAAACAGCTGGGGCTACATGAAACCAAAAAGCTGTTTAGCAAATGAAACAGTAACTAAAATGAAGAAACAACCTATTGAATGGGAGAAAATATTGGCACACCATACAAATGATAAGGGACTGATAAAAAAAATCTACAAAGAGCTTATACAATTCAACAAAACCAAATAGTCCAGTCAAAAAATGGGCAGGAGAGTTAAAAAGATAATTTTCCAAAGAAGAAATGCAATTAGTCAATAGGCATATGAAAAAATGTTCAACATCACTTATAATCAGCGAAATGACAAATCAAAACCACATGAGATATTACCTTACACCAGTGAGAAGGGCCCACATTAAAAATACTAGAAACCACAAATGCTGGCGAGGCTGCGGTAAAAAGGAACCCTCTTACACTGCTGGTGGGAATGTAAACTGGTCCAAACACTATGGAAATCTGTGTGGAGGACCCCCAACATACTAGAAATGGATCTGCCACAAAACTCAGCTGTTCCACTGCTAGGAATCTACCTAATGAACACAAAAACACTAATTCAAAAGCAAAACTGCACCCCTGTAAAATCAGTTGACGGGCTCTTAGAAGATTTCTGACTATACTATTAGGAATAGGTAAAGTCAGTTTGAAGAAATTCAAGAAATACAAGTCTGCAAAATGTGGCCTAATCAAATCAGTGTTAGGGAGAAAAATTTTACCCCAAAGGAGGTGGGTATGGTTGAGAATGAAAACAGGTCTCAGCCAAATGAGCATTTTTGGGGAACATTAACTCTCCTATTTATTGAGGCTTCCTATTTGATCCATTTCAGAATCATATTTTTGAAGTTGAATCTGACTTAAAACCGCATTCTTCTCATACCCTGTACCAAACACCACCAGCATTCAGACTAGAATAATGAAGTTTATTTTTAAGAGAAAGAGTGAGCCTTAACAGGGTTTTATATTCTATGGGGTAAGGCCTACCTTGGTTCTATGACACACACACACGTGTATATATTTGTATATATGTATATCTTCTTAATAGATTTATCTTTTTATGAATTCAACCTCTAGGATTTTCTGTTATTGGTAGAAAAAAATCTAATAAAATAAATTATTGTTCTATTAGTTCCTTCCCTTTGTAATGCTCTGTCATTCTCCAGACGGTATAATGCTATTGAACTAGCAAGGATTTCCTTTCTAATTCCTTCTTGTGAAGACTTCTCTGAGTCAAATCACTACCCACCTCTTTATTTATTTATAACAAGCTTTTGTATTAACATCTGAGTATTTCTTTAAAATTTTCCCAGCCCATAGGGTTATTGATTATCTACTATGAACCAGATGTTGCACTAGGTATTGAAGGAATAGAAGATATGTGTGAAATGTGATATGAGCTAGTAGAGATTTGCATCTGGTATGGTGGAATCTTAGAAGAGGATATTTGACTTAACTATTTAGGAGAACAGGAGGTACCTAAGCAGACAAGACTATACAAATAAGATCAGGCAGAAGAAATGGGAATTGAATAGAAATAAAGAAATGTAAAAATTCCACAGACCATTAAGGAATTAGGTATTATAGGCCTGTATACAATGTGTAGGTGAGAGGAATAGACAGGGAAAGGGCATGCTTATATGTTCAGCCAGCATGCTAAGGCCACTTATGAAAATCCTCAAATACTTTTTGTCATTTTCTAGCTTGTTAGCTAAATATATTATCTCCTCAACAAGGTTTTTAAAGCTTATTCTCAAGTTCCTTCTGAAGGCGCAAAGGTGTTGGGAGGGGAAAAAAAGGACAAAAAGTAGAGTGTGTCAGCTTGGAAAGGTATATATTTATGACAGATATTTTGTAGTGGTAGCATATACCTATATGATTTCACATTCTTCTCAAAAATTTCTGCCTACAGTCTAAAAAGAGTTAATTTCTTTAAACACTGATCATTTTCCTTTTTTATAAATTTTTTTTTAAAAAAGATTCCTTTACAAGAACTGGGGTACAGGCCAGAGGTATGGGGGGTGAGAGGATTCACCATAGACAGAATGGGGAATGGAACAGGCAGACTGACTGAAATACACTGCTGAGTGGAGCAGTGGGTGAGTCAGGAGAGGTCTGCTGTGGCATGTGGGTAGCTCCCTGGTCGGGGATTGAACTCAGGCTTCAGTGGCTGTGGATAGCTTCATAGGTTGTGTCTTAACCCTCTGAGCCACCAGGGAGTCCCCATCACTGATCATTTTCTAAAGTCAAACTTAAAATTTCAAGTATATGTGAATGAGAATAGAAATATATATAGAATGCATTAATTTCTTTAGATTAGATGATGAAAAAACATTAGCTGGCAGGACAAAGGGTAATAGGAGACATTAAGAGATAAGTAAAGAATATTTAGGATAGATGAAAATTTTCATGTACATAAATTCCCTCTAAAAGCTTGGATAAGAGAACATAAACTCATGGGAATGAATGAAACTGGATCCAGAGGGACATTAATATTTCATCAGTTTTTAACGATAAACTTTCTGGGGAATAGAAGTATGGAGGCAAGAATAGGAAAATGACAAGATATTTTGTTTTAAAAAATGATGATATTGCAAGGAATCTCAGAGTTTAGAGTTTGACAGAATTTTTTTTTAATGTTTTAATTTTTTTTACAGACTTATTTATTTATGCATACAAGAGGCTGGGGTACAGGCCAGAGGTGTGGGGGTGAGAGGTTTCATCAGAGACAGAGTGGGGAGCAGAACAGGCAGATCTACTGAAATACACTGCTGAGGACAGCGGCAGATAAGGCAGGAAAGGTCTGCTGCGCCATGTGGGTCACCTCCTGGCCAGGGAGCAAACTCGTACTGCAGTAGTTGCAGATAGCTTCATAGTGCTGATGCTTAACCCCTTGTGCCACCAGGGAGGCCCCTTGACAGAATTTTTAAAGAAGAATAATCTATTGTAGTATTTTGATTTATTTCCTATATCTTTTTCCAACACAGAGACAGATGAACGGACAGACATATGTGCATCTACATTATGTATGTATGCTGTATTCAGATGTAGCATGAGGAAGTGTCCACTCAGCAGGCCTATGTTGGTCAAATCTTATCCATTTCCAAGAAGGCCTGTTTTCAGGACTGGACCTTGACCAAAAGCTTCTAGTTACTGAGTTCTGAGCCTTGGGATGTTCTGCCTGTTAAGAGTTTCTTCATAAGCCTGAAGCTTAGGGTCACATTGTACCAGTTTGATCATACAGTTTATGCTAAGAAGGTGGCTTATAGTTTTTTCTGTGGGGATCTGGAGGCTTGGTAGCTGATGTCAGTCGTGTAGGTGCTGAGTGCCTATATGGCTCACCCCCAATAAAACACAAAGCCTCAGGTAAGCTTCTTACATAGGCGATACATAATGCATCCTTATTGGGAGAATTAAGCACCTTTGTGCAGCCCCACTGGAAAGGAACACCTGGAAGTTTGTACCTGGTTTCTGTTAGCCTTTACCCCTCATGCATTCTTCTCCTTGATATCTTTTCTATGTACTTTCATTGTAATAAACTATAACCACAATAACACCAGATTTTGAATCCTATAAGTCCTTTTAATAAATCATGGTGCCTAAGGGTGGTCTTGGGCATTCTTATCAGAGGCACAGTGAGGTAAAACTTCCTTAGGATAAAACCAATGCTGTAAAAAATAGTGTTACAAAATTTCTCCTCAGTAGATTTAAGTTTTCCTAATCCTACCATGTAGATTTTAGAAATAAATATGTTATTATCACTGATACATCTCTACTGAGGTACACTTAACGTAGTCAACATATATTTTGATGAGTTTGAACCTATGTCTCTACATCTGTGATAGCCATCACCATAAAAAAGATTAAAGAAAATTCATCACCCTATGAAGAGTTCTTTTATCCCTTTTTTGTGTCTGCAAGACAAGAACATGAGCATGAAATCTATCTTCTAAACAAAATTTTAAATACTCTATGTTGTATAGAAAGTCTCTAGAATTTTGTCATCTTTTTTTGACTGATTTTGCACTCATGGGACTTTTCCCCACTCCCCTTCCTCTTATTCCTTAGCAACCATCATTCTAGTTTCTGCTTCTATTATAGTTTGACTATTTTAGATACCTCAGTCCTTCAGTGACTGATATTTAACTTAGCATAATGTTTTTTATGCCTGTGTGTGTGACAAATGGTAAAATTTCCTTCTTTATAAGACTTATCAATTGTTATATTAAAAAAAAGAATTGGTACTTTAGTAAATACCTTTCAATGAGGGTTTTAGAAACTTCCTGTTATGGCTATTATTTACCTAACTTGATCTAACATATATTATACAAAAATTTAATGCTAATAAACGTTCCCAAACAACCCAGTGAAAGGAGGAGAGTAAGATTGTAAATCTAAGTCCTTCTCAGTAGAAACCCCTACTATTTTTTTTTTACATCATAGAGTTTGTCTTCTTTGTCACTTCATTTATATTCTATTATGTCACTTTCCTTCCTAAACATTCAACTATTTAGTCATTCATGCATCCATATATATATATGTGTGTGTATATATATATATATATATATATATATATATATATAGAATGCTTATTCGGACTCAGGTGCCAAGCTTAGTACCAGGAAAGCAATAACGAAAAATAAACACAAACACATTCCCTGGGCTGATGGGATGTCAAACAAATTATCACTCCACATAAATGTATGATTTTAAAACAAAATATGTGTTACTGGTGAAAGAAAGTTGATATTGTGGCATCATATATCAAAGAACCACCACCTAGACTATCACAGGTGTTTTTGAGAAAAAGAGTACATTAGATAACATGAACAAAAATTTTTATGAATTATCTAACTGAGAGCACAGAGCTGTGCTGTCCAAAACAGCAGCTACTAGTCAAATGTATCAGTTGAACTCTTAAAGTGCTAGTTCAAATTGAGATACACAGAAAGTGGAAAATATGCCCTGGACTTTAAAGACAGAACAAACGAATATGTAAGTCATGCTGCAGAGAAGTCAAGTAAGATGGCCCTTCTGAGGCAAAACAGTCTTACCCAACAACATCCACTGGTTCCTCCCTGGAAAGAAGGAACGCTTTCTGTAAATGAAGCCTTGAGTTACATTTCCTGGAATCCTTTGAGTAAAGATTTTATTCTTTTAAAAGAAATGGTATGAGTAAGAGCCATAAACCAAAGTGATTTGGGATATAGTAGACATATTTATATGAATCAGTGAGAATTTAAATCTTTTTTTTTATTTCTAGAGGATGTGTCTATTTATTTATTTATTTTGTTGTTGAGGTAATATTGGTTAACAACACAGTATTTGATTTACAGGTATAGGATCACACCCTTCATATTTATGTTACCACATCACACCCACTACAAGGAACCCTCAGTACCCCACCATGTAGTCCATTGTGCCTCCTCCCTACTTTGCTCTCCTCCCTTTCACTCCTCCTTCAAAAGCATCAATTCCATAGTCATATTTCTAGGGGTTATTATTGGTTCAGTTTTTTGACTATTTGTTTTGTTTCTCTGTATTCCACATATAAGTGACAATATATGCTATTTTTCTTTTTCTTTCTTATTTTGTTTAACATTATTCCCTCCAGTGGCAAGACTTTATCTTTTTATTTTTTTGGTAGCTAAGTAATATTCCATTGTGTATACATACCATGTCTTCTTAATCCACTCAGCTGTTCTTTGACACTTAAGTTGATTCCATAAGTTGGCTATTGTAAATAGTGCTACAATGAACATAGGAGTGAATATATACCTTTGAATTAATTGTTTTGAATTCTGTGGCTATATACCTAGAAGTGGATTGTTGGGTCATATGATATATTTTTAGAAACCTCCATATTGTTTTCCATGTAGGCTGCACCATTCTGAGGTCCCACAAACAGTGTATGATGTCTCCATTTTCTCTACATCCTAACCAACACTTGCTGTTTCTGATCTTTTTGATATGGGCCATTATAACAGGTGTGAGGTGGTTTGTCATTGTGGTTTTGATTGCATTTCCCTGATGAGAAGTGATGATGAGCATTTTTCATGTGCCTATTTGCCATCTCTATGCCTTCACTGGACAAGTGTCTATTTAGATCTTTTGCCCATTTTTAAAATTGGGTTATTTACAAGTGCTTTCAAAACATTATGTATACTGTTTTACCTCCAACCCTATGTTTGATCCTCTAATGAAGATATGGACACAGAAACAACTGAGTTTTTCTAAACTCCTACTTTATATATGTTAGGATGAAGAGAAATTATACCCTCTCCTCAGATTTTTTGTGGATTGGCCAAGGAATGAAAATAATATCAGATGGTTTGGTAGTAGGAAAGTAATCAATTTAATATTGTGGTTGGGGGATTTACTTTATTATGAGGGTCTCAATTTTGGTTGGGAAGTGAAGGGTTTAAATTCTGAGCTAAAAAATCAGGCAGGGATTTGGGGTACCAAGGAGAAAGGAAGGGGATTTTACATGATGAGCTGGGGTTAACTTCATGTTTACTCTAACTAATAATGTTTTTTTTGGAAAGAAATATTTCCACAGATAACCCAACACCTGGATAATACTCCCTCTACCACCCCCCAATCTTCTTTCTTCTAGGTAAAAAAGGGAAGATTTGTTTTCATCTTTGATTAGGGAAAGGGCAGAACTTCTCCTTAGCCTTTGGGGTCTCAATTAATCTTAACTCAAAACAATATGTGTGTCAGAAGGACACCCTGAGGAGACCAGTTCTAAGAATCCTGGGGTGGTTTGTTCTGAGCACCTTTGTATACATGTTTTCTCCTCTTTTGCTTTTTTTCTATTCGCTTAGAGCCAACAACAGGGAGGCTGTCGGAATACTTCACATTAGAATTTCCTTCAAGTACCGTTGATTGCAATATTCATCTTACTATATTGTATAATTATTTAATCATTAATTCAATACTATAACAAACACCCCCTCAAACCCTAGAGTGCTTTTTACATAATTAATAATTAGAAGGATTAATGTCTCCACTATTAAATTCAAGTTTGATTATGGAACTCATTACAAGTACTTTCAAAACATTATGTAATAGTTAAAAAAATAAAAGATGGGTGGGTACCTGTTTAATGCCAAAGAAAATAAACTTTCTGAGCCCAAGGTAAAGTTTAACTATAATACCTGAATGCAGTTACCCTTTTGGGGGAATGGCACATCTAATATTTAGCATATCACTGGTTGGGCTCATATTAACATTTCAACTGAAAATGGGTTCTTTTAAGAGGTCAGTAATTCGATTCAGTTGGTTCAAAGCTGTGTATAATGAATGGGACAGATTTTATTTGCATCAACATTTGTTTTTGGGAAAGCAAATTGTAAGGATCTAAGCAAGATGTTGCCTGTTTTACATTGTGGGGATCTAACATTCTTTGGTGACTTCAAGGATATTAGTTCAACCAACTAATTAATTTTAGCTTTTAACTGTCCTCTTCATTTCTCACTACTGTCAACTGGAGTACTTTCATTCAAAAGACACACACACACACACACACACACATGAGGAACCCTGATAATTTAGGCCTTCTTCACAAGATCAAAGCTGTGTATTATTACAAGCCAGTCACAGAAGCGAGATGCATTCTACATTTTCAGAAAAAACCTGGACTCTCTTCAGACTGGGACAATTTAGTAGCTTATTAATAAGGAAAGGGAGTTCATAGCAATTGCTTCCAAGTACCACTTCATATGAAAAATAAGGGCCCAAACCTGGTAGCATATAAGCTAGCTTAAATAAAATAAAAAGGGTGCATGTGAGGCAGGGTTAGGGTGGGGGGGGGTACATAAAATTTTTCTTTTCTCTTGAAAATAGGAAACTTTTGTCTACACACCACATTTTCAAAATTGATTGAGTCTTGGTAACAATGCTTTTCTTTATAGTGGGTGGTTCTCTAAGTGTCCCCATTATCCTGTACTATCCCTCTGACACCGACTCCCAGTGTGGACTTTATTTATTTTATCATAAATGTCCTCTAAGTATCTGAATTGATAATCCTTAATTAAAAGATTCTTTAAACATTTTATATGAAAACAGCTGTTTGATAATTTGAATTAAGTTTTGACCTCACAAGAGCAAGAAAGGGATACATATTCATAGCAGAACATTTATAAGAAATACTCAGATGTGACTCTAGACTTTGTCATTGTCCATAAATTAAAAGCAGGCTGATTCTGAAATCCAGATAAACAAACTATCCTTAATCTTCCCAGCATGAGAGATAAATAACCAGCACCATATGGATAAACAAAATCATTAAATAAATCTGTAAAATAATGATCGTGCTCATATTATGTGCAAATGCTGAGATTTTAGTGGCTGCTAAGAGGGGTGATTTATAGTATTGGTGCTTTTTTTTAATTTTTTTTTTTTTATAGAGGCATGTTTTTATTTATTTATTTATTTGTTTGTTTGTTTTGTTTGTTTATACATGCACTGGGTACAGTCAGAAGCGCGGGAGGGTGAGAGAATTCACCAGAGCCAGAGCGGGAGGCAGAGCAGGCAGAAGGACCGAAGTACATTGGTGAGGGGAGCAGCGGGCGGCAGGAGAGGTCTGCGCGCCATGTGGGACCCTCCTCTGGTGGCCGGGGAGCAGCCGGGGATGGAACTGGCGCCGCAGAGGCCGCGGGCAGCTTCTCAACCCAGCACTCAACCGCTGCACCACTGGGGAGGCCCAGTATTGGTGCTTTTGAGGATGGTAGAGAAAGACATTTTGTCACAAGTCCTTCATCTTTCCACTGAAACAGAAATGTGCAGTGTCACTGTGATTCTGCCGTGTTTGTCTGGTGGATGCAGACTTTTCAGAGAAAATATGTGGAGGTTCAAGTCCTTTCCTAACTGTTGTGCATCTGGGTGGCATTAGAGTGGCTTTCTCTAACAAAGACTGCTCTTGCCACATTAAGAGCCTTTTACTACACAGGGGAAAAGAAAGTTGACAAAAAGCATTCTCTAGAAAACTTGAATACAGATACATACTTTTCTCATTGCATTACTTTTCTTAAATTCATAGAGAAAGGTTAAAACACATCTTAACTTTATACAAACTCCCAATCTGGTAATTAAACTATTAAGATAGAGTAACATTAAGAGAATCAGAAATAGCAATCTTAATAACAAAAAGGTGCTACTGAGTGCACACATAAGTCCAAATATCACTCAGATCATTGAGTGCTCCCAGCAGAGTAATGGCCAAGTGTTCTAGGTAATTAGATGAAGTGCTAAAAGACTAAGCTGGTGGGAAAAGGAATATTTATTAAAATAATAGAATAAGCTTTCAACATTTCAATATATGCCTTATACTTAATAAACTGGCCAACCACAAATCTGCTACACTAAATTTTCCCCAGGAATCAGCAGTTTGGGAGTCAGTTCTCTTTGGGTTTCCTGCCTTTCTGCAATGTTATTAGCAGAGATTGGGATAAGTTTGTTTTGGACTACTTTTCAAGATGCTTATATTTCAAATGACCTTGGTAAGTTAGAGGCAGTGTTTTCCTGGAGAGAGTAGAGATTGAGGAGGTTTTCTTATCATCCAATATAAAAGACTGGGGTCAACTAAACTCAGGGTTTCTCAACTGTGTTGCAGATCCACTGTGTAAACAGCATCCATCTGGTTTTCGCCGTGTTGTTCCCATGGGACTTATGGAACAATGAAAATTGATATAAGGTGTGAGCTCATGTTGCTTGCTGTCCCATTACAATAAACACCTTTTATCTCACCTAGGATTCTCATGTCTTCAGCCATCATCTCAAAACTTCTCCATGCCAAGTTGTTAGTGACCAATAGGGTGAAATCTCAGACCCTTTCCAGATCTTACCAAGGCAGCAAGCCTCAAACTAATCTATTTATGCCAATAATTGAATCCAAATTTCCAATCTTTGTAGCTTCTGAGTTGTGCATAGAATGTGACCAGGTATTCTTATGGCTCTAGATCATTTAGTTGTGGAATTGTATTTGATCTTTTCAACTTTTGTTTTGTGACAGTAAATTCATATCATGCTCATTTCAATGACCAAAATGAAACTTACAAATATTAAATCAACAGTAAGACCTCTTGGAAAAACTCCCTGAATCTTCCTGCTTTTGACCTATACTAGTATAAAACTGTAGTATAACACTGTACAAGTGAACAGAGAGCAGTGAAAGTAAGAATATTGAGTGTTGGATCCTGCCAAGTCAACCAATTTTGGACATATAGCATGATCAAGAATACAGTACTAACACTGAAACTTTCTTAATGCACAGTAATAACTTTACAGTTGGCTTTTCAACTTGCAAAGATTTGAAAGCATATGTCAAAAACAACTTTATTTTCTCTTCGTTAAGCAACTCATATTGGGTGTTCTGAAATACCTCTAAAGTTGTGCTATTAGAGCTGTAACTCTTTCTATGACCACACTGATGAAATTAGAATTTTCAGTATCAAATCCACAGATGCCATGGTTTCATTTCTGTTCTTGGTTTTTGATTAGGAATAGCTCAAGTTTTTATTTCTACTATATTCTCTATAATTGTGTTAAAATAGCATTGGAGGTATTATCTATGTGCAACAACTTTCTGAAAATGAATGACAGTTTAAAATAACTATGTGGTTCTCCTTTTTTGCAGATACAGATGTAGATATAGACCAACAGAGAGATAGCTATCTAACTGTCTTGACATATTTCCCTGTAAATCCCTGTGGATATTGAAAAAGATCCTAGGTCAGTTTGTTCTTTAACAATCAAAAGCAGTGAAAAAACTGGCTGCTAGATGTTATAGTTATCTTTTATTAGGCCAAAGGATTGGAACAAATTTCTCCCAAAATATTCTCAGAAACACTGATGGCCTCCAGAACAGTAAGACAGTTTTCTGTTGTTTTAAGTCACTTGTTGGGTAGGTGGCAGCCCTAACAAACTAGTATTATCTACTCAGATTTCCTTTTAAGTAAATATAATGTGTGAGTTCTTTACTCATTCAGTCTTTCCATACTTTTTCTTTTGTATTTGACTTGCTATTTTAACATGAAAGTTTGTGGTATCTAGTATGTTCATTGGCACCTATAATTGATGGTTTTGGATTTTTTTTTCAATTCTGTACTCTAGAATTCTAATTAGGTGTTATTTTAGTTACCATGCTTTAAAAAATAGGATATGTTACCTAGAAGGACTGGACTTTCTCTCTTGCTCTCCCTTCTTGTGATTTTTAATACTGCTCTGACCTATTTCTGTTTCCTTAGTTTTCTTCTCATGGTTTCATTTAAAGTCAGTAATTGTGTTTCAAAGTTAATAAGTTAATCAAATATTTAGTCAGGGATGGATATATGTGTATGTGTGTGGTATATATATATTTGAGGAAAACCACACATTCTTTCCAGAGAAGGAGATAGCATAACATGAAAAAAGTAAAGCAGAAATTGTTTTATTGTATTCATTTTCATACACATACAAACATAATTTCATGTTCATGTTATAGTTGGATAGCAGTAACAACTATGTAACTTTAAAGTGAACTTATAATAATTATCAGAGAAAATAAATAGTAGTGGTTAAAAAAATAGAACATCTATTTATGTTTTTGTAATGCACAGAAATTTAAACTAATTGCAAAATGATGCAACTGTTCTTTTTCCCATAGAATTTAAACACTGTATGCCAGTCAGTTCACTATTCCCATATCATTCATCTATGTGATTGATCAGAGATTTCAATCTCATTGCTCTGTTTAGTAATTTAGTTGTCTGGAATTGTAGGGTTTTATTCCTTCTTGTTAAGAACATTTGCTGTTTGGCTTCTGTTAGGAAAAATGATGACAGAATCTATGATTTACTTAATGAATAAAAAAATCCTGCCATTTTTATATCATTTCCTACATTTTGTAGGGTAATCCTGCTTCTTGTTGAAAGTTAACTATATAAAATTTGATTAAGAGTTGACTTTCTGTGATGTGTTTATGCATTATAAATTGTGCATGTCCTTTATGATTCGAAGTGATTCATTACATAAGATGTAAAGTTTAAAGTAAGTGTGGTTTGAGAAATATACTTAAATCTGAATTTAAATTTTTAAGGAGGGAGAGATTTTTCCCTAAAAAATCAATTTCAAATAATGAAGTAAATTTACCAAAGAGTAAAATTCAAATAGTTGGTAATACAACATGTAATTGTGTTTCCAGCAATGGTGCAAATCAAAGGTTAATTGGTTTATAACCAAAGAGTGAAGTGTTACAAGAAATTTCACACTGGGACACTTACTTAATAAATATGTATTGTGCTAAAAAGTCTGAAAGTCAACATTTCAAAAGAATATTTCTTTCATCTGAGATGGAGACCCAATTTCTTTCCAAAGCTCACAGTTTTTCAGCTTGATATGATCTAATGAAACCCAGCTTTTTTTTCTCTCTCTAATAAAAACTATATCCATTCCATATATAGTGATATATTATGTTCAATATAAGAGCTGAAAGAACAAAATGTACACCATCAAAAAGTCAATGAACCAAATTGGTTTATGTAGCTGTTCCAAACCGATTTTACTAGAAAACTTCAGACCATATTATAGTTTTTTTTTTTTCTGTTTTGTGATTTCTATCCTTTGTTTTTATTACATTTCCCATTTTGGCTTTTCTTTTCTCTTCCTCACAAAGATATTTAGATGGACTTTCATGACTTTAATGCTAGGTGTAAAGAACAGGGTTTGAATTTATTTTTTCTTTAGTTTCAAAAGGAGTTTTTGTTTTCCCATTGATTGTATTTTTATAACTGTTTAAATTCCATAGAAACTGTCATTCTTGTCAGTGAAATACAAATAAGATATTTATAAGATATTTATATTACTCTAATCATGAATTTATGGGTCTTGTGTAATAATAATTCTACAAGGAATACCCAATATAAAATAAGTAAAATATCCCGAGACCTGATTCTTTAATAATGTTGGTTAAAAAGAAACAAGGGGAACACAGGTGGCTTAGGAATCTGCTTGTTATAGGATCATTCTAATAACTGAAACATACTACTATAATTCCAGAGTTTATGAGACTGTGGAGTCCAGGTTTAAGAAGTCTTTCTTTGTTCTGACTGTGGCTACTGGAGAAAGTAAAAGACTGCTTTTTATGGTCAAAATATGTGTCCCCTTTCGGACTAAGCTCAAATTCAAATGTGCTTCACCTGCATTTACATATTGAATAAAGTTTCCAATGATGGATGATGCAATGTTTTCACTGCCCATGTAAACAAATTTAAAACTGAATAAAAATCCAAATGCAGGGGCAAACCTTTGCCATTGTAGGCAGATGATTGTTCAAGATACAATCTATATCCCAGTAACAAATAGGCCATTACCTCTATATGTAATAGTACACCACAGGGTAAGAGACTATGTGCTGCACTGTCACACATCATGTGGATCAAAGTAATATGGAGATGATGAAGAGAATACCCTGGACTGTTCTCATGCAAATCTAGCTTAACTTGATTTATGACTACTCTAGTCTCCTTTGTAGTTACTTGCTTCCAGATGTCTCACACGTCAGTAAACTTATATGAATTTTCTAATCCGGATACTTGACAGGTATTGGTGGCCATTCATATGGACGTTAAAATTTTGATTTTTTTTCCGATATGTCAAACAAGTGAATCTACAATTCAGTTGCCAATTAAAAACTTTTTCACTTATATGCCCAACCTTTCTGTGTCTCTAAGCACTTTCCTATTTCTTTTTGCATAAATACCTTCACAATCCATTTCTAAGAGGCAATTCATTGACTTGCCCCTGTATAGGAATTTAACTCCTATAACAGAATTAAAACCTATCCTTTTGTACTGCTTTGGAAAGTTATACATATGTCCATCATTAAAAATATTACAAATTCAACTTTTTGAGAATAGGAGCAATGCCAAAATATTTTGCATCCCTGGTATCTAACATAACACTTGATTCATGCTAGGTACTCATAAATATTTATTAAATGACAACTAATTTCTATACTCATAGTTTTTTATTATGTAAGATTCCTCGTTCAGGACATTTATAGTTTAGGAAAACTTTGGCACTGTAGGGTTGGACAAAATTGTTCTGATAAATTACTATGCTTTTTACTTTATCACAGTCCAATTTTTGTAATTGGATTTTGGAAATAACAAATACAAGCAAAACAGAAAAATAATTTTATTTTTAATATTGTTTTTCATGCCTCTGTAGGCAAAACAATAAGATCGAGTCATAGTTTTCAATAATGTTTTCATTAGGAAAAATAACAATTTTAGTGGGATTTATAATGACCTATAACAATGAACTGAATTAGATTTATTCTAGTTCATTGCTACATTTTGTAACAACATTTATGTTAATTTTGAAAGCAAAATTGCAGTTTTAGTAGACAAAAATATTTGCATGATATGTCAACTTCTTTTTAACTTCGATAGGATATTTAATAACATAAGGAAAATATCTAAATCATGAGAAAATATCAATGAATGTAAAAATAAAAGCAATAGTGTTCTTCCCATATAAGTGAATGACCGTAGACACCTTGCTTCTCATATAATGTTGTTAATCAGAATCTAATTCATTATGAGAAACTATTGCTAAGTAATTGTCAAGGTCATGTACATACTACAGAATTTGAGTTGATTTGATTATTTTGACCAATTTAACTCAATTTAACATTGAATTTCATTTCCATCCAAAGTCACTTAGTTAACATCAGAGAAAACTTAAAGATCAGTAAGACAAATTTTAGCCCCCAATGTGATTGTAATCTATGCATGCAAAGAAATTCAAAAGCAAGTATGGGTAGCTAATATTTCAACAAAATTCAAAAGCAAATAATTTAAAAAGATGGAATAAGGTAAGAATTATTAAAATTGATTGGTATAAATTCTTAGGAAGCTAAAGGATAATAATATTAGATATTAATTATATAATAGTATAAAATGCATTTGTAGAATGATATATTCACCATCCAGTAAGCTATTAAAATTTAAATGCATTATGCATTTCATCTATAAATATTTAAATATACAACATAAATTCATTGTTAACTACATTCATCGAGTTTTTATGCTAATATATGATAAAGTACTTTACTATTTCAATTTCTTAAAGTGAGATATGTATCCTTATAGTAATGAGATATGTATCTTTGTAGTGAACCTAGTGACATAGAAGAAATGAATAAAAACAGTTACATATCTAATTTAATGCTTAACTAGAAAGTTGTAAATAGCTTCTCAAAACCCATGATTTACCAATTATTATTGTTGGGTCCAGGATATATAATCCATTTGAGACTTCTGTTTTGGTTTTGCTTTATTTTTATTTGTTGTCTTGTGTTTTAGTTTGTTGATTTAATAAATTATATGGCATAAATAAAAGTAATAGTCACATAAGCTTATGCCACAAATCTTGAAGGTAGTGCACAAATGACAAATATATTCCTCATTTTATTTTACACTAACTTCTAGAATATAAGGTAGAATTAACCTCTAATATCCACATCTTTAGCTTCCTTATAAAATTTTGACAATAAGAAAATTCTAATTATAGACGAGATGGTGAATTAACAATTAGTTCTTTGTTCCAGGCACCTAGAAGCAGTTATAAAGTATAACAACAATAAAAGAACCATAAATATATAGCTGAATTTGCCAAGATAGAAGGCAATCTCCACTTGCCATAAACAAAACAATGTGATAAAGGAAAAATATATATTAATTTATTAGTAACAGTTTGCCCAACTACATAGTGACAAACTTATCTTAAGTTATAAATGTTCTAAAACCCAGAATGATTAGCATTTGAACAACTGAGTGCATGTTCTGGTAGTCACTGGTCACAATAGCCCAAGATCTTGGGATTTTATGCCTACATGAAAGCAGAAGACCAAGCTATTGGTCTGCTTGAAGGGAGAACCTGTAAGATGAGTGTGCTTAGTTAGTTTAAGTGTGATTACAGAATGTACCCCAACAGGCAGAAGTAGACAGCAAGTAAGCTATGACTATAGAAAATAGTACCTCCTAGGAAATAAAAACCTTGACCAATATGTCTTATAGGTTTGAGGATTACATTTACTTTCCCCCAAAAGTTTAAGAAATCCTAAGCAAAGAGAGTAACATAAAATTTATTCATGAACTATAGACATCCCCAAAGACCTAGCAGACTCAAATTGAGTAAACTTCCCATGTCTCATCAGGGTACGATCCCTACCTAACAGAAAAGCTCCACTGAAAGTAGACATCTAAATACAACAGGAAGATGTTAAAATAGCTTAAATCTATATAAGTTTTATTTTCTTTGATTTGTGTTTTTAAAGTGTTAACCAAAAATAAAGTAAAATAAGTGTCAAAGACTGAAAGCAATTTTTCTCCCTTACCAGGTTGATGGTCAGTTTGAACAAAAATGCATTTGCTAAGAATTCATATAATCAGATATTTAGTGCCAGATATTCTTGATGTCTGGACATCTTTCAGGCATTGTGTATTTCATTAACTTGACATGTGTGATTTATTTAACCTTCACTCTAAACCCATATAGTAATAATATACCCAATGCACAGGGAATATGTGACTCATAGAAAGGTCAATAATACCCAATTTCATACAATGGATAATTGTGGGGGAGGAACTTGAATCCATATCAGTTTAATCTTAAAATACATGCCATTTTCACAAGTTTCACTGATGATGATGGTAATGATGACAAAGATGATGATGTTAACTATCACAACTCTTTTTCAGGTACTTTACTAAGTACTTCCATATGTAATAGCTCAATTAATTGTCAAGAACTGGGTGTTTTATTCTCCTAATTTGCATGTGTGGAATTTGAGGTTTAGACAGATCGAAAAAGCATCCTTGTTCCCTTTAACTACAAATAGAGTCCTATTTGACTGAAGCAAGGTTTGTGACATTAAACACCCAATTGACTCTCCTAAAGTGACCTAGAATCAGGTTCTAGGAGAGAGAGAGTCAGATTTGATTTATCAGCCCAAATTAAGCCTGTGTCTAGGAAAAGTCTCTCTTCCTCCCTCCCTCCCTCCCTCTCTTTTTCATTTCCTTCCTTCTTCCCTCCATCTCTCCCTCCACCCCTTCCTGTCTGTTCCTCCTTGCTGACTTATTTTCGATAGTAGTTATGAAAAGCTATTGCCAATTGCAATTAAAAATAATCAACTCTTAAATCAGATCCAATAAGTTTAAGAACAGATTTTCATAAGTAAATAGATGATTATAAGATGATCTCCTTTAACTATCTTTCCCCTTCACAAGGGGTTTCAGGCTAATAAACCTTCTTATAACAGGAGTAGCTTCAATAACAACAACAACCAAAAAAATCAAAGCCACTTAAACCTGTATTTCAGAGGAATTGAATAAGGTAGCTTTAAAACCTTTTTCTCTGATCATGGGAAGAGGGGCCATTAATACGAACAAAGGTTCAACATAAGCATGAATGAAAACTATTTTCTTGAAATAACAGAGAGAAAGGAATTTGAAAACCTGAAGATACAGAAATACTTTATTTGGTTTATTATCTAAGTCCCAAGACTCCTAAACTGGGACACAAACTAAATTCCAGGGCTAGAAGTCATTTCTTCTGCTTTCAGGTAAAAACCACACACACACACACACACACACACACATGCACGCGTACACACACAGGCACACATGCACACACATACTCACGTGGACACATGCATATTCAAGGCCTTCATATGCACATGCTTTATTTATTTGGCTTCACAAGAATGGAGGCCAGCACAAAGCTTGAGGATCAAGATGTTTATTAGAAATAAAAACTTTTGGAAGGAAGGAAGATGAGGTAGGATTATGTAGAGGGAAATGATGAACTGGGATGCAGGCTAGACAAAGCCTCAGCTCATCTCAAGGGGAGTTCAGAGTGAGGAGGGCCAGTTGGAGTTTACAACGGCACATGGAAATATCAAGCTCTTTCTACACCGACCTTGCTCAGCAGCTGATTGGAAACTGCTCTAAGAAGGGCAAAATCAGGGGCAAAGAGGCTCTCTGCTGTGAGAACAGACATTGCAAGAAATCACAATTGGAGTCTTTGTTAAGTTGGAATGAATAAAATTGCTTCCTCCAACTAATATCTCTGTAAAATACCATTTATAGAGTTGGTAGTTATGATAATGGACAAAATTTTCTATTCAAGGATATCATGACATACAGGAATTTCCAAATCCTTCCCATGATTAATGGCGTCTCCCTTCAATATCCTTGAGGAACAAAGCAGGGCCATTAGCACATTATTATTAGGTGAAATTGCTATCTCTATAACAAAATGTTAATAAACTAAGTAGAAGGAATTAATACATTTCTTCCTGAACAACCTAAGTCTGAGGGTCTAGATGCAAAGATGGCCTCCTTTGTTTTGTCCTAAAAAATGGAAACAAACAAATGAAAAACCCAAAGGCACCTGAATACAGTTCTTATTGCTTTGCTATGAGCAATTTTGTGAATAATGAAAATAAGCAGAAAAAGAAAGCAAATCCCAGCGCTTGTAGCAGAGCTGACCTGAGAATGTTGGCTGGGATGATAAACCCAAAGAAATTTATGAAGTGAGACCTTGCTTTTTCATCATTAACTATTACTATTGTTGAAAATAAGGTTCCCAGTTTACGAGCTAAATACTGCCTCAGGCCTATCTTGGGAATTAAACGAATCCAAAAGGAAAGAGTGAAGGAAGGAAAAAGGATTACATACCTGTAAAGACAATGAACAGACCCATACCCATATCTCTCTAAGCTTTGATTCATTCTCTTGAACTGTGATCATTAATTCCTTTGAGAGCTCACAGTCCTTTGATTATGGTGCTTTAAATTTTCCTGGCATTTGGCCAATAGAGATTTGTAATTCTAATACATAAAGTTGAAAAGTAGTGATGGGATAGAGCTGAAACAGAGTAAATGCTTCCTTTTCTTTAGATTTTTAACTAGATCTTGTGCAATTAAAGAGAATATGACTTTCTAACAGATACCTTAATAAATTAATCTACAGTTTCTGTGAATACTCCCACTTTTCTAAGAAACTTATGCTATTATGTCATGGTTGCTAAAACTTTTAACTCTAGGTACATCTGCACTTCTCAGAACACTATATCTCTCCTTGTCAGCCAGCTGGATACTCTAAATGAATTATAAAGGTTAAAGATGGTTTTGTCTTTTTTCTCCTTTAGGCTGATAAAGCAAGAAGTGAAATAGGTAGAATTATGACTCCTCTCAGCTAATTTCTTTTCTTTTTAACAGTTGCCTGTGAAGATCTTCCAGTGCCTCTGACAAACTCTCAAAGAAGTGGGATTAGGTGTCAAAGTAGTAACTGCCAGGGGAACCTCTGAGAGCTTAAGTATGTCAGGTGGAAATGGTTTATAGCAGTTGGATCTCAAGAGAATACTCTTGGTCTTGTGCCCAAAGTGGAATACAAGTCCATGTGTTCTAGTTGACAGCACAGTATTTGGTGATGTTGCAGTTTGAAGCTGGAAGCAGTTTGAAATGCAAAAGTTCAGTCCTAGTTTGAGGTCACTCCTATCTAAATGGTTAGTGAATGACCAAATAGGTTTCAATACTTAAGGATAGGATATTTGGAATTTGGGCTAACACAGGTAGGGGTTTAAGGGTATAGGGGTGTGTGTGTGCGTGTGTGTGTGTGTGTGTGTGTTGATTCAAGTTTGGAATGACATGGTGTAAAGGGCAGGACTGGATACGGGGCAGGTTTTCTGATCCCATGCAGACCAGGTAAAGGAGGAGTCAGAGTCCTCAGTGGTTTTTTTGCAGGTCTTTTATTGGGGTTCACCAGGCATATGGCAGGCAGGGGTGCTGGCTGGGGGGCTGGGAGGCCTGCAAGTCTTCACTCTATCTGGGCTCTCTGGCGTTCGTTCTGCTGCTTCTCGGCTTCTTCGGCTTCTTTTCTTTCGGCTTCTACTGCTGCTGCTGCTGCTGGCGTCCCCGTGACGCCGCCCTTAAAAAGCACAGTCTTAGCTCAGCTGAATCCCATCTACCTATGCCCACACCCTATTCCAGGTGCCCGCCATCAGGCATGCATTCAGGACAAGGATCCATCATCTATCCCGATGGCGGAAGGGCAGAAAAGCCTGATATTTTCTTTACCCTACACATGGGGACAGAGAAGCTGCACCATAAGGAGTATAAGCTGATACCTTGGACAAATTGAACAAGTGAGTGTGGAAACATCCTCAGAAACTTTTCTGATGGTTTTTCATATGTGTTAGAAACTAGGAAAAGTATTCATGTGACATAAGAGAATAAAGGAATTAGGCACAGCATGAAATAGAGTTCCATACATTGGTTATTGCCAAGTCTTGCAAAACTTATAAGCATTAAATTCTGCAAATTTGAGAATCAGAAATCAAATAAAGTGCAATTTATTATTGAGGTGATTTTTAGGCAAACTTTTCAGTCACTACTAGAGTAGCTGTTCTGGAGTGAGACAAGAATGGGAGTCTAAAGAGAAGGAAAGAAACATTTAGAAAAGAATGGTGGCTATTTGCTCATAGGAAACACTGCTTCCCATCTCAGGCTTGTAAACCCAGAGTGCTGCCTCGGGCGGCAGTGTGTTGTAGCATACTTTGAAAATCTTTTGACAATTGATGTTTACTCATTCTTAAATTTATCAACTTCTAAAAATATATTAGGCATGAGGAAATTAAATAAGAAATTGACCAAAGAAAAATGTAATGAAGGTTCTTTATTTTCCTCTCTCTCTCTCTCTCTTTCTCAGAATTTTATTGGTTTGGGTACCATGTGGACTATTTTCTTTTTATGCAGGGGAGACATGATTTCTTTAAGACAAGGTGGGGCAGATGTACTCAAAATGACACCAATGAAAATTTATGGGCTGTTGAAGGTTTGCAAAACATTGAAGTTCAGATATGAAGACATTGATAAATAGATAAGTAATTTCAAACTTAAACTCTACATTGCCTAATCTTATTATTCATTATCAATTAGAGAAATTCCCTTTAGATAAATATTTTCATTTTTTCCCCTTCTTCCTTAGAACTCATTTTAAAGGCAACCTAATATACTTTGAAAATCCCAGGCTTTTAGACAGAAGATAATGGTTCTACTGCCATTTCATGACATTGTGACTTTAGCTAATTCATTTAAATATTCTATTGTTTACTTTGTTTCTCATAATATTTGAGTGATGTGAAGGTAATTATAATGAGTAATATAACCACTATAGGGAATATTTATACAATAAAAGGTTATTTAGCACCATATAACAAAATGAGAACAATTTCTGATATGCACTTAACAAACAATACCAGCAATAACTAAAGAAGCAATAAAACATTTATACTTGAAAATTTCACATAAATAAGAAAATACATAAAAATTCTTATATTGAATCTATAAGTCAGGGATCTTAATTATTAGCAGCCAAAAATGCCTCTGATTGCTTTTAGCAGAGAACGAATTCCTTAAATGGATATTGATTGGCTACAAGAATCACTAAGAGGCTCTCTAACCATGATCAGAGGCTACAGGCCCAGACGCTAAACCTAAAACAGTATAGTGGGACACCACTGCAGAGCACTGCAAAGCTTCAACCTGCGCTGTCATCAATCACCACCTTGGCTGTCCTTGCTACTCCAGGACTTTAATTTTTCTGTAATTACAAAATCAAGAAAAATGGATTCTCTTTGCTTCCTTTTGCTATTTCCTTTAGTTCTCAATTCACTATTTTTGTTTGATCTATCTGGTTAGAGATGCTTAGCTGCCTGAACACCAACTATAAAAGAAGTGAAAAATGTATCTGGTATATTGCTATATTAACCCCTTCTTCACTTAAGCAGAGCTCTAGTCTAGTCTATACCCATCCTTTTTTTTAAAAAAAAAGATATGATTCTGGGCCTCCCCAGTGGCGCAGTGGTTGAGCACTGGGTTGCGAAGCTGCCCGCAGCCTCTACAGCACCGGTTCGATCCCCGGCTGCTCCCAGGACACCGGAGGAGGGTCCCACATGGCACGCAGACCTCTCCTGCCGCCCGCTGCTCCCCTCAGTAGTGTACTTCGGTCCTTCTGCCTGCTTGGCTCCATGCTCTGGCTCTGGTGAATTCTCTCACCCTCCCGTGCTTCTGACTGTACCAAGTGCTTGTATAAATAATAAATAAATAAATCTTTAAAAAAAAAAAAAGGATCTGATTCTTATTTGCATAACTTAGTTGTAATTTATGATAATGTGCTATACAAAAATATCTTTCTTTGTTGTTTCAATATTGATTATCAACTACAGAATGTGTCCAGTCCATATAACTGTTTAAAATTTATTTTAAATGTACCGTTTATCTATTAATAATATTGAGATTGGCTCACTTCAATAAGTTTTGCAAAATGTTGGTTATGTAATTTCTATTTTAACCAAGGACTGATAGTTCAGTTACTCTGACTTTTTAGTTATTTGTAGTTGACAAAATACATATTCCTAGGTCCATGCATAACATTCTAATGCATAGAATCACAAGATGATTCTGAAGCAGTTGAACATACTCAGTAATTTGAGGAAGACTATTTAAAATTTAGTTTCCTGTATCTGTATGGCTCCCTATAATTAAGGACACATCTTCATTGAGTGAAAAAATGTAAATTCTTCTGGTTTCTGTAAAATATATCTAAGTTTATGTAAATCACAAACTTCTACATATTATGTTGAAGGGGAAGAAATTTGGTAATATTACACAGAAAGCAAAAGAATTACATTTATCAAACTTGGATATATGAAATTATTATCTCGAAAAGACCACATTAGTGCACTTTTATATAAAGCATGGCATTAATATAGCTTACTCTTTTATGTTAGTTACATACCAAAGAAATATAGCAAATATGTCCTCACCCTCTCTGACAATAGTGGTATAATATATAAGAATGAAAGAAATGTGAAATAATAAAAAGCTAGCAAGGGGCCTCTCTGGTGGCACAGGAAGTTGTTCACGGCACTGTGAAGCTGTCCGCAGACTCTTCAGTGTGGCCGGCCTGGGAGATGCCCACATGGTGTGGCAGACCTCCCCTGTCTTGCCTGCTGCTTCCCTCAGCAGTATATTTTATCAGTCTGCCTGTTCTGTTCCCTGCTCTGTTTCTGGTGAATCTTCTCACCTTCCTGCACATCTGGCCTGTACCTCGGTTCTTGTATGCATGAATAAATAAATCTTTAAAAACAATTTTAAAAAAGGTAGTAGGTTTCAAAGATCCCTCCAAATATTTTCCTTTTTTTTTTTGCCTTTTTTTAAGATTTATTTATTTATTTATACAAGCACTGAGTACAGTCAGAAACACAGAAGGGTGAGAGAATTCACCAGAGACAGAGCGGGGAACAGAACAGGCAGACAGACAAAATACACTGCTGAAGGGAGCAGCAGGCTTGGCCGGAGAGGTCTGTGCACCATGTGAGACCCTCACTGGCTGGCCGGGATTAAACCAGCTCTGCAGAGGCTGTGAACAGCTTCACAGCCTGGCCTTCAACAGCCTGTGCCATGAAAGGAGGCCCCAAATATTTTCATTTTGAATGCTGACATATATACCCTTATATTCTTATCTTTGTTTTCATCACCTAGCATAGAAAGCCAGGAAACTGAAATATAAAGCTGTTCATAGGAAAGAATTACAAGAATGCAGTGGTACATCCCTCTGTTCTATTTAACAAAATTCCTAGCTTCTTATTGTTTTCAAAGCATTTTTCAGCATACCCTTTTAAAAAGATGATTTCAAAGGTTTTTTAGAGTTTAAATTGTGAATTTTATACCTTTCTAAATCTCTTAAGTCACTGGCAATATGTTAGAAATACCACCAGGAAAGAGTATTTATGAAATGCCTGGCACTTTCATTTTAGTGACCAGAGTTAATATAACATTTGGTGGGAATGGACAAGTCTAGGAAGCCTGTTTCTGGTTATCCAGAAAATAGAAAGTAGGTATCATAATTCATGTGACAGGGAGAAATTACATTCAGAGTTCTCACATAATATGTGTGTGTGACAGGATGCCTTGTGATAGGCGCAGGGACACTCCTCTAGCCTGCATCATCCCTGCCCCCATACCCATACTGTTTGCATCAAAAATGCCTCTGATGACAACAATCAGGATGACATGACCTAGTCATCTTGAATAGGTGGCTGCTGGGAGCTGGGGCAGAGCTAAGCAGCAAGGTTAACTTTTGAAACACTGAAGACAGGTGGGCTGCTCTCTTGTTTTTTGATTCTTTCACACTGTTACTGCGGGTAGGAAAGATGATATCTAGGGCCTCCCTTGTGGCACAAGGGGTTAAGCACAGCACTATGAAGCTATAGCAGCCACTGCAGCATGAGTTCGATCCTTGATGAGTTTGATTCATGGCTGGCCAAGGAGCTACCCACATGGCACAGCAGTCCTCTCCTGTCTCACTGGCTGTTCCCCTCAGCAGTGTATTCAGTAGATCTGCCTGTTCTGCTCCCCACTCTCTCTCTGGTGAATCCTCTTAACCCCTGCACCTTTGGCTTGTACCCCAGTTCTTGTATGCATAAATAAATAAATCTTAAAAAAAAAGATGATATCTGGCTATATGCTAGTCACCATCTCTCTCTGTCTCTGTCTCTCTCTCCACTCCACCTCTTCTAACTCCTGCAAATAAACTTTTTAAAAATTTCTCTGTGCTGGTCTGCTTTAAGATCTTGTACTGAGATCTTAAATGAGGCAGATTAGGACTCACAATGGGGAATCCCCTTTTTACTTCTGTGGTTGCATGCCAACACATTCACATATTTATTAGTATTTAAAATCTTAATTCCCTGTACATTTAACTAAGGCTTAGTATGCCCCTAAACAGTTCATAGTTTTCCTCAAGAACACTGAGAAAAATCAACACGGGCAGTAAAATGGACAGGAAAATCATAACTATTTGTTAGAATTTGAGGACTTATATATATTACCTTATACTACTTTGTTTTCAGATGTATACAATAATGTATTATTTAACAGAAATGGAACTTTCTTAGTTTCTTTAACATTCTCAAACTCCTAGAAAAACTGCTACATTATTCAAGTAAAAAGTGCTTCTACTTTAGTCATTCATGTTTGTTTTACAATTCCTGTCTATGAGAGAAATATTTTATATGTTTAAGCAATATCATCTATTTCAAGCAAAAAGATGGTCTTTCCATTAGTGTGACAACAGAAAACAACTCTACCCATACCAACAGAGGAAAACATTAGAAGGGGGCATTACAATTCTAACAATGAACACAGGACTTTTATTTAAAGAGAAGAAAAACAAACATTTCTAAAGGTAGAAATATAGATTCATGACTGGTTTTGAATTTAATCATACTATGAAGTTAAATACCCAGCTATTTTACTTCATGTGAATTGTGTTCCAATATTTCCTTTTACAGTACTATCCAGATTCATAGGGTACATGACTGGAAAGAAAATTAGAAAAAACATGACTGTGAAGTAAATACTTAACAGATGTGGAGGTACACAGTTGTTCTACTGGTCTTCTAGGAGAGTGTGAAAATAATTTGAAATGACTCCAGTAAACTAGTGCTTAGGTTGAGTCTTTCTGGCATCAAGTAGAGTGTTAACATTTGTAAATTACTGGCAGAGTTAAAACTATGAAATCATGTGGTTTTGACCCTATAAAAGATTTCTTGAGTGTGTGTATATGTGGTTGCAATATTGTGTGATTCATAAGAAATATATATATATATACATATATATATATACACACACACACACACACATTTGGTCACTCAGACAGCCAAGATATATTGCTCATATAATTTTCTCTCATATATACACACTCATATATATTTCTCTACAGTCCTTGGTCATTGCTCTCAAGCCCTTAGACTATTCAGAGGAATAAGAGCAATGGGAACAGCTTTTGTCTTAATATTAGTCCTTTTGTCCTCAGTTCCTGAAAATGCTTCAAAGTCATAAATGTAGACTGGTGTCTTGTTTTTCATAACAAGCCCCTTTTTACCACAACTGGGTTTATGTAAATATGGCAACATCTGGAAAATATCTAAAGATGAAGGCGCTGATTGCTAGGGGAACCAACCATGAATAGAGTGTTGGAACTTTCAGTTCCAGCCCCCCTGACCTTCAGAGTGGAGAGAGATATTGAAGATTGAATACATGAAAATGGACAATGATTTTATCAGTCATGAAGATGTGATGAAATCTCTATAAAAACACAAAACAAGAGAGTTCAAAGAGTTTGTAGGATGGTGAACAAGTAGAGATTTGGAGAGAGTCATACACTCAGAGAAGGCACAAGCTTTGATGAATTTTCCCATACATTGCCCTACGTACCTCTTCCATATGGCTATTCCTGAAATAGATCCTTTTGTAATAAAAAAAGTAATATCATGAGAAAATTGGTTTTCTGAGTCCCATGAACCAGTCTAGCAGATTAACTGAAGCAAACAAGGGGATTTGAAGAACTTACAATCCACAGTCACTTGCTTAAAAGAATAAGTGGCAATCTAGACTTATGATGGCCATTTTATGGGGGAGGCAGTCTTGGAGGGCTGAGTCTTCAACTTGTGAGGTCTGATGCTATCTCCAGAAAGTGACAGCATTGAGTTAAATGGTAGGATAACCATCTTGCATTAGAGCATTGCTTGGTAGAATGTGTGTGTGTGTGTGTGTGTGTGTGTGTGTGTGTGTGTGTGTGAGAGAGAGAGAGAGAGAGAGAGAGAGAGAGAGAGAGAGAGAGAGGTTGTAACATCCCAAATGATGGAAACTGAATACAAGAGCTTTTTAGTGATGTTCTTTGGTATCCTTTCTACGTTACATTTTACTTTTTTGTTTACTACATTTTTTTTTTTTATAGAGGCATGTTTTATTTGTTTGCTTGTTTGTTTTTCTTTGTTTATACATGCACTGGGTACAGTCAGAAGCGCGGGAGGGTGAGAGAATTCACCAGAGCCAGAGCGGGGAGCAGAGCAGGCAGAAGGACCGAAGTACACTGCTGAGGGGAGCAGCGGGCGGCAGGAGAGGTCTGCGCGCCATGTGGGACCCTCCTCTGGTGGCCGGGGAGCAGCCGGGGATCGAACCGGCGCCGCAGAGGCCGCGGGCAGCTTCGCAACCCAGCGCTCTACCGCTGCGCCACCGGGGAGGCCCTGTTTACTACATTTTTTTCCCCGCTGTCAAGTTTAAGTTAGACTTGGCTCCCTCTGAATTCCTATATTTAGTAGATTTTCAGAAAATCTCATTTTCCTTCCTTATTTCACATTTACTAAGTCATGAATACTATTATTGAATAAAAATAACTTGGTTAAAAACAGAGAGACACCCCACTGATTGGGAAAAAAATATTTGCACTCCATCCAACTGATAAGGGACTGATCACAATGATATACAAAGAACTAACATGGCTCAACAAAAACAAAATAAACAATCCAATCAAGAAATGGGCAGAAGAACTCAAAAGACATTTCTCCAAAGAGGAAAAGCAAATGGCCAAGAAGTATATGAAAAAATGTTCATCATCCCTTATAATCAGGGAAATGCAAATCAAAACCACACTGAGATACCACCTTATGCCAGTAAGAATTGCACATATCAAAAAAACAAGCAACAACAAATGTTGGTAAGGATGCAGTGAAAAAGGAACTCTCCTATATTGCTGGTGGGAGTGCAAACTGGCCCAACCATTGTGGAAAACTGTCTGGAGATTCCTCAGTCTGCTAAAAATGGAGCTACCATACGATCTGGCAATTCCACTCCTAGGGATCTACCCAAAGGACACAAATACAGTGATTCAAAAGAGCACCTGTACAACTATGTCTATTGCAGCACTATTTACAATAGGTAAAATCTGGAAACAACCCAAATACCCAAAAATAGATGACTGGATCAAGAAGATGCGGCATATATACACAATGGAATATTACTCAGCAATCAAAAAAATAAACGCATGTCATTTACAGCAACATGGATGGAGCTAGAAGGAATTATGCTCAGTGAAATAAGTCAGAAGGAAAAAGAAAAATATCGGCTGGTTTCACTTATAACAGCAATATAGGGGAACCAAATAAAATATCAGGGTAAAAAAATAATAATAATAACAGTGCAAAACACAACAAAGCAAAAACAGACAATTATAAACCAGAGACATACTGCAGGGGAGGAGGAGGGAGAGGAGTCAGAGGGATGGAGGGAGGAGCACAGGGGACTGTGGTGATGGTGCACGGGTGCCTTGGGGAAGGAGATTCTATGGGGACTCAAAGAGGGGGTGGGGGAAGCAGATATTGTCTAAAAATGTAAAAAATGATAAATGTTAAAAAAAATGAAAAAAAATAACTTGGTTAATTTTCTCTCTTTTCCTCATACTGGAAACAACACATGCAACACTTTTAGCATTTAAACTTTTAATATTAATTTTATACCATCCTATTGCTTAACAGCACAATTTTTATTCTGATTGGTTGTTTCTACATATGTGATCTGATGGCCAAAATATTTTTTAATACAAAATTGTTTAAACAGCCTAGGAAACACAGAAAGTTGAATAAAGATAATTATGGTACTGATATGTATTCCTTGAGTACATCAGTATATTTAATTTAAAATGATATTTATTAGGAAATTTGGCTTATTTTGGAACATCAGGAAATTGAAAATATAAGATAAAGCTGATAGAAGAAATAAAAGAAGGGAGAGAAGGAAGAAATACTGCAGATAAAAAATTAGCAAATTTATGATAAAAATTTTGTTATTAATGAGTTGGCAAATTAATGGTTAATTAATAAATATGGTTAAAAATAAATAAAATGGTTAATTAATAAATATGGTTAAAATGTTAAGTACTTTATAGAAAAAGTACACAGTATCTAAGGGCAGATGGGTAATGTAGACATAGAGATGAGATCTTTTAAAAAGAATCAAATAATTGCTACAACATAAAAATACACTATGTGGGCCTCCCTGGTGGCGCAGTGGGTTGAGCGCCAAGCTGTGAAGCTGTCCATAGCCTCTGCGGCGTGGGTTCAATTCCTGGCAGGCCAGGGAGATTCTCACATGGTGTGGCAGATCTTTCCTGCCTCGCCCGCTGCTTCCCTCAGCAATGTCTTTGGTCCTTCTGCCTGCTCTGCTCCCCGCTCTGTCTCTGGTGAATTCTCTCACCCTCTGTGCCTCTGATTGTACTCCAGTTCTTGTATAAATAAATAAATCTTTAAAAAAAATACACTATGACAGATATGTTAAAAAAATTTAGTAGCTCTTCCAGCTCCTTTGTTAGCAATGTATGTTGGCATATTTGGTAAACTGGAAAGTGACTTTAAATCAAGGACTGGCAAAGTGTTTTTATTAAGGCCAGTTAGTATTTTAGATTTTTAGGGCCACATAAATTTTCTCTTCCTCATTTTAATATTGTAGTTTCTTTTTATTATCCTTTCAAAATAGGGACAACACTCTTATTTCTTATATATGCAAAAAATATACCTGCAGGTCAGTAATGACCAAAATTACAGACCCTGGTTTCAAAACAAAATCTATACCGCATCTACCTACATATGAGTGATATTCAGGTATATACCCTTCTGCTTCTTTTGTTTCAAGAACAATGTAAAAACTTTATTTAAATACTAATGATATTCTTTAGAGAAATAAAATTACAAACGTTAACATTTATATGGATCATAAAAGGCCTCAAATAGCTAAAGCAATCCACAGGTGGGGGAAAAGGTGAAAAATGAAGACATCACTTTAACTGACTTTATAAGACAACTATAGTTAAAACAATATGGTAATAGAATAAAAACAGACACCTGGTTCAATGGAACAGAACAGCTAACTCAGTAATAAGAGTGAGGGTGGATCACTCTCTAATTTCATGCACAATAATAAATTCAGAATGGATTAAAGACTGAGTTATAAGATATGCAACAATAAAATATATAGGTAAAAATACAGATGACATGATTCATGTCAGTGATAAAGAAGTTCTTGAAGATTCAACTTTCACGACAATGAAAACAAAAGCAAAAAAGAAACTGTTGGGATAGTTTTACAAAGAGAAAAAAAAAATTAAGTCGATTACCCATACATCTTACTGAATGGGAGAAAGATTCCACATATTATACAGTCAAGAAGGTATTAATATCCAAGAGACACAAAAAGCTTCTTCAATTTAGTAATAAAAGCCAAAACCCAATGAACAAATGGGCAGCTTATCTGAACAGACAATTCACTAAAGAGAATGAGAATATCCAGATGGCCAATATGTAATGGGGAAATGTTCATTATAGTTTTTACTAAGGAAAGAACATACTTTCACTGATTTGTCCTCATGGATGATTAGGAAAGAAGTCAACACCCTGTTCTCTCTTATGGATGTTTAGGAAAGGAACAGTAAGGTCATCGGCTGATTGTTATGAAGCACCCCATATTGTATCATTCTGTCTGAAGATTGCTATCAACCAAAGTAAAATTTCTATCTAAAGACCTAAGTTTAGCTAGTCAGCTTCCTGCTTTATCCTTTAAAACGCCACTATGAATTGTCCCTCATGGATTACACCTTGAGAATGATGCAATTCTTCAATAAATGCCTTCTTGATTATATTACAGTCAGGTTAGTGTAAGTTGGCAACAAGGATAAAGTAGAATTGCTTGCATAGTGTATTAAATTGGGTTGCTGGAGAAAATAGGACCAATGGGGGTATACAGAGGAAGAGATTTATTAGAAGGAATTAGTTCATGTGATATTAGGGCTGATGAGTCCTCAAATCTGCAGTGAGTCAGTAAGTTGAGACAAGTAAGTTGATGGTGTAGCTCCAGCCTGAGCCCAAAAGTCTGAGAACTAATAATGCGACCCAGTGCAAAGGCCACAGGCCCTTGTCACAGAAAGAACAGATTTCAGTTTAAGGAAGTCCAAAGGCATTAAAAAAGTCAAGGTCCCAGTATGAAGGCAGACAGGCAGGAACGATTCTCTTACGCGGTGAAAGGTCAGCCTTTTTGATTTATATAGGTCTTCAACTGTTTGGATGAGCCCCATTGACATTAGGGTGGACAACCTTTATGGATTCCCACAAAATTAAATGTTAATCTTGTCCAAAACAGTCAGTGAAACACCCAGAAAAATGGTTGACCAAATATCTGTATACTTTTTTTTTAAGATTGATTGATTGACTAATTGATTGATTTTTATACAAGAACTGGGGTACAGGCCAGATGCGCGGGAGAATGAGAGGATTCACCAGAGACAAAGCCGGGAACAGAACAGGCAGACTGATGAAATACACTGTTGAGGGGAGCAGCAGGTGAGACAGGAGAGGTCTGCTTTGCCATGTGGGATTCTTACCGGCAGGGATCGAACGAACCGGCGCTCCAGAGGCTGCAGACAGCTTCAAGGTGCGGCGCTCAATCTGTTGGGCCACTAGGGAGACACTATTCGGATACTTTTTTTTTTTTATATACAAGCACTGGGTACAGTCAGAAGCGTGGGAGGGTGAGAGAATTCACCAGAGCCAGAGCGGGGAGCAGAGCAGGCAGAAGGACCGAAGTACACTGCTGAGGGGAGCAGCGGGTGGCAGGAGAGGTCTGCGCACCTTGCGGGACCCTCCTCTGGTGGCCGGGGAGCAGCCGGGGATGGAACCGAACCGGCGCTTCAGAGGCTGTGGGCAGCTTCGCAACCCAGCGCTCAACTGCTGCGCCACCGGGGAGGCCCCTATCTGGATACTTTTGACCCAATCAACTGAACACAAATAGTAACCATCATAGTTCCCGACTTGGCTTTAATGATTCAGGGGAACATGCCTGGGCATAAATAAAGAGAAATGTCTACCTATTATACTTATACAGCTTTGCTTGCTGTTCAGACTTTACCAAAGCAAGACCTAGAAAAATAAAGACACATCTTGTGGGAAGACTCCCTGACCACTACTGACAGATATGATCTCTTTCTCCACTCATGGGATTTTATTGCAGGAACAATATACTGTTTAAACAAAACCTGCTTCTTCTATTTTTTTTTTTAAGATTTATTTATTTATTTATACAAGCACTGGGTACAGTCAGAAGCTCGGGAGGGTGAGAGAATTCACCAGAGCCAGAGCCGAGAAGAGAACAGGCAGACTGACAAAGTACACTGCTGAAGGGAGCAGCGGGCGGCCGGAGAGGTCTGCGTGCCATGTGAGACCCTCGCCAGCAGCCTGGATCGAACTGTCGCTGCAGAGGCAGCAGGAAGCTTCGCAACCCAGGGCTCAACCGCTGCGCTACCAGGGAGACCCAAAACCTGCTTCTTTATGTAAATCTTTTGTACAATCTTGTCTGTCAGGTACCTTCATGTTTTGGGAAAAGGTTATGACACTATTAAAATCTTTAATTTTGTATTTGTTGGTTTGTGGCATACAGGAGAATATTCTTCCCATAGCCATCCATCAATAATGTTTGTTAAGTAGTTAAAAATATGATTATAACTATTCCTGCACTAAAACTGCAGAAACAGGTAAAATAGTATGATATTATTTCATCTTACAGCAAAACAGTTCACTAACTAAAGAGTCAACATCCACTAGTAAAATAATAGAGCAGAAGAATTATAAATGCTTTCAATTTAGTTTTTGCCTTTATTCTGAAACAGATATGCAAGACAGCATGGTCGTAGGTATGTCAAAGTTACTGTTTCCTGTTTAAATTTATCCTCGGTGAATAAGTATGACTATGCTTTTGAAAAATATCTCTTTGAAGACGCATCATTCACAAGTCTGACACAACAATCTAACCAGGTTAGAAAATGTAAGTACTCTTGAAGCTTTCAAGAACACTCACAGAGGAAGGTGCATTGTACAGTTTACACTGCTCAAAGATACAGGTCACTCAAGGGTTACTCTTGCATGGTGTGGAACTGTGAAGCAACAATGATTTCCCGTGATTAAATCAATGTAAAAGTGTTATGTATTTATAGGTAGGGTTGTTGAGAAAAAGTGACAGCACTTAAAATATATTTATATAGATAACCTTAGAGCAAAACTGAGCAAAAGTGAAAAAGCTAATGTGCCTTAAAATACAACTTTCATAAAATATAATGGTGAAAAATAAAATGAATTGTTTACATGTGTTCAAAGCTGTCTTTTCATTCAAAGCATTGTTTTGAAGTATACATTTTTCTTTTCCCTCCTTACACCTGACAAAAGAATATAACTTACAATATTTAAAAACACTATATATTGGCTAAGCAAAACAAAAACCATATGAAATCTCCAGAAAGCTGAGATAAAAAATAACTTTGTCTAATATTGAACCTAACATTCTACAAATTCTTTTAGGTTACTGGAAATGTATTTGTATTTATATATATTATTTTCCTCCTTTACCCTCCCAAAGTATCTAAATATATGAATTAGGCAATCTATTTTTTGTTCAATTGTAAAAATATTTTTGTTGAGCTGATGACAGGTTAATTTTAATTTGACTTTTTATTTTCTTTTAATACTGTACAAAATTACATTTAAATTAATATATGTCTTACTCTACCATAATATATCACTTTAAATATTTTTTTTTTCTGTAGAGGGTTTAGGAAATCATTGGATAGATCTGGTAAATTTGGTAATCTGGACTTCTCTTAATAATAAATTTAGTCTGGGATCACCAATTCACTGGAGATAGTTCTACTTTTCAAATGAAATCTTAGTGAATGAGCAGCAACTTTTTATGTACAAACTCTTCTGTTAGCAGCTGGCAGAAGTGAATAGAATGTCTTTATATATATTATATATTACACTCTATTTCTGGAAAGTATTGGAAGCACTTCAATTGTTCAAATCAACAGAAGCCATTCCATATGTTTAGGTAAATTTTTTTGTTTGTTTTTCCCAAAGAAAGTGGGATATGGGATGCAAGGAAGAAAAAGTGGTAAGTGGAGTTGAAAGCATCCTTTCAAATTTGTAGCTTCTGGCTCATCTTGTATTGCTTTCCCTCATGGCAATGGGCAATAAGATTTCATCGCTACTATCTAAACTGCATTGACCATTTCAGTGTTTATGGAATCACTGTAGATTAAATCTCTGGAAGCATGAAAATAAAACGGACATTACTAACATACATACAAAGCATATATAATTATGTGTGTGTGTATATATACATATTATGCATATATTACAACATAGATAACATGATGACACAATTAATATGAATATATATTAAGTAAGGAGAGGAATATTCAAGCTAAGACTAAAATATTGTCCTTAGGTACTACTAACAGCTTCCTAAAATAGCAGTTTAAAAATCAATTTAGCCTTCAATAGATATTTTTAATCAAAGTTCTCATATCATTTATCTGCTCAGGACTTTTTAGGAAAAGTGTTTTATTTGCTGCTCTTTTGGAGATCCAGGTTTAGGCATCTAGGATTCCATTCTGATTAAGAGTGGTATGTGGAGGATGTGTGCTCAGTCTATGCATTGCTTATGTTAACATGGGTGTAGCTACATATTTCTCGTGGGGTATATATTAAGCAGAACTCACCACAGGGAAACAAGGGAATTCATTTTTAGCTTGCAATAGTACTCCAGTGTGTTCAGAAGGTTTTTGCTGGTAATGGGTCCAACAATTGCCAGTGGCATTTAAAAGCTTTTAAAATGGGCAATGTAAAATTACATTGACTTCAGGATATTTATTGATGCCCTTGTTAATCACATGCTCTAAAATGCTTTTACTGTGTATTTCTCACTCATCAGCACAGCCTTCAGTCTTTTTCTTTCTCAGGCCCTCTTTCAGTCATTTTTTCATGTGTGGTACACAGCTCCACATGGAATAACATTATAAAACATTACAATTTTTTCAATTTGATGTAATAAGTTGTGGCATAGCTTTGATCACTGAGGGCTGTTTCCCTTGCCTTACTTATATAATAGGGAAAAAAGTTCATTACCCAGTAATTTATAATTTTACTTTGCATTTGATACTGCAGTTTTGCCCTAACCTCTGAATGTTCTATGATGTACTGATTAAAAAAAAAAAAAAAAAGCACTCTATATGAACAATGGAATGTGCATTTTAAATTGTATGGTAATTATCTGGTAATATCTTCTTGGACTCTTTTCAATCAATGTTTCCTTCTAGCATATGACTATTATAGAGGCTGCCTATTAAAATTCAAATTAGGTAAGAAGGTGCAAATTGCCTCATGAATTTTTTTTTTCCTCTTTTGCAAATTCTTCTTCATGTTTATAGCCTTCACAGTTGCTATACTTTCCTTGCTACTGTGTTTTTGTGCTAAATTATTGTGCAAGTATGAGTGTAGTAGTTCTTAAATGAGAAACACACAAATTTCCATCATGTTGCTTTTGAAATGGAAACCCAACCCAACCAGTTAGCACGTTAACGAGACCGTAAGAAGCTAATTAAGAATCTCCTGAAATCCTGGGCATGAGTTTAGTAGAGAAGCCTAAATCAGTTTTCAAAGTTCTTAATATCACATAAGAGAAGTTTTTGATGGGGGCAATGTGGTAATCTCACTTCTGCACTTGTGGTTGTAGCCTGACTAAGTTACTTATGAAAATGTGATTGCTCAGGGCTTTGGGCAAATTTGATTTAAGGAATGAAGTCAAGGAATTTTTGATACAGCACTAAAGTGACAGGTTAATATTATTGGGATGAGAAGGTGGAAATGTATGCTTTTCCATTTCAGTATTTCGATTTTGTCAATAGGATTGGCACTATAATTATCTCTGGATTAGTCACCGTCCTATATACTTATTAAAAGTGAATATAAAGTAAACTGTAACTTGATAGGAAATTTGTTTTAAAAGCTATGACAGTGGTGGGGGTGGGGTGGCGAGAAGTTCAAGCTAGAAAGAAGTCAAGCCTTTTAAAAACTTAATTGCTGAAACTTAATATTATTTTTCAAAAGATGGTGTTGATAAAGATAGTTCCGGGGTGTCACCACTTTGTCAAGACTTGGTAAAAATCACAAAATCTGGCAGTTTCTAAATGTAAAGATATCACCAGAGTCAAAACTGCTCTGGGCAATTGTAGGGCCTCCCTTCCCTGGGGATTTTTCTATTTTTATTGTGCTTGTGGCCTTTAACTCCTAACAAAAGAGAAGAAAAGGAAAGCATCTGTTGAATGGAAAGATATGGCTACATTTCCTCTTCCTTCATTCTTCTATTCATTGATTCATTGCTTTACTTATTCTTCCCATAACCATCCACTGAACATATGTAACTCATTAAATGAGTGAAAAGTGTTTGCTGTTTTGTTTTCCTCTTTGCTTTGTATATTTTAAACTGAATTTTATTTCTCAACAGCAAAAGTTGGATTTAAAGATTTCAGTGGAAAAAGTGATAAAAACAAAATGAAGCTAGTTGATCTATGATAAAACCAACACTTATTACAAATTCTAGAATAAAATCAAGCTCCTTAAATTTTTGCTAGCTAGATGTTTCTACAAGCTGCTAAATGTTCAGGATAAAAGATGTTGAAGAGAAATGCAATCATTATAAAGGTAATATACAATGCATAGTTGACATGAAAGGCATCAGAATGTGCCATCCCTGAGGAATTTATAATCTATAGTAGCCACAGAGATGTAATGTAGGAATATTAAAGCTTTAGAGCACACACAAAACCACAATTCTCCTTTTAGGTATGCAGTCACAAAAGAAATGATTATCTGCCCAAGATGTATATAAAGAACCATTAAGGATATTACAACAATGTTTTAAATAGCAAATATTGAATAAAAAATGTTCAGCAGTAGGGGTAAATTTACTGAGTAAATTACAATGTATCCATTAGATATTAAAAATGAAGCACTAGATGTCTCAATGACATGGGAATACGTTTATAGTATACAGCTGAATTTAAAAACACATGTCACAAGATATATTGTAGATACAGATGAAAATTAAAATTAGTTTATGTGAGATTTTAAAATTCATAATCATGCTATTCCCTTTTTAATAGTATATATATTGGATATTGTGTAGTATAGTATATATTGAATATAGTGTATATATATATATATAGTGTGTGTGTGTATATATATATATATATTTCAAGGTGTGTATAAATATATATATATATTTCAAGGTAAACTTGTCCAGATCTATACAGATGTTTTCAAAATCATGACGTGAACACAACAGAGCCCTAATCAAGAGGATAAGAGGGATGCAGGGACAGATTAGACAAAGTTCCAAAGTGACCTTGACCAAATATCTCTCTGATCCTCATTTCTACATTGAACCCCATATTTCTCTCTTGCAAGATTATGGTGGGGATTAAATGAGACTGTCAATTACCCATACTTTTCTTTTTTTTTTTTTTAAGATTTATTTATGCACACAAGAACTGGGTAAAGGCCAGAGGTGTGAGGGGTGAGAGGATTCACCAGAGACAGAGTGGGGAACAGAACAGGCAGAAAGACTGAAATACACTGCTGAGGGGAGCAGTGGGTAGGCCAGGAGAGGTCTGTTGTGCCATGTGGGTTGCTCCCTGGCCAACCGGGGATGGAACTCATGCTGCAGTGGCTGCAGACAGCTTCATAGGTTGCATTTTACCCTCTTGTGCCACCAGGGAGGCGCACCCATACTATTTTTGGAACATAGGTACCATAATCATAGTAGGTCATTTTTTCCACCCACATAATACTTGTCTTTATTTTCATAATAAAAACAAGCACTTTTGTATTGTCTTCAATCAGATAATGTATGATAAGGGTAAAAATAACAAACATCCAGTATTTGTCCTTCTTATCCTGATTTACTTTATGTAGCATTGTCCCCTCTAGTTTCATCCATGTTGATAACAAGTCACAAGATTTACATCATTTTTTTATAGATGGATAGTAGTTCATTGTGGTATATAGGACATTTTAATCCACTTATCCACTCATTTGTAGACTATAAAGAAAGAAAAGAAAGAACAGACCAAATAAACCAAAAACAAATCTGACTGTAGAATTGAGGATACCAGAGGGGAAGGTGGAGTGTGGGGAGTAAGGAGAAAAGGAACCCAATGGGCTATGGTGCAGGCTATGGTACAGGGCTATGGGTGCTTTGGTGGGGGTGTGGTGTGATAAGATACATTTGAAGAAGTCTGAACCTGTACCTCTAAATCATAGAGTGTGCCAACCCAGAGTTACCTGAATAAATGGTAATACAAATAAATAAAAATTAAAAAATAACCAATATTACCTTATTCTATGTTGGGAAATTTCTTTCTATTGTGCTATACTCCAATAGGTGCTTAGTTATTTAATTAAAATCAACCAAATCATTGACTAGCTATAATTTCTTCTCCATTCTGTTAGGTGTTACACATAATTGAGGAAATTACTATAAGGTCTCTGCCTGTAACACAATATAAGAGAGGCAAATAATTACAATACTATAAAAAGTAATTACAGTAATAGGTACAATATACAATGGTACCACAAAGAAAGACCTGTTTAACACTGGAGGGAATGACAGTACAGGCTTCCTAAAAGATATTACTTCTGAGGTGGGTTTGGAAATTTGACTAAGTAGATAAAGAACTATTATTAGTCTAAGGTTATGACATGAATAAGACTAAATATCTAAAAGTAAGAAACTCTCCACTGGACACCTGCTCATTTAGACATTTACTAAGAAGTGTAAGTATGGTTTCTTAAAAGTGGGTTTCTTTACTTTCCCTTAACTCTCAATCCAATTAATACACTCAAGATTTCCTATTTTTAACATATTAATTTATCACATATACATCCTATTGTAAATTTACACTTTTACCAGTTTTATAATGGTGTAGTTTTATGATTAACACTATTTGTTTTTAAAGGATTACTGGATTACTCCCCAACTTTAAGTCATACTCTTTCAACAGATTTGATGTCAAATGCAATCTTGTTTCTCTATATTTCTTATCCATTAGACTTTTATTTCAATGTGTGAAATTAAATGAAAATCTAATGAATTATGAAACATATCCAAGTTCAGTTTCCCACTACAGAGGCCAACATACCCTAATGCAATGAACATAAATCTGAAAGATAACCACTTCTTTACAATGGGGCATACATTCTACTTAGCAAAGGTGCTCAGGCTAAGGAGATTTTTTTTTTTTAACACAGAAGAAAAAGTACAAAGAGATAAAAATATTTCCCATTTGCTCTAACACCAAACATTTAATGCTTTCTAGGAGCAATTGCATGGTTGATCAGGTCTTAAGAAACTATGGCAGTCAGGCTCCATTATGGTACAAAGACTCAATTGTGCCAGGTAAACAGAGAGGGTAACAATGAAAACTCTAAACAACGTTTTCTTGCGAAAACTGTAAGTGTAAATAGGAGCAAGAAAAAAACAAATATGAGACTATTCTAATATTAGTAATATGCAAATACAGAAATTACACTTCAGGTAAAGAAGGTATGTTTCTATAACTGAATTATCAAGAAAATTTTTAATGAATTCTGTAAAAAAAAGAGATAATAGGGGAATTGAAAGAGTTTCAAAATTCACTTAAAAATAAATATATCAGTAATACTAGCAGCAAGACTCATGATAAATGATACAGAAAACCATGTGGAAACCAGCTGGAATTGAATGTTTTGCAAAAAGAGATAAATTAATGAAAAATGAGATGATTTGCATGGAGGATAGATGAGGCTGATCCATCAGATAGGTAACAGAGATGACTGCAGAAATAAACAAGAAAATCATCGGACATATCTAAAGATAGGAAATAATACGTCATTAAAATGACAGAAAATCATTAACAAAATATTATTCAAAAATCACCTCTCAGGCATACTGTGGGTAGAATATTGGCTCTCAAAGATAAGGTAAAAAATCCAGATTGCAAAAAAACAAGATTGTCTTCAAATACAATGGCAAAATTCTATGCTCACTTTGAACAGTTCTAGGCACATGACATTTTGATGAGGTGATTTCAAGGTGGCTAGTTTGATACAGCCCATTTCACATTCTGTTTTGACAGAGGGACATTTTGATTTAACTTAGACTAAAATTAACCTTGTGCAAATTATTTATTTAAAAAATTGCCTAATATGTAGAACAAAAACTGATTTTATCTTTAAAGACTCCATTTTAATTGCTTTGTACAAAGTGCTTTTATTTGCATCAAGATTACATGTTTTTTTCTCTTTGATCAATTTATCAATTTAATTTACCTTTATTTTAAAATCAGGTTTCTTTATATATTTTATTCTTTGTTACAAAAGTTTATTGTGTGTTGTGTATATAATTGTTCCTTTTGACAATTGCTTCTTTTAAATAGTTGCTTCCTTTGCCTGATTTGATGCTTTTTATCATGAATTCTGAATTTGTATGATATTCATTACCAAGGATTTTACATTTTGCATTTGTTTATTATAGTTTTGAACATATCTACATTCTACCTGAAGACAATGTTTTTGATAAATCTCTCTTAATTCCATATGCTTTTTAACATATTCCAAATGGTTTCCTTTAATATATTATGCTAATTTATTGAATCTTATAGCTCATTAGCTGGCTTTAGGTTTTTATTTTTATACTTTTTTCTTTTTAAATTTGTTTCCTTTCTTTTCTAACTTTTCTTACAGGTCAACTTTCTTTAATGATATCTTCTACATGCTAGCCTGCAATTGGAGAAGAATTGGTTTTAGGTTTTTCCTATTTTTTTAGCCATCTATACTCTGAAAGTGCTTATTGTCACTAGGTTTATTAAACTTCACAAATAAAAAAATATATACTTAAGTTTCTCCTGGCTCTTTTCCCAATTCTCAGTCTTTTTCATATACTCTGAGAATTTTTACTTGGGCTTTTAGGTCTAAATGTTATTGCATCACTTAAATTTTAATTAAAAAGTTACAACCTTTTTAAAGTGAAGCTTTAACTTTAATTTACATTATATTTTGATTTTTGCAATTTTAGAATATAGTCATTGCATAATGGCCTTTCATTCACACAATTTCCTTTCCAATTAAGAGTTCCTTTTTTAGATTAGAGTACAGTCACATTTTACATATGGTTAAATTCTACTGACAGTATGTAGGATGTAAATTGATCTTAGTCAAATTACTATTGAAATCCCTTAACTCACAGAGTTATTAAGAATAGATATTACATCTTCCACTATACTCAAAAAGTGTAATTTAGACTATACATGATATATGAGTTGCACATATGAATCTCTGCTTTTGTTTCCAGTGTAACATTATTTATTGAGATATGTTTTGATCAAGTTTCATTATTCTACTTTAAAAAACTATTGTCAAAAAACCCAAACCTCTAAGTAATGACTTTCTATATTTTATGTGATTGAGTCTATTCATTACATTGCATACTGTGATCTTTGTGCATATATGCAGTAACCATTTTTTTCTCTTATTTCAATTAAGAGTTCAGATTTTGAGCAATATTTTAGTTGCTACATTAATACACTGTGAATCAGATAATCAATCATGAAACTCTGCTGTTCACTATTTCGATTTCATAGTTAAAATTTTGGCAAGAGATAAGCATGCTGTTCTCCAAATACATGTTTTTATCCTTATCTCCTTTTATTCAACACTTATTTATATTGGATGGCAATTTTTTCATCTAATAACATTTATTCACTTTACCATCAAATGTATAGTTTTTGTGATCAGCGTCATTAAGAATAAGAATAAATTAGTAGTAATACTGACCATCTATTAAGTATGCATCACACTGAGATTACAGATAGAAATCTAAGCAATGTAGTATTAAGAATAAAGGAAAGATGCCATGTGATGGTGAAATAGAGGGATGTTTCAGACTGTGAAAGTGGTTAGGAAGAGGAGGAGGTAGAATTTAAACTTGGGTGTCAGTGATCACGTTTGGATAGGATTCTGTTTTCATTGCTTTCCCAGAGTTCTTTATCTCCTCTAGTAATCTTTTAATCTACTGCATTTCTTTTTTTCCTTTCTTGAGATCTCAATTTCATTCTTCAGTTCAGTGATTATTTGTCTCAAATAATTTTTTTTCCTTTTCGTTTTCTTTCTGCTTTTTAATCATGATAATCATTAATTCTCTATTTGACAGGCCAAGAAGTTCTTCCATGTCATTGTTGAGCTCTGGAGACTGTTTTTCTTTTTGTGGTGTGTCCTCCTCCTCCGGGCTTCCTTGGTTATTTATATTTTTTCTTCTCCCTTTCTAATTAGTTCTATGCATTGGGACATTGTGCCACTGGTATTGGCAGGCATCTCTTTGGGGTGCTCCTTCAGTGGTGTCAGAAACTGTTTATCAGACCAAGTCCAGCATTGTATGCCAAAACTCCACCAGGGTATTGATGTTGTGTTGCTGGGCATTGTCCCTTATAGTTCCCTCCTTCTGTATTTACTCAGTTCCAGTAAGGAATCAGCTAGTTAGTGATTCTGTTCTGGTCACTAGGTGACCAGAGACCTGTACTTGCTGACCTGTGCTTTTTCCCAGTGGTTCTCTGAGAAATGGGGGGGGGAAGGGAGCACCTCAACACAGGAGTTCTTGTTCAAGCTGGGTGCTGTCTGCCCCCTGTTCACCTGGTGCTGTGCCTGCAGCTGTATAGATCCCACGCCCTGAATTCTGTGCTCTAGGTCTCAGTTCCAGGGCTATCAGATCCAAAACAATGGCTATCACCCTGTGCAGTGCCCGCTGTTATGGCGAGTCCCATGCCCCAGATCCTGCATCTAGCTCTCAGTTTCAGAATGGGGTCTTGCTCCATGCCCTGTTTCCCTTCTTATCCCAGTTTGCATGGCCCACCCTTTTTCAAAGAATGAGGGTGGTTTTGAGATCCCTGGCTTCCAACTAGCAGAAGTTGGTGATTTTGTTCTGTTCACTAGGTGGTGCCAGAGGTCTTTCCTAGTATCCTTCCAGAACTGTGTTTTCCCCCCTGTGTCTCCGGGGATTACAGTGGGGATGGCATGGAATGCCTCAATGGCATGGGGGAGCAGTGTCTGTCCTGTGCTCCACTGTCGTGGGGATCCCAGACCCTGAATTTCATGCCCCGGTTCTCAGTTCTGAAGCCCTCAGATCCGGGATACGGGAGGTAGCCTAGTTCAGTGTCCGCAGAAATGGTGCCTTTTGTACACCACTTCCATGCCCGGGCGCCTGGTTTTTGATTACTCAGTGAGGGTCATTCACCACAGTGATGGTTCCCACACATCTCCCCACAAACCTAGATTGTGGGTGTGGGGGCCTGGGCAGCTGCTATCTGTGTATGCTTTTCAAGCATGCATGTGCTTTTCTGCACAAGTTTACCAGCTGGCCTTGGGCTATTTGTAGGTCTCTCCACAGAGTCCTTATCTTCCTCTAATCGCGCCAGGAGCCATTCGCTCACCTCCATGGTGATTCTGTTATGGGGAAAGGATGTCCTGAGCTAATTCCATCCAGACTTTGTGGACTCCACCCCCACTCCAGACCAAAGCCATCAAGACCTTGGGAAAGACAAATCCTATCACCACCAAAGGGAAGGTGGCTGGGACCTGAGGGTGGTTAAGCAGCCAGGTTTGGTATAAAACCAGACACATGGGCCTTGGGGTCTCTCTCTCACTCGCCTCCTGGCTTCAGGTCTGGTGGCTCGCGGGCAGCTCTCAGAGTGCCATTTGGGATTCCAGATCGGTGATCGGGTAGGACGCATTTAAGATTTTATCTCCCACTTTTCTCCCTGAGTTGTACATTTCCTCATTTGCCCTTCCCTTGTAAATAAGCTGTTTATTAACCTTTTGTGTGTGCCTGCAGTGGAGTATTGATAAGTCCTTTTAAGCACATGGGTGAGGACCCACAGTCAGGCAACCCATTTTGTATCGGAGCTGCCCTGTTACAATTCCTGCATGGCTCTCCACAGTTCCCGTTCACTGGGTACTGTGCCTGCAGTAGTTCCTATCCACTCGCTGTCCCGCTTGATCTGTAGTTTGTTCTTGTTGTTGTTGTTTCCTCCTTTCTGTTGGTCAGAGTGTGCCAGCTTTGTGGGTGCGGGAGGGTAGCAGGGTTCTGAGCTTTCCTCTCTTCTAGTCCTCTTTTATGGCAATTTTCCTCTTCGGGCAGTTTGACAGAGTTGCCTGTTTATCCTCCATGTCCCAGTTCTCGCAGGGACCTGCTGCTTTTCCTCCCTATAACTTTTTTTTTTTTTTTCCAATGGGAGGACTTACTTGGAGCATTTCCTCGCCGCCATGTTGATCCTCTCCTCTCCGAGTTCCCTATTTTCCATTTTAATATTATATGTTTTTTATTGTCACATGCATTGTTCTTAGAAGCATGGCATAACCTGAGACTAGAGGTCATTTAAGAGCAAAGAGTCTGACCTCTTGCAAAAAAGAATACTCACTGATACTAAATAGGAAATATCAGTTCATTCAAGGTGCTACATCCTTTAAGCACTGATATTATTACTGAAAAATAAATTGGTATAGACACACACAGTAGTTGTGTGTAGGTCTGTGGAAGGAAAGCAAAATGAAGGGATTATTATTTCATGTCATCAAAAATAAGAAATTTAGGAAATGGTCTTATTCTTTTTCTTAATAACCTATTATCTTATTTGGGAAATATTCATGAAGCCTATAAATTCTAATTACCTCATGTTATCCTGTCTGAAAGAGAAAAAAGAAAGAGATTTGATCCTGTTACTACCATTTTAACAATTTAAATTTAAAATTATATACTGATTACTTTTCCATGATGTTCAATTGATTTTCTTTTGGTTCAATTCATTGATTAAATGAGACAAAACATATGGCATTGAGGTTTCTCTCTGATGTTTTCATCAAGATTGGATTTAATCCAAATGGTACAGTACCTTCTAGCCTAAATAAAAACTCTGATTTTATGGGATAGTTGTCTAATTATTTTTCTTTCAAGAACCAGTTTCTTTCAGTTGTTGCTTTGTATTTGTTGCTGAATGCAAAAGTAGTGTTTTTATAGTCTCACTTTCTCATCTATAATACCAAAATATTTCAAACCAATAAATAAAAAACTTGTCTAAGTTATTAAAGGCCTTAAAAACAATAGACAGATGAGATATAATCTAGCAAATGAATGGGAGAGTGAGAGAGTAGAAAAGAAAAAAAAATAAAAGAAGAAAATAAAGATTATTAGTTGTACTTAGTATCAAGTAAATGCTTTCTTTTATCTTTTATTTTAAATATTTATTTTTATACAACAACTGGGGTACAGGTCAGAGGCATGGGGGGTGACAGGATTCACCAGGGACAAAGAGGGAAGCATAACAGGCAGATGGACTGAACACACTGCTGAGGGGAGCAGCGGGCATGACAGGAAAGGTCTGCCACGCCATGTGAGAATCTCCCTGGCTGGCCAGGAATCAAACCCACGCTAGGGGGCTATGGACAGCTTCATAGCACTGCGTTCAACCTGCTGTGCCACTGGGGAGGCCCAAAATACTTTTATCTTACCATCCTCTTTTATCTGTAGGACTTTCCCCTTTCTGAAGATTAAAACTGCATAATTACATAAATATCTATTGTACTATTCTTAGAAGTTCTGTGCAAAAATGAGAATATGTGAATTGTTTCATGGTTCCAAACAGAAAGGTAATTGTGTCCAGAAAGTCATATCTGTGTTGTCAGATATTCTGAGAATTAATTCAATATCATTTCAATTTCCATGAAATATGCCTATATAGGTCTGAATAACCACTTAGATTTCATTTCATAACTCTAAAAGTTGTTCTTTCAAGTAATAATTTATGTTCATAAAAGAAAATTAGATATGAAAAGTACAGTTTTTTCTTTTATTGCCTATTCTTATATTGACTAGTTTTATTTGTTTCTTTTTGAGATCTTCTGTCTTTACCTTTTATTATTTCTTAATTCCTCATCCAATTAGCTCCTACTCATTTGTGTTACAGTTTTCTACTGACCTCTTGACTGAATGGAGACCTACATTGCTTTTTAAAATTCCTTTTCCTATTAGGTTTCTGCTCAGAGTTACCAGTGAACAGTGGGAAATTTGAGAAATGAAAGTCAGGTAACAACTCACCTTGAATGGTCTTTTTTTTTTTTTTTGTGATGTTATAAAAGGCAAAAAGACACAAAAGAACTGGATGGGATTCTTTCTAGCTTGTTCTCATTCTCCTCCAATTTGCATCCAGTTCTTCTGCCCAATTGCTGACAACCTGAAATCTATGAGTGACCGTAGACCAAAACAGATGTAGCAAGCACACAGAAACAAGAGCTCCCTCTCAAGTTTTTTACAAAAATATTGCACAGCCCTCTTAGGGGACCAGTTTTTCTTGATTTAAATTTCTCTGTTCTAGATGCTGGCGTGTAGGTCAGACGTGTGGCGGGTGAGAGGAACCACCAGGGACGGAGTGGGGAGCAGAACAGGTGGATCTACTGAGGTGCACTGCTGGGGGGAGCGGCGGGAGAGGCAGGAGAGGTCTGCTATGCCATGTGTGTAAGCTCCCCGGACAAGATGGATGGAGCTGGTGCTGCGGTGGTTTGCCATAGCTTGATGGCACTGAGACTTTAACCCTTGCACCACTAGGGAGCTCCTCATAGGTTATATCCTTTCTACTTCCTTTGATCTACTGGACAGAGTTCTGGGTGACATTATTATTAAAAATAAAGAGCTTATTTTGAAAAGCTCTTCAAGTTTATAATCGATAGACTCAGATTTCTTTACTACAAATTATTATATATGTCGAATAAAAAAGAAACCCCACCTGGTGATTAAATTACAGATCACGTGTTTTTGAAACATTAAACTGTATGACAAGATGAAATCCTATGATCAAGACAATCATAAAATAAATTAAGAATAATTCATGATTCAGGCCTCCCTGGTGGCTCAAGGGTTAAAGACACAGTGCTGTAGGGCTCTCACAAGCCACTGCTGCCTGAGTTCAATCCTGGCCAGGTAGCTGACCCACATTTGGTGCCGCAGACCTCTCCTGTCTCGCCCGCTGCTCCCCTCAGCAGTGTGTTTCGGTGGATCTGCCTGTTCTGCTCCCCACTCTATCTGGTGAATCCTCTCACCTCCCACACCTCTAGCCTGCACCCCAGTTCTTGTATGCACAAATAAATATTAAAAAAAAGAATTCATGATTCAGGAAACCAAGTGGGTATATATTTTACATAAAAGGGAAAGATATTTCTCAGTGCATACCTATTGTCTCTTTAAGTAAAGCAATGATTTTGAATTTTTTAATTATTTATAATAGCTGGACTTAAAAAAATGATTTGTTTAATTGCTATAAGGCAATATAAATATAGTACCTAACATAGGACATAGCAAAATAAAATTATAAAGTAATATCCCATTTCTTAGGAAAAAATAGATGGGTATAAACTTCAACATTACCTTTTAAAAAGTTTGTTATATTAGAGTAATCTCCATTAAAATGAATTTTTTGTGTGTGATCTACTTGTTATGTATTATTTTCATAATTATAGATGCTATCAGTGGTTCTAATGATTTCACAATATTAAAGCACTTTTAAGTCTAAAAAAAAAAAAAATTTCTCTGTTCTGCAGACTTGACCAGTTTACCCAAGAAAGTACTTCAGGTACAAGTGAGTGTCTTGTTTTCTGATCCAGTCTACCTTCAGTTCTCTTACCTCCTTGTGTGACTTTATAAGGTTTAATACCTGTGCTAGATCTCAGACTCTATGACCATCATTAATGACTCTGCCTCTTGGTTTAGTCCCCAGTATCTTACATATCTATCTATCTATCTATCTATCTATCTATCTATCTATCTATCTATCTATCTATCTATATGATATATATATTATATACACATACACACATATATATTTCTTTATATATATCTGTCTCTCTATATGTATTTCTTTATATATATTTCTTTATGTTTTTCTTTCTATATCTCCTTTGGATTTCATCCCAAGTGGCACTTTGTTAGGAAAATTTCATAGAGTGAAATGTTTACTCAGTGCCTCCCTCCCTTCTGCCTAGGCTAAATGAGGTACTTGCCTAAATATTCTTATAACTTCCAGTATCTTGGAATATTGGTACATTGCTTTAAAATCTGGCATTCCTTGTTTTATAGTTACATAGCTACTGGATTTATCTTTCTGTAGACATATATTATTAATGTGTATTTCTAACTAAAATGCTAGATCTATGTTTTTCATTATATATGCAATTTTCAGCATAGAGCTTGGTATAAAAGACTATCAATGCACATTTTTTGAATAACTGAATAAATATAGAACTTATATTATGCACAAGGCTTGAAGCAAATATAAAATTATATATATAAATATCAAAAAGTATATATCATATTACAAACACAATTTTTCAATCAGATACAATTGTACCAGTCTAGTTTTCTAAATTAAGCTCGAAATATCTCATCTACATACATATATGTATCTTATATTGTGAACTAAAAAATTATAACATTTTGGAGGCATGATTTTTTTTTCAATAGAGCCATAAATTCATTGAGCTATTAGGTATAGCTATGTAGCTTGTCCTAGGCAACCTCAGAAGTGCAGTTATATAGCCTGGGACATTAGTGATGTTCTCTAAAGTTCTACAACAGAGTCATTTATTGTAACTGTTAAGGATCCATAGAATCCATCCATACCAGTGATAACTTCAGTTAATATTAGTGTTAATGAGATTTTAACATACTTTCTTGAAGTCACATCTCAATAAAGCCCCTTGGGCCTCCCTGGTGGTGCAAGGGGTAAGGATGCAGACTCTGGGCTGTCTGCAGCCACTGCAGCACAGGTTTGATTCCTGGCCAGAGAGCTGCCCACATGGTGCAGCAGACCTCTCCTGACTTGCCTTCTGCTCCCCTCAGCAGTGGATTTCAGTCGATGCACCTGTTCTGTTCCCCACTCTATCTCTGGTGAAGTCTCTCACCCCCCCCACACCTCTAGCCTGTACCCCAGTTCTTGTATGCATAAATAAATAAATAGATCTTTTTAAAAAAGCCTCTTGATGAGTTTTCCAATATTTGAAAATAGTAGTTTATATTTGTATATCTATACTAATATTCCCAAATGACAGAAATCTAGAAAAATCAGAATTTCATATAGTAGATATATCAGTTATGTCATGAATATAAAAACTATTAGAGCCATTTCAAATAGGAAAGGATTTAACACTGGGGAGGAGAAGGTTTGCATATATGTGGGAAGAGCCAGGTCAGTGAAGATCAGGACACTTCTAGTAGATTTCACAAAACTCAGAGTGTAGGAATTATAGAAAATTGTTTTTGAGGTTCCCAGCAGGTGATTCTCAGGAGGGCACATGGAAGTTGTTGGCAAATTCTCATAACTGACATCTGCCAAAGCCAGGTGCCTAGTCACAGCTGCTAGCTGAAGAATAATTACTTCTTCTTTTCTTCCATTTCTCAAATATTTTGAGAGTTCCTTTCACTGGTGGAAGTAACCATACTGGCAGGAAATATTGTAAACATCTGGTTTCCAAATTCTAGTTCCTGTTATGCATAGGAAAACTTAAAAAAGGAAAGGGTATTGTATCAGCTTTAGTGATTGTTTTTGATATAGAACTCCATTTAGAGGCATTTTACCCCTTCAGAACTTACCACACAATTTGTTTTTCCTTTTAATATTGATTTTTGGTCTACTGCCAAAATTGAAGGTCATTCTAAAAGTGTTAAGATTATACTATTTTATTTTCTCACACATTGCCATTTTATTTTTAAATAATAACCAACTTTTCTAATTATTCTCTTCAGGAAAGTTGTAATATATATAGAGAGAGATTTGAAGCAGCATGTGTGAAAAACATCTGAAAAAAATTAAAGTTTCTGGACAGATGTTATAAGAGTCTTGTAGAAAAAGCTATCAGCATTACAATCCCAATTCTAATTTACTTTACATCAGGCATTTAAATTTATTATCTTTAGGCCATATGTTCCAAATGAAGTTTGATTCTATATTCATGAATCAGTTGACAATGAATAGTTAAGTTCTGCTAATTCAGAAAGGTGAAGTTGAGTGAGCTTATTTAAATGGGAGAATATTTGTAACTACAAATTCTAGATAGCATCAGAACACTTCCAAAAAAGACCTGCCATATGTTTTAAACCGTGATGGAAATGGTTTTAAAAAAAGCTGCAGCTTTTATGCAGCTTTACTTGAGAATATCTTAGCATTTCCATTAAAATTCTATATTGAGAGTTTTAAACTTGGCTCTAAAATTCATTCCAGACTTAAATTTAACATGTGAAATCTAAGGGAATATTAAGTAACAGAGTATGTTAAAGTGGCTTAATTTGATAGATTTTTAATACTTAAGTGGTACGATTAAACTGAAATTATTTAAAAAAATATTTGTGCCAGTAAGTTATTAGTAGTGGCTCACACAGGTATGATAATGAACTGTCACAGCATGCATGTCATTAGCTCCCTGAACATCACACTCTATTTGCTGGAAAGAACAAGAATGCCTCCAGGTAGAAAATCTTGAGGTGGGAGACAGCATTTCCTAGACTTACAAAGACCTCAATGCAAAAGCTAAGAATATGATGCAGATTCTCTGGAAAGCAGCCCATGGATAACTGGGAAACAACGTGTTAACAGTGAAAATTAAGACAAGTTACCACAATACTTAAATAGAACCTGAATATATAAACTAGAGAATTTCTTGTTGAAGGAATAACTGAAGATCATGTAAAGGATATTCTTTCCATTTGTTATGTAAAGCATGATTCTCTCCCCCTACACCTGTAACAGGGTGGTCCCCAGGAAAGGGGGAGGTTCCCTGCCCCACCCAAGGGAGGGTGGAGCTGAGCAGGAAGAGGAGAAGCTGCAGAAGAGACTGAGGAAGGAAGCAGGATGGGGCAAGGAGATCTGGAGGAGGCGCATGGAGCCTAGAGACACATGAAGAAACTGTGCTTGTCTTTTGGTCATGGACTGGGTAACACAGATGTGGGTGAGATCCGTGGGGAGGTGACAATGGCAGCTTTTATCTTGATGTTGATTTTGCTCTTTTCCTTCCGGGCTTGTCCAGTTGTTTGTGACCCTTTTCTGTGGGTCCCCACTGGAAGATGCTTTAGACTTGTAGCAGGCTTTGGGGCCTTGTTCTGGGCCAATCCCATTTGGATGGACTTTTACCCATGAGGGGACGGGTAACTCTGGATGCTTCATTTAGAAACTAAACTCTTTGCCTTACCTGTATTGTTTCCTAGTTTTATTAATGTTCCTTCCCATTAAAGTCTCCTATGTTTTGTGTTGATGCGGCGGATGGCAGAACCCATTTAGAATAGGCAGGTTTGCGGGGGTTTGGGCTGCCCCTCTCCCTGTCCTATAACACACCCACTCTATAAAAGTAAGACAGTTTTCAGCTCAGAAAGTTTACAGGACAGACCCACCCCAACTCTTGTCTACAGGAGTACAGGGAATACCAATCCATGCTGGTCCACCTGGGCTTAATTTGGGCTAAGGGATAATGGAAGAGTGGATAGCTTCTGTATTTAGTTAGTCACAACGGAATCAGAGAAGGCTGATTTCAGTCCTGTGTGTGCCATATATTGTTACTGCAATGATCCTGACTACTAGAGATGTATGTATTAACATTGTAATGGCCCTACCTGAAGAGTAGGTGGGGGCAACAGAAATAAAGGAACTTAAGTTATCAATGAAGAAGTAACCACTTGGTAAAGACAATGATGAATAGATAAGACAAGGACAGATAAAAACCGTGCTGTGCTGGGAAGCCTCAAGTAATTCACAGTTAATATGTGGTCCTGATAATGTACTTCTGAAAAGTGGTACAAACATAGGTGCTGAATTTGGGGCATGGTTATGGATCCCATGCCTGCAGTCCTGAAGCCTTGTCCAGAGTGGCCAGAGTCACAAAGGACTCTCACTCTGAGAAGTGGGACCCCTTCCCTGCAGATAGATGGCTGCCAGAACCTACAAACTCTACATTGTCAGTCTCCAGAACTTTGCCAAGAGGTTCATTACCTTCCCCCATATTTCTGCCATTTAAATTATATATTTATTATAAATGGATTTCCCCAATAAATTCTTATTGTGATTATTTGTATTTGGCTTGAGTCTTAAGTAAAATTTTGTTACTCTGTGGAAGTTAGTTCCTAAAGATCTCAAACCTCAGAAAACACTGGGTTCTTCAATTTTGATTGTGATTTTGAGCCACATAAAAACTTCTCTTAATTTCAATTTACTAATCTATAAAATGGGGTGATAATATAAATCTACAGGTCTTTAAAATTAGGATTAACTAGATATCAATGATATGCTTATCAGAAAACAAAATTTCATAAAATCTAATTGCTATTATTTTACGTAATATGGAAACAAAATACTATTTTATTGACTAGAACCTCCTAGTACATCTATATCTCTATTACAGTTATTATCAAGAGGTCAGGCATTCTGATTACGCTTGTCTTTCCCTCTTGTAAGGTAACAAATCCAGGAATGTCAGGAAGGTGATTAGAAGGAAGAAGATAAAAGTATAGTGTCTTAGCTTTAGGACCAAAATCAGTTTTTCTTAAGTATCATTACTTGATCTAAACATCATTGTTTAGATTCATCTAGTTCTAATAAATTTTGCACTACCTTCATTCGCACAGTGAACATTTATTAAGGTCTTGCAAGGCAAATTCTGTGCTAAAAACTGGTGAAAAATGATGAAATAAAAAGTTCATTGCTCTCAAATGCCTGTAGTTTCAAAGGTAAAACTGATAGTAATGAAATAATTCTAATAGCTTGGGTAAAGGTTGATGAAGTCAGATGCAGGATGCTTTCATATCAGATTGAGATGTTTAGGATGACTTCTCAGAGGATATGATGAAACAAGTCTCAAAAAAATAAAGTTGGGCATGTCAGTAAAGGGAATGGGAATATTCTAGCAGCAGAAAGAACATATTTAAATAATTTATGAAAGTAAGAAATAATTTAGTTTGGAAAAAGTCTAAAATTTTAGTAGTAACCCATACAGGAAGGAGGTCATGCAGGGAAAAGTCAGAAAGGATTTATCCTAAGTGATGTGGGAATCTATGAGATTTTCAATAGGTCTCTGGTAGAGTTAGATTTGCAAACAAGGTTGCATTCTGGTAGCAATATGAAGGATAGTAAAAATATAATCAGAAAATCAATTAGGAAGTTATTCAATATTTCTAATAAAACAGTGCAGTGTTTACTAGCACTGTAGTATTGAGAACGTTGTTTGATTTTAACTGACCATTTTGAACCTATATTTCACTATTATAATATAAATTTAAATATAAATACAATAATTACAAGATTGTGGGTGGTATTACCTAACAAAGATCGATATAAAGTTTCCATGAAAAATTGTATGTGAAAGCTTTGAATACTATGTACACCAAGGCTTAAACATAGAGCTTGCATATGTTAGCTTGGATCTTTCACTCCAACCACTTTGGTCCATGTGCATAAACACAAGATACTTTTTTGAGCTGTTATGTGTTTCATTGGTCATCATTTTGGGATCTAGGAAGAAAAGGGTGACAAGTGATACCTGCATCTCATGTAAGGCAGCGATTCTCATACTCCAATATGCTTAAAAAACACTCAGTGTTTTGGTAAATGTGGATTTGCTAACATGCAGATTTAGGCTGAGCAGGCCTAAGATAGGACCTGAGATTATGCATTGCTAAAAGGTTCTCAGGTGATGTTGATGCTTCTGATCCATGAGTAACCTTTCGAGTTACAAAACTCTAAAGAGTGCTAGTAATTTTGTGCATGCTCCAAGCAGGTGGAGAGGCAGATTTTATAAAGCAAAATGCAAGAGGAATAGAACATGCTGAAATGCAATTGTGACTCATTTTGTAGATCAGACTCTATTTTCCACAACATTTTTTTCATGCTTTTCCCTTTAAAGCTATAGCTAGTATGTATACTAATTTTGTGATTTTCATTATCCTCTACTTAATTTCAGGATGTGGTTGAGAAGACATTCACTGCTTATTTTATTATTGTTTTAATCATACTCTTAAATTCAACATTTTAAAGCACTCTATCACCACACACCAATGACCTCTTAGCACAGATCTGACACCATCTTATCTGAAGGCAAGGGGCATTGAGTAAAATTTGAGGATGAGAAAACTGAAGAGTCAGAACTGGGAAAAGAAAGAATATATTCTATATTTTCATAGATTGTGTCAGTGGCATGGGATTTCACATAAAATGACTCAATGCCTATTTTCTTGTAAAACAAAAATTAACCTTGGTGGCAATTGGACAGATTTTTAGGCTAATGCTTTTCAACTACTTTTGATCTAGGATGAATTTGAAGAGAAATGCCTCACTATTGAGCCTCATGAGCAGATTTTCTAGTAAGCACTTTGTGGACTTTTTATTTCCAAGGAGTTAAACAGATATCAAATTATGATTAAGGATATATTAAAATTTTATTTTCTCAAGGATGCTCTGCATACAGTTGTGCAGCTAAGAGATTAAATGTAATACAATGCCTCTTTTACCTGGATTAGAAATATTTTATAACTATAAAAATTATATAATTCTGCAGTAAAGTCAAGGTCAAATCTGAGATATGACCTTTTATGCAAAAAAAAAAAAAATCAATGTTTCTTGGGCCTCCCTGGTGGTGCAGTAGGTTGAGCGCAGCGCTATGAAAGCTGTCCGCAGCCTCTGCATCAAGGGTTCAATTCCTGGCCAGCCAGGGAGATTCCCACATGGCACCACGGACCTCTCCTGTTGTGCCCACTGCTCCCCTCAGCAGTGCTTTCAGTCTGTCTGCCTGTTCTGCTCCCCACTCTGTCTCTGGTGAATCCTCTCACCCTCCCGTACCTCTGGCCTGTACCCCAGCTACTGTATAAACAAAAAATAAATCTTTAAAAAAAATCAATGCTTCTTTAGAACTGACCTCAACATTTAATTATAATTTTTCTACATTTAAACGTATTTTAGCATTCTATATTTATTTATTTATTTTAAGATTTATTTATTTATTTTTTTATTTATTTATACAAGCACTGGGTACAGTCAGAAGCGCTGGAGGGTGAGAGAATTCACCAGAGCCAGAGCGGGGAGCAGAGCAGGCAGAAGGACCGAAGTACACTGCTGAGGGGAGCAGCGGGCGGCAGGAGAGGTCTGCGTGCCATGTGGGACCCTTGACCAGCGGGCGGGGATTGAACCGGCGCTGCAGAGGCTGCAGGCAGCTTCGCAGCCCAGCGCTCAACCGCTGCGCCACCGGGGAGGCCCACATTCTATATTTAATATCATTATTTTGAAGGCATTGAGGAATCTGTAAGAGTGAGTGAAGTACCATGTTTTTTGCTGAGTAGAGCATATTGGTGGCACTTTGATAAGGAGAATTAAACAAGACAAGTTTTTCCCAATTTAAGTAAAGAAAAAATATATCTCCACTTTCATTTCAAGATGACCATTTTCTATAAACACTATAAATCTGAGAAGCATTTTGTCAATCTCATCAATACCAAAATGGAACTGATCAGAGAAATGTTGAGTCCTTCTTGCACATTCTGATATTGGTTAAGGACATTTAATACAACATTCCGGCTTAGACTTATTTTTAAATGTATCAAAAAATATGAACTTTAAAATCTCTTTTTATGTTTTATTTGTAATAAAGATTAGGAAATTATCAGTGGCAAAGAAAAAAATGCAATGCTTGGATTAAACAAAATGCACCATTTCTGGAAAAATTGCCTTTTTCTTGTCTCTGTTTTCTTGCTTTGTGCATCTGTGCTTTTTGTAAAATTAAAAACTAGTTATCATGGCAACTAGAGAATCACATGAATTAACTCAGAGCTAAAATACTCCTTGTTTGAGAGACATTATGTTCATTATTTACTGATAGATGTTTAATACTATACTCAGAAAATATTCTACAGGTAACATATCAAAATATTCAGTGTATTTTGCTTAACTTTTTTCCCCAATAAAGAATTTATTGTCTTTTAATCTATATAATTAATAATAGCAATGAAATAAAACCTGATGTAATAACAATAAAGGAGTTTAAAATTAACCATTCTAGTGAATATAACTAAAGAACTCTTCACGAAGGGGTATGAGTTGCTTTCTAAATATGCCAAATTATGCAAAATAAAGTAATCAAGGCACAATTTTAAGCCAAAAATAAACCTCCCAAAGCTCCAAAATATACCTTACAATTACTACCCACTTTAATATCATTTTATTAACTCAAGGCCATTTCTTTGGAAATTTAAACTAATTTGAGTGTAACAATTATGGGTTCAACTTAACCACATTTCTTGACTCTAGGGTTGACTGAACCAGCTCGAGAATTCTAAGCAATTCTCCCATTAATTTTTGATTGTCTTTTTGAATTATTGTTATTTTCTCTTCCTTCCGACCTTGACAAAAACATGGCGTATCCAGCACATCTCACTGTTTTTCCTCTACTTTTGAGTTAGAGAGAAAGGGTAATTCTGTTTTCTGAGAGAGGAACATTCCTTCCAGGAACATCCTAGGTAAAGCACTCTATTCTTAAATTATTTAGTCATGATAAAAAGGCCGGGGAATGGAAATGAAGGATAGAATAGATGCCGCGAGGAGAACAGTGACATGATGGACAGCTTAGACAGTGAACCCAGTATGTCTGTTCTCAAATTTTTCAGAAAATAGAATTTAAGTTTATCTTTGAATTAAGAAATTCCTGTTGCACAAGAATATTGCTTACTTATCTCCTACTCATAACAGTCTGTATATTTCATACAGATTTTATTCCTTTGCCAGGAAAGACCTGTTCCCCTGCTTTGTAGCAGCCTGTCTGCTTCTATCATCATTTGTATAGGTTTTTCTTTACCATGTCCTTGGAGTGATTTATAATTCAACACTTCAAAGTAAGTAACTACAGGGAGGCTTTGAAAATTAACTGGATATATCCTGAAAAAAGAATATAGCAAGAAGGATAATGCATCCAGGAGATATATCTTAAAGGGGCTTCTCATTACTTAAATCTTTATATATCACTAAGCATGGTAAATATCTGAAAAGGAGAGAAGTAAATTAGCATCTGTTGTTCATGAAAGTGGAGGCATTTATTTGTTGTCATTGTCTACTCTTTTTTTCATTTTCATCTTGTGTTTGTTTTGTCTTTCTTTTTCTCTTTTCCCCATCTCTTTTGAATAGTACACATGAAACAAAATCCAGGGAAAATATATCCCTGGATATGCAAAAATTTCAAATCAAGACATACTTAGAAGCTATAATCCAGATAAGTTAAATGATTCCAAATAATATTGCAAAATAGAGTAGCATTTATAACTTGGAGAATTATGGTAAAAAGCTCTTTCTCAAGTAGTTGATATATATAATTGCACAGATTAAAATCAAGTGCATTAAGGAGACCAAGTGCCTTTCATGTGGGAACTTTATGCACCTCAAATCCAATAATTTTGAGTGAAAATATTTATAAATCCTGCTCACTTGACAGGTCTTTAGTAACATGGACAACATCATGATTGTGAGCAGCACCCTAATTTATATGTATTGAGTGACTATGTTCTAGGGTCATGCCAAGCACTTCACAAATATTATTTCATTTAATGCCTACAAACTCAACAGGACAGTTATTCTGATTATTCATGCTTCTCACTTCAAGACTAATAAAAATGTTGGATTAAGTTTTTCTAGAACATAAGTCAAGTAAAATTTTCCTGAGTAATATCTTTTTCTGGGAGTGGAAAGGAATTTAGGATAATATAAAAAATTATTTGCTCGTAAGTGGTGGAAAGTGATATTATTCCAAGTAGATCCTTTACCACTGTGAATGCAGGCTGATACACTATTGCTTAATTCTGACCCCTCCTCACAAAATAACACCCAGTTGGGCCATTGAGACAATGTGGCCATAAACTACTCTGTGCTATAAAGATGCTGGTAATAATCTTTTAATTTAAAATTCAAAATCAAAGTTAATTTGCTAATGTCAGTTAATTTCTTTAACAGTGACCAGCACCATTTACCTCTGACTGTTCCTTTCCCCAACCCCATTCCCTTCTATGCTGGAAAAGAAGACATCATAGTTTGTAATTCATGTTGCAAAATTTCTTCTACAAAAATTAAGTAGAAAAGGAGTAAATAGAAAATTCTATGTCCTTCATAAAGAACACTCTATATCAGGCCATACTATGTGTGTACTCTTATCAAGTGTTTTAGACTGTATCAAACTTGTCTATTTTTAGAATTATTTTCAAGACACTTATATAACTATCTTAGTGCAAAATAACCTCAGGAATTATTTGCTTATACAGACTAATTTCCCAAAGCAGTTTTTACATAACATTAATTCAAATCAATATTAAAAGCTATCTTGTTTAAAAAGAGGGAGGCTTGATTCTATGGTAATATATTTGTGTAATTCTGGGAAAAAAAAAGCTCTCTCAGAACCTTTCATATATAACTCACTATTAGTTCTCTCTATATATTATATATATACAAATTTTATATAATATATACATATATTAGTTATATATAGACGTTTATACACATATATTGCTGAATTTCACAGACTCAGTTATAGATCACAGTACTCTTCCACTTTTTTTCTCATGAGATCTCTAGCAAGACTGATATTCCTTGAAACATATTTCTAGAAACATTGCTCTATATAAATGATGGTAACTAGTATCCCCCAATCACACAGTAAATTTTGAAATATTTTTGCCTATGCTCCTATCATTTCAATCCTGGAATATTCTCCTGCTGTCCTGGTTTTCCAATTTCACCTGCTTAATTGCTCTGGGTTCTTAAAAGTCAAGATCCAATAACAATGTGTCTATCAAATAGTATTACCTTCCCTCGGCAAAAATAATGCTTAGCATGCTCCAAACATATCTACTAAGGGCCTTATTTTTAGAAAATTCTCTTATCAAGTGAATGACATTTCCATAAGGAAAGGGGACACTTTATACCATAAGTATTTTTAATTTCTAAGAAGTAGGAAAAGTTTTAAACAGAATAACATATCTCAGCACAAAGCAGTACTTTGTAGAGAGAGGTCTGGCAGCTAAGCATAGCATAAATTGTGCTTGAGTAACTGGAGAAAAAGTGATGACCAGTCCTCCATCCCAAATTACTGTGGCTACATTAGGAATGGGAAATAGGACTGAAAAGTGATCTGTTGCTTTGAATGGGAGATTATGAAGCTGGGCAAAAGATCTGGGTCACAGGAATGGGAGAAGTTAAAAATGACTGAGATGTTTCCCGGCTGGATTTCTTGAAATTCAGTAGTATCAACAACAAAAAAAATTAATGATCTAATTAATTTTACAATCACATTTTGGAGAATAATGCTTGGAAAGAAATACAAGGGAAAGGGAAGTGTTGTAAATAGTTGAGGTTTACACGCCCACATCAATTCTCAGTGGTGAAGAAAATCTCAAGGATGAATACCTGACATGTTTTCTAAGAACAGCCATGGTATATCCAGAAATAACTTGGAAACCAATGCAAGAGCAGTGGTTTTAATAAATGCAGTTCTATTCAAGGTTTTATTTTAATCTATGTATGTTAGTTTTTCAATCAATGTTTTGTATTTAATCATATTTGCAACCAAAAAATAATTAAAATAACAATAACACCACACTACTCCTGACCAATACAAATAAACAGAAATCTCGTATTGAACTGAAATACATGGAAATGCAAATGTAGTTGGAATCTGTTGACTATTGCCTGAAGCAATCATTGCTCTCCCTAGCTTTGGTAACTAACTTTTAAATGGCCTATGTGCATGTATGAATGCAAGGTACATGCCAGATGTCAAGGGCATATGCATTTAGAGTAGCATGACTCTGAACATGCTTTGGCCTTTCCAGCTCATCATATCTAATGGGAGACATCACATCATATGGGAAAACTGCAGTCAGCTTCATGGAAAATCATCCTCTATTTCCACTTTCAGAAAAACTGAGATGGTCCTAACAGAAAACCCATTTTAATGAGTAGAAAATCTTTGTTTTGTTTAATGTATGCAATGACTTCTACTACAGACCTTAAAGAAATGCTGGATCATAAGTCATTTTTTTTTCCTGAATCCAAAAAAAAACCTTACTTGTTCAATGATAACTAATTAATATTGAAATGTTTTCTAAATTGTCAATCTCTACTAATTTTTCATTTGATTTTGGTGTCTTTTTACGTATGTTCCTATGTCATAGCTACATGTCCACTGATTCCTAGAACTATTGTATTCTTAATGTCATGAAAATGTTAGTAATAACAAACTGTAGAGTGTCTATTCATATTCCATATTCTAAAGACTCTAATACTGTTGGTTAACAATATCGAATAATGGTTACTAATTGGCTTTTGGCAATATTACTTATTGTCTTTTCATCAACATTTAAAAATCTCATGAAGTTGCTTTGTACCAATGATACTTGTAAAAGTCAAAAATTTCTGCATATTTAATTTTTCCCTTAGCAAATCATCTTTATGAAAGTCTATGTATAAACTAAGGACTAAAGATGATACATTTTTAAGGTGCAAATTGAGCTGTATTTATTTAATAAATGTGAATAAAAGGAAATGAGGCACCCAGAGTATATCAAATCCTTGCAATTCTAAAGCCAAATAAAATACAATCTTGTCATTATGAAGCTTCTAGTTTAAGACACATTAAGTACTATCAAATTGCATTAGAAAATGAACCTCTATGTATCTTTGTATACACAATGAGAATAAAGTATTTATTTTCTTTAATTCCTGTTATTTCTTTATGATTTTTGAGCATGGAAATAAATTTGATCATTATTCTATTTATTGTATTTTATTTATTTATTTAAAGATCCATCCATTTATGCATACAAGGCCTCTGGGTATAGGCCAGAGGTGTGGGGGGTGAGAGGATTCACCAGAGACAGAGGGGGGAACAGAACAGGCAGATCCACCAAAGTACACTACTGAGGGGAGCAGCGGGTGAGTCAGGAGAAGTCTGCTGCACCTTGTGGGTTGCTCCCTGGCTGGCCGGGAATCAAACTCATGCTGTAGTGGCTGCAGACAGCTTCATCAGTCGCGTCTTAATCCTTGCGCCACCAAGGAGGCCCTATTCTATTTTTTTTTTTTAATTTATCTTCCTGCTGCTTCTGTATGTCATCTCTGTATTTAACTTAGATGGAATTTGTTTTAATGCCCATTTACTGTATTTTTAATTTTTGAAATTTTCATGTTCTATATACATATTCATACTTATTTAGCTGTAATTCTACATTTAAAATATAAGTATGATATTTATGTTACTAAGCCATCATGTTTTAACTAGTGTCATTTTCTATTCACATTTATAAAAAAATTTAGAGATTGAAAAATAAATTCTAAAAATAAAATTGACACCTAATACTTGTTAACATAAGACCTAAGGCACAAGATAAAAATCTGAGCCCATTTCTTTACTAAATAAAGTATCTCCTATAAATTGTTTTGTTTTCTTGATTTCTCAGTTCCAAAATATGTTTACATTTGTTTTTTATCTTCCTTGCTACTTTCTGCACTGGTATACCAGTTACCCTCAGAATCCATGTCTGACATTTTATTTTGTTTTCCATGAGCTTTTTCTCTATGAATTTCACTAAAAAGAACAGTATTTATGTCACACACTTGAATGTTCTCCTCGAGTCCTATATGAAGGTAAGTGCACATCCAATGGTGACCCACTTGATTGATTATTCTTTACCATCTCCCTCCCCTCTGAAACAGACTCTCCCTCTTGTCATTTATCAAGGCTTTCCAGTTTTCACCATGAGGTTTTACATAACCATTCTTTATTCTTTTCCAGAAAAACCCTCTTCCACTCTAATCAAAGCCACTGTCAGATCAACCTGAGGTTATTGCAATTATCTGCTAATTGAACTCCCTCTCTCAAGACTCTGGGTTATACAATCAATTTCATAAAGCTTTGTCCAATTAATCTTACTAAAATGGTATTTTGTTCATGTCAGACCCTGCTTGCAAATCTTTACATATCTCTACATGATAAAATTCTAATTCTTATCTCCTAAGCTTAAAAACCTTCACAGTCTGCCTGCTATAGCCTTTCATTCAAAATCTACTTACTGAGGCCTTAACAGCTTAATATATACAACTTATAGATCTTGGCGCCAGAAAGATATGTATAGGAGAAACAAAACAAAGAAGCTACCCTCCTGGAGAAAATATACCATGGGAACTTATTGCTAAAACACACAGCTATTTCCCCATCTCTATACCAATGAGCAGGCAAAGCACAATGGCACATTTTTTTCATAGAGCAACTGTTATTATACTTTTATTGGCAGAGAAAATATTCATTCTTCACTCTCATGTTTCTTTTGAAAGGGAGGAAAAATCTTCTCCCTTGAAGTGAAAGTTTTGGACTTCTTCATCTATTTCCCCCACTCTTTAAAAAATTATTACCAAGACAAGGCCTCCCCTGGTGGTGCAGGCAGTTGAGCGTGGAGCTGTGAAGCTGTTCTCGGCCTCTGCAGTGCCAGTTCAATCCTGGCCAGGGAGGGTCCCATATGGCGCAGCAGACCTCTCCTGTCGCGCCCGCTGCTCCCCTCAGCAGTGTATTTCGTCAGTCTGCCTGTTCTTTTCCCACTCTATCTATAGTGAATCCTCTCACCCTCCAGCGAATCTGGCCTGTACCCTGGTTCTTGAATAAATAAATGAATAAATCTTTAAAAAAAAATATTACCAAGACAGGAAAGTGGATTTCCCTGATTGATTGGTATATAGAGGTAAGGAAATGAGCCTGTGTGGATCCACCCTTTTATAATTTGTTCTCTGTAAGAGCAGCCTGCTCTTGCGTTATACTGTTTTTCCTCCCATTGGCCTGCTCCTGAATTGAAAAAAAGATTTGTATTTGCTAATCTCTTCTTGTTTCTGAGCAGATACAATAAAAAAGAAGGGGTGAGGAGTATCAGATAGGGGTAGGGAGTGTAAGAGAGTCTGATTGTGTCTACAATCAAGTCTCCTCCTCCTATCAGTTTTACAACTAATAAAGTTAATAGTTTGATCTCCTTTTGAGTGGTTCCCTTGTCCATTATTGACTGAGTTATAATTTGTGAGAGATAATCTGATACCATCACTCACCCACCTAGATAAAATTACTTAAGTCATTTGCTCTAATTTTTATTACATAATCTAAGGTAGTCTTATTACTTGCCTTTCTGAGTGTGTTTTGTCACTGCCCAAAATAACCACTGTTTATCAGTCAAATTGTCTTACGTGGTTTGCCATCTACATAATAGTGCTTATGACCATAATTTCTATTTCTTGGGTCCAAAAGAATGTCCTGTACATAGTATTTTAACATAATGGTAAGATAATTAACTTTCAGTTTTGAGATTTAAGTGCCATAGATATTTAGAAAAGGGGTACTAGTGAGTTCCAAAGAAGATGGAGATATCTTGGAGATAAACAGAAATTGACTTTGGGGTTAAGTACATTGCAGATCTAAATAAACCATGACTGGAAAATAGATAGAAACTTAGCATAGCAATGAGGAGTGAAAAATGAAATAAAGTAAAATGAATCAGGGTATGTTTATGTGAGAGGTAAAGAAACAGAGGAGGAAAGAAGACAATCTTTCTGAGAATTACCAGAATCTACAGAATTACCAAAAAATACAGTTTAATTTAACTCAAATTAAAAATAGGTTACAAATTCAACATGTTAATTTCAGATTTTGTGGCATAAAGAAGTACATGTCATCAGGTATTCCATATGCCCCTGCATATTTCACACCTCTTTGATGTTACATTAGGGCCATATGACTTTATGACCGATGGGCTATGAATAGAAGTGACATATGCCACTTCTAGTCCAAGGCAGTTTAAAGTTACAATGTCACTTCTATTTCTATATTTCCTCGCATACCTTGATGACCAATAAAAGCAACATAAAATAGAGTTAGAGATTTCACCAGATGGAGGAAAATTGGATTATGTACAATGGATAACATATGATTGAGATGAAAATTTGTGCTGTTAACTCAGTAAGATTGGTTGAGATGGATCATGTTACCTAAACATAACAAATATAAATTGTCTGGTTAGGAACTCAGAGTAATGATAGGCCAAATTCTATGTTACTAGATCAATTTATGGCTATATAAATGAGCAATAATGAGTAGCATTTAACTCAAGTTATAATCTAGCTATTATTTGAACAACTCCCTTGCAGAGGGCTGAACAAATATGTGTTGTGCAAATAAATTTTGCAAGCTAATCTTGTAACTGGATCTCACTAGGATTGTTGTGTTATCTAATTTATCTTGTGAGAAATATTTACTGAGCACCTGGCTGTGTTCAGTCGGGAGTAGGGGAGAAGTAGCTTATGGGAATGATTAAAACAATCTCTCTGTGCTTCAGAGATCATATGTGGTATTTGGAGCAGTTACTCAAAAACATACAGTGCAAAGTGAGCAATAACAAGGTGATTCTTAATAAGCTTCCATTTGCATTAATCAGAGATACCCTTCAGAAATGGTAGAATTTCAGTTATTCTTTGACAGAAACATGTTGAGTTTTTTAAGAAGTCTGGGAAAAGTGGCAAAAAAAAAAAAAAAACACCCTGAAAATTAGATGAGAGTCACTTCAAGGAACTGTGAATAGAAGAATTTGGCTGGAAAGTATGATTGGCTGGCAAGTAGAGAGATCAATGATGGAAAGAGAATTTTGAGGCCAAATTTTGGGAAATATTAGCAGTTTGAACTTCATTTAGAAATGCAGACACAAATGATTTTGAAGTAGAGAATCCATGTAATGTTACTCTAAATTCCTAGAGTCTGAAAGAGATCTCTGTTTCATTTTCCTATAAAGGTGATTATAAAAATAATATCATATAGCACAGAGAGTCGTTTAGGGATTGAATGAGTAAATTCTGGGTAAGCTTCCAGGAACCAAGTTGAATTATGCTGTAAAATAGATCTATGAAGAAATCATCACCAGTAAAATTTCTGCATGACTATCTTTCCTGGACCAACATAATTGCTACCACTGCTTTTCTTTCATGTGGCTGTTCTTGAAGCATTTGATGCCTCCAAATCCACCTGTCTCCACCACACTTTTAAATGAAATATATATGGCTTAGGAGCCTTTACCTTTTTTTTTTTTTTACAAGAATCAAAATTTCACAGCAGTGATTCTGATTTGTGGATTCTGAGTCACATGCCTGTATCCTGGCTGCACAGGAGGCTGAAAATACAATTTTCAGGTTTACTTTAGGAAATTGTTACTTAAAGGTAAAAAAAGAAAAATACCCAAATACAAAAGAAAAAAAAAGACAGGTGAATTTTATAGGTGTTATCTCTCTCTCTCTCTCTCTCTCTCTCTCTCCCACACACACAGCTGTCCTTTATTAAATTAATGTCTTGCAGATTAATGAACAATAAAGGAAAATGGCAAAAAAAATCATATTAATTAAGAGACTATCACAATAATAGCCTGTTCCCAAAGTATCCTAAAGATACTGTATGAGAGGATAAAATAGAGACTACTAAATAAAGACACATTTAGAGGTTTAATTAACAAGCACTTGGACATAGTTTGGACTAAGGAATGACAATGGGAAGAATGAGTGCTCATAGCTGTAAAAATTTGACCCTATATACATAAAAGCTTCAAGTCCAAGAAAAGTTCATAGAAAATTCAGGAGGAGGAACTGATTTGGAAGGAAAGGTGTTGATCTGAGTTTCAGATATGTTGAACTGGAGATAAAAAGGCACATACAAATCACAAAGTAAGTTAACTCAAGAAGATGGCAGAAAACTTTAAGAAAATCATTCTGATAGTTTCTAGATCTAGCTGAAGGAGGCCAATGTAAGATGTGATTTAGTTTCAGTTGGGCAAACAAAGGTCTAATTCAACTATTTGTTTGCATTACAGAGATTCATTATAGTGTTATGGTGATATACCCTTTTCTATTCCACTGTGATAAAAGCAGATGGAATCATTTCACTGCGGAGAGTTTGCGAGTATTAGACTTTAGTGCGTTATCCCTCCTAGACTGTGGAGTGTGCTCTGAAGACCTCTGAACATGAGATAGATTTCTATGAGTCTAGTTTTATTTAGAAGTGATAAATTTGAAGCCAAGGAAAGAGAGACAATAGTCTAAGGGAGCTTTAAAAATCATCTACCATATGGTGGTTCAATAAATCTAAAATATCCACAATTTTTATAAAGTTACATGTATAGATTGGGAGAGCCATTTCCTTTCTTATGTGTAAGACTCATGACTGTCTGGAAACTTCTACTTCAAACCACAAACTACTTCTTAATGAAAAATGCTCTAAGTAGTCTTCATGAGTAAGAGCGAAAACTCTAAGCTTCCTACATTCTACATCTAATTCCTGGCATTGTAATTGATTTCACAATCACACTGAGGCTGAAACAACAAAAGATACTACCCTTTCTTTGCTGTTAGAGAAGTGACCCTTTCAGTCCAATGTTGTCTTCAATTTAAATCCAACAGTGATTTGTTTAATTATATAAGTGCAGTTACTATACTCATTATCTTCAGTTAAACAAGAACAGAGAAAAAGAGAAGAAAAATGTTATTTTTCAAAACAGCTATTCTATTTGGCAATGCTTATGTCACTAATTCCAGGGAAAATAGAAAGATGTAAATAGTTAATAGTTGATTTAAAGATCTGTCCCTGCAGAAACTAGGGCATTTATTTATTATATTAAGGTAAAAAATGACTAGCTGATTTGTGTTCCTGAAAATAAAATAAGTAATTATGTATATGAAGGCTTCTGAGATCAAATTTACCAAGACACTTGCAGGTTTAAAGAAGAGCTAGCTGACAGACAACTCTTTTCACAAATCTAAGCTGAATAAATAGCTCAATAAAAGACCCAGAGGAAAAGAAAGTTTAATTTGTGGAGCTAATGTGTCTGTAAGTCCTAAATTGTTCAGGTTAGCTTAAATGGTTACTGTGAAAGCTTTCTGCTTATTTTAACAGACTCCAAGTATTAATATGACAGGATTTGCTTAGCCTAAATTTAAGAACAGGCTTGTAAATTCATGAGAAGTTAATAATTGGGATCTACCCTCTCTGTAACCAGTATCCAAAGTCAAAAAATGGATTTGGGGACAAGAAGAGTATGTGGGAAGAAAGTGTTGATTTCCATTACAAAATAAGCTCTTTTTAAAATAATTAAATTCAGGCACATAGTGACCTAACATTCGTTCTTGTAAAGTACCTGGGTATTCGACTAAATATACTAATTTGCCATTAGTATTGACACATATGCAAATACAATTTTCTATTAATATATTAACAAATGTACTTAGTTTTCCAACTGAGTTGGCCTACAATATCAAAGTAGGTGTTAAAGGAGTATCAGGTTTTCTTCTCAATTGCTACAAGTCTATTCATTGGCATTAATAGTCGCTCTGTTTTTAAGGTCACTATCAGATAGTTATTGATCATAAATTAGATGTAGGACATGCTACTAGGATGGTGCTCATGCGTAATTTCACTGAGACATGAAGAAAGTATCACTTCTGAAGCTGACTACATTCTTGGAGTAATATAGTGACAATATATAGCGTAGGAGTAGAGATGATTATACTGCATTTCATAAATTGCATGTCATGAAAACTGCACCTGGGCTTGCCTCTCTCAGTCCCTGGATGACAACTTCATGCAAAGACTGAGATTTTGCTTTTGCTGATAGTTTCTGTTTCTAGTATTTGCACCAGTCTGGCTATGGTTTTGATTTGTGTACAGCTGCTTTCATTCCCAGTTGATGTCAGAGATCCTGGGAATCAGTTTTTTTTTTTTTTTTTTTAATAGAGGCATGCTTTATTTATTTGTTTGCTGGCTTGTTTGTTTTGTTTATACATGCACTGGGTACAGTCAGAAGCGCGGGAGGGTGAGAGAATTCACCAGAGCCAGAGCGGGGAGCAGAGCAGGCAGAAGGACCGAAGTACACTGCTGAGGGGAGCAGCGGGCGGCAGGAGAGTTCTGCGCGCCATGTGGGACCCTCCTCTGGTGGCCGGGAAGCAGCCAGGGATCGAACCGGCGCCGCAGAGGCAGCGGGCAGCTTCGCAACCCAGCGCTCAACCGCTGCGCCACCGGGGAGGCTGGGAATCAGTTTTTAATTAATCTAATCATCTGGACTCTAAAAGACAGAATGGTGTCACTTTGCCTCCACCCTCCCTCCACTTTGCCCTAACCCTAAAGACGTCCACGCCGAATCACTGGAACCTATGGCAAAAAGGGACTTTGCAGATTTGATTAAACTAGTGAGTTTGAGATGGAAAAAGAGTTAACCTGGATTACTGGGGGGATGGGAGGGACAAATGTATGAGTTCACTGGGTTCTAGTAAGAGGGCGAAAGTCGATTAAGGAGATGTGAAGATCGAAGTGGTAATGGAAGTGATGATTTTGGAAATGGAGGAAGGGACCATGAGACTAAAATGTGGTGCACTTCAAGAGGAAAAGCAAAGAAATGGGTCCTCCCCTAGAGTTTCCACAAGGAGCACTTTCTTATTGATACATTTAGTCTTCTGAGTTGTGGGGAAGTGTGAGAATAAATTTAAGCCACAAGTATTGCGGTGATTTTTTTTTTTTTAACACAGCAATAGGAAACTAACATAGTCTCTCACAACATATGAGGGACTCTTGTTGTTTATTCAGATTTTTGAGATAAAATTTATCTATAATGAAATATCAAACACTGATTTTGACAGCTTTATACTTACATAATCACCATACATATCAAGATACAGATTATCTCCATTTCCCAGAAATTCATATTTTATCATTTCTGATCATAAACCTGTGTTCCCCACTGTACTGTCTGGTGTATACCAGCTTAGATTATCACTGTTTCTGGACTTCACATATTTGGAATCACACAGGATATACTCACATTTGTCTGATTTTTTCTTTAACATAATATTTCAGGTTCCAGTATACTTTTAGACTTAGTATTCCATTATCAATTTCAGTATTCATTTTTTAGTTCTACCTTTGTAATGTTTTCTCAGTGGAGTCTCTATATATTGCAATATGTATATTTTACTTATCAGTCTCTCTTCACATAAATGTTATAGTACTTCATCAAAAATATATATTTATATGTTTAGTAGCAAATATTTTAAACAGCATAATTCCATTTTTCTCCTTATGCTTCTTTTTTTAAAGATTTATCTATTTATTTATACAAGCACTGGGTACAGTCAGAAGCGCGGGAGGGTGAGAGAATTCACCAGAGCCAGAGCGGGGAGCAGAACAGACAGACTGACTGAAATACACTGCTGAGGGGAGCAGTGGGCAAAACAGGAGTGGTCTGTCACTCCATGTGGAACCCTTGCCGGCGGCCTGGGATCCAACCAGCGCTGCAGAGGCTGCGGGCGGCTTCGCAGCCCAGCTCTCAACTTATGCGCCACCAGGGGAGGCCCCCCTCTTATGCTTCTTAATTTTTGTGCTGTTGTCATTGTACAGTTTACACCTACAACATATAAACCTCACCAAACATAACTGTTTAGCTTTAGCCCTTAAGAGATGCTATCTGGAAGAAGTTCCTTTATAATTTATCATGATTAGTTTGTTAAAGACAAATTGTCTTACCTTTTGTCTGCAAATGTCTTTATTATGTCTTAATTTTTTAATCTGACAGTTTTTAATTTTTTTCAGTATTTTACAAAATTTTTCAGTGCTTTAAAATGTAATTTTGTTGTCATCTGGCCTCTCTTGCTCTTTATGAGCAGTCACCTATCATTCTTTGTTCTCATAAATATGCCCATTTTTGCTGCTTGCTTTTAACATTTTTCTTTTCCTCTTTATACACGTTTAGTAATTTGATTTACCTCAGTGTTGTTTTCTTTGCATTTATTCTAATTAAAGACTCCTAAAACTCTGCAATCTCTGTGTCTATATCCTTTAGCAACCTTGGAAAATTCTCCTCCAGTTACATGGCTCAGTCCTATAGTTTCCTCTTTTTCTATGAATTCAACTATTTTTTTTTTTTTAGACTATCATATTGTTCTACAATTCTCAGAAGCTAAGTTCACTCTGTAAGTTGTAAGTTTATTTCTTCTCTTTGGTTTGGTTTGATAATTTCTATTAAGCTCACTCATTCTTCTACTAGGTTCAGTCTTCTGTTAAGCTATTGAATAAATATCTCATTTTTGATAGTAAGCATTTGCACTTGAATTTGTTTTTTGTTATCACATCTACACTGACATTCTACATGTGTTTACACACTCATTCATTGTCTTTTAATGTTTGTGCCTGCTTATCTTAAGGAGTCTTATGTCTCTTGCAAACATTGATGCTAATTCTGTTTGCTTGCCACATGGAGCTCAAATATTCAAATCAACTGAAGAAAAATGTTTTTTTTTTTTTTAATGGAAAAAGGCCCTGGATCAAGGAACATCTCAAGCATGCCCCTGAAATCATGTGTGTTTCTGGATTAGCCTATCTTCAGAACTGCTCCAACTATCAGTAAAGTTTTTCTAAGATAAGAAAAATTGTGCACTGTACAACTTTAATCATGGCTGCAGTTATAAAACCAAAGTTGCCAGCTTTCCTTGTTTTTAAGATTCTATATCTGAACACAATGTTATTTCCCCTCTTTGTCAAGAGTTAAACAATAGTATATTTTTTATAACTATACCTCTCATTCTCTCTCTAGATTTGAAGAAAAATTTAGCATAAAATATTTATCATTTCTGCAAATTATAGGCATATCTACTAAAACAGAAAGATCTATCAGTACAGAATAGAAAATACAGGACTCACATCTAGTGACTTATATTGAATGACAGTGAGTGAATGGAGCTAGTAGTGGAAATAGTTATTTACTCTTTTTCTCATTTTCCACTTTTTCTGTAATTTTGTAATGAGTAGCAGCATGTTCACTCTGGAATCTCTTGAAACAATGGTAAGTTATCTGATACAATTTGGGTGCATGAAATTTATTTATATATCTGCACTTTAAAAAAATTATCTTTTCTGGACTCTTCTGCTTTGTACCTTTCTCATTTTCTAATTTTGTAACCACCCTTCTACTATATTGTTTATTCCTTTAGTTAGCTAAAAGAAAAAAGAGGTTTGCTAACATTAAAGTAGCTATTGAGATCATAGGTGAAGAACTGAGAAAAATACAGTAATCTCTGCTTTCAAAAGCTTGAGCTGATTACTGCAAGGAATCCTTGTTTTCATTTTTCTGGTTTAATAAGAAAAATAAACCCTTTCTTTGTTGCTGAGTTGATACTAGTCTTAACTAATATACTTGTCTAGAGATATTTATAATCTTATAAACATATTGTACCCAAAGTCACAGAAAAAGTATTAATAAAAAGAAATAGCTGACATTGAGTTTAAGTTTTGCCTGCATTAATTGTTACAGAGATTAATAGACTTCTAGTCATGGAAGAAAATCTCATAAATAAGACTGAAATTAAACATTGAACTTAAAAAAACCCCATGTAACCAGGGAGGGAAAAAATAATACATTAAATACCAGAAAAAACAGTATGAGGTAGAGTATGGAAAATGGTATTTACCATAAGTCTCTTATATTTTTATTATCCTACATTATAATATTTTCATTTTAATATTTCCTATTGAATATACATTTTTATAGTGCTTAAGTACAGGTAATATGTAGTTCATCTATGCTTTGAGTTCAGTAATGTACCTGAAACACAGATTGTTTAATTTTTATTGAATATGGTATGTATGTATACACACACATATATACAGATATGTATATATATAAAGCAAGAGAGAACGAGAAGGGGTAATAGAGAAAATAGAGTGGTAAGAAAAAATTATCATATAATTGTGCAGCTTTTCCACTTTACATGACTATCATCTAAAGGCAAGAATGTTTTTTGAGATGGAACTTGAAAAAGCAGCAGTTTCGTTTTGGGAAATAAATTATCAATGGTTAAAAAATATATAGAATAGAATTGATTCCTCATTAAGAAATAAATGTAATATATCAAGAATGAGGTTAACATACCCTAAGATAATAAAATAAATAACATAAACAAAACATCCATAAAAATTAATAAATGATCAAAGCACAATGATGACTATAGCTAACATTATTTTGTGATATATATAGGAAAACGAGAATAAATTCTAAGAATCCCAGAACAAGTTGATTTTTTACCCGTTTTTCTTCTTTCTTTTAATTGTATCTATATGACATCAAAGTTCATTGAACCTACTGTGGTAGTCATTTCACAATATGTAAATGATATCATTGAAAGAGGAAGTTAGGAGGTGGGTACAGGCAGTCAGGATCAGGGTGCCCCAGATCCATTTATCAAACTGAATGACGAACAGCTTGCTTGAAGTCCAATAAAAAAATGAGTGTTCAGAAAACCCACACAATGCCAACAAAACCAAACCAAACCATAGCTCCTCTGGGAAAAACAGACCAGGTAACCTGGGAGACCCAGCAGACCTCAACCAGTTAACAAGAGACATAACAGTGAGACACCCAATGTCTAAGCACTCACCCACCCCACGTTCTCCATACTCATATCAACTCCTGCTTCCTACCCAATTGGGACCCTCTTTTTGGAGAGATTTCCTCTCCTTCTTATCTCATGATAAATCTCTAGCTATACTGCCTAACTCTGGCCTTGACACTGAAGTTTTTCCTGGCCAAGACAAGAACTGAGTGCTCCTTGGGGTCTGGCTCATAGACCCCCAAGCTGGATTCACAATCATGCTGTATTCCTTAAACTTACTTAATGAGGTATGTCAATTATTTCTCAATAAAACTAGACAAAATGAAATTGATTAAAAAAATGGTCAGCAAGACAGTAAGTACACATATAGAGAGGAATAAAAGACATTTTCCAATATTAAAATAAGGGAAGCTAGGTGAATCAATCTGATTATGTTTGACTATGTAGATACTGAGTTTGAGGGCTTGAAGACAGGGATGTTCAGGTAGAAGTGATCAGCATGTGCAGAGATGTGGCTTTGAGAAAGGTAAACTTGGAGATATAGTTTTTAGTGGAAGGTTTTTAAGCTATTAATGAATTATCATAAAAGTTCTAATCAAAAACAGTTATAATGTCTAGTACAACTGTAACTGAAATTTAGCACAAAGGCTATAGCCCAACCCCCATTCAGTACCTCTGGGGGGAAAAAAAAAAAGTCTGCCCATTCCAGAGACAGGTAACCCAAACCCTACGCATTCAGACCCTTTATCTCATGCTGGGCACCTTCATTATAAAACTTCTATCTTAATTAAACAACAGGATTAAATACTAAGCAACAATTTATACCAGCAGACTTAAGATCCAAGGCATGATTCTCTCCTGAATCTGCACCCACTCTCTTTCTTAAGTGTGTACTATCACTTACAATAAAAATTTCATTTACAATGCCTCACCTGTTCTGATTCGTGCAAGAATTCTTTCCTGCTCTGAAGTCAAGAACCAATGGAGTCTCAGCACCCCAGAGCCCATCACAATACCACATGAAGTATTTTCTCTAGAATGAGATGTTAGTAAAAGAGATAGTAACTGAGGAGGGACAGGTAGAAGGTTAATGGGTATCACAATTAAAAAGTTTCAAGGGGGAAAAGATGATCAATATAACAAATGCCTGAACAAAATCAAAGAAATTAGGAGTTATCCAATGAACACCGGACTCAATAATACTGTGTCAATGAAGATAGGAATTTAAGTTGTGGTGGAAGAAGTTAGACTTCACTATATTAAAAAGTGAGTGATTTGTGAGGAAATGGAAGCAGTGTGCATAGGTTATTTTTTGATAATTAGGTGGTAAAAAGAGAGTAATGTGAGATGGTGCCTTGAAGGCATGCTTGCGTCAGGACTGTGAAAGGTCTGAAAATTTACTCTATTTGCAAACCAATAAGTTTGCCTGTCACAGTTTTGTGGATGCTTGCAGAAGACACACTCTTGTATCAGAGACAAAAATCTTTATTATACACAACAGTAGCTGCCTCAGCAGAGTATTATCATTTGCATGAGCTCCCTGAACTCCAATTCTCACAGTCAGGCTAGGTGCCAGGTGAGATGCCTGCACAGAGAGAGGGTTTAATTATAGCAAAAGAACCCAGAGCTTAGGGAACACATTTATAATGAGCCATAAGCTTGTTTGACCTTTGTCATGAAAGGAGACATTACCATTATTATATTACACAGCACAGAAACTTTCCCGTTGCTCCAGAGGGAGTCACTATCTCTTTCTTCCAAAGCTATTTGCTTTGGAAAAGATAGTCCAGAACAAAGTCAATCAATGTGTCTGCTTGCACGACATGTAAAAACATTAGACATCCATAGAGAATTGTCTTCCTATAATTAGATTAGACAATAAAAATTTAACATGTGAGAAACTTCAGAATGTTTGTTAGCAGAAAGACAAAATCCCTAGCGAAAACATTTATTAATACTAGAGGAGAGAGAAATACCAAAGTCCTTGAGGAAATGAATTGGAATATGATCAAATGGCAGTAAAGTAGCAAAACCAGAAATAGGTAAACTTGAAGATAGTTTAATTTATAAAGAAAGATTTCGCAGAGTCATGTCAATATTTACAAAACATTAGAAATGAAGTAATTTTCTGTGAGGAGATGTGGGAAAAGGATAAAGGTTTTATTTATGTGTGTGTGTGTGTGTGTGAATGTATGTATGAATATGCCTCCAATTATTTGATGAACTATGAAACAAACACATATTAGATTAATGGACATGAAGCAAACTCAGCTGCAAGAAATCCTTTTTAAGTTGTTGAATCTAAGCATAGGGATGTATGATACTTTCCTGAGTCTCTCATATAGGATTGTAAGCATTGGTTTCATCAGGAGTTTCAATATAAGCTGGACCTGATTTCTATGTGATTAAGTGCATTTAGCTACTGACATAAGGAACAGAAGACATTTGAACATGAAAGACACAGTTCAACCTCAGGGAGATCACACAGAGAATTTCCTGTTAACATCCATATATTTTGAAAACTTTAAGTTCATCTGCAGGAGTAAGGGTAATATTGGAGGTAGTCAAGCACCCACTCTGGGTGCTGTCCAGCAGTTAGATAGCTGTGTGGTCACGTGGATTGAGTCTCTCTTTCATTACTTAATTTTTTTGTTTATTTAAAAATTCAGTCAAAGGGGAATGATTTGGAAACAACTTAATCATGTTACATATAAACCTAAGGGCAGATTTACTAAGCAGTTAAGTTAAACTTTCCAACTAATTGTTGGCATATTCAATTATGAGGTGAGCTTTAACAATCAGGTTCTCCTCACCAGGGTGTTAGTAAAAGATCATTAGGATCCCATTTTCATTTGTTCTTGGCACTTTAACCAGTCAGTGTATCTACAGATGATGGTGAAAGAAACCTGTAAGAGCCATAAAAGCCTCCAGCAAACAACTTCTCAATCTATTATTCTCCAGTTGTCTCTGTGTGGGGCTCCCAGCTCACTCACCTGGAGGCAGTGTTCTCAGATGCTAAACCCTTTCAAGGTTACAGGATTTGATACTGATACCTTTTTGAAACACATCCTTTCCATTCCCATGTCTTCTGTCTTTTTTTGAAATTCAAGATCACTGGACATTTCTAGTGAAAAATCTCCCATGTTACTTCTACATTACTTTTTATGTACCTCCTCTCCAAGTTTCTCTCAGGTATTGGCTAAGTTTAAATCTACTTTCTGAAATCTCTGAATTTTTTAAATCCTAGGGTAAATGAATACTTACAATATTGTAGTGCCTTCTCAAAAATTCTTTGAATGCTCTGGTGCTGCTATAATTTCTCAAAAGGACATTTGTCTTTATAGCCCATCCCTCATATTCTATCCATTTCACACTTCACATACTTCATTGTTCAGTACAACACGTATATCTGTATTTCTATGAAGTGCTTTCAATCTCTCTTGGTTTCTCCCTTTTTTTTTAGTTTTTTTTTTTTTAATTTATTAATGTATACAAGAACTGGGGTATAGGCAGATGTGTGGGAGGGTGAGAGGATTCACCAGAGACAGAGCAGGGAACAGAACAGGCAGACTGACTGAAATACACTGCTGAGGGGAGCAGCGGGCAAGACAGGAGAGGTCTGCCGTGCCATGTGGGATTCTCACTGGCCAGCCAGGATCGAACCCGTACTGCACAGTGTAGCGCTCAACTGCCTGTGCACAGTGGAGGCCCAGTTTCTCCCTTTCTGATGGTTTACGACTGAGCTGCCATTGGGCAGCATCCAAGTTACCTACCTCAACATTCCACATTCTCTTTCTTGTTGCTTTTCCATTCTTTCTATTTGTTATCTTTCTGGCTGAAATATTTAGGAAGAATAACTGCTAATTTTCCCTTGAAATATATTCTAAAATTGGAGGAAAGTGCTTAACTCCTAGCAAACAAAAACCTCTGAAATAATTCAAGCACTCTGTCTTGTGCTGCTCACTTATTCTGAACTTAGACTCTGTAGCAACTATACACACTTTTGATTAAAAGATATCCATGGTTTTACCAAGCATATAGCTGACCCAGGATTGATATTATAAACAAAATATTTAACTAGTAAAGTCGCAGAGGTGCTGACCAATCCAGAAAACCTATAGCAAAAGCCTGAAGAGTCCTGTTGGCCACCTGTGGCACAAACCTTAACCCTTCAGTTGCAGTTTTATTTGGAATGGGGTACAGGAGAACTTTCATAGTCAGAGGAGGGATGGAGCACCGCCAGGTATGGCTATTTGCAAACTTGATCAAAAGTGTTTCAATATCACAAACTCTGTGGCTATTTGGGTAATTTTAGTGTTGTCTTTAACCTCTTGCTGCTTATTTCCTCCTAGTACATAATTCCTAGCAATCTTTTCATAATTGTTCAAATGCCCTAATGGTAAAAGTTACTCGAACCTCATGCTAATATTTAAATATGGGAATCACATCCTTGATCCACTAAGACAGAATATCCAGGGAAGTGGTCTGGGCAATAAAGCTTCATCAGTTACCACTGGTGGCACTTACTATGGAAGTTCAGTAAATAGTATTTTAATTTATGTGATCACCACCACAACTCCATCACTTATGTTATTCTTAATACCTTATGAGGTCTATATTCAGAAAAGAAACTGTACCATATCAATGTCACTAACTTAATATTAGGAACCTAATAACTAATTTAATATTAGGAACCAACTCTCCAATTTCTAATTAATTGTGGTAGGATAATTAAGTTGGATTATTTCCCTGCACAAAGAAGGTTTTTTAAATGGTAGCACTTCTCTTCAAATTTTGTCTTCATATGCTTTTTTTCTTGCTCTATGTCATTTAAATTTTATTGTAGAAGATTGGCCATTCAAGAAAACACTTAGTATTATCTATATTTGTCTATTTTTAAAAAGCAAACATAAAAATATTAGCCTTTTTCACAAAAAGTCTGGAGTAAAATTTTATCATAAAATGTTATTCTGCAACAAAAGCTTTTGCAAGTGAAAATTAATACAGAATAGAGAAAATTTAATTTCCCTAAAATACACATGAAGTTAAAAGTAAAATGAAAATAATACTAAAAATAATGGCTGTTCAAACATTTTTCTTTGTATTGCCTATTTCTGCTACAGACTGCTTTTTTCTATTTTGCTTTTTAAAAATAATTATGGAAAATTTTTATCCTCTTTATAAAATTATTTGGTTTTTTTCTAAGGTTAAAATATATTTTTTCCTAACGACAGAATTCTGGCATATATTAAACATATGTGAAGGATAATGGACAATGTTTATTAGCAAAGAATGAACAATTGAAACTGAGCAAAATAACAGGCAATCTGAAGGCTGTGTCATGTCACTCACTGGAAAATCTGAAGGTGGTATCTTATCACTCATTTGTAAACCATCTGCCTGGAGAATTCAATCGAAGTGGCATTGCCAATAAAAAACAGGGTTGCCAGGTATATCAATAACCAACCAGAAGAAAGGAATTGCATTTGACTGAGGTGAACTTTCAGATGGAGAATGTGCTTGTTTTGGTACTGACTACACCTTCCATGAAGAACTGGATATATCAATGTGACTGTCAAGTTTGAATTTCTAGAAATTAGAAATTAATCAACAGATGGATCACTTTCTCTCAAAAGGAGATTTAGAATTTAGGATTGAGACAATCTAAAGGTGTTCCTAAGAATTTCATTTTTGACTCAGACATAAGACATGTTTGACTAATTAAACAGAATGAGAAATTTGCTAAATGTTTTAGAAATTGCTGGAAGATACATGTATACCGATCATAATGCTAGAACAATTGTGAATTTTTACTTATTTTCTGTGTATATACAATAGTTTTCCCCAAAGTGAGGATTCTGAAGCACATGTTAGAAAGTTAACCTGAGAAAGGTCAACACATGCGTGTGTCTATTTATTGACAAGCAGTGCAGATACCTCTTATACATTATGAGATTTTATCACCACTGCTCTAAACTTACAGAATTAGAAGTTTTTTTTTTTTTTTTAAATAGAACCATGTCCTAAAAATTTATAGATAGGACTGGATGCTAACACAAATGTGCAATTTTATAATGTGATTTGAAGAACGATAGAAGAGTTCCTTCCCAAAATTGCAGAACCACTATAAATTTACCACAAAAGTTGAAAGTTCATTCTGGAAGATTTATTTCTGTATATTAAATCAAGTCATCTTCATACCTCCTCTTTACTTTGACTTCTATTAAGGATAAGCTGATATCAACAATACTGATAAAAATAATTACTTAACCGATAGTTAAAATTTTTTATCAGAAATAAGTATCCAAGAACATGACATCAAGAAACTGAATGTTTTGATCAAGCAAGATAAAGCAAGTCACACACCTCTGCCCATATTGCTTTTGCATTCTGCCTTTCATTTTAGCCAACTTTGTGTACAGGTAAGTGCACATGTAGTGACTAATAAATTCTTGAAGGGTAGAGATGGCTTCATCTTTCTATCTCCAAGGTTTCACAGACTTCTATAGTTCTTGACAAAAGATGATTTATTGTCTGAATAATAATAATGTCATTATAAAATAATTAAGGAAAAACCATGGGTTAATACTATTTGGGCAAGGCTTAACTGGGAGACTCATATAGACACCCTCAAAGGAAAAACCAAGATAAGCAACAGTATTATAAATGGGGAAAAGAGATGGGGGTGTATTTTGATTTTCTTTTTAACTCTGTTAGAAGATAATAGCTCAATGTTTCATTAAAACTATGTTCTTACGTCTGCATTTCATTTTCTTAAATAATATACAATATGTGTATATATATATATATATATATACACATATTATTTTTTTCTTTTGTCAGGGATGAATAATATTCCATTCCACTGTGTCCCCTGTACTTAGCTTATTATCATATTTTTGATGTTGTTCTAATATTATAATGTGTGTATGTGCATGTATGTTTGTATTTACTATATCCTGATTTTAATTCCTTCTGATATACCCAGGAGTGTAATCGATGCTAATTATACAGTGGTAATCATGTCACAACATATAAATTTATCAAATCAACACCTTAAACTTTTTCAATGGTATATGTTAATATTATGTACATCTCAGGCCTCCCTGGTAGCTCAGGTGGTTGAGCGCTGCACTGCGAAGCTGTCCGCAGCCTCTGCAGCGTGGGTTCAAACCTGGTCAACCAAAGAGAATCCCGCATGGCATGGGAGACCTCTCCTGTTTTGCCCACTGCTCCCCTCAGCAGCGTTTTCGTCAGTCCTCCTGTTCTGTTTCCCACTCTGTCTCTGGTGAATCCTCTCGCCCTCCCACGCATCTGGCCTGTACCCCAGTTCTGTTATAACTAAATCTTTAAAAAAATTATGTACATCTCAAATGAAGGAAGAAGAGAAGGAAAAAGGGAGGAAGAGGAAGAGGAGGAGGAAAAAGAAGAGCAAGAAGGAGCGAAAGCATAGTTTGGAATGATAATTGCTCACAGGGGGACACAAACCAAGGAATTCATGACAGATTATCTCCTAAAAACTTCAGAAGGTATGTGGTCTGGTTAACACCTTGATTTTTATTATTATTATTTTTTTAATTTTATATATTTTTTACATCATTTTTCATTTTTGTACAATGTATGCATTTTCATCTTGGTTACAGTCCCCATACGATTCCCACCCCCCCTTATTCCCCTTATTTGGACCCTACTCTCTCCTCTCCTCCCTGTAGTGTGTCTCTGCTTTATAGTTGCTTGTTGATTTTGATTTTTACTTTATTATAACTAGTCTTTTTCCTGGTTCCTTATTTAGGTTTTCTAAATTCCTGCTATAAGTGAGACCAGCTGGTATTTTTCTTTTTCTTTCTGGCTTATTTCACTGAGCATGATCCCTTCCAGCTCCATCCATGTTGCTGCAAATCGCATGAGTTTATCTTTTTTGATTGCTGAGTAATATTCCATTGTGTTTATGTACCACATCTTCTTGATCCAGTCATCTATTTTTGGGTATTTGGGTTGTTTCCATATCTTAGCTCTTCTAAATAGTGCTGCTATAAACATAGGAGCGCAGATGCCCTTTTGAATTAACGTTTCTGTGTTCTTTGGGTAAATACCTAGGAGTAGAATTGCTGAATCATGTAGAAGCTCCATCTTTAAATGATTGAGGCATCTCCACCCAGCTTTCCATAGTGGTTGGACCATTTTGCACTCCCACCAGCAGTGCAGGAGAGTTCCTTTTTTTCCACATTCTTGGCAACATTTGTTGTTGCTAGTTTTTTAGTATGTGCCATTCTCACTGGTATAAGATGGTATCTCATTGTAGTTTTGATTTGCATTTTTCCCTGATTACAAGTGATGTTGAACATTTTTTCATATGCCTGTTGGCCATTTGCATTTCCTCTTTGGAGAAGTTTCTTGATTTTAAGGCTACTGACTTCTAGAACTATAAGATGATGAATTTGGTTTGCTGTAAGTCACTAAATTGTGGTTATTTGTAATAGTAACAAAGGAAAACTAATAAATTATCAAATATAGTCAGAATTTTAATTTATATTGAAGAGTGAAATTGTCAAGAAAGAACCGTTAAACACTTCAATGTTGGAGTCAAAATGCCTGCATTTTAAAGCTACTTCTTTGGCAAGTGTTTATCTATATGGCAGGCATAACAATACTACCCACCTTATAGACTTTTTTGAGAAGATTAAATGAGTTAGCAAATCTAAAGCTACTAAAAAACAAGTAACACATACTAAGCTTTCATAAGATCTAAGCCACATTAATCATTTTAGTATTGTTATTAATGAAGTTATTATTATCATTTGATAATTCTTTAAAAATATTTGTTTTTACTCTATAGTGGCAATATTATGTTGGGGTGGGGATGGGGTGAGTATTGTAAAATGTGTTTTATCAAATCTCTGTTTTCAGGGAATTTATAATCAAAAGAAAGTAGTAGAGCATGCATCTAAATTGCATCAATGCAGGATGGAAAGTCATGAATATTATATGTGTTCCTTTCTTTCTACAATCCTGCTTCTGAATCTAGAATTTGAGAGGAGTAATATATTGTGTATCTGTCCTTGACGGTAGAAGTATCTCAATTGTAGTACCCTTTTTTGACCAAATTATGTTCATTGAATCCTTTCGATTAGAAAAAAAAATGAATGATTTCTGGGGAAAAATGATACTTGGCTCTTCTATTTATTGGATTGCTGTTGATAAATTATGGCCACTATATAAATAGGTTACAACCTCTAATTTCACATAGCGCATCTTTGTCACACAAATTGTCAGATATGAAAGTAAAGTAATGGTGGTTTTTGTGCTTAGTTAAAAACAAAAAAGAAACCAACAACAGTAATAAAAACTATGTTTTATACCTGGTGGTAAACCACCGCTTTTGGTAATAGCTCTCATATATTTTTTCAGAATTATAAAATGACAGCTAAGGACTATATATAAAGCCTTAGACAAGAAACAAGAAAATAATAATAATCTCTGAGTCTATGTAGCAATTTTCCTCTAAAATTAACCTTCAAAATGCTATGATGGATTAAACAGGTACCATTTTCAGATGTCATCTATAAGAAGAAGAACATTCAAAGTTGCACAATCCATTAGCAAAACAACAAAAGAGTAAACATAACCACCACAAAAACATATTTTCTTTTTTTTTGTTTGTAGGCACTATTGTAATTCTTGTGGTACTAATAATTATGGCTCAAATGGGACTGAATTAGTGTACATGTACAGGTAACTTCACCTGGACAAAATGTTGGGATATACACCTGACAGACACTCTCATGTTGATCTCCATCAGTCACAACTCTACAATTTAGGAAAGTCACATGTAGCACAGTTAAACAGATTAGCTTAGTATTTGATCTGTTTCTTTGGAGACACTAACTGAAAGAGTCTATGTTTGAGAACTATGATTTTGGTTGAAGTGAATAGAATTAGATTTAACAAAATGAGCCAATTTTTTTTTAAAGATTTATTTATTTATATACATATAAGAAGTGGGGTATAGACCAGAGTTTTGGGGGGTGAGAGGATTCACCAGAGACAGAGTAGGGAACACAACAGGCAGATAAACTGAAATACACTGCTGAGGGGAGCAGTGGGCAAGTCAGGAGAGGTCTGATGTGCCATGTGGGTCACCTCCCTGGCTGGAGATCAAACCTGTGCTGTAGTGGCTGCAGTGAGCTTCATAGGTTGTGTCTTAACCCTTGAGCCACCAGGGAGACCCCCAAAATGAGCCAAAATTTTAAGATTACCATATAGAAGAGAAAAATCCAATGAATTTCTAGATATTTCAACTTGTGTCTGACTATGTAAAGTTCAAAGGAAAATGTTCACATACTTCTATAGTCATTTTTCCTAGAAACACTCTCAATTTGTAAATGTGTATGTGTTGCTATCTCTACTTAAAAGATAAAATTATGTCACTACAATGCAGTCTTAAGTGAGAATGTTTGACTTTGCAACATAAGTGCTGTTAAATATCATTAAAATCATTCAGATCAAAAAACATTTAAACAATTCAATATTGGCAACAGTAAAACTACATTTTCATGGGAGCACACTTTGTGATCATCCTTATAAAATATTCTACTTTAATCTTTTTCCAGATAAATGGTAGGGATGAAGATTATGTTTCAAAAATATGATTATTCAGGAAGAATCATGATGTGGATTGATAAAACAAATGCAGACTCAATATAGAGGGTGTCCCACCAAGTCAGCTATTTTAGTATTTATTTGGGGAGTAGATTTTTTATAACTGAATTTTATACTTTAACAAATCACAGGTAATACATTGTTTCTCATTGCTAGAGCACTTTCAAGTTAAGAATACAGATGCTAGAATCTTGCAATTCTGGGATTCTTTAGTTGCAAATCACGGAACTCAGTTATACCTTATCTAAACCAGGAGAAATAATTAAAAAGGATTTTGGAAGAATTATAAAATTGGTTTTAAGGATGGAGATTCAGACTTGAAATTGGATGCAAAATTCTGGATGGCAATGGCACAGGTTATACTTTGGGAGGTGTGTAGTCTGTTTCCTCTAGAATGTGATGAAACGAAGTACAGTCATGTCTTTTTGTGGCACGCTCAAGTTTCTGATTCTAACTGACATTGGCTAGATAAAAAACGTGAGTTTTGTCAAGGGTAGAACAATGCACGTAGAGAAGAGCCCCACTATACTGCACAGAAGAGTAAGAGGAAATGTGATGTGATTAGGAAGGAGGGATTGCTGTGATATACCTGCAACCTCCAAATCCAAATGTTGGCTATAATTTTATTCTCTTATTTTTCCAATTTTAATATTTTATAGCTAAGAATATGAAAACTCAAATATTTCCTTTATTAGTTATTAAAGTCTCATCAATGCCATAATAGTAGGATATGGACAGTTGGGGTAGGGATAATAGGAGCATTTTTTAAAAACGAATTTGTCTGGAAACATACAATTTTAAAGCATTCTCTTCAGCATTGATTGATTAATTCTAAATCTGTTTTATCAAGTAAAAAGCTAGAAATAAATCAAATCTCCTATATTATATCCCAGGCACCTGCCATCCTCAGTTATGATAGATGCAGGCTAAATTGTTTGAATTTTTATTTAAATGTAGTTTAATAGAGAATTTAAATTATACAAAATAGAAAAAACAGTTCTAATTGCATAATGTATTATCTTAGTAAATAAAGAATATATGATCCACTAAATCTATAAATGACACCCACAGAACTGTAATAAATTTAATTGTGTTATTCCCACCCAGCAGTGATTTTATAATCACTTAAAGTCTAACTCTTCATAAGATGAAATAATTTCAAAGTTTTCATATTAGCAACAAACTTTTTTATTCTCCATTTACAAAATGACATCTGCTCTATTTCCATTTTATTTTTTCAAAATGAGGGTACCTCAGGATTTTCTGTCAAATAACTTGGCTAAAGATGGTGAAAATGCAGTCCCTGAAGACCAAAATTACAGAAATATAGACATAACACTTTATTTAAGGCAGCTATATATTTAACATTTTATATCAAGATATTTTAGATATCTATGCCTCTTTTTTTTTAAACTCAGACATAGGAAAAGCTTAAGCAATAAAAAGCAAACAATTAAGTATCTAGAATATTTACTGTAATTTTTAATATCATAAAATATAGTATTAATACAAATCTGGTTTCCCAATTGATAGTGTAAATACAAGCCTTAATTCTGTCTATTTAATGACAACAATGAAAGTGAAACTTTGATCAGAGATAATGCTGCTAATGCCATCTGATCATGTCATTGTCCACTCATTGACATTACCTCCCCTGTCCCAAGTGACAGGCATCATGCCCACACACATACTCAAGTGCACACCTGTACACCCTGCCACCCCCTGCAATACACATACACAGAAGTATGAGATTTATTGCTGTGGATTCTGATGTCAGACATATCTGGGTTTATAGCAAACTATCATTTACTAGGTATGCAACTTCTGCTAAGTTACTTAACCTTTCTAAACTTCTGCATCTTCATGTGAAAAACAAAGACATTTGCATATTATCAACAAGTGCAAAGCACTTGGGTTGCAGTGACTGCTATTGTTGGTGCAGTGCTCTTAGGACAAACAGTTGTTATATTAATAAGTGTTCATGGTATCTTTTCTGTATTTGAAAAGTTACCAGACATAATGAGATAGAAATACCTTGTTAGGAGATAATTCCTGGAACTTAGCAAATATAAGAAAGAATAATTATGAAGTCTAGAAAGAATCATAACTGGCAAATCCTGAGACAATTCAGCCACTAGAGATACATTTGTTGTCATTTTAATCTTCTCTTACTTTATTAGTTATTATGGAATTCAGAACACAAGAGACTCAGCAGTGCTGACTGCTATTGAACTTTTACAAATAAGACTAGATGAATGAAAGCCCAAAATATATTCTACTATATTATTACAATACAGTTTTCATTTATTTGCCTCAAGATTAAATTGAATTTTATTAATTTTTCTTTTTATCAGAAGGATTTCAGGAAGTTACAAGCATTAAGAAACAGTGTGGCATTGGTAAAATGCCTAATGTCTGAGCATGTTACACGTTTGACACCACAAAAAAACAGCATTTAAATAACAGTTGTCAATCTCTTTTATGTCTACCTCAAAGAATATTCCCCATATTAATAAAGAAGATTAAACACTTAAGTAGAAATCAATAGTCTCGTTGAGTCCTGAATCATCTTTGGTATATCTAGGTAAATGCAAGCAAAAAACAAAAAAATTAGCTTTCCTGTAAAATGAAAAAGTTTGGGCAAGCAGTTATTGTACTAAGTGTCACTCCACTGTTAATGTTCCTTTAGGGGAAAAATCCATCACTATGTGACATTTAAATCTAAATGATATTTTTTCATAACATGCACATACTATGCATGCTCCATGCAGTCACACATACACTAATACTTATAGACACACATATCTGCTCAATCCCCTGCTTCTCCTTAGTGAGATATGGAAACCCAGTACCTCAGTATTGTTATTCTTATTAAGCAAAAGAAAAATCTGAAAGTATTTGTCATCACAGCTAGAGGATTCTGTGACAGTTTTACTTCCTTAGGGAGATATATACACCAATGATAGAATTCTAGGTCTGACTCTGCATGGTGATAAAATGTCGATTTGTTTTTTGCTTATAAGAGAAAATGGAAGCGAGGTCACTTATTACCCAGTGGAATGAAAAGTGTTCTGCAAATGCTTAAGTGAAATACCCCTCTCTATTTAAGATACAAGTTCTCCTAAGCCCACATCTACCTTTATTATTGATTTTTATCTTCTTTGCCCTCAAGAAATAGCAAGAAACATGTTCATTTCTAGCCTGGGGGGACATAGAAGAAAAAAAGTAACATCAGTTATCCATCCCACTCTCTTGAAAAGATTGACTTGATGACCTAATTGGCCTTTTCTAAGTCTAATTTGTATGACTGACAGTTAAAACACCTTGTGCCAGGTGGAAACCAAATTGAGTGCCACAGTAGAGAAGGAAGCAATGGTCAAATCAAAAGGTAAATTACATGTGCTTGTCTGAGTCTGAATTTGCCAGGTTGTTTTATTTTATCTCTATGGCAGTGTGTAATTCCATCCACAGGAAGGTAAAGAGGAAGTTAGAAGAGCCATCGGGAAAGGAAATAAAGTGAAATTTAAACTGATCTTCAAAGGAAATAAATGTCCTGTTGTTCTGTTTCTTTGTTTCTAAACCACAAGCTATCTAACTGGAGAGGTAGACCACTTCTGTGTCATTTTAGCAAGCTAAATTTTTATATTACTCAGAAATCTAGGACTCTGATATTGACTAATAGATATTTCTTAGTTTTGGCGTCTGGGTTCATTTGACTGCTTAAAGCCTTCCCTCTATTTCTTCAACAGATGCTTTAGAGAATTGCAGGAGGTGACAATTATGTTGGCTCTTACTGAGATAAAATAACATACCAGGAGAAATTTTTCCTGATCCATAAATCAAGACAGTGTCATCAACTTTTCTATTTTTTCTTTTTTGAGGTAGCATTAGCTTACAATATTGTATATGATTTTAGGGGAAAAGATTCACACTTCTTCAGATGTATGTTACCACATCACCCCCACCACCAGAGCAACTATAATCCTTCATTGTAGGCCACTAGGCTCCTACCCAGCTTTGCTTGTTTTCCTTCTTCTCCTTGGGTAGCTTCCATTTTATAATCAGAATTCTAGGCTTTGTTTTTGTCTGACCCCTGGTTTTATTTCTTTATATCCCACAGATGAGTGAAATCATGTGGTATTTGTCTTTTTTTTATATACAGTCTGCAAAACAGGAAACTAGTTAAAGAAGAATATCAATAAATGGCTATCTAAATGAGTTTTCCAGCTACAGAAGTGAGAGGAGTAGAATTTGAAAATTATCTTGCCCCATCTGCCTTTTATTTTTAACCACCTTTCTGCTAAACTCCTAGCAGAAATACACTGAAGAGTATATGACAGAGCTTAGCCACCTTGACAAGTTTGGCTGTTGGTTGCCTAATTACATGCCTAGTAACTAGAAATCTAGAAATTAAAGATTTTGGTTTTTGTCATTTTTTTTCTTTTTAAGATTTATTTATGCATGTAAGAACTGGGGTGTATGCCAGAGGTGTGAGGGGTGAGAACATTCACCAGAGACAGAGTGGGTAACACAACAGGCATATAGAGACTGAAATACATTACTGAGGGGGAGCAGCAGGTGAGCCAGGAGAGGTCTGCTGCGCCTTGTGGGTGACCTCCCTGGCTAGTGATCGAATTCATGTTGCAGTGGCTGACCATAGCTTGATAGTGCTGAGACTTTAACCCTTGCAGCACCAGGGAGGCCCTTATTATTTTTTTTTTTTTCCAATATGACAAACCCACAAACAAAACTGTTCTACTTATGGATTATATAGGAAGTGTGTGAACTATGTTTCCCCTTTTTCTTAGTTTCCTAGGTGTCAAAGAGTAGGAGGAGGCTAAATGTGCTATGCCATTATTTAAAATGTTTAAAAATAATTATATCTAATATTAAATATATGTTTAATGTTTTTAAAGTTACATATACGTCCTCATATCATTCTTACAAGAATCTTTGGAGGAAGATACTACTACTACTGATCCCATTTTACAGATGAAGATATAGTTTTTAAATTTGTTTAAATCTCCTCAAATGAAAGTTAGTAGAGGGCATTAAAACCCAAGCATTTTGTTTCAGGTATCTGTTATTTTAAATATCATTCTACTTTGAAAAAATTGATAAATTCTACATTAATACTGAAAATTGTAGAATATACTAGTCAATTTACTGTTATTTAAATTGGAGAAGGTCTTGGTATCTTAATTAGAATTCCATTAATTAAAACTTTGTATTGCAGATTATTAGCACTGTTATAATTCATACTTTCAAGTTTCCACTGAGATTGAAAGTTAGAATAACTAGTATTTTGTTGACAGGAACAGGATCTTGTTATAAACCACCAGGAGTTGAAGGAGACCCCTAAACAAAGCAAGTAAACTACAGCAAAACAGCAAGTAAATAAGTCTCTCCATCCTGCCTCTTTACTGTGGTAGGTTAGAATCAATAGACACAGACAGGGAAATAAAAGTTTAGGCAAGTCAGTTTATATACATTTTCAGCCATGAGAGGGGGGATACAGGAAGACACTAAAGAAACTGAGGAAATAAATTCTAAATAGATTTTTTTTTTCCTGAAAAAAGACTTTGCCATTATTCTATTTGCTTTTTATTTAAAATACTAGCAAAATGGAATTGTGTACACTGATTTCTCTCTTAGTAGGATAATGAAGAAATAACTACATTAAAAAGTTCTTTTTTTAAAAAAGTAAAGTCTGAGAAATCCCAGAAATGCTCAGTTTTGACTTGTTATTTACTCCATCATGTAGTGATAGAGGACTACTATGTAGTAGTTTATTGAAAATTATATTAAGAAATTTCACAAGCTAAAAACATCAATGCCAAGCCCCTTGAATTTATTTTTTTAAAGATTTATTTATTCATTTATACAAGAACTGGGGTACGGCCCGATGCACGGGAGGGTGAGAAGATTCACCAGGGACAGAGCAGGGAACAGAACAGGCAGACTGACTGAAATACACTGCTGAGGGGAGCAGCGGCTGAAACAGGAGAGGTCTGCCGCGCCATGTGGGACCCTCGTCGACCCACCGGGATCGAACTGGCATTGCAGAGGCTGTGGACAGCTTCACAGCGTAGTGCTCAACCACCTCCGCCACCAGGGGAGGCCCCCCTTGAATTTTATAACAAAAAGTTATCAAACATAGGACAAGGGGAAATAACTTAGTCATCCATGCCTCGCGCTGTCAAATAAATCGCTTCAGATGCAAACCTTGGGGTTTGCATCTTTATTTGAGCAATACTGGCTGGGTGAATTGCAAATATACAAAACAATTCTGGACTGAACTGGAAAAAAAATGAGTTCAAGCATATTGATTCAGTTTCTATCCATTAGAAATTCAAAATGTGTACAATGTTCAATGACTGCAATTTAAAAATATAAAATGAAATGAAGAAAACATTACCACAACTAACATAAATTCATAAACATTAAACTTTGACAACCAACCTTACAAATGAACTAATAACATCCGTATATGATGAACAGAACTCATATTTTTGTAGGGATGGTACTTATACAAAAGGCCTATTGAATCTGGAATATTTATTGAATGCACATAGTATGTGTATGGAATATGTAAATATAAGATTAGAAAAGAATAAGAATGATCTCTATAGAGCTTATAGGAAAAACATGTTATACTAAAATATTGATGGAAATAATTCCAGTTTTCTGAAACACTGTCAAACCCATAAAGCTAAGGGGAGTTTATTAAATAGGGCATCTCATTGTGTCTATGTGTCTAATTTGACCTACTACACTATGACATTTACTTTTAGACTTTCCAAGGTCAAGAAAGTAATCTCCTTATTTGGGGCTTAAAGAGAATCTCTCTCTCTCTCCTCCCCCCCACCTCTCTCTCTCTCTTTCTATGTATCTATCTCACTCCGTCCCACCCCACTATCTAGTAGGAAGGTAGGCAAACAGTTTTGCACACGCTTGAGTATAAGGCAGAATTAGAGAATATTTCTGTTACAACCAGCCTATTTTGCTCTCATTTTTAAATCATCCTCTACTTTGAAGAGTCTGTCTTCTCATTCTAATGCTGTACCAGACTAATACTGCTATGCTTCTCTGAACAAAGACTGTGACTCTGCAGAATGACTCCTGTATTTCCTTTAACTTTAGCTGCATAATAAGCAATCTACAAGAATTAAATGTCTCTGCATGAAAATATGAAAACCTTCCAACAAAGGTGACAAGATTTCAAGCTCCTAGTCAGGATGTATAAGGCTGAAAAGAGTGTGGTCTCCCACCCTTGTGACAACAACATAAGGATCACTGTGCAGGACATTCTCACACTCTCAATAATCTGGACTGCTTCACCTGTATATTCACAGTACCAAATAGGTGTCATTCAGCTAAAATTTAAGTACAGATGAATGCATATTCCTCTGAAGACTTTAGTATGAATTCATAACCTTGCCTTTTCCAGTTTCTAGAAGTCACCAATATTATTTGCATCATGACCTCTTTCCACCTTTAAAGTGAGAAAGGGGGGCCTCCTCTGGTGGCGCAGCAGTTGAGTGCTGGGCTGCGAAGCTGCCTGCAGCCTCTGCAGCACCGGTTCGATCCCCAGCCACCAGCGAGGGTCCCACATGGTGCACAGACCTCTCCTGCCGTGCCCCCTGCTCCCCTCAGCAGTGTATTTCGTCTGTCTGCCTGTTCTGTTTCCCGCTCTGGCTCTGGTGAATTCTCTCACCCTCCTGCGCTTCTGACTGTACCCAGTGCTTGTATAAATAAATAAATAAATCTTTAAAAAAATAAAGTGAGAAAGGGATGATAGAGTCTTTCTTATACAACATTCTAACTCTTGCCTTCCTCTTTACATCTAAGGACACCTGAGATTACTTTGCCCTACCACAATAATCCAGGATGATCTTCCAATCTTCATATACATTTGTTAACAATTTTAGGTCATTTGCAAACTTAATTCCTGCCCCCTGTCATGTTTTAGAACAAATCCATAAGTTCTGGGGATTAGGAAATGGACATATCTGGCGGTTATTATTTTACCCTTTGACACTCAAATGTTCACATTCATCCCATAGGCAAAAACTTTCATTCTATTCCAAGGTCACCAAAAGTATGAACAGATTAGAGCATCAACTCTAAATCTCATATTAGTCATACTATGTCAGAAGTTCCTGATTTCATTATCTAACTCAACTAAATTATAAATCCCTTTCAGTATGAATTGACAGTATTTCTGCTGAAAATTTTCAAGCACCTTGTATCTCTCCCATGTGTGTCCCACAGATTCACTCTGTTACACAAATGGTATATGTTTCACTGAATTTGAGCCTCACTAACACGAGGAATTTGAGCACAATATCTGACTAAACACAAAAATTAGGCTATTCTGACTGGGAGGTGATGCCTACAAATCCAGGCTTAAAAGTAGTATCAGTAATCTCTGACCATCTGAAATATTATACATGTACTCAAATCTGTTTTTTCAGAATAGTCAGAGAAGGAAATTCCAAGATGCATTTCCTGTCTGTATGTGGGACCAAAATAACAATAATGAGATTTTAAAAAGGGGATGCATTTCTCTCCAATGCTTTGGTGTAAGGAAGTTATTTAACTTTTTCTTAATTCCTACATCCAACCATGAAGCTCATTAACTATAATGAAACATCCAGTAAATATATACTTATACCCTCATAAGCTTTTAAAATTAAGAGCCAACACATATAACCTTGGGTAGTAGCTTTAAGAAAGTATGAGCAGAGTTTATGCCACTCTTTTAACATGTCTTAAAACAAAATCATTTCACATCGATGTATCTGTTGTACTTAATTCTGATATCTGAGTCTCCAGTGTCATCTTAGATCACTAATAAAGTATCATAAATTGCAAACCTTTGGTATTTGATTATTCAATGTAATTATCTCATCAGCCATTTTCAAGTTGCCTTCGGTGTCGTGTTTTTACCTACTAATTAGTTTTTTTTCATGTTTCATACTCTTTTTCATCTGGTAATACATTGCACGTTTTGACACATTCTGATGGTGTTCATCAAAGTGTATAAGTCTTGATTTTCTAATTAGCCATCTTTCATGTTTTTGTGTTTTTATTGATTTTTGACTTGAAACACTCCTTTCAACATTTTATAATTCCTATTTTTTTGACAAGAGTGTTACCTAATGGTTTTTTTTTTCTCTAATTAGGCATTAGAATAGTTAAATCATTTCTAATATCAAAGAACTTAAATAGTTTTTTTTTGCTTTATTTTAAATATACATGTTAAAATGAAACAGGATTGAAAAATCCCATTATCTGCACTTCTGTATATACAAGCTTTGGATCAGATTTAAGGCAGGCATAATCCTAATTATTGATCCTATGAATTAGGCAGAAATGGCAAGTCCAGAAAAAAAAATCATATAATTTATTTTTTTTTAATTTAGAAGACTAAAGGTCGAAAAATGTGGGGAAACAGGAAAGTGCTATGGGTCATTCCTGAAAAATATCAGATGGCTGAAAGGTGTATTCAGCCAGACTCTTGCCAAAACTCCCATAAGGAATGTACAAAGCCTTCAGTGCAAGATCCAAGATTCCAACCTCTGGCTCCTGCTCTTTTTCCAGTCTTCTTCCTGAAAGAGTTCCAACTGAACAATTCTCAATGTATCCCTCCTGCCCTCCATTTTTCTGTTTGGTACTAATTAAGCTGATTTCATAGTCAAATGCTTTCCCTGTATTTTGGGGGTAATGATATAAGCAGCAAGAATGAGGGTACGACATTGAATAAGAAAGCATTCTAGTGTGTGCATGGCTGCGGATGTTCCCAAGATGGGGATCTGCAGTGATAAAATGAGGAAGTCCCAGGAAGCATCTTGCCCTGAGGCAATACCGCATTAACAGTGAATTTAGGATCAGTTTCTTGCTGTATCCCTGATTTCAGCACCAAATGATGAACATATGTGTCCGAAAAAAATAGAAAATTCTCAGAAGCACCAAACCCAAATATTATTAGAGAGAGATAATTAACATAAATGGTTTGAATTGCATAAAAATATTCAGACTCTGTAAATAATATCAAAACACTGCAGACTCTTCTTGATAATTAGTTTACAATTCCTGACAAATGACATATTCTTCATTGCTGATTGGGGGAAATCTAGCCCTAGACACCTTCAAAAACACTTCACCTGCTCAGTGGTGTGCAATGGTCACAGCTACCCACAGGCGGGTCAGAGCTCTGACTTTGGAAAGATGCTTAGAGTTTGCCAACTATATTCCATGATATCTGGGAAAGTTCTTAACCTTCTTGTGCCAGTTTCTTAAGTCTTAGTAGTGCTTGTCTTGTAGTATTGTTGAAAGAGTTTAAAGTATTAACACATGAAAAGAGTTTAGAACTGTGCCTGGCACATAATAAGTATGAAAGAAGGAAAAGTGTTAATTACTTCCTCCATCCTGTACTTCACCACTTAAAAAATAACTCTAAACTATACACGGCATGTCTTAATTTTTGTCTTTACTTCCTGTGCCTATAAAAATGTCTAGAACTAGGAGTTGATAGATATTCATTGAGTGAATGAGTGACAGATGTGTTGGTTAAATGATAAAATTTAACCAAGTATTCTCAGCCTATAATATCACCATAAGGGATGCATTATCAATAACATATAGTCTTAATTTAAACAGATTTCTTTTAACTAAGGGGCAATGAAGAAATGAACTCTGGAAGAGCCTCAGGCAAAGACATGACTATAATACTTTGGTAGACATTTGCACTGGAGTCTTGGATGCTGTGAGTCTGAGCTCATTTGCCCTTTTGAGGACTGAAGGATGTATTCCCCCATGTGTCAGTTGTCAAGCTTCTTTGGGAGTGTCGGAGCTGAAGGAAACTGCCTAACTCTGAAAGTTATGGCTAATTCCTGAGAATCTTTCTCTCTCAGTGATATATCCACATGGGAGTATAAACCCCTACATCCCAATATCTCACGTCAGGACTGTCTCAGCTTCAAAGTCCTCACAGGGTTGGCTCAGACCTTGGGATGATTGTATAGATCCTGCTATCTCTCTGTGCCCAATCTTCATTCCTTCTTTTCTCCTTTAGTACATTCCTTTCAACAATCAGGAGTTGTAATCTGGTTACAACTTATGAAAAAATGGTCAAGTGATTTTGTACATGGTAATCCCTCAGTGATTACCAAAAATTTTAATTTTTTTATGGATGGAAACTACTTCATATGAGTCCCATGCAGCTCTTCTCTTTGAAGGCTGATACATACAGCATCTGAAAAATTCTGCTATACTGCTAAAAATCTTTAGGTGATGCTTTTCTAAGTCAAAATATAGAGACAAGAATAACTTGTCTCTATATTGTTTATGATTACAAAAGATAAACATAATCCTTTAACAGCTTTTCACATTTTATCTTAGGCAAAAAGAAACTTTTTTCTATTACCTGTAAATTATTCTTTATATTGCTAGAACAAAGTATAATTGCTTTGCTTTTTGCTTGTTTGTTTTCTTTGGTGTGGAGTTCCAAAATAATTATGACCCAATCTAATTCTCATTTTTGATTGCTGGCAGTAGACTAGAGAATGAATATTCTCAGATAAAAATAAGTGTCTTTCTCTTATAGCCCTTGTCTTCCCTTTAAACATAGACATAAATCTTTGGAGTCAGTATTAGTCATTGTCCAAACAGAATGAAAAGACCTTATTAAAGTGATTACTCATAGAGGGTGGATCTTCTAATACTTGTGTCAAGATTTTTTTTTTTTAACCACCATTGGAATACTTACAAAGTTTTCATGATTTTTACTGATAACAGAATTGGGTGATCTGAGGAAGTGAGACAAAGAAATACGAAAGCATTTCTGTAAACAAGGAGGGCCTGTAATTCTTGTGGTCACATTTTTTACAGAGATGATTTCTATTGCTATTGAGCAGGAAACTATTCCATACAAGAATCCATGCACCATTTTCCTTTGAAGACTGATGAATATAGCAGCTGAAAAATGCTACTATCCTGCTACAAATCTTTAGGTGATGCTTTCTAAGTCAAGACAATTTCTATTGCTATTGGCCAGGCTGCAAGTTCTGCTGAACAGGATACTCTCAGGCCTAGATAGGTGGGAATTTTTTATTATTCTTCATTTATTGTTTCTCCCATGAAATTCCAACTTACTTACACCTGCCTGCATACCTACCTCCCAAATTAGATAACTGTGAGAAATGAAAACTAAATCACTGATAAACTGATCACAAAGGTGTACTGTTTTCAACTTTGAAATTTTATCAGTTATGACAGTTTTATACTCTAACTCTCTAATGCTGTAATATGTTAAAGATTAAGATATGTTACAATAGTCTACAAAGCAATCTGAAAACACTGCCTTTTAAGGACTTATATAATTTTTTTTTTCTGTAAGTTTTCAGGACATGATAGCATGTAAAAAATCCTAAAACTTATAAACTCACCTTTTCCAAACAGAATGACACGGTCACTGTTTCACTGGCTGAGCAGGTCACAGATAAAATAATAAGCTGATACTGTATTTTTCAGAGAATGGTTGATGTGGGGTGTGGATCTTCTCAGTAATAGCTAGCAGGTGCACCCTAATATTTGATGAGCTAGAATTGTATTACATCATAGTACAAACAACCTACCTGAGACCAAAGGGAAACAAAATTTAAAGTAAAAGATGATGGAGAAAAAACAATCATCTTTGCTCATTATTTTTCCTTTCCTTTTAGCTTTAAATAACTGTTTTTACTGGCTCAAAGAATGTGGCAGATGTTGTCACAGGAACTTATAGGTTGCCTAGAGAGTAAGAACACCAAAGCAGAGTTTCAGGAAAGCAATATTTTATGATTCAGAAAGCGGAACAAATACAATGTTTTAACATATATTACCAATTGCATACCTTATATACATTTTTTTAAAAAATTGAGTACTTCATATTTTTCCTTCTTTGCCCATCTTTTTATGCAGCCTGCAAAATGCTTGTCTTCCAAATCCTATAGTGGCATGGCATTGCATAACTGATATTTAGTACTAAGTATAGGAAAACAAATTCAAGACATCTCTGGTCATCAGCACAGCACATATGACTGGCAACCATAAGTCACATGGCACAGATCTAAGCTGTTATTTTAGAACACTAGACACCGACACCAGATGCCGCCATTTTGTGAGGTATCCCGAGGGGCGGCACGTTCCCCACAAAAGAGAAATAAGGCTAAAGAAGAAAATGAGATCAATACTGAGGGGCCTATAAAAGTTCTACTCCAAGGGAAGAGTTGTTTGGAAATTAGGCATTTATTTAAAACATCATCTTGTGAGAGAGGAGGGAAACAACAAACCAAAATGGCCAACAAGAACAAAGGACGCAGCAAGCGGGACTGTGAGTGAAAAGGAACTATTGCAGCCACCACACCCCGTGAACGGGAGCTGTGGAGAACCCTGCAGGATCCGCCGCGGAGGTGAGCTCCAGGCGCCATTAAAGAGAGCCCCGCAACCCAGGAGGAGACCAGCACCAGCACACAGCCCCGGGCCGCCCGATGACTCCTGGAGGAACCAGAGGGGAGCTGAGAAGCCCACCCAAGATGCCGGCCAGTCCCAACAACACAGTGTCCGAACGCATACGGCAAATTAGAAAACAGACAGTAGGGAGGAGAAGAACCACACGCAACCTAGCAACTCTCCAGAGAAAAAGCACACCACAAAAAGAAAACCAGCCCCCAGATTGCAACGACAGTAACTTGGAAGAACTTCTGAGCCTTCCAGAAAGAGAATTTAAAATTGCCGTGATTAAAAAACTGACAGAAGTCATAAAGGAAAACAATGATAAGGGAAAAATAATCAACGATCAGAAGAATGAAATTGAGTCCCTAAAGAGGGAAGTAAAAGAAATGCAGGAGATCAAAGAATTAATGGAAGAACTAAAGAATTCTGGGAAAAGCAATGAAAGCAGAATTGATGAAATGGAAGAACGAATAAGTACTCTTGAAGACACAGAAATAAAAAGAACCAAAACAGAAAAGGAAAGAGAAGTACGAAGGAAAAAGAATGAAGAAAGACTTCGGGAACTATCTGACTCCATGAGGAAAGGAAATATAAGAGTTATAGGAATACCAGAAGGAGAGGAGAGAGAAGTAGGAACAGAGAAAATATTCAAAGAGATAATTGAAGAGAACTTCCCAAATGTGAAGAAGGAGCTGAAAATTGATATACAAGAAGCAAGAAGAACACCAAACTTCCACGACGAAAGGAAAAATACAGCAAGACACATAATAGTAAAGCTCCCAAGAATCCAGGACAAGGAAAAAATAATGAAGCTGGCAAGAGGGAAGAAACAGATAACATTCAAAGGAAAGCCAATCAGGCAGACAATAGACTTCTCCGAAGAAACACTACGGGCAAGGAGAGAGTGGAGGGACATAGTCAACAGACTCCAAGAAAACAGATGCCAACCAAGAATACTCTATCCCGCAAAGATCTCCTTCCTCTTTGAAGAAAGAATATGGACCTTCCCAGACAAACAGAAACTCCGGAATTTCATTGCAACTAAACCCCCACTCCAAAAAATACTACAAGGAGTCCTAAAGCCAGAACCTCAGAGGGACGAATAACAATGAAAGAAGGCCAAAAAAAAAAAGTTATTAAAAGAATAAATAAATAAAATCAAAGGAAAGACAAACACAATGGCAAAATGGCAAATACAGATGTTAACATATCAATATTAACTCTAAATGTAAATGGACTAAACTCTTCAATAAAAAGACACAGAGTTGCAGCCTGGATTAAGAAACAAAACCCAACCTTTTGCTGTCTCCAGGAAACACATTTAGCTACAAAAGATAAAAATAGGCTCAAAGTTAAAGGATGGAAAACAATCCTACAAGCAAATGGACCAAAAAAGAAAGCAGGAACAGCTATACTTGTATCAGATAAAACAGATTTCAAACTCAAAAAGATAAAAAGAGACCCCAATGGTCACTACATTATGATCAAGGGGACAACACTTCAAGAAGAAATAACACTCATTAACATATACTCACCAAACGAAGGAGCACCAAAATATATCAGACAACTGTTGTCCTCTCTGAAAACAGACATCAGAGAAAACACATACGTAGTGGGAGACTTCAACACACCACTATCAACAATGGATAGATCAACAAGACAAAAAATAAGTAAAGAAACCAAAGCTCTAAATAAGGACCTAGAGCAATTGGGCTTAACAGACATCTATAGAACACTAAACCCCCCAAAAAACGGAGTACACATTTTTCTCAAGCGCACACGGATCATTCTCCAGGATCGATCACATACTGGGGCACAAGACAAACATCAACAGATATACCAAGATTGAAATCATACCAACCATCTTTTCTGACCACGAAGGCATCAAACTAGAAATAAACCATAAAAAGAAGGCAAGGAACTATCCTACCTCCTGGAGATTAAAAACCACACTACTGGAAGACCACTGGACTAACGAGGAGATCAAAGAAGAAATTAAAAAATTTTTTCAATTGAACGACAAGGAGGACACCAATATCCTAAATGTATGGGATGCAGCAAAAGCAGTAATAAGAGGAAAATATATAGCAATAGAAGCTCACATCAAGAAACAAGAAAGAACACAAAGAAACAACCTAATCTCGAAGCTCAAAGATCTAGAAAAAGAACAACAAAAAAACCCCAAAACCAGTAGAAGAAAAGAAATAATAAAAATCAAAGCAGAAATAAATGAAATTGAAACTAAAAAAACAATCCAAAAGATCAATGAAACCAAGAGCTGGTTCTTTGAAAAAATCAATAAAATAGACAAACCCCTAGCCAGGCTCACAAAGGAAAAAAGGGAGAAAGCACAAATAAACAGGATCATCAATGAAAGAGGAGAAATCACAACGGACACAGCAGAAATCAAAAGAATAATCAGTAACTACTATGAACAGTTATATGGAAACAAGTTTAACAATCTAGAGGAGATGGACAAATTCCTACAACTCTACAATCACCCAAAGCTAGATAAAGAAGAAATAGAACACCTAAACAGACCAATTACAAGCAGCGAAATTGAAATGGTAATCAAAAACCTCCCCAAAAACAAAAGCCCAGGACCTGATGGATTTACAAATGAATTCTACCAAACATTCAGAGACGAATTAGTGCCTATCCTTCACAAACTCTTCCAAAAAATTGAGAAGGAAGGGACAATACCAAACACGTTTTATGAAGCCAACATTACACTAATACCAAAACCGAACAAGGACAACACAAAAAAGGAAAACTACAGGCCAATCTCCCTAATGAACACTGATGCAAAAATCCTCAATAAAATTTTAGCCATCAGAATCTAACAATGTATCCATAAGATAATTCACCACGACCAAGTAGGATTCATTCCAGGGACACAAGGATGGTTTAACATCCGAAAATCAATCAACGTTATCCAACACATCAACAAAAAGAAATATAAAAACCATATGATAATATCAATAGATGCTGAGAAAGCTTTCAACAAAGTGCAACACCCATTCATGATAAAAGCCCTTGAAATTCTTGGGATACAAGGAACATACCTCAACATCATAAAGGCCATCTATGACAAGCCAACAGCCAGTATCATTCTCAATGGTGAAAAGCTGAAAGTAATTCCATTAAGATCTGGAACAAGACAAGGATGTCCACTCTCACCACTGCTTTTCAATATAATACTGGAAGTCCTAGCCAGGGCAATAAGACAAGAGAAAGACATCCAAGGAATCCAAATAGGAAAAGAAGAGTCAAACTACCACTATTTGCAGACGATATGATATTATACATAGAGAACCCCAAAAACTCCACAGAAAAGCTAATTCAACTCATCAATCAGTTCAGTAAAGTGGCAGGATACAAAATCAACACGCAAAAGTCAGTAGCCTTCCTATACACAAACAATAAATCTGAAGAAGAAGAAATCAAAAAAAACCATCCCTTTTGTTATTGAAACAAAAAAAATCAAATATTTGGGAATAAATCTAACAAAAGAGGTAAAGGACCTATACAAAGAAAACTATAAAACACTGTTAAAAGAAATAGAAGAAGACACAAAGAAATGGAGAGACATCCCCTGCTCATGGATTGGAAGAATAAACATTATTAAAATGGCCATCCTACCAAAAGCAATATACAGATTCAATGCTATTCCAATCAAAATCTCAATGGCATTCTTCAAAGAAATAGAACAATTATTGATGAAATTCATATGGAATCACAAAAAACCCCAAATAGCCAAAGCTCTCCTGAAAAAAAAAAGAAGGGAATGGAGGCATCACACTCCCAGACTTCAAACTATACTACAAAGCCATAATCATCAAAACTGCATGGTATTGGAACAAGAACAGACATACAGACCAATGGAATCGAATAGAAAATCCAGAAATAAACCCACAGATTTATGGTCAACTAATCTTTGACAAAGGAGCAAAGAATATGCATTGGAGCAAAGAAAGTTTGTTCAATAAATGGTGCTGGGAAAACTGGGTCGCTACATGCAAAAGAATGAAGCTTGACCACTACCTCACACCATACACAAAAATCAACTCAAAATGGATTAAAGAACTAGACATAAGACCTGAAACCATAAAATATATAGAAGGAAATATAGGCGAAACACTACGTGATTTGCACATCAAAGACATCTTTACAGACACATCACCCAAAGCAGTGATAGTGAAGGCAAAGATAAACAGCTGGGACTACATCAAATTAAAGAGCTTCTGCACAGCAAAAGAGACAATAACAAAAACAAAGAGAAACCCCACCAACTGGGAGAACATTTTTGCACCCAACACTAATGATAAAGGACTGATCACAAAAATCTGCAAAGAGCTGATGAGACTCAACAACAACAAAGAAAATAATCCAGTCAAAAAATGGGCAGAAGAGCTAAAAAGAAACTTCTCTGAAGAGGAAATGCAAATGGCCAACAGGCATATGAAAAAATGTTCAACATCACTTGTCATCAGGGAAATGCAAATCAAAACTACCATGAGATACCATCTCACACCAGTGAGAATGGCACATATTAAAAAAACTAGCAACAACAAATGTTGGCGAGGGTGTGGAGATAAAGGAACTCTTCTGCACTGTTGGTGGGAGTGCAAACTGGTCCAACCACTGTGGAAAGCTGTGTGGAGATTTCTGGACCTACTAAACATAGAGCTTCCATATGATCCAGCAATTCCACTCCTAGGTATTTACCCAAAGGACACAGAAACATCAATTCCAAAGAACACCTGCACCCCTATGTTTATAGCAGCACTGTTTACAATAGCTAAGCTTTGGAAACAACCCAAATGCCCAAAAATAGATGACTGGATCAAGAAGATGTGGTACATATATACCATGGAATATTACTCAGCATTCAAAAAAGATAAACACATGCAATTTGCAGCAACATGGATGGCGCTGGAAGGGATCAAGCTCAGCGAAATAAGCCAAAAAGAAAAAGAAAAATAACGGATGGTCTCACTCATAGCAGGAATCTTGAAAACTTAAATAAGGGACCAGGAAAATGAATAACTATAAGAAAGTGAAATCAAAATCAACAAAAAACTATGAACCAGAGACACTTTTAGGGGGGCGGGAGGGGAGGGATTGGGGTCAGAATGGGGGGGCTGCAATTGTATGGGGAATATAACAATAAAATTTATTATCTAATAAAAAAATAATAAAAAAAAAGACTAGACACCATTCTTTTACCAGAATCTCTGATAAATTCTCACTTCCATCTTTGTTTTCTTACTGCTTTTCTCTTGCTGACACACATGAAAGCTCTACTAAAGGACCCATGATAGTAGAAATGGTTTCTAACTAAAAAAATTTAGAAATTGTTTACTTCATATACTTCCCCAAATGCTATTGCTCTATGTATTTGCCAGAGACTTAATCAATCTTAAAATATTTTAGGATTATTTTCTATGCTGAACTAGAGAATCGAATTTAAAAAAGTATGTCTCACATAGCTGGGTTTTAAGGTATGTGATCTCAGAAAAAGAGAGGTTTTTATAGACCTCTGAAAGAAGAAAAAAAAAAAGGAAAACCTATACTTACTCCTTAAAATAAACTATGTAGCCAAGTATTTTGTATGACTCCCTCAGAAGCAAGCAACATCATCAGGATTTTCAAAGAACTCTAATGAGTATTCAGGAAAAAAAGGTACAATCTGTTTTGTAAAGAAAACACACATAAACACACACCAACACACACGCATACATGAAAAAGTTTCCATGAACAAAGTATTTTGTTAACTATTTCAAATATGTTCATATACATGGTGTATATTAGTCAAGGTATTCAGTTTCAAGTAAAAAAAAGTAAGTAATACTAGTTTATTTTTATTTTTGTTAAATGCCATTCCTGGCATACGTAAGTGAAATCTTAATTCACAGCTGGATCCAGGGGACTCAAATGATGACATCTAGAGAAATGATCTTCCCACCTGGCTGGTTTATTCTTAACTGACCTTTGCTTTAATTTTCAGGCATCCTATTTTTAAAGGTAGCAATAGACCCTTAGTACTCCAGTCCTACATTCTCACAGTATATATCTGAGAAAGACAAATATTTCCCTTTTTTTTTTCAATTTCAATAGAAGTAATGCTTATTGTTAGTTTACTGACAAAGTGTTATTGAGTTTCAAAACATTACACAAATTCAACTATTTCTTCAGAAATATTGCACCTGCCTCTCACATCATCAAAATCACCTCAGTTCTGTGGGGTTCTGTTATTTCACACCTTCACTTCTTTCTTATCTAGCAGTTGTATGTTATTTAGACAGAAAATTTCAAATTGTTATCACCTGTTTAATTCCCTAGATGAAAGATCAGTTTTATGGCATTACAATTTTGAAATAAGTAATTCCAATTTAAATTTGGCAAACATTCAATGATTTACTGAAAATGTTTTAGGCATTAGACATTGTGCTATGCATTTTGCTTAGAATAAACATTTTAAGTTTCACTTCTGGACTTCAGTAGTTCAAAACGTAATGTGGGTAATAGAGAACAACTTGTGAAATTTTGATAAATATGAGGAATAAATGGGGTCCAAGAGATTTATTAACTTCATCAGATTTTTCTAAAAATAATCTATCTACATATGTATTATAAGATATATAACATTTGATAAAGTAAAATGCAGGTGTATAAAAATGTAGATTGAGGCATCAACAAAGAAGTGCAAAAGTGACCCACATTTATTTTGGAATGTAATATATGATAATCAACTCAAAATTAAATTCATTTAACAACAATATGTGAAATAATTTGGAGAAATAGACCAGAGAGTTAAAAAAAAAAGATGAGTATACTTCATGCCATGCAACACAACTTTGAAATAAATCTATGTTAAAAAAATTTTAAATTATTAGACGAAATTATGATATACATTCATGCCCAATTACATATTGAAGTAGAGATGTTTTTCTAACTATGGCCTAAACTCCAAATTATTATATGTTGTAAACTGATAAATTCAGTTTTAAAAAAGCTGAAAAACATACTCAACCATAATCAAAATCCAATTGCAAACATCAGAGTAGGAAAGTTTTGCCATTCATGCCTGAAAGGATCAACTTCCCTAATATACAAAGAGCTATTCAAAATTAATAAGAACAAGACCACAGGAAAATTATGCAAAGAGAAGATACAGAAGGAAAATTTACATAACTGCTCCAAATCATATGATTGTTTTCCAATCATTTTCTTTAAACCTGTTTCTCTTTGGAATGTAGACATTTTGGAACATACATCTGAAGAGGCATGATGCTATTTCCCTGTAACTGTGTTTATAAATGCAGTTGAAAGTGTTGAAGCCTGTTTAATAAACCAAGATTGAAAATATCACTTAAAATATTTTAAAAGTTGCTGTATTCATAAAAGAAGATTTTAACTGGAACTCAAAAACTAATATGGACTTGTAGAATTTATGACTATAATAAATTAAATGTTCATTTATGAAAATCATAACAAGATCTTGTGATTTTTAATTGTATATTTATATACATATATGGAAATATACATACTCACACATAGGCAGATACAAGCAAATGTTTGTGTGTATATGTTAGTAACATGCATATATTTATTAATTCTGTTCACTGAGAAGACATCAAAATATTCAATAGAAGCAATGATATCGGCAATGAGCATATTTCACACTCAGATCTTGGTTTCTAAATACAAATACCTTATAATCAGAAATCAAACTCTTTGCAGAAATTACTAATTGAGGGCTGTGACTGGGAAAACAAAAGGTAAGTCCAAAATTTTTGTGGTTTCAGAAAATAAGAAAGAACTAAAAAGGGAATTGCATATCTAAAATGATAGCCAACATGAACGATCTTACAGTTTTTAAGCTTGTAAAAAAATATTGGATAATAATGCATAGAATTAAATAATTCTTAATTATATACTGATGTAAGTAATCAAATAAATATAAATATGATATTCTGAATTTGCTCCTGAAATAGTAAAAAATATATAAATTAGAAAAAGTTAATTTTGAATAAAACCTGTAGTTTAGCTACTACTATACCAATTCAATATCTTTTGATAATTGTGCAATAAGTATGCAAAAATGGAAGTGTGAGTCCAAAACTGGTGAATGATATTTGGGAAGTATTTCCGCAACTTTACTGAAATTCTAAAATTCCAAAATTGAAAAATCAAAAAGAGTAGTTTAGAAGAGTATGATAGTGTGTCATTATTTCCCAGAGATATTTGACATGCAATTTTAAAAAATCTAGTAAATACAATAAAAATATGATCGATATAGTCTGAATAAATTTACTCCTCAAAAATCACTGTAATCCAAACAGGCAAATATCACAATTAACAGGAATAGGGATTAATAGCAACATGGAAAAGGTAGTTGGTAATTAAAAAGTAAACATAATTCTGCGATATGGAAACTGGTAATTAGACCAAAGGAAAAAAAGAGCTTTAGAAATAAAGATTAACAGTGAGAGCAATTTTGAGGTTGGTAAAGGAGAATGAATTTAGTGAAGAATCACAATTATTATGCCAAAACATGTAAAAGGACAGTAGCAAAAGAAATCCCATCTATAGGACATCAAAAGCACATAGCAAAAGCCATCTTAAACATAAACTGTAACGCTTGGAGAAAAAAATGTGCATGCACATAATTTTCTATAGTTAAAATAATATACAGATAATAGGAGGTAGATTCATGTGAGATTTAAAGATACATTTAAAAATACATAAGATGCCTTTATAGACAAATATATCAATGCTTCCAGTTCCAGCAGATTTTGATTCTGGAAAAAGTCACATAGTGTATGTTTGTCTCTGAAACATCTTATTTCAATTCTAGTAACAATACTCTGAAAGTGATATTATCTATATTTTATAGATGAGAATGAAAAGTTTAGATTGCCCATTCACCATTCTGCAGTCTGTTGGTCAAAGAGCTGAACTTAAAATCATACTATCAAGTCTTTTTCAATACTCTGTTCAATATATTATACTTCTGTCTGCTTTTTATGTTACCATCTAGTAATAACCCACATTTTCAGTGAATAAGAGCAAGAAATAGCACTTTTTTTTTTTTTTTTTTTTTTTTTAATGTTAAGAGTTTATATATGGTTCATTTTACACACCATTCTTTTTTTTTTTTTTTTTTTTTTTTTTATAAATTTTATTGTTATATTCCCCATACAATTGCAGCCCCCCATTCTGACCCCAATCCCTCCCCTCCCTCCCCCGCCCCCCTAAAAGTGTCTCTGGTTCATAGTTTTTTGTTGATTTTGATTTTCACTTTCTTATAGTTATTCATTTTCCTGGTCCCTTATTTAAGTTTTCTAGATTCCTGCTATGAGTGAGACCATCCGGTATTTTTCTTTTTCTTTTTGGCTTATTTCGCTGAGCATGATCCCTTCCAGCGCCATCCATGTTGCAGCAAATTGCATGTGTTTATCTTTTTTGAATGCTGAGTAATATTCCATGGTATATATGTACCACATCTTCTTGATCCAGTCATCTATTTTTGGGCATTTGGGTTGTTTCCAACGCTTAGCTATTGTAAACAGTGCTGCTATAAACATAGGGGTGCAGGTGTTCTTTGGAATTGATGTTTCTGTGTCCTTTGGGTAAATACCTAGGAGTGGAATTGCTGGGTCATATGGAAGCTCTATGTTTAGTAGGTCCAGAAATCTCCACACAGCTTTCCACAGTGGTTGGACCAGTTTGCACTCCCACCAACAGTGCAGAAGAGTTCCTTTTTCTCCACACCCTCGCCAACATTTGTTGTTGCTAGTTTTTTTAATATGTGCCATTCTCACTGGTGTAAGATGGTATCTCATGGTAGTTTTGATTTGCATTTCCCTGATGACAAGTGATGTTGAACATTTTTTCATATGCCTGTTGGCCATTTGCATTTCCTCTTCAGAGAAGTTTCTTTTAAGCTCTTCTGCCCATTTTTTGACTGGATTATTTTCTTTGTTGTTGTTGAGTCTCATCAGCTCTTTGCAGATTTTTGTGATCAGTCCTTTATCATTAGTGTTGGGTGCAAAAATGTTCTCCCAGTTGGTGGGGTTTCTCTTTGTTTTTGTTATTGTCTCTTTTGCTGTGCAAAAGCTCTTTAATTTGATATAGTCCCAGCTGTTTATCTTTGCCTTCACTATCACAGCTTTGGGTGATGTGTCTGTAAAGATGTCTTTGATGTGCAAATCACGTAGTGTTTCGCCTATATTTCCTTCTATATATTTTATGGTTTCAGGTCTTATGTCTAGTTCTTTAATCCATTTTGAGTTGATTTTTGTGTATGGTGTGAGGTGGTGGTCAAGCTTCATTCTTTTGCATGTAGCGACCCAGTTTTCCCAGCACCATTTATTGAACAAACTTTCTTTGCTCCAATGCATAGTCTTTGCTCCTTTGTCAAAGATTAGTTGACCATAAACCTGTGGGTTTATTTCTGGATTTTCTATTCGATTCCATTGGTCTGTATGTCTGTTCTTGTTCCAATACCATGCGGTTTTGATGATTATGGCTTTGTAGTATAGTTTGAAGTCTGGGAGTCTGATGCCTCCATTCCCTTCTTTTTTTTTCAGGAGAGCTTTGGCTATTCGGGGTTTTTTGTGATTCCATATGAATTTCATCAATAATTGTTCTATTTCTTTGAAGAATGACATTGAAATTTTGATTGGAATAGCATTGAATCTGTATATTGCTTTTGGAAGGATGGCCATTTTAATAATGTTTATTCTTCCAATCCATGAGCAGGGGATGTCTCTCCATTTCTTTGTGTCTTCTTCTATTTCTTTTAACAGTGTTTTATAGTTTTCTTTGTATAGGTCCTTTACCTCTTTTGTTAGATTTATTCCCAAATATTTGATTTTTTTTGTTTCAATAACAAAAGGGATGGTCTTTTTGATTTCTTCTTCTTCAGATTTATTGTTTGTGTATAGGAAGGCTACTGACTTTTGCGTGTTGATTTTGTATCCTGCCACTTTACTGAACTGATTGATGAGTTGAATTAGCTTTTCTGTGGAGTTTTTGGGGTTCTCTATGTATAATATCATATCGTCTGCAAATAGTGATAGTTTGACTTCTTCTTTTCCTATTTGGATTCCTTGGATGTCTTTCTCTTGTCTTATTGCCCTGGCTAGGACTTCCAGTATTATATTGAAAAGCAATGGTGAGAGTGGACATCCTTGTCTTGTTCCAGATCTTAATGGAATTGCTTTCAGCTTTTCACCATTGAGAATGATACTGGCTGTTGGCTTGTCATAGATGGCCTTTATGATGTTGAGGTATGTTCCTTGTATCCCAAGAATTTCAAGGGCTTTTATCATGAATGGGTGTTGCACTTTGTCGAAAGCTTTCTCAGCATCTATTGATATTATCATATGGTTTTTATATTTCTTTTTGTTGATGTGTTGGATAACGTTGATTGATTTTCGGATGTTAAACCATCCTTGTGCCCCTGGAATGAATCCAACTTGGTCGTGGTGAATTATCTTATGGATACATTGTTGGATTCTGATAGCTAAAATTTTATTGAGGATTTTTGCATCAGTGTTCATTAGGGAGATTGGCCTGTAGTTTTCCTTTTTTGTGTTGTCCTTGTTCGGTTTTGGTATTAGTGTAATGTTGGCTTCATAGAACGTGTTTGGTATTGTCCCTTCCTTCTCAATTTTTTGGAAGAGTTTGTGAAGGATAGGCACTAATTCGTCTCTGAATGTTTGGTAGAATTCATTTGTAAATCCATCAGGTCCTGGGCTTTTGTTTTTGGGGAGGTTTTTGATTACCATTTCAATTTCGCTAATTGTAATTGGTCTGTTTAGGTGTTCTATTTCTTCTTTATCTAGCTTTGGGTGATGGTAGAGTTGTAGGAATTTGTCCATCTCCTCTAGATTGTTAAACTTGTTTCCATATAACTGTTCATAGTAGTTACTGATTATTCTTTTGATTTCTGCTGTGTCCGTTGTGATTTCTCCTCTTTCATTGATGATCCTGTTTATTTGTGCTTTCTCCCTTTTTTCCTTTGTGAGCCTGGCTAGGGGTTTGTCTATTTTATTGATTTTTTCAAAGAACCAGCTCTTGGTTTCATTGATCTTTTGGATTGTTTTTTTAGTTTCAATTTCATTTATTTCTGCTTTGGTTTTTATTATTTCTTTTCTTCTACTGGTTTTGGGGTTTTTTTGTTGTTCTTTTTCTAGATCTTTGAGCTTCGAGATTAGGTTGTTTCTTTGCGTTCTTTCTTGTTTCTTGATGTGAGCTTCTATTGCTATATATTTTCCTCTTATTACTGCTTTTGCTGCATCCCATACATTTAGGATATTGGTGTCCTCCTTGTCGTTCAATTCAAAAAATTTTTTAATTTCTTCTTTGATCTCCTCATTAGTCCAATGGTCTTCCAGTAGTGTGGTTTTTAATCTCCATGAGGTAGGAAAGTTCCTTGCCTTCTTTTTATGGTTTATTTCTAGTTTGATGCCTTCATGGTCAGAAAGGATGGTTGATATGATTTCAATCTTGGTGTATCTGTTGATGTTTGTCTTGTGCCCCAGTATGTGATCGATCCTGGAGAATGATCCGTGTGCGCTTGAGAAGAATGTGTACTCCATTTTTTTGGGGTTTAGTGTTCTATAGATGTCTGTTAAGCCCAATTGCTCTAGGTCTTTATTTAGAGCTTTGGTTTCTTTACTTATTTTTTGTCTTGTTGATCTATCCATTGTTGATAGTGGTGTGTTGAAGTCTCCCACTACGTATGTGTTTTCTCTGATGTCTGTTTTCAGAGAGGACAACAGTTGTCTGATATATTTTGGTGCTCCTTCGTTTGGTGAGTATATGTTAATGAGTGTTATTTCTTCTTGAAGTATTGTCCGCTTGATCATAATGTAGTGACCATTGGGGTCTCTTTTTATCTTTTTGAGTTTGAAATCTGTTTTATCTGATATAAGTATAGCTGTTCCTGCTTTCTTTTTTGGTCCATTTGCTTGTAGGATTGTTTTCCATCCTTTAACTTTGAGCCTATTTTTATCTTTTGTAGCTAAATGTGTTTCCTGGAGACAGCAAAAGGTTGGGTTTTGTTTCTTAATCCAGGCTGCAACTCTGTGTCTTTTTATTGAAGAGTTTAGTCCATTTACATTTAGAGTTAATATTGATATGTTAACATCTGTATTTGCCATTGTGTTTGTCTTTCCTTTGATTTTATTTATTTATTCTTTTAATAACTTTTTTTTTTTTTTTTGGCCTTCTTTCATTGTTATTCGTCGCTCTGAGGTTCTGGCTTTAGGACTCCTTGTAGTATTTTTTGGAGTGGGGGTTTAGTTGCAATGAAATTCCGGAGTTTCTGTTTGTCTGGGAAGGTCCATATTCTTTCTTCAAAGAGGAAGGAGAGCTTTGCGGGATAGAGTATTCTTGGTTGGCATCTGTTTTCTTGGAGTCTGTTGACTATGTCCCTCCACTCTCTCCTTGCCCGTAGTGTTTCTTCGGAGAAGTCTGATGTCAGCCTGATTGGTTTTCCTTTGAATGTTATCTGTTTCTTCCCTCTTGCCAGCTTCATTATTTTTTCCTTGTCCTGGATTCTTGGGAGCTTTACTATTATGTGTCTTGCTGTATTTTTCCTTTCGTCGTGGAAGTTTGGTGTTCTTCTTGCTTCTTGTATATCAATTTTCAGCTCCTTCTTCACATTTGGGAAGTTCTCTTCAATTATCTCTTTGAATATTTTCTCTGTTCCTACATCTCTCTCCTCTCCTTCTGGTATTCCTATAACTCTTATATTTCCTTTCCTCATGGAGTCAGATAGTTCCCGAAGTCTTTCTTCGTTCTTTTTCCTTCGTACTTCTCTTTCCTTTTCTGTTTTGGTTCTTTTTATTTCTGTGTCTTCAAGATTACTTATTCGTTCTTCCATTTCATCTATTCTGCTTTCATTGCTTTTCCCAGAATTCTTTAGTTCTTCCATTAATTCTTTGATCTCCTGCATTTCTTTTACTTCCCTCTTTAGGGACTCAATTTCTTTCTTCTGACCATTGTTTTCCCTCTCTAGGGACTCAATTGCATTCTTCTGATCGTTGATTATTTTTCCCTTATCATTGTTTTCCTTTATGACTTCTGTCAGTTTTTTAATCACGGCAATTTTAAATTCTCTTTCTGGAAGGCTCAGAAATTCTTCCAAGTTATTGTCGTTGCAATCTGGGGGCTGGCTTTCTTTTTGTGGTGTGCTTTTTCTCTGGAGAGTTGCTAGGTTGCGTGTGGTTCTTCTCCTCCCTACTGTCTGTTTTCTAATTTGCCGTATGCATTGGGACACTGTGTTGTTGGGACTTGCCGGCATCTTGGGTGGGCTTCTCTGTTCCCCTCTGGTTCTTCCAGGAGTCATCTGTCAGTTTCAAGCAGCCTTTACTGGAGAAAGGTCCCTGTTCTAAAATGCCGATGTGGGGACACACTCCCCTGTGCGCCTGGTCTGCCCCGGCGGTGGGTTCCTGCTTCCCTCTGGGCTTGGACTGCAGGCCAGAGGGGGTCTGGCGTGGGCGAACTTCCCCCGCTCACCTCTGGCTCCTGAGGAAGCCTTCTGCAGGTAGTCTTTACTGAAGAAATGTCCCTGTTCTAAAATGGTGATGTGGGACACACTCCCTGCGCTTCTGGTCTCAGGCACACTCTTCTGCGCGCCTGGTCTGCCCCGGCTGTGGGTGCTCGCTCTCCCTGTGGGCTCAGACTACTTGTTCAGAAGGGGCCCGGTGTGGGCTAACTCCCCAGCTGGCCACTAGCTCCTTCAGTAGCCTGTGCTGGGGTCAAGTCGCTAGGTGGCACCAGAGATCTCTCCTAGAGCCCTTGGGGAGCTGATTTTCCACCCCGTGGGACAGGGAGCAGAGCGGGGATGGTAGGGTACACCTCAACAGCTTTGGGGTGCTGTGTCTGCCTTGTGCCCCACCGTCGTGGGGAACCCACGCCCCTAATTTCGTGCCCCGGGTCTCAGTTCCAAAGCCCTCAGTTCCAGGACGCGGGCTGTAGCCCAGATCAGTGGCGCGGGAATGGCGCCTTTTGAATCCCGCTCCCCTGCCTGGGCGCCTTGTTCCTGCTCACTCAGGGAGGGCCTCCGCCCGGGTCTCAGTTCCAAAGCCCTCAGTTCCAGGACGCGGGCTGTAGCCCAGATCAGTGGCGCGGGAATGGCGCCTTTTGAATCCCGCTCCCCTGCCTGGGCGCCTTGTTCCTGCTCACTCAGGGAGGGCCTCGCCCGGGTCTCAGTTCCAAAGCCCTCAGTTCCAGGACGCGGGCTGTAGCCCAGATCAGTGGCGCGGGAATGGCGCCTTTTGAATCCCGCTCCCCTGCCTGGGCGCCTTGTTCCTGCTCACTCAGGGAGGGCCTCCGCCGTCTCCCCGCAAGCCTAGGTCGCAGGCACAGGGGCCTGGGCAGCTGCAATCCGAGCTCCGCTTTCGCGCAAGCTTACCGGGCGGCCGGGGCTGTGTGCTGGTGCTGGTCTCCTCCTGGTGGGCGGGGCTCTCTTTTTAATGGCGCGTGGAGCTCACCTCCGCGGCGGATCCTGCAGGGTTCGCCTCAGCTCCCGTTCACGGGGTGTGGTGGCTGAAATAGTTCCTTTCCACTCACAGTCCCGCTTGCTGCATCCGTTTTTCTTGTTGGGCGTTTTGGTTTGTTGTTTCCCTGGTCTCTGCCGGTCGGAGAGTGCCGCCTCTGTGGGCGGGGGAGGGGAGCAGGGTTCTGCGCTTCCCTCCCTTCTCGTCCTCTTTTATGGCAACTTTCTTCTTCGGGCAGTTTGCTGGCGTCGTCCGTTTATCTTCCGTGTCCCAGTTCTCACTGGGACCTGCCGCTTTTCCTCCCTATTAACTTTTTTTAATGGGAGATCTTACTCGCAGCGTCTCCTCGCCGCCATGTTGCTCCCATTTTACCAAGAAATAGCACTTTTTAATCTTAGAATTTAAAAGCTGAAAGGGACCCTAGAGATAAGTTGGTTTAACTTCAAAGTATTATAGCTCAGAGAGTAAAACCAGCCTAAAGGCATGCAATTAGTTACTATTATTGTTGACCAGACCCAAGTTTCTTAGCTTCTGGCTCCTTCTACTATGTCAAATTTTTTTCTGAAAGCTGATGTAAAGGAAAACTAGTGAAAACTAAGATAATTCACTACTAAACTTACTGAAAAAAAAAAAAAAATCTCAATTTATAAGGAAAAGCTTCACTATAAAATAGCATTTACTTTTTCCAAGAGAAAACTGTTCAAATTAAGTTACCCAAAGCTATGCCATTGTTCAAATTAAAAAATGGTTAGTTCAACTTTCATGGCCACACTAGAGTAATAAATATCTATAAATATAAATATTAATATCTCACAGAGCAGAGTCTAACTTGAAGAAGGTTTGAGAAAAGAGGGTATAAAGTGACAGACAGCAGTCAATATAGAAAGAATTCTAGCATCACTCATTTAACCATTGCATCCTCTTTAATCAGAAGAAACGTCTGAACAAACTTAGCATTGGACAGCTTTAAAGTGTCTACAGAATTCAGAATCAGTGAAACATTTGACAGGGTAGAGACCAGATTGGCATAGTAAGTTGATCTGTTTCAAGCGCAGAATTGTATTCACAGTGCTAAACAGTGCAGGCATAGATCACTGAAGCATGTCCCTGTAAACAATGCGGTGAGGGATATGGGTCAATTAGTCTCTCTTTTCTTTTGTTCCTTTATCTCATTTTCTCCCCCAACTCCTCCTCTGTCTTCCTTCTTGCAACTCAGGTCTTATGTATTTCTCACAAGCTGCTGTTATCATAATACTGAGAAAGACATTCCACTAATCATTTCAGTAACCTTCACAGCGCCATCATCTAATTCCCACTGTTGAGATAGTTGGACAGCATGGTGTGAACCTTGATAAGTAAAATAGCTCTTGAAAGAACAAGAAAACTCATGCAGTTTCTGTCTCAAAGAAGGATAATTATACACTGAAGGATGACAGTCACCCTGTGGGTAAAACCTGGACTAAACAAGGTAACCAAAGCTGCCTTGGAGACTTTTGCACATTTCCACTTCATTCTTTTTTTTTTTTTAATAGTGTTCAAGATATTACAGGAAACAAATAAGAGATTTCATTTTCTTCCAATTAGTACTTTGGAATAGGTATTACTCTCTGATCCTCATGATTCAGATAATATTTGCCACAGAATAATACTAAAAAATGTTATGTAAGTAGAAAAGGAGAATTATTTGTTACTAGTAAACGTACTGTTACATCTTCTAAGAGACATAATGGAAAAAGAGAAGCCCTAGTTAATCTTAATGTGCTTTTCTCCAACCTGATGTGTATCTATAAGTCTTGTCCAATAAATGGCTCCATAACCCAGTTAACTGTCTTTCTTCTTTATTTGATCTGCCTGAGGTATCTCAGATATTGTGAAGAACACAAAAATGCAAGAGTATCCAAAGATAATAACATATGAAAATAATATACTATATATTACTATGTTAATATATCAGCACAAACTATATTCAAATTGCTATTTTCTTTCAAGACATTGAGAGAAACCATACATTGTTTATCAAAATATCTACACAAATTTTACTTGAGAAATGATAAATTATTTAACTAGACTAGTAATTGGTCATAGAGTATAAAAGCAGAGGCTCTACTCAACCATTATGATAAAAATCATTGTAGCTGCCAGTGGTTGAATGCTTACAATGTGTTTTCTTCATTCTAAATGTGGTTCATAGATTAACTAATTTAATCACAGTAACACTATGAAGAAGATAATATTATATCCCCACTAATTTAACAGAATAATCTGATCAAGTTACCAAAATTCTCTGAGCATCTGTCTTCTCACAGAGGATTAAAGGAACATGTTTTCAATGAACATTTAAGGTTATAGGAAAGTGATCATCAGATATTACATTTAAAAAATAACTGAGTACAGCGGCCTTCCTGGTGGCTCAGGGGTTAAAGGCACAGCACTGCTGGCTATCCACAGCCTCTGCAATATGCATTCAATTTGCAACCAGGGAGCTAACCCACATGGTGCAGTGGACCTCTCCTTCCTCATCTGCTGCTCCCCTCAGCAGTGTATTTCAGTAGATCCTCCTGTTCTGCTCCCACTCTGTCTCTGGTGAATCCTCTCACCCCCCACACCCTGGCCTGTACCCCAGTTCTTGTAGACATAAATAATCTTTAAAAAAGTGAGTTCAAAACCCAAATGTATTTCTGATATATAAGATGCACATATACTACACATTTTTTGTATACTATTTTTCCCTTGCCCACATTCTTACTGATCCTTCTAAAACCTATCTGAAATCGCTGACCCTGTGACGTCTCTATGACATTCCCCAGTCTGGACTAGACGTAGTGACAGGTTTCCATGAATTCTACTGAAAAAGATTATTGTGTTGACTGATACAGCAGGGCATCTGATCCCTAAATGAAGGTGATTGAAATTACTGACAATCAAATGGAATTAACAAGAAAAATATTTACTAAATAGCTAGATGAAATATCACAATATTGTTTTTTTAATTTGTATTTTATAGATATTATAATTTCATTTCATAGATTTAGTGTCTGTGGACTATTTCTTAAATTCCTTTTTGTATAAAGGGCAATGAGTCTATTCATCCACCAAATGTTAAATTTTGATTTTCATTCATGCCAAATGAGAGTCAATGACTGAAGAAAATGTCACTGTTTGCTAACACTGGCTTTTTAGCAATGACCTGTCACGACTGTATTGCGCGGACTCCAAAATGCCATCAAATCCTCTCTTGTTTTCTTCTGTCAGATGATGATAATGTTTCTGCCTTTCTCACAGTCCTCTATGATGATTATACTGATCATGTAGGTGAAATTACATTGAAATATTAACTACTTATTTTAGATTGGGTTCTGGTCTATGAATATACAAATATCAGATTAAACATGCACAGTCGTCAATAAGACAAATGTCTGTGAGGGAAAGTGAGCAGGGGAGTGGGGAAGGCCGGGACCTCCCCCAGAATGCGATGTAAGTGAGAATGGGAGTAGATGGAAGCACATTCTAGATGCCTTTGTAGGTTAAGAAGGTTTGGCAGGACAGCTAGACAATCTACAAGTCAAAGCCTGTCTTGAAAGGAGTGTTATATCTACCAGGAAGGGGTTTGCTTTAGTATTGCTGCTGTCTCAGGCACTGGCTGGAGGGAACCCATGGAAAGCGGCCTCGCTATGAAATGGATCCTGGAGCTCAGCAGCTGTGGCCCTGCGCCCAATTAGTCTCTCTGTAATTGGAAGTCTGAAAAGCAGTTTCTCATTACCACTGCACAACTCAAGCATTTATATTTACAACTATCATCAAAGTTAAATTCGACTGATTAGTATTGCTGAGTTTAGGACAGCTTCTGATCTTTTAGTATGTTTTAGAAGTACATGGTGGGTTGAACTTGCCTTTTGTTTAATATATATAACAAATATATTTTTCTTAAGAGTTTTGACTGGGTATTAAATTATTATACTGAATGCAATGATATATAATGATGACGAAGAAAGCAAAATTAATTAAACATACTCCTTTCTTAAACCTCATATACGCTACCTTTGAAGTTCCATATATATTCTGCTTGATAAGAAATTGCAAATGGAAGAAAATGATGAATATCATTTATTCACTCCACTATATTAGTTATTCTATGGCTTCAGGGAAAACATGCAGTTATTATCTTCAAGAAGTTTTTCTGCATCTTTTTCATTCTCTCCCTTGATTATTAAAACACAAACATAAGCAGTAATATAATTTGAATTATATCTGTGCTTTGCAGTAGATTCTGAATTCTTGTGGTGAAGCAAATCTTTGTTTAAAAAAAAAAAACTAAGAACCAAAACAAGAAGCATAATAATATAGGATTTTTTCTTTGTCCTTTGTTGCTAAGGCTTTTAAGCATAATGCTAGTGATTTGTAAATATTTTTCAAAATGAAAACAGAGGAGATATATATTTTCATAGTATTTAAAAAGAACCATCACAATTCTCTTACAGTAAAAAAATTCCTGTCCTTTAGAATATACCTGTTTTCTTTTAAAGAATTTGGTTGTTTTTCAACTAGAATAAGTAAAAAAAAAGTATTAGAATTTATCTTACTAATAAATAATAGAACCTACTCAATTTATAGTTTGAATGAGATTAGCATATCACTTGGATTCTCTAAATCCATAATAATGAAAAATTTTTTATTAAATAAAATATTTTGTGTTTCTCTGGTAGCAGGGGCAATAATAGATGACAATTATTGTCATTAAACTGTCTAAAACACATTACCCTTAAAGATCATGTCTTTAAGACCCTGCCTGGGGTTACTGGCAGTCTATCACCCTGCCATTAATATCTTTACATATGATCCTTGGATCACTGGGGCTACTTAAAGGAAATTAAAGGACACATAAATTAAAGTGCTTGTTCAAGGGACAGAATTATAAGTCACATATATAATATTGTGTGTGTGTGTCCTCAGTTTCAACAAAATTCCTTGCCCTGAATAGGAGTTCAGTAAAAGGAAACTGACTGAGTTATAACTCTGAGTACATTATTTCTCTGATAGAAAACATCCCATGGTTTCTTTTAGAAAATTTAAATATACAAAGACCATATTAAAATATTTCCTGAATAATTTATGTACCTTAATATCTTAAGACTTTGTTTCTTGTTCTCTACGTTTAGACTCAATTATGTCTCATATTGTGCTTTAAAAGAGTTAAGAATATTCTATTCAAAGACTTTATACACTTTATTGTTTGTACCAGGTATGAACTTCCTCCAGCCAGCTGGATTTTGATCATCATTCTAGTCTTCTCAAATAACATTCAAATGTCAATCTTCCAGGATGTCTTCTCTGACCAATTTATCGAAAGTACTTTCAGAGTTCCTGCCCAGTATGCTTTTTCTTTAGCCCAATATCTTGCCTTATTTTTCCATAACTTACTACCATCTGAAATTACTTATTCTTCCACTTACAAAATTATGAGTATAATGAGAGGTATCCATCTTATCACTGGAGCCTAAAACAGTACCGATAAACAGTGTTATTTTCAAAATGCTCTTGTAATCAGAAACTAATTAGATGAAGATACAGGGTGTGTGTCCTTGAAATTTGATGTGAATTTTAACTCATCTTAAGAAGCTGATAAATGAGAAAACTGATGTATTAATTCTCATCATATAGTTTTTATCTCAGAAGACAAAAGAAGAACTTCTGGTTTCCACACTGGATAGACACTTCCTTTTCAGTTCACCTTTCTTCAAGTGGATTTGTTCTCAAGCCATTTCTAAATTATTAGAAATAAAACAAACAATGCACTGCCATGTATGATTGCATTTCAGATCAAGCTACTTTATTTTGCTTAGAAACAGTCCTTCCATTTTATGTTGATTGTTCCTTGAGATTTAGATTGATATTCAATATATTACTGACCATATTGTCCATTAAGGAAAAAAGAAACTATTCTACATAAATTATCACAGGTTTCCACATGTGTTTTATGAGGAAGTTGGAAATGAGTTAAATTTAAAAGAGGTCCATTTATTAATGTTTGGAAATCTTTTTAAATATTATGTAGCCATCAGAATCTAAAAAGGTGGACATTTGCAGATCAACTCAAAAAGCATATAGTGCTTAGTCCATTTCTAATAATTAACTGAACTGCAAAAAAAAATGTTTTCTCTGTTTCCCTGCCTAAGTAGTATTTCAATGATCAAATACATTCCATAGTGTGGCACTTATTATAGGGCATTATTTAGTCCATAGGCTTTTTATATGGAAATAATTTGATCCTTTTAATCCAGGTTTTAATATCTTTTGTATGGAACTAGAGCCTTGCTCAGATTAGGGCTAATTATGCTTCTCTACTGAGGCATTACTTTCCAAGTACCCAACACAGCATTCCTTAAATTATGATGTTTTCCTGATGGTAACGACCACTATGTTTTTTCCATATAAGAGCATCAGGATGTGTTACTTTTAATGTTTTTGTGCGTTTATGTCTCTGGTATCAGGTAGCTTCCATATAGACATGTGATCTGTACTGGGTTGTATACTTGAGGAGGAACTTCTGCAGCTTTCTGGGATTCTTTATCTGTCAAGCTCCTTTCTGGACTGTACTATTTTTCAAAGTTGAGACTCATGGACTCTCAGTTTCATTTCCTGAGGCAATTTTTCATACTCTGGCTGGGTATAACCCTCTCTGGAATGTGGCCTGAAAACTATTTACCCTCTATGGAACAAAGCTCAGACAGTCCTGATGGTCATCTCATTTTTCCATGTACTCAAGTCTTTCTTTGATGTCTTGAAAACAATTATTTCTTCTTTTTGTCTGTTTTTTTTTTTTGCAGGTGAGAGAATGAAACTCACCTCTTTTACTCCATTTTTGATGGGAGCAGAAGTTAATACTAGGTTTAAAGCTGGATGTAGTACATAGTTGTTTGTTACAGTTTCCCTATATTTCTGTTACTTTTGTGAATTACATGTTATTTTACAATGTCATTAAAAAATAAATCAGCTTTAATTAGGAGGTAGAACTTTGATGCTCAAGTCTGCATTGCAACAGTTGGTGTGGAATAATAAACCAAGATCATCAAAACAACATCATGTTGTCATTGCTTAATAACTGATGGGACCATGACAGCATCTCAGGCACTAGAAAACATGAATATTTATTCAGATTACTTTGAATCACAGTGACATCAGAATGAAGCTTCAAGGTTATCCTCTTTCCAGTCTTTTGACTTCAGGGAAGACAGTAGTGTCAAAACATTACCATACTGTGATAGGAAGCTCACCTGCTTCTTTCATCCTTTGAAATTATTATTAAGTTTTGGAATGGGTTGTAGTTATCATATTTAAGCTTTGGATAGTGAACTTGTGAACAGAATATTAGCAACAAGCTACAGAAATCAATAAATAGTTGGAGTTCAGAAGCTGTTATATATTCTACTACTTTAAGGTTAACTACTGTTTCATTAACAGTATAAGAGGTTAGGGCTTCCCTGGTGGTGCAGCGGTTGAGTGCTGGCCTGTGACGCTGCCCACAGCCTCTGCAGCACCAGTTCGATGCCCAGCCACAGGTGAGGGTCCCACATGGCGCAACAGACCTCTCCTGCCGTGCCCGTTGCTCCCCTCAGCAGTGAATTTCATCAGTCTGCCTTTTCTGTTCCCTGCTCTGGCTCTGGTGAATTCTCTCACCCTCCCATGCTTCTGACTGTACCCAGTGCTTGTATAAATAAATAAATAAATATATTTAAAAAAACACAAACAAAGGGTATACAAGGTTATTATAAATGTTCAAGTAATTACTTTTTATGTGGATTAGAAATTTACCCTCATAGGGGGTTTTGATAAATAACCAGGTGTTTTTTTTTTTCTCTATTTCCCTACCTATGTCACTCCTTTTCTTTTTCTTTCTTTCTTTTTTGTAAGATTTATTTATTCATAAAACAACTGGGATATAGCCCAGATGTGTGGGAGGGTGAGAAGATTCACTAGAGACAGAGTGGGGAACAGAACAGGCAGACTGACTGAAATGCATGGCTGAGGGGAGCAGTGGGCGAGACAGGAGAGGTCTGCTGTGCCATGAGGGTTTCTCCCCCGGCAAGCCGGGATTGAACCCGCACTGCAGAGGCTGTGGACAGCTTCTCAGTGCAGCCCTCAATCGCCTGCACCACCAGGGAGGCCCTGTCACTCTTTTTCTTTCTGAATGGCTTGGTTTAGTTTTGTTAGTGTTTTGGGGGAAATTGATATGCAAATAATTTACATATTCATTTATAAAAGTAATTAATGAACTTTTCATATCAACTAACTGTCTAAAATTATATCAATAAAAGATATTTATTTCTCTGTGTTACATATAATAATGGTTCACAAAATATATCTAAAAAGCAATCTTTATAATCAGTAATTATATTACCTCATTTGGCAAAAGGGATTTGGTTGATATGCTTATGTTAAGCAATTTGAGATGTGGAGAATATCCTGCATTACTATTGAAGCCCACACTATGGTCAAGGGTCCTTACAAGGAAATGGATGGAAGAAGGAGAATCAGAGAGATAATTGGAAGGGAAGTTGAAGCAATGCAAACACTGGAAGAAGGGGCCACAAGACAAAGAATGTGGAAAGTCCTAGTAGCTGGAAAGAGCAATACATGAATTTTCCCCTTGGACCACCAGAGTGAAGGCAACTCTGCCAAAAACTTGAGTTTAGCCCAGTGAGACTTATTTTAGATTTTTAATCTCCAGAACCACAAGAGAATAAATACATGTTTTTTTAAACCCTTATGTTGTGGTAATTTGTTAGTACAGTAACAATGAACTAATACTCTAATGAGGCATCACTTTATACTCCACTTTACACTTACTTGTGCAAAATATTTTTTTTCTCACTTTTTGAGCTATGGTATGTACAAACAGCATGTTGCTTAAAATATTACCTTTTATGTTTGTACTAAGTATGAAGCAATCTCACCACTTATCAGGTATATGTTAGGGAAGGTCCCCTAATAAATAACAATCTTAAGTATTAACAAAGGGAAGATTCTGTGGTGAATTACAAATGCTATAATCAAGTGTGAATATATTCAGTCTTAAGTATTAAAGTTTTCAGCATTTTCTGAGCTCATCTTCCTAATATATTAAATGTATTAAATCGATGGTCTTAAACAAACAAAAAAAGTAAATAAGTAAATGCTACAAATCTGTGCCAGGGTATCACTATGTAGGTGGTTTTAATGGGAAGATACAAATATTAGAGTTTTCCCTTCATTTCTTTGCAATATTAGAAGTCAGAAATAAAAAATATATCTATAGAGGTTGAGAGCTGTAACTCTCCTAGAAATTGAGAAGAATCCTCTATGAATCTCACTGTGTTTAAGGGTCTTCAGTTACTAAAATAAAATTAAAATGTGTGGGACTGAGGTAATAGGATTTTCTTTTTTTAAAGGGATAAAGAAGCTGAAATAGCATCAGAACTTTGGGGAAGGGGAAAAAAAAAAAGAAGCTTTACCAAGTAGTGTGAGAGTGAAAAAAATCTTCATATCCATTTTGGAGGGAGAAGTGAATGAATAAGTCACAGTAGGAATTAGATGAAACAGTGAGATCCCTGTGATTATACCTTACAAAATATTCTATTACAAATGGAAAAACCTGTATGTACAACAAGAGTGTGTGAGGATTCCTTTTCCCTTCTGCATCATTGCTAACACTTGTTTCTGGGTTTTGGTATGGACCAGTCTCATAGATATTATCTGTGAGATATTATCAATGAGATATTATCTCATTGTGGTTTTGATTTGCATTTCTCTGATCATAAGATGTAATGAACACTTTTTCATGTGCTTTTTGGCCATTAGTATGTTTTCTCTGGAGAAGTGTGATTTGGCTCTTCTGCCCATTTTATTGATAGGGTTATTTGATTTCTTTGTGTTGAGTTGTATGGATATTAGTGCCTTGTTGGACATATGTAAACTGGTCCAGAGTCTATGGAAAACAGTATGGGGATTTTTCAAAATATTAGTAGATATGCCTTATGATTCACTAATTCCATTCTGAGCTAGCTGTTCAAGTACAAAAACACTAATTCAGAGGGATTTTAGCACTCTTATGTTTATTGCACCACTGTTTACAATAGTCAATTTATAGAAACAACCTAGGTGCCCAACCACAGTTTAGTGGATTAAGATGATGTGGGAAATAGACACAATGGAATACTATTCAGCTATAAAAAAGTGATGACATTTTGCCATTTGGGACACCATGGATGATGGGACTGGAAGGGATTATGCTCAGTAGGAGAGAGACAAATACCTGGTGATTTCACTCACTTGTGGAATAAAACAAAACAAAGAGTATTCAAAAAATAATAAAAAAGATAAAACAAAATAGTGTTTTCAGTAGACCTACCACTTCTGCTTTCCACTCTGTCTCTGGTGAATCCTCTCACACTCCACCCACATCTCTGACTTATAATCCAATTCTTGTATGTACAAATAAAAATAAAAATCTTTAAAACAAAATAAAACAGAAAAAAACCCCAGTAATTTGGATTTGGAGTTAAGCTACCAGGAGGAGAGGATAGCGGTGGGAAGCAAAGTGTGGAGGAGGACCAAAGGACTATAGTAGAGAATTATGAGTGTTTTATGTGGTGGATGTGATGTAACTATATCTATAGAGGTGGTATAGCTATAGAGGTGTGAACCTATACCTCTAAATCACATAAAATGTTATAAACCAATGTTACTTTATTTTTTTTTATTTTTTAATTTTTTTAAAGATTTATTTATTTATTCATATAAGCATTGGGTACAGTCAGAAGCGTGGGAGGGCGAGAGAATTCACCAGAGCCAGAGCGGGGAGCAGAGCAGGCAGAAGGACCGAAGTACACTGCTGAGGGGAGCAGCGGGCGGCAGGAGTGGTCTGCGCGCCATGTGGGACCCTCCTCTGGTGGCCGGGGAGCAGCCGGGGATCGAACCAGTGCTGCAGAGGCTGCGGGCAGCTTTGCAACCCAGTGCTCAACCGCTGCGCCACCGGGGAGGCCCACCAATGTGATTTTAATAAAAAATAAAGTAACCAATAACTGGGTATTGATTTTAACATATTTTAATGTATTTTTTAAAAAAGGAGAAATCACTGATAGAAGAATCCTCCATGCATCCATGTTTCTGCAATTCTTGTAGGCTAAAACAAAAAAATGTTTGAAATCCAGGCTAATTTTTCAAGGTTTTTTATAGAGGGAATACCTTGGAAAAAAGGGATATTGTCTCCCTCCATATAAAAAGCATGTTTGATATTCAGAATAATGCCTCTCTACATGGCAATGTTTGGACAGATTTTCATATAGCCCCCTTTATAAAAGGTTTGGGTTTCCTATATGTTTTGAATCTACCTGTGTACTCCCTGTTATCTATGTGAGATTTGGGAGAGAAAAGAATTACATAGGTATGAATTACATAGTTCATGCTGCTTGCTGTGTAATGAGTAATGAAGTCCTTTGTCTCAGCCTCAAGAGACTGTACCTTCTGCCAGATTCTGTGAAATTATGGCAGGCTAATTTGTTAACTTGCATATAGGGAAAACCTCATCTCCTACACATTCAACTTAGTTTTTAACATTGAATTGAGTTGTTTTTCATTGGTAAATGATGGATTTTTATATTCATTGATTTCATTTAGCAATAGATTTCATGCTCATACACTATGATACAAATTGAATAAACATGCAGACTGACTCAGTAATTCTCAAAATGTGCTCCCTAGACTACTTTGGGGAGACTACCCAGTTATGTCTTTTAAATATATATATCCCTGGTCATATAACATACTTGTTATAATAGAATCTTTGAGTTCAGGATGCAGGAATTTAGAGTTTAAAAAATATCCTCAGAAAATGCTAAAGCACTATAATATTTGTCAACCATTGTATTATGGAATATAAATGAATGATAAGAATTGTATGGTCACATGTTTTCTTTGCTCATTGTTATATTATTTTGCTGTTTTGAAATTAAATGCTGTGAGTTATTGAAAATCATATTTTTAACAAATAGATTTGTTTAGGGAAAAATGGATTAGTAAAAAGGAATTATTGGTTCTCTAACTCTGTCAAAACAAACACCAGGCTTCACACTTAAGAAAATTCTTTCAAGTTTCTAAGCAGTCTATGATAATACTGTCATCACTTTATATTTTTAGGTTTGCAAGTTCAGCTTTGAAAAGGTTGATTTTAGTGTTAGGGTATTTTTTTAAACCATTGTTTATTCCATCTGCAGTGGGTGCAGATTTCTACCAGATCAGCATTGCAGATTCATCTATTTGTCTTAAAGGCCGAAACAATAACAAGTCAGCAATAGGAATATTTAAGTGAGGGACAGTAGGATCCTTAGTAACTAAATCACTAAAATATACTTTTTATTTTCTAACAAGATTAAAACTATAGTTTTATTAAAACTAAAGGTATTACTATAGAGAGGAAGGGATATGGTTATTTATTATATACTGGCTCTTTCTCCTGACTTAGATTTTCATAAAATAACACAATATTTGGTATGGAATTATATAAAATGTTTACAATTAAATTATATGACCTATGGAACCTATCTGTTACACAGCCCTCAATATTTATCAAATATTCTTTTTTGGTTTTCTTTTTTTTTTTTTTTTTGTGGGACCCTCGCCAGCGGCTGGGGAATGAACTGGTGCTGCTGAGGCTGCGGGCAGCCTCGGAGCCCAGCGCTCAACCGCTGTGCCACCAGGGGAGGCCCTATCAAATACTTATTTTAATGGACCAGGTAGTAAAGTTCATTTACATTTAACATGACATTAAAATCACTAAATTTTTACAAGATTTGCACCTCAAACAAGACTACAGAGAAACATACATCTAAATGCATTTGTATTGCTTGCTACCTTCTTTGTGAAAATTGATTCATTTCACTATCTGATAAAAGAGCACACTCTTTTGTATATATGCAGACACACACGCAAAGACTGAATATATTTTTAAGTCTAATTTCTTACCAGGGTCAATTTCAATGTAAAAATTATCCTGGAAATTTTAGATGAGCATAGAGTTTCAACCAAATTGAAAAACTCCTCTGTTATTCATAGTTTGCAAATTGGATGTTATTTTTACTGATTTGCATTTTCTTACTCTGACTTACACAAATGGTGTTTAGATTATTTTTCGTGATTGTTGGCAATGTGTTTGTTTCTATAAATCTCAAACTTAGCCTTTTTAAAAATTAATTCGGTTGAGCGCCACACTGTGAAGCTGTTTGCAGCCTCTGCAGCGTGGGTTCGATCCCAGTCGGCCAGCGAGAATCCCACGTGGCGTGGCAGACCTCTCCTGTCTTGCCCGCTGCTCCCCTCAGCAGTGTGTTTCAGTCAGTTGGCCTGTTCTGTTCCCTACTCTGTCTCTGGTGAATCCTCTCACCCTCCCGCACATCTGGCCTGTACCCCAGCACTTGTTTAAAGAAAAAATAAATCTTTAAAAAAAAAATCATCCATTCATTCAATTGAGGTAATCATAGTACACCCCCATCAAGTATTGCCACTGAGTGCACCCACCACCAAATCACCCATATTCCACCAACATAGTCCACTGTGCTTCCTTACCACTTTGTTCTTAGTCCACCGCCACCCCCTCCTCCCCTCAAGATGCTTCAGTTCTGTAGTTGGCTTTCAAGGGTTGCATTTTAAGCTTATATCTGACTTTTAGTTTAGTGAATCTATATTCCACATATTAGTGACACCATCTGGTATTTATCTTCTCCTTCTGACTTATTTCACTTAGCTTTATCCCTTTCAGCTCCATCCATGTTGCTAAAAATGGCATAAATTTATCTTTTTTGATTGCTGAGAATATACACTAGAATAAAGATAACATCTTCAGTAAACAGTGTTGGGATAACTGGACAGCTGCATGAAAAACAATGAAAGTAGACTACCATCACACATCATAAAAAAATAGATAAAACAAAAAAAAATGGATAAAAGACTTGGATGTAAGACCTGAAACCATAAAACACAAAGAAGAAAACATAAGCAAAACATTTTGCAACCTAAACTGTAGTGATGTCCGTAGGGATTTATCCCCAACTGCAAGGAAAACAAAAGAGAACGAAACAACTGAGATTACATAAAACTAAAAAGCATCTGTACACTAAAAGACACATACCTAAGACCAAAAGACACACTAATGACTTGAAGAAGATATTCATGTATTGTACATCTGGCAAGGGACTGATATCAAAGATGTAGAAAGAACTCATACAACTCTACAAAAACAGAATAACCCAAACAAAAAATGGTTATAGGAACTAAGCAGACACATTAGAAATCAATCCATGAGCTAAGGAATTTAGGCAATCATTCATGTTCACTTTTTATATGTAAAAATCTGCTTCAGATATCTAAGAGGTCTACAGACTGTGATCCATAGACCTAAGAATATAGAACTGTGTCAATGAAGATTAAGTTTGTTTGTAAGCTGACGATAGATCTGAGGCATACAGCAGGGGAAGGGACAGAATAGGGGTCAAAATAGAGGAGGGGAAGAGCACAAGGGACTCTGGTGTGGATCTTGGGAGCTGTGGTGGTGGAAGAACTAAGGGGACTACACTGTGGGGGGGGGGTCAAGTACTGTATAAAAAATGAACAAGGTTGTAAGAAAACAAATTAAAAAAAAGTTTGACTATATACAAAAGAAAAACCCATGGTAAAGGACTTAAGCAAAGCTTTAATTTACTTAGATTCTCAAATTAAAGCTGCCCAGAGGTGTGTGGCTCCTGGTTAAACTGGGTCTTCATGTGTTCTGACCTAACCTCATGTTTATCTCTCTTTTGCCATTTTCAATCTGTGTCTTCTAGCTCCTGTTGGTAGGACATGTCACTATACCAAGTAGCAGAAATGAAGAAAGACTTTTTCCTCTTTCAAGGAAAAAAAAGCCTTAATAACACATTATATTTCTGCTTAGACTTCATTAGAAGAATTAACACTTTTGGCCACACTTAATTGCAATGCATTGAGAAGGCACAATAGTAAATTGCATTTTGGATGACAACATGACTAGCTAATAATAGGTAATTTGTTGCACTTAAGGAAGGAAATAGTTGATGTAGGGTAAATTGGATTAGAATCTCATCTACAAATTTAAAAAGTGATTATTGGGAAGAGTAAGAGAAGGAAATGATATGCACATGCTACATTCTTCAGAACTTTTTAACATTTTGAGAAATTTCTTCCAGAAGTATCTTTTAACTCCTGGAAATGTTATTTACCTATTGGAAGAAATATTTTATCTTAGCTCAAAACAAAACAAAATGTCTTTGGTATAGCTTTAAGTCGCCTATATCTTGGATATAGAAAGGCAAGTTGTCACCAAAAACTTCATGTATTACTGACATTATATAAAACCAAATGTTTTCATTTTAGGTATATATCCAGATATGAAAACCTAAATAGATTATAAAACTACTGTGCTTCTTGATCTAAATTTATCACTTAGTTGATCTACTCTACCCATTTTATAAAATAGCAAAATGAGAAAGTGGCTTGTTAATCTCATACAGAAATCCTGGTCTCCTGAAACCAAAACCTTTTATTCTGTGTTAAAATTTCAGTAGAGGAGTTTTCATGGCCTCTTATTCAATCTTTTGCACTCTCTGCTCTCTGTCTCTGTCTTTCTCTCTCTCCCCTCATTCCCTTCTTCTCTATAATAACACATATCATATTTCTTGTAAATATGAAAAAAGAACAGCTATATTTATTTTTGATATTTAATTCAAACATTATCAAGCACATTAATATGCCTTGCTATGTGCTAGGTGACAATAAATTCCAAACAAACTTCAGGAAGCAGAAAAAAATATGGATTAATATAATGGAATTTAATATCCCCTTTTCCTTTTATGGGGTACAAGTCAGTGAAAACTTTGCTTATTTGTTAGTAACAAGATCTTACATTTCCAGCTGATTGAAATATTGGTGCTTATTTTTCTCTCATGTAAAATGGAGACAGGAAGTTGTTACATCAAGGCTGGTATAATATTAAGCAGTCCCCAAGTCCTCTCTCCCATCCCATTTATAGCATGTGTACCTTTTTTGCATATTGATTTATGCTTATTAGATGAAGTTCCAGCCCATCATTTTCATTGCAAGCCCAAATTGGAAGGGATACAACCAGAAAAAAGTATTTGCTGGCTGACTCAACCAAAATTAGGAAGCTTTGTTGGAAGCCCTATTGAATAACTTCTGAACATGCAACTTGAGCCAAAGTATTAGCTACCATATGGAAAAGAGAAACTTAAAATAATCTACTTTTTCAGCTAGGTATAGCCCTATTTATGAAAGCAATATTTTGTCTTTAATTTTAAATGTGGAAAGGAGACTAAGTGATGAAATTTTAGCTAAGTGTTTCAGCCACACTGTCATCTCACAAAAACTTCCAAGAAATATGTAGCATTTATTGAAGGACAGATTTGCTAGGCTAAGATGTATCCACCAACTTAACGTGAGTTGCCTGGAAGTTGCTGGACTATTGACCCTCAGGGGGGATTCGAAGCTACCTCAACACATGGCAATTCTGTGGAGAAGAGTGAAATTGCACTTAAAAAAAAAAAAAAGCATCATTCACAAAAACGGAGGGTTATACTCCTGTAGAGTTTCTCTCTTACCCTTTCGAGGGAAATACATACTGAAATCAATTATTTCTTTTTGGGTAAAAAATAGAGAAGAGCATTATTTTTACAGGAAAGAAGTTGCCTAAGAGCTAGGAATACATTTCCCATTTTCTTAAAACAGTCAGATACAACTGAACTTTCCTGTGCAGTTCCATATCTTAATCTCAAGTCAGCACCTTCTCTAGTGATTTCTGTACCCAAAGCTATTAATGACATATAAACAGATAATTAATGACATATATGAATTTCTCCTCAGAAACAATTTTCAGTAAATTTATATTTGATTTCCTTTCCTGAAATCAGACTCTGATAAATAATAGGATATTCAATATCTCCATGGAAACAGAATTTTCAAAATGAATCTTGATTATGATCATGGCTTTTTAACAAGAACACTGAACTTTTCAAAAGGTTTTTATAATTCACATAATGTTTACAGAATAAGGAAACTGCTAAATACACATTTATATTGGTATTGATACATTATTTTTACATTTAAATGTCCATAAAAATACCAAAATTCACATGCAGATTATTTAAAAAAAATTCAATTACTATTTACTTGCTTTTGCAACTAATTGTAGATGACAAAATATGTTTTCAAATACTTTAAGCATCATAAATGTATTATGATATTACTGATTTTTTTTTAAACATCAAATTCTGGGCCTCCCTAGTGGCACAAGGGGTTAAGATGCAACCTATGGGATTGTCCACAACCACTGCAGCATGAGTTTGATCCCTTGGCCGGCCAGGGAGCTACCCACATGGTGTAGCAGATCTCTCCTGACTCACTTGCTGCTCCCCTCAGCAGTGTATTTCTGTCAGGCTGCCTGTTCTGTTCCCCAATCTGTCTCTGATGAATCCTCTCACTCCCCACCCCTATACCTCTGGCCTGTACTCCAGCTCTTGTGTGCATAGGTAAATAATCTTAAAAAAATAAACATCAAAGTCTATATTTAATACTATGGTGGTAAATTCCTCACCTTATTTTCACCCTAATCAGATAAAAAGAGAATTTACAATCTATTTTAACCTGTGCCATAAGAGGATAAAGTAAATAAAATTTGGGAATTGAAATAGTTAAATTACTGCAATTCCTTCATGTGTTTATTAATTGATTAGTCATTGCACACGCATTTTTATTAAATATCTTATATGACAGAGGCTCTTAGTCATTGTTCCGTGGAATAGGTTAGAGAAAATATTAATAGCAATAGCAATGTTATCTGTTTCTTTATTTCTCTTCACAAGAAACTTACTATCTCACTTACTTGTTCTCTCTCTAGAGGCAAATTCAGAGACTAGTAGGAGATGGTGAGATGGCTCATGTGTTTAAATTGAGTATAATCCATTGTCAACATTCCCGGTAGAGATAATATATGCTTTGGACAGTTAAGACAGGGAGGTCAATATAGAATAGAGTAATTTGGGAAATTGATGGATTTAAAATGACTTTAGAGAACTGCAAAAATTAAGGTGGGCAGAAGAGAAGGGGCATCATATTAGTTAAGAAAACAGAAATATGGGTATTCCTCATTATTAAAAAATTGAAAATGGGAAAAAAATATGAGTTTGCCATTATGGGAGTGGTTGTGTAAATATAAAAACCAGGCAGAGGAAAAACATTAAAGTTATTTCTTTGAAGCAAAGATCCTTTTCAATAAATCAGTGAATCCACATTCCCTATCTCATTTTAGTGTAGAGGCAGAGGAAGTCTGAGTCAGCCTTGGCTGAACTGTCAGCATTAGGAGGGATGGCAATGGTTAGCCAGAAAGCTTAGGTCAGTTTAAGATCAGGCTTGCCAAGCTCAAAACCGAAATCAAAATTGTTGGTAGTAAGAATTATGCCTATGAAATACAGACCTATGTCTAGAGGTAGATACAAGATGAAAATTCTGCCAACATGACTGGGATGCTTATAGCTCTGGTTTTAATATTAGTTCTATTGTGTATTAGAAAGAAAACTTGAAAGTCTTCCCTTTACTGTACATAGAGTTATTCATCACTAAGTAGGGTGCCATCCAATCCACCAAGACTCCATCAAATGGAAGTGGTATATAAGAGATCAGGCCCCTGAAGCCACACAGAGATAAATTACATAAAGAAGTGGTTCAAATAGCCATGGTCTCCAATCCTGTGATATTATATTCTTTCTCCCAATCCACACATCTGATGTCATGGAGAGTTTCAGTCAGATAACTAAGGAAAATAAATTTTGAATCTGATTTATAAATGATACTACAACATGTACAGTGTTAATAAATTAAGCATAGTTTCATCATCTAAATTAACATATAAAATCTTTTGCATTTTTACACTAACAACGAGCTATCTGAAAAGGAAATTAAGAAAACGATCACAGTTACAATACCATTGAAAACAATGAAATATTTAGGAATAAACTTAACCAAGGATGTGAAATACTTGTACATTGTTACTTTTGGTATCAGAGCCATGCTGGCTTCATAAAATGTGATTGGGAGCATTCCCTCTTTCTCAAAAAATTTTTGGGAGAGTTTGAGAAGGAGAGGTCTTAGTTTTTCTTTGAAGATGTGGTTAGGACTGGTTAGCAAAACCACTTGTTTCTTGACTTTTGTTTTTTGGAAAACTTTGGGTTATGGTTTTAATTTTTTCACTTGTAATTGGTCTGTTAAAGTTTTCAGTTTTTTCCTGATTCAGTTTCAGTAAGTTGTAGCTTCTAGTGAATTTGTCCATTTCTTCCTGACTTTTCAATTTGTTGGCATAATGATTTTCTTTTATGATTTTCTGTATTTCTGAGGCATCTGTTGTAAGTTCTCCTCTTCACTTCTGATTCTATTTATTAGCATTTACTCTCTTTTTTCACTGTAAGCCTAGCTTGATTTGTCTATTTTGTTTATTCAAAGAACCAGTTTTTGGTTTCACTGAATTTTGAACTGTCTTGTTCACGCTTAAGTTTTTCCACTTAATTTTTATAATTTCCTTACTTCAACTGGCTGTTGGTTATATTTCTTCTCTTTTTCTGTTCCTTAACATTGGTTTATTTATTTGAAAATTTTCTTATTTCTTGATGTGAGCCTGTATTGCTATATGATTCCACTTACGACAACTTTTGCTACAACCCATAGGGTCTGATAGGTCATGTCTTGATTTTCATTTGCCTCTAGGTATTTTTTTAATTTCTTCTTTGATTTTATCATTAAACCAATATACATAAAGTACTGTGATGTTCAGTTTCAACAAATTAGAGATTTTTCTGAATCTGTGGTAGATTTCTAGTTTAATATATTGTGATCATAGAAGGCATTCGTTAACATCATGTATTTATTGACAGTTGATTTGTGACACAACATTTGATCTATTCTAGGAGATATGTTATGTTTGGTCTTGACTGACCATTTGTCTTGTTTCTTTATATTCCACATACGAGTGAAACCATGCAATATTTGTCTTTCTCTTTCTGACTTATTTATCATCACCCTCTCCAGCCCCATTCATGTTGACTCAAATGACAAGAGTTCATCTTTTATTAATGCAGAGTAGTATTTCACAGTGGAAATATACCCTATCCACTTAAAGGTACTTAGATTGTTTCCATAACTTTGCTATTATAAATAGTGCTAAAATGAACATAGGAGAACATATATCCCTTTGAATTAGTGTTTTTTCTAGTTTTTGGGTACAGACCTAGAAATGGAATTGCTAGATTACATAGTAGATCCATTTTTAATACTTTGAAAAACTTCACACAGTTTTCCATAGTTGTGTACCAGTCTAGAGCCTATCCAATAGTTGATGAAGGTTCATTTTTCTCCACACCCTAACCAACTCTGGTTGTCTCTGAATTTTTTGATATGGACCATTCTCATAGGTGATGTTTTGATTTGCATTTCACTAATGTTGATCAGCATTATTTCATGGTTGATTAGATATCTGCATGTCTTCTTTGGAGAACTGTCTATTTCACTTTTTCTGCTCATTTTTTGATTGGTCTTTTGTTGTGTTATTTACAATAGCCAGAAATGGAAACAATCAAGTGTCCATTAATGGATGGATGGATAAAGAATATGGTGCATGTGTGTGTGTGTGTGTATAGTAATAAAATATATATAGTAAAATACTATTCAGTCATAAAAATGAATGAAATTTTACCATGTCCCACAACATGGATTCTTGAGGTCATCATGCTAAATGAAATGAGACAGAAAGCCATATACCAAATAATGTGTGATCTAATGTATGTGATATATACACAGAGAACTGTTACTGTGTTTAACAAGAGATGGAGAAAATGGGTTAAGGATCACAAAAGGTAGAAAATTATAGTTTAAATGAATAACTTCTAGGAATATAATGTACAGCATAATAACTATAGTTAATCATACTGTAGTGCATATTTGTAAGTTACTAAGGGAGTAAATCTTAAAAATTCTCAGAAGAAAAAATTTGCAACTATTTATGCAGATTTTAACTGCATTTACTATAGTTACTATTACTTAATAAATCCAAATACCATATACCTGAAGTTAATATAATGTCTTATGTCAATTATAACTTAAAAAGTAAAAAGATAACCCAAGCAATAAAAATTTCCAATTCCACATGTAAGGAGATTAGGGTTGCTACTCTATCCTAAAACTAATAAAAAAGCTAAGTAGACTGAAATATCAACATCTCTTCGTTGATCTGAAATAGAAAACAAAACTTGGGCAAAATGTTTCCCCCAAAACTGGAAATACAGAAAGGCAAGTGAGAAAAGCTGCAGCTTACCTGAGGATCAGAGACTTGAGGAACAGAAACAACCAAAGAACCTGTTCAGCAGTAGGAAAACATGAGATGTAATTGATCTATTGTGGAAAGCTCAATGTGAATGAGTTTAAGAGTTTAAAATTCCAGGAGGACCCAGTCTTACTGGAGGCCATCACAACATTGTCAAGTTTACCTCTAGAAATTCAAGTTCTCACAATAAATATCAGAGAAAAGTCCTCCCCTGCGTCACACAAGGGAAGGAGGAAGGGAATCATTTTAAAATACCTCAGAGCACTCTGCTTTTCTTAACAATGTCAGTCCTCAGAGAAAGCTAATGAAGTGACTTAACTGACCTGAAGAAGGGAAATACCTGAAGAGGTAAAACCCAGGAAAGAGGAAGAACACATTGAGAAACTCTGGAAATTTACAGTCCAGCGGCACAGGTTTCTTAAAAGACTGAATCCTAAACTTAAAATGATAGAATGCTTCCCTCTCCAAAATCTTACCACCACAGTCTTAAATATCTACAGCACTTACTTTTACCCAACTATTATATATAGATATTAAAAACAAATTACAATGCATACCAAATGTGAAAACCACAACTTGAAGAAACAGAACACATGCCACTACCAGACAAGACAGGGGTATTGGGATAATGAGATGGGAATTTAAAACAAGCATAATTAATATACTAACAGCTCTAGCTGGTAAAGTAGACACCATGCAAAAACAGATGGGCAATGTAAGCATAGACATAAAGAATAAAAAATGAATGCTAGAGATTTTTGAAATACTCAAACAGAAATTAAAAATATCTTCAAAGGGCTTATTTGAAGACTGAACATAGGTGAGGAAAGACTCTGAGCTAGAGGATATACCAATATAATCCTTGAAATATAAAAGTAAAGGAAAGAAAGACTAAAAAAAACCCCTAAAATTTAATAACAAAGGAGATAGTGGGACAACACAAAAGGTGTAACATACACATAATGGGAAGACCAGAACAAAAGAGAGAGAGAAAAAAAAAAATCAGAAGTAAAGCTTGAAAATAAATTGAGAATTTCCATATATTAATGTCAGATGCTAAATCAGAGATACAGGAAGTTCAGAACACTAGCATAATCAATACCAAAAAACTATACCTAGGCAAATTATTTTCAAGCTACAGAAAGTCAATGAAAATGAAAAGTTCTGAAAGAAGAGAGGAAGAAAACACCTTACTTACAGAGGAACAAAAACTTGAAAGGAAGGCAGAGGAGGGCAGGAAGTTGAGGGCCTAGAGAATATCCATGTTTCCTTCAAAGGCTAATAAAAACTTTTTCCGTAAGTGTAAAAGAACATGGACTTCAGATCAGAAAAATATTTGGTGCTAGTTCTAATTTCACCACCTAAGTGTGGAATTTTGTAAATTATGGCTGAAGTGTTTATTAACTATAATTGGTTATGCTGAGTATGTATCCATTGCAAGAATTACATATGTACAGATATTCTTGATTCCCTTTAACACACAGTTTAGGAACATTATAGGTATAGAAAAAATACACCTTGTTTTTCCCTTTGGAGGTCAATACGGAGACATACACAAATGTAGCAGAACTTATTTGTTTCCTAAAATGAACTTTTGTGGAAGTATTATCTTTAATTTTCCTAGTATTCCCTTATTTAGTTGGTTTTGAATATGTGTTTTGTTTTCCCACTTGCTGTGCATTTTTACATTGTATACTCTTAACTATTACCAGCTAACATAACAACAATGCTTAATTTGCTGTAATGATCATTAATTTTTGCAAAGACAAAGCTGGATAAAATCAAGACCGCTAGAGCAAAGTGAAACAAAACAAGTGGCTAGACTATGCTTTCTAAAGAAAAGGCAAGGTTAAAAATTTAAATTCAAAAATATTGTCTCCCCTAAATGAAAATGTATTAGAATCAACTTCCCCAATAATGAAAACAGTTAAACTGATGGAAGTATATTATTTGAAAAATTATAACAATGGCAACAAAAATGATAATGATTAGAATTACACAGTGCTGATTATGTGCCAAAGTCTGCTATGTGGTGTGTGTGTATATATGTATAGACATATGTATATGTATATATGTATGTGAATATATATATATAAATTCATTTAAAACCTAAATAGATGTGTAGTTTTTCACTTATGTATATCATTAGCCTAATAGGTTTCTAGGCTCTTTTTCCCCTCATTTACTACTGGTAATACATTTCTCACTTATTGGCATGAAATGTTTCTAAAATGCTTGCTAATTGCATGAAGTCTGTATTGATGAAACTAGTAAAGTCACTGAGGCAGAGATTACTTGTTGCCTCACAGTATATTTTCTTCCCTCCTTCCACAGAAATGAAATTTCTAAAATTAGTTAAGCACATGGTCATCCTGAAAAACAAAATAAAAAGCTTACATTTCCAAACTTCTGCAGTTATAGATGGGCACGTTTTAGCCAGTGTAAGTATAATTAGAGTGTGCAATTGCTGCTGCTGTAACAAATTATTACAAATTCTGTGGCTTAAAAAAAACATGATTTTTTTCTTTTGCAATTCTGGGAGTCAGAAATCTGAAATGGGTTTCACTGGGTTAAAATAAAAGTGCCAACAGAGGTGGGTTCCTTGTATGGCTCCAATATATTTCCTTGCCTGTATATAAACTTTACATAGAGTTCCACAATCCTTGGCTCATGGTGCCTCCCTTCATCTTTAAAACCAGCAACGTACTATCATCAAATCTGTCTCTGACCCTGGTATTGACTCTCTTCCTTCCTCTTTCTCTTATAAGGACCCTTGTGATGATGTTGGACCAATCTAGATAACCCAGGATAATTTCCTCAATCAAGTCAGCTACATTAGCGATCTTAATTCTTTTGTATCTTAAATCTTTTGTGTTATATAGTGATTAGAATGTGAATATCTTTGTAGTGCCATTATTCTGCCTCTCCCTTTCTTCATAAAAGATCCAGAGAAGGCACAAGATGAGGTCATAATAAACAAGTCATTCCAAAGAATTACCAGCTGATCATAGATTCATGAACAATCCCTGCTGAGGTATCAGCTAAGCTCATTCCAAACCAAGCCAAGTTATTAACATGAAAAGTTATAAGCAGCATAAATGATTGGTATTTTTAAAACAGTCATTTTTGGATACTATTAAATAGCAAAAGCTAACCAATCACAAGTTAACATGTATATAATTTACTTAGTACCTGGAAGTGTTCTAAATTCATTGTGTGTGTTAATTTGATTAATTCTCACAACAACTCTATGAGGTACTTAATATTATTTCATTTATACAATTGAGAATATTGAAGCAAATGGAATTACTTCCTAGGTCTCATAGTAAGTGGTGAAGAAAAACTTAACAATAGTACTTAACAATAGTACAAAAAAAAGAGTTTTACCTGCCATATTCTACTGCCCTTTGACAGCAGGACCCTAGGTGCAACAATGTGGGAAATCCAGGATTACTTATTAAATTTTATCTTTCAATAACTTTTAATTTGGATATTCTACCAATCATAGTCAAATCTAATCCTAAGAAATGCAGAGTTTGGTAAGAGAATTACAATTCTAAAAGAAACCAAATTTAAGCATGAGGAAATGGTATAGTGGAATTGGTCATATGTAGGATATGATGGATTAGATATTAAAAGTTATTAACACTTGCTATGTAGTGTCAAAATTTGTGGCACAAATTCAAAGGCAGATAATGTGCTAAAGGAGGCGATAGCACTAGAGATAAGAAAATTTCAAGGGACTTCCCTGGTGGCGCAGCAGTTGAGTGCTGGGCTGCGAAGCTGTCTGCAGCCTCTACAGCACCGGTTCAATCCCCGATCCCCGGTCACCAGCGAGGGGCCCACATGGTGTGACAAACCTCTCCTGCCGTGCCCCCTGCTCCCCTCAGCAGTGTATTCTGTCAGTCTGCCTGTTCTGTTCCCCACTCTGGCTCTGGTGAATCCTCTCACCCTCACCGTGCATCTGACTGTACCCAGTGCTTGTATAAATAAATAATTAATAATAAATAAATAAATTAATAAATCTTTAAAAAAAAAAGAAAATTTCAAAATGTTAGCTATTTGTTAGCTATTTCTAGATGCTTATTAGAGAGCAATGCTGAGACTAGAATTTACCAATCAAAAAGTAGAGCTGGAAAAGTTGACCATTTGTATAGGAAAGCAATCTAGTCTGCAATAGGCAATTTTCACTGACTGAAAGTCCAATAATTTGAGGGTCCAGAGGAGTGAAGAAACAAAAATGTTGGTATTCAAAACTGAAACCATTATTAATGTTGTCTCTCAAACACAGATGTCTGTGATAATACTATCTTTCCAAGCTTATTTCAGACATTTTACTCGCTGTAGTAAAGATCAGACTAAGTAGGTTTCTTTTTCACCCAACTCTACTGTTTTCAGGTATTCTCAAAGTTGTTTACAAAAAGCAGTGGGGTAATACATAGAAGTCAAGAATCTTTAATCTCAAAATAACATTGATCAACAAAATCTTTGGCTTGCACAGTTCAAGAAGACAATTGACTGAAAATCACTTAACTTTTGAAGGAAGTTACATGGTCAAAGTTACATGGTCAAGATTTGCTTGATAAATCTTGTGATTGCTAACATCATAGATAACAAGCAGACCCATTACAGGTAGGACCCCACTATGAAAGCTGAGACACCATCATGTGAGTAGCCCTGTACATTGCCAAATTCAGATAATGGAGACCATCTTTGGGAAATCACCTGTGGCCATAGAAGTCAATCTTTCCCATTAGTGTGCCCAGTATAATGTGTTAAAAACTTTGACTAGTCACTGCTATATATATTTCTCATCTATTTCTCATTTCATTGTATTTGTTCTGTTCCTATGCCAAGTGAGTAGCAATAGATATATTCAGAGATTTAAAATTGTGATATAGCTTGGGTAATTAGAATATTAGATGTCATATCCAGCCTATCCCTGAGAAACCTTGGACTAATAGCTGAAAATACTAATTGCATAGGACTATGGAATGTTTATCTTAGGAACCTGTACTATGTTCTAAATGTGCATGACAGATACTCCTGTACATTTCAGTGTGTAAAATGCTACCTATTCCATAAAATTAATTTACTTCTTTCTAAGTAACAGGGAACTAGCTATACAGAGCTGTGAGTTAAAATTTTACATTTTCTCTCTGATACCATATGAGGTCATATGACATCATTGCCAGTAAGATGGAAATATAAAGGTATGTGCAATTTCCAGAAAGTGTCTTTAAGGAATGGGGAGTATATTTTTCTCTTTTGCAATTCTACTTCATCCTAGCTGGAAAAATTGAGAAATGGTGCTGGCAGTGTTCTTTTGGACTATGGATTGAACCGTGGACTGGAGTTCATGTAGGGCAGGACAAGTTAGAAGGAACCTGTGTCTGTTCTTGACACTGTGAACTACTTCTCTGGTTTAACTTTGCTGTTTAGCTTCTTACTCCTGCTTCACTAATACATACATGTATAAATTTACATTTGATTCATTCATTCCCCTTCACACATTGCCTGTGAACTGACCTTCTTATACAGTAAAGGGAAATGTTATTTTTCACATATTAGTAAGACATCAATTTAAAAACAATTTTCTGATCCTTGAGTTCTTTGCATCAATATGTTTTCAAGATATTACAGTTCTATCTTTAAAAGTAATAATAATTAAATAAAGAGGACTCTCCCAAGGAAAGACCAGATAAGAGATTCAAATTCTAGTTAGCTTGTTTTTCTTTGCCGCTAGTATTTCAGTTTCACTCTTTATGTAAGGAAGTCAGAAAAACTCTATGTCATTATTTAGATTATACTGCATACTATAGTTAGTATAAATTCAATGGTAATTCACATAGAATAAATCCAGTTTCACAGGTACAAGACATTCATGCTAATGAAAGTAGGAAAAAAAAAAAGCAGGATGTTCAGTTCTGCAATATCAGTGTCTTCCTCTTCACCATATGTTACCAAGTTATCAAGTCTTTCCTCCCTCAACTTGTCCATTCATTCATCCATTTTAAAAAGTCAAGTAACTAGCGTCATGCTTAAATTCTCCTGACACAATAAAATAAGGTTTGCACACTAACTTAGAAAAAGAAATCTCTCTACAATGCATTTGAGCATCTGGTGTCAAATCCCTCCTTTTTGTTGATAATTGTTATGTTCCTTGTGATTTTTTAGAAGGAAGTCTAGCCTCCTGCTCATTCAGACATCAATTTTTGACATTTGAATTAAAATGTTGGTCAGAGGGTGGCCCAAGTAAATGCTAACTGCACAGTTCAGCTTTTCTTTGTCTCTCTTCCTTTTGTAGTAAGAGTCCCTTGCCACCTTCACAGTTCTAATCTCTACTTAACTTACTCATGATCCAATAGTCATTAAAGTTCTATTTCAAAGGAATTTAAACAACTATAATTTTATGTGACTAAACATGCCCAATTACACTTTGAATCTACTAGTGGATAATTTCTTACAAATGTTTAAGAAATCAATAATCCAAGTTAATAATTATTACTGATTCTATCAGCTAGGTGCTATTTAAAATGTAATGAAGGGATGCCTTTCTATAATTGGACAGAGGACAAAGCCTTCAACCATAATAATGAATGGAAAAATCTAGAAATTGCAATGACTGTTACTGAAAATGCAGTTTCTCCCTAACATTACAATTAAAATTAACTTTTAAATATCTAAAAAGAGCAAATATATACTAAGGAACAAGTGTATGTATATATGAAAAGCATATACAACATAACATTGCAGCAATAAATGAGAGTTTCAATAACTGGTGGCTCTATTTTGGTATTTTTGCTGTATTGAAATATCAGTTGAATAAAGACATAATGATAATTTCCGATAAAATACAAAGTCATAATTTTTTTAATGGAGCATTCTGAATTATGAATGCTAACAGAAAAACAGATACAAATGGTTTTAAAGTAGATATTAAAAGAACTGATGCAATACAACTGCCCATATTTTGTAGTATTACATTTAAATGAAAGTGAAAATTATGAAGGACTTCAGGGAAAATATTGATTACTTGTTATATTTGTACTTGAAATGTCAAAAATACAACAGCAAATTTGTTTTATAAATACATTTCAGAATCTGATTAATTTCTTCAGGATCTGATTTTTTTTGACAAGCAATGGATTCCGGATACTCCTAAGTTTTTTTTTTTTTTCTTTTTTTTAAAGATTTATTTATTTATTTATACAAGCACTGGGTGCAATCAAAAGCGCGGGAGGGCAAGAGAATTCACCAGAGCCAGAGCGGGGAGAAGAACAGACTGAAGGACCGAAGTACACTGCTGAGGGGAGCATCAGGCTGCAGGAGAGGACTGTGCGCCTCGCTGGCAGCTGGGGATCGAACCGGCGCTGCAGAAGCTGCGGGCAGCTTTGCAGCCCAGCGCTCAACTGCTGCGCCATCAGGGGAGCCCCAATATTCCTAAGTTTTAATAACTATTTCCTTTCCCTTGACTCTCTGTGGTCTCTTATCCTTTCCTGTTATCTATTACACAATGGGCAGTTTCTAAAGAGGAATGCATTGTGCTGTGCATATATCTTATAAATGCACTGTGCAGTCCATATTCTATATAAAAAAAGGGTCACAGAAAGATATAAAAACATTTTCTATAGTCATCCCAAAATTTTTATGGCTTAGCTTTCCTTATATGACAGATGTTTTAATTCTGTGGATTTGAGTTTAAAATTATATTCTTAGAGTTAATTCACATGTAAGTTAAAAGTTTTATATTTTCTGAACTGTTATAATTTCAAAGTACAAATATGAATCCTAATGACCATAAAGGAAACAAAAATGGAAAATGTCTGAACCTTGTAAGACTTGAAAGTTGTGATAAAACACAAAGTTTAATTTTAGGAAATGACCAGGTAGAAATAGATTTTACACTGATTTAAGCAATGTAAACTGTGCAGTTATTCTGCACAAAGCCCCAGGCTGGCAATCAGGAGCAATAAATGAAGAAAGACAAATGACAAAGTTTAATAAACCAAGGCTTTGGCTTATTAAATACGTTTTAGTAGAGTTGATAAAAAGGGTGTGCATACAATGAGCCAAGTAGAGTGGTAAGGACTTTTAATTTAGGACTGACTATGGCAAGAAATTATTTTAGCTATGATTTATTGAGTAATTACTCTGTGCCTGGAATTGTGCTAACTTTTTGTTTTTTTATACACACACACACACACACATATATATACACATATATATTTATATTTATTATATTTATATATTATTATATATTCATATATATTTATTATATATACACATTTATATATATATATATATACACACACACATATGTAACTGCCAATAGGAAATTGTTTTAGACAAATTAAAATAAATTTACACAAGGTCATGGAGCTGAGACTATGAAACTAAACTATAGTTATATCTAAGTATGCATTTCTTCCATTCTGAAATTAAGACTTAATAAAGGATATATTCAGGAAATCTTTTCTATCTCAAGAGATATTTATTTACATACATTTACTTTGTAAATATTAAATATGTAAATTTAACCTTCTTCCTTCCACACCCCAAGAGCATGTAAAATCCTGGGTATAAAGCATTTTATTTCCTCTTATCATAAGACCTATTGCAAAATTCTTTAAACCAAATTGATTTTATTTAACAATTAAGAAATTGGTGACATATACAACTTTCAGAAAATGGTCACAAGTGACATAAAATGACAACCAGTCCCCCCTGATGGCACAAGGGGTTGAGTCTAGGCACTATGAGGCTGTCCACAGCCACTGCAGCACAAGTTTTATCCCCAGCCAGGGAGCAGACCCACACGGCACAGAAAACCTCTCCTGCCTCCCCGCTGCTCCCCTCAGCAGTATATTTCTGTCAATCTACCTATTCTGTTGCCCACTCTGTCTCTCTGTCTCTGGTGAATCCTCTTGGCCCCAGTGCCTCTGGCCTGTGCCCCAGTTCTTGTATGCATAAATAAATCTTCAAAAAAATAAAATGACAACCATAACAAAAGGTGAGAAGACAACTTATGAAAATGCTTTGGTGAGAAGAAATAGCTTGAGCAAAGGCCAAGTGGTAAAGGAAAATAGACATGTCTCTTTAGCTGAAAAAGTTTATTTAGCTCATACTGCTGTGGAGTTGAAAGTTGAGGCATAAAGTAAAATATGTAAGCAGTGTCAGATAATGAAAATTTTTGAACACGTTGTTCGAAATTTAACTTGAACATCACGAAGGAAACATGGAGCCATTTGAGGAAAAGCACATTATTTCACACTATAGTAACAAAGGGGGATTGTTCAACTTGACCCTTCTCCTAAAAGATTTGCAATGATGAGAGCACAGTTACAAAATAATAGTGGAAACAAGTGTTAAATTTGGCATGGACCAAGTTTGTGGTAGTATAACATGGAACATTTAAGTTCTTAGCAGCTACTTTGTTATGAATAACATCCTCTTGGGATTAGAACGAGAAAGATAACCTGGAAGACATAGCCCTTGATGACCTGGCTGATTTGCTAAACATTCAACATCAGCAGCCTTTGGTCGAGCACATGGAGTCAAGATTATTGGGCTGAAGTTGGTGTTAGCACATAGAGTATTAACTAGTGTGTGTTGCAGGTTGCAGGTTCACAAAAGGTACTTTATAAGATAGGTGCTAAAGGAGGGGAATTATCTACATGTAGATTGTATGTGAGTATATTGATAGTTATAATGATCAGCATATAGAGAAAAATATCTGAATAACAGAGTTTGGGACTCTACAAATCCTGTGAATATAATCTGAGATATAATTATACTTGAACATATTTTTCAAGGCTGCATTAGGTTATATAAATATGTTTAATTAAATGCATCAGATCAGTTGAAAATAAGTCTTGTATGGAAAACTGGGACAGATTTATTTAGAAAGATGGCTCATGCAAAAGTAATTTGTCTTGCTGAAGGACAAACTGACTATGTAAAACAGTATGCAAGAAAGAGTTAAATAATTAAAACAATATTTAAGTTTCTGAAAATTACTTTTAGATTGAATATCAGAGAGAAGATTGTAGATGCATGTAGATCTTCATCAAATCCTCATAGGCAAGATGTCTGAGATCAGTGTTTCTTAATCCATAACCACACATGTGAATTACACCAAAATGTTAATATTTCAACCAATTATTGGGAAGTCAGTGAATAGATATAAGCTACTAAAGGTAATGTTTTATTAATAATGTTATAGGTTTCTGTCCTTCTGTTAAAAGCTAATTTTCAAAATAATAATATGTGCAGAACTCTTTCAGCACTAATTCAGTGGCTGCCTGCCAAGTTTAAATTTAAAAAGTTAATAAAATACTTTGCCTCACATCTTTTCTTCAAGTATCATAAGTTCAAACACTCAGTATTTTTTTCTCAAATAAAGCACTATTACTCTTTTACATGGTAGATATTCAATAACAAGGCACAGATTCATTAAATCAGTTTTATGTATGTAATACCTGTTTCTTTGACTCAAGACTGGTTTGCATCTTAAAGGCCATGAAACATACCAATTTGAACTCTGCTTTCCTCATGTATTTTAAATTAATCAAGTGCTTACTTCAATAAATGTTATATATTATTGATAAGTTAAGATTTATCATGTATGTAAGTAGTGTTCATATTTATAAGGCAGTTCTTGTACAAGAATTTATTTCCAAAATTTAAGCAAAATCCATTTGACTATCCAATGATACATATTTTTCAAATATATTGAATTATCTTATATAGGCCATTTAAAATATATTAATAATGTTCTGGGGATATAAACTATTTCCAAAAATATAAGTAGAATTTGAAAAGATCAAGTATTAAAATGAAAGCTAAGTCCAGTAGATCTGCTTTTTACAAAAATTTGACAAAACATGCAAGTCTAAGGTTTTGCAAAATAGGAAAACTCTCATGGGTTTAGTATCCATAATTTAAAGGCTATATTAAAATTTCTTTGAATATGCTGCTACGGTAAATGCACAGTCATGCTTTTTCTAAGCATGCACAGTCATGCTTTTTCTAAGCATTTCTAAGCTTTATCTAAGACCTTAGAGGTCTCTGTCTCCATTCTGGTGTTTTGACCTCAGAACAGTCAACACATGACATAATTTGGACTACTTCTGTATTCACAGTGTCAAGTAGTAGGTACTACATGATCACCAATGCAGTCCTGGTATATCTCCGAATTCAAAAAGGAAGTTTTTATATAATTTGATTCCTAAATTTTTGGTAATAACATACCTAAAATTTTGTCTCTTGCTTTTCACTAAATTATAAATTATGAAGAAAGTCTTACTATTATTTTTATTTTTATTTTTTTTAAGATTTATTTATTTATTTATACAAGCACTAGGGTACAGTCAGAAGCAGGGGAGGATGAGAGAATTCACCAGAGCTAGAGCAGAGAACAGAACAGGCAGACTGATGAAGTACACTGCAGAGGGGAGCAGCAGGCGGCAGGAGAGGTCTCCGCGCCATGTGGGACCCTTGCCCGGGGGGGGGGCCCGCTATTATTTTTATATTCTTATTTAATGATATCTGTAATTTAATCCATGTTCAATAATGATGAAAACACATAGAAACGCAAGTCACTTTTCATTTCCTAGAGAAGATGTGTGATCTTATTACAAAGTACTTTCTTATAACACAGTCCACCAAGTCTGCTTTTATAGCATTATTATTTTAATATTAGGTAATATTCCATGGTATATATGTGACACAATGTACTCAAGGATTCCCCTACTGGTATTCATTTAAGATGGTTTTAGTTATTATTTTTGCCATTATTCCACAGTCCTACAAAAAACACCCTTGCACATATATTCAAACCCATGTGCTCTATAATTTTTATTTGACTGATTCCCAGGAGTAAGATATTGGTGTAAAAAATCTGTGGACATTTTTTATAGTAGATGTTTCCAGAATTTTTTTCTGAAAATAGTCTGGCAATTTGCATTATTTCAAGAAGAATATGAAATTATCATTTTCTCTCATGCCTAAAAAAAGTGAATTTAGTCTTTTATATTTTTACCATCTGAAAGTATTACTGGTTATTCATTTTCCCTAGCTTCTTGGTTGTTTGAGGAATTTCCCTAGCTTCTAGGTTGTTTGAGGAATTTTTAAAATCTTTTATTTGTTACTTTGATTTTTCTGAATTGATTCATATTTGCTTATTCTCCTATTGACTTATTTTATTTCTTATCAATTTGAAGAACATTTTCTATCTCAAATGATTCTCTTTTCTAATAATTTTTGTTCTCTATTAAGAAATTTGATTTTCAGGATCATCTTGATTTGTTAATTTTATTTTATTTGATCTAGTGTTAGCATTAAATCAACTAATAGTCTAATAGTGTGGCTCAACTCTGGACTGAAAGATCCCCCCTCCCTTATCTGCCTTGGTAGGCAAATTTACACAAGCCACAGTTCCACTAAGCATCTGAAGCAACATTATTCAATATTTTCCTTCTTCCAAAGGTGGGACTTATGCCTACCCACTGCTCCACTCCAGGATCTTGACTGTACTTATAACTCCCCTAATCAATAGGACAAGAAAGAACTGATGGCCTGTCAGTTCTCTGCTTAAATCTTTCAGAGGACTACACATATTTGCTGTCTACCTCTTGGGATTTAGCCCACATAAAAAAAAAGAGTCTAATTATCCTGAGACTATAATTTAGTAAAGAAGCCCAAGCTAACTTCATGGGGAACATCTCCTGTGGAACATCTCCTAACTTTAGTGAGATTTTGGTAGCAGATAGACAATTTAAATAAAATTCACAGTCATTCTTAGTAAAACTTTCATCTGCAGTAAAGTAGAAATTTTGCTTTATAATGAGACTCCCTATTTAAAAAAAAAAAGCCAGTACCAAACTTGATGGAAAAGTCAAGATGCCTTCTAATTAACAAGAGAATGATAGGATAAGCTCACTCTCACCCTTAGTATCTAATATTACAATAGACATTCTAGTTGATACAGATACTTAATAGAAGGTGTAGAGGCAGGAGTAGGAAAAAGGGTCAGTTATTATCATTGACTAATTATATGACTCTCAATTAAAAGAAAAATATTAAGCCAAAGAGAAGAGGTGAGCAAATTGACTGGACATAATATATAGAAATCAAAACATATAATTGTTAAAATTAACCAATTAGAAATAAATGGTTTCATTTAAAATACACAAAATGTCCAAATTCTGACAGTCATCCTTATCAAAAATGAATAAATGTGACATGAATAGAGGCAGAAATATGTTATTTTCAGATTGTTTCATAAATTTAGACTTTTCTAAAAAAGATATACAGCATTATTTGTGAGTTTGGTTGTTTATCTTATTGCGAAAGAACAGAAGCTGTAGAGAGTGATTCTAAGCTTTTTCTAAATATAGACCTTATTATTATTAACAATTATTTGCTCATGTAGCATAACAGTTGAATTAAGAACTTATTTATACAACACATCAACACACTTTATGTATAAGATAGCTTTATTCCTGCGTATTTGAAAAAAATTAATGTTTCCTGTATCTTAAACATATATATGAAGAATATAATTTCATAGGACATTGCTTTCACACAACCTGTGTGTTTGTCCATAATGTTGATTTCACATTTTATGGTGTAAGATATTGATTACTTCCTATTTCTTATCTTAATCTGTGGTCCTTGAAATTTTATTCTTCAAATAGACATTAAAATAGAGATAATAGTGAAAATGTAGAATGTTTTTTGTTTCTGTATTTTTGGTTCAGTGGAGAAAGGTGAAATGTCTCTTAACTTTCATCCCTTGCATATTTTTTTTTTTTGTTTCAGGATCCTGTGCACACTCAGGGTCAGCAGACTATTGGCTAATATCCCTAAATTCTATGGCATATTTCACTGAGAGTGAAGTAGAATATTTAGTTTTAATCAGCAAGCTCCACCTTAATGCACAAATCCATGTTGGATAAATGCTTGTTTCATATGATTTGTAATTTAAGAAAAGTCTCAATTTCAGTGTGATTACTGGGAATTTAAGATAATAAAGGTAATCAAAATGCATTACTGATATCAAAATCTTATTTATCACTAAATATCCAAGACCCTTGAATCACATCTCTTTGTGTTATTAAATCTTGCACCAAAACATATGTTAGAAAATAGAAGTAATTAAACTTCTGAAGTCTATTCCTATTTTGCTGAACTTCCACTGAGTAAACCTTAAGACCTAACTAATTATGCCAAACTAATGCATCAAATTAAGTAATACCATTTTCCCATATTTTGTCCATGGGACAGAGTTGAAGTAAGAGCACACACATTTTATTAAGTGTCTTTTGTGGGGCTACAGTTTGTATACCTAGTCACTTTAATTTCAAAACCATTACTCTGTTGGTAGAGGTGGAATATGATCGCACATGTCAGTCTCAGACCTACTCACGGTAAATTCTTTGCACAAATTGCTCTGTTTTTGTCAGTGGAGTCCAACTGCCAATTTTGCTCATCCTCCTGTCTTCTAACTTGCTATCAGAAAAAGAACACTCCAGCTGCTTCAGCACATTTTGTGTTTTGTGGGTTCTGTGAATGTATATGCCCATGTTTAATGTTATAGCCGTGATGTTCTATCCTCCCCCACACAGCCATATATTTCTAAACAATCTGTGAAGAAGCTGCTCTGAAAATAAATTTAAATCAGCAGGAATTAAATAGAAGTGGCTGTGATCTATAGCACTTACTAGTGTCCACCCCCATAGAGATTAATAACACCCACATTCCCAGACAAGAATTAGAATTCCTACAGCTAAATTTTTCTATTTTAATTACACAATAACCTCTTCATGTTATTTATCAACTTAAAAAAAGGAAATACCATATGAAAAAATTATCTAAAACATTTAAAATCATATGAACACTCTTAACTATGTTAGTAGCTTTTTGACCTCAAATATTTTTAAAATTATATATTTGAGAAATCATAGGTCATCAGGTTTGGGATCTCTAGAGTGCTAACTTCTGAAGAGTATGAAACTTCACTTAAGACTCAAGCCAAATCCATATAACCGCATTAGGGATTTATTAGGGGAATTCAATTACAATACTATAAATACACAATTCAATTGGCAGCAAAAAATAGGGTGAAGGTATGGACGATAATGACAGAGTTGGGAAGACTGGCACACAGAGTGGACAGGTCCTGGTCCAGAGGTTGCCAGGAATTTTTCCATCTGCAAGGAGGAGGAAATTTCACTTCCCAGAGTAAGAATCCCAGGGAACTCTCTCCAGACATTAGAGAGGTTTCAGGACTTCAGGCACTGAAGTGCATAAATATAGGCATAGTGTGCTTATATTTATACTACTTTTCAGAGGCAAATTATTAGGATCACCTGAAAATTCTGATTTAGGACATAGCCTCTCTGAACAGCCAGGTTTTATAAGTCCTGCCTTTCCTGTATCTATTATTTGTGTCTTCATAAACAAGTGGTTAGTTTTTTTTAAAAAAAAAGATTTATTTATTCATTTATTTATTTATTTATTTATTTAATGCAATAGCTGGGGTACAGGCCAGAGGTGCGGGGAGCGGGTGAGATAATTCACCAGAGACAGAGTGTGGAGCAGAACAAGCAGACTGACCGAAAGCACTGCTGAGGGGAGCAGCTGGTACTACAGGAGAGGTCTGCTACGCCATGTGGATATCTCTCTGGTCAGCTGGGAATCGAACCCGCACTGCAGAGGCTGCAGACAGCTTCATAGCGCTGTGCTCAACTTGCTGTGCCAGTGGGGAGGCCCCAACTAGTGCTTCTTTTTAATTGATAACTTAAGTTGCTGTATTTTAATTGCTCCCATCTTTCAAGGTCATTACAATGTCCATAATTAGTTCATCTCAATCAGTCATAATCATTACTATAGCAATATATATGATGTGGGAATATCTGCACATAAAAAATAAATAAACACTGCAAGTTTTTCAAAATTTCTTTTATAAACATTTTCAATGCTGATTTTACCTAAGCAAATAAAGACATTTTTTGATCTTGGAGTTTGGTTGAGTTCACACAGTAGCAATAGGTAATTTTAATACATGTACTGCTTCTTCAATAAAAACTGTATAAAATAGAATCTAGTAATTATTTCTTGGTTTTGTGTTCAATATCTAAAGACACTTTTTCTTGGGCCTCCCTGGTGGCACAGGGGGTTAAGCACCACACTATGAAGCAATACACAGCCTCTGCAGCACAAGTTCGATCCCTGGCTGCCAGGGAGCAACCTGCATGGCACAGCAGACCTCTCCTGACTAGCCTGCTGCTCCCTTCAGTAGTGTATTTCAGTCAGTCTGCCTGTTCTGTTCACCACTCTGTCTCTGGTGAATCCTCTCACCCCCTGCATCTCTGGCCTGTGCCCCGGCTCTTGTATGAAAAAATAAAATAAAATAAAATAAAAAGACACGTTTTCAGATGAGGAAGTAACTGATGAATAGAGTTCAATTGTACTTTTTATCAATTCATAAAATTCTTGTCAGAATGGGCTTGATTGTTTTGTCCCATGGGCATGTCCAATGGTATGTCCCTCAGGAATTTAAATCTCTCAGTTAACACGCTTGCCGGGCCTCCCTGATGGTGCAGGGGTTAAAGACAACATCATCAAACTATCACCAGCCGCTGCAGCACAAGTTTGCTCCCTGCCAGGGAGCAACCCACATGGCGCAGCAGACCTCTCCTGTCTGGCCTGCTGCTCCCCGCAGCAGTGTATTTCAGCAGATCTGCCTGTTCTGTTCCCTACTCTGTCTCTAGAGAATCTTCTCACCTCCTCCACCCCCCACCCCACGGCCTAGACCCCAGTTCTTGTATGCATAAATAATCTCTCTCTTTTTTTTAAAGATTTATTTATTTATTTGTTTGTTTGTTTGTTTGTTTATTTATACAAGCACTGGGTACAGTCAAAAGCACGGGAGGGTGAGAGAATTCACCAGAGCCAGAACTGGGAACAGAACAGTCAGACTGATGAAGTACACTGCTTAGGGGAGCAGTGGGCGCAGCAGGAGAGGTCTGCGCACCATGTGGGACCCTCACTTGGCGGCCGGGGATCGAACTGGCACTGCAGAGGCTGAGGGCAGCTTCGCACCGCAGCACTCAACTGCTGCGCCACTGGGGAGGTCCAATAATCTCTCTCTTTTTTTTTTTTTTTTCATGGAGGAACTAATAACTTTATTATTTTTTTTAAAGATTTATTTATTTATACAAGCACTGGATACAGTCAGAAGCGCGGGAGGGTGAAAGAATTCACCAGGGTCAGAGCGGAGAGCAGAGCAGGCAGACTGATGAAGTACACTGCTGAGGGGAGCAGCGGGCAGCAGGAGAGGTCTGCGCGCCATGTGGGACCCTCACTTGGCGACCAGGATCGAACCAGCACTGCAGAGGCTGCTGGCAGCTTCGCAACCCAGCGATGAACCATTGTGCCACCAGGGAGGCCCCCAATAATCTCTTAAAAATGCCTATTGTACAATATAACTCTGCAAATAGTCTTTTTTTTGCTTTATAGATATAATATGGCTATATCAATATTTTTCAATTTTTGAAGAAATTATTCAATTATCAAGAACTACTATATAAATTTGTATACATACATGCATTTTTATTTATTTAAGGATTATATAACCCAAACACATTATTACAAAGAAAACACAGAGCATCAAAAAAAGAAGGAGATTTTTAAGTTATCTATGCATACATGTCATTTGATGGAAATATTGAGAAATTCCAAACATAAACTTCTAGGGATCACCACAGAGTAAAAAAGACAAGATAATTTGACTATTACAAATAGTGCTGCAACGAACATAGGCATGTATATATACCTTAGAATTATTGTTTTGCCTTCTTGAGATAGATAGCTAGGAATAGAATGGCTGGATCTAGAAATCTTACTGTGGAACTGAAGCTACGGTATAGGAAGGCGGGGCAAAGTGGGGAGAGCACAATGAACTGCAGGTGCTTTGTTGGTGACTGTGGTGATGGCCATCTGAAGAGGTGTGATCCTATGCCTTTGAAACACATACAGTGTAAAGTAATGTTAATTAAATGAAAAAAAGTATAAACAAAGAAGAAAGATAAAAATAAATTAGAGCCCAATGTTGGGAGCTTCCTGGAAGAACTGGAACTTGATTCAGATCGCAATGGCTACAAGGAATTTGGGTGCCAGAAGAGAACAGGAGTGGTATTCCTGAAAACTCAAGTAAAAGGAATGGGTTGATGAAGCAATTGATTAGATTAGGGGGGAAATATGGGAAAGAAATATGATGACAGGTCTTTAATTTACATCCCCAATCTCATGGGGATATATATACTACTTTATCAACCAAAGTCCTGAATCAGGAAATATAATATTTGCTACCATGTAACTTAACCTCATTTTTCTGGTGTTCCCTTACTAAGTCCTACCATTATAATAACTCAGAGCAATTATGTGATATCGTAAAAGATGTTGGCCTTAGAACCCTATAAAAAAACAAAAGTCACTTTCTGTTTAATCCACCACTCCATAGCAACTTTACATAATTTGTACAAGCCCCAGAGTCAACCTGTTTGTGACAATCACTTTTAACTT